>NC_137888.1:211713401-212913401 GCF_963455335.1 Martes martes | reverse complement strand
AAATAGTAGGTAACTCCAGGAAGGAGTTGCTTCCAGGGAGGGTGAAACGGGGTGGCTGGGGATGGTGAGGGTGTCTTCACTCTTCCCTGTTAGTGTTGTTTATTTCTGAGCTCTGCCAAGGTCCTCTTATCTCAAAAAAATAAACATGTATGGGGCACCTGGGTGGCTCAGTGGGTTAAGCCTCTGCCTTCGGCTCAGGTCACGATCTCAGGGTCCTGGGATCGAGCCCTGCATCAGGCTCTCTGCTCAGGCGGGGGTGGGGGGGGTGGGGGGGTGGTGAGCCTGCTTCTCCCTCTCTGCCTGCCTCTCTGCCTACTTGTGATCTCTGTCAAATAAAGAAAATCTTTAAAAACAAAAAACATGTAAACAGCAACTCGGAGGTAAAGAATCAGATGAACCCAGGGGGCCCGCACAATTCTGGAACCCTGATCTCAGGGTAGGGGTTCAGGGAGCCACTGCACCTAGCCTGTTCCTCACCCAGTCCCCTTTGTGGGTGCCTAGGTGGGCCGGGCCCCAGACGTCGTCATCGTGTTCGACTGCTCCATGGAAACAATGGTCCGGAGAGCGCTGCGCCGGGGCCGCCTAGAGCACCGGGCGGATGACTGTGAGCCGGCCATCCGCCAGTGCCTGGAGACGTACTACACGCTGTGTGAGCCGGTCCTGACCTTCTATCAGCAGAAGAACCTGCTCTGTAACGTAGGTCCTCCCTGCTTGCCACTCACCTCCCCCCGAGCCGACTCCGCAGGGGACCAAGACAGGGGGTCAAGCCATGGGCCACAGCCCGGACCTCTCTGGGCCGGTTTCCCCACTGCGTACCCTGGGAAGTTTGGGAAATTCCACTTCTTCCATTGGGCAGTCGGGGCACAGGCCGCATGGGCACAGCTAGGACGTTTAAGGTCTGAACAGAATGACTGTCTCCAAAACTGCAACATTAACTACATTTTAGAATGTATCCGCACAATGTAAGCTTGGGACAACCGGTTAACCACAGCCAAGTCCAACCGTATACATCCCCCAGGGGGAAAGTAGGGCTCTCTTAATTCTTCAAGTGGACCCATCTATCAAGACATTAAACTTTGCTGATGTCCCCATTTCCAGCTGAAGGCAGGAGTGTGCAAGGAGGGCGTCCTGTGGAACTAGCTTTGACCGATGAAGTTGGGATGGGACAGTGGGGGCCCCGGCCGGGGCAGCGATTTCCCACGCCCTCCGCCCTCCCCACGGCCTGCTCCGAGGGCCAGTACCTCTGGCCGGCTGTCAGTGACACGTGACACCGCGCTGTGGCCTTCTGACCCGTTTCCCTCTTCCCTTACCTGCATGGCCCAGGAACCGCAGCTCCCGGTTTTTTGTCGGCACTTAATAAGGAGACCCGCTAACCTGCTTCCCCAGAGCTGAACTTTTGCTCCCCCTCCTCTAGATCTTGGCAGAAGCAGCTCCAGAGAACATTTTTGCCAAGTGCTGCTCGGTCGTCGAAAGCCTGCAGTGATGGGAGGGGCTGGGGGCTCTGCCTTCTTCCTCATTCCAGAACCCACGCAGGGCTCAGAACGGGTGCGGCGCCGCTAAGGTACAGTATCTGGCGACGGCAGGCCGGGCTGTCACGTGAGCTCACCTCCCACAAGACCCCTGACTGACAGCCCCTTCCTGGGCCGCGGCGCCCACAGGGGTGGGCTACGAATTGTCTCGGACTCCTGCCTGGTGCTGCCCTGCAAGCCTGCGGGCCCAGGCTTCTGAAGGCGAAAACTGATTTGTGTTAAGTGTTCAACGACGAGCCCAAAAAGAACATTGCAACCATAGAGTAGGCCTCAAGATGACTGGCCCCGGGCCAGACAGCTCAGAGGGCCCCTCAGTTCACTCTCCCGTCTCCTGTCCTCACCCTTCGGAGGCCACAGCCTCCTGCCAAGCACTGGAACTGGTGCCATTTTTTAACAGGCCTGGTTTCCACCTTGGGGCCCCGTGACAGACGAGGCCCCAGCCGGGTGCGTATCAAGGCCAGGGTGGCTCCCAGGAGGCGTGCACAGCCCCAGGGGTGCTGCGGTGACAGGCTGCATCCATGGAAACACCTGTCCTCAGAGATTCTCCTGGGTGTCTTGCGCCCCATGTTCCCAGAGGGGAAAATGGGATGAGAGAGGGTTCCACTGGGGCTCAACCTGCTAGTCCCCTCTCTGCCAGGCAACACCAGAGGAGCAGTCTTTGGGGGGTGCCCAGACCCCACTCTTATCAGCCAACCCGTTCCTCTTCAACCTGTTTCCTCTACAGACACAACTGCGGCCAGCACGCAGTTTTTAGACAAAAAGCACTTTATTTAACCAAAAAAAAAAAAAAAAAAAGGGGGGGGGTTGGGGGAGTTAGGAAAGCACAATGCGCCTGCAGAAAAACTATTTTTTCTTATAATTCTTTTTCTTAAAAAAAAAAAAAAAGGAAGGAAAGAAAGAAAAAACACAACACAAAGCTTGTAATTTCCAATCACCATTATCAGGCTTTTACAACATCTATAAAGAACAAACAAACATCTGCTTCAAAACTCTACAGGGGGCAGGGGAGAGAGGAGGGAAGTAAAGAGAAAAAGAGAGAGAGAGAGAGAGAGAGAAAGAGAAAGAGAGAGACGGCACCCAGCAGACACGGGAAGGTTTTGTTATCATTTATTTGTGAAGTTAAAAACGAGCGATAAAAAGTAAAAACTGCCATACAATTTTTTGTTTTGTTCTCAATTTGTTTTCAGTTTCAATGTCCTCTTGAACAGTTGAAACCCAAGACCAGTCCCGGGATGGGGGGCGGGAGGGGCTGCAGGGGAGCCGAGCGAGGCAGGGGGAGGAGGAGAGAGGAGGAGCAGAGGCCGAGGGGCTCGACTGGGGGAAGGGAGGGGAGGGGGCCTGCGACAGCAACACCTGGTCCAAGGAATGTTCCAACTCTAACTAAAAAAAAGAAATAGCAAGAGTGACTTTTTTTCCTTTTTTAAAAGTTTATTTTAAAAACATGAAGAGGGCCAAGGGTGGAAGGAAGAAAATGACTTGCTTTCCCCTGAAAGAGGCAGTTTCAGGAAGGGATAGAGACTTTTATATATATATATATAATTTTATAGGTTTTGTTTGCTTTTTGTGTTTTTTATATTTAAAAAAAAATTTTTTTTTTTTGGCAGAGATTTAATTCTATCTTCTATGGCTGGCTCAACATGAAGGATCCCAATTTTGAAAGAAAAAAAGCATGAGACACACAGAGTAAGCGAGAGAGTGAGAGCCCAGCATCGCCCAAGGCCATGACCAACAAGCCACTCACAAGGGCTCCCCCCCCAACCCCTCACGGCAGCCATCGCTCTCTCGCCAAACGAGGAAAAAAAAAAAAAAGAACAAAAAAAAGCCCCCAAACAGAACAAAATGGAAAAAAATAAAATAAAAGATTTTCACAGATGAAGAAGTTCACATTCATTCGAGTCATTGAGCCTGCGGAGAGGGAAGAGATAGGAATTGGTCACTCCGGGGAGGGGAGGCGGGGGCGGGAGACGAGGGGGATGGTGGCAAGGAGGGGGCCAGGACGCCCCGCTCCCGAGCCTGTGGTGAGCTCAGGCTGGAACCATGTGTTTGTAACTGTCTAGTCAAGTGCTCCGGGGACTCGGCTGAAGTCAGACCGGCTCCTTGATGGAGGAGGAGGAGGAGGAGAGTGACGTGAAGACCAGGAGGAGAGAAGCGGGGCCGCAGAGGCAGAGAGCAGGGAGAGAGGGAGAGAAGCGCGCTCAGGGTTTGGGAGGGAGGAGGGGTGCCCTCTGTCTTCGGGAAGGCAGGTGCTCTGGCGCATCACAACATGACAATCTCAGAGATCACGGTGTCCCCACAACACCCCTGTGAGGTAGGTTGGAAGGTGGCGACGATCGTCATGCCCACTTCACAGACAAAACCGGGACACAGAGGCAGGCGCGAGAGCAGAGGAGGCGGAGCCCAGGCGGGGCGGGAGGGGCCCCGGGGGGCCGGTCCCCTTGGCAAGCTCCCCGAGTCCCACCAGAGCCAGGGCTGACCCACGCTGGGGCCGCCTGCAACACAGTCACTTGGACACAGGGAAAAGATCATGGGGTTAAAAATAAAAGAATGCAAAGAACAAAACCCAAAAAAGTAATGCAGAGAGGGGAAAACACATCCGTTTTCTTCCCAAGGCCAGATTTTGAGTGAGCGAGTTAGCAGCCAGGATGGCGACCAACGTCTGTGCTGCTGGCCTGCCCCCCACCCCCAGGACTACCCACCAGTTCAACAGTTCGACCTTGAATTTGTCTCGCGCTTCCCCCAGCATCGCAACAGCGTGACACAGGAACAAGCGGGCCGGCGCAGGGAGGCCTCTTCGTTTAACCTCTGGACCCAGCGCACACTTCCCCAGCTCGTGGGGACTCCCGGAGACCTCTGGCCACACGGCCCCCGCTGCAGGCATCAAGGACACACCCCGCAGGGGAAGGGATTTCCGGCGCTACCCACTAAGGCAGGATGGACGGTGGCCGGGGGTTGGAAGGAAAAAGGAGGAGGAGGAGGGTGGCAATTCCCACTTGCCTGCTGCTGTCCCTGCTGTGTGGGTGGAGGCTGGGGGCCGCCAGGACCTGGAGTCTGTCCGTAGTAAGCGGCTTGCTGTCTGTAATATTCGGCCCAGGCGGCACTGTAGTCTGGCTGGGAGCCTGGGGGTGCTCCCGGACCCCCTCCGGTGGCCACTTGAGCTGCAGGCAAGCGGAGTCACGGTGAGGAGTGTGGCCGGGGGCTAGAGGGCCAGGCCCTGCCCCTGCCCCGCAGCCCCAGCAGCTCACCCTGCTTCTTGTAGTACTCCTCCCAGGCCTTCGTGTAGTCCTGCTGCGGGGGCGCTCCGGGCTGCTGCGGCTGCTGGCCTGCGGAAGGAAGGCCTCGAGAACTCAGAGCACGGCGCAGGGACGCGGCTGCCCCTCGCCAGCCTCAGGCTTGCCTGAGCCCCCGCGCTGGCCCACGCACTCACCGATCTTTTTGTAATACTCTTCCCAGGCCTTAGTGTAGTCTGACTGGCCGGCGGGTGGGGGCTGAGGGGGCTCGCCCTGGGCAGGGGGGGCCGCGGGGGCCGGTGCAGGGCCGGGCACAGGGCCTGGGGGCTGCTGGTAGTAGTGTGAGTAGTAGGCGGCCCAGGCGGCGTTGGGGTCTGCGGCGGCTGCAGCTTTATCTGTAGGAGAGCAGCGGGCTGAAGCGCAGGACGGAAGCCAGCCCCGCCCTCCGCGCCGGCACCCCTGCTGCCCGGTCCTGCCCCTCCCCCGGGCAGCCGCACTTACTCGGGTCATGAGGAGCAGGTGGTTGCCACTGGGGGTAGGTATTGCCCCAGCCCTGGGGTGGGTACTGGTGAGGAGGGGGACCCCCCGCACTGTGGGACAAGAAAGACAGGACAAGTGAGCTGGGGCCACTCCTCCATGGGGGAAAAGGCGGCTGGCAGGAAGGAGACCCAGGCCGAGGAGCCCACTGTGCATACTCAGTCCCAGGCCCCTCGCCCAGGGAAACGTGTGATGAACAATGCCAAGAACACAAACTCCGTTGGCTTGAAGATGTCCAAGCCCCCCAAATTCAACATACATGGGTCTGCCTGTTAGGCGGGAGACGAAGGTCGACACCTGTGACATCTTTTAAAAATGGCATCTATGCGGGCGCCTGGGTGGCTCAGTCATTAAGCGTCTGCCTTCAGCTCAGGTCATGATCCCAGGGTCCTGGGATCGAGCCCCGCACTGGGCTCCTGGAATTCTCCTTCTCCCACTCCCCGTGCTTATGTTCCCTCTCTCCCCATCAAATAATATATAAAATCTTAAAAAATAATAATGACAAAAATGACGTCTATAAATGCAGGACACTGGGCTGGATCACGCCTTGGACGGATGACATCAAAACTTTTTGGTGGCAAATGAAAACGGCGTCCGCTGCTCTTCCCGCCAGCACGGCACCCCCCCATGTCCCAAATCCCAGGAAGCTGGTAGAATTACTCACTGTGGGGGAGCCCCAGGTGGCCCCTGATTGAAAGGCCCAGGGTTGAAGGGCCCCATGGGGCCTGCAGGGCCTGGTCCCCCTGGGCCTGGTCCAACTGGGCAGAGGGGACCCTGGAGAAAGAAGCGAAGTCAGTTGGGAGGGAAGGAGACTGGAGTTGGATCCGGGCCCCAAGAGCCCCTCCCTGAGCCCACCTCAATCTTCTCCTCAATGAGCTGCTTGGCGTGGTCAATCTGCTGGGGTGAGCCCCGGATGATGAACAACTTGAAGTTGGGGTCCCCATTGGGCGGCAGCTGCCGGGAGATCTCCACGAAGGCGCCCGTCTGCTGGTTTATGGCTTTCACGTTCTCCCCGCCTGCGGGGAGCCACAGGCAGTGAAGGGAAGGCGGAGCAGAGTAAGGGGGCAGACAGACAGAATGCCGACGGCCGACTCACCTCTGCCGATGACCAGCCCACACTTGTGAGTGGGGATGGAGAAGGTCATCTCTCCGCCAGGAGGGCCCCAGTTGCCTTGGCCCCTTCCTCGTCCCCGGCCCCCCGGGGGCATGCCAGGACCCCCTGGTGGGCCGGGGGGACCACTCTGCAAGACAAGAGACAGACAGTGAGCGCAGAAAACTAGCCTGGACTTCCCCTGCAGGGCCGGGCACGTCCCCTCCGACCTCACGGGCCGTCCGCAGCACAGGCCGACGCCACCTACCCTGAGGCTCTGGAGGAGATCATTGATGATCCGCGCTGCGTGCTCGCACCGGTCTGGGGGCCCCATTATGTGAGCGATCTTCTCAGGACCTGTCCCGTCGTCTGAAGCCAGCATCCAGAGAACAGGGAGACGGATTTTACAGAAAAGCACAACACCAAACCCCCATAACACCGCCTCTGCGAGGTAGACACCGTGCCAAGCCAGGTGTCAGAAATATCTCAGGCTCCAAGTGCCGCTCATCACACGCCATGGACTGAGGCTCGCGCCGGGGGGGCGGGGGGGGATGCGGTTGGGCCGGGTTTCCAGAGAAGAAAACCGACCAACTAGGACAGGGCGGCAGCTGAGGCTTCTTCCGGCACACGGCACCCCCAGAACAGATGCATTTTATGAAACTGAGAACGATAATAGACCTCAGAAAAGCAACAGAGAAGTCCTTCCTCCCCATGGGCCTGCCACTTGGGAGACTCTCGCTGAGGCTTGGCAGTAGCCCAGAGTTGGGACAAAGTGATCTGATCCAACCCCGGCTGCCCTGTCAGGATGGGCCATTCGGTGGGGAAGAGGAAAGGGGGAGATTTGATGAAGGGAAGACATTCCATTTGGACTTCGCCTGCCCCTCTCGAGCTCTCACACAGCTCTCCCACAAAGGAGGGACACAAAGCACGTTCTGCTGGCTGGGAGCGACGAGGCACCGCAGAGGCTCGGCAGGCTCCCTGGTGCCAGGCCCTCTGCAGCGGTGCCTCAGAGAGATCCCGAGGACAGAACCAGAAGACACGGCCACCCCCCTCTCAGCTTATCTTTGCAGCCAGGCCCCTGACCTTGCTTAAACTGTATCCGCACGCCAGCATCGTTCTGGATCTTCTTGATCATTTCTCCACTCCGGCCAATGACCACCCCGACAGAATGCCTGGGCACTGGCACCTGAAGAGAGAGGCACGCAGAAGGGTCAGCAAAGTCTTGTCCCTGCAGTGCTGGTGCCCTCTGCCCACCAGAGCCGAGTCACACCCACCCCATGGCCTTCCACTACTACGGGAGGCCTGCACTCACATCGATGCCCCCGCCAATCCGGGATCCGTACTCGTTCCGGTCCCCAAAGCCACCCTGGTCACGCTCCCGGAGGATGTCCATCACCATCTCACAGGCTTGCTGCAAACACACAGGGCAGGGTGTGCACAGGGCAAGCCCCCCAGCACTGTTCCCCCAGCCTCTCATGATCCAAAGGCTCAGGGACCTAAGCTGAGCCCACCGCAGAGCCCTGCTGAGCTCCTGACCTGCCATCCTGAGAGAGAGGGATGGCCAGCAACCCCCACTCCAGATAAGAAACTGAATGATCAGAGTTTAGGTCCCCTGCTCATGTCCAGCGCTGGGAGGGAGAACTCAGTATGAGAGTGAGAGTCCTGGGCTGGCTTCAAGAGAACGCACTTGAAAATCTCTCCCCCTTCACTCAAATCTCCAGCCCTACCTGTCGCTCACTTCTCCAGACAGCCCGTCAGCCCCAGGGTTCTCACCTGCACTTTGTAAGGATCCCCGATGATGCGGAGAGGCTTGTCCACATTCGTGTTCTGGGAGCCATCTTGAATTAAAATCATCTTCACTCCAGCTCGCTCCTTTACAACCAATGTGGACAGTCAGTGCCAGGTTTTCAAATGACTTTCTGGGGCTAGTGCGCGCAGGGGGCAGGCCTGACCATACAGGGTAAGAGGCCCTGGCAAAGCAGTCGGCGGGGTGTACACACGCAGACGCAGAAGGAGACTTTCCTGGGACAGGAGGAGCTTCTGTCCTCCATCCCACCCCTCACCTGCAGCTGCTTAATTGTCTCCCCGCCTTTGCCGATGACCAGGCCGGCCTTCCCCGCGGGGATCATGATCTCTTGCACGGTGCCGTTCTGGCCCCCATTGGCATTGTCGTGGAACTGTCCTGGGGGCCCACCACGACCCCGAGAGACAATGTCATCCAGCATCATCTTTGCTTTCCTGGGAAGGGAAGAGCGGGGTTCAGACACCGGAAGAGCACTGGTCTGACAGCCCCGTCCAGCTCAAAGGGGAGGAGGGGACTCCACACGTGTGTCTGACAGATGACGAGGAAGAGGGTCCGCCCCTGGGGCTGGAGCTATTCAGGTGGTTTTCTCAGCTCTTCGAAGTCGGGGGGGTACAGGCCCCTGGCGAGGGCAAGGGTTGAGGGACTGGGCGGAGTCACCCCCAACTTTCCAGAGGATGGAGAGAGCTTCTGTTTGCTCCCCTCATAATGACAGGCCCCGCCAAGGGACTTACTGGACAGATTCTGGGGCTCCCGTCAAGGACACGCTGCGCTCGGGTAGGCCGCCGCTGTCTGCAGAGGAGAGAGAGGGTCAGTGCCGCCCGGGTCCACTGACACTAGAGAAAGGCTTTCCACGGAGATGGGAAAACTTGCGCAGCAAACAACGGCTGCTTCTGCCCCCAGCAGCCTGACCAAGCGCTGCCCTGTCAGACACCCAGGAGCTGCTCCACGCAAGACCACGGCCGGGAAGCCTGAAGTCCAGTCAAGGCGCTAGAACGCTCAGGGGAAAAGGATGAGGTAGAAGGCGGTCCTAACCCCGGGCCACTCCTGCCACCGCGTCTACAAACCCCGCTACGGTGGAGCCGGTCCTCGGGAACCCCTGCCAGCCGGGCAGCCAGACTGGGCTCCAGATGCGGGCCGGCCTCAGAGCCGTTCCTTCCAGTGCATCTCCCTGTCTCACACGTGCCCACTGGTGTGCTGCTGGGTGTCCACTTCAGATGGTGACTCAACTAACGGTTTAGGGCAAGATCTAGAACAATACTTCCTATATTCAATCTCCCATCTCCCACCTCAGTCTTCCCCCAACTGCAAAGCGAAAGGAAGGAAGGTTGCAGCTACACCGCAGGGCGCGGTGCTGTACTGGCTGAGACCCTGCCCTGCGCCTGGCATAGAGAAAGGGCTCAGCGAATACCAACCTCTCTCGCTTCTGTCCGGTCAGATGATTACAAACGTACAAGGAGACCAGCCCAGCCCTGCACCCAGCCCCGTGCCCGTTCTGACCACATGGAGCTCCCGTACCTGGAGAGATCTGGACTTTGCAGCCTGAGTCCTGCTGGATTTTGTTAATCTGTTCGCCTCCTCTGCCGATGACTAGGCGGGGAAAGGGGGAAATGCAGAGGTTGACGAGGGCACCCCAGCGCTCAAAACACTGTGTGGCAGGGCTTCCTGGCCCTCCTGAGAGCCCCACCTGCCCCCCACCCAGAGAGGACAGGTGAGAGCAGAGGACAGTAGGCCTTCTCACACCAGAAGCTCCTGGGTCAGCAGGGGCTCCCAGGACACATCCCTGAGAGGCAGGGAAAACGGGCACCCCACAGCGACCCACACTCACTCAGTCCCACCATGCCGTCTGGGACCCTGTACTCTTCTGTCATTGAAGTCCTGCAAGAACAGACAATAAAACTCAGTCTCGAGTGAGAAGCAGTAGACAGACGAGGGTCTCCAAGAGAAAAGGCCCCTCAAAGCCAAAGCCCCTGACCTGTGGGGCCCTTGGCCTACTGGCCTCTGCCCATGCTTCCCACCACATCCGGACCAAGACCCCACAGGCCTAAGCAGAGTGTGACAAGAGCACAGGGCTCCCTCTCCCCACAGCAAGCCCCTCAACTCTCAAGGCCTCAGATTCCCCATTCAGGCCACAAGAGGCTTGGTCGGGGTCAACATGGCCTCTGAACTAGTGCTGCTCCCACCAACTCGGGGCAAGAGCAAATGGTTGGACACTTCTACGGAATTCCTATCATCATTTCAGGTCTGTTGACTTAAAAAAAAAAGGTTTGTATCTTTTCCACATCCTCTCCCTAACAAGCCAATTTTATTATATTTCACATAACCAAAAAAAAAAGAAACAATGTGGTCCTTCACAAAGACTTCTACATCAGATCCACTTTAGTCCCGGGGGGTGGGCGGCAAAAAGGTAGGAAAGGACCCCAGGCCCCACCAGTTCTTGGGGATCAAGCATTTGCGGAGGGTGGACAAGAAATCCATGGCCAGCCCCCAGCCCTTCTAGAAAGATGGTTGTCTACTGCTAAGTGTCCCACCACAGCGCAGGCAGCAAGAGGGCGCAAAGACTGCCCGTCCCTGGGCCCTGCACACAGGCAAGCACAGGAGCAAAGGCACCTCTTCTGCCTCCTGGGCTACTGTGTGACCAAGCGAGCAGCGGGGACAAGGTCCGAAATGGTGCAGCCCCCAGACACAGCTCTCCCCCAACTTAGCAAGAAAAGCCAGAGACAGCTGACAGACAAGAAAACAAGTGTTCTCCAAATCACAACTTACCTGGGGGGAGGATGGATGGGTCCAAGTTGAGAACTTATGGCTGCAGAGAAAAAATTCAAAGTAAAGATTGGCCTGGCTCCTCTCTGGGACCCTGAACACCGCTGGCCCCCACGTAGTCCCGCCTGCACAAGGAGTGGCTGGCACTTAGTACAGTGCTTCTGCCTGAGCGCTTGAATGTGATGAACCCACCGCCCATCTGACTGGCTCTGCCTCCATCTCCAGGGGGCTCTGGGATCCCTAAAGCTCAAGGACTCCAGATGCTAAGCACTTAGAGCCTCCATGAAGAACAGGTGCCATCCGCTCAGAGCTTCTAGCTCCCAAATTCTAAAAACCTCTTAAGACCCCGAAGCTGCCCTCTGCCTGCATCATCCAATGGACTTACAGTCTCCCTGGGAAGCCAGTTTCTTGCTCTCCGGTTGGTCTGTGAAAGAGAGAGGATGTCAGATGCTGCACCCACCCACCCACAGCTGCCTCTAATCTAATGCTGGTGCCACGCGGCCTGGCAAACAGCCCCCCTCCCCCACCCCCAATATCAGAGCCAAGACAGGAGAGTAGCAGGGACCAACTTTGGAGGCGGGGGCCAGACTTCCATCAGTCCCACCACCAGCACTGAACAGTAAAAAAGTCCTTTATAACAAGAGCGACGATGGCGGCATTTGAGTCCAGGGTCAGGGTCAGGGAGGGCCCAGGTGTAAGGCCCGTTTTGGTTGATCCCCACACTGATTATACTGGCCACCGTGCACGCCCTGGGCCAGCCAAACTGCACTTACATGGGGCCTTGACCCAACTGCGAGCATTTCCCAAGCCTACCAGAAGGGGAGGACCGATCTTGAGGACTTACAACTTGGACCCAGCCACAATCAATCTGCTCCTCTCAGCCACCTGATACCCCAGGATGGCCGCCCAAACAAAGAGAATGAACAAAGCTGGGATTGCTGGGGTTTTAAAAAACCAAATGGCAGTGAGCTTCCCCCTGACGCTGAACCGTGTTCACGCTACCCCCAGGCCTTCTTCCCAGCAAGCAGTTACCTCCATCTTCTAACTGCCTCTTTTGGCCCCCAAAACCAAAATCAGGAGTGCTGTTGTTCACTGTGGTAGCAGCGTCGCCTCCAATTTTGGCTGCGATCTAGAAACAAAATCGTAAGCACAGAAGGTTACCACCACAACCAATCCTCCCTGGTGTTCAGATCAACTTCTCAGAACCTACTCGAGGGCCTCGGTGTTCAAGAGTCATCCAGGAATTTCAAACCCCTTCCTAGATGGGATCTGCGCTTATGTTTGTTTGCAAATGGACCACAATCCACACTGATCTGCTCTCAGGAGGGTCCTTGGGTTGCCTCCACGAGGGAGGCAGAAGAAGTGATTGTAGCCCGGCTCTTCTGGGATGGTGAAGAGCACAACTTTCCTTTCTCGAAAGCTTGACATTTGTTGGACACATTTTGGGAAACTTTTTGCTTAAAGGCACCCAAAATCTTCACTCCACCAAAACAAAAGACCCTTTCTGAGAACACAGGTTACATATCAGACATGTGAGGAGCAACTTCAGATGACCCCAATCCCACAAATTTAAAACCAGAGTCCGTTTGTGGGTCTATTGCAAGTTTTCCAAAGACACACAAACCATGAACTAAGGATCTATCTTTCTACCTCCCCCAATTTTCCTTTTAACGCTGGGAGCCAGAGCTCCTGGCATGAGACTTACTCCCACCCCAGCCAACAGCATCAACTCGCCTGGTTACAACTGCTTCTCCGTCAAGGCAGTTTGGTGGGCACCTGGATGGCGGGCAGGTTAGAACCCTCCCCTGCTCCATAGGTGAGAAAGCCACAGACCACACTGGGCGGGAACAGGGCGTTCACCTAACGGGACCTCCCACTCTGCCCTGGAGGCCCTGAACAACCCCGGGAAAGCACTCAACAGCAAAGGCACTCAGCCAGCCCCCAGCCTGTGGGCCTCCTGAGAGGGCAGCAAACTTCTCCCATTCTACAGGCCCCCTGCTCTCCAGGACGTGGGGAGGCCGCAGAAGGAGCCGAGGAGGTCAGTCACACCGGCATGTGACACCTCCATGTTATCATCATGCCTCAAAACACAGTGGTGGGACCCTCCCCACTTTCCCAAAGAGAGACAGACCAAGCTTTCAAGCCACCGGAAGCATCAAAAAGAGCCAGCCCCTGTGCCCACCCTCCTCATTTCCCCTAAGTGGTCGGCCACTCTGGCAGCAAGGGTCCCCCCTTTGCAGGCTCAAGAGGAAGGGCTGTTTTCCTCCCACAGTTCCTTCTTCCCGAGAAGCGGGCAAAAAATGAGACTGGGTCGGGGCAAACAGCTCTCTGCCCTGATGGGGAGGTGAGAGCAAAGCAAGACCCTCCTCCCGCCTCCGGGGAAGGGGGACACTTTGCTTCCTAGAGAGCGGAGCATGCCCTCGAGTGTCCTAAGGTGGGGGTTCCTCAAAGTCAGTCCCAGCCCTCCGGGGCCCCTAAACATCCAGGGGCCGTTCATGGCGACCCCCCGGACACCCCCTTCCCCTGCAGGGGGGTCACCCGCAGGGGGCCCACTGGAGACATCCTGGGCGGCCCAGGCCCCCGCCTACAGCTCCACGTGACCCCGCGGCGGCCCCCCCCCCGCGACCCCGCGCGCGCGCGCGCGTGACCCCGCCCCCTCCCCCGCCCGCGCGCGCCCCTCAGGCCCGCGGCCTCCTCACCTGGCGGGCCCGCTGCACGGCGTCGGCGAAAGCGTCCTTGCGGATCCCCGGGCCTCCCCCGCCGGGCGGCTGGGAGGGACCCCCGGCCGACCCCCCGCCCGGGCCGCCGCCGCCGGGGCCGCCGCCGCCCCGGTCCCCCGCGCCCGGCGGGCCCGGCGGAGGGCCTCCCCCGGCGCCCCCGGCTCCCCCGGCTCCCCCGCCGCCGCCAGCGGGCGGCGGCGGCCCGGGCGGGGGTCCTCCCGTGCTGTAGTCCGACATGGCGCGGCGGGGCCGGGCCTGGCGCGGAGGCTGAAGCTGAGGAGGAGGCGGCGGCGGCGGCGGCTCAACGCGGGAACAAGGCCTCGCTCCACACGGCCGCGGAGCACTCTGGGAACCCAGCGGCTGGGAAGACGACGAGGGGGGAGAGAGACGCCCCCTCCCGCCGCCGGCGTGACGGACGGCGCCGCCAGGCCAATGAGAGGCGGCCGCCGCTCCTGGGACACCAATCGCGAGCTCTAGAGGCGAGCGGCCAATCGGAGTGCCGCGAGAGGCAGTGGGCGGGAGGCGCCGCGTGACCGACAGGTCTCGGAGGCAGTGGGCTGCGGGCAGCCGGTGCCGGGCGGGCAAATCGAGGCGACCCGAGAAGGCAGGAGGCCCAATGAAGCGGGAGTTCCAGAACTACGGGGCGACTTCAGAACCGGATTGACGACTCCAGAGAGTCAAGTGGACAGGAAGGAGGGGCCTGGCGAAAGGCCCCTTCGACCAGGCTGGGCGGGCGTCAGGTGAGATAATCGTGCACGCAAGCCAATGAGTACACGCAGAAGGCGGTTCTTGCGAAGATTGGCAGTCAATTTAATCCAACCCCTGACGAATTCTGGGTGACGCGCTTAGGTTTGGACTGGATGGCTTTCCCTGTTAACCAGAATCCTTTTCTAGCCTTGATTGCTAAGCCAATGGCTGGGCCGTGGGGGCGGGTGCAAGGTGACGGACACCGCTCCGGACGAATGGCAGGGAAGGAAATGAAGGTGCCCAGTTTTGGTGGGAGCCAGTGGAAGAGGAGCTGCATTGGGGCGGAGCCGGCCGCCAAACGCGAGTGGGGATTAGCCGTGGGAGAGTGAATGGCAGTCGACGTGGGCAGTGCCGACCGGCTGCGGGGAATTCGGGCCTGACGTCTGGGTTGGCGCCCCAGGAGCCTGGTTGGGTAGGCCGAACACATGGCCTGCTCGAGGCCTTGGAGATCGGGTGCTTCCGGGAGGGGGTGGCCCAAGGGCAGGAGGGAACCCAGAGATCCCGTGAACCCCCTGTCTTCTCCACCCAGGGTTCTAGAGCCCCCGCCTCTCTTCCAGGCCTCATGGAATCAGTTCCCCTCCAGAATTCAAGGGTCTAGGGCCACGGGTTCTCTCCTAGGACCCTATAACACCCCATGCCCTCTCCACATAAGGTCTGGAGATAGGAGCTCCAAGCTCCGATCCTAGGCCCTCAGTTTCTCTCCTGAACCCAGGCGTTAGGCGGGTTTACAATTCCTACTCAGGTCCAAGGGGCCCAAGATATCCAGGCCTCTTTCCGAAACCCAGGGCTCCCAGGTACCCAGCTTCCACTCCCGGGACCCAGATACCCAAAGTGCCCAGCTCCCTCTTGGACCCAGGGTGTTCCGAGTCCCCAGCTCACCTCCTGAAACCAAGGATTCCTAGTCTAGACCCAGAGATACGAGATACCCAGCTCCCCTCCTGGACACAGGTATCCCAGACACCCAGCAGAAACTGTCTCTTTATTTCCGATTGTCTCCATGTTCACCGTTTCACCCTGAAGCCAGGACAAGCCACAACGAGCCAACCTGGAGTCCAGACTAGTCCCTGGCCGCACCCTTGGGAAGGATCCCCAGGGATCTTCTGGCCAGGCCCCCAGACTGCTTCTCCCGACAAACTGCCCCGTGGGCCTGAGCCTGGAGGGCTCTTTGGGCCAGGAGACCCTGGATCCTCCTGTCCATTTCTGCCCAGAGTGTGTCAACTCGCCATCGCCTATACACCCAGGGTTTTCTTCATGGCTTCATACACCACGTAGCTGATGCCACCTGCTGGCAACACCTTCAGTAAAGTGGGAGTCATGCCTCGGTACAGCCCTGGCCAACCCTGCTGGGCCAGGATCCGCCTGAAGACTCCGCACATGGTGGGGTTCGAGCCCTCCACAGTGTCTGTGGGAACAGGGGCAAGCTCAGGGCTTCTGGCAGAGATGATCTGGCCACCTGGGGGAGGGGGCTGGAATGTTGGGTTGGGTGAAGCCAGGGGCCGGAGTCTGGGGGTCAGTTGGGAAGGAGCTTGGAAGACTTTTAGAGGAAATTGGTCAGTCTGTGGGAGAGTGAAGTCAACCCAGACAAGAGTTTTCAGGATTTGTTTTCGGGAACATCTTAGAAAGCATTCACACTTATTTGGGAGGGAACTTCGAAGATCTGCCAGAGATTTGGGGAGTGTGCTAAGGGGTGGTTTGGGGATATCTTCAAGATTCGGGTAGTGGACCAAGGACTTGTTTGGGTGTTTGTGGATTGGTTTAGGGGCTGAGAGTCCATTTGGGGAGTACCCA
The DNA here is from genome assembly GCF_963455335.1 of Martes martes. NCBI lineage: Eukaryota > Metazoa > Chordata > Mammalia > Carnivora > Mustelidae > Martes > Martes martes. The sequence goes on along the minus strand of NC_137888.1, from coordinate 212,897,199 downwards.
ACTTAGTGGGGGAAATGATTATGACACTGGGAGGCCTAAACGTTGGTTTTAGCAAATTTAGGAATTTTAGGAATACCGGGTGGGTCTGTTTTGGGGAAGTTGGGAGACCATTTGGGGACTCTGTGTCTTGAAGTATGGTGTGGGGGCCTGAGTCGCATTGGGGGGGCGTTTACGGGGATCAGTTGGGAGATGTTCATTTCACTGGTTTGTAGGGTTAATTTGGGGGCTGGGGTCATATTTGGGGGTGAGTCTTGGTGAGTTTAGAGCTCAGCACAGGTGGCCAGGATCAGATGTGGAGAGTTTGGGAGTCAGTTTGGGGGGATGAGAAAGTTCAGAGTCAAGGCTGAGGGGAGGGGCATGCACGGTGGCCACTGGGGCTCTTCTGACCTTGGGCCTGCATCCGGGTGCGCACCAGCGTCAGCGGGTAACTGGCCATTTGGCCACAGGTCGTGGACAGTGTCACCGATGACAAACTGACCAGGCCACTGGGATCCTCCATGTCCCTGCCTGACTTCAACCAGAAACACCTGAGCGTCTGCAAGAGAAGGGGGTCAGGAGGACACTCACTGCGGGCCTACGTCCACACCAGCCCTGGCACCCCTCTGTGGGACCCGCACCTCATAGACGGCCAGGTCCGTGCAGGCATAGGGGATGATGCCGAGCATGTTGGGCAGGTAGCCGCGGTACAGGGCGCGGGTGCCCTCCTGCTTCAGGATCTGCCTTGCACAGTCCAGCAGCCCCTTGTACTGGCCCGTCCGGCGCAAGGTCAGCCGCGTCTTCAGCACCTGGGGAGGGTGAAGAGGGAGGGGGCTCATCCGATGGAAAGCTCTCATCAGCCCTCAGTGGCAGCCGGCGTTTCTGTCCTCCGGCTGAGGAAGCAGAAGCTGAGGAGTCCAGAGAGCGGAGTTTCGAACCCAGAGCTGTGCGATCCCTTGGCCTGTGTGTGCCCTCCACCCAGGGTTCAGAAGCCGCGGTGCTGACAGAGGCAAGAGGATAAGGGAAGTGGCGTGGACTGAGCGGAGTCGCGGCCTATACCTGGCGGGCACCAGATGTAATGCCATGGGGGCTGCAGACCCTAGGTGGCCAGGTTTGCCAATTTTCCAAGAGAAGCCAGACATAATTTGTATGAAATGCCCCAAACATCAAAATATTGGCAGCTCTACAGTTGCCCGTAAGACCAAACGCCAAGTGAGATAGGCAGAATTCTGAGGTGGTCCCCAAGTTTCCCACCCCTGATATGTATGCTTCATATAATGCCCGCCCCCCTGACCTTGAGAGGGTTGCTAGGCCCGTGACTATGATGGGGTGTCACTCCCCTCGTCAAGTTACATGACGAAGGTGAAGGGATTGTGCAGATGTATTGGAGGTCCTGAAGCACTTGATTTTAAGTGAAGCAAGACCGATTGTCCTAGGTGGGCCTGGCCAAATCAGGTGATCCTTTTAAATGAGTCTGTTGCCAGAGACAGAAGAAATCAGAGTGATGGGGAGCATCCAGGACACCCTTCAGTTGGTCTTAAACAAGCAGACTATTGTGGAGAGGACCACCCGGCAGGGACAGTACATGGCCTCTAGGAGCTGAGAACCTCAGTCCTACAACCAGTAGAAACCGAATCCTGCCAGCAACCAAGGAACTTGGCAGAGGACCCAGGCCTCAGGTAGGTTCACTGTAGCCCAGCCAACACCTTGATTTTGGCCTGATGAAACCCTGAGCAGAGGACCTGACTAGCCAGTGCCCAGGCATGACCCACCAACAAAGGAGATAATAAATCTGTATCATTTTAAGCTACTGAGTCTGGCCATTTGTTACACAGCAATAGAACAAATACACTAAAGATGAAATTTAACTGGTCGAGGGCAAGAATTATATGAAAAAAAAAAAAAACAACTTTAAAAAGACCATTAAAGTCCATAAAAAGAGACTTGAACCCATGGAAATGATCTTGGACAGCAGACCCAGCCTCATATAGATGGCAGGCATCTCTAAACTTCTTTATAAATTGAATACCATCCCAGTAAAAAAAAATACCAATAGGTGACTTTGTTTTCTGAACTAGACAAGTTACTTCTAAAGTTCATATGGGAAACCACATGGGGAGTAACCCGGAAAACCGATAAAGAGCAGGGATGGGGGATGAGAAAGCGTAAGATGAAGCCTGAAACATTAAAGATGATAAAACTATAGGGGCGCCCCGCTGGCTCAGTCAAAAGAGCTTGTGACTCCCGCAGGGTCATGAGTTCCAGCCCTGCATTGGATGTAGAGATCACTTTAAAATTAAAGTAAAACTGTATAAACAATGAAACGACCTGGGGTTGTCAGGGACTCAGGAGAAGCAAGAAGGGGTGAGTAGGGGGGCACCTGGGTGGCTCAGTGTGTTAAAGCCTCTGCCTTTGGCTCAGGTCATGATCCCAGGGCCCTGGGATCGAGCCCTGCATCGGGCTCTCTGCTTGGCAGGGAGTCTGCTTCCCCCTTTCTCTCTGCCTGCCTGTCTGCCTGCTTGTGATCTCTCTCTCTCTCTGTCAAATAAATAAATAAAATCTTAGAAAAAAAGAAGGGTGAGTAGGCAGAACACAGGATTTTTAGGGCAGTGAAACTACTCTATATGACACCCTAATGGTGAGTGCGTGTCCATATACATGTGTACAAATCCAAGAATGGCAACTACGGGCTTTAGTAATAATGTATCCATATTGGCTCATCGGTTGCAACAAACCCCCCCTCCCCCACACAAGACGTTAATAGCAGAAACTGTATATGTGGGGAGAGGTGTATGAGAACTCCCGCAGTTCCTGCTCGGTTTTTCTGTAAATCTAAGACTGCTGTACAAAAAATCTAATTGTTACCCCCTGCAAGAAAAGTGGGGGGAGACACTAGTGCTTGGACAGACACAGCAGAGTAAGAGAAAGGCCAAAAATACTCTCAGATATGCACGGGAATTTAGTAAATAACACCGGTTGCATCTTGGCTCATTGAGGAAAAGGACAGGACCCATCCAATACATAGGTGTTGAGATAACCTGGGAGCCATCCGGCATACAAGTGGGACACCCACCTCACGTGGAGGAGGAGGGGAGGGGGAAGACGAGGAGGAGGAAGCGGTAGCAGCTGGTAGCTAATTTTCACCTTGTTTCATCTTCCATGGGGCAGGTGTTCTCTTACCTCCATGGGGTTGATGAGCGTCTGGGAGGTGGCCACAGCCAGGGAGCCAGCAAGGAGACGTTCCTGAAAGGGTGGGGACCCGTGCACTCCGCAGAAGTAATTCTTACACTGGAGCAGGAGAGAGGACCAGAGAGAACGGCTAACCTTCCTAGCCGAAACCCACCCTGGGTCTGGGGCCAGAGCGTGAAAGTGTGTCTTGGGTAAGGATCTGGGCTTGCGAGGGGGTGTAGGAGAAGTTTGGGTTGAAGGGCGGGGGCTGGGCAAAGTGGGACCCCCCCCCCGCCGCCCCCTGCCCACCTGTTCAAAGACGGAGAACTTGATGGCGTACTCAGGGGCAATCTTGAGGACGTTGATGCCATTGCCCCGCCACAGGGAGCGGAAGCCCCCTTCCTGGACCATGCTTCGGAGCCCCCCCAGCAGGTTCATGAAGTTAGTCTTGGAGGAGTAGACCTGGGGATAGGGAGGCCACTGGCCCTGTGAGGAGCCTCCCACCCGATCGCCTCCATCCCAGCCTGGAGCTCAACCCCATCCTGTCCCTAGCCACCCAACCCCATTCCTCCTCCTGCTCCCCCCCCACCAGCTGGCCTCACAGCGCTGTAACCCACGCAGACCCAGGTGCCCATCTCCGTCCTCATCTTCCTCTCCTTACCTGTTCTAGTTTGCCTTCAAAGCCATCCAAAGACCCTGTCCTCAATTCCCTTATCCGCAACCCCACCCTGTCCCTCCTACCGTTCTCTGGGCTCCTCCAACTTCAACCCCATTGGCTCCAGCATCATCCTCAACTCCAGCCCCCACCCTTGTCTCCATTCAGCCTCCTCCTGACTCCAACCCACATCCCAGCCCCACCCTCCCCCCCCCAATCCTGAACCCCATCAGCTCTGCCTCCGTCCAGCCCTACCCTAAAGGCTCCAGTGCTGGGTTCCCCGCGCACCTGCATATACACCTTGGCTCGGTCCAGAGGGGCCGTGCCCGTGCGGGATACCGCCCCAGCCATGGCCCCTGAGAGCAGAAACTTCCACAGGGCGCCCTCGTTATCCACTTCGAGGACATCCACGGGAACCATCAGCTGCTCTCCCGTGTCCAGCACCTGCAAGGCAGACCCAGCTCCCACCCGTACTCAGCCAGGCTGGAGCTCCTTCCCTGAACTTCCAGAAGCCCCTCTGGTGAAGGCCCACCCTGGCCCCCACTGCTTCAAGGTGGAAATCCAGGTCTACTTGGAGGGGAGTGGGTCATGCAGAGGGGGCCGGAGGTGCCGGCCCACCTGCCGTTCTCAGACTCACCTGCTGTGATGGGAGATGCTCCAGGTCATTTTCACGCACGTGCCCAAACACATACCCATACACATGTGTACAACCCGGATTCCGGGAGGGGGGCGGGGGCAGGTTCAGAGGTGGGGCTTTGGTGAGAAAGGCCTTGACCCTCTTAAACAGGGTCTGGACACTCAAGCAAGGCTTCTGAGCTTCCTCAGGCTGATCTCCCATGGCAGCCGGAGGGTCAGGACACCAGTTCAAATCCCTGGTGACAGGTTTGCCCATCCAGCAACCATGTTGGGGGGGCCAGCTTGTAAATTTGGGTACTGGGGCACAATGACGTCATAGAGGCCCTTGTGACCTCACTGGATGTGGTGGGCAGAACAAGAGTGTCCCCTACAAAATGTCCATATCCAGATCCCTCTAAAACCGTGGACTGGCCATGTTATGTGGCAAAGGGGAAAGTAAATTTGCCCAAGGATTTAAGGACACTAACCGGCTGATGGGAGATGGGGAGATTATTCTGGACTCATCGCGTGGGCCCAGTCTAACCTCATGAGTCCTTAAACGGTGAAGAGGGAAGCAGGACTGTCAGCGTCAAAAGGATTCAACGTGAGAAAGACTCAACCGACCATTGCTGGCTTTGCAGATGGAGGAGGGAACCACGAGGCGTGGAATGCAGGCAGGCAGACCCTCGAGGCTGGAAAAGGCCAGAAAGCAGGTTCTCCCCTGGAGCCTCCAGAAGGAGCGTGATTTTAGCTCGGTGAGATCCGTGTCAGGCTTCTGACCTCTGGAATAGTACATCTGTGTTGTTTGAAGCCACCATGTTTGTGGTCATTTGTTACAGCAGCCGTAGGAAACGAATGCACTGTGTGTCGTCGTTGTGGCAATGGGAGATAGAAGTGAGGGAGAATGGGAAGGTTCTGGAGCTCTGGGAGGGAGAGACCCAGTTGGTCCCCAAGGTGAGACAAGCATAGCTTTGGAGGCAACCTGGGTTTGAATCCCATCTAGGACAACTCCTGCTGTGTGACCTTGGGGGTAATCGCCCTACCTCTCTGAGCTTCAGTTTCCCTATGTGTTAATTGGAAGTGATGATAAACTGTACCACATCGTGTCAAGAGGTTGCAATGAGTTTTCACGGAGAGCGTGTCCGTCCTCTATGTGGTTTTGTTCAAAAATCTTGATGTCATCCATGATTCTTCTCTTTCTCTCATGCCCACATTCTGTTATCAAATCCTGGCTTAACTTTTAACATATACTCGGAATCTGGCTGCTGCTCACGATGTCCATGGCCTCCACCCTGGTCCAGCCCCATGATGGATTACCCGGACCAGTGCAGCAGTGGGCCCGCCCACTCTTGCCCCTGGTCTGTGCTCCCCACAATAACCACCAGAGAGCACCCGTGAGCACCTCAGTCCTGTCCTGCCCTCCTCTGCCCACAGTCCTCCAGGGCTCCCATCTCCCTGGGGTAGAAGCACAAGTCCTCCCTTTTGCCCACAACACCCTGCATGACTGCCCGGTCCCCTTCCTGACCTTCCCTCCTCCCTTTCTCCTCCTGGCCCATTCCAGCTCTGCCCTGCTCCAGCCACATGGGCCCCCTCCCTGTTCCTCCAAGACGCCAGGCACAGTGCTGCCCCAGAACCTTTGCACTGGCTGTTCCCTCTGCCTAGAGTGCTGTTTTCCTGGACATCACCATGGCTCCCTCCCTCACTGTCTTTAAATCTTCATGCAATTATCCCCCTCTCCCCCGTGCTTCCTCTGACCACTCTATTTGAGATGTAAACTCTGCTTCCCCATTTTGTTTTTATTCATAGCACCTTTGCTTCCTACCCAGCTACACATTCACTCACGTGTGTTACTCATTGTTTGTCTCTCCGCACTGGAATGGGGAGTCTTTGAGGGCAGTGATTGTTGTGTGTTGCACAAAACCGGGTCTGGCACAAAGCAGGGGTCCGGTAAATAGATGAGTAAGGGAAGGAGATAACACGGCAAAAGGCTCAGCACAGAGTCAACGTATTGAGTACTTGCTCAATAAATATGTTCTTCTCCCTTTAAAGATGTCAGTGATAACGTCCCCTGTTTTGTGGGTGGGGAGACTCCAAAAGAGAAAAGTGGTCTGTGTGGTATTACAGCACATGTCAGTTCCCAAGGCCCCAGTGGTGGAAAGGGATGTGAGAAGGTGGACCGGAAAATAGTTGTTGACTGGCCTGATACAATAAAATCAAAGTGGTAACACCCCATGCTGGTATGACCGCAGTAAAAATAAGAACGCTAATTCCTCGTTGGCAGCTGTGCATATCACAGACGATTTCTCTGGTGGCGGGACGCTGAAATCGTCATACCCTTTGACCTAGCAATCCCGCTTCCGGGAAAACGATCCTCAGGACATAATTTAAAGGAAGTAAAAATACAAAATAGTTAGCACGGCTTGAGTCCATCTTCGAGTGGGTGGAAAATCATATCTCTGTGTGCATATCAGTTAGCTGTTGCTGCGTAACAAATTACCCCAAATGTAACAGCTTAAAACACAAACAGGATGGTAAAAGGAGAAAGTTTGGTCATTTGAAGGCAGGCAGAAATCAGACCGATTGGGTCTACAGGCTGAGGATTGCCGAGTGCCGGTGACTACCAGAAGCTGGAAGAGGCAGAAAAGATCCTCCCGTAGAATCTTCAGAGGGACCATAGCCCCATCGACACTTTGATTTCAGACTTCTGGCCTTCGGAACTGGCAGACAAAAATTCCTGTTGTTTTTTATTCACCATAGCCAAAGGTGGAAGCAAGCCAAGTGTCTGTCCATGGGTAAATGAATAAACAGAATATGGTCCATCCACACCCTGGAATATTATTCAGCCTTAAAAAGGGAGAACATCCTGATACCTGCCACGACATGGAGGGACCCCCGGGGGACACTGGGCCCACTGAGAGGAGCCAGACCCAGAAGGATCCATCCCGCAGGACCCCACTCCCAGGAGGGCCCAGAGGAGTCCCGTCCACACAGAGAGGAGAGGGTGGGAGCCAGGGCTGGGACAGGGGGTGGGGAGTCCATGCTTCGTGGGGACAGAGTCTCCGTTTGGGGAGATGGAAAGTTCTGGAGACGGAGGGCGGGGGTGGTTCCAAGACAATGTGATTGTGCTTCGTGCCGCTTAGAGATGGTTAAGACGGCGTATTTTACGTGCTGTCCGGTTTACCACAGTAAAAAAAAAACGTGTCAATCTAAAAACTGTGTCATTTTAAGCCCCCAGTTTGTGGTAATTTGTTACAGCGGCCCTGGGAAACATAAAAAGGGCGCATGAATGTGGGCTTTTCCCTGCCCCACCCCCATTCACAGCTACGGACACTGAGGAAATCACTTCCCGTTCTCCTGGAGCTGTGTGCGACAGAGGCTGGCCCATGTCCCTTCCCTGGGGGTAGTTTGAGGTGGTCCCACGTTGACCCACCCCCTTTCAGGAAAAACCACAAGGAAAGAGCTTAGAAAGTGTATTCCTTTGTTCTTTTCCTTTGAAATAACACACGCAGGCAGGGAGGTGGGACACGGTGTAGGTGGGGGGGTGGGGTGGAAGCTACAAGGGGGGGGGTCCTCCAGCCCCCCCCCAACAACCCAGTTGCTCTTTTGTAGTCCTTTCCTGGGGTTCCCCAAGGACTTGGGAGGAGGGACAGGAGGGGTCCCCCAATTATGCTAAGCTCAGAACCCAACTATAAAGTGCAGAATGTACAGGGTCCTGGGGGGGTGCGGGGGGCTTGAGTTATCTGAGGGGGAGGAATGTCTGCTCCTCTCTGGTAGAAAAATAGACCTGGAGTGAGTTTGGGGGATTTGGCTTGTTTGTTTTGCATAACTGGGTGCTTGGCTCCCTGGAAGGCTAGTCTGTGTAGACTTGCTCCCAGCTCCCAACCCTGAAGCCCGGGTAGAGGCTGGCAGTGCTGGGATGTGTTTGGGGAGTCCCCGTATTGTGTCCCCGGCCTCAGATTGCCCCCTTGACAGCCCCCAAGAGAGAGCGACGGGAGGTTATCGTCAGCCTAAAGGTGGGGAGGGAATGGAAGACACCGCAGTGCATTGTGAGGGGTGGGGGGCAGTTTTGCCACAGGGACCAGAGGTACAGCCATGCTGGGAGGGTGGCAGGCGTGTCCAGCCTCTGCCTAGGGCATGGGAGGGGGCATCTCCTTCCCCTTCGGCTGGCTTCTAGTCATGTCAGGTCTTTGGACAAGTGCCATGGGTTTTCTGGAAGCAGGAGGCCAGGACCTAGGCTTCCAACAGGCCCCTTAGACCCTGGGCTTTGTGGCATGGGACCCTAGGCTCTGGGGTGTGTCTGGGACAGGGGCACGGGGGATCCAGGAAGCTGTCATTGGCTTATTGGGATCTATCCAGACTTGGAGTCTGAGCATTCAGGATCCAGTGCCTGGGAGGATTCCGGTCAGAATCCAGGGGTTAAGGGGCTGGGATCCAGTGCTTGGAAGGGGGGGTGTCTACCTCCTATGGGTGAGGTTTCAGCATCCAGTGCCTGTGGTGAAGGGGTTTGGGGGTCCAACAGTCGCAGTCACCAGGACCCACTCGCTCAGCCGTTGGGCTCACATTGTGGATTTAGGAGCCAGGATCCAGCTGGTCAGGGCTTGGGAATCCGAGATCCGGTGGTTGGGGGTTGAGGGTGTAGTGGTTGAAATGTAGGGAATCCAGTAGTCAAGCAGAGGGATCCGGGACTCAGTGTCAAGGTAAAGGAATTCAGGAATCCAGTAGTTGGGGTGAGGGGATCTGGGATCCAGTGGCTGGGGCCCCGGGATCTAGGCATTGCATTGTCAGGATCCGGAGGCTGAGGCTTCTTGATATCCAGAATCCAGTGGCCGAGCTTGGAGATCCAGGGCTGGAAGCATGGGGATCTGGGATCCGCCAGTGGGTTTGGGGATCTAGGACCCAGTGCTGGATCTGGGGCCCGCGGGGGCTCGGGGCTGGCTGTTTGGGTATGGTGATGTGCGCTTCTGTAGTTGGGCTGTCAGGGTCCATTAGTCGGGTTGTGGGGGATCCCATGGTTAAGTCATGGAGGTCCAGGACCCTGTGTGTGGGGGGGGTCAGTAGCTGCGATACAGGGGTGCAGGACCCAGTGGATAAAGTGGGGGATCCTGTGACTTAGTGTGGGGAGCCCTGGGATCCACTGGCTGGGCCATCAGTCTCCAGTGCCTGGGGTGTGGGGGATGTCATGATTGAGGTGAGGGATCTGGGGTGGGTCAGGCTCTGGGTCCCTCACCTGGACGTGACCCCCAGGGCCTGCTTCATGTTCTCGTAGACCACATAGGAGATGCTCACAGCCGGGATAACCTTCATGAAGTTGGGGGCAATGCCCCGGTAGAGGCCCCACACGCCCTCCTGGGACAGGATGTGACGGAGCAGACCCAGCATGGAGAGCTGGGGGGCACCCTCGATGGAGGCTGGGGGGGGTGGGGAGGCCAGGTGAGGCCAAGCGGCCCCTCTCACTTCCCCCTCCTACTCCCCAGGGCTGGGCCTGTGGCCATTGCAGCACGAGGGAGGAGGATTAGCTCAACAGCAGGACGTACTCAGAGTCAGGGGTTCTCCTGGCTCTGGAAATGGCTGCTCACCTTTTCACCCCGCTTCTGAGGGCCCAAGTTTGGGGACAATGAGAAACAGAGAAGGTGCGTGTATGTGTGTGGTGGGAGAGGGGACAGACGTTTCCTCTGCCTGGAACTCGTTTCCCCGCCTCTCCTCCCAGCTCCCCCTCCTCTTCCTTCCAACCTTCATGCCAAATCAAGCTCTTTGGGGGGCCCTCCTTGGTACCCCAGTCTAAGTCTGGCTCTTCCTCTTCTCCTTCATTCAACCCTAAATCCATACTGAATCATGGAATGATTTATTCAGCACCTTGCTTCCTCTCCAGCCTGTGAGCTCTTGGAGGACGAGAACCCAGGTTTATGCACTAAGACAGCCCCGGAGAAAATCCCGGAACACAAATGCTAAAATTCCCAAGGAAACTCCAGAAACAGATTCAGGAGTGTGTGTGTGTGTGGGGGGGACGAACCCATAAAAGAAACCTACAGAGGAAAACAATAAACCCATAGCCAGCCTGGTCCCGCCCCTTCTTACCCGGATCCTCCCTCCCCTTCCATCGGTGTAACCCAGCCTTGCCAACGGAGCTCGCAGCTCGTTAGCAGCCCTCCCAGCTAAGCTTGCTAAGGGCTCTCTCCCAGTACTCGCTCATCTGTTCTCCTCGCTCAGAGCAGGGAAAGGGCTCCTGATCCAGTGTCAACTGATGGGTACACTGAGGCCCAGAGAAAGGTAGGGACTTTAGTGAAGGGCATCCAAATCCAGGAGGATGCCCGCTGGGGACCCTCCCTAGCCAGGAGGAGGAGCTGGGGATGGGGAGGTGGGGCCCGAGAGGTGATGCTCTTCCCTGCCCCAGCCTCCCGCCCAGGCCTCACCTTGGGCCTGCATGCGGGTCCGGACCAGGGCCAGGGGGTAGCTGGCTATCTGGCCACAGGTGCTGGAGATGGTGCCACAGGCCAGGAGCACGAGGATGCCCGGGTCGGCCGAGTCGTGGCTATACTGCTGGAGCCACCGGTTCTTCAGGGTCTGGTGGGGGCGAAGAAGGGAGTAGAGTGTGGGTTGGATTGGAATTGGGTAACACCACGCACGATCCTGGCTTTGGAGGCCCTGCTCACTGGCCTCTGCCTCCCCCGATGGCCGGGACATGCTGAGCGCCCCACGACACGGTACCTGTGTCCTGTCACTCGGGCCCCACCTCGACCTTCTATGGTATGTGTGATGACGCCCTCCACCCCCCACTGTCCATGCCCTTGTCCCTGGAAGCTGGAATATGGTACCTCACGTAGCAAAAAGGACTTTGCAGATGCGATTAAGTTAAGGACCTTGAGATGGGGCACAATCCTAGAATATCCAGGTAGGTCCAATGTCATCACAAGCCTCCTTATAAGAGAGGAGAGGGGGTAGTAGAAGCAGAGGTGGGGGACAGGTGGGAAGACACTGGGGAGTTGGCTCTGAAGATGGACGACGGGCCCACCGGCCAAGGAAAATGGGCAGCTGCTAGAGAAGGGGATAGACGAGGCAACAGCGTCTGCCCCGCAGCCTCCGGAAGAAAGGCAACCCTGCCAACATCTTCATCATAGCCCGGTGAGCCCCATCTCGGACCTCTGGCTTTCAGCACTATGTGATAGTGAACGTGTGCTATTTTAAACCCCTAAGGTTGTGGCCATTCATGACGGCAGCCGTAGGAAGCTAACATGCTCCCCAGCGTGGACGCGCCATCTGCATCCCATTCCACTCCCGGCGGACTCCCAACTGCTGGCAGCCACAGTTCTGCCCGAGGACTCCTGCCGGACCCAGGTGACGCTGCTCTGAGCACCCAGGAATGGGCAGAACGTGCTGGGCAATGAGCACCCCCCTGTCCCCAGCAGCAAGGATGGGACAACTGTCTTGGTGTATCAATGCCCCCGCTCCCCCCCTCCTTGCGTCCCTGGTGGGGCGTGTTCTCCGCTGCCTCCAGAGCGCGCACGCGCGCGCCCCCCACTGGGAGCAGGATTGATCTCCACCTGCCCACATGTTAACTTGCTTGATAACACGCCCTTAAGGGTTCCACGACTGCATCCCCGCAAAAGATACGACGGAGTCCTAACACCAAGCCGGGAGTGGGGTGTTTGGTTTTTCCGGCAGCCAGCCCCTTATGAAGCCTCTCGGGGAGGACCTTCTTTCTTGCTCTGGGGCTGGGATGGCTCTGAGGTTTCACGTCCTATGTCACTTCTAACCCCTTGGTAACCGCTGCCCGGAAGTGTGTGGAGAGGGACTCAGGGCTGGGATAGATCAGTGAAGTCCGGGCCGGGCAAGGAGTGGGTGCCTAGGAGGCAATCATTTGCCATTACTGCCTTTGCGATTTTAATAGCCTTCTTTGGAGCAGGATTTGCCAAAGAGGTGTTGAGCGAGTGTTTAAGAATTGCTGAAAAGAAGTTCTAATGAATGCATAGGTATGGCCAACACGGGGCCAAAAAACAAAAGCGCAACAAATCCCCCCGAAAACAAAAACAACAGCAACAAAAAAACCCAGTGAAATCACTTTTCTGCAGACTTCTGGGAGCCTTTAAGGGACTAACATAGATTTTGAAACTCCAAGAGGGCACAGGGTGTCTCAAACCACTTAGACTTCCCAGCTCCCTTTTTGGGTGAAGCATGGATCAAACAAAGTTATGTCTAATTTCTGTGCACAGCCCCCCAGTGGCTGCATCTTGCACCCAGGAAAAACCAGCCACATCACCAACCTCCTGCTGACTCTTGATTCCTGCACTCCCGGCTCCCTCTGCCTGGTTCACACACCCTCACTCACTGCCTCTCAGAGGCCTGCCTCGACGCCCTCCTGCCCACTGTTACTTTCAATTACACATCCTGTTTTATCCTCTTCTGAGAACTTAGCAGGATCTGAAACTACTCGTTGGCCCGGGGACTGAATTCCTTGCTCATTGGAGTGGGTGCCCCAGGAAAGTGAGGACTGCGTTTTTATGTAACGCTTCCCAGGGCCTTGGGATGCTCAGTAAATCGTTGCTGAGTGAGCGAGTGAATGAACGAGTGGAGGCCTTGTCTTGTGGGGCTGCCCGGGTGCTGGGAGCTGGGCAAGTCAGGGACGGATGGCAGGTGTGCAGTGTTGGAGGCGAGGCCCAGCGTGAAATAAAAATGTGTAGGGTCCCTCATCCAAAGACGATTAGGGATTTCAAGATCACAACAGCAGGGCATCAAACCAAGAGCCAGGCCCTCTGAGGATGGGGCCCTTGGTGACTGCACTGGCCCCTGGTCTGTGAAGCTGGCTCTCTCCTGGACACAGAGACTTTGGGGGATGCCTGGGGACATGTGGGGCTGTGCTACTTGGAAGAACCTGGTGATCCCACCAGGAGAAGAGAAAAGTCAAGACCCGTGGAAGAGACATCATGCCCCCCCCACCCCAGTCCCAGCCCCCACTCCCGCCTCTCTTGATCGGAGATGGTGGCCATGGAGTGTGGTTTCTATGAAAGGGGCAGTCCCTGAAGAAGACATCGGCTGGGTCCAGTACGTGCTCTGGGGAGACAGGCATTTCTGAAGCTCACGTTCACTTTCTCCCACGATTCTGTGAGCTATGGTAGGCCCTGATCTTGCTGGGGCCCGAGGCCCAGCAAGGCTGAACTGCCCACGGAAGTAGGAAGAATTCACACAACGGTAAAGGTGAAAAGTCGGGGAGTCCGACAGCCGAAGGGGTTCCCCAGAATCCCAAGGCCCGTGGCGCTTCTCCACCCCAGCTGTGGCCATTCACTGAGTCAGCCCTAGGGGAAAGGGGTGTCCTGTGGGCAAATCCCAGAGGGGAGAGAGAAGGAGGGAGGCGTGGGCCGCCCACAGACCTCATAGACGGCCAGGTCGATGCCAGCGTAGGGGATGATGCCGAGCACGTTGGGCAGGTAGCCTCGGTACAGGGCGCGGGGCCCCTCCCGCTCCAGGATCTGCCTCGCACAGTCCAGCAGCCCCTTGTACTGGCCCGTCCGGCGCAAAGTCAGCCGCGTCTTCAGCACCTGGGGAGGACCCCGGTTATCCTTGGGCAAAGTGCTTCCAGAAACACCACGCCCAGGAGTGAAGATGCCTCGGAACAGCTGCTCCCAGGAGGCTCTACCCTGACAGCAACTGAATTTAACACACCACTTTCTCGAGAATCTTCTGCTATCCCCAAGTCTCTATACCTAGAAATGGTTACATCTCTCAGAGTTGCATATGGTGGCCACCAATGTCTCTCAATATCTTGTTCCCTTCCCCCCCCCTTAATGATAGAAACTGTAATTTTCAGCAAGGACACAGCCCCTCAAAATAAAGACTACATTTCTCATTTTCCCTAGATATATGACCAGGTGACTAAGTCTTGGCCAATGAAACAGCAGGAGAACAGGTATGTGTGACTCTCAGAAAGTATCTTTAAAGGCAGGGAGGTGTTCCTTCCTTCGTCTATTCTTCCTTATTGACTGGAATAGGGATGTGATGACTGGAGCACACGCAGCCATTTTGGTCCATGAGGTGGGCGCTATATTCTGAAGTGCTAGAACAAGATAGACGGCAGGAACCTCGGTCTCTAACACTTGGAAGCCACCATAGCGGCCCTGAACTGCTTACCTCAGACTTCATCTATGTGATTTGAGTTTTCCATCAGAATCCCGACACACTGCACAACCTGAAACCTGAAATGATTCCCCTGGAAACAAACAGCCTGGAGATCCATATCCTTAGAAGAGGCATGTCTGTAAGCAGCCGGCCCCCACAGTTGCTGCCTAAATCGTTAGGATCAGTACCGCTGTCCCCAGAAGTCACGTCGCAAATTGCAATGCCCACACAGACAACACATGAGACAGCATTTCTCTAAGGAGCCACAGTCCAAGTCAGGGAGAGGCAAAGTTACAATCCCAATGCCTATCACAGCATGGAGTGACGTGGTCATCGCAAGCCCCCCACCCTGCAATGTGGCCTTGGCCAGAGTCCCCACCTTCTCACCTCCATGGGATAAATGATGGTTTGGGCCGTGGCACCAGCCAGGGAGCCAGCCACAAAGCGCTCCTGCACGTGCAGTGTCTCCTGCTGCCCCCGAATGGCCCGCTTGATCTGAGAGTGGGAGACACAGAGGTGGACGGACCTCAAGTCCCCCTGCTGGGGACACCACCCAGGGGAGCAGATGCCCACTCCTAGGGTTCTGCAGACAACCCCCCAGGCGCCCCCAAGCCAATCCTACCAGCCCTCACAGCCAGCTCACATCTCCCACACCTGCCCCCACCTGTTCATAGGCCATAAACTTGATCGCTGACTCAGGTGCAATCTTGAGCACGTTAATCCCATTGCCACGCCACAGGGAACGCACGCCCCCCTCTTGGATCATGCTTTTGAGGCCCCCCAGGATGTTTAACTTGTTGGTCTTGGAGGCGTGGACCTGCACGGGGAAGATAAGGTGGCTTTGGGGGTCCCCTTCCGGGGCCCAGGCCTGGGAGAGGGGGTGGATCTTTCCAGGGCCCCTCACCTGCATGAAGACCTTGAGGCGATCCAAAGGGGCCGTGCCTGTCCGCGACACAGCCCCTGCCACCGCACCCGCCACCAGCTGCTTCCACCACATGCCAGTCAGCTTCTCCTGCTCTGAAAACTCATCAGGGACAGTCAGGCACTCACCAATGTCCAAGACCTGAGGACGCAGGGCCTGGGGTGTCACACCATCATAGGGGCAGGGAGATGGGCTTCAGCCCTACACGAGAGTGTCTCCCTCATGAATCCCAGGACACCCAGAGCATCCACCCATCAGTCTCACTCGGAGAGCCCAGGAGATCCCTCTTGGACTCCACCAGGTCCCGGCAAAACATCCAACCTGACTCCCATGTAGGATCCCAGTATCCCTCCTGGGCACCTCTGCCCAATCCCAAAGAAGCCTACTTAAGCATCTACCATATAAAGATCCCTTCCAGAGCCGATCAGATCCCTTTGAAGGATCGTACCCAAGGATCTCCTGCAGAAGGATTCCAGAAGATCCCTCCAGGGTCATACAAGATCCTACCAGGGACCTGCCATATAAGGAGGCCAGTGGATCCCTCCCAGGACCTCCGCAGATCCCACAGGGAAGCTGCCCCCAGGGATCATCCCTCCCCTAGAATCTACCTATAGACCTCCCAACCAAGTCACGGATCCCCAGGGTGGGAATGTCTGGATGTCCCAGGAGGATCTCGGCAGATCCCACAGGTGGATTCCCTTCCGGATGCCATCAGATCCCACTAGAAGCATCATTCAGAAATTCCCACCCAGGAGCGGGGGATTTAGAGCACCTTCTCCCCCAACTGCCAGTGTCTTCCAAAGAAGGAGGATTTCTAATGAGTCCCTTCAGCAGCAGACCATTTACCAAGGCAAAAAGAAGCCTGCAGAAGGGGAGCTGTGGGCAGAGGCTGGAGGCTGGGTGCCCCATCTGGTGAGCTCTTCCTTCCCTGTGCTCCCACCTCCCAAGCCTGCCCCTGGCACTCCAAAGTCAGGTCTGAAGGGTTCCAGCCAGATCGCAGACCTCCCACAGTGGGTCCTCAGGGCCCTGAGCCCCAGTCAGAGGAAAAGAGGACTAGAGTCTCCTCCCTTGGCTGTTGCCAGTGGCTCTTCCTTCTCAAGACTCCTGAGCCAGCCCCCTCCATGCCCAGGGGAAACCAGAGCAGGGCCCAGCCCCCACGCTAGGAAAGCAGCCCCCACCTCACCGTAGAATGCTTCCAGAAATAGACCACATCCTCCACATTCTCCAGCGAATGCAACAGGAAGTGGTCGCGCCATTCCTGCCAGTCGATGGTCATCGTGCCGTCACGGTCCATGCTGGGGGTATAGGGCAAGGTGGGGACAGAATCAGTGCTGGGGCTGGGCGCGGCGGGTGCTGGAATGAGGTTCGGTTGGTCTGCGGGAGACTGACGTCCTGTGTGCTGAGAGCGCACCATTTTACAAAGGGGAAAACTGAGGCTCCGAGAAGTGAAGCATCCCGGCCCAGGATTTGCCTGACTCCCGAGCCCTCCTCTCAGCTCCACCTGCCCTGGGATTGGGCCTGGCGCCTAGAGACTCAAGGTGGCCAAAGGGTCCCGGGGACCCGAGTTACCTGGGATTTGGGACCCCCACCTATTCACCTGTGCAGAATTTTCTCGGCTTGCTCCAGCGAGATGGAAATGCCTAGGGCCCGGAAACTCTGCTGGATCTCAGACACATCAATATGACCTGGGGAGGGGGCCAGAAAAGGGTGTGTGTGGGGGGACCCCAGAGCCCAGGTGCCGTACAGCTCAGAACTGGGATGGGCTAGGAAGACCAGGGGATCCAGGAACCCAGGATGAGATTTGCAGCTGGGTTGGTGGTGGGTGTGGGGGTGTGTCACTGACCCAGTGGCATCAGAGAGGTGGGACTGGGCAATGTTGGGGGGGGGGGTTTCTCTGTTCCGTGAATGCATGAAAAAATGAATCCAGGGATAATCATGGGGATCTTGATGCCATAGGGGATTGAGAGGCAATATTAGGGACCCAGAAGAGGCTATGGGGGAGTGTCTATGCCTCATAGGGAATCCAGAAGCAATGTGGGGCATCTCTGTCCCTTAGAAACTTCAGGGTAATAATAGGGGTCGCATCCCAGAAGGGAAAAGTAGGTGGGATGGGCCTACGGGCCCAACCACCTAGCTGGGGGGTGAGGAGAGCTCCCAAAATAGCCTGTGAGTCATCAGGGAGAAGTGGCCCTCCCCCCTCCTCCTAGCGCTGCCAGTTCTAACCCCATTGGTGTCTCCAGGGCCCCCGCAGCCTCTCCCTGGGCCTTACCATCCTGATTCCGGTCCAGACTGTGGAAGAGAAGCAGCAGACGCTGTTCCCGCTCCTGTAGGTAGCGGGAAAACTCCTCCAGGTCCAGCCCACCACCTGGGTCAGCGTCACCCTCGGGGGAGATGCCCTGGCAGGGGGGAAGGGACAAGGAGCTCCAGGAGGCCGCTCCCCATCTGCAGGGGGCATGGCAAGCTTAGGGTCCAGGAACTCAGGGCCGCCAGCACCTAAAGGACAGGAGCAGGGGAAGTCCCCCTTCCCTCTGCCCGCTCACTTCTCAGCAAAATGCCCAAGGCCACAGCAGGTCTGCGAGGTGGAAAGCAGTTGTCCAGTTTTCCTGACAAGCAAACTGAGGCTCTCCAAGGTCGAGTAACTTTTTCAAGGTTACAGAACTGGGAAGTGGTAGGTAGCCTTGGGCTCTTGTCTCTGAAAGCCTGTCCTCCCAGCTGCCTCTTAAAAAAAACAAAACAACAACAAAAAAAAACCAAAACCCCATCCATATGGCAGTTTCAGGAGCTCCTGTTAGAGACAGCTCCGGGCAACGTGGGGGCAATGAGAGTTCCAAGCTAAGCACCCACCGGGCCTCTGGTTTCCCACCTGGAAAGTGGGAGGTTGTCCTGGAGGTCTCAGCGGGCTGCAGAGACACTCCTGTGGCATCTGGGGCTAGAGGTGTAAAGGAGACCTGCACAGGCCTAGGGGAGGGTTCCTGCTTTGCTACATCCCCTGCTGAGGGTGGCCTCGGACGGGATTGGGCTCTGGGCTGGGGTAGCTTGGGGCTACCAGGCCGGGGAAAGGGCCGCCTGGGAAATGTAAACACAGAGAGGCTGGGGCAGCGGGCTGGGAGGGCAGTGGGTGCCCAGAGGAGCGGAGGGAGGATGGGAAAGGGTGTGTCTCCTGAGGCGGGGAGCAGGGTATGTCTTGGATGGGCAAGGAGTTCAGAGGAGGGTGTGTCCCGGGCAGTGGGCAGGAGAGCGGACCCGCTCCTTTCGCGGGCAAGACATCCCCCACCCTCGAGGCACCGGCGAAGGGGGTGGGGACCGGGTGTTGGCAGCTGAACTGCAGGCCTGGGGCCTCCGTGGTTCTGTCTTGGGCGAGTCCGTTAGGCCCGGACACGCAGGGCAGGGGGAGGGAGAGAGAGATGCCCCGGCTGGGCACCCGCACTGGAGCGCAGCCACAGGCAGTCGCCGGCCGCTGCAGCGCTCCATTCAGGGGCTCGGGTTACCGGCGCCGGCGGGGCCGGAGCGCCGCGCGCCAGGCTGGGGTCCCGGCGGGGGTACCTGTTGGGTGTCGCGGTCCGGGTCGCCCCCGCCCAGCCGGGCCAGTCCCTGGCGCAACTCGCGCACGTCCACGCGGCCATCCTTGTTACTATCCAGCTCCTCGAAGAGGCGACCCCAGCGCTGCCGCCGCTCCGCATCGCTCGGGCCCCCCCGCATGGCGCCCGCCCGGGGGGGGAGGGGAGGCCCGGCGGTGGCGGCCTCGGCGGGGGCTTCGCGGCTCCCCCTCCCCCCCGGGGCCCCGCAGGGCCGGCTCCGCGGCCACGGCCACCGCAGCCTCCGCGCCGCCCGCCGGGCTCCGGCACTTGCAGGAGGCGGCGACTGCTAGCCGTTGCCGCCCGAGCCAGAACTTGCGTCTCCTCCCCCGATCCGCTCGGGAGGAGGGGGCCGGAGGCGGAGCCGCGGGTGTGGGGCGGAATGCCGGGTGATGCTCTGGTAGTGCGCGGGAAGCACCAGCGTTCATTCTGGGGAGAGGGGCTAGAGAGATCAGTGGTCTCAATTCTGCTCTCAGAGTTCCGCCTTGCGTGCCTCAGTTTACCCTCTGTCCAAGGGGGCGTAGTCGAGAGATATCAGATTTGGTGTCGTAATCCGTGTCCATTTGACCTCCCTCCCCTACTATTCCTCTTTAGGCAGCAAGGTTCTCTTTTTCCCCAGACATACTCAAGAACCAACCCTACGCCACCCAGCCCTCCATCCTCCCGCGCGCTCTTTTCACATTCCCCACTCGGCCACAGAAACAGAAAATCAAAAAGCGCTGCTTGCGCCCTGAAACATCCCGCCCGCGAGCCTTCCTTTTCGGTCGCACTCAGGCTGGGAAACGCAGGATCAACATGCGGCGCGGCTGCAGAGTCGGTTTTCTATTGGCCAGAGCTGCCCGAGCTGCGCCCGCCCACCCCACGTGGGCGGGGCTTCCGCGTCGATCCCCTGCTGCCTCCGGCCCCCGCAGCTTCAGGCGGGCTGGGCAGTCTTAAAGAGGCCGCGGCCGGATTCGGTCGCCGTGCTGACTGCTCTCTCCAGACCAACCTGGGGATCTCAGTGTCCCAGGCATCTCAGTGTCCCAGGCGCGAGTGCGGATGAGGACCGGGAAGCCGAGCGCTGGAGGCGGGGCACCAGCCTGCCGCGCTCGCTGCACCTGCCGAAAGTCCCTCCCACTACTTTCGGGCGCAGTTTCTCGAGTCACCATTAGGAGGAAGGGAGGCCAGACCACTTGGCGAAAAATAATAATAACTAACATTGATTCACGGCGTTGCGCAGTCCAGGCCTTTTACTCACGCCTCGCGTCATCCTCGCCCAAACCTTGTAAGGTGGGTGGGACTGGCTTTCCCACTTCACAGAAGAGGAAACCGAAGGTTAAACTGCTCTACCCAGACCGCATGCCCAGTGAGCGGCAAAGCGGGGATTTAAACAGACCTGGAGTTAACCAGACCCATCGCGCTGTACTCTAAAAGTGATTCACTTCCCTTGAACCATTGTTCTTCACCCTAGAGTTCCCAGGGGGTGGAGGTGTCACTATCACCGTCCTTTATCGAAAAGCACAGCCATGAGGGCAAGCTTACTTTTGCCCAGACAGGTGTGCTCAGACACACCTGTGAGTCCCAGACAAACGGCCTCTTAGAGAGGGGCTGATGGCCAAAGGTCCGAGTGGCCTCACAGAGGTCCCCTCACAGATGGTTTCCTCATAGGTGGTCCTTGCAGCCGCCCACAACATGGGGAATACAGATGTTTCCCCAGAGAAATGCCCCCAAACAGGCGTGTTCTCACAGACACGTCCCTGAGAGGTAGGCCTCCACACACGTGAGCCTCTGTCCTGCTGCCCCCCCCCCACCCCCGCAAAGCTCCCATGGGCTGCAATATGAATGTGCCTCATGCAGACGTTCTCAGTTCTTTTTTTTTTTTTTTTCATTTAATCTAAATTCCCTGCAGATGTTCTTTATACGAGGCTATATCCTTCATCTCACAGGTACGTTTCTCAAAAGAAATCCACCCAGGAATGCATTATACAGCTCATCTCCGCCTGTTCCCCCCCCCACATAGGTATGTTGCAGTTAATTGTACACCCGTATGGGTATGTTTCCATATACCTGGGTCCTATAAGATGTTCTAAAATGTTGGTGTGTCTCCTACGGATCTTTCCATTACGTTTCCGCACAGGACTTCTCAAACAAGTGTCCATTTCATGTGCGAGCCACGCAGATGCGTTTGGAAAACAAAGGTATCCTACACCAGAGTGCCCCATCAGGTGTTTCTTATAATGCAGGTGTGTTCTATACAGCTGTTTTCCGCGCAGGTGTGCTTGTACTCAGCTATATGCTAAATAGAGGCGATTCAATGCAGATGTCTCCCATAGGTGTTCTTCTTCCATATCCACGCACAAGTCCTCTATGCAGGTTGGCTCCCAGGCAGGTGAGTACCGCACAGGTGTGTTTTTGTTAGGGGCCACCCATTCGGATCCGCCGCAGACAGGCAGGCATGCCCCATGCACCCGTGTCTCCACGCCGGGTTTATCTCCACCCTTGTGCGATCCTACAGATGCGTCAGCAATGTCGGTGGGAGGTCTCTCTTACCCCTGTGCGCTTTCGCCCCTTTTTACTCTTCGGTGTTATAGAATAGGGTTCCCGTTACAGGTGCGTTCCTGGCGCGGTCCCACCCCCGTTTGGCTCCGCCCTCTCGCTTAGGCTCAGGTGCACAAGCCGGAAGTGCGCTCCCCTCCCAGGTGAGTGACTAAACTTTCCGGGTCACGTGAGCGGGCGGGGCTGGAGGAGTGCGAGTTACCGACGGACGCACCGAGGGTTCGAGCCAGGGACCCGGACCGGGAACCTGAGCAAGGTCGAGGACGCCTGGGCCAGGTAGGGTGGTAGGACGCACGGCTCGGCCTGCCACCCCTTCCCCCCTTCCCCTTTCCTTTCCCCAGCCCGGGAACGCGCCGCCCCGAGTTAATCTTTAATCTCTGACCTCTGGCGGCGGGGGCGGGGCGGGACTCTGGGGTGCCCTGGGCGGGTCATCCCTCCCCTGGGCCTGCGCCCGGGTCTAGCCCCCTCCCCCATGCCTTTCTCTTTCTCCCGCCCCAGGTGCCGGGTCGCAGGTACCCCCCGGCCTGAGATGCGGTAGAAGCAGCGCGCGCGAGAAGCCCGGTCCCCGGTGCCACCAGCCTGTCGCCCGGCCCATGGCGAGCCCCGGCCTGGGGCTGCTTCTGGCGCTTGGCCTACCGCTGCTGCCGGCCCGCTGGGGCCGGGCCCGGGGGCAAAGTAGGTACCGGTGGAGGGCGCGCGGGGCGGGGCTTGGAAGCGCGGGTTACCTGGGGCCTGGAGAGGTCAAGAACCGGGGAGCGGTCATGGGATACCTTGAGAGGAGTCTACAGGGTCGATCAGGGTAGGGGCTTCTTTGGACGATTGGAGTTGGTGTAGAAATTCCCGAGTTCCCGAGGAAGGCAGTACTGGGGCCTGGGGAGAGGAGCCTGTGTGCCTGAGTCTCAGTGTGGTTGAAGTGTTTTGGGCGGACTGGAAGCCGGGAGGAGGCCTGTGTGGGCCTCTGATCCCAGGTTGACCAGACTGGCCATAGGTGTGGACCCAGCCGTTCAGTGCTTGTATTTCAGTTTCGGGAGCCCCGGGGGGAGGTGTGAGTCAGACACTCCAGGGAAACGTAGGATCCACCCAGATCCTTAAGGGCCCAGGGACAGCTGGAGAGGTGGTGGGGGGGAGGGCAGGGTCTGGCTTCCAGACATCATCTGTTATAGCAGACCCCAACTCAGCACAAACAGCAGACTCCTGTAGGCTGATTGCTCACTGCTGGGCTTTGCTGGTTTGGGGTAGAGGGGCAGAAAGGACTGGGCCAGCCCCTGCATGCAGGGCTCCCACAGTCTCTATCAGAACAGAAGACTCAGAAAGGCAGAGCTCTCACCGAGGGATGCCCAAGGAAGGTGCCAAGATGGGAAAGATAGATAAGGATTAATTTGTACTTTTTACCTACCCCCTCCCTACAGCGCTGGATCCCCCTATAAATGAGAACGGCACCGTTACACCTGCTGAGCCAGGCTCTGGCTCCGATGGGGCCCCGGTGAGTTGGGGTTTTAGGAGGAGGGCAGCAGGGAAGTTACTCAGGCATCC
The DNA here is from genome assembly GCF_963455335.1 of Martes martes. NCBI lineage: Eukaryota > Metazoa > Chordata > Mammalia > Carnivora > Mustelidae > Martes > Martes martes. The sequence goes on along the minus strand of NC_137888.1, from coordinate 212,874,113 downwards.
CACGTGTAGCAGGTGAAGGGGCCCAGACTCCCAGAGGTGGCAGGTGCTTGGGAGGGGGAATCCCAGGCCTGGGGTGGGCGGCGGTGGTGGGACATTAGGAGCCCTGGATGCGTCTCAGATGAGGGTGGACAGTCTCCTGGCTCGAGTGGGCAACCTGTCCCCTCTTTTGCAGTCTCAGGCGGCCATCACTGCCATCATTGTGGTCTTCTCCCTCCTGGCTGCCCTGCTTCTGGCCGTGGGGCTCGTGTTGCTGGTGCGAAAACTGCGTGAAAAGCGGCAGACAGAGGGCACCTACCGGCCCAGCAGCGAGGAGCAGGTGGGTGCCCGCGTGCCGCCGCCCCCCAACCTCAAGCTGCCGCCCGAGGAGCGGCTCATCTGAATGCTGGGGCCCGCTGCAGCCACCACCACTGGCCAGGACCGCCCGGTGCTCGCTCACACACAGCAGCTGCCACCAAGACAACAGCCTCTGATGGTTCAGGAGGACTTGGGGGGCCATGGGGCACCTGCCTGGCGGGCTCGGTGAAGCATGCCACCTCTGCTTGACTCTGCCTGCAGTTGGGGATGCCGGGGCTGGGGGCCCGCCTCCGCGCTTGCTGCATCGTCTTCGCTCGGCCTTCTGTCCTGCTGCCACGCGGGCCCGACAAATCCTCTCCTTTCCTTTCAGTTCAACCATGCAGCCGAGGCCCGGGCTCCCCAGGACTCCAAGGAGACAGTGCGGGGCTGCCTGCCCATCTAGGTCTCCTTTTCTATCCGTCTTCCTTGCTGTGTGACCTTGGGGGAAGGCAGAGCCCTCTCTGGGCAATCAGACCTACCCAGTGCTTAAGAATAGCAGGGAAGAAGGTGCTTTAAAGACTCTGTCCCTGAGGGCAAGGGAGAGTGTACTGCTCACATTTTATATACATACACACATACATACATTTGGTAGTGAGATATAGTAAAACCTTTTTCTCTTTGAGCTGATGGGGGCAGGAGTTAGCCCAGATGGAGGGAACAAACTCAGGGCTCATAGGCTGTTGAGAGATGAATCGTAAGGTTGCAAGGATCCTAGGGCTAGGAGGGCTTCCTGGAAGGGAGGGGCTTTCAGCTACACGTAAGAACCAGCTGGAGGCTGCCCCAGGAGGAAGGAAGTGGATGGGGTACATTTCTGAGCAGAGAAAGAGCCCCCAGATAAACTCACCAGGAAAACCAGCTTTGGGTTCTTGTGGCTTTATTGAAGGACTGGGGTCTCTTCCAGATCCCTGATTCTTAACCTTCAAAACACTTTTTAAGCTCAGCGACTCTGGGCCGGCTCCAAGCCTGGGGTTCCTGCCAGTTGTTGGCAGGTGCAGCAGGGGATCTGAGGGCTCCTGGCCCCTCTGGGAGCTGGAGGTGAGCGTGCTCTGCCTGCGGGACCTCAGAGGGCTGGGATCTGGGGTTCTCTGGGGAACCAGGATCTGAGGAAGAATCAAGGGGTTGGGATGTCCAGGTAATATCCGAGTTGGGCTTTGTGGGGACCAGAAGTTGGGGACTTTCCAGAGGGCTGGAGTGGGTGGGTGCTGTGGAGAGCTGGGCGCAGGGGCTCTCCTGGGCTCTGGGATCTGTGGCCGCCTCGGGGGAAGGGGAGAGATGTAGGATTAGAAGATGGGGCTCAGGATCTCCTTGGCTGCTTGGATCCGCAGAAGCCGGTGAGGACTGGGATGAAAAGATGATTTCTTGGCTGGCCTCCAAGGGCGGCTGGGAAGTGGGGTCCTTTGAGGAGGTCATGGCATCCGGAGGCCGGAGGGTTGACAGGGCTGGCAGGGCAGCAGGTAGGGACAGGGGCTGAGGCTCTGGTGGCTTCTCCTCCTCTCGTTGCCATCTTGATGTTCCTGGGATGTCCGGCTGGGTAGGGGCGGGGAGATGGGCAAGTTACCGGCCTTCAGAAGCTGGAGGGACTGGGAAGAAAGATGGACTGGAGGGCGCGGACTGGGGGGCTCTCACCAAGCTGAAGCAGCTGTCTGGGTCCCTTCTGTGGCAGCAGTCCAAGCTCTGGCTGGGCCGCAGGCTCCCTGTCCTGCTGGCTCCCGTGCTTAGACTGTCCAGAATCTCACTCAGCAAATCCAGCTCTTCTCCGGACCCCAGGAAACTGCTGTCCAGAGCCTCCTCTGCCCATGGGTCCTGGGCATCCTCAGGGCTCAGAGCAGGTGCCCTGGGTAAGGATGGGCAGCCTCAGATGTCTGCCCAAGACCCCAGTCCTGACCGAACTCCTCTGCAGGTTCTTGAGTTTAGGCACCATCCTCCCCATTGGTCCTGGCCTCCCACTTCCAACTTTGCCCCCTCCCCACTCCCGGCCTTTGAGCCTTACCCCTCCTCCAGGGACTCAGAAGGGCTCTCCAACCCCCTTCTCCTGCTAGGGCGCAGGGGCCGGTTCTGCAAAGGACAGATTTGGAGGGCGGGGCCTCAGGAACTACAGAATCAGGTTTCTGGAGGAGGGTGAGTGTTAAGTGGGCTCCGGATATTGGGGTAGGTGAGTGAGAAGTCTGGGTGGAGACAGAATGGGAGGAGGACTAGGTGGTAATTCCAGGTGTGAGCCTTTGTGGTGAGGGGTGGGGTGGGGGGGCACAGGTACCTTTCCAAAGTGCTGGGTGATAGGCAGGCGCTGCTGCAGACGATCTGAGCGGCTGGTGAGGGACAGGGCTCTCAGGGAACCCCCCCTTTGCAGGCCAGAGTCCCCATCCTAGGAAGAGGGTGGGTGAGCCAGGAGCCCCTTCTTCCACTGCCCCAGCCATTGGCTACTGGCCTTACCTTGTACATCAGAAGGCTCTGCACACCCTTCAAGCCGCTCTTGGCCTGCGGAGGAGCCAAAAGAGAATTAACCTCCTCGGTGATTTGACCCCGAGCATTTTGAGAACTCAGCTCTCCAACCCGTAGGACAACTGCCTTGCCATCTGTTCACATTTGTGCCTCACAGACAGTCACAATTCTCCATGCACCACCTAAGAAGTCAACCCAAGTGTTCCCAGGGGACATAACCACTGAATGAAATGGGGAGTGGCAAAAATGGAACATGGTAAAAATGTACCGGCATTAAAAACCAGGCAAGTGAATAAAACCTAAGGGACAATTTGGAGCTGTAGACATTGGCCACAGGACACTTCGGGGCTTGGGAGACAAGGAAACCTAAGGGCAGAGACTGCGACCGTAGCGTCTGCGGACAGAAGATGTTCACCAATGAAGCTGGGTTGTCAATTTCAAATAGGGAAGAAACGATCCTGACAAAAGTAGGCAAATGGAGAATAAAAGCAGGGAAACTTGTTAATGGCTTAACTGCTGGTTCGGTTCTGATCAAAATGTTTGCACTTTAAATCGGGGGTTAAAATGTCCTGCCCCCATGCGGGGTTGACATGTGCCTTGTCCCCTTGTCTTTGTCACCCCGGTAAGTGGTCTGTCTACTGTAGCCTCACCGAGCGGTACATGTTTTTGACAGCTGGTTGGGTCTTGGCCTTGACAGAATGCAGGAGGGCACCACCACCTTTCTGGGGAGAGAGAACAGCAAGGGAGAGAGACTCGGTACCCTGGGGTGACCCATGACTCCACCTCCCCACCCCAGCGGTGGTGTGATGCTGGACAAGGCCCTCTCCCTTGGCGAGTCTCAGTATCTTCACTTCTGTCTATAAAGGAGTATAACGATGACCCTCCCTGGGGACTGTTACGGAGCTAAGTTAGCCCAAAATAAACGCTAAACATGTGTTCGGTGTTACTACCTTTAGGTTGTCTGCCCAGAGCTGGTAGGAGCGGAGGGCGCCTGCAATGAGGAGAAGTGGTCATGGCTGGTGCGCCGTGGCTGGGGGGCTGGTGGGGCGGGGGCTCCGGGCTAGGCCCAGGGCTCACCTGAGGAGCCCTCGCTGCAGGTGATCTCCTGCTCAAAGAGATCTGAGAAGCCCTCTCCCGTGTTCAGCTTCTCCAGTCGGCCTTCAATGAACTGGGGGAGGGCAAAGGTCAGTTGGGGCTGCCCCCAACGCATCCGAGTTCGGGGACTCAGGATTCTACCCACGCAGAGGCCATCCCTGGCCCCTCCAGGGACTCACCCCCTCGGACTCCGGAGTCTGGAGCCCAACCCTCTCCCCGCCCCCCCGTCTGAATCCGTCAGGGACCAGACCCCGCCCCTCACAGGGACCCGGAAGTCGGACTCTGACACTGCTGACCGGCCCCCCTCCTTTCAGTGATCCTGGAAGAAGTCGACCTCATCTTCAGGAACCCAAGAACCCATCCCAACACAGGTGGACCCTAGAGTCCAGTCCACCTCCTAAGAACCCAGGAATCCGGCTCCCCTTCTCCCCCACGTCCCTGCAACCCCGGAGTCCCCGCCCGGCTCCTCCCCAGCAAGGGGAGTGCGCACTCGCGACCCGCCCCTTTCAGAGTCCCGCACGTACCATACAACCCCGGAGTCCCACTCCCGCCCCGGATGCTCTATCCTTAGGGACCCAGGGATTTAATCCCACCTCGATCTCCCCAGGAACCTGGGAGTAGATCTTATCCCCAGGAGTCAGGGGCTCCCAACTTTAGGGAAATGGTAGTTCTGTCATGCCTCCCCGACTCGGGGACCCTGAAGGGTGGGACGCCGCCGGACCGCCTCTAGTCTCCCCTATAATACTCAGGCGTCCGTCCCTCTAGCTCCAGCTCGCCCCCCAGGGACCCAGGATTTTCCGCTCTCGCCCCTCCCCCCGGCGCCGCCCTCAGGGTTCTGGCGCACCTGTTTGAACAGCTGCAGGTGCACAGCCCGTCGATGGAAGGCCTGCAGGGGCGCCCCGGGCTTCTGGGCCAAGAAGGCTTCTTCGCTGAAGGTCACAGGCTGGCCCTAGAAGAAATACCCGCGATCTGAGCTTCCGTGGCTCTCCTGGACCCCAGCTGTCTCCCTCGTTCTATCGCATGTCTATGCAGCAAGCTTAAAATGGGACCAGAATGGTATCTATCTCATCATACGGTTGTGAGCATTAAATGAGATATAGTGACAGTAAAACCCAGCATTTATCGAGTGCTAACGATGTGCTAGGCACTATCCAAATATTTTGCACATGCCCATTCACTGACTCCCATGACCCTTTTGTGCGGGTACTCGTGGGATTAATCCCATTTGACAGATGAACACACAGAGGCTCAGAGTTAGCACTACATAAAGGCTAGGTATTATTATTATTATTATTATTATTCCTTCAAGGACCCAACAGGCCTCTCCCTTAGCCTCTCCGCTGCTCACCGGGCTGCAGATGAGCGCATCGCGGTAGCCCCCGAAGAGCAGGGCTTGCGTTTTGAGGAAAAGACGGGAGACCCCTTCCCCCGGCGCCAGCGCAACCTTCCTTAGCCGCAGCCTCAGCAGGGACACCTGCGGGACATTGGGAGGCTGTGAGCGGGCGGGTGTGGGGCCTCGGCCTCCGCGACGGGGCAGGAGCATAGAAGGGGGTGACACTGACCACGTCCGGGGGCAACGCTTGCACGTCGTCGAAGGGCGTCTCCAAGGTATTGGAGTCCACGTTCATGACCACGACCTCCTCCAGAGATTTCTCCCGCACTCTCTGCGTTGGGGGGTGGGGTGGGGACGGCCGCTCAGAGCCCGAGGATCTCTGGCCCGGGAGGTTCTTTGGGAATGCAGGGGGAGGGGAATCCCGTCCGCCGCTGCGGTCCGGGTCCGCCCCCACTCACCTCGGCGAGACTGGAGTGCACTCCGATGAGGTAGGGCATGGGCGCACTGCAGACAACCGAGGGGCCAGGTCATGCAAACGCCGCCCCACAGTCTCCGGTACCCCTGGGCTCTTCCCCAAGCCCCGCCGCTCCCAGTCTCCGCCCCTCACCAGCAGTAGTCTAGCAGGTGCGGCGGCAGCGTGGGGATCAGCACGTGCTCCCAGTGCATGGGGTACAGGAGGGCGCAGGACGCGTGGACGCACGATGTCAGCTGTGGATACGTAGGGGGCCGTGGAGTCAAGGACTGGACATACCCCCCTCCCCAAGCTCCAGGGACCCTCTTTGGGATGGTGGCTCTCCTGGCTCCATTTCCCACGTCCCCAGGCTTCTGTCCCTATCTCCCCCTCCTCGCCCCTTCCCCACGCACTACTGGGTAAGAGGTGAAAATTCAAATCCCTTTAGGAGTGTTTGGAGCTGGTGGAGCCACTACTCAGCGGGTCCCAGTCGCTCCCTTTAGGGGGGCGGAGCTAATGTACAACCCTCGGGATCTCTCCCCTCAGTGGTAGAACAGCCCAGTAACTCCACCCCTAAGAGGCGGAGCTAGAGTTCAGCCTCCCTCGGGCCCTAGGGATGGAGCTCGCGCTTGTCCTGCATCCGCGACCTCCGTCCTCCTCTTAGGGACGAAACTACAATTTAGCGCTCCCTGGGTGCACCCCCCCCCAGCGGGGCGGAGCCAGCCTTGTTTCGGCCCCTAGTGGGTGGGGTCTGGACTAAGCTCTCCCAAAGAGGGGGCACTACAGCGCCGCCCACTCTGATTCCCCCCAGAAGGGCGGAGCCAGGATCCAGACCAACCCTGATTTTCAAACGGGCAGAGCCAGGACTTTGCCTCGACTCTCACGCTGTGGAATTAGAACCAGGAATCCGCCCCGCCGTCCCGCCCCCCAGGGACCAAGCCCGGCCTGGGCCCCACCCGCGGCCCGGCTGGCCCCGCCTCACGGTGCTCAGCTTGCTGGCGATGAGTAGGACCCTTCTCTCCGCCAGGAGCGCGGCGAACAGCCCCACGATGTTCTCGTCGGTCACGGCCACCACCAGCTCCGTTAGGTTCCTCTGAGGATCGGAGAGGAGCGCTGGGCGCAGGGGACCGCGGGATCCGACCGCCCCCTCTGGGTGGGTATCGGGACTCCCCGCCCCCCGGACTCCCCGCCCCCAGGACCGAACTCACGTTCTCAGGAATGGATGGCAGGCGGCCGGAGTCGGGGGCTACGAAGCAGGAAAGCTGGTGGGGGGCGATGGGCGGGACACCGATCAGTCAGGGGTCGGCCTCACCTGGGTGCCCAACCTAACAGGGTCCCCGGTTCTGCTTACCGGCCCGCTGTTCCCGGGGGCAGGGGGCGGGATGCTTTGCGCACTGGAGACAGTCACTCCGCGGCCCTGGGAGAGAGGTGTGGCTGTGTGGTCCTCAGGGCTGGGGTGCAGCTTCCCCATCCACCCAAGGGGGTCCCCCAGAGGCTGGGGACTACTCACCAGCTGGACTGACGCCTGAGTCCCAGGCAGGGGCTGCTGCAGCAGGTTTAGGAGAAGTTCCTCAACCTCAGAGACCTGGGTGGGAGCGGGGTGTCTGAGCCAGGACGTGGGTTGGGGATTCTGAGGACCTTGACTGGGGCTGAGTGGTCTGGGAGGAGCCGAGGGTCTCAGGTCAGGCCTGGGGTTTCTGAGACTGGCCGGGGGCTTGGGAGGGTAGGGCTGGGACTCGCACAGGATTAAGAAGGGGGGGCTGGTCTCACTTGGTCCTGGGCCAGGAGATCGCCCACTGTGTTCAGCAGCTTGTAGAACACCTCAAACCAAGGCAGGTGACTATAGGGAGAAGACAGGTTCAATGAACTACCCCTAGGCCAGGGCCCTTCCCACCCCCACCCCAGAGCCCATACCCCACACCTGAGGATGCAGAGGCAACTGTGGGCACCAGCCCGTAGGTGGCAGAAACCATATCGGCGGGTACCACTCAGGTCGGTGAGGGCGAAGGTGAAATGCTGCACAGCTAGACTCGGGGGTTCCCTGCAGGTGGGAGGGGCTCTCAGAGACCTGGGGGTCCCGGCTCCCTGATCTGCCCCCCTCCCCCAGCCAGTGCTGTGTCCACCAGTCTGAGTTCCTGGGTCCCTGGGTGTCCGCTTCTATCCGTACCTTTCCACATCAAAAGGGAAGCAGAATTTAGGCACCATCTGCATAGCCTCCTGGGGGTGGAGAGAAGCACATGCCACTTGACAGCCCACCCCTGGCCAAGACAGTCTTCTGCCTTGGGTGGACTGGCCCGGGTCCAAGGGGAGCAAAGAGCCAGCCTGCATACCTGGTCCCTGAAGTCCGGGGGGAACTGCCGCAGGATGGGGGGATCTGCGGGAGAGCAGGCTTCTAAGTTCAGGGCCCCAGGCCCATCCTCCAGGTCCCCACTCCCACCTGAGGCCCCCAACTCACCCTCCTGCAGGGAGGCAGGACAGGCTGCTTCAAAGAACCAATCGAACACAGCAGGTGGGTCCCCTCTGTGGGACAGGACACGTGGGACATGGGCTCAGTGAGTCCAGGGGCTTGCCTCTGTGTGTGCGGTCGTGCGTACGTGTGTTTGCAACGCCACGTGTGTGTGTGCGCGTGACAGGTGCAACTGTGTGTGTGTGCCCTCAGTGATTTGTGGCGGTGTGTACAGGTCGTGTGCTGCTGTGTGAACAGTAGTGTTGATTGTGTGTGCATGACTGAGAAGTGTGGAGCAGAATGAGAGTGTGACTGTGTGTGTGTGTGTGTGTGTGTGTGTGTTTCTACCCTGTGTCTGCCTGGCTGTCCAGTAGGTGTCAGGTGGGAGTGCAAGTGTGTGTGATCTAGCCAGTGCAAGGACAAATAACATGCACAATTTCTTGTGTGGCTGTGAGTGTGGCCGAGTCAGTGTGTGTGTGCCTGCCCGGGGTCGTTTCGAGAGCAAGAGGGCTTGCCCGTGTTTCTCAGAGTGGGAGACTTCATGGTGCCCCAGGGGCTGACCCCAGACTTCTCATCAGAGCAAGGAGGGCCACAAGCCCTGGGCTATGAGCCGTGCCCTCTCTGCCGTGCTCCCTTGCCCCCCCCCACTCTGCCCACCCCACAGAGGATGCTGGGACTTGGGCTCTGGGGGAGCAACAGCGAGACCTGAAGAGAGACAGTGGACGGATGGGGTCTGGCTGCAGACACACACAGCCTCTGACACCCCGTCACGGACACCCCGAGCTCTTCACCCTCCTGCCCACGCGATCCCACACAAGCACCTGGGCACGAGGCCCCACACCATCTTCTCTCACCTCTCTGTCCCCTGCCGGCCCCCTGAAGCCATGTTCCCCATCTCTCTGATACACCAAGAGGTGCCTGCTCAGAGTTACAGACTTAGTCATGCGAGCCGAGCCGGAAGGCGAAAGAGAGAGAGAGGGAGGGAAGAGGGGCTGAGAGTGGCCTGAGAGTGCCTGAGAGTCAAGTTCACACTGCAGGCCCACTGAGAGACCTGCCCCAGTCCCAGCCACCTGCCGCTGTGGCTCACAGCCCCTCCCGGGCCTGCCCCAGCTCAGCTCCTCTTGGCCCCAGCCCAGGCCCGCTCTGGGAATCGTGGTCCAGAGAGTGGGGAAGGGCGCAGCTCTTACTCTGCTTTGGATCCCATGGTCCCTGCAGGGCCACCTCCGGCAGCGGGGCCCTTGCCCCAGGGGTCCTGGGGGCCTGTGCTTGCGCAGGGCTGGGCCCTGAGCCCGCTCAACTTCCTGTGCGGCCGGGAGAGGAAGTTTGACGGGGTGACGTCCCGGAGGGAGGCCCCCGCCCCCACCCACTGTGAGAGACCCAGGCATCCTGCCTCCTAGCCTTCTGAGGGTAGGGTGGGCATGGGTGGCGGACTCAGAGGCTATACCCCCAGCACTGCTCTGCCAGGCCAAGGCACCTCTGGTCCCTGACATCACACCCAAGCCTTCCTCTCTCTGCGGCAGCCAAAGATTCACAATTTGCCTGAAATGCTTCCTCTTTCCTCAACTCTTCCTTCCTTTGGCCCATCAGCACCGGCCATTCCTTGTAGGACCACCAGAGGGAGCCAGGCTGGAGAGTGGACACAGGGGAGCCAGGGAGATAGACGTCCAGCAGACAGAGTGTCCTAAGGGACACAAATCCAGGAGTGCAGAGGGAGAAGTGCACAGCACGGAGAAGTCCTTGCCCAGCCATGTGACAGATGCAGAGGTGACAGACAAAGACTACAGACCACAGCTGTGGGTACAGACAGGACAATGGAGATACGGATCTGGACAAGAGACAGAAGCGCATAGAGCGCCGATACAGATAGAACAGTAACAGAGGGACAGACATGGTCAGAACCCCGTCCCGAGCCAGAGTCACAGCCAGACATAGTCACGCATGCAGAGAGAGACCCATCCCGACACCCCCAAGCAGAGCTGCAGACCTGGAAAGAGACAGAATGCAAGTGGACAGACGGCCACCCTGTCCTTGGGAAGCACAAGGACATACTTGCAGGCACAAAGGCAGAACACAATACAGGTACCCATGTTCCCGCACATACACACAAAACCCCAGAGGCAGACCGAGGGAGTCCAAACTCAACAGACCCCGCAAGACTCCTTGGCCTCCTGAAAGGTACTGAGAAGGTATGCATGCATATAGGTGTGCGCAGGCAAGAATCCACATGCCTGGCATGTCCTGGGGGAGTCTGGAGGTGAGTGTCTGTGTGGCTGTGGGGTCTGTGTCTCCTCCATCAGACTGTGTAAAGATGCAGGTGATTCTGTGCGTGTCTGTTGTGACTGTGTTTACACCCCTGATGTGTGAACTCAGAGTGGGATTCTCTGGGCAGCTCAGAGCTGTATCTGGAATGTAAATGGGTATGGTGCCTGTCTCACAGATCCTGTGATGTCTCAGTGAGAGAATTCATGTAAAATGTTTACTATGAGGCCTGAATCAAGCTTTTGATATGCGCTGTCTGTCATTGTGGGTGGAAGGTCAGCTGAATGTTTAAGAAAATGATTTTGGAGTCAGAGAGACCTGAGTTCAAAGGCCTGACTCCATTCCTTAATGTCTCCCTTCTTTAATGACCTTAGGCAAGTCATTTGACTTCTCTGTATTAATTACCTATTGCTGTGTAACAAATCACTCTAGAGTCAGTGGCATAAGAGAACATACATTTGTCATCTGATGGTTTCTTTGGGGGCCAGGAGTCAGGGCACAGCTTATCAGAATTCTCTATTGCAGGGTCTCTTAGCTGTAGTAAGGAGCCTAAAGGGCTGTGGTCTCATCTGTAGGACCAGCTGGGGAAGGGTCTGCTTTGAAGCTCGCTATTTAGTTGTTGGCAGGACTGGGTTCATTGCGGATTGTTGGACCGAGCGTCTCAGGCCCTCACTGCCTGCTGGCTGGAGGATACCCTCGGTTCTTTGCCACGTGGACCTTCCCAACATGCTGCTCGCTTCACTACTGCAAGCAAGCTGAGAAGGCCACAGAGCTCATCGAGATGGAAGTCCCAGTCTTTTGTAACCTGATCTTGGAAGTGGTGTCCCAATACCTCTGATGTACCCTGTTGGTCAGAAGCCATCACCAGGTCCAGCCCACACTCAATGGGAGGGGATCACCCAAGGGCGTGAGTAGGGGAGATGGGCCTCCTGGGGGGTTAGTCTGAGAAGCTGCCTTCTGTACTCTCTCCTTCATTCTTCTCACTGTAGAAGGAGGAAATCAGGACATCTACAGCGCACTTGCTCATTCATGCAACAAAGAATTACCGAGGGCCTGTGTTACATCAGGCTGTTCTAGGCACGTGGTGACCAAGGTAGACGAGATTCCTATCCTTGTGGAGCTTACATGCTAGTGGAGAGGCAAGAGGACAGACAAAAGAAACAAGTGTGTAAATAGACAAGATAATTTGTGAGTTAGCGATAGGCGCCATCCGTGAAATGAAACAAGATAGCAGATGGAGAGGGGCTGGGTGCTAATTTCCGTCTGCCAAGGGCAGGCTGCTCTGAGGAGGTGACATTTGAATGGAAAGCTGTAGACCAGAAGTGGCCAGTCGTGAGCACCTCTGGAAAAAGTAGCAGAATGGCATGCACAAAGGCCCTGAGGTTGAATCAAGCTTGATTGGATTGAGCACCAAAAGGTCACTGCAGCTTCAACTTAATGAGTGTGGGGGAGGGTGATACGGACGGAGTCAGCAGCGGGTAGAGACCAAGGTGAGAATTTGGGTTTCAGCCTGAGTGTGAGGAGAGTGGTGGGAAGGATTGAGCTGGGGAGGGACAGTCTCTTATTTGCATATAAAGGCTCCTCTCTGGCTGCTTTGGAAGGAGGACTCACTTCAGGGTGACTGGGCTGGCAGTGGGTGTCCAGGAAAGCGATTGCAGGGAGGTTTCTGAATGTGGAAAATGGTGGCTTAGACCAGGGTATAGACAAGTGGGGAGAAGGGGTCAAATTTGAGATACATTTTGGAGACACAGACAGTGAGCCTCAGCAAAAGGTAGGAAGTGCGTGCGGGGCATGGGAAACGAGGAATCAAGGCTGACTGCTAGCTTTGGGGTTTGAGCAACTGGGTGGTGCCATTCATTGGAGAAGGGGATGTTTTGGGAGTAGATGAGGGAGTTCTTTTGGGGCCACGTTAGGTTTTAGATGACAGAGCCAAGTTCGCTGCCTCATCCATTGTCTTTCTGCTCCACCACGCATCACTGTGCTGTGCCTGCTGAGCTGTGGGTTGGTGGGGGTGGGGTATCCACGCTGTTGTCCCTACATTTCTTCCGCCTGGCTGCGGTGGGACCCAGTCAGGGGGCTGGAAGGCCAGTCTCGGTGTGGTGGGCGAGCAGAGAGTGTGGTGGAAAGAGCTGCCTGGTTCTCAGCATCTCTCCTCCTTTCTTCTCTTCCTCCTGGTTTGCCTGCCTTTGGTATTGCAGAAGTGAGAAAATTAAAAACAAAACAAAACAAAACAAAACAAAACAAAACAAAACAAAACGCTTCCTAGACTTCTTCCCAGCTCCAGTTCTGGTCGCAGATGAATTTCTACTAACGAAAAATGCTCATAAAATTTGGAAGGCAGAGAGACAGAACTGTGTGTGTGTGTGTACCTATTTCCAGCTTTGCGGGTGTTGGGAGATGGGCTTGGATTCGGGAATTCTGGGGGCAGCCTCTCCAGTCTCCACCTTTCTCACTGAGCAGAGGAAGCAGCTCCCTGATGGCCGAGCTCTGTGAGGTTCCAGCTGATTCCAGGGCTACTAAAAAATGTGCTCTCATGAGCAGCACCAACCCCATCAGCTGGGAGCTTGTTAAAAATGCAAAGTCTGGGGGCGCCTGGATGGTTCAGTCAGTGGAGCGCGCAAGTCTTGATCTCGGGATGTGGGTGTGAGCCCTGTGTTGGGTAAGGGAGATTACATAAAAATAATATCTTTAAAAGAAAAACGCAGTCTTGGGCCCCACTCCCCCAACCTACTACACCAGGAACTCTATGTAGAACCCAGGAAGCCATGCTCTAGCCAAGTTTTCCTGTTGATTTTTTTTTTTTTTTTTACATTTCCTTTTTTAAAATGTAAGCTCTACACCCAGCTTGGGGCTTGAACTGATGACCCCAAGACCACGAGTGTGTTCTACCCACTGAGACAGCCAGGCGCCCCTTCTTGGTGATTCTTTTGCACATCAAAGTTTAAGAAATACTGGCCTCCAGCCCACTTTCAGTCCCTCCAACAATGTTACAAGCCCCTAAATCCTTGCATTAAATCCTTTTCTGCTCCAAATGCCTACCACGGTCCTTGCACTGAGCTCTGGCTGATAAAGGGGAATCGGAGTTCGAGGCTTCACGGGGTCAGCCCTTGAACTCGGGCTCACCGCTTCATAGCTATGGGACTTCGGGCAAGAGACTCCTTGCGACAAACTGCAAATTCCAAAGATGGTCACAGCCACATCTCCCATCCCATATGCCCTTCTGGAATCTCGCCTCCAGTCTACATCCCAAACTCTCGAACCTGGGTAGGCCTCCGTGAGCCTGTTGGTTAGGAGTCCGGAGGACACTCTCTGACTTCTGAAGGTCGGTCAGGCAAATGCAGTGTATTCTGCCTTGCTCTCCTGCGATGGTCGCTGGGGGCCGGGACCAGCCACCGTGCTGTGAGGAGCCCCCAGCAGACCACAGAGCAGAAGTGATGCCCTCCTCCCACCCCTTCTGAACAAATCGAGGCTCAGAGACGGCAAGTGGCTTGCCCTACTCAGTTACCCCGCTCTCCGGGGATGGGACGCTGAAACCTCCGTCCCGCTCCCCAGCACCCCCAGATCAGATGCCCCGTCCCCACCGCCTTCCATCCCGAAAGGCTCACGAGCCGATGGCGCAGGACGACGAAAAAATGCACAGGCCAGAAACAGGGCAGGACACGTTTATTAAGCAGAGGGGAAGGGAGGCGGGAGGGTCGAGGGCACAGCGCCTTTGGCACGCACGCTCCCACGCTGCAGCAGCGGCCGCCCTCCACCACCCCTGCGGGGGAAACCGAGGCTGGCGAGAGCTGGAGGGGAGGGGAGGGGAGGGGAGGGGAGGGGAGGGACGCTAGGGGGGGGGGGGAGCCAGAGATCAGAGGTGAGGGACGCTCAGCAGGAGGTCACGACAGTCAACTGGGGCTCATAGGTCTGGGGGCACCCCTGGGGTTCTTGGGGGCGGTCCAGGGGAAGAAGCGCGGGCGGGGGCGGGGAGGGAAGGCTCACGGGTCAAAGGTCAGCTAGGGCCGAGCGGAAGCGGAAGCGGAAGCGAGCGGAAGCGGAAGCAGCCGCCGCGAGGTTCCAGGTTCCCGGCGGCCCTAGGCCACCTCCTCCTCGGCCTCCTCCTCGAACTCGCCCTCCTCGGCCGTGGCGTCCTGGTACTGCTGGTACTCGGACACCAGGTCGTTCATGTTGCTCTCGGCCTCGGTGAACTCCATCTCGTCCATGCCCTCGCCCGTGTACCAGTGCAGGAAGGCCTTGCGCCGGAACATGGCGGTGAACTGCTCGGAGATGCGCTTGAACAGCTCCTGGATGGCCGTGCTGTTGCCGATGAAGGTGGCGGCCATCTTGAGCCCCCGCGGCGGGATGTCGCACACGGCCGTCTTCACGTTGTTGGGGATCCACTCGACGAAGTAGCTGCTGTTCTTGCTCTGCACGCTCAGCATCTGCTCGTCCACCTCCTTCATGGACATGCGGCCGCGGAAGACGGCGGCCACGGTCAGGTAGCGGCCGTGGCGCGGGTCGCAGGCGGCCATCATGTTCTTGGCGTCGAACATCTGCTGCGTGAGCTCGGGCACCGTCAGGGCCCGGTACTGCTGGCTGCCCCGGCTGGTCAGGGGCGCGAAGCCGGGCATGAAGAAGTGCAGGCGCGGGAAGGGCACCATGTTCACGGCCAGCTTGCGCAGGTCGGCGTTCAGCTGGCCCGGGAAGCGCAGGCAGGTGGTGACGCCGCTCATGGTGGCCGACACCAGGTGGTTGAGGTCGCCGTAGGTGGGCGTGGTCAGCTTCAGGGTGCGGAAGCAGATGTCGTACAGGGCCTCGTTGTCGATGCAGTAGGTCTCATCGGTGTTCTCCACCAGCTGGTGCACCGACAGCGTGGCGTTGTAGGGCTCCACCACCGTGTCCGACACCTTGGGCGACGGCACCACGCTGAAGGTGTTCATGATGCGGTCCGGGAACTCCTCGCGGATCTTGCTGATGAGCAGCGTGCCCATCCCGGACCCCGTGCCGCCGCCCAGCGAGTGGGTCAGCTGGAAGCCCTGCAGGCAGTCGCAGCTCTCGGCCTCCTTCCGGACCACGTCCAGGACGGCGTCCACCAGCTCGGCGCCCTCCGTGTAGTGGCCCTTGGCCCAGTTGTTGCCGGCTCCCGACTGGCCTGCGGAGGGGAGGGGAGGGGCGGGGAGGGGGGCATGCCCGGCGGTTATGGGGAGAGCTCGCCCTCCTTGCCACCCCCGGCCCTGCTAGCAGTTGGATAACGAGGTTGTTATTTCCTTACTATGACTGTTAGTCCTTCTCTCTGCTTCCGTCCTTGCCTCTCTTCATCCAGCAGCCAGAGGGATTCATGCCCCACTTTGGCTCAAAGCCATCCCACTTCAGCTCAAAAACCAGCTGCACTTTTTAGTAAAAACCCAGGTCTTCCCCTCAGCCTGCAAGGCCCTGCAGGACGGGCCACTTCCTCACCGGCCCCCACCTCTCTCCCTCCCCCCCATCACTCTGCTCCAGCCACAGGGTCCTCCTTGCTGTTCCTCCAATACATCAGGCACAGTCTTGCCCCAGGGCCTTTGCACATGCATTCCCTCTGCCTGAAATGTTCTTCCAGCAGATACCCATGTGGCTCTCTCACCTCCTTCAGGACCTTATCACCCTCAGTGAGGCTCTCCCTGATCACTCTATAAACAACTGGACCCTTTCCCATTTTTTAATCCCTCTTGCCTGCTTATTATTTTTCCCCCCAAACACTGACAAACCTGTGCTGTCTTATTAATCATGTTTATTGTCTGTAATCTCACAGAGAAGTGTGAGCTCCAGGAGGACAAGGATTAGTATTGGAATTCGTGCTGGTATTTTCACAAGAAGGTAACATTTCTTCTCATCCCCGCCTCTGACTCCACACTGGTGTGACCTCATCAACCCTGCCCTGGACTGGTTCCCACCCTCATCGCTATCTCTTAGTCCCACAAAGTCTGTTCTCCTCCAAGCCGCCAGAGGGTGCCTGTGATCACCCGAGTCAGGTCCTATCCCCCTCTACCCACAAACCTCCAGGGCTCCCACCCCCTCAAGACACAAGCAAAGTTCTCCCTGCAGCCCACAGGGCTCTGAATAACCTACCCCTACCCTGTCACCTCCCTGCTCTCACCTCCTCCCTCTCTCCCCCTTGCTCACTCTGCTCTGGCCACACAGGCCTCCTTGCTGTTTCTCCAGCACACCAGGCCTGATGCCGCCCCAGGACCTTTGCACCTGCTGTTCTGCTTCCTGGGATGCCCTCCCCCCCCCAGGTATTCACATGGTTGACTCTTCCTTCAGGTCTCTGTGCCATGTCACTGCCTTAGAGAAAACAGGATTGCCAGGCAAGCTGGTTCCACTGCCATCCTTACCCTCTCTCCCAGAGGCCATAGAATCTCTTAGCCCTGATGGAGCCAACCGTGGTCATCCTAGAATCCCTCACAGCCTCTGGCCAACATTATTTAGTCCTTCCACAGCTAGATCCTCAGGACATATTGTGCGCCATACCCACGCAGTATCGTTATTGATACTGATCATACTGATCGTATCATATCATGATATTGATACATATCATTATTGATATGATTGCTGAATCATCACATAGACCAGAGAGGGGAAGCCGCTTGTCCAAAGTCACACAGCTTGTTCTGTGAATGCCTAGACTTCAGACTCTATAAAGGGGCTCTGAGGAAGAGGGGTACCCTGGGGTGCTGGGGGGAGAGGGTGGAGCTTGGGGTCTGAGGCCAAGCGCGCATTATGCAGCCAGCCTGACCTAGGAGGCGCTGGGAAAGGTTTCAGAGAAAGTTGTTCACGGAGTGTGCTTGCTCCTTGAGCCTGAGTGCTGCAAATGTGTCTTGTTGGTTTCACGTGCTGTTCCCTCTGTCTTGCACACCTTTCCTCCCTTCAGTGCTTCTTGGCACTGCTCCTGGTTTAGACTGCAGAAACTGATGATGACGGTGAAAACAACACTTGCTTATTTACCTTTTGCTCTCTGCTGGGCATTGTTCTAAGTGCTTTACACATATCAATGGCTTTAAGCCTGGCCATCCTGAGATCCCGATGAGTAGGTCTTTTTATAACCCTTGTTTTAAAGATGTGGAGACTGGGGCACGGATTAAAGAGCCCCGCGGAAGTCCCCCAGCTGACTCAATCAGTGGCTGACTTGTACTTATTAATCTTCCCTGTGGCCCATCTCCCTCCATCAGGAGGTTGGGTCCCTTAGGGTAGAGAGTTTCATCTGCTTTGTCCATCTGGGGGTACTGCTTGTGGTATGTGGTAGGTGCTCGATAAATTATTTGTGGAATGCATGAAATGGCAGAGCTGGCATTTTCACACAGGCAGTCTGGCTCAGGTCCATACTGTTAAATTCAAATGCCACCTCCTCCAGGAAGTCTTCTCTGCACCCTCCCCCATATCACATGCCTGTCCTGGACTCCCACAGTGGCCTGTGTGTCCCGCGTCGCAGCCCTGACTGCCCTGCCACCTCTCCCACCGGGCTGTGGGTCCCTGTGATTACCACTGAGTCGCCCATGCCATGTGGAGAATTTTCACCAAGCATTTGGAAGTAAAAGGAACAAGGAGGGGGCTTCTCGTGCCTAAAACTCACCAAACACAAAGTTGTCAGGCCGGAAGATCTGGCCAAACGGGCCAGAGCGGACTGAGTCCATGGTGCCAGGCTCCAGGTCCACCAGCACGGCTCTGGGAACGTAATTTCCTCCTGCAGGGAAGCAGATGGAGGGCAGCTGGGGTGCAGGAGTGCCAGGAACCAGCATCCTGTCCCCTCTTGGCCTCCCAGCCCCCACTCTGGCAGGTGCCCCTGAGCCCTACCTGTGGCCTCATTGTAGTACACGTTGATTCTCTCCAGCTGCAGATCACTGTCCCCGTGGTATGTGCCGGTGGGGTCGATGCCGTGCTCATCACTGATCACCTCCCAAAACTAGAGGGATGGTGGTGTTAAGGGCCGAGGGAAGGGAAACAGGCGTCCAGGCCTGTCCCTGCCTCTCTGGGTCCACGACCTCCAACGACCTCCCTAGCTGCCAACCTGTACCCCAGCAAGGTGAATGGGGGACCGGGAGGCATGGTGGGGAGGCAGGGATGAGGCAGCAAGAAGGGAGAGGTGGGGGCGGGGTGGGGCAGAGTCATCACCTCAACCTATCCTGCCGGCGTCAGCTCGCCTAGGCTGCAGCCGCGGGGAGGGGCAGGGTCTCTTTGTGCATATGAAGAGGACAGTGGGCCACCTGTGAAGCCAGCTGTGGCCAGCGGACAGAAGGCTCGGCCCCACCCCCATCGCCCTCTTTGTTCCCGGCCTGGCTCTGCCCCCGCCCTCCTCCCCCCGTCGTCCCTGGGGTGCTGGCCTCCTGGGGACCCCAACCCTCCGAAGGGCCCAAGGTAGGGGAGCTCTGCAGAGCTCGCGGACCCGCTCCGCTCCTCCCGGCGGCCTCCGGCGCCCCATCCCCCGCGCACCTTGGCCCCGATCTGGTTGCCGCACTGGCCGGCCTGCAGGTGCACGATCTCCCGCATGGCGGTGGCGCTGATGGTGGACGCGGCGGCGGCGCTGATGGGGGAGCTGCGGCGGCGGGACGCGAGGCAGACGCGGCGGCGGCGGCGGCGGCGAAGCACGGTCCCTGAGCCCCCAGGGCGCCTCTATATGAGCGGGCGGGGCCCGCGTCACGGCGGGTCACCGGCCCGCTCCGCCCCCTGGTCCCGCCCCGGGACGGAGGGTGAGAGGGTGGAGGGATCCCCCCCCCACGCCCAGCGCCCGGAGACCTCCGGGGGCACCGGCTGGGCCACTCCAGGGCAGCATGCTCCCCCACCGCGGGCCGTGGGATGAAGCCCCCCAAACTCCACCGGACCATCTCCTCCTCCCACCCGCCGGCTCCCAGCCCGGCCTGGCGACCCGGCTCCTGCGGAGATCCGGCTAAACAAGCGCCCGAGACAGCTGGCCTCTCCCCTACCCTCCTCCCACCCACCCCCAGGGCGGCTCTGCCTCAGTTTCTCATCCGTGGCCGCCTCCCCATTCCATTTAGGTCTTATTTGCCAGAACCCTTGCGTCAACTGAGAGGACTCCTAGTGGGGGCCGAGCTGGGGGCTCCGGAGGTGCGGTGTGTTTTGGGAGGGGGGCGGTCAGTCCCCCGAGGACTTGTCTTGAAGCTGCATAGTAAGTAACACGATTTTTCTTCCACGTTTGGCTGGGGATGCTTCTGGAAGGTGATGGAGGTTGTAGGGAACACTGTGCTCCGCCTGCCCCCCCCCCCGCCCCCGTTGGGCTTTGGGTCCGTGGCAGGTGGGGCCAGCCCCAGCCTTGCCTGGGGTTGAACATCAAGGAATAAGACTTCTAGCTGGACTATACGAGGGGTGGATGATGAGCCCCCCCCCCTGCCTCTGGGGGCTGCCTTGCCCCCCCCACCATAGACCCCTCTCTGCTCCAGTATTGTCATCCATCACAAGGCCTGCCCTACCTTCGCATTTCTTGTTAGCTGTATGACCTTGCACAGGCCACTTTGTCTTTGGCTGAATTTCCTTGTCTGCAAGATGGGGCAGTCAAGGATGCCAGCCTGTAGGGCCACTGCGAGGGTCCCCTGAGAGGCCCCAGTCAACAACAAGCCGGCTCCAGTTTTTTCTGTGAAGAGTAAACAATAAATTGTAGCTATTAGTGTTACAGTCATGATCAGGGGCTGGGAGAGACTTCCTGTGCTGACCCTCAAGGGAAGGCCAGACCTCTTGGGGCCACCTTCTCCTGACCTCTAGCTCTGCCTTTCCCAGGAAGCCTCCTCCTCACCTCCTCCACATGCCCCGTGGTTTCCAGCTACTGTGGGGTGGGAGTGAGACCAGTCGGGTTGGCGGTGTGCCTCGGGCCTCACATTTGCCCATGGCTTTTGGTTTTGACACCACCCCCCTTGGTTTTCAACAGGGGGTGATTCTGCCCTCCCAGGGGACACTTGGCAATGTCACGCCTGGATGGGATGTGTACGTGCGCTACTGGCATCTAGTGGATGAATGTCGCCAAAACATTCTACAGTGCCCAGGACTGTACAATCCCTCCGGCGCCCCAAGAATGATCTGGCACCCAGTGGCAGTAGTGTTGAGTTCTGGGAAACCTTGTGTTGCCAAGTGGGAAAAAACTGAGACCCCCTAGCTCACTCTAGACCTCAGAATAGATTTCTCGTGGGTTAGACAGCTGTTACATGGCATAGACTAGGGGGACCCCCTCCCCTGGGTCTGTGAGTCACTTCCTCTAACTGCCCCACTCAGATGTGTACTTAAATGCCTGCCGCAGCCTAGGGCCTCAGTAGGTCAGGAGGTCATGAAGGCAGTGTCTCTTGGTGGGGGGGTGGGGATCGGTGGGATTCTGTAACCCAGGGGGTCGCTTGCTGCTCAACACCCTAATGCAAAGCAGTATCGAAACCCTAAATGTCGGTAAGGCCAAAGTAGAGAAGCCCTGATTTAGACCTTTGAGGTTATGACCCAGTGTGTTGTTAACAGTTGATCCCGGAGACATGGAAGTTCACTGGCCCAAGTTAATATGTATCAAAAGTTCATAAACTCCACGTTGGCATTTCTTAAATTTTTTTTTCTTAACATACCGAGAGTCCTAAACAACAACAACAACAACAACAACAACAACATATAAATGGAAATGGCTCTGCTGGGAGGGCCTGAGTTGGGGGTCAGCCCCAGAAAAATGGGGTTTCACGTGTCACCCCACCAAGGCAGGATTGATCTGGGTTATGGACTGAACCCCAGAGAGCAGGGTTTCCTGGATTAACCCACCTGGAAAGGGACAGTTTCCAGAGAGTATGGCCCTGAGGTGCCCTTGACCTCTCTCTGCATCGGGGCATCCCTTGCTTTCCCTGGTGATCTTTGGAACAGCAGAGGGAGGGGGAGAAAGGCGAGCAAGGAGCTGCTAGCACCTGGAGCTGCTGGGACCTGGCAATGCCAGAGATGGAGAGAGCCTGCTGGGAGGAGGCGGGGGAGAGGGTTGGGGTGGGCTGATGTCATCTGTCTGTCCCCCATGGCTGCAGCTCCTAGGTCTGGCCTCTCCCATGCTTCCTTCCCAGGAGCTAAAAAGTGCCGGGTGTACCATGGCCTCCAGGCAAACAGATCCTCCCTGGTAGCGTGGTATCACCTGCCACCCAGAAAGCCATCAGGACTCCCTGCAGGAATCCGGAGACTAGATTATACGAGTGGTGCCAGGAGCCCCAAGATCCGGATGTAGCCAGTGAATAGAGCCAGGGGCAAGAAAAGGGGCTGGATGGCGGGTTGTTAAAAACTGGGTTTTCTGTCTCCAGGTGCCAGCCTGTCCACAGAGCTGGGGGGGCGGGTGGGCAGCATCTCGAAGCCCCAGGAGTGGCTGTGGACAGGGACTCCACCCTGTGGCTGCATTTTTGCACCCACCTGCCTGCCTGGGCAGCCATGGTGTGAGGTAGGGGGTTCTATCTTGCCAATTTTGTATGGAAATGGATTTCTGCATCTAAAGAGGCTATTTATTGGCTCTGGCCCCTGAAACCATCACTGTGGGAGAGCTATGCTAGTAACGACATGCTAGCGCTGGGAGAAACAGAGGATGCTGAACCGAGGGTTTCCTGCACAGTCAGGTGAGACCCTATGGGGAGGCTTATCCTGTGGCCTGGCCCGGTACTCCCGCCTCTGGTCCGTGTCACATCTCCAACTGAACGAGCTGGTCTCATCAGGGAGCCTTCCAAGAGCAGGCATAGGGCTCTCGATTTTGAAATGGAAAACAGAAAACAAAAGAAGTCCCATTTTAAAACGCCAGGTTAATTTACTTCCTTGGAATGAGCAGGAGGAATAGGGACGTGGCTGCTGAGCATTTCAGGGAGAAATCTGGCATCAGCACTTGGGGAAACCTCACGAGGTGGAGAATTCCCAGAGACCTAGAACATTCTGCGCGCTAAAGTGACCACCCTTTCTGAGGTCTGCAAAACCAGGGAAGGCCCGCCTTCTCGTTCTGTGTGACCCGTCCACCACGTGGGGGCCACATTGCCACCCCATCTGTGAGCCTCGAGGCATTGCCGACATGCACCCCAACCCCCGATCCACCTCGGGGATGCAGTCTGTTTTGTCTATTAGTAATGATAAGAGTGATGTTTAAGCCAGATCCTGTTCGAAGTGCTTTGAGTGTGTCAGCTCGTTCAAGTCTGAGCCCATGAAGCCACAGCCGTAGCAGGCAGGTGCTGTTTGCAAGCCCATTTTACAGATGCGGAAATGGAGGCTTTAGGGGGTTTACTATCTCATACACAGTGGAGGCTAGGAATAAAGTCCATACATTCCAGCTCCAAAGCCCCTGATCGTTTATCACTTCGGCAGGCGGTAGTTACTTTGTTGCTTGGTCTTTAAAAAAAGAAAAATGAAAAAGAGCTGGTATTTGTATGGTCTATCTTTCAGGAGGAAAATGTTGCTGGCGTGACCAGTAGCTGGTATGAGCCGTGTGACTGTGACGTGCTCCTTGGCCTGGCCTCTGTCTGTGCCATTGTGTCTGCCCACCACGTTGCCCAGATGCTCGGGGCTGACGCCGATGTGTGCAATCTGATGGCACCACTCGAGTCTGTGCTTGCTTTGTCCTCTGGGTCTGTGAATCCTTGACTCCTTTCCAGAGGCTCCCTTCCCCCAGCACCTCCCGCCCTCACTACTCCTGTCACTTCACTGCCCAGACCTTAGACCTCCACCTCCACCAGGTCTGATTTCCCTTCCCCCTGCCCCTGGCAGAGCCCATCCCTGGGCATGAAAACCCAGCCTGGCACGGGCCCTCTCCAGCTGCAGAGAGGGGGAGACAGGGAGTTCTGGAAGTTGCTGTTCTAGGACAAGGATGCTGAATGAGCCTTAAGAGGAGATGGGCCCTCCCCATTCTTGCCCGCCCAACTCCAGGGGCACACACAAGCTCTGTGGAGGCTGTGCCTGGCACTGCTGGCACCAAGCGTGTGTGTGGGGGGGGAGGAGGACAACGGAACATTCTCTGACCTTGCCTGGTGTGTGGCCCGCCTCCCACTAACACTCGCCACCAGATACACGGTGGAGTCCATCCCCACGGAGGCGTGCTCAGAATGGAAGGACTTTCTGGGAGATGGGTGGGGGAGGGCTGGCAATGGCTGAACTCAGATGGGGCTGGGGTGTGGTGGGGCTGCCTCCTGGGTTCCCCTCATTGCCCACCCCCTTGCCTGACATTGAGGACCTCTTCGGGTGCAGGTGCAGGTATCACTGGTAAGGTAGCTCCTTTTCTGGTTGAAGGAAGCAGGGTCGGGCGGGAAGTGGGGCCTTAAGTGACCCATGGGCCACCAAATACGAAGTTGCCCGGGTGCCTGGGGACCACGGCCACGTGGGTGCTGCTCACGAAGGCTGGTGAGGTCAGATGCAGGTCCTGGACCCAGAGCATCTCTCCCAGGAGGATCTGTGAGCCACACTGGAGTGGGGAGGGCGCAGCACCATGGGGCACGAGAAGCCCCAACCCTTTGTCTCAGACGGACTGCATTTCCCACTTCATGTGGAAAGGAGGGGCTGGTTTCCCACTACACCGGGCAGAAGGGCATGGCTCTCCATTTCACCGAGAAAAAGGGTGGGACGTCCCCCTATTTTATGTCGAACGCGGGCAGGAGTCCCGTATCTAAAGGGGCGGGACTTCCTGCTCCACCGGAAACGGGCAGACTTCCTCCCACAGGCCTGAAAATGGTGGGGCTTCCCCCTTCGCCAGGATAAGGAGGCAGGATGTTCCCTCTAGGTTTGAAAGAGGGACGTTTCCCGACTCCCCAGGAAAGGGAGCAGAATGTGAGGGGGGGGCTTCCCTGCCTGGGGGCGGGGGAGGGGCTGAGCTTCGTGTGTGCTTCAGGCCGAGAGGCAGGCCTTCCTGCTCTGTGTCAACAAAGGGTGGGCCTGTCCTTTTCGTCGAGGAAAGTGCTACGTCGTGGAGCAGCGAGGCTTCCCATTGTATTAGGAAGAGTGGGTACCTCCTCCTGGCCCACACTTTGCCAGAAGAAGGGCTACAGTTTGCCCAGGACATGCCCCCCCTGCATGGAGTGAAGGTGGCCAGCCCCTTACCGTGGAGAGGGAGGTTAAGCAGGTAGACCCGGGGCCTACTCCCCTTAGGCCTTCTGGCCAGTCTGTCCTGTGTGTTCACGGAAGTGTGGTATGTGTGTGTCCGTGCCTGTATCTGCGGCTCTGTAGCTGAGCTGGGAGATGCTGGTGTGAACGCTGTGTGTGCGCAGGGTCTGACACGCGTCAGGGAGGGCAGGGGGTGCTGTCTGAGGCTGTCTGTCAGAGGACCCACCCCCAGGCCTGCTACCCTGTCATACTACTGCCCACTGAATCTGGTGGGACTAGGGAGTTGGAATCCAGCTTCCCACAGCACCCCTCAACTCCCTTCCTGGGTTGAGAGGGCAAATCTCCTGTCCCAGCCTGCCCTCCCCTTCCCAGTGAGGGGGCTCTGGTCACCAGCTCTAGCCACTGGGGAGATGCCAGCCACACATCTAGACCCCAGGCAAGCTCAGGCCATAGAGAGACAGCCATGCACACAGTCTGACATCCGCGATGACACAATACAACCACCCAGTCTGACCACCTCACAGATTCAGATATACACACGCAGGTACACAATGCAACAATATACCACAACACACATAGGCCCATAGAGACCCAGACATGCACCAGGCTACACGAATGCCATCAGATCTACCCCAACCCAGTTACAGTCAGGCGCCTATAAGCCAAGTGTAATTGTAGGGGTCACCCACACTGAACACACCTCTCCAAACCAATACAACACATGGCATGAAAACACAATAACATAACACACAACACAGAGGCCCAGAGACACATTATACACCACCACGTCTGATACACACAGATAAGCTCTTGTACTCAGACCTCAGTACAGACAGAGCCCGATGTGGAAAGAGACCCGAGGCACACGTACGTGTGACATGCATGCCCGAGCACGTGTACATGGAATCCTACACTCACGTGCATATAAGCACAACACAGACCAACCTCAGACACACAGAGAGATCCAGAGCCTCACATACAACAGACCCACAAACACACAGAGGTACACAATACAGACGCTCCCCCTCCACAGACACACAGAAAGACTCAGAGATACCACTCAAAGAGACATACAGCAAACAAAATCATATGAAAGACTGAAAAAAATGGTTGAAGGGAGAAAATAAAATCACATGCAAGACAGACAAAAAGGAGAAAGACACACAGCCAGATGCTTTTCTGGGAACACAGACCCAGGAAGACAGGCAAACATCCCAAAGTCACACTTGTGGAGAGACCCTTTCTTCCTGATTCACACAGACTCACACTGACTCAGATATCCCGGAAATACACAGATGAGCCCAGGGATGTGAAGTCACCTGACCCGTGTGTGTGTGTGTGTGTGTGTGTATGATTGTGTACACACACACACACACACACACGGGCAGCCAGCCCCCAATCTAGAGACCCTTGGATAAAAACAGGCAGAGAGAACCCCCTCTACAGACTTTTGGGTGTTGGCACTGGGGGCCCTCAAGGCTGGTGGGGAGGGGCTCACCCAGCAGCAGACACAACATTCCAAAGCCACCAACAACATGGCGGTCCAGGTGTGCGGCCCAGGTAGGGCAGGAGTGTCCTGAGCAGGTCCCCAGGCCACAGGCCCTGGCCCCCAGATCACCGGCTGGGGCAAGGCCAGGATTGCATGTGGTGAGTTTATCGACTGTGGGGGCACCAGGGTGGGTGTACCCACCCGGCCTGGGGTTAGAGTTCGTGAGCTGGATGGGGCCTGGGCAGTGAAGACCACTGTGGGCAGGGCAGTTAGACTAGGGATGGGGGTGGTTCAAAGGTTTAGCCCGGGAAGGAGGCGCAGGGTTCTTGAAAGTGGAACACAGGAAATGCGAGAGGATTTTTTAGATAGGAAATAAAAGGGCGGAGCCTGGGAAGAAGGTGGTGCTGGATGGAGAGGTAAAAAAGTAGGCGGGGCAGCAGAGTGGGCAGGGCCTGCCTGGGAGGCTGAGGTGGGGGGGAAACGCGCAGAAGCTAAAGAGAATGACAGAAAAGTGGGCGGGACTGAGGGTGGGCAGGACCTGGGAGTCTGAGAGTCGGGCAAGTGGGCGGGGTCTGAGGATGACGGCGAAGTGGGCGGGATTGGAAGGCTGCTGGCTGGGAACGGGGCCCAATCTAGAGGATTCCAGAGAAATGGGCGGGATTGGGAGACTGATGACTGGAGAAGTAGGCGGAGCCTAGGGAGATGACAGGGTAGTGGGCGGGACTTGGTGAGTGGGCAAGGCCCGAAAGGGGGGCGTCTGGGAAGTAGGCGGGACTGGGAGAAGGGGCAAGGCCTGGAAGGGGGAATGGCTGGGGAGGTGGGCGGAGCCTAGGGAGATAACGGAGTAGTGGGCGGGACTTGGGGAGGGGGCAAAGCCTGGAAGGATGACCGAGGGGAAGTGGGCGGAGCCTGGGGAGAATGAGGGGGAGTGGGCGGGGCTGGGGAAATGAGTGGGCGGGCTGGGGAATGGGCAGGGCTTGTGAGAAGGGTCGGACCTGGAAGGGGCGGGCTCACCCTTCTTAGGGTCAAAGTCACATTGGAGTGGGTTGGTCATCCTCCCGCGCCGGCAGTCTCCGCCCCGGGCATTCCAGAACGTGGGTGATTGCTTGGTGGGCACTTTCTGGCTGAGAGCCATGCGAGGCGGACCGGCACCCCTCCCTCTGCGCCGACGGGTCGCCCCGTCCGGGCGGGCGCCCTGGCCGCGTCACATTGGCCAATAGGAGTCCGCCTCCGCCCCCTCGGTCTTCCTCAGGACCGCGAACAGCACCCCAAGGGGGCGCGGAGCAGGCTGCGTGGAGGGGGCGGGCGAGGGTCTTCCGTCCCACTGCGGCTTCCCGACTCGTTCCCGTGTTCGAGGGCTGCCTGGTAAGGCTCCGGCCGCCCGCCTCCCCGCTCTCCGGTCGCCACGCTCTTTCCTCACTGTCCTTTGCATGTGATGCCAAAGACCTCGAAGCAGGTTTTCCTTCTCTGAGTCTAGACCCCCCGCCACGATCGCCCCCACGGCCCCCTCCCCCCACCGCCTTGCAGCCCGGGGTTGAGGCGCCTGGTCCAGCAGGGGTCGCCCGCGGCTTACACTGGGTGCCGCTGCCAAGACAAAGGACCTAGAGGTTCCTGGAGAAAGTGAAGGACAGGCCCCACACTGAGAGCCTGGTCCACGATGGGGTGGTGGATCCTGGACGGTTTGAAGGATGAGGCCTGGGTTCCTTTGGTTGTGTTCCCTTGTACTTTGTGCCTTTGTTTCGAGTGTCTTGCCTGTCTCTCTGGGTCAGCTTGTGTCACTGTGTGACTTGCGTGCCTTCGGGCGGCCTCTGGGTGTCTGATATTGTGAGTCTCTGATTGCGTATCCCGGAGAGTTTGAGTCTCTTGGAGGCTGTTTATGGGTGAGTGGGTATGTGTGACCATGGCCACGGGCGTGTCCTTGTGTGTGCCTGGGGCTAGCTTTAGTGGCTGCCCTGGTGTATGTATGATTATGTGTTCAGGTATGTGTCTGAGAGTGTGTGTGTGTGCGCGCGCGCGCGCGCGCGTGCGCGTGAGAGAAAGAGAGTGTGTGTGTGTGTCTATACGGTGTGTCTGAGTGTGTCTTGATTTGCGTCTTGGTTTGTATGATTGTGTATGACTGGAATGGGGGCACCTATTGTACCCCTATGTCTGTCTGCCTTGTGGCTGCCTTCCTGGGTGAGCTGGAGAGTCCCTCCAGGTGTTGGCTGGGCTGGGACTTCCTTCCTGGGGTGGGAGGGCCTGCTTCCCAGCAGAGTCATCTGGCTTCTCATGCCAGTCCCTTCTCAGGGGTCGTAGGGGCTGGCCCTGGTCTGCCCGGGTCTTCCCCATCCCTGTGTCCTTCTACTGCTCTCAGCAGGGAAACACCATTTCCTGCCTTTGATGTCACTGGTGCTAAATTTTCCCTTCTTCAGCTCGGGCTACGTGTGTGCACACCTGACCACAATTCCGTACTTAACATCAAAAAACCAAAACAAAGCGAAACAGTAGCACATGGAAAATGCAAGCGGGCAAAAGTACATACAGTGAAAGAGCCACATTGCTCACCCCCAAATCCTGTGCGTGTCTGTGTTTTTTTCTATACCTTCTAGAAATCTGCTGTGGCAAATACATCTCCGCTCTAACACAAAACAGCATTCTTGGTACATAGCATCCTGCAGCGTACTTAACCCTTAGAGATCTTTATCGAGCCCCAAGGAGATGACTCAACCTTCTCCATGGCTTGATTGCCAGACTTATTCTGGCCATTTATTTTTTTTTAATTTTTTAATTTGTTATTTTTTTAAAAAGATTTTATTTATTTGACAGAGAGAGATAGATCACAAGTAGGCAGAGAGGCAGGCAGAGAGAGAGAGAGAGAGAGAAGCAGACTCCCCTGCTGAGCAGAGAGCCTGATGCGGGGCTCGATCCCAGGACCCCGAGATCATGACCCGAGCCGAAGGCAGAGGCTTAACCCACTGAGCCACCCAGGCGCCCTGGCCATTTCTTTTTTAATGACTACTTTGGCTATTTGCATCCTGAAAACACTTTTTGCAAGACATTCCCGCCTGTCCGTTTCTCCGTCCGGGATGTCTGCCCTCGTTTTTGGAGCCTAGTGATGTGTTCTCAAGATCGACGCTGGCATCGAATCACAAGGAGAACCAGACTGCCAGCAATGATGGCTAACCTCGCCGGGCCCCTACTGTGTGTAGGACACCGTTCTGGCTCCCTATCCTGGACGATAATCCCAGGAGGTGGTCACCGCTGTGAGCCACACATCTTCGAGGAGAAAACCGAGGCATAGATAAGGGAGAATGTGCTCAGGATCACACAACGAGCAAGGGGCAGAGCTGGGATTCGAAGCGGAGCAGTTTGGATCTCGTGCCGGTGTTGTTCCTCAGTTAGAGACACATCTGTGCACACGTGGGACCCCTCCCTTCCTCAGTCCTAAACATGCAGCATCACACTGGAATCATGCAATTCCAAAGCAGCTGGTTGTGCACCCCTAACTCCACAAAGCATAATTGTTTTGTACTGCTGTGTGTTGCAGTGTATACACAACACCACAGGTACACACAACGTGCTGGGCCCGACGCCTTCCTGGCTGATCTAGGGCTGAGGAGGCCCAAACCCAGCTTTCCCAGAGATTTGGCTAACTTGTACAACACGATTCCTCCCTCGGTATTTCTTTCCTCCTTCAACACCTGTTAACATGGTCATGGCTAGAGGCTCCTGGGTGGCTCAGTCGGTTAAGGGTCTACCTTCAGCTCATGATCCCCGGGGCCTGTGATCGCTGTGTCCTGGGATCAAGTCCTGTATTGGGCTCCTTGCTCAGCAGGGAGCCTGCTTCTCCCTCTGCCGCCTCCGCCCCCCACTTGTGCTCTCTCGATCTCTGTCAAATAAATAAATCTTAAAAAAAATCCCAAACAGGGGCGCCTGGGGGGCTCAGTGGGTTAAAGCCTCTGCCTTTGGCTCAGGCCATGATCCCAGGGTCCTGGGATCGAGCCCCACATCGCACATCGGGCTCTCTGCCCAGCAGGAGCCTGCTCCCTCCTCTCTGTCTGCCTCTCTGCCTACTTGTGATCTCTCTCTGTTGAATAAATAAATAAAGTCTTCAAAAAAAAAATCCCACACAAACAAAAAACCCAAAACACATTGCCATAGCTCGAGACCAACTCTATTTGATCCTGTTCTTTCCTTCCCTTTCTTCTTTTCTTGTTTACACACCCACATTCAGTCCCTTCCTCACTTGCTCGCCTTCTCACTTGTGTACTTACTCAGCAAACATCACTGATGTCCTCTGTTAGGCTTTGCCTCTTTCCTGGGCGAGACGGAGGATCCAGGCCAACTGGAAGTTGACAGAGGCGGCTGGGGTGGGGGGGATGGGCCACAGGTAGGGGCTGGAGGGCCATGTGGAACCCAAGGAAAGGGAGATGAATTTTGCTAGGAAAAATCAAGGCACACTTCCTGGAGGAGGTACCTGTTCTCAGGGCCTCCTAGTGGGGAGGGAAGGGGCTCCTCCCTCCAACTACTTCCTGCCCAGTCCCTCCCTTGAGCCCTACGATGGTAAGGGTGAGGAGTCAGGTCCTACCCCAGAGGTGAGGAAAACGGCCCACGCTCCCCTTGGGGAGACCGCTGAGCCCAGAGGTGCAACTCCACTGGAGGTGGGGTGATGCTGAGAGCCTCGTGATGGGCAGGGCTGCCTGGCTCAGATGTCCCGACCACAGCAGCACGTCATGGCACTCCCTGGCTGTGGCCTGAGCCTTCCCTGGGCTGCCAGCGCCTGTTTCCCCTCCTTGGGGGGAATGTAGAGATCTCCATCAAGCCCCTGGGTGTAAGGAGTTCCGAACAGTCACCATGAGTCATGGAGGCTAAGTGACTTCAACCTTTGGCATCTTAGGTCCTGTTGGGAAGGACCATGGACTGGGGTTGTGGAAGATTCAGAGACCAGACGACGCCAGCTCCCCTCCATTGAGCCTTCAAGATGGACCAGAGGGAGTAAATATTTTGGGCTCTGTGGGCCAGTCTCTCTTTCAGTGCTCAGCCCTGACATACTATGGCAAAGGTACGACACGGAAATGGACGGGCACTGCGGGGTGGGTGTGCCATTAGAACTTCATTTGTGGACGCTGACATTTGAATCGCATATCATTTGCACGTACCATGAAATCTTCTTCTTTCGACGTTTCCCCGCCACTTAAAACCAGAAACGATGAAACACAAAATGTGTCATTGGTGGACTGTGATTTGTAGATCTCTAGAGCCCATGCTGGCAACTGTCTGTACTTCATTCATTCAGGGAATATTATCGAGGCTGGTAGTTTTCTAGGGCAGATGGAGGTGTGACATTCCAGGAGATAACAATCTCCTGGGCAAAACAAGCCAGGAAACAAAATGAGCGAACATATTTCCAATGGTGGAAATGCTATCCCACGGGGCCATAGAACCAGGACCGGAGGCAGGACGCTTTCTTTTGGGTCCTCAGAGAAGGTGACGCTTGTGGTCTTCCAAATACCTCCTTTGGTCAGCTCCCTGGCTGTGGCCTGCTGTGGGGTAGGGCTTGATGATAAATGGACTGGTTCCTGCTTGGTTCCTAGGAGAGGGGTCTTCTACCATCCCATCTTTCCAGGCCTGAGTGCTGAGTGGGGATGAGGGTTGGGGTGGGGAGAATTTCAGCTCCTGCCTTCGGGGTCAGGGGTCAGTTTCCCATTGTGATTCTTCTACTCTCAGACGGCTTCCACTGCCCACAAACTGTCCTTCCGGCTCTCCTGAGCAAAAGGCAACATTAGAAATGGCTGTTTTTCCACCTACTGGGGAGAAAAGCTAGCGTCTCTTTTGGGGATCAGCTTGAAGCAAACTCCTCAATGTTAACCGCCACCCACCACACTCTCTTTTGGAGTTGGCGGGGTTTGGGGGGTGTGGGAATGTTACCCACAGTCGGGGAGCCTAGGGGGGAAGCCGATGGTGGAATTCCGCTGGGGAGATATTTGGTTTCCCGCCCTGCTGGCTAATAATCTCGGTTTAGTTTCAAAACAATCGCTTAGCTGTCACCGCGGTGGACTTTCAGGAAAGTGCCAGTAGAACCTGGTGCTCGGCTCCTTCTGTCTACCCACGGTGGCGCTGGACCTGAAAGCGGTGCTGCCTGCTGGCCTGGGAAAGACCATCCCAGCCCGAGGGAAGGCAGGTGCCAAGGGAGGACCCTGGTACAAGGCAGTGCGGCATCTCTAACTTAGGCCAGCGCCAGAATCCTGGTCTGGAGGGCTCAACCACACACTGATAACTGAGCTTCTGCTCCCCGAGCGTCAACAGGTCTAGTTTGCGGTGCTAGAATTTGCATAAGTAACAAATCCCCAGGTGCGGCTGCCTCGCGAGCTGGGGTGTCACACTTTATAAACAGTTCAGATACAGGAAACATTTCGCACCTGCTAGCACCAACAACAGCCAGCAGCATCACTGCGTGCTTCCCGTCACTGTCCAAGGAGGCCCAATACAACGAAATAAAATGCAGGGGAACCATCCCATAACGATTCTGTTGAACCCAAATCCCGCCCGCCCCCCGCCCCCCCCCCCACCCCGCGTCCATTTCCCGGCTGTCTATCAGGGCAGCGCTGGGATCCCTGCGGAGCCAGGCTTCTGGAGGAGCCCAGGGCTTTCCCAGAGCTGCCTGTCTCTCAATTTAACGTCGCTTCCTCTTTTGGGTCCGAGTTTTCACCCCTGCTCTGCTCCTCCTCCCACCTCGCCTCCACCAGGGGAGAGTGAACGGGAAATTTGAGTTTCCTCTGCTTTAGCCAAGACTGACCCTTCCCTGTAAGGGGGATTTCTCCACCTGGACTCTCCAGTCTTGTGCCTGTGGGGTCCAGAAGGGGCCCCTGACGGGAAGCGTCCAGGTGGGTGGGTGCGGGCGAGCCAGGAAAGGCCCAGGGCTCCCCGGGAAGGTGAGGGAGGGGGAGGGGGGTGCTGAGCTTGCCACTCGGGGTTCCAACGGCGGGGGGGGGGTGTTTATGCTGCAGAGAAGGTGGCGGAGGCTGTTTCCTGACCCCTCTGCAGATATGCTGGATTTAGGGGAGCGCTGGGTGAGCCCCAGGAATGGGGGGGGGGCTGGGGAGTGGCAAGAAGGAAGGGAACGAGAAGGACTGAGAGACTAAGAAACCGAAAACCAGAGAGTCAGAGACAGGGAGAGACGCAGAGAGACCCAGAGGGGCAGACGCAGACGCACAGAAATAATAAGACCAGAGATGGAAACACCGCCTGAGACCTCACAGGGTGACAGTCCACAGAGACGGGGACAGATCAAGAGCGAGAGAGGCACAAAGAGGCGATGCGGAGTTACAAAAAGACCCTCAGAGAGGCAGAGGCGGAGAGAGATGAACCGGAGCGACACGGGAGGGGGAGACCTGGGGACGAAGAGGAAACGGTGGGGTGGGCCTTAGAGGGCGAGAAAGCAGGTGGAAAGCGGAGAGACATTCAGAGAAGAGAAAGTTAGGGAAACTTCAGATGCGAGGCGGGAAGGGCGGGGCGCCGGGATCCCCACGCGCTCCGCCCCGGAAAGCTCGGCTTCCTGAGTTCTATAAAGCGCGGGGCCCCGGGCCCGGCTGCAGCCGCCCGCCGCCGGCCATGTGCCCCCGCACCGACGCCTCCCCGGACCCCGAGGCCCAGCTGCCGCCCGCGCCCCCCGGCAGCGCCTGCCGCCCGCTGCCCTGGGCCCTGAGCGCCGCGCTGCTGCTGCTCGCGGGCACCGGCGCCGCCTGCGCGTTCCGCTGGGCCTCGCCCTCGGCCCCCGCCGCGCCGGGCCCGGGGCTCCCCGAGCTCCCGCAGCTCCCCCAGCTCCCCGAGTTCCTGCCGGACGCCGGCGCCCGCCTCCCCGACGCTCCGCAGGTAAGATGCGCCCGGAACCCCTTCCCCCTTCCGGGCCCCCGGGAGCACCCCTTCCTTGCCCAGGACCTCGGTGCGGGGCACCCCGTGAGACCCGCATCTGCGTCCCGGGCCCCGGAGGGTAACCCTTTCTCCGTCGCGGACCCCGAGGGCTCTTCTTTATCTCCAGCCGTGAAGGGGACTCAACTCCCGGGGAACCTCGCTTTTCTCCTGCGCCCTTGGGGTCTCCGCCTTTCTTCCCAAGGGCCCTTGGAGGGAGTCGGTCCTCCTTTCTCTGCTGGAATCACGAGGTTCTGTCCTTGCGGACCCCAGGGGTTGGTTGAGCTTCGGGTGTGCGTGATGCTCGCGTAGTTATATGGAGCACGGGGGAGGTCTCGGGACCTGCGCAGACGCCAGGGATCCCCACTTTCCAGGGGGCTGCGGCAGCGGGACGGGGAGCCTCCATCCACTCTCCGCCTTTCCTCTCTCCGCAGGGCGTGTTCGCGCAGCTGGTGGCCCAAGATGGTGAGTGTCCCGCGGGCGTTCCCCTTGGGCTTCGGGGCGGGGTAGCAACAAGCTGGAGGAACCCCGGGATGGGGAGGCCTCTTTTCCCTCCGTGTGACCCTCTTCCCCTCCTCTCTGAAAGCGGTCCCCTCCCCTCTTCGAACCTCCTCCATCTTCCTGCCCTTCCCATGACCCTCTCAGGGCGCTGGCTTTCCCTCCTTGGACCCTGCAATGTACCTACCTCAGCCTCCCCACTCCCCACCGACCTTGGGCTTGATCCCACAGGTCCCACCCGCTCTTGTCTCTCCCGCTGGGCTCTGGGGGGTCTGGTCTCCCCTCCCCCCACCTCCGTTTGCTCCTTTTAGAGACCTCCTCCTCATTCCCTTCCCTTCCAGACTCTTCCTCCCTATCCTCTCCCTTCCCTTCCCCCCTTCCTGCCCCCTCCCCACCTGTCTGTTCTTCCCAGTCCTCTTCCAGACTCTCCTCCGGGTCCCCTCCGGGCTGTGCCACCTCCCCCATTCCCCTCACCTTCCCGCCTACTGCCTTCCTTCCTCAGCGCCGGGCTCTCAGCAGTCACACGGCCCCTCTCACCTTTGGCATTGTATCCCCTCCTCGGGCTTCCTTCTGCTTCTCCCACCCTGCACCCCCACTCTCCCTCTTCCCAACTGTCCTCCCCTCCCCTCCCTCGGACTCCTGTCCTCCCTCCCTCCCTTCCCTCGCCAGCCTCACCTCTGTCTCAAAACCTCTTCCTTCTGAGCCCTCTGTCCCCCTCCAGCTCAGAGCCCCAGCACCTCCTCCCCAGGGCTGCACCCCTGCCGCACAGCCACGCTCAAGGAACCTCCCCCTCTTCTTTCTCCCTCAGTACAGCTGACCGAAGGGCCCTTGCACTGGCACAGTGACCCCGGCCTGGCAGGCGTGTTCCTGGGGCCGGGCCTGAGTTACGACCAGCACACTGGGGAGCTGATGGTGGCGGAACCAGGAGTCTACTATGTTTTCTTGCACCTAAAGCTGCAGCGGGTAGTATCCAGCCAAGGCTCCGGCTCTGTCTCTGCCACCCTGCGCCTGCAGCCGCTTGGTGACCCGGCTGCAGACCTGGCCCTGACCTTGGACCTGCCTCCTCCATCCTCAGAAGCCCGTGACTCCGCAGCTGGTTTCTGGGGTAGCCTGTTGCACCTGGACGCGGGCCAGCGCCTGGGTGTGCACCTGCGGCCTGAGGCAGGGACACATCTCGCCTGGCAGCTGGCGCAGGGCGCCACCGTCTTGGGCCTCTTCAGGGTGGCCACCAAAGTCCCCCCTGGACTCCCCTCATCGTGACCCATTGACACGGGACCTGGCTCCCGGCCCCTGGACGGAGAATGAACGCTGCCTTCTTGCACTGGGACTCTTGGTGACAGAGGGTCCCAGCTACTCTACCTCACCCGGCTTGGCAGGGGTCCGCGCTGCTGACCCCCTCCTCAAGGACTCTCCAAGTCGCTTTCCAAGTCGCTCTCCCGTTCCTGCCCCAAGTCGGACTTCTGGTATTTATTCTGAGCCTGAGCTCAACCGTGGACTTTGTATTAATCCATTCCATTTCTATTTATTGAATATCTGCTGTATGCAAGGGCCTGACCAGGGCTGGCGAAACATCAGTAAACAGAACAGATTTTGAAAAAAATCGTTATTTATGTTAATATGTGAGAAATAAAGACTCATCCCCAGACCAATTTTGGCAACCAGGGGGCTAGTCTTCGGGGGTCTGTGTGACTATGCTGTGTGAGCTTCACATGTGAAAGTTGTTCTGAGCATGTCCTGTGTGTCGGACAGTTTTAGGTGTTGGGGACACAGCTGTGAACAAGACAGACAGCCCAGCTTTTGCCCATCTGGCTCCCTGGTATGCCTGCTTGGTCCTAGGACTGTGACAGTGTATGTCCCTGTGTGGCTGCACCATGCGGGAGACTGTGCGATGGTGTGTGGTACTGGATAATAGGACACTTGTATACTCAGTGACCGCCCAGTATTGAACGTGTACCGTATGTCAGACAGCGTGAGTGATCTTCTTTGAGCCATAACGACCCTATGCTTTCGGGACTTCATACCCGTTTTGTCATTCTCTCTGCTGGTGACGTGACCCGCTTGTATCTGCGTGGCAGAAGTCCTGTGTAATTCCATTCCGCAGGACCTCCCTTGCCAGCTCTGTTCGGTGACCTCAGGCTGGTAACTTGAAATTGGCCATGGGCTTCTGCAAACGCTTCAGGCTGGCTTCACGTGATTGTGTGCAGATCACCTGTTGAAGACAGTGACGGGGAGAGCGTGGATTAAACATGTAGATTAGACTCGGCAGCGTGTCTTGTCTTGAGCCGCGACGTTGCGAAGAGCACATGAGAAACTGAAGAATTTGTCTTGTGTTTTCAGACGGTTCATCTGATTTAGCAAAGAAGTTGCTCAAGATGATTGAGTGAACCTTGTCACTTGGAGCCATGCGGGGCTATGGGTGCAAGTGTGGAAAGACCAGAGACTGGGTTCTGTAAGCATTGACTATGCAGTTTGCAATGGAGAGGATTTTATGGGGGCACCTGGGTGGCTCAGTGGGTTGGGCATCTGACTCTTGATTTCAGCTCAGGTCATGATCTCAAGGGTGTGGGATCTGTGTCCCCTGTGCACTCAGGGAGGAGTCTGC
Organism: Martes martes; assembly: GCF_963455335.1. Classification (NCBI taxonomy): domain Eukaryota; kingdom Metazoa; phylum Chordata; class Mammalia; order Carnivora; family Mustelidae; genus Martes; species Martes martes. The sequence goes on along the minus strand of NC_137888.1, from coordinate 212,837,250 downwards.
TTGGGATTCTCTCTCTCCCTCTGCTCCCCCCACTGCGTGTGCACACATGTGCTCTCTCTCTCAAGTAACTAATTAATTCTTTAAAAAAAGAAAAGGAGAGAATTTTATGTATCTTTTGTAGATACCTGCCGCACATTTTTGCCATCCAAATTTATAATAAACACCCATATTCATTTTTCCCTGTCTGGAGAGCCGGTTGTTAGAAATTTGTTAGTTTCCCACTCTCCAGACCAGTCAGTCCTCCCAGCACCATAATTTCCCTACCACGCTGATCTGCCCACTGGTCTATGTAAACCAGCTGGATCTTGGCTTCTCACATAGAATGAGAGGGGTTGGGGTGGGCAGACAAGTCTTCACAGAGCAAGTGACCTAGATGGGCCTTAGGAGGAGGGATGGGAACCAGGGAAGGGGAGGGGGAGAGTGGCCTGCACTGGCCAGACAGGAAGGCGTGGGGTGGGCAGTGAAGACGGGGATGTGGAAGTGAACACCATTTTGTCTAACCTGTCTCTACTCCTTCTCAAAGACTTCCTCCTGAGTGGGCAGAGCTGACATTGAGCTGACCCCTATGAGTGTCATCCTGATTGAGAATTAAATTATTGACCTCGTTCTAAGGGTGCCCGGCTGGCTCAGTTAGAAGAGAATGCTCTCCTTGATCTTGGGGTTGTAAGGTCAAGCCCCACGTTGGGTGTTGAGATTACCTTAAAAAAAATCAGATAATAATAATAATAACAACAATAATAAATAAGCTTTAAAAGACCCACAAAAAATAAACAAACTGTTCCATACTATTTGGTTGTCCCTTGAAAAGGAAGTATGTGCAAAATGACAAATCCTGTAAGCTTGACGAGAAATGGATTATTAAGGGGACTTACAGACAGAAACCTGGTTTGAGTGGCTGCAGGAGGAGCAGGTCCCTGAAACCCCCACCTCCTAGCAGTCCTGCTACAGGCTGGGAGCCCGTATGGGGGCCACCGAGAAGGGGACACTCAGAAGGAGAATGTTTGAGAATAGTTGTGTCACAATCATGTCTCCAGAGCAGAATAAGGACCCAAGATACTCAAGGATGTGGTTAATAAAAGGGAAAGGATGTGCGTGGGGTACTGTGCTCTAGAAGGCTTCGGGACACAGCGCTCTTCGCGGCCATTTGTCCAAGATGACTTCAGTCTGGTTCCCATATTGGCAAATGACTGTTCCTCCCCGCCCCCACTGCTAGATGGTTGCTCTGGACTTCTAGGAGGGCCCTTGCCATCCAAAACCTTGCACTTGGTTCGCCTCCAGGGTTGGTGGGGGGAAGGGTGCTCCCGAGGACTCTGGGTCGGGTTGTTGCCTATTTTGAATAGCACCAGGTGACGCTCTCTTCTGGCGCAGCTGATTGGGCCGGGACGGACACATGACTCAAGCTGGGCCAATCAGATCTCCTCCACAGGAACAGGGGCAGGTCTGGCTCTACCAACCGTCCTGGTCAGGAATGGGAGGCTGTCTGTGAGCCAAGCGTGGAAGGGAGCATGCGCAGAGAGAGGGAGGGAGGGGCCGGGGGAGGAGGAAGGTGGGTGGGGATTCACAGATGAGACCATAGCGCCCTAGAGAGGCAGAAGAGCTACCTATGTTGCCTGCTGGCCTCTTTTGGTGACGTGGGTTGCTAGTACATTAGTTTCCTAGAGTTGCTCTAGTAACGGACCAGGAGGGGAACCTGGGTGGCTCAGTGGGTTGGGCCACTGACTCTTGATCTTAGCTCCGTGTTGATCTCAGGGTCGTGAGTTCAAGCCCCACCTTGTGCTCCAAGCTGGGTGTAGGAGCCTTCTTAAAACAAACAAAAAAACAAAGTACCGTGTGCTGGGTGTCTTAGAGCATCAGATAATTACCAGAAGTCCAAAGTCAGGGTGTTGGCAGGGCCGTGCTCTCTCCAAAGGCTCTAGGGAGGAATCCTTCCCTGTCTCTTCCAGCTTCTGGTGGATGGCGTTCCCCCGCGTTCCGCATTACCCCCACCCGTGCCTCCCTTGTGGCATCGCTGTTTTCCTTCTGTGTGTCTCATCTCTCTTCTCCTCTTCCTATAAGGACACTGCTCTCATACTGGATGTACGACTTACATTACTCCAGTACAACCTCATCTTAATTTAACTAGTTACATCGGTAAAGACCCTATTTCCAAATAAGGTTATATTCTGAGGTTCCAGGAAGGACATGAAATTTCTTTTTTCTTTCTTTTCTTTTCTTCTTTTTTTTGGTGAGGGTTGCTCAACCCAGTACATTTATTATCTACCCTTACGGGCCGTGAGAAACCTGAGTGTCCTTTCATGAACTTCCTTCTGGGGTGGGTTCTGCTCCATGTTGCCCGAGGATGCAGGCCCTCAAGGCTATCGGTGATTTTCTTGGTAGTTTTGGGATCTGAGAGTTTGTCCCACTTCCTGGGTTATTCGGGCTTGGAAGTGTCCCACAGCAAGGATACTTGGCCCCATAATGTTGTGGAATGTTACTAAGACCCAAGGTACAAAGATGGAATTCTGTAATAGGGACAGGAATTGTTAATTTATTAATGCTTAATGGTCCCAGGCAGTAATTGCTTCGCAAAGACTCCAACAAGAAGGTGCTATTTTATTTTCATTCCCATTTTGTAGGCAAAAGAAATGAAGGCCCAGAGAGGTCAGCCCAATGTCACATAGCCAATAATAGGTAGTGTGGTCAACAGTGTGAAGTGTAGAGCCGGTCTTCCTGGAATCCTGGTCAGTTCTTCTTTTTTAAAGATTTATTTATGTATGTATTTGACAGAAAGAGAGAACAAGTTGGTGGGGTGACAGACAGAGGAAGAGGGAGAAGCAGGCTCCCCACAGAGCAGGGAGCCCAATGTGGGGCTCAAGTCTAGGATCCCAGGACTCTGGGATGCAAGCTGAAGACAGACGCCTAACCAACTGAGCCACCCAGGTGCCCCCACCCCCTACCCTGGTTACTTCCAAGTTTGGGCTGAATTGTGTGTTCCCAGATTCATATGCGGAAGCTCTACACCCCAGGACCTCAGAATGTGACTGGTAGTGTCTTTACAGAAGTAGTTATGTTAAAATGAGGTTTTAAGCTGGGTCCTAATCCAGTAGGATTGGCATCCTTGTAAAAAGGGAAATATGGAGATAGACCTGTGCACACACACATGCAGAAAATGCCATGTGATTGTGAAGATGGATTATCTACAAACCAAGGAGGGTCAGATCTGGAACAGACCCCTCCTTTGCAGCCTCAGAAAGAACTAGTCCTGACCACACTTTGATTTTGGACTCCTGGCCTTCAGAACTGTGAGAGACTAAACATCTTGTTTAAGGCACCTAGTTTGTGGTACTTTATTGTGATAGCCCTAGCAGACTAATACAGATGGTTGTAGGAGTTGATGCATTTAATACACACTGAATACACAGAGTCAGGCTCTCTGTAAGCACATTTCACACCAACATACACATAGAATTCTACAGTGTCCCGTGGACGTGTAGCAAAGAAGCAATGATTCACAGGAGAGGGGTTACAGTGACACATCTGTGATGTCATAAAGACACCCTGGCCAAGATGGGGGTTACAGAGTTACAAAGGCAATTTGGGAAAGATATGGTGTTCCAAAGACAATCACAGATTCATAATCTTGCATCCAGAACCATACAATCCCCAAACAGAAAAAATTTCACAGCTCCTTTAGCAGCCCAAATGGACTGAACCCAGGTGAACGTGTTTGTGGTTTTCATTTATTCCTCAGCTCAAGTATGCATATAATAAGGATGTTAATATGCTTGATTATTGGCTACTGTCCCAGAAGCCCCTTAATATATGTGTATTAGTATGAGTCCCCTTTAATACATACTTATGAGATATATATATATCTATATATCTATCTATATATATATCTAAAACATATATGGCATATGAGTCTGAGTCATTACTCCCACAAAACACTTCACTTCTCTTTGGTCACCAAATCTGTGGAGGCATTTCCTTTTTTTTTTTTTTTTAAAGATTTTATTTATTTATTTGACAGACAGATCACAAGTAGGCAGAGAGGCAGGCAGAGAGAGAAGGGAGGAAGCAGGCTCCCTGCTGAGCAGAGAGCCCGATGAGGGGCTCATCCCAGGACCCCGGGATCATGACCTGAGCCGAAGGCAGAGGCTTTAACCCACTGAGCCACCCAGGCGCCCCAAGTGGAGGCATTTCCTTGTACCAACAAGCAATTCTCAGCCTCCAGCAAGGTGTCCAAGGATCCAACTCAACTCTGACACTATCTGCCCAGAGAGAGCATCAGATCTCACGGGTTAAGTGCTCAGTTTCCACAAGACTGTTCCCTGCTTCAAATGCAAGTCAGAAATCTTAAGTTGTCGCCTGGGTTTCTGACCAACCAGCTCTAGGTTGCAGGTTGCAATGATGTCTTTCTTGGGTTTAATTAATTTGCTAGAGCTGCTCCCAGAATTCAGGGAAACACGTTTACCATTTATAAAAGAATATGATAAGGGCTACAGAATAACACCAGATGAGGAGGTCTGGAAAGACCCTGAGTGCAGGAGCTTCTGTCCCCGTGGAGCTGGGATGTGTCACCTTTCTTATGTGGTTGTATTCGCCAACCTGGAAACTCCCCAAAACCTCTATTATTGGGATGTTATGGATGCTTCTTCACGTAGGCATGATCAACTATAAACACTGCTTCTAGCCTCTTTCCCCTCTCTGGAGGATGGGGGTGGGAAGGAAAAAGCCAAGCTTCTAATCATGGCTTGGTCTTTCTGGTGACCATCTCCCACCCAGGAGTCATCTAGGAGCCCACCCAGAGTCGCCTCATTAGAACAAAAGATGCTCCTAGTGTTCTCATCACTTAGAAATTTGCTAAGGTTTAAGAGCCCTGTGTTGGGGGTGAGGTCAAAGATATATATGTAATTACCAGTGTCAGTTCTGGATTCCAGAACATATTTGGTGTCTAGGGCTCAAGCTGGGAGCAGCTCTAGAAAATTAATCAAACAGATCGGGGACTGTGAAATTGTATGAGGGACTGGGATGTGGACTGAGGCCACTGATAAGAGGTGGGATGTCACAAAGGGGGATGGCCCACTCACACTATCTAAGCGGGAGTAACCCTTGGAGAGGGGTTTCTTTTTTTTTAAGATTTTATTTATTTATTTGATAGAGAGAGAGAGAGAGATCACAAGTAGGCAGAGAGGCGGGCAGAGAGGCAGGCAGAGAGAGAGAGAGAGAGAAGCAGGCTCCCTGCTGAGCAGAGAACCCGATGTGGGGCTCGATCCCAGGACCCTGACCTGAGCTGAGGGCAGAGGCTTAACCCACTGAGCCACCCAGGCACCCCAGAGATCTACCCTCTTAACAACATTTTAAGTGCACAACACAGTATCTTTTTAAAAAGATTTATTTATTTATTTGAGAGACAGTATGTGTGCGGGTAGCGGGAGGAGGCCCATGGAATTACTCAGCTGAGAGAGAGTAGGAGGTTTGGGATGGAGTGCTAGCTTTGAACACAGAGAGGCAATTTATGCATACAAGAGATAGACAATAAAAGGAACAAGAGTTGGCAAAGCTTTAAATAAGGGTGAGCGAGAGAAGATAGAGGAGCCAAGACTTCTGACTCATGCAACTGGTCGGATAGAAGTACATAGGGATTTGGAGATCCCGGAGGCTCATGGGTCACTCTGGGATGGTAAGGAATTTCCAGGTTCCTCTGAAGTGGTCATGTGGGAATATTGAGTCAATTCTGTGACCATGCAAGCTCTTCGACTGGGATGGAATTGTAAGAGCTATTGGTATATTTATATAAAGAATGTTTCGGGCAAGGATGAACTCTCTTAGAATAAAAAGTAAAGAGGGTCTGAGATCAAGGGCAGAGGATACACCATATCCCATGGTTCAGTAGGAAGTCAAGTGTTCCAGAAAGCCCGAGAAGAACAGCCAAACAGGAAAGAGGAGAATCAAGATCCCAAGAAATCTGTTTCAAGGAGGAAGTAGTGGTCAGTGATATCAGATACTGTTGAGAATCAGTAAAGATGAGAACCAAAAATACTCACAAGTTTCTGAATTACCAGAACCATGAGCGGTTAACTCTTTTGGGGAACGTCAATGAATCAAGTTGCACCAGAGTGGCTTGAAAAACCAGTGATAAGTGAAGACTCTGAGATTGCCTCTGCAGGCAGCTTCTTTTTAAAAAAGCATTTTGAAATACTTTTGAATTTCAAGAAAAGTTACATGATTGAAAAAGGTTCAAAGAACACCCACATACCCTTTATGCAGGACGCATCAGTTTTTCACATTTTGCCCCATTTGCTTTATCGTCTGCTCTCCCCTTGTCCTTGTATGGGAGTATAAGTTGCAAGTATTTATTTAAGATGAGTCAGACAAGATCAGGACTATTAAGAAACAAAACCAGAGGAAACCAGAACCTCAAAGACTGGGGCAGTTCTAGGAAATTCCAAATGTGGTGTGAGTGGATTCAAGGAATAGGAGAAAGTTTTGGGGGTATTTATCAAGGTCATTAGTTAGAAAGAAATGTAAGATGGTGGGGGGATGGGCAAAATGGGGGAAGAGGAGTGGGAGATACGGGTTCCCAGTTATGGAATGAATAAGTTGTGGAATGAAAGGCACAGCATAAGGAATATAGTCAACGGTGTTGTAATGGAGTTGTATGGTGACACTTGGGGACTATATTCGTGCCGAGCAGAGCAGAATGTGGAAACTTGTTGAATCACTGTGTTGCACACCCAAAACTAGTGTAACACTGTCAACTCTACTCAAGAAAGAGAGAAAGAGAAAATAAAAAAAGGAGAGAAAGCAGGCAGGCAGACAGACAGGCAGGTGGACACTTGGCTCTACCCTCTCTTCTGGTCCACCTACTGAGCAATTCCAATGCTATGATTTGCACTTAGGCTAAATCACTGAATGTAACATATCAGCACTCCCCTCCTGAGTCAAATTATAGCAAATAGAACAGGTCGGAGAATAGGAATTTTCCATTTTTTAAAAGTTCATTTATTAATTTTTAAGTAATCTCTACCCGCCCCCCCCCCCATGTGGGGTTCGAATTCATGGCCCTGAGATCAAGAGTTACATGCTCTACCGACCAAGCCAACCGGACGTCCCAGGGAGAACTGGAATGTTTAGACTCAAAGCTGAGTAGACAATGAAGGATCACCTGGCATGGGACCAAAATGAAAGCCATGAGAGAGACACTTTGAACTCCACATCGGCAGAAAATAGTCAACAGGGGTGCCTGGGTGGCTCAGCGGGTTAAAACCTCTGCCTTTGGCTCGGGTCATGATCCCAGGGTCCTGGGATGGAGCCCTGCATTGGGCTCTCTGCTCAGCAGGGACCCTTCTTCCCCCTCTCTCTCTGCCTGCCTCTCTGCCTACTTGTGATCTCTGTCAAATAAATAAATAAAATCTTTAAAAAATATATTTAAAATATTTGAAAAAATAGGAAAAAAATAGAAAATAGTCAACATCTGAAGAAGCAGAAGTAATAGAATCAATAAAAAGACTCCAGAGTCAGTCTGAATCATTTCCCTAGAAAGGTTTAAAACAATTTTAGATTAAATGATATTTAAATACATGATAATAAAATCTATAAGAACACTTCCTCAAACTTGACTAAAACTCTTCATTATCAAACTTTCAGAGAGATAGTAAAGCTTAAAGATTACATATTGTTGTTCAATAAAGTTCAAAGTCATTAGAATACAAAGAATTGATTTAGCAGAATAAGATTGGACAAAACTCATTTGCTCACTTATGTATTCCAGAAATATTTACTAGAGGTGTTTAATGTGCTACCAGTGGCTAGGGATACAGTGTAAGGAAGAGGGGCTTGGGTTCTGCTTATATTCTAGATCAGGGGTTAACAAGCTATATAGTCCATGACGTTTCTGAAAGTGACGTCTTATTGGAAGACAGCCATGATCATTTATGTATTGTTCGAACTTGTTTTTGTGCTCCAGTAGGGGAGATGAGTAGCTGTGACAGAGACCATACAGCCTGTGAAGACTGAAATTTTTACTATCTGGACCTGTAGAGAGAATAGTGCTGATCTCCCTTCTAGATCACCCATACGTATAATAATTTAAGATAGTATAAATGCTATATTAGTCAGAGTTCTCCGGAGAAACAGAACCAATAACATGTGCACATATGTATAGAGAGATTTATTTTGAGAAACTGGCTCACAAAATTGTGGGATCTTGCGAGTCTGAAATCTGCAGGGAGGGCCAACAGGCTGGAGACCCAGGGAAGAGTTGATGTTGCAGTCTTGAATCTGAAGACTTTTTTTTTTTTAAACATTTTATTTATTTATGTGACAGAGAGAGAGATCAGAAGTAGGCAGAGAGGCAGGCAGAGAAGTGGGGGGGAAGCAGGCTCCCCGCTGAACAGAGAGCCCAACGTAGGGCTCGATCCCAGGACCCTGAGATCATGACCTGAGCCAAAGGCAGAGGCTTAACCCACTGAGCCACCCAGGCACCCCTGAAGGCATTCCTGAGGCAGAATTCCCTCTTCCTCTGGGGGACCTCAGTTTTCAACCTTCAACTGATCAGGTAAGACCCACCCACATTATGGGGGGGATATGTTTTATTCAGTGTCTGCTGCTAATTTAAATATTAATCATCTAAAAAAATACCTTCACAGCAACATTTGGACTGATGTGTGGCCAAATACCTGTGTACTGTGGCCTAGCCACGTTGACATATAAATTTAACCATTACAAATATTATGAAAGAAATATGTGGGGAGATGTTCTAGAGAGTGAAGGAGATCTATTTTTTAAAAAAGATTTTATTTATTTATTTGACGCAGAGAGAGAGAGAGAGAGAGCACAAGCAGGAGGAGTGGCAGGCAGAGGGAGAGGGAGAAGCAGACTCCCCAAGGAGCAGGGAGCCCAGTGCAGGGCTCGATCCCAGGACCCTGGGATCATGACCTGAGCTGAAGACAATTGCTTAACTGACTGAGCCACCCAGACATGAGAAAGAGGTCTATTTTTAAGCGGTGGTCACAGGCATCTTCTCTTAGAAGGCAATATGTGTGCTGAGATTCAAACGATGACAAAATCCAGCCATAGGAATATGTAGGAAGAGGATATTTCAGACAGAGGACACAGCAGATGCAAAGGCCATGAGGTAGGAATAGTCCAGGCATGTTTGGACCCTGGGAGATCAGTGTGGTTAGAGAGGAATAATGATGTGGACAGTGGTAAGGAATGAGGTTAGAGAAATCATGAAGGCCTCATGTGCAGGTATAGAGGTCTGGACATTTTTTTGCCTTCAGTGTAAATTCAGTGGAAAATTTTAAACTAAGACCGTGGTGTGAAAATTGGAAGCAGGAATGTAACTGGGAAGTTGGTGGAGAAAGATATGATTGGTTTGGGTGGGGGTGATGGTTGTGGGGCTAGACAGAAGCAGAGAATTGTGGGCTGTACCAGTTGGGATTTGGTGCTATTTCAATGACCTCAAGCGGCTTTCTATTAACCACAACCAAAACCCCCTAACTGCTCACATCAGCCCATCAGATTCTGCCCAATGTACTCCTGTCACCTCCCCCATCTCATGGTCTCCAATCTGCCCCCTCACTCTGTACCAACCACAATAGACCTCCTAGCTGTTGGTATGTACACCTGGCACAGTCCTGCCTCAGGGCCTTTGCTCTGACTGTCCCTTCTGCCTGGAAAACTCCTCTCCCGGATCTTCCCATGTAGATTCTTTTTCATCAGTGCTCAACTCCAAAGCCAGCTCTTTACCTGACACTCCACTAAAAAGAGCACCCCTGCCAATTCACTGTATTGCCGACCCTGTCTTCTTTTGTTTGCACTGTGTACCAGTTATCCAATGATGCATAATAAGTGCCCCAAACTTAGCGGCACAAAACAATAACCATTTTATTATGCTCATGGCTTCAGTGGGTCAAGAATCAGAACAGAGTATAGTAAAAATGACTGGCTTTCTTCTCCACAATGCCTAGGGCTCAGCTGGGAAGAGTCAAATGGCTGGAGATGAATAACCAGGAGCTGGAATCATCAGGAGGCTTGTTCACTCACAGCTCATATCAGGACTATCAAATCATGCACATACCCTTGTCTTTTCTATGTGGCTTAGGGTTCTCACAGAATGGCAGACTCACAAAGTGGCTGGATTCCAAGAGGCAGGGCATGGAGGCCCCCAGGACAGTTCAAGACTATACCTGAGAGTCACTTCTGTCATGTGCCATTCTTTCCTCAGGGCCCAGCCAAATTTAAGGGTTTGAGAAAGTGACTTTTTAAAAAAAGATTTTATTTATTTTATTTGACAGAGAGCACAAGCAGGCAGAGAGGCACGCAGAGAGAGAGGAGGGAAGCAGGCTCCCTGCTGAGCAGAGAGCCCGACTCAGGGCTCGATCCCAGGATCCTGGGATCATGACCTGAGCTGAAGGCAGAGGCTTTAACCCCCTGAGCCACCCAGGTGCCCCGAGAAAGTGACTTTTGAGGGCAAGTTCCAACTGCAGAAAGGCCCACTGGGATGGGAGATGTTAGGACAGTCATCTTTGAAACACATTATCTGCCATACTACTTTGATGAGTTATTAGGAGGGTTTGATAACGAGTTGCATCTTCAGTAGCCAGAGAAGCCTTCTTGTTCCAGGAAGTGGTAGAGTCTGGTATGTAGGATGAGATGTAGGCGAGAGAGACCCACCTTTGACTTGCCAAAGTATAAGCTCCATGGCAGCAAGGATTTCTGTTCATTGAAATTTACTGGTGAGTCCCAGGCATTGAGAACAGTGCCTGATACATTTAGGTGCTCAACAAATATGGGTGGGTTAGGAGGAAACATACAAAACTGAGTATCTCAGCACCTGGCCTGGTTTTGTAGGATCCAGAGAAGGCCTATGATTTTAAGAATTCTCCCCAAGAGGGAACAGGAAGTATTCAGTGAGTACATCCATAGGGAAGGTCTGAGAGCCTGAGAATCTCTAGCAGGGCTGACTGGTGACAGCACCTCTCTCCTGCAGCCAGTCAGTAAAGACTGGAAGACATGACCCATTCTTCATATGTAAAGACAGGAAATGCAAGCCTTTAAGGAACATGAAGAAAAAATCAAGGAAATGAGACACCTCCAAAGAAATACAATAATGTTTCAGTAATTAACCCAAAGAAACATAAATATGGTTTCTTTATAAATACAGTTTTTTTATGTGATCGAAGTTAAGCTGTGATCAGCTGAAAAGACTATTATAACTATGAGATGTTTTATGTAAGCTCCTTTATAAGGACAGAGCAAAAACTGATAGTAGATACAAAAAAAGATAAAGAGAAAGGAATCAAAGCATATCACTATGGAAAATCATCAGATCAAAAAGGAAGGCAGCAAGAAAGGAAGAAAGGAAGAAAGGAACCTCAAAACAGCCAGAAAACAATTAATAAGACGGCAATAGTATGTCCTTACCTATCAATGGTTACTTTAACTATGAACGGACTAAATTCTCCAATCAAAAGACACATAGTGTGGGGGCACCTGACTGGAATGTGTGACTCTTCATCTCAGGGTGGTGGGTTCAAACCCCATGTTAAAGAAAAAGAAGAAAAGTAAATAAAAAGACATAGAGTGGGTGAATGGATTAAAAAAACAAACAAAACAGAACTATATGTTGCCTATAAGAGACACACGTCAGCTTTAAGGACACACAAAGGCTCAAAGTGAAGGGATGGAAGAAGATATTCCATAACAGTGGAAACCAAAAGCCACTGGGGCAACTACACTTTTATCAAACAAAATAGATTTTATTTTTTAAAGATTTTATTTATTTGTTTGACACAGAGAGAGAAACAAACAGCAAGAGAGGGAACACAAACAGGGGGAGTAGGAGAGGGAGAAGCAGGCTTCCCACCAAGGAGAGAAACCAATGTGGGTCTTGATCCCAGGACACTGGGATCATGACTTGAGCCAAAGGCAGACGCTTAACGACTGAGTCACCCCGGCGCCCCCAAAATAGACTTTAAATAAAAACTGTAACAAGAGACAAAGAAGGTCATTATATAATGATAAAGGAGTCAATTCATGAAGAGGATATTATATATATATATATATATATACACACACACACACACACACACACGTGTATGTATTATGTGTATACAACACACACACAGACTTACATACACACACATCTATCCATCCAACACTAGAGCACCAAAATATATTTTGCAAGTATCAGAAAATCTGAAGGAAGAAATAAACAGTAATGCAATGACAGTAGGGGACTTCGATACCCCACTTCAACAGTGAGTAGATTAGCCAGGCAGAAAATCAGTAGGAAACATTAGACTTGAACTGTACTTTAGGTTGAATGGACCTAACAGTCTCTATAGGACATTTCACCCAACACCAGCAGAATACACATCCTTAAGTAGACATGGGATGTTCTTCAGGAGACATCACATGTTAGGTCACAAAGCAAGTCTTATTAAATTTAAGAAGATTGAAATCATATCAAGTATCTTCTGTAACCACAGTGATATGAAACCAGTAATCAATAACAGGAGGAAAATGGAAAACATTCACAAATATATGGAAGTTACTCAATACACTCCTGAACAATAAAGAGGGCAAAGAAGAAATTGAAAGGGAAATTAAAATATATCATGAAGCAAACGAAGATAGAAATGCCATATGCCAAAACTTAAGGGATGCCGCAAAACAGTTGTATAATTGGGTAAGTTAGAAGAAATGGATAAATTCCTAGGAATAGACAATCTGCTGAGATTAAATCATGAAGAAACAGAAAATCTGAACAGACCAATGACTAGTAAGGAAATTAATCAGTAATCAAAGTCTCCCAACAAACAAAAGTCCAGGACCAGATGGCTTCACTGGTTAATTCTTCCACACATTTAAAGGAAAATTATCAGTCCTTGTCAAGCTCTTCCAAAAATAAGAGTCAACTCTCCTAAATTCATTGTATGAGGTCAGTATTACCTTGATACCAAAGCCAGACAAGGACATTACAAGTAATCAAAACAGAATGGTATTGGCGTAAAAGGAGTCACAAATCAATAGAACAGAATAGAGAGCCCATAAATAGACCCATGCATATATGGGTAATTAATTTATGACAAATCAGGCAAGAGTATACAATGGGGGAAAGAACAGTCTTCAACAAATGATTTTGGGGAAACTGCATAGCCACATGTGAAAGAATGAAACTGGACACCTATCTTACACTATACATCCAAAATTAACTCAAAATGGATTAAAACCTTGCATGTAAGACCTGAAACCATAAAACTTCTAGAAGAAAACAAGCAGTAAGCCTCTTGACATAGGTATTGGTGATGATTTTTTGGAACCAACTCCAAAAGCAAAGGCAGCAGAAGCAAAAATAAACAAATGAGACCACATCAAACTACAAAGGTTCTGCACAGCAAAAGAAACCATCCAACAAATGAAAAGACAACCCACTGAGTTGAAGAAAAAATTTGCAAGTCATATATCTGATCAAAAGAGTTAATCTTCAAAATATATAAGGAACTCATACAACTCAATAGCAAAAAACCCAAATAATCCAAATAAAAATGGGCAAAGGACCTCAATAGACTTTTTCTAAAGAAGAGACACAAATGGACAACAGGCACATGAAAAGGTGGTCAACATTAGTTATCATCAGGGAAATGGAATCAGGAGTCGGACGCTTGGGACACCTGGGTGGCTCAGTCGGTTAAGTGTCTGCCTTCGGCTCAGGTCACGATCCCAGATTCCTGGGATCAAGTTCCACATCGGGCTCCTTGCTCAGTGGGGAGCCTGCTTCTCCCTCTGCCTGCTGCTCCCCCTGCTTGTGAGCTCTCTCTCTGACAAATAAATAAATAAAATCTTAAAAAGAAAAAAAAAAAGTCGGACGCTTAACCGATGGAGCCACCAGGCACTCCCATATTTTGGTAGTTTAAAATTTCTGGTCAGAAGTATTTGCACGCTGTATACTATTTGCTGTATCGCTGAATAGAAACTGGATGCTAATTCCTGATCTCAAAGAAGCATGTACTTGAATATGATCCTAAGCATGGATTCTGCAGAAACTATTAAACTATTATTTGCAAATATCTAAACTTGTTTAAAAGGAAGAAGAGGAGTCAGCCCGTATTTTGGAGAATCCCTGGTAATGGATATTACTGTTTGAATTTTTTCTTATTTGGAAGAAAAAAAAGACGATTTGCAGAATATGCTGCTATTGCTACCCAGCCACGATCCTGTTCACGATCAAAGATGTATCAGGGGTGCCTGGGTGGCCCAGTCAGTTAAGTGTCCGCCTTCACCTCAGGTCCTGATCCCAGGGTCCTGGGATGGAGCCCTGCATCAGGTTCCCGGCTCAGTGCGGGATCCTGCTTCTCCCTCTCCCTCTGATTTTGCCCCCCCAACTCATGCTTTTTTTTTTTTTTTCTCTCTCTCTCTAGTGTTTTCTCTCTCAAATAAGTAAATAAAATCTTAAAAAAGAAAAGACAAGGATGTATCAGAAAAAAATTTTGGTCTGATCAGCATTTTCTGTCTAGGTAAACATTTTTGATTTCTAATAGAATGAAATGGTTTCTCTTCTTTTTTTGAAAGATAGGCATTTGTTCAAATAATGCACGAACACTTATGGTCATTCCATATCCAGCTACAGTTTTAGCATTTTACTTTCATAAGAAGATATTAAATATTACTGAAAGATAATCTGCAAAGGTAAAATAATGACTTATAGAAATATAAAATGAATATATGTCAAAGATCTTAACACAATAATTAATGACTAAACCAGTAAAATGTTACAATTGTTTCAAAGCACCACACGTACATCAGTCAATCAAGAATGACTAACTTAATTTAGATTAATTAAATTAATTAAACTAAATTAATTAAAATAAATTAATTTTGATTAATTGTGATTGATTAAACCAGTAAAATGTTGCAATTGTTTCAAAGCACCGCACGTACATCAGTCAATCAAGAATGACTAAATTAATTTACAAGTAGATGCGGAACTGGCTTTTTCCATAAAGGATGGAGAAAAATCAGTTGCTTCCCGCTGAACAGAATTATTTTCACGTCTGTAGACAAGAATCTTTTTATATTTCTATCAGTTGTTTGCAACTCACAGGATTATAAAATCGCTCAAAAAAGGTATAAATGCTTTAAAACAGATAAACCGAAAGGATGTTCTTTAAATAATTCACAGGTATCCATTGAAGACCCCCAATAATTTTTTTGTCTATTTCAGTCTTTTATAATTTTTTCTGGTAATATTTTTACTAAATTTATATCGAGTAATTTATCCAGAGGGGAAGGCAGAAAAGCATAATTTACTTCATCTTAAAGTTTACCCTAAAAGTCAAACTTAGAAATCCCATTAGTATCGACGCTGTAAGTTATAGTTCTGGTTCTAAACTCCTTCAGAGTTCAGAGTCACAACCAGTACTGGGGAATATTTTTGTCCATGTACCTCTTCAGCTCAGACTATCCAGAGCCAGTCACCATTTACTATTTTTAACCTTCTTGTGACTTCCGTTTTTCTGCGAACAGCCATACTCTGTCCAGGTCACATCCTTTGTCATCATGAACATTTTTTCCTAAAGGATAAAATTTTTCTTTTAAAATAAAGGTTCCTCTTTATGAGATGAAAAAAAAAAAATACCAGATGTGGGGATGTGTCCTGACCCAGAAACAAGGAATTAAATTCCTGCAATCCACATCTTATTGGTTTCAATAGTGTTTTGAGAACCAGCTGAAACCACATCATTTCCCTTCATAGAGGCAAGCAAAGCTATAAAAATGGGGGCTTGGCTGCTAAATCTTGGCCCAGAAAAATAAGCACCTGCTGACAACCTCATTCATCCCAGACCTTAAGGCTCTTCTCCCTTGGGACCCCAAAAAGGATGACTGGGGCCACTCCCACTTTTGCCTTATTTCCACCACATCTAATAAATGGATTGTGGTACTTTCCTAAGTGTGTGTGTGTATATATATATACACACACATATACATATATATATGCATATATATATACACACACAGAGTAAATAAATTTATATTTTTTCACATATAAATTTATATTTTCTATATTTATTTATGAATGTATACATGTAAATATACATAAATATGTTTATTAATATACAAATGACTATATTCATAAATATGTATTTATAAATATAAAAATGAAAATATGAAAAATAAAAGTAAAAATATATAAATATAAATATAAATTTATAAGGAAATATATATACATATATTTATATATATAGTAAATAAATGTACTGACTCCTGGCTCTGGCATGTGGGGAGGGAGAGACCAGAGAGGAACAGAGGGGCAGAGAAGAGAGGGGACCAAGGCACAGACCTGTAAGTGAAGAGGTCACCCTGAAATTGGATTCTCCAGCCCCTCCTGTCCCAGCAAGTACCACTTGGATGAGAAGTAAAGCACCCCAGCCCTTCTCGATTCCTGACTCTTACAATTTTAAGAAAAATAAAGCCAGTACTTTTTAGGGTAGCTTGTCATGTGGCAGTAAATAAGCAAACCAGTGAGGGGTTATTATTATCACTTCAGCAACCGAGAAGCTGAGGCTAGCCGTTGAAGTAATGTTCCTAGGGTGGGGGGCCAGAGTTGTACCCAGGCAGTTTAATTCCAGGGGTTTCCCCCAAACCTAGACTAGGGGTTCTCAGCTGGGGGTGACTCTGCCCTCCCCAAGGGACACTAGGCAATGTCTTCAGACATTTACGATTGCCACACGGCGGGGGGGATTTCCTGGCATCAGGCGCGTGGGGGCCAGGGATGACTCTCCACCTCTCTCGCAGTGGCCGACACGCCCCCCCACGGAGAAAGATCCAGCTCTGAATGTCAGTAGTGCTGAGTTTGGGAAACCCGGCTGCAGACCTCTGGCGATTCTGTATCCCGTGGGTTCAGAGTAGAGATCCCTTTCTGAAGTGTAGTATCCAGCTCCAGGAGAGCTGTCCTGGTCAGCTTGAGCTGCTGTGATAAAAATACCCCAGGGGCGCCTGGGTGGCTCAGTGGGTTAAAGCCTCTGCCTTCAGCTCAGGTCATGATCCCAGGGTCCTGGGATAGAGCCCCACATCGGGCTCTCTGCTCAGCAGGGAGCCTGCTTCCCCCCCTCTCTCTCTTTACCTGTCTCTCTGCCTACGAATGATCTCTGTCAAATAAATAAATAAATATCTTAAAAAAAAAATACCCCAGACGAGGGGGCGTAGAAATATTAAAAAAAAAAAACCCAAAAGCCCAAACTAGGGGGCATAGACAATAGACATTTCTTTTCTTTTTTTTTTTAAAGACATTTATTTTCTTAACAGTTCTGCAAGCTGGAAAGTTCAAGATCTAGGTGTCCGCAGGGCTGGTTTCTGGGGAGGGCTCTCTCCCTCCCGGCTGGCAGCTAGTCCCCTGCTTGCTGTGTCCTCACAGGGTGGAGAGAATGAGAGGGACCAAGCTCTGCGGGGTTTTTCTTATCAGGGCACCAATCCCATCAAGAGGGCTCCACACCCATGACCTCATCTAAACCAATCTCTTCCCAAAGGAAAACGCTGTTGATGTTACTCAGCTGAAATAAAGCTATTTCTCTACGTAGGCCCACTAGAGGAGGATCTTTCCTTCTCCCCCTGCCCCCACTCCAGTTCCCTTTGAAACACAATTGACATACAGTGCATCGCAGGTTTCCACAACATAATGATGTGACAGACGTAGATACCCTGAAACGATCACCACAATAAGGGTAGTTAACACCCCTCACCTCACATTACAGAAGGTTACAATGAGGTTTTTTTCCCCCTGTGTAGAGAATTTTTAAGATTTACTCTCAGCAACTTTGACATATACAAAGCAGTATTGTTAGTTATAGTCTCCAGGTTGTACGTTACACCCCCAGAACATTTTTATTGCTGGAGGTTTGTCCCTTTTAACCACCTCCATCCCCCTCTTTCCTTCTACTCTACTCATGGGACACTTTCGACATCACACGCGTGGGTGTTGCCCCCACTCTGACCATTTCTCAGACCTGCGTCCTGTAATTCCACGCCAGCACCTTCTGTCTGCAGTGAGCGTGAGAGCCCCCCAGGGTCAGGGCTCATTCCCACGAGACTGCCCCCGACTTCAGATGCCCATCGCATCTGGGCTGGAAGTGGAGGGTTCCCACAAGACTCCTCCTTTGGGTTGATAATTTGCTCACACAAACTCACAGAACTCAGGGAAACAGCCTACTAACTAGGTTACCGGTTTATTATAAGAGGATACGACTCGGGAACAGCCAGTTGGAAGAGCCGCAGGGGGCACAGTTGTGGAGGTGCTCGGGGTTTCTGGTCTTGTCCAGGTGTCCCCCCCTGCCAGCACGGCCATGTGCTCCACAGCGGACGTTCTCCGAACCCCTTGGCTCCGAGCCTCTTTTGCAGGCTTTGTTAGGTAGGCATGATTGACGGAATCGATGGCCAGTAGTGACCAGCTCAAGTCCAGTCCCTCCTGCCCACAGAGCTTACCGGGGAGCCTCACTGAAAGTGCGAACCCAACCTTAGGGGCTTTTCAGAAGTCACTTCACAACACACGTCGGGTGTGGCTGAGTTTCAAAAGGGGCTTATTACGAATAATGACAGAAAATGACAGGATTTTAGGAGCTCTGTGTCAGGGATTGGGGACAAGATCAAATATATATATACACACACACATACATGTATATATTTATATATATTATATATGTGTAAATACACATATAAATATATGTATTTAATATATAAATATAAATACATATATAAATACATATATTACATATATATAAATACATTTTACACACACTATCACCTCCCAAAAGTCCCATCTTCAACCACCGTCACATTGGGGTATAAGCCTTCAACTTGCAAAATTTGGGGGACACATTCCATCTAGAACCTGTTTTTTTCCAACCACCCCCCAACCGCAGTCAGTGCTCCGGCTGAGTTCTTACCAGGCTGTTTTTCCTGGTCTACAACCCCTCCTGCTTATGTTTCTGGTGTTGATTACTTCCTTCTCAGTGAACTCCCCATTTTGCTTCTCGTCCAGTCTGGGAACCAGTTCATCAGAAGGAAAAAATGTTAAGGGCTTGCAATTTTAGAAAACCGGTGAGTGCCCGTAATAAGTCATGTTAATTATGAAACCCAAATCACAGGGTGTTTGAAATAGAGATAGGGTTTATGTAATTACAAGTATAGTATTGCAATGACATTGAGCAATGCTTACACCTGGGGAACCCACATGCCTTTCAAGATTGAGAGCTTCTCTTCCATCACTCCAGACCTGTCCTAGGCATCCTTGCCAGAACGACATTGTTGTTATTCTGCTAATATAATGCTGTTGCATTACAGTTCATAAACATTGCCTGTTCTGGAACTTCTGAGTTATGGAAATATATAGAATGTATCCTTTCGCATCTTCTTTCACTCGAAAGAATGTTTCTGAAGTGCAGCCTCAGTCTTCATTTCTTCTTCGGCGTTAAGTAACACCTCACTTTACAAACGGAGCGTAGTTTGCTTATCCTTTTGGAAAAGAGACAATGACCCTGAATGGGGTCTTTTGCTCCCAGGACAGCAGACCAAGACACGATTGCAGCTTCAACCTCCCAGAAATGTAACCTTCGAACCGTCAACCCGAAATGTCCTGACCAGCACTGATGGGGTCTTGTGTGAATTAGGACCCCTGTGATTTCCTCTCTCTCCTCCCCAGAACGTACAAGACAAGCCTGGAACTCTCTTCTCTCTTGTTTAGCCGATAACTTCTCCGCCCCACTGTCCTCTTAGAAATATTTTCCGTTTCATACTGTTCCACAGCATGCCTCTTTATGGGAAGTGATGCTGCCCGACTGATGAATGATTAAATTTTCTCAGTACATTGAATTTTCTTTCTTCAAAAATCTATTCCCCGGAAAAAAAAAAATCTATTCCCCGGTTGTTGGACATTTGGGTTGTTTCCAGGTTTTGCTTATTATGAATAATCTTGCTACAACCAGCATTGCTCTCCTGTCTCTATACACACGTTCACTATTCTGAGGGAAATACCTGGAAGTGAAATGACCAGTTACAGGGTTGCCACAAATTTAGTTTTACAAGGCCCGCACCATAATTTCATTTTAAAATAGCAATTTAAAAATCAAATAGAAACAGAAACTTGAAAGCACATATATACGTTGCCACGTCAGTTAAAACATGGGGTCCCCATATGTTACCATTTTTACTCAACCCGATGATAATTCAATACATCTCTTCTTATAAAAAAAAAAGTTTCCTTTATTCTGGTAAAATATAACTAAGATTTTCAATCTTAATCATTTTAAAGTGTCCAGTTCAAAGGCATTAGGTACTTTCATATTCTTGTTCGACCATTCTGCTTACTCCTCCTCCAGGCTGTTTCCATTCTGCTCCCTTTTGCATTTATATTTCTTCTCCCAGCACCCCCCCTCCCCTGCCCCGTTGCTTGAATTTTCTGGGAATGACCTAGAGACTGTGAAAACCTAAAACTGGTTTTGAACTGCTGTTCTTCTTTTTGAAAAATTTCCTTTTGAATACATCTCTTTAAGTCTCTCTCTCTCTCTCTCTCTCTCAACGCATTCGGTCCTGTGTTGCTTCTTCTCTTTTACCTGTCTCATCCCCTGATTCAGATCTTCTGGAGAAAACTGAACATGTGTTATAACTATTTCAGGCTTATGAGACACGCCTGGTAGGGAGCTGCCTATTGGAACCATCTGGAAAGCTTTAAATAACACCGAGCCTTGGGACCATGGGAGACCTACTGTATTGGAATTTCTAGGTGTGAGGTCCAGGAATATGTATTTTTTAAAACTCTTTTTAAAAAATATTTCATGTATTTATTTGTCAGAGAGAGAGAGAGAGAGAGAGTGAGCGAGCACAAGCAGAGGGAGAAGCAGGTTCCCTGCTGACGAAGGAACCTGATGTGGGACTTGATCCCAGGACCCTGGGATCATGACCTGAGCTGAAGGCAGATGCTTAAGTGACTGAGCCACCCAGACATTCCAGGAATATGTATTTTAACAACTTGCTGGATGTACTAGGCAGAAGTGAAGACCAATCCCAGTGACTCCACCCCTTATAGAATTCCCTTCCCTGTGAAAATGATAGTATATCACTCCCATGATTATGTTACATGGAAAAGGGATTTTGCAGGTTTAGTTTAGTTGACTCTGAGTTAATCAAAAGAGGTAGTTCAGGTGGGCCTGAGTTAATTACACAAGCTCTTTAAGTGTGGATCTACAAGTCAGAGATGGGGAAAGTCAGAGGCCAGAGAGATTCAGAATTTGAGAAGACTCAGCCTGTCCTTGCTGGCTTTGAAGATGGAGCGAATCCAAGAACCCAATCACATCTTCAAGCTGAGAGTGACCACTGGCCAACAAGGAGCAAGAAAGTGTAGACCTCAGTTCTACAACTGCAAGAAACTAAATTGTGCCAACAACGTGAATGAACTTGGACATGATTCTTCTCCAGTCCAGCCTCCAGATGAGAACGCAGCTTGGTTAACACCTCAGTTACGAAACTCTGAGCAAGGAATCCTGCTGAGCCTTGTCTGGACTCCTGATTTGTGGACACTATGAGATAACAAATGAGTGTTGCTTTAAACCACGAAGTTTGTGGTGATTCATTACACCCCACCAGCTGACCCCCAGTTATTTCTATGTGGCCAACTTGCTAATTGGGGTCACTTGTCCTGTGTGCAAAGATACTCCAGAACCACGGACAATGGAGTGTGTACCAGGGAAGAGCAAACTGGCTGATTAATCACCTTCCAATGTGGTGCAACTCTATTGGGCAGTCTTGGACTTGAGTTTTGATTATTGGTCTAATTAGTTCTTTTTTTTAATTTTTAAAAAGATTTTATTTATTGGGGCACCTGGGTGGCTCAGAGGGTTAAAGCCTCTGCCTTCGGCTCAGGTCATGATCTCAGGGTCCTGAGATCGAGCCCCACATCGGGCTCTCTGCTCAGCAGGGAGCCTGCTTCCTCTCTCTCTGCCTGGCTCTCTGCCTACTTGTGATCTCTGTCTGTCAAATAAATAAATAAAATCTTTAAAAAAAGATTTATTTGAGAGAGAGAGACAGCAAAAGAGAGCATGAGAGGCGAGAAGGTCAGAGGGAGAAGCAGACTCCCTGTGAAGATGGGAGCCCCATGTGGGACTGGATCCTGGGACTCCAGGATCACGACCTGAGCTGAAGGCAGTTGCTTAACCAACTGAGCCACGCAGGTCTAATTAGTTCTTGTTAGGGCCTATAGACTTGACTTCTCTTTGCCAGACATAAAGATGTGTTGTGGGGGTCCTATAAGGTCCTGAGCGAACTAGTCTCTGCCTACTTCTTTGGAAGGATCTTGTGTTCCCCTCTTCCTCAACGACATCAACCTTCTTTTGGCTTCTTCCTGCTTCCCAGCTACTGTCCACTGATGGTCCCACAGTTTGGAATTCTCTTCCTTGTTCCTCTCCAACTATCCCCTCCTCCCCCCAGCCAGCTCCAACTCAGCCATTCTTGGTGTTTCCTTGAAGGTCACTCCTTTGGGAGTCCCTTCCTTAACCCCTGTCCCCAAATGAAGCAAGATCTCCCTGATATGTAATAACTTATAGCTCCCTGAACTGATGCTTTTCAAATCTTATTACAACTGTGTTTTAAAACATCATTTTTTGGTAATAATTTGTTTGCTGCCCGCCCCCCCCCCCCCCCCCCGCCGAGACTGGCTAGCCATTCCCCAAAACTGTCCCCTTTTCTTCTTGGGCTCACATAGCTCTTAGACTGTGTGTTCCAGCCTCCTTGGCTGTAGGTTGGCCAAGTTCAAGTCAGTGGACTCTGAGATGAAACTGTGTGCTCGGCTTCCATGTCTGGCCCATCGAAAACCTTCCACAAATGATCCTTCATCATCTTTCCTCTTTTGCAGATGAGCATTTATCTGTGGATGGTAGAACCACAGCATGGGAGAAGACTGGATCCCCGAATCACCGCTTGGAGGAGAGCTTCCCAATAAAATGGAAATACCTGTTTTAGACTTTGTATGAACAAGAAGTGAACTTCTATTGTGCCAAGTCACTGGGGCTTTGGGGTTTATCTGTTACAACAGCTAGAGTTATCTTAATATACTCTGACTCTTAGGCTGGTGTTTTGGCTCCTTCAGTGTCCAGATATTTTGTTTGTCTCTTCAGATGCACTGTCCATGCTTCTTTACCTCCTGGAAGGAAGACCTCTAAGTACCCCCGTTCCCTCACAACCATCATTCCTGTTGGGTTTAGCTGGTAGGAGGTGTTGGAAGGGAATGAAGGATAGGAGGTCATTGACAACTGGGTATTTATCCCCCTTAACTCCCTCTCTGCTGGGTCCCCTTATATTAAGAAAAGAAAAATATCTAAAACTTGAAAGAAAAAAAAAACCCAACATACAGGTAAATGACCACATTTCCTTTCACTGCTTAATATCTGTCAGTTAGGGTCTCCAGGGAACAGATGCTGACACTGAGTCAGAACTGTAAGAGAATTACCGAAAGGGAATGATTCACAATTTTTTTAAAGATTTTATTTATTTATTTGACAGACAGAGATCACAAGTAGGCAGAGAGGCAGGCAGAGAGAGAGACAGAGGGCGAGGAGGAAGCAGGCTCCCTGCTGAGCAGAGAGCCCGATGCGGGGCTCGATCCCAGGATCCTGAGATCATGACCTGAGCCGAAGGCAGAGGCTTAACCCACTGAGCCACCCAGGCGCCCCATGATTCACAATTTAAATGGAAGGAAGCAAGATGGGACAGAAGGAACCACAGACTGTATCCAGATTGACCAAGTTCAGTCAAGCCAGTGTAGACATCGAGAGTGAAAATAAAAATTTTTAAAAATCCCATTCTCTTGGGCGCCTGGGTGGCTCAGTGGGTTAAGCCTCTGCCTTCGGCTCAGGTCATGATCTCAGGATTCTGGGATCAAGTCCCGCATCGGGCTCTCTGCTCAGCAGGGAGCCTGCTTCCCCTCTCTCTCTGCCTGTCTCTCTGCCTACTTGTGATCTCTCTCTCTCTCTCTGTCAATAAATAAATAAAATCTTAAAAAAAAAAATCCCATTCTCTTTAGCTGCAACCTCCCCATTCCCTCTCCCACACCCTAGCCCTCGGTAGTCACTAATATAATTTCTGTTCTTATGGATGTGCCTATTCTCAGTATTTCATGTGAGTGGGATCATGCACTATATGACCTGCTGTCATATCTGGCTTCTTTCACTTAGCATAATGTCTTCAAGTTTCATCCACACTGTAACATGTGTCACTACTTTCTTCCTCTTTATGCCTGAATAATATTACATTGTGAGGACATAGCACATTTTGTCTCTCCATTCATCAATTAATGGACATTCGTTTTTCCACTTTTTGGTTATTACAAATAATGCTGTGACAGGCATTTCTGTAAAAGCATTCATCAGTCTTGTTTGTATCAGCAAATTCATTCTGGGTGTTCTTTGACTTTTGTACGTTATGTTTCCTGAATTTGAAATCTGCCCTACCATGTTCATTAATGAATGAGCTGCACAAAATCTTCGATACATTTATTTTATATTAGTATGACCATGAAAGCTTTCATTTTTTGAACTTCACTGAAGGACAGAGATCTTCTCCTGCAGACTTTTGCAACAATTAGGGCTTTGCTCTCTGGGTTCTCGTAATTGCTTCCTCCTCTGACCCCTGTGGGCTGTGGCTAGCCTGGGGACCCACATCACTCCTGGTGGGTCCCCTAACCCTGTCCATGCTGTTGAAAACTGTCCCTTTACCAAGCACAGTGCATGTGCCATTTGTTTCCAGGCTGGATCTGACTGATACTGTAGAGTCAGGGAACATTATGGGATGTAGTTCACTCTGCCCAGCACATACATAGTAGTGCATTGAAGGTCCTCATTAGACCTTTGCAGAACGAATAACTCATGGGCATGTGCAGGTACCCAATTTGCAGGCTCTTAAAGGCTTCTTATGTATCTGCTGTTATGAATTGACAATGTTGATTGACTGAAGGTTAAGAAATCCCTTTACGGGGATTAACTGTATGCTTATCTTGATGAGCACTGAGTAATGTATAGAAATGTTGAATCACTATATTGTACACCTGAGACTAATTTAACACTCTATGTTAACTATACTACAATTAAAAAATTTTAAATGGCAAAAAAAAAAAAAAAGAAATCCCTTTACGGTCAGTGTTTCTTTTTTTTTTTTTTTTTTTTTTTTTTTTTTTTTTTTTTTAAAGATTTTATTTGTTTTTATTGGACAGAGAGACCACAAGTAGGCAGAGAGGCAGGCAGAGAGAGAGGAGGGGGAAGCAGGCTCCCTGCTGAGCAGAGAGCCCGATGTGGGGCTCGATCCCAGGACCCTGGGATCATGACCTGAGCCGAAGGCAGAGGCTTTAACCCACTGAGCCACCCAGGAGCCCCACGGTCAGTGTTTCTGAAAATGGCTTACTGCAAGGAACCACGCTTCACTGTATGACATCGATAAGACCCACATATGTCTCCCCTTGTTTATCTGTAGTAAGGCCAGACACGGACCCTCCAAACCCTCATTCTTAGCCTCAGAAGTGATCAGCCCAACTGCTCGTCCCCACTGACCCATCAGAACTCGGTGCTCACCAGACTTTAATTAAACTCCTGTCCTGCCCACAGGCCCTGGACTTTGGCTCTTCCTCACTCCAGCCAGCAGCCTCTCTGAGAACAGGCTAGCTTCAGAATAAAACTTTCTCTGACCCAATATCCCATCTCATGGTCCTTTTATCCCACTTCCCCAGGGCCAGAAAGCTCAATTCTTTCTAGCATTGTTTATTCCTTTCTATAAAAGAAAAACTTGGCCTGACTCTTGAGATACTTGAAGACTTAATGCTCAGAGTTCTCCTATCTCAATACTTCCCCTGTCCCATTTCATTATCTTCTCCTGCCCCCTTGTAAGAACTCTTGAATAAAGTCTCTCCTTACTAAGTCTGTTTTTTTTTTTTTTTAAATCAGAGTGATGGTCTGTGTGCCCACCCAGACATACATGGTTCAGGGGAGGGGAATCTTCTCTTCCATGTTTGGGGATTCTTTCTAGTACTTTGAATTATATACATTAGTTGAAATTCTTACCTCTTAGAAATCTTAATTTCTAGTGAAAACTAAAAAGCAGGCAATTATGAACTGTTACATACCAACATTCTGTAGATTGGCAAATTATGAATATACTCTTTCATTACTTCTAGAAGCATATAATTTTCCACAATTTTCAACGTGGCGCATTTTTTACTAACAGACCCCAAAATTCTTTCATTCGAATAGGAAACCAAAGGCAGGTAAACTAAGAGTTATGTTTGGCAATGAATGTTTCATTATATTTTCTTATTTGGAAATAATCTAGATACTCAATGAATATCTGTCATTCAACTTTTAACTTAGTAGAACTTTAAGATTTCAAGGTACCAAAATATTTTGGAAACTATTTTAAAGTAGACATACTTTATAAAACATAATCTTTGTTGGGGCGCCTGGGTGGCTCAGTGGGTTGAGCCTCTGCCTTCGACTCGGGTCATGATCTCGGGGTCCTGGGATCGAGCCCCGCATCGGGCTCTCTGCTCAGCAGGGAGCCTGCCTCTCCCTCTCCCTCTGCCTGCTGCTCCCTTTGCTTCTGTTCTCTCTCTCTCAGTGTCCAATAAATAAATAAACTATTTTAAAAAATAATCATTGTTAAAATGCTCATTTATAAACTTTTAGCTCATGTTTATTTCATTCACTTGTTCTTGACAGTTATGTTTAGATTACTTACTGGGATGGCTGGCTCAGCTGGTTCAGCATATGACTCTGGACCTCAGGGAGCCCCATGCGGGGTGTAGAGACGACTTAAATAAATAAAAACTTAAACATTAAGCAAAGTTAACCATCGTCTTCAGTCATTTTTCTCAGTGACAAATTTCATTATATGCCTATGTTAGGCAAGTACCCAACATTCTAGGGCTGGAGGACCTTATAATAGGCTCTTGTGCAAGTGAGGAGGGGTTATGCACGTTGTGTGTGAGTGTTTTCGGTTTGTATTTGAGCCTGGGAGTTCAGATGCAGCTCAAGCTAAACAAAGTCCAGGCATGTCTGGGCTTGTCTCCTGAGCACTGGGGCACCAATCTATCCGGGCCTATTTGCATAACGATAATGAAGAATCCCCACAGCATCGAGTTAATTCTAAGGGAGGAAAGAACCACACAACCATAGTGTGATCTTGCGGTAGGGGAAAGAGGAGAAGAGTCTGCCCCAGATCTGCCGGCATAGATTTTTTAACATTCTCTGGGTCTTCTGTGATCCCAGTGGAGAACAGATGGAATGTGAGGAAAAATTAGTGGATGGGTTTTCACTAAGGCTGAAGGATTCTGCCACCTTCTCCTAGAACCCATGTTGGGGGAGATCTCACTGTCTGATGGCTTTAAGTCTCACACATTTTAAATCCTCAAGGGCTGTGCCCTTGGACGATGATGCCCTCACCGAGGAACTGATACTACCACAGGTACGTCTCTGCCCGTGTACTCATTCCAACCACCGAGGGGCAGAGAAATACAGAATGTGGGGACACTGGTGTCTTGCATCATACTGAAGGGTGCGGTTGCCCCAACTGGGGAAATCTGAGCTATCTTTATTCAAATAGTTTCACTTAGGTCCTAAAGGTGGTGAGGTCCAGGATGGGGAGAAGGGGAATTCAGGTTAGATAACGTCTGAGCATGGTCTTTGAGTCAGTATCTGGAGAAATTGAAAAAGACACATTTTTTTCTTTCTCAGCTTTCTTCCTCTGATTTTTACCATCGTCCATCAAAAGAGGCACGCTGAGAATATTAAAATTGGGGGCTTCTGGCTGGCTGGGTTGGTGGAACGTGTGACTCTTGATCTTGGGGTTATGAGTTTGAGTCCCACATTTGGTGTAGAGATGACTTAGAAATAAAATCTTAAAAATGACAACAACATTCCTAATGAAGGTGGGCCTCATCTAATCAGCTGAAACCCGAGTAGAACAAAAAGGCAGCGTATGAGGGAACTCTTGTCTGCCTTTGAACTTGGATTTTATTTCATGCCTTCATCCTCAGACTGGAACACTGGCTCTTTCAGTCAGTCGTGAGACTGTGGGCCCCTGGACTGCACCATACCACTGCTTCTCTGTGGTCTCCACCTCACCAACTACAGCTCTTGACTCATCTGGTTACACCATTGTATAAGCTAATTCCTTAGAGTAAATCTCCTGTATTTTTGTGCCTCTTGTTGATTCTGTTTCTCTGAAGAATGCTTACTAATCTACTTTCTGTCTTTATAGGTTTTTCTGTTATGGACATTCCATATAAATGGAATCATATAATATGTAGTCTTTGGTGTCTGACTTCTCTTGCTTTGCATCCTCTTTTCAAGGTTCGTTCGTGTTGCGATATGTTTCCGTACTTCATTCTTCAGCTGCCAATCAGTGCCTATCAGACCACGTTTTGTGTATTTATTCATTCGTTGAAGGACATTTGGGTTGTTTCAATTCTGAGGCTATTATGAATAACGGTATAGTGAAATTACTGTACAAGCTTTTGTGTGGATCATGTGTTTTTATTTCTCTTGAGTACATACCTAATAGTGAAATTCTTCATCAAGCAGTGGTTCTGTGTTTAATTTTTGAGGAACAGCTGGGCTGTTTTCTACAGAGATTGAACCGTTTTAGAATCCCACCAGTACTTGTATGAGTGTTCCTGCTTCAGAGTTCGCTGGAGAAACAGAGCCTACAGGAAATATGCATCTGTAAAGAGATTTAATATGACAAATTGGCTCATGAGAGTATGCCCCATGATCTGTCATTTTCATGCCTGAGACTGAAGCGAGCTCTTGATGTAATATTGAGTCCAAGTCAAAGGCCTGAGAACCAGAAGAGTTGGTGGACATCACAGTTCAAGGGCAGGAAAAGACCAGTGTCCCAGCTCAGTGAGGCAGTCAGGAAGGACATAGTTCCTTCCTTCCTCTGCTTCTGGTCTATTTAGGTACTCTGCAAGTTAGATGAGGCCCACCCTCATCAGGGAGGGCAGTGCTCCCTTCGCAGTCTACAGATTCAGATGCTAAGCTCTTCCAGAAACACCCTCACAGACACATCCAGACATCATGCCTAACCAGGTGTGTGGCCGTCCCATGATCTGGTCAAGTGGACACCTGAAGTTAACCATCCCAGTTCTAATTTCTGTCCATCCTTGCCAGCATTTTCTATTGTCTGTCTTTTTTATTGTAACAACCCCAGGGGGTGTGCAGTGGTATCTCACAGTGGTCTCGATTAACATTTCCCTCACAACTAATGATGCAGAGTTTTTCTTTTTTTTCTTTAACCAATATTTACCTTTTCTCCCCTATCATTATTATGCTCATTCTCTTGCCAAACCACAGATACTCTAATGTCTAAAGTAAACAAGGCTGTCCTGGTCCTAATGGAGAGTCAGCAAACACTCCCATGTAGAGCTGTTATTTGTAGACAGCATGGTGAAGGAGAGTACCAGGGGTGCAGAAGGAGAGAATGTGCTCTAGTCCTGCCGTGGGAAGGATTGTGTTGAAGGCTCCTGGAATGACCTTTTAAAACTACAAATTCAATCACATTCCTCCTCACTCTGACACCTTCAATGGCTCCCTCTTTTCTGGGCAATAAATCCTTAGTCCTTAGTCTGGCATTCAAAGTTCTGCCTAACCTGGTTCTAGACTCATTTTCTACTTCACAATACACCCAAGAACCCCCTCCATTTCTGCCATTGTGAAGCTCATGATCCTGACAATGGCCCCTTGATTTCAAGTGGAGTGATCCAGTTCATTTCTGAAAGTGGATGACGATCCTTTTGTTTATGAAAACCTCTAGATATATAATCTTTGGTGATTGTGGAGCACTATAACCCTGGATATCAATGATGGTAGAACTCAGGTACTCTGCATGATAATGTCAGCAGAATTTTGAGACAAGGGAGTGAGATCTATGAAGAGAGAGACAAGGGCGGTGGGAGGCGAGGAGAGAAGCAGGAGCTAATGAGAGAATGGAACCCCAACCACTACGGCAAATGGGAGGACATGTGTTGTTTCCCATGGCTGCCTATAATGAATGATCACCAACCTCGTGGCTTAAAACAACACAAGTTTACATTCTTATGGTTCTGAAGGTCAGAATGTGAAATAGTTCTCACTGGGTTAAAAGAATGAAACTGGACCTCTATCTTACAACCGTCTGCAAAAATCAACTCAAATGTTTAAAGTCTTGAACATTTAACATCAAAGGCAAAGGCAACAAAAGCAAAAAGAAACAAATGGGGCGATCTCAAGGTAAAAAGCTTCACAGAAAAGGAAGCCATCAACAAAATGAAAAGGCAACCCAAGGAATGGGAGAAAATATTTGTAAACCATATATCTGAAGGGATTAGTATCCAAAATACATAAAGAACTCACAAAACACAGTAGTGAAAAAAAGAAATAATCCAATTAAAAAAAATGAGCAGAGGACCTGACTAGACATTTTGCCAAGGAAGACATATAGGTGGTCAGTTGGTACATGAAAGATGCTCACTGTCTCTCATCATGAGGGAAATGAAAATCAAAACCACAAGAGATAACCCTTTACACCCATCAGAATAGCTATCCTTCCCATACTCACTTAGCCATGCTGTCCTCTTGGAACTCAGATCTACTAGCAAGCAATCTGGAAGGATGTATTGCAAAATGGTCTGTGATCCGTTTAAAAGGTAGATCAATGGAAGGACTATACAAAATCTGGCGTTTTTTGTTGTTTGTTTTACTTTATATTCTTTTGGTCTGCTGGGATTTTTGCCACCGGACATATTTTACTTTTGGAAAATTTTTAAAAGCTGCAAATCCAAAAATCATTGTGAAGACCAGTGTCAAGGAAATTATCTCCTACATTTTCCTCTAGGAGCTTTATGGTTTCAGGTCTTACGTTCAAGTCTTTAATCCATTTGGAGTTGGTTTTGCATATGGTGTAAGGTAGGGGTCTGGTTTCATTCTTTTGCATGTGGCTGTCCAGGTTTCTCAAAACCAACCATCATTTCTCCATTGCATATTCTTGGCTCTTTTCTCATAGATTAATTGACCATATATGCATGGATTTATTTTCGGACTCTATTCTGTTCCAGACATCATGTGTTTATTTTTATGCCAATACCATACTGTTTTGATTACTATAGTTTTGTAATATAATTTGAAATCAGTAAGTATGATGCTTGCAACGTATTTCTTTTCTTATCTTCTCTTTTCTTTTTTAGATTGCTTTGGCTATTTGGGGTCTTTTATGGTTCCATATAGATCAGAATTTTTTTCTATTTCTGTGGAAAATGCCATTGGAATTTTGATAGGGATGGCATTGAATCCGTAGCTGGGTTTGGGTAATATGGACATTTTAACAATATTAATTCTTCCAATCTATGAACATAGGATAAATTTCCAATTGTTTGAGTCCTCTCATGATCCTTTGTATTTCTGTGGAACTGGTTGTCATGTCTCCTCCTCTCACATTTCTGATTTTATTTATTTTAGTCTTCTCTGTTTTTTCCCCTGGTGAGTCTTGCTAAAGGTTTGTGTATTTTGTTTACTTTTCGAAGAGCTAGCTCTTAATTTCATTGATCTTTTCTATTGTCTTATGAGTCACTGTTAACTCTTCCACCTGTGACTACAGTTAATAGTGCTGGTATCAGCAAGGGTGTACTAAATTTAGAAATTTACTTCTAAATGACATCATCTTGTATGCCCTGTGGAGATCACCTTGGAAGCTAGGATTTCACAAGTCCACTGTTTAAACTTTTGAAACTCAGAATTTCTCTCTTGACTACACCACCCTCCACTGAGGCAATTTTCATTACTTTATGTTTTACTGATAAACTTTATTTTTTAGAACAGTTTTAGATCTATAGGAAAGTTGAGCAGAGAGTATAGACTTCTCATATACTTCCATGCTCATGGTTTCTCTATTTTTAATACCTTACCTTGATGTAGAACCTTGCTACAACTCATGGACCAATCCTGATACATCATTAATAACTAAATCACATAGTTGATTCAGATTTCCTTCGCTTTCCCCCTAATATCTTTTTCTGCCCAGGATCCCATCCATGATTCCCAAGTACATTTGGTGATCACATCTCCCTAGGTTCCTCTTTGCTGTGACAGTTTCTCAGACTTTCTTTGTTTTTGGTGACTTGGAGCATTCTGAAGAGAACTGGCCAGGTATTTTGTAGGATGCCTCCTTCTTGGAATTTGTCTGATTTTTTTTTTTTTCTCCAAGTTTGACTGGGGTGTTGGATTTTGAGAGGAAGAACACAGAGGTGAAATATCCTCCTCATCCTCTCATATTGGAAGTGTGTGGTGTTGCAATGTCTTATCACTGCTGATGTTGGTCTTGGTCACCTGGCTGAGGTGTGTTGGTCAGGTTTTTCCACTGTAAAATTCCTCCTCATCCCTATACTCTCCATTTTGTCCTCTTTGGAAGGAAGTCACTATGCAGAGCCCACACCTACAGAGTGGGGAGTTGTCCTCTCCTTTAGGATGGAGTAGCTACATTGTGAAAATTATAAAGGGAAACCTCATTAAAATGGAGTTGGGATTTGTGGCAGGGAGAGCTCTCATTCATTGTAACACTCATCATTCATTGTAAATCCAACAGGAAGAGACACACCTTGCACATGGATACACTTGACTACACCAGCAGGAGGAAGGAAGTTTTCCTCCTACCTTGGCGGCAGTGTAACTGATGGGAGACTCACAGCTCACCTAATGAGAAGCCCTTATACTTCAACCTCCCAGGTGACTCCAGTGGACTCTTTGTTTATGCCAACATTCCCAGTTTCCTGCTTTCCTCTATAAAGAGCAATCCTTTCCTTTGTTCAGCAGACGTGCCTATAGTTTTGCCAAAGCTTGCTTATTGTGGATTGAAGTCTTCTGCTATTCCTCAATAAACCCATTTTTTGTTGGTAAAATAACTGGCAGGTTTTTTTTTTTTTTAAGATTTTGTTAATTTATTTAGAGGAAAAGAGAGAGTAAGAGAGCAGAAGGATGAGAAGAGGGAGAGGGACAAGCAGACTCTGTGCTGAGCAAGGAGCCTGATGTGGGACTTGATCTCAAAACCCTGAGATCGGGGCACCTGGGTGGCTCAGTGGGTTAAGCCTCTGCCTTCGGCTCAGGTCATGATCTCAGGGTCCTGGGA
The DNA here is from genome assembly GCF_963455335.1 of Martes martes. Lineage (NCBI taxonomy): Eukaryota > Metazoa > Chordata > Mammalia > Carnivora > Mustelidae > Martes > Martes martes. The sequence continues at coordinate 212,804,079 of NC_137888.1, read as the reverse complement.
TTGAGCACCGCATCCATCATCCATAGGGCTCTCTGCTCAGTGGGGAGCCTGCTTCCCCCTCTCTCTCTGCCTGCCTCTCTGCCTCCTTGTGATCTCTGTCAAATAAATAAGTAAAATCTTAAAAACAAAAAACAAAAAACAAAAAACAAAAACAAAAACCCTGAGATCACGACCTGAGCTGAAACCAAGAATGGGTTGCTTAACGGACTGAGCCACTCAGGCCGCCCATAACCAGCAGTTTCACTTTTAAGGTTAACAACATAAATTTGAAATCCTGCACAAGGTTTTTGTCTCTTCTTCCCCATTTATGTATTCAATCACCTATTTATATCAATATGGACTCATGGATATTTATTTTATATTTTGAATTATAATTCAGTATGATTCTATTTATTTTATCGCTCAAATTGTTCCAATTTTAGTCATTGGAGGCTTTGTCAGTTCCCTTCTGTGCTCCTTTGACATACACAGACCAATATGACATCCATATTTCTTTCTTTCTTTCTTTCGCTCGCTCTCTCATTTCTTTCTTTCCCTCCCTCCCTTCCTTTCCTTCTCTCTCTTTCTTTCTCCCTTTCTTTCTTTCCTTTCCTTTCCTTCCTTCTTTCGTGTACATCCTTATTTCTGCCACTTACACAATGCTCCATGGTCATCCTGCAAATTTTTTGGTCCCACTACTACAATCAGCCATTTCTCAAAGGAGCCCTGATTTCTTTTTAACAGAGAATGGTATTAGAAATCAAGATGCAGGGGTGCCTGTGTGTCTCAGTAGGTTAAGCATCTGTCTTTGGGTCAGGTCTTGATCTTGGGGTCCTGGGATCATGCCCTGCATTAGGCTCCCTGCTCAGTGGGGAGTCTGCTTTGTGCCCCCCTGTGCGCCCCCCCCGTCTCAAATGAATAAATAAAATCTTAAAAAAAAATCAAGATGCAGGTGCTAAGTGTGCACATTGCTCTGTGGGGTCATGATGGTGGTTTTCTAGCTGATAGAATTCATTCGTTCACTCAAAGGTACGTGCTAAGCAATTCCCTCTGCGCAGCAGAGACCACAATCCCTGGCCTCCCCAGTTCTTCATTCTAGTTGGTTGTAGCAGGAAGACAGACAATAAGGAAAATAAGTAAGTGGATCCCTCTAAAATGTTCAAAGGCGATAAATACTATAGAGATCTGTTAAAAGATAAACTGAGGCAAACAAACATTTTAAGAATTTATTTGAACAAAAACCAATTTGAGGGGCATCTGCCTCTGGCTCAGGTCACCATCCCAGGGTCTTGGGATCAAGCCCCGCCTCTGGCTCCTTGCTCAGCGGGGAGCCTGCTTCTCCCTTTGCTGGCTGTTCCCCCTGCTTGTGCTTGCACACTCTCTAGTAAATAAATAAGTGAAAAAATTCTTTTGAAAGATTTTATTTATTTATTTGAGACACACACACACACACACACAGAGAAGAAACACAAGCAGGGGGAGTGAGAGAGGGGGAAGCAGGCTCCTGCTGAGCAGAGTCCGGTGCAGGATCATGACCTGAGCTGAAGGCAGACGCGTAATGACTGAGCCACCCAGGCACCAGAAATTTAAAAAAAAAAATGTTAAAAAACGACCAGTTTGAATCAGGCAGCGCCAAGCCACAAGTGGTTGGTGAACCTCCACCAGCCCCCTCCATGTTCTCTCCAAGCAAGCCACCCTTTACCAGTCCTGACGCTCTCCTAACCCCATCCTCCGGCATTTAAAAAAATTTTTTTAAACTAACGTATAATGTATTATTTGCCCCAGGGCTACAGGTCTGTGAGTCATCAGTCTCACACAATTCACAGCACTCACCATAGCACATACACTCCCCAGTGTCCATCACCCAGCCACCCCATCCCTCCCACCCCCCACATCCCAGCAAACCTCAGTTTGTTTCATGAAATTAGGAGTCTCTTGTGGTTTGTCTCCCTCCCGATCCCAGCCTGTTTCATTTTTTCCCTCCCTACGCCCCATAACCACCTTCTCCAGCTTTTTTTTTTTTTTAGAGATTTTATTTATTTATTTGATAGAGATCACAAGTAGGCAGAGAGGCAGGCAGAGAGAGAGGAGGAAGCAGCCTCCCCGCTGAGCAGAGAGCCCGATGTGGGGCTCGATCCCAGGACCCTGAGATCAGGACCTGAGCTGAAGGCAGAGGCTTTAACCCACTGAGCCACCCAGGCGCCCCTTCTCCAGCGTTTTTAAGGAGGCTTCATTACACAGGTTTCTGGTGGCGGGAACTGAAAGTTCCAACCCCCTATTCCTTGGTTGGTTCCCCTGGCAACCTGGCCCCAGACCCTAGGTGAACAGAGGGCTTTCCCGAAGTCACCTCATTAGCATAACAAAAGACACCTTTATCATTCTCATCACTTAGGAAATTCCAAGGGTTTTCTGGCCCTGGAGCTCTGTGCCAGAAATGAAGGCAAAGACCCAATAGATATTTATAAGGCGCTATACTGCAGAGATACACAAAGAAAAAAGAAAACATTTTTATTAGAGAAAGAAAAAAGAAAAGAGAAAACACGCCCTCCCCACTGATCTGGGTCAAGAGGGGCAATAATTAGGGGTGGACCCACTGAACCCCAAAAAACGTCTCATCAGCGTTTGGGGATGGCAGCAGGGGCAGGGTGAGGTTGGTGCAGAGTGTGTCCCCTCGGGCCAGTGGTGTCAGGCGCTGGGAGGTGACCACACAGCCTTCATGAAAGTTGAGACGCAGCAGGCTGATGCTGTGGGCTGCAGGGGAGCAGACGCCCACCGTCAGGGTGGCCCTGTGGCGCGCGGTGGCCCACCGGGAGGACGAGCAGTTGGCCAGTGTCACTTGGATGTGCAGCCTATAGATGCCACTGTGTCGGACACGCAGCTGCCCGTTGTCCAGCTCCGGTCCGTGCAAGAAGGAGCGGCCCAGGGCCGGGCCTCCCAGCCAGCGCAACCTGCCATCTCGCCGCCGACCTAGAGGCAGAGTGTCGGGGAAGTGGGAGGTCGGAGGTTTAGGGAAGGAGCGCTAGAGCCCAGATGTCCAAGATTCCTGGTTTGAGACCTAACCCCCAAGGTCATGGTATTGGGTGGGGCCTCTGGGAGGGGATGAGATCTTGAGGGTGGCGCCCTCTCCCCCCGGTCGGCCCTGTGAGTACACAGAGAAAAGGAGGCCACCTAGACACCGGGAAGCAGGTTCTTGCCAGACACCGAATCTGCTGATACCTTGATCCTGAACTTCCAGCTTCCAGCAACGCTCTTACAAGCTACCCCATCTACCGTATTCTGTCCCAGCAGCCAGGATGGAAAGGGCCAGAGAAGAAAAAGAGGAACAGGGTTTCCTTCCATTACCAAATGCAACCAACACAGCATTCGAGCCTCTGGGGATGAGCGGGGAAAGGCCCCACTGTGGGGAGGGTTAGAGAGAGCCCAGGAGGGGACTGGCTTCCCCACGGGCCACCAGCTGGCGGCTCCCTCCCTCACCGCCTCCGCATCTTTGATCTAAGGCCACCTTCTCAGGGACGCTGCTCCTGAGGACCTCACTGCCCGTGGCAAAACGAACCCTGGCAGGCCCCAATCCCGTCCCCTGCTTCATTTTTCTGTAAAACATATCAGAGGCGGGTTGCACCCTCCACGGCAGCTGCGTGTTTCATGCATTCATTCATTTACTGTCTGAGCCCGTGGGTGCGAGGCAAGTGCAGTCCTCTTCCCTGCAGGGGCCTCGGCTCACAGCAGCTGCTCAGTTAAGGTCTGTGGGGGGGATAAAGGAATCTGACAACGACCGTGACCGTGATGGGCGGTGTTTTAGTTCTCCCAAGGCAGAGGATAAAATGCAAGGGACTGAGAAAGTAAGGGAGCAGAGAGCCAGAAACACTGCCCTACTTCGCCTCTCTTTCTCTTTCTGTCTCTCCATCTCGATTTCTCTTTTTCTGTCCCTCTCTCTTTCTGCCTCCCCCACATGCACCAGGGGTTACCTGTGTGGTTCAGCTGGAGCTCAGCCATGTCCCACTGGAAGGAAAGAAGAGAAAACCGGTGGGCACATCAGCATCAAGCCTTTAAGGTCCCCCCAGATGAAGACCTCTCCTTTCTCTGGTGGTCCTCCTACCCACTTCTCAACACGTTGGACTGAGTTGTGATTTTTTAAAAAAGAGCTTTTAAAGAGGAAGTAGGTTTGAACTGCCTACACCTGCTGTCTCCCCGCTGCCAAGTCCCGCCCCCCCATGCGCTGCCCCCAAAGGGGGTCCCTGTGGTGGGTGTCCAGGGTTTCCAGAAGAGCGCTGTGGGTCGCTTGCCCTTGGAGGTCCCGAACCCACCCCCTCCCGACTTCGTGAAGCCCCCAGCAGCTTCTGAGTCAGCCCGCTGGGGGAACACCAAAGACGAGTCATTTTCCATGCCCACATCGGATGCCCCTTTCTCAGCTGCAACCTCCGCACTCCGGGATCCCCACCCGGGATTTACCTCCCGGGCTCAACCGACATTCCCTGCCGCCCCCCGCCCCCCAAGCCCAGACATCCAGAGAAGCCCTGCCCTGCCCTGTCTGCCGGCCGGGTCTCCGTTCTCCCCCGACCAGAACGACTTGTCTCCATCTCATTTCGATTTTTTTTTTTCCCCCCGCGTCTCGTCTCTCAGTCTGCGCCCGGCGCTGCCCGGTCGCATTCTCTTCCCGGTTGTTCCCCTCCCCTCCGCGCCCCCACGAGGCCCCACCCGGAGGTCCCCACGCTCCACGGAGCAGGTGGCAGGTTTGCATCTCTCCGCCTTCCTTTTCGACTTACCCCAGGTGACTCGAGCTGCCGCTGCTGCGCGGGGCGCGGGCACAAGAGGCAGTAGAGCACAGCGATCACGCCGGCCAGGATGAGCAGCGGCAGAGCAACCCTCTGGATGGACGCCCAGGGCAGGCGGGGCACCGGGCAGCCGGAACCCTCCTCCGCCATCGTGGTCCTCAGCCGGAGCTGCATCGGTCCTGCCTCGGCTGGCGGGCGCGGGGCGAGCCGCCGAGCAGCGGGGGCGACAGGAAACGGCCGCCCTCCCTCAGCCCTGGGGCCCCGGCCTGCCCGAACCCGCCTGGGACCCGCCCCACCGCACTCTGGGGATGTCCGGCAAAGGGGAGGGATTTGAGCTGTTCGCCGAGCAGGGAAATCCCCCCCAGCTTCTGCCCATCCTCGGCTCCTACCGGGGTGCGCCAGGGATCCAAGGGCTGCCTCGGGCCCCTCAGACTTCCTATATGGCTCCAGACCCTCACCTTTCTGGTATTCATTCATTCATTCATTCACTCACTCAACAAACCTTCACTGAGCATCTCTTACGGACCAGATGCTGCTGCGCTGGGTTTTAGGGGTACAGCAAACAGGCAGGGAAAGCAGGGGGATCCCCAAATGTCCATGTGCTTCTCAGCTCTTTCCCAGCGCGTTGTGGGGCCACGTGACCGACGTGCCCAATAGAAGGAGAGCAAAAGCAGAGGGGTGGTCACTTGGCCGGCTTGCTCTCCTAACCCTCCCACAACACCCTCCAGCTCTCTCTTCCTCTCAGGGGCCCCCCGGCTCCTGACGGTGGCAGTGGGTTGACAAGCGTGTCCCTCCTCCCCCCAAATCCTGTCTGCCTAGAACCTCATTTGGTATGTGACCTCGCCTGGGAGCCAGGTCTTCCTGGTTGTAATTAGATGAGGTCATACTGGACGACAGTGGGTCCTAGACCCAATGGATGGCCTCTTGTAAGGAAAGGAGAGCACATACAGAGACACAGAGGGGAGATGGCCACGTGCAGATGAAGGTGCACATCAGAGGGATTTATCTACAAGCCAAAGAACACTAAGGATTGCTTGGAGCACCGGAAACCAGGAAGAGGCAAGGAAGGGTTCTTAAAAAAAAAAAATTAAAGTTTATTTTATGGGTGTGTGGGGGGAGCGCACAACCAGGGGGAGCTGCAGAGGGACAGGGAGAAGCAGGCTCCCCACTGAGCCCGAAGCCAGACGTGAATGCAGGGCTCCATCCCAGATCTCAGGATGCCGGGGATCGTGACCTGAGCCCGAAGGCAGATGCTTAATGGACCGAGCCACCCAGGCACCTCTGGAAGGATTTTTTCCTAAAGCCTTGGGAGGGAGGGAGGCCCGGTGGACACCTTGATTTCACACATCTGGTCTCTCGAACTGTGACAGAATAAATTCCTGTCGTTTCAAGCCTCCCCCTTTGCGGTACTGTGTTGGGACCGCCACAAGAATCCGGTACCAGGCACAGCTACAAGGCGTGGAGAGACCACGTGGGCTCGTGGGACTGTGCCGATCTAAGCCAGCCTGGCAGGAAAGCCGCGGTAGCCGGGGGGTCAAGCCAACGTGGCCGTGTTGTGTTCCGGGGAACTTTACCTGTAGGCATCGGAATTTGAACATTTCCTTCCAAAGTGAGGACTCCCGGAGACCTGGCTTGGAGGACGGATAGGGCGGGATAGATTTCAGAACTTGAGGCCACAAAGTTGGCTGACGGGAGAGGCAGAAGAGGAGGAAGGGGAAAGAAAGGAGTCAAACACGTTCAGAATCCTTGGGATGCAGGTGATTGGCCATGCACCCTGAGACTACCAACCACTAAAGGAATTTCCTTCCCTAAAGCCCTAGGATTATGTCTGGGGGCTTCAGCTGGCGGGACTCCCAAAGACTCCCCCCACCTCAAGCTCTCCTGAGCGCGGTGATGGCTTGAGACAAGGAATTTTTTTCCAACCTTCTTCCTTATTGTACTGCTCCCCCACCGGGTTCTAAAGTCTAGCTCCAGCCACTAACCCCATCTCCAGAACCTCTAGTCCCCATTGTGTCATGTTCCCCACAACGGATTTTTTTTTTTTATATGCCCACAATGGATTTTTGATGGTTTCCTGCAATCCCACCAGTGTCCCTTCCCGATCTCCCTCTAGCCGTGGTACGCGGCTGGTCAGGTACATGGGATCTGCAATCCCCTGACATGCCTGGATTCCATTCTCCAGAAGGTAACCTTTTAGTGCTGAGGTTTTGGGAAACTCATGCCCTCATCAGCTTTTAAGGTCAATATTCCCATCTATAACGTGGGCTGTGATGAGGTTCAAAGGAAAGGCGCGTGTGTAAGGCCATAGCGCGGTACGAGCATACAGTAAGGGCTCAGTAGAGGCCCACCCTCGATTTTGTTATTTTCAGCCACAAAAACAAATTTCAGCGTTCTTCATTAGAAGAACGCACAAGGGCTCGAACAGACAATTCGCGAAGAAAGGAATTTGAATGGCTTATAAACACAGAAAATGGGCGTCAATTTCTCTGGGCAGTAAACTGCAAATTACATCAATCAGCGGTTTACAGAAAAGCCAAAGAGATGGCCAGAGCCCTAGTAAATTCCAGCGGGATCAAAGGTTTAAGTGTAAAAAGGAAAAAAAGAAACCAAGAAAACACCGAAAGTGTGGTGATTTCATAAAAATTCACCCTGGTGCAGTGAGATGTTAAGCATGTGGAAAAAAAAACAGCAACTAAGAAGACATAAATAACATGCTCGTGGTTTCACATATAAATGAGTAATCACGCCATTAAAAGCAGCAATTTAAAGGTGTAAACCCCCCCCCCCCATACACGGAAGATAAGAAACAAGCATGAAAAAGGAAAGGTTGATCAGACATTAATGATGATTGCCTTTAAGGCAGGAAATATAAGTGAAGTCCTTTTTTTTTTTTTCCCTAAAGATTTTACTTATTTATTTGACAGAGACACATCGAGAGAGGGAACACAAGCAGGGAGAGTGGAGAGGGGGGGAGTCCGATGCAGGACTCGATCCCAGAACCCTGGGGTCATGACTGAGCCGCCCGGGCGCCACATATGTGAAGTCTTTAAGAAATGACTGATACTCTCTAGAAACGCGAAACAGAAAAAGCAGTCGGCTTATAAAAAGAAACGCATGTGCCCGTGAAATAACAGCGTAGGATATGCTCTCTTTTCATGATAAAAGCATTTGGAAGTTCAAAGCCTGTAGAATACACGTTTTCTTTTTCCCCTATGAATGGGTAAAAGATCAAAGCGCTGGGGGCCTGGCTGGGCTGCTGACCTGTGGCTGGAGACGCGGCCTCACAGCGGGGCGATGGGATGTGAAATGGATCCCACCTTTGGCAAGGGCGGGGTCCGGCCAAATCAGCCAAGAGACCAGAAGGTGCCTTCCCTTTCTGCCCGCAGAAAGGGGCATTTTCTTACTTCAGGGCATTTTCATACTTCAGGGCATTTTCTCGGACACGCACACTGTCCCCCATCACAAACGCAGATATCCACACATCTGTTCCGCGTGGTGTGATTTGTAGTCAGAAGGAAAACAGAACCAATGTGAACACCCATTCGTTATTGAGGGCTTTTTTTTTTTTTTTTTTAAAGATTTTATTTATTTATTTGACAGACAGGGATCACAAGCAGGCAGAGAGGCCGGCAGAGAAAGAGAGAGAAGCAGGTTCCCTGGCGACCAGAGAGCCCGATGCGGGGCTCGATCGATCCCAGCACCCTGAGATCATGACCTGAGCCGAAAGCAGAAGCTTTAACCCACTGAGCCACCCAGGCGCCCCGAGGGTTTATGCCTGGGCTGGGGGCAGGTCATTTTTTTAAACTTCAGGCGGCCGGGGGAAAGCGGGTCGGGTAGGACTTTCATCTCCCACAGCGGCAGGGCTGGAGCGGGTGGTGGCCAGCTGGGTCCTCTAAGCCGGAAGGGGCTGCGCCCGAGTTTGATTACACATTTGCATCACATGCCTGGTTTCTCCCCTCCTCGGTTCTGAAATGACCGGACTGGGACTTTAGGGGGGCTCCGTGCATCGATTGCTCCCCACCTCCACGCCCCTGGGGAGGGCAGCCTGATGCGAAGAAGTAATGTGACTCTGCTCCCGGGCTTCCTCTTTCCCTGAACTGCGGGTAGTTGCGATCGCGCCGTAGGTAGACTCTGCACACTGGCTTCTTTGGCTCGGGAGCCCGCATGCACCTTCCCTCCTCCGCGTCCCTTCAGGGTGGCGAGCTCACGTCTCCGTAGCGCTGAGTGACCGCTCGTTGTCGGGATGTCCATTCACCTACTGGACACCTGCTTCCAAGTTGGGGCGCTTCGGCGTAAAACGGCGCGCAGGCTTCTGTGCGCGCAGGCTTCTGTGCGCGCGGGGTGGGGGGTAAGCGTTTGACCTCCTTTGGGGGAATGCCAAGGTCTGTTTAGCTTTGTGAGAAACTGCCGAACCGCCCTCCGACATGGTCCCAGCCTTCTTTGCCTGGGGGCTGGATCCGAGAAGGCAAAACTGGGGCGCGCCGGTTGCGGGACCTCAGCCTGGCGGTGTCACTCCACCCTGTTCTTTTGGTGAAAGCAAATCGGAAGATCAACCCAGATTCAAGGAAATGGGAAGTAGACGGACTCCGGGAGCTGCTGGGAGAAGTGACACGAATCTGCAGAGACGGGGGAATGGTTGGGGAGTCATTTCTGCGGGCAGAGCCAAGTCTGAGAAGCAGGAACCAATGTGGTTTGTCAACATTTTTAATTTTTTCCCCAGCTTTATTGGGGAATGATTGACAAATAAAAATCGTATGCATTTGAGGTTGTACGATGTGATTCAAAAAAGAAAATACGATCATTTAGGGGCACCTGGGTGGCTCAATCAGTTAAGTGGCTGCCTTCGGTCAGGGTCAGTCCGGGTCATGATCCAAGGGTGCTGGGATCGAGCCCCATGGGGCTCCTTGCTCAGCAGGGAGTCTGCTTCTCCCCTCTGCCTCGGCCTCGCCCTGCTGGTGCTCCTTTGCACACGCTCTCTCTCTGCCAAATAAGTCAATCAAAAAAATCTTTTAAAAAACACAATGATGTACTATGTGTTTGCACTGTGAAATGGTCACCACCATCAAGTTAATGAACGTGTCCATCACCTCACAATTCCTAACTTGTTGGTTTTTGGTGGTGAGAACACTTAAGGTTATCCCCTTAACAAAAGATTTTTAAAGATTGTTATTTATTTGAAAGAGAAAGAGCCCAGGGCCCTGGGCTCATGACCTGAGCCCAAGGCAGATGTTTAACCACTTAACTCCCTGAGCCACCGAGGTGTCCCTCTTAGCAAATTTTAAGTGTACAACACAGCGCCCTCATTATTTCCATCATTCTGCACACTAGATTCCCCAGAACTTACGTGGCAGCCATTGGTCCACTTTTTAGTTATATGAGTGGAAACTTTTTAAAAACGTTTTTAATTTTTTAAATTTCTTTTCAGTGTACCAAAATTCATTGCTTATGCACCACACCCAGTGCTCCATGCAATACGTGCCCTCCTTAATACCCACCACCAGGCTCCCCCAACCTCCTACCCCCGCCCCTTCAAAACCCTCAGATTGTTTCTTAGAGTCCATAGTCTCTCATGGTTCATCTCCTACACTTGATCTTAGCCAAAAGGCCGAGAAGCGATCTCTCATGGTTCATCTCCCCCTCCAATTTCCCCCAACTCCCTTCTCCTCTCCATCTCCCCATGTCCTCCGTGTTATTCCTTATGCTCCACAAATAAGCGAAACCATATGATAATTGACTCTCTCTGCTTGACTTATTTCACTCAGCATCATCTCCGCCAGTCCCGTCCATGTTGCTACAAAAGTTGGGTATTCGTCCTTTCTGATGGAGGCATAATACTCCATAGTGTATATGGACCACATCTTCCTTATCCATTCGTCCGTTGAAGGGCATCTTGGTTCTTTCCACAGTTTGGCGACCGTGGCCATTGCTGCTATAAACATTGGGGTACAGATGGCCCTTCTTTTCACTCCATCTGTATCTTTGGGGTAAATACCCAGTAGTGCAATTGCAGGGTCATAGGGAAGCTCTATTTTTAATTTCTTGAGGAATCTCCACACTGTTCTCCAAAGTGGCTGCACCAATTTGCGTTCCCACCAACAGTGTAAGAGGGTTCCCCTTTCTCCACATCCTCTCTAACACACGGTGTTTCCTGTCTTGCTAATTTTGGCCATTCTAACTGGTGTAAGGTGGTATCTCAATATGGCTTTGATTTGAATTCCCTGATGGCTAATGATGATGAACATTTTTTCATGTGTCTGATAGAGGACTTTTTAAAATTCCACACATGAGTAAGACCATTCAGTGACTGTCTTTCTGCTTCTGGCTTATTTCACTCAGCATAACGTCCTCCGGGATCGCCTACCTTGCCATGAGAGACGAGTGTGGTTTTTAAGTAACAATTTGACCAAGTCAAATTGTTCTGGGTCTGTGAAAAGCTAGACCCCCAGGTTTCTTGAAAAGTCTAAACAGGTGACCACACCTTCTGTGGCATGGCCTGTGACTCGGGACGGTAAAAGATGGTTTTCAGTGACAAGGAAAAGGAAATCACTGACTAATAGTGATTACTCCTTTTCAGAAAAGTGCTTTCCTCTGAGAATAAGATGTTTGGAAATGAACATTCGCTGGTGTGGTTTAACTGCTCAGTGAAGCCATCAGCTCCGGATCCAGGCTCTGTCTGTCCATTTTTGCCTCCATCACTGTGAAGGTTTATTTTTAATCGAGGTATAATTTCTATCCAGTAAAATTCACCCATTTTAACTGTACAGTGTGACGTGTTTTGCCAGACGCATTAGGTCACAGAATAATGCCAGAGTGGAGATCTGGAACAACTCCGTTGCCCTAGAAAGTCGCCCGGTGACCCTTCCATGGCTGCTTTTCCCAATCCATCCCTAGGCGGCCACCGACCCACCTACATCCTGCCATTTCCATTTTGCTTTTTCTACAATTTCATATAAGTGAGATCCCGAAGCATGCAGCCGTTCTGGGCTTGACACCTTCCTCTTAGCATAATGTTTTTGTCTCATTCATAATGTTATGCGTATCAATATTCGGTGGCCATTCGTTGCTGAGAAGCTCCCATTTATCTGTTCTGGCATTCGCTAGTGGGCGTTTGTGTTGTCTTCAGGGCCGGGCAGTGGTGGATAACAACGTCACGAGCACTGTGTGTGGGTCTTCAGGTGGGCGTGCTATCATTTCTGTAGGGTAAATTCACAGGAGTGGGACTGCGGGTCAAACGCTAGGAGCAAGCTCCACTTGGTAAGGAATTGCCGACCAACTCCCCAAGTGGCCGTCCTACGCGGAGTTTCCTGGCTCCATATCTTCATCAATACTGGTCTGCATTGTCACGTTAGTTTAAGCCACCCCAGGGATAATTTGCTGTCATTTAAATTTGCACTTCCCTGTGCTTGCTTGCATATAGGAAATTAGGCAGATACAGACAAGATTAGCAGGCCCCCTGCCCAGGGGTGACACACAAATTTGCAAAGAGGTCCCATATTTACAGATAAATAAATAGATGGATTGACAAATACATAAATAAATAAATGTGCACTTCTCTGATGACCCGTGACATTGAACATCTTTTTTTTTTTTTAAATGTTCGCAATAGAAGTTTACGACACAGCAAACATTTTAACGTCTATGATGAAACAGGCAAATACCAATCTAAAAATATTCAACGGAAGTCTTGGAAAGTCTGTTTCATACAGACGACAAAGAATATATTAAAATTTAAATTTAAAATTTAAATTTAAATTAAATTTTTAAATTAATTTATTAAATTAAATTTATTAACTTAAATTAAATTAAAATTAAAATTTAAAAATTAAAATATATTAAAAATTATGATAGGGAGAACAGAAGTAAAGTACCATTAGGAGTATCAGATTGTCAAATGCAAAGAATAGTGGCAATACCCAGTTTAAGAATTGGGCTTGTGGAAAATTCTCGGGACCACTTCCCCGTTTGACAATTTGGAAATGGATATCAAAAGTCTTAATAATATTTTGTGAAGCAGTTGTATATCTAAAAATGTATACTAAGGAAAAGGTTAAAGTATTATGAAAATATTTAAATATAAAAGTAGTCCTCATAGGTGTTTTTTAAAATTATACAGTTTTCAATTGCTTGAAAGTACAAAAAGTTGTTGATCAGTTAAATAAACTATTTCTTTGCCATGAAATACTGTGCAAGTATTACAAGTGTTATTGTAGAAATTTATTTTGCTATACAAATACTTGATTACAATCCGGCTTTAAAGAAGAACAAATATATTATGATTCTATTTTATGCTGATCTGCGTAGTATTCTCTACATGTTAGAGTGATTATTTCTTGGTGGTAGGATCATAATTATTCTTTTCTTCTTTCTATGTAGCTGTCCTTGATTTGGGTTTTTCTAAAATATAAATCCTTCATTCTTTTCCTCATAGATTTTACATGTTCTAACATATACCAAATTATTACCCTTATATTTCTTGTCTATTTCTGAGCAAAGAATATCAGGTAAAGAAAGTCTTCCTTTGTTATTTTTTATTTTAAAAAATATTTCTGGATGGTTTCTGGTTCTTATCCCTCCAAATAACTTTATGGTTACTTCACAAAGTTTTTTTTTTTTAATTTTTTATTTATTTATTTGACAGAGAGAGAGAGAGAGATCACAAGCAGGCAGAGAGGCAGGCAGAGAGAGAAAGGGGGAAGCAGGCTCCCCGCTGAGCAGAGAGCCCGATGCAGGACTCGATCCCAGGACCCTGAGCTCATGACCTGAGCCGAAGGCAGAGGCTTAACCCACTGAGCCACCCAGGCGCCCCTTCACAAAGCTTTTAAAAATTTTTTTATTTATTTTTATTTAAATTCAATTAACATATAATGTCTTATTGGTTTCAGAGGTAGAAGTCAGTGATTCATTAGTCTTACATAATACCCAGTGTTGAGCATCTTTCCAAATGTTCATTTGCCATCTGTGTATCTTCTCTAGGACGTATCTCCCAAATTTTTGACAATTTTCTCTCTCTCTTTCCTTTTTTCTTTCTTCCTTCCTCGCTCCCTCCCTCTTTCTCTCTCCCACCCTCTCCTTTTCTTTCTTTTTTGGCGGAGGTTTTGTCTTATAATTTTTGAGATGCAAGAGTTCTTGACATATTCTGGGTGCACATTTCTTTTAGATGCGTGGCATAAAACGTAAATATTTACTCCCATTCTGTGATTTTTATTTTTATTTTTTTTATTTTTTTTAAGATTTTATTTATTTATTTTTCAGAGATCACAAGCAGGCAGAGAGGCTGGCAGAGAGAGAGGGGGAGGCAGGCTCCCTGCTGAGCAGAGAGCCTGAGGTGGGGCTGATCCCAGGACCCTGGGATCATGACCTGAGCTGAAGGCAGAGGCCTTAACCCACTGAGCCACCCAGGTGCCCCCCATTCTGTGATTTTTAAAAATTTTTTCTTAATTGTATACTTAGAAGAGCAAATGTTTATATTTATTTATTTATTTAGGATTTTATTTGTTTATTTGACAGAGAGAGAGAGAGAGCTTGAGCACAAGCAGGGGGAGCAGGGAGGGAGAGGGAGAAGGAGGCTCTGGGCTGAGCAGAGAGAGGGAAGGACCCCAGGATCATGACCTGAGCGGAAGGCAGACGCTTGACCAACTGAGCCACCCAGGCGTCCCAATGTTCTTAATTTTTTAGAAAGAGAGAGAACAAGCACCTGAGTGGGAGTGGGGGGAGGGGCCGAGGGAGAGGGAGAGAAAGAATCCTTACGTAGGCTCTATGCCCAGTGTGGAGCCCAACCCAGGGGTCCATCTCAGGACCCTGACATCATGACCTGAGCCAAACACCAAGAATCGGGCGCTTCGCTGACTGAGCCCAGGTGCCACTAACATTTCTAATTTTTGTATGGTCCACGGGATTCCTCTTTCATGGCTCATGATTTTAGTGTTACTAAATGTTCTCTACTTAATCCCTCATTTGTTTACCTCTTCTCAGGGCCTAGGAATAGAGAACAAGGAGTCCTTCTGAGTCAGGGCATGCCTGATGGATCTTGTCTTAGAGAACATTCAGTCAGTAACTATTTGATAAACACTTACCCTGTGCCAGGCACCGGGGATACAATGGTAAAGAAAGTCAGGTTTCTGCTCTATGGAATTTATGCTCCAATGGGTGATGGACAAGGAGCATCAGGTGCTCAGGGGAGCCCAACTGGCTCCTTTTTGATCCTCTTTGCTAGGCTGTGACACCAGCCTCCAGCTGCTGAGGGTGTTGGCTGCTCATGACTCATTCTTGTACTCTGCTTCTCAACAGAGTGACCTTCTCTGACAGATGTTATTTTGCTTGAAGAGGCCATGAAAGTTGTTATCACCCCATGCTTGGGGGTAGTCCTTGGCCAATGACTAAACGATTTAGGGATAGAACAGCCCACACTTCTTGTGTCTCTGGGCAGGAAAGCCATTGTGATGCTTGTCATGCTCCAGATCTCCCTATGAGATCAGGCCAGAGGCAGGTTCTCTTCTCTTGCGGTCACATCGACATGGGTAGCTTCTCCTCCTGTCCTGTTCTTTGTCTTTCACGGGTTCCTTCTAAGAGACCTCCTGCAGCAAACCGTAGACACGAATGGTTTTAGGAAACCCAACCTAAAACATTGGATGTCGAAAGTAGTCCTGGGAAACGACTCTGAAAGAGAATTTGGGATAAGCTACCTCACTGGTCAGATGGCAGTGAGAGCCCCAACCTTGGTGGTACAGGGATGGCTGAGTACCCCCTCCCCTAGCTTAGGGCAGTGTGTTAATACTTTCACTAATGATGAACTGAGATGGGATACAGGAGGAAGGAGACGCATGGTTTGTGCCATATCTCTGGTGTTTCAGAGTTAGGGGGAAATAACTAAAAAGACTGTGGAATTGGGTGGTTACTGCTGAGCAACACTGACATTTTGAAGAGAGAGAAGAACCAGCTCATATATAAATAACCAATTCAGGGTGTAGTGCAAGAGTCTGGGTCCTCCCTTAGCAGCATCTGCAAAGGTCCTCGCTTGCAGTGGAGGTCAGGCAGAGCTGGGCACCTGACTCGCCACATAACGGTAAGGGTCGCAGAATTTCAGCGAAGGTTGTTTTTGCTATTGAAGCAAGTTTCCAACATCAAAGTCGGGTTCCTGATGGCGAATGAGTAGTAATGCAAATCCCCGGGCAGGTGCAGTTGAAAACTTTGAGCCTCCACATTCTCCTAAGCCTGCATAAAGGAGAAACACAGGAGGAAAACTGGGTTTCCCAAAAATATAGACATACACACATCTGAAGAAAGACAGAGATTGGAGGGAGGCATCTACAAGTCAAAAAACACCAAGGATTGCCTCCAGAAGCTGGAAGAAACTGGGAAAGCTCCTTCCCTACAGTTTCCACAGGGAGCATGGCCCTGCTAACACTTAGGTATTGGACTTCTGCCTTCTATAACTGTGAGACAATAAATCTCCATTAAAACGGGGATCCTGGGTGGCTCAGTGGGTTAAGCCTCTGCCTTCGGCCCAGGTCATGATCTCAGGGTCCTGGGATCGAGTCCCGCATCGGACTCTCTGCTCAGCGGGGAGCCTGCTTCCACCTCTCTCTCCACCTGCCTCTCTGCCTACTTGTGATCTCTGTCAAAATAAATAAATAAATAAAACAATATAGCGAAGAATGGTGGAAAAGACGTATTAATAGCACAATCTGTAGTAGCTATAGACGTGTGTATTTCCATAGCCACAGGGCAGTATTCAATGACATAATTAGTTGCTCCATAATCAGCAGAATTTCATGCTACATGTCTCAGAATTAAAGGTCTCAGTGAATGAAAGGATCCTTAATACTTATTCCTCTGATATCACTTCATGACCTGTGTTTGGATCTTCAGGGTCACACACACCTTTGTTTTTCTAAGTGAATACTGAACCTCTCCCTCTCCCCCCAAAATGCATGTTTCAATCTTTTTCAAGTGTAATAGGCTTTGAAGTTGACTTGCCAGTATAAGACTCACCTCTCCCTAGGGGTTGCAAAGCAAATCTGACAAAGAATGTGGAGGGGGAATACTGAGTCCTTGGGAATAAACAGCCTCTAGTTTTGGTTAAAAAAACTCAGGTGTGGGGTTCCCAGATTCCTGGTGAGAGGGCAGCCTCCTCCTTTCTTCTTGCAGTGCTCTGTGGCTCTTACAGATGCCACATTCTCGTTTCGAAGTTTCGAGTCTGCAGTCTTTTGTTTTTTCTTGTCTAATTGCTCAGGCTAGAACTTCCCGTACTGTGTTTAACAAAACAGGCAAAAGTAGGTATTCGTGTCTTATTCTTGGTCTTTCATTATCAAGTATGTTATTAGCTGTGGGTTTTTATAGCTAGCTTTTATTACATTAAGGAAGTTTCCCTGTAGTCCTTGTTTATTGAGTGTTTTTGTCATGAAAGAGTGCGGATTTTGTCAAAAGATTTTTCTGCATCACTTGGAGTGATAATATGTTTTTCCCCTTCAATTTGTCAATTTGGTATATTACACGGGTTGATTTTTTTTATGTTGAACCATCCTTGCATTCTGGAAATAAATCTCTATTTTATTTATATCTGCTCTTTTATTTTGTCCTTTATTCTGTGGGTGTCGTAACTTGACATTCCTTTTCTAGTTTCTTAAGGTATGCAGTGAACTTATTGATTTGAGATCTTTTAAAATTGTTTTTACTTTTATTTTTAGTTATTTATTTTTAAAGACTTTATTTATTTGTCAGAGAGAGAGAGCACGCACAAGCAGGCAGAGGCAGAGAGAGAAGCAGGCTCCCTGCCAAGCAAGGAGCCCAATTCCGGACTAGAACCCAGAACCCTGGGATCACGACCTGAGCCGAAGACAGCGGCTTAACCGACAGAGCCACCCAGGCGTCCTGAGATCTTTTTTTAAAATATATGCATTTACATCTGTAAATTTCCCTCATAGTACTGCTTTTGCTGCCTCCTGTTCATTTCGGTAAGTTGTGTTTTAACTTTCATTCATTTTAAGATATTTTCCAGCTTCTCTTATGAATCCTTCTTTGACACATTAGTTGTTTAAAATTGTGCTGCTTAATTTCTACATATTTGGGAAATTTCCAGTTTCCCTTCTGTGATTCATTTCTGGTTTTATTTACTCAATTGTTCATTGGGAAAAGTACTGTATATGGAGTCAATCTTTAAAAATTTATTAAGACTTCTTTTGTGGCACAACATACAGTCTATCCTGAATAATGTTGAATGTACTTGGGAAGGATACGTAGTCTGCTAGTGTTAGGCCAAGTGCTCTGTATATGTGTGAGGTTTATCATGTTGTTCAAGTCTTCTGTTTCCTTATTGATCTTCTATCTGATTGTTATAGTCATTATTGAGGGTGATGTATTAAAGTCTACAACTATTATTGTTGAACTGTCTAGCCTTGCTTCAGTTTTTTCAATATTTGCTTCCTATATTTGGGGGCTCTCTTGTTAGGTGTACATATGTTTATTATTGTTATATCTTTTTGTTGTTTTGAACCATTATTGGTATATAATGTTCTTCTTTGTGTCTTGTGATCTTTTTGATTTAAGGTTTATTTTGTTTGACAATACTATAGCCTCCCAACTCTTCTTTGGAATAATTTGGATGGGATAATTTTTCCCACCTCTTTACTTTCAGCCTTTGTGTGTCTTTGCATGTAAAGTGAGTCTCTTGTGGACAGATGGAACATGTTTTTTTGTTTGTTTGTTTGTTTGACGTTTTGGCTTTTGTTTTCCTTTTTTTTTTGCCAACATGCCAATGTCTTCCTTTTATTTTATTCTAGTCTTTAATAGATTTTATTTGTTTGTTTGTTTGTTTGTTTAAGAGAGAGAGAGAGTGAGAGAATGAGCAAGAGAACACAAGCAGGGGGAGCAGCAGAGGGAGAGGGAAAAGCAGACTCCCCACTGAGCAGGGAGCCCGATGTGAGACTCAATTCCAGCTGAACTGAAGGCAGATGCTTAACCAACTGAGCCACCCAGCACCCCTAATATCTATCTATCTATCTTTCTTTCCCTCTTTTCCTAAAAATTTTATTTGCTTAGTGGTTATCTTGGTTATTACAATTAACATTTTAGTATAGCAACCTACTTTTATTTATTTATTATTTTTAAATTTTTAAAAATTAACATATAATGTATTGTTTGCTTTGGGGCAAAGGTCTGTGAATTTTCAATCTTACACAATTCACAGCACTCACCATAGCACATACCCTCCCCAATGTCCATCCCCAACCATCCCATCCCCCCCCTTCCCCAGTTCCTCTCCACTCCAGCCACCTTCAGTTTGTTTCCTGAAATTAAGAGTCTTTCATGGTTTGCCTTCTTCCCCGGTCCCATCTTGTTTCATTTTTTCCCTCCCTTACCCCCATGACCCCCACTCTGCCTCTCAAATTCCTCTCAGAGAGATCATATGGTAATTGTCTTTCTCTGATTGACTTACTTCACTTAGCATAATACCCTCTAGTTCCATCCACATCATTGCAAATGGCAAGATTTTGTTTCTTTTGATGGCTGCATAGTATTCCAATGTATATATATACCACATCTTTATCCATTCATCTGTTGATGGACATGTAGGTTCTTTCCATAGTTTGGCTGTTGTGGACATTGCTGCTATAAATGTTCGGATGCATGTGCCCCTTCGGATCACTACATTTGTATCTTTAGGATAAATACCCAGTAGTGCAATTGGTCATAGGGTAACTCTATTTTCAACTTTTTGAGGAACCTCCATGCTGTTCTCCAGAGTGGTTGCACCAGCTTGCATTCCCACCCACAGTGTAGGAGGGTTCCCCTCTCTCCAAATCCTCGCCAGCATCTGTCATTTCCTGACTTGTTAATTTTAGCCATTCTGACTGGTGTGAGGTAGTATCTCACTGTGGTTTTGATTTGTATTTTCCTGATGCCAAGTGATGTTGAGCACTTTTTCATGTGTCTGTTGGCCATTTGGATGTCTTCTTTGCAAAAGTGTCTGTCCATGTCTTCTGCCCATTTTTTGGCTGGATTATTTGTTCTTTGGGTGGTGAGTTTGGTAAGTTCTTTATAGATTTTGGATACTAACCCTTTATCTGATATGTCATTTGCAAATATCTTCTCCCATTCTGTCAGTTGTCTTTCGGTTTCGTTGACTGTTTCCTTTGCTATGCAAAAGCTTTTGATCTTAATGAAGTCCCAATAGTTCATTTTTGTCCTTATTTCCCTTGCTTTTGGTGATGTTTCTAGGAAGAAGTTGCTGAGGTTGAGGTCGAAGAGGTTGCTGTCTGTGTTGTCCTCAAGAATTTTGATGGATTCCTTTGTCACATTGAGGTCTTTCATCCATTTTGAGTCTATTTTTGTGTGTGGTATAGAGAAATGGTCCAGTTTCTTTCTTCTGCATGTGGCTGTCCAATTTTTCCAACACCATTTGTTGAAGAGGCTGTCTCTTTTCCATTGGACAGTCTTTCCTGCTTTGTGGAAGATTAGTTGACCATAGAGTTGAGGGTCCATTTCTGGGCTCTCTATTCTGTTCTGTTGATCTATGTATCTGTTATTGTGCCAGTACCACACTGTCTTGATGATGACAGCTTTGTAATAGAGCTTGAAGTCTGGAATTGTGATACCACCAACTTTGGCTTTCTTTTCCAACATTCCTCTGGCTACTTGGGGTCTTTTCTGGTTCCATATAAATTTTAGGATTATTTCTTTGAAAATAATGGTATTTTGATAGGGATTGCATTAAATGTGTAGATTGCTCTAGGTAATATAGACATTTTCACAATATTTGTCCTTCCAATCCATGAGCATGGAACGCTTTTCCATTTCTTTGTGTCTTCCTCAATTTCTTTCATGAGTACTTTATAGTTTTCTGAGTACAGATTCTTTGCCTCTTTGGTTAGGTTTTTATTTTTTTTTAAAGATTTTATTTATTTATTTGACAGAGAGAGAGATCACAAGTAGTCAGGTGGAGGATGGGGGTGGGGGGAAGCAGGCTTCCTGCCGAGCAGAGAGCCCGATGCAGGGCTTGATCCCAGGACCCCGAGATCATGACCTGAGCAGAAGGCAGAGGCTTAACTCTCTGCACCGCCCAGGCACCCCCCCTTTGGTTAGGTTTATTCCTAGGTAGCAACCTAGTTTTAATAATACCAACTTATTTTCAATAGTATAAAAACATTTAGCTCCTGTACATCTCTGTCCCTCCTCCTTTATATTATTATTGTCACAGATTGCATTTTTTGAAGATTTTATTTATTTATTTGTGTGTGTGTGTGAGAGAGAGAGAGAGAGAGAGAGAGGGCACAAGCAGGAGGAGCAGCAGGCAGAAGGAGAAGCAGGCTTCCCCCTGAGCAGAGAGCCTGATGTGGGACTCTGATCCCAGGACCCTGGGATCATGACCTGAGCCAAAGGCAGACAGTTAACTGACTGTGCCACTCAGGGATCCCACAGATTGCATTTTTGTTCATTGTGTTCCCTTTAGCATATGATTATTGTTTTGTGCATTTGCCTTTAAATGAAAGTTTGGTTTAACATTAAAAATCAGTTACGATAATTCCTTACATGAGCATAATGAAGGAAAAAAATAACATCATCTCAAAATATATAGAAGAAGCATTTAATAAATTCACATCTTCTAATGATAAAAACTTGCAGCAATCTAGAAATAGGACATTCTTCATCTGCTAAAGAGTATCCACAAAATACCTAAAACAACAACATACTTAAGGGTGGGCAGTTGAAATTGGAATTGCTATCACCACTGCCTATTAATGTCCCACGGAGGTCCTAGCCAGTACAACACAAAAGCGGAAGCAAAAGGATTGAAAAAGGAGAAATAAAAGTCACTACTTAGAGGTCACATTATTATGTAGGTAGAAAATGAAAAGAAACTACATATAGGTTTCATAAAATAATTTAGCAAGGTCACTGGATATAAAATCAAAATAGAAAAATCAGTGGTGTTTCTGTGTATCAACATCTCTAGAAAAAGACATTTGGAAATTATGCCGTTTACAAGAGCATCAAAAAAACATTAAGTGCTTGTGACTAAATATAAGTAGTGTAAAAATTCTACACACAAAACTGTAAGACATTATTGAGGAAATTAAGTAGAATCTAAATAAATGGAAGGATACACTATGGTTATGGATTGGAAGACAATATTCTGAAGACATTAATTCTACACGAACATCTGTCGATCTGTAGATTCAATACAGTCTCAACAATTTCTCACCAGGACGTATGTGTGTGATGCTGACTCAGAAAATCCACAGAAATGCAAATGACCCAAAACAGCCAGGACAGTTTTCAGGAAGAGAAACAAAATGGAGAGTTACTAGTCCAGATATTAAGATCTATCATAAGGCTACAGTAATTTAGACAATGCTGGTTGTGCAAGGATGGATTGTCATCTAGGGGGATTATATACATAAAAGTGAAAGGAAAATCAATAAAGTTTAAAGAAAGAGAAGATTTCTATTCTTATAGGAGAGTATTTATTTACGTGAGGGCATGCAAATATTTTTAAAAACAGAACACAAAAATGTTATCTATGTAAAGGGAGATATTAAATTTATTATTACATTAAATATTATTCTTAGAGTATATGAAAAGTAAGATCTTCTGTTTTTCAAAAGATACCAGTTCAGAGAATGAAAAGGTAATCCACAGAGTGAGAAAGAAAATTTGCAAAAAAAAAAAAAAAGTAATTGACAAAAGGGCTTACTTCCAGATTATATAAAGAATTCCTATAAGTCAAAAAGAAAAAGGATGTCTGGGTGGCTCAGGTCATGATCCCAGGGTCCTGGGATGGAGCCCTGCGCTTCTCTCTCTCCCTCTCCCTCTGCCCCTCTCCCCTGCCTATTCACACACACACACACACACACACACACTTTCTCAAATAAATAACATCTTTAAAAAAGACAACCCATTTAAAAAAGGGTTTTAAGACTTCACATAAGGGGCACCTGGGTGGCTCAGTGGGTTAAGCCTCTGCCTTCAGCTCAGGTCATGATCTTAGGCTGCTGGGATTGAGCCCTGCATCATGATCTTAGCTCAGCAGGGAGCCTGCTTCCCCCCCCCCACCCCCACCCCGCCTGTCTCTCTGCCTACTGGTGATCTCTCTCTCTGTCAAATAAATAAATAAAATCTTTAAAAAAAGATTAAAAAAAGACTTCACATAAAACAATATATAAATGGACAATAAGCATGAAGGGGTGGTTAACCATATTACCATCAGGAAAATGCAATTTAAAACTACAAGGGGATGGAGTGCCTGGCTGGCTCAGTCCGTGGAGTGCGCGACTCTGGATCTTGGGGTTGTGAGTTCGAGTCTCATTTTGGGTGTTGAAAATAAAATCTCTGAAAAACGACAAAACTACAAGGGATCCCATTACAGAACACCTAAAATAGAAGGCCGACACCCCTGGGTTGGCTGGTGTGATATGAAGCAATGGAAACTCTCACACTTGGCAGGTAGAGGTGTTAGAGTGACGACTGGTTTGGAAAATTGGTTATCATTTAATAAAGTTGAACATAGGAAAATCCACTCCTAGATTGATTTTTTAAAAAAGATTTTCTTTATTTGAGAGAGAGCGTGCACGAGAGAGATCACAAGCAGAGGGAGAGGCAGGCAGAGGGAGAAGCAGTCTTCCTGTTGGACAAGGAGCCCAATGCAGAACTCGATCCCAGGACCCTGGGATCATGACCTGAGCAGAAGGCAGATGTTTAACCCACTGAGCCACCCGGGTGTCCCTTTTATTTTTATTTTTTTTCTTTTTAAATTAAAAATTAATTTATTTGAAAGTTTACTATTATTAAAAAAAAACCTATACTTTTTATAGTCACTTCTCAGAATGTTTAATGATACCATTTAATGATATATAAAAGGCCACCAGCTTCTTGAAATGGCTGCAAATGTTTACCATGTACTGGTATTAAATTGGTTTGAACTCTTTGGAAAAAAATTGCTGTGACTTTAAGTACAGAGATTTCAAATTCCCGGATTAGAAACAAGATTTTTAAGTCAGGAGGAAATTTAGTAAAAATTCAAGGCTTAAAGGAAATGTTAATAGAAAAACAAAATACTGTAAAAATAGGTTTTCCCCCACCCCCAAGTTAGGCTAAAAAAAAAAAAAAAGGTAACCAACCCCACCCCACCCCCAATATCTCTCTTAGAAAAGTCACCCAATCCTGCACATAGAGCATCCCACACAAATACAAATATTAAGCACAAATGTACCCATAGGGTCACTAAAAGCCACAAAAACACACCAATTTTATTTGTAAACTCATGCAAGTTTTAATAAAATATTAGCGAGCACTCAGTAAAGATAAAAAGGCCCACGGGCACAAAGAAAAGATGCGATGAATCATCAGGGAAATGCAAATCAAAACCACAGCGAGTTATCATCCATCCCACAGGGTTACAATGGCTATGGCCCATCCAACACAAAATCCCAGTCCGAAGAGAGCAGGTACCATTGAAATTGTGGAGAAACCGGAAACTTGTTCACTCCTGGGGGTGGGCATGCCAAAGGGGGTCTCATCATGGAAAGCAGGGTGGAAATGGAACCACCTTACCATCCAGCAATCCTGCGTCTGGGAGGAAAGGCCCAAATAATTGAAATCAGCATCTCCAAGAGATACCTACACTTCTTCGTTTGTTGACGCGTTATTTACAGAAGCAAAGGCATGGTGGGTGAATGCATAAAGGACATGCGGTGTACACGTGCAATGGAAAATTGTTCAGCCGTAAGTGAGCCACTGATCACATGAAATAAGGCAGACACAAAAGGACAAAGATGATTCCACTTATAGGAGGGACCTGGTAGTCAAATATATAGAGAGAACAAGTGCAATGATGATGCCGGGGGCTGGTGGGGGCCGGGGGGGGGATGGGGAGTTGGTGTTTAATGGGTATCCGTTTAATGGGTTTCCGTTATGGAGGACGAGTAAATTCTAGAGACCTACCATAAAGCATAATGCATATAGTTAACAATACTGTATTGTATGCTTAAAAACATTTTTAAAGATTTTATTTAGTTAGTTATTTGAGGGGGGGAAGCACAAGGAGAGCAGAGGGAGAGAAAATCTTTTTTTTTTTTTTTAAGATTTTATTTATTTATTTGACAGACAGAGATCACAAGTAGGCAGAGAGGCAGGCAGAGAGAGAGAGGGAAGCAGGTTCCCTGCTAAGCAGAGAGCCCGATGCGGAGCTCCATCCCAGGACCCTGAGACCATGACCTGAGCCGAAGGCAGAGGCTTAACCCACTGAGCCACCCAGGTGCCCCTGAGGGAGAGAAAATCTTTAGCACAGGCCACACGGAGCTCAGAGCCCCACGTGGGGCTCGAGTGCACCATGCTGAGATCATGCCCTGAGCCGAAAATGTGAGTTTCAGTTTGTTTAACTGACCGAGCCACCCAGGTGTCCCCAAAATCTTTTTGAAGAGGATAGCTCTTCTAGTAACTATTCTTATCATGCTCGATTGGGCAGATCATATATTAAAACTGTAACAATACAGGGAAGATTAGCTTGGCCCCTGAACAAGGATGACACGCAGATTCGTGAAGTGTTCCATGTTAAAGAAAAAAAAAAAAAGAATTTCTTATCACACACAAATAAAGAAGAAAAGAGGAAACTTTTAGAAGGGATGGTTAAGCTTTTGAAATTGTGGTGATGGTTCCGTGAGTGTTTACTTATCTTTAAACTCATCAATATGTAATAGTAAATGTATACGGCATTTTTGTATCTCAGTCATATCTCAGAGTAAAAAACAAACGTAGGTTTTTTTTTTTTTTTAAACCGCGAACGTAAAGTGAACTCACAATTCTTTGTTAGTTTTTGTTGGCTTCTCATCCTACTTGAGTTGGTTTTGTTCCTTTTGGTGGGCAATTTCCATTGTTTGAAGAATAGAAAAAAGATATTTTTATCCTAAAAATGTGTTTGGTCAAATAAATGTCTTTACATGAGATTATCTGTGATTTTATTTTATTTTATTTTTTATTTGACAGACAGAGATCACAAGTAGGCAGACAGGCAGGCAGAGAGAGAGGGGGAAGCAGGCTCCCCACTGAGCAGAGAGCCCGATACCTGGGCTCGATCACCAGGACCCTGGGATCATGACCCGAGACAAAGGCAGAAGCTTTAACCCACTGAGCCACTCAGGTGCCCCATATTATCTGTGATTTTAAATAAACATTACACATTAAAAAAAAAAAGTTTACCAAAAAAAAAAAAAAAAAAAAAATCTCAGATTGACTGCTGTTCTCGCAACAGCCTGGAGGGGGCGAGAGTGGATACAGGCAGAACTGTCCGGAGGCTTCTGGAGGTGAACCGCGGAAGCGCTTTTAGACTAACAGGTTGAAACTACACAGGAAGGTGCCTACGGAAATGGACAAAAGAATAAGAACAGAATATGTCACTTTGAGATAAGTAGGAGAAAAAACTGGAATGAAAAAAAAAATCCGAGATAAGGCAAGGAGTAAAAGAAATATAGGAAAGGAGGGACAGGGGCACCCGGGTGGCTCAGTCCCTTAAGCATCTGCCTTCGGCTCAGGTCGTGATCCCCGCGTCCTGGGACTGAACCCCAAGTCAGGTTCCCTACTCAGAGGGTGCCTGCTTCTCCCTCTCCCTCTGCCCCTCCACACCCTCGTGTGTGCCCTCTCTCTCTCTCTCAAAGAAATAAAATCTTTTTTTTTTTTTTAAAGGAGGGACAATCAGAAATCACAAAATAAATCCAAACCAATAATTTGCATCATTGGAATTAATGCAGATGATCTAAATCTCCACCACCTGACAGAGGAGTGGCCAGGCACCGTAGAGCACTGGGCTGTCTGAGCTGAGATCCATCCAGTATCAGTGGGAAATGCACTGCAGAATTTGGAGACCTAGAATGAAAAAAAGTGTAAAGCATCTTATTAATAATTTTATGTGGATTGCACCCTGAAATGATTAACATTCTGGATACATGGCTAAGTAACATATATTATTAAATTTCACCAATTTTTGAGCTCTTAATTATGGCAGGTAGAAAAGGCTTAAATTACAGAGATGGTTCACATTACATTTATGTTGGACAGCATTGTCCTAAATACTCAAACTAAAAGACAAATATTGTCAGGCTGGATAAGAAAACTTAAAATTAGGGCGCCTGGGTGGCTCAGTGGGTTAAAGCCTCTGCCTTCGGCTCAGGTCATGATCCCAGGGTCCTGGGATTGAGCCCCGCATCCGGCTCTCTGCTCAGCAGGGAGCCTGCCCCCCCCTCACCGCCTGCCTCTCTGCCTACTTGTGATCATTGTGTGTCAAATAAATAAATAAATAAATCTTTAAAAAAAAAAAAAAGAAAACTTAAAATCCAGCAACATGTTGTTTACATTTAAACATACTAGATATAACAAGTTGCTAATTAAAGGATGTAAATAGCCAGAAAGAGACTTGGTTTAGTGCTACTAATGACAGACAGCACAAGGTTTAATGGAAATAGCATTATTAGATATAACCATGAAAATATAACAGTTTTAATTTGCATGCACTTAAAAATGGTCTCGAAATAAACGAAGCAAAAATTGACAGAACTCCTCCACCACGTGGATAGGATGAATTGAGATGTGTTGTTAGAGTAAAATGCTCTGCAAAAATTGAAGACCCAGAAGGAAAAAAAAAAAGGGAGGAAGAATGTAAAATATCTTGTATTGTGTATGACACCACTGAAGGGGAAGATTTTAAAAACACCCCTTGTGGCCGCTGGTTGCTCAAACAGACAGAAAGTAAGAACGTGGATTTGAATAGCACACGAACAAGCTTGATCTCATGCTCGCATATATGGAACATGTATTCAGCCACTGCAAAATACACAGTAAAAAATGCTCAGGGAGCTGGTAGGAATGTAGAATGGTGTAGTCACACAAACCAGTACGGTGACTCTTCAAGAAAGTAAAAGTAGAATTACCATTTAATCCAGAAATTCCATTTCTGGGTATCTACCCCAAAGAATTGAAAGCAGGGACTCAGGTATCTGCACGTACATGTTCGTGGCAGGGTTATTCCCAGTGGCCACAAAGTGGGAGCAACCCAAGCATCCATCAGCGATGAATGGATAAACAAAACGTGGTCCATCCACACAATGGAATATTTTTCAGCCTTAAAACGGAAGGGAATCCTGACACCTGCTAGAGCATGGGTGGGCTTTGAGGATATTACTCTCGGTGACATAGGTCAGTCACAGGAAGGTCAACTACTGTATGATTCCACTCAAATGAAATATTGAGAGCGGTCGCATTCAGAGAGACAGCAAACAGAATGGAGCTGCTGGAGGGCGGGGAGTCATTGCTTCATGGGGACAGAGTCTCAGTCTGGAAAAGATGAAAAATTTCTGGAGGTGGACGTTGGGGATGGTTGCACAACGGGAATGTGCCTAATACGGGTGAGCTACCCCCTTAAAAAACAGTTGAGATGGGTAAGTTTTATGTTGTGTTTATTTTACCACGATTAAAGATGCTTAGAGAATCTCTGTCTCTGTCTTTCTCCACCCTCCATCCTTCCCTCCCTTCTTTCTACCTCCATTTTTTTTTTAACCAATCACGAAAAAATCTTGTAGGTTTCAGGGATAAGTGTGGGGTTTTGCCACCAAGGGGTTATAAAGAGGCACGAGAAGCCCCAAACTTATGGAAAGGACATGCAAACCCAACTACTCCTTGACTTTGAAAGGGGCAGGAGAAGCAATCAGCCCTTGAACAACATGGGTTTGGGCTGTGCGAGTCCACTTACAATGCATTCTTTTTTCAATACATATATTGGAAGCGTTTTTTGGAGATTTGTGACAATTTGAAAAAACGTGCAGGTGAACTGTGTAGCCTAGAAATACAGACAAGTTAGGAAGAAGTCAGGTCTGTCAGGAATGCATAGAATTTATGTAGATACTGGTCTATTTTATCATTTGCTACCATAAAATGTATACAAATCTGTTATAAAAAGTTAACATCTATGAAAATTTATGCACATGAACACAGACCACACATGTATGCCATTCACAGCGTATCCTTATGTAGGCATAAGGTGAGTGATGCTTAATATAAAATTACCAATGTGTTGGTTTTCTTCCTGTTTTATAACTTTGCTTTCAAAGAATTGGAGGAATTGCAGGTCAGCCTATCAGTACAGGTGGTTTTTTTTTTTTAATGCAATAATGTCTCAGATACTGTATCATGAACATGAGAGTAATACTGTCTGTCATTAAAACCTTGTAACAATTCATTCATTAGTGTATAGGCTAGACCACAGTGAAGCAGTGGTTTGGGTTACAGGAGGCCACCACAAAACAATCTTACCGCGGCGTCTTTGTTACTAATTCATGAATCATGATCTTTGTAAAGAAATAAGAATTTCTTTTTCATATTATCTTTTTACTTTTGGTGTCTAGTGTTAGTAATATGTACCACATCTTCAGTGGGTTTTTTTTTATCATATAAAATAACATTGATGGATTTACTGATAGACGATCAGTCTTGAAAAGAGATGATGTAAATGTACGGTATTGATAAATACAGCCCAGGGTGTCCATGTGTTTTCTCTTCCTTATGATTTTCTTAATAGCATTTCCTTTTCTCTAGCTTACTTTCCTGTAAGAACACAGTGTGTAATACATAGAACACAGAAAATATGTGTTGATCAATTCTTTATGTTATCAGGAGGTCTCCCAGCGAGAGTAGGCTAGTCATAGTTAAGTATTTGGGGAGTCAAAAGTTATACGTGGATCTTTGGCTGGGTTGGGGAGGGTCAGTACCCCTAAGCCCCAGGTTGTTCAAGGGCCAGCTGTACTAATATCAACAACAAGGGCCAATATTTATTGAACACCTGGTATGTACCACAAACCACTCAACTAAGCACTTGACGTGTCTTCACTGTGCTCAAGGAGTGGGTGGGGGTTGCATCATGAGGTGGTGGAGATATGATTATCCCCACTGTACAAATAAAGAAACTAAGAGGGAGTGAGAAGTTTAAGCCATCTGCTTACGGTCACTTCCCAGTAACTGATGAAGTAAAGATTCAGATCAGAAGAAGGAAAGGAAAAAGATCTTGAATTATCATTTCAGAGCTATTCTCCCTCCATACATGGACTCATCGAAGTGACTTCCCATGTTGTATAGCTGGGGAAACAGGCTCAGTCAGGTAAAGGGATATGACGAGGGGGGAGACGGGGGAGCCCCCTAGGAGTGGGTCAAGTCAGTCCTCAGGGCCAAATGTTGGTGAGACGGTCAAGAAGTGGGAGGCAGGGTGGAGCACGGGAGAGAAGGGTTGGGGGAGACGGTGATGCTAGACGGAAGTCTTGGACTTGAGGTCCTAGGATGGAGGTCCACACACATAGGCTCAGAACCCTTCTGGAGCTCTCGCGTGAGGGCAGCCGGGACCGGTAAGAGGGGGGACCACCTGCACAAAAAGTCATGATAAGTTTATTCATGACACCATTTTGTGTACTACTACGAAACAACCTATGTGTCCATAGATAGGAGAGTGGGTAATGAAATGGGGTCTATGCATACACTGGTGTACCACGGGGTGGATTTAGGAAAGCGGCATAGACAAAGGCTCTAGGATTAGAAGCCTCCATAACTTCCTAGATGAAGGACTTTGGGCCAGTTGCTTCACCTCCCCATGCCTCAGTTTCCTCTTCTGTGGTCAGGGGACGGTAATAACATGGACACCACAGCGTGATGGTAAGAGTTTAGGGGGATGACGCATGTCTAGCACTTGGCCCTTGGAAATCACTGGGCAGATCAGGTGTTGTAAGCTTTTTCTGTGGATAAGGTCAAGTGGAGGCCTCCAAAATTACTCCCCTCCACACTCTTTGCCAATCGAGGTAGTAAACTGAATGCAGTGTTGCCTCACAATGCAAGGGCAGAAGTTAGTGCCCCTCTTGAAGGTGTAAAGGCATGGTGAGCGGGATCTCCGGCCCCTCGGGCATGAGGAACTAGGTCACCTCCCCAGGCAAGCCACCCAGATGAACAGAAGCACGGGCTGAGGGGAGAATGGAATCCGGAAGGAGTAGCTGGGGAGGGAGATCATGAACAGTTGGAGCTGCTGGATCCGGGGACAGCCGTGGATGAGCCCACTTTCTGGATGGAGAGAGACCAGCAAGGCTCCTGCAGTGGCTGCCTCCACGCATCGTGAACCTCTCAACCTCTCTGCAAAGTGCACGGACTCAAGTGGCATAGGGGCATAGGGACGGACTGTCCTGGATGCCCTGGAGTACCTCCCAGGTCCCGGCGCGGCCAGCTTACTCTTGCTAGTGCAACACCTTGCTACAAACGTAGAGGCTTAAGACAACACAAGTCTATGAGCTTACAGTTCTGGGCTAACATCGAGATACCAGCAGGTCTGCATTCTTTCTGGAGGTTCTAGGGGTGAATCTGTTCCTTTGTCTTTTCCAGGTCCTGGAGGCCACCTGTTTTCCCCAGGGCTGGTGGAGGGCGGAGAGGGGTTCATGGCTATTCTGGGGCTACCATAGCAGACTGAGTAGCTTTAAGATCAGCAATGTCTTTTTTCTCTCAGTTCTGGAAGTTGAAAGTCCAAGATCGAGGTGTCAACAGGACTGGTTTCTCCTGAAACCTTGGCTCGTAGATGACTGCTGTCTCCCTACATCCTCACGTGGCCATCCCTCTGCGTGTTAATCTCCGCTTCTTATAAGGACACACCTCCTATTGGGTTAAACACCTACTCTAAATAACCTTATTTTACAGGAGGGGTACCTGGCTGACAGTCAGGAGAGCACGCAACTCTTGATCTCAGGGTCGTGAGTTTGAGCCCAATAAGCCCCATGTTGGGCATAGAGTTTACTTGGGAAAAAAAAAAACAGCCTTTATTTTACCTTAGTTTTCTCTTTAAAGGCCTTATTTCCAAGCGAAATCACATTCTGAAGTACTGGGCATAAGAGCTCAACATAAGAAGGTTGGGGGACACGCTTCAGTACCCATAAAGGGAGAAAGTTCCCATGCCCTGCTTTTTTGAAACACACAGACCTGGAATAGGGCAAGTTCCCCAGAGATATTCTAGGGGCTTCCAAACCAGAAGAGGCTTGCGTCCTGCCCTTCATTACAGAGCCCAGAGAGGTTGCAGGTCCCCCAAAAGGAAATGACTTGATGGTGTCTCTGGGCAGTTGATGCCACAGACAGCCTCAAAGAACTTCCGGTGCCTCAAGCTGTCTGAAAATCAGCCTTGTGAGCAAGGGTTAGGAGCAGCAGAGAATGCAGCAGTCTTGAAGGTTACAAGTATAAAAGTGGGGGACTGATGGCTCAGAAGCGGACCGGCGGTGGGCACCTGTGTGGACTTGAGAATCAAACGGATCCCTCCCTTACCCTGAATGCCAGGACACTGCCCGAGCTGCCTGGAATTTTGGCAGTCTTGGGAAAGGAGCATGTGGGCAGGAATGGTTTCCAACTGACTGATAGTTCTTAGCATCCTGGTGCAAAGGGATCCTTGCACAAAGCAAGTCACATTAAGAATAAAAAAGAAGTTAAATTATTTGCACTCTTTGCAAATTGCGATTTATGTATGCCACACGTGTGTCATAGTTTGGTCTCCCCTAAAGGCAACACTGATTAAAGGCAAACCTTCCTTCCAGAAAGAAGGAAGTCTTACTGACACGTTGATTTTAGTTCCGTAAGACTCTTTTTTGACTCCTGACTTCTAGACCTTTAAGGTATTAATTGGCTATCATTTTTTAAAAGATTTTATTTATTTATTTGACAGACAGAGATCACAAGTAGGCAGAGAGGCAGGCAGAGAGAGAGGAGGAAGTAGGTTCCCTGCTGAGCAGAGAGCCCGATGCGGGGTTGGGTCCCAGGACCCTGAGATCATGACCCGAGCCAAAAGCAGAGGCTTTAACACACTGAATCACCCAGGTGCCCCAAATGACTATCATTTTAAGTGGCAGCAGGAAATGAATACAACTATGATCTCTTATTCTTCCTGAAACTCATTTATTTTCTCACCTCTGACAGAAAAGTGACTTCACCTCTCTGTGCCTAGAATTCCCCACTCATAAGTTACTAAACTACCTCCCCCAATCACTATGAGAATTAAATGAGTTACTGTGAATTAATGCACTTAGCACAGTGTCTGGCACACGGCAAGTACATCAGAAGTATGACCTATAATTAATGATCCTCATTACTTTAGGAGAAACAACCACAGAAACACGTTGCTGAAAGGTGACTGACATTCCTCCTCTTGTGTGGGAGATAATGGGGCGTAGTGCAGACTGGGGCTGAGCTGGTGAGCCCATGCCTTATCCAATAGGGACAGCCACTGCCCAGCCTGGGTTGTTGTTCACTCCTTCCAAACTTCCAAGAAAATCCATAAATTTGGATTTGTCCACAAGTAAAATTTTGTAATGTTTAATTATCGGCTACTAATTTTCCATATTAAAAACACATTTTGGGGGCTCCTGGATGGTTCAGTCTGTAGAGCAACCAACTCTTGATCTCAGGGTCGTGAATTCAAGCCCCACATTGGGCAGAGAGCCTACTTAAAAACAAATAACAACATGGGGCACCTGGGTGGCTCGGTTGGTTAAGCCGCTGCCTTTGGCTCAGGTCATGATCCCAGGGTCTTAGGATCGAATCCCGCATCAGGCTCCTTGCTTGGCAGGGAGCCTGCTTCTCTCTCCGCCTCTGCCTGCTTGTATCCTCTCATCTCTTTCTCTCTGACAAAGAAATACGTAAATAAAATCTTAAGAAACAACAACAACAACAACACACCTAGTGACTAGATGTGGCTTGTGGATGTAATCATCGAGAAGAATCTGAACTTTAAATGTGCACAGGATTAGAGTTTTGCTTACAAAAAGAGTATCTACTAAGGATTGAAGAACTCACTGTGGGCCAGGCTCTGGAAAACTGCTTAAACATTCAAGTCATTTCACCTCAAGATAACCAAGGTAGATGAGAGGCCAAGGGTGGATCTTGAGATCACCCAGCTGGGAAGTGGCAGAGTGAGGATTTGAACCCTGGTGGCCTGGCCTCCCCGAAAGTCCCGTTCTCCTTTTCTCTGAGACAATGCATCCCAGTGTTGGAACATGGTGGTATTTAGTGGGAGGGATATAGCATTATAATATGAGAATCATCAATGATTTATCATCATTATTTTTACTTCTACCACCTCTGGGTTTTGGCAGGAGATGAAGGGAGAGCAGGGGCTGGGGGAGGGCAGGGATGCAGACCTCAGGTCTCGAGGAAGAGCTAATTGGGGGGGAAGGTGATATTTGAACCGATGTCGGAGCACGGGATGTGAAAGCGGAAATCAAGCAGATAAACTTCTCAGAAGTTGTGAAGTAGGTCAGTGGCCTGGGCTGGGGGCTTCCCGCCCCACGCTCTATCTGAAATCAGGTTGGGTTCTAGATCTCCTACTGCGCCTGCCTCTATACCTCCAGGGCTCTCTGTGCCTTCTCCCTCCTTCTTTCCCTCCCCTCCCTCTCTTTCCGTCTCCCTCCTACCCATCCTCTTACCCGCCCTCTGTCTCCTTCCACTGGCTCCACCACCTCAGGGCTGGGAGGCCCCTCCCAGGAATGATCTTTGGAGGCTAAACTTAGCGAGAGGTTCCATCCCCAGGCGGAAGTTGGTGGCTGCCGGCAGCTTTGTAAATATGCCGTCCCCACATCTTGGTCGCATCAAAGCCACGGAAACAGAAAAATAGTGACAAGAGTAAAGGAAACTCTAGTAGGGGCTGGGGCTGGGGCTGGGGCTGGGGCTGGGCATTTGGGGCTGCCCCACCTCCCACCAGTCCTCAAGGGCAGAGAGGCATGCAACTGTGGGCCTTTGGTGGGAGTGGAGAGGGAGACCAGCCTCTCTCTCTCTCCATCTGGAACATGCGGGCAACAATAGTTCCTGCCCAGGTATGTATACAAGGTTCTGACTCACACAAGATGCCTGGCATAGGGAAAGTGCCTGACAAATGCTGTTCTTAATATTTCTAAATCACTTATGTCATTCGCGCACTTATGGAGCTCTTACTGTGTACCAAGCACCGTAACAAATGTTTTTTTTTTTTTTTTTCTGTGCCTGATCTGGTATCATCTTTACAACAGACCTAGAAGTGAGGACTGTCATCATGTCCCCTTTTACAGGTGAGGAAACAGAGGCACCAAGAAGTGATGGGACTTGCTTGAGGTCACACAGCAGCAAGTGGCAGGGGGAACTTGGAATGCAGGACCACCTGATTGCAAAGCGTGTTTCCTTCCCCCCGTGCCAGGCACCATGACAACAGTATCGACAATAATAACAAAAATCCATCCACTTCTGGGGGCTGAGCCCTTATCTTTGCGTCCTGGGCACCAGAGCCTCCCTTTGGCCACACCAGGATACCTGCTCATTTCATCTGATTTGTGTGTGTCTCATTATCTGCCCCTCCTCCCCTACTCCCGCCATGGTCCCATTTGCTCCAAGCTTCCAGCTGGCTGGCTAGACCACCACTCCGTCCCGGATGTCTGCCACAGGGGTGCCTGACAGGAGGGAGCCTCCGCTTGCTCAGGGGTGGGAGCCTTGAGGGGGAGGCAGACCTGGGCATGACATCTCTGGACCCCCTCGCACCCCCCCACCCCGGCTCTGAGCTTCCTACATGGAGTTGGGCCAGCTGGGTTCAGTTTTCTGATCCGTAAAGTTGTAAAGTGACCTGCACGGGTGGTTGCATCTACCCCTGCGCCTCTGCGAGCCACCCTTTCCCTGAGAATAGACAGACCCAGGTGCAACATTTACCATTTATTTCCAAGACCCGTGGTCAGGGAGCCCAGGGCTTCAGACAGAGTCTGGTCCTCATCCCAGGTTGTATCCGTCTTGGGTGGGAGGAACCTTAGGTGGCACGCGTGTGTGTGTGTGATGTTGTGTGTGTGATGGGTGTGACCATGACACAGCGCAAGGAAGTCCAGTGTGATGATCATGGCATCCCATGTGTCACACTTGGTGTGACTGTACGGCCCCTGTGGGTGACTGGTTGTGATGATGACTTGGGTATGACTGTTCATATGTGGTTCTCACACAATGTGACTGAGTGTTTGCGACACTATGACGTGTGTGTAGTTGTGCGAGAATACGATGCTTTGTGTGTATGAGTGCAGTTGTGAAAGCGATTGTGGGGCCGTGCGATTCTCTGTGACACCCTAGGTGTGTCTGCATTCTCGCTCCCTCCAGGGCCCTCCCCCCTTCCTTCCTTCCCACCCTCCCCACTTTCTCTCTGCAAGCGTTTTCCAAGTGCCTCCCAGGGGCCAGGCCCTGACCCGGGAGCTGAAACACCATCATGACGTCCTAGTGGGACGGGAAAGCTCGACAGAGCCCGGGAGCCGGCCCACGGGTGATGCCTTGGTAGCGGGAAACCAGCCACCATGGGAGTAACGACACGGAGGACATCGCAGACACTACAAAGTCTCTTCCCTCCCGGGAGAGCTGGTTGTCACACAGTCACCGGGACGCGGCACATGGGCTGTGCCGAGTCTCTGAGAATAACCTCACACGGCCAGGAGAAGGGGGGCCACGCGGCTGCGGGCGGAACTTGAATGTGTGACTGTGGCCGTGGGTGGGCCTGGGCTGGGCTGTCCACACGGATGAGTCTTGGGGATGACTCTCTCCCCCCGCCGCCCACGCTCATGAGAGTGAGGCTTCCTGTCTTCAGCCAAGTCCCCGGACCCCCAAGTCCCAGTCTTCTCTGAATCCAAAACATAAATACCCACCCCTCGCCCCTTCTTCCTGAATATCAGGCAGATTAGCTACCCCCCCATTGGGGGCCTCCAGACCCCCGAGTCCCCCGGTCTTTGTGTTCAGGGCTGCCTGGGGCAGGGTCTGCAGGGTTTCCTTTGGTGCCCGCTGGGTCTCCAGCCTTCAGGGGTGGCTGGATCCTCGGCCCCTGGAGGTGCCCGCCGAGCTCTTTGCTTGCTGAGTTTGGGGCTCCCCAGAGCACCTCTGAGGTCCTACTGCCTGTCCGACCCCCCGTTCCATCTGCGGTCACTCCTTCCTTCACACCATGAAAGCCCCGAAGTAGGAACGGGTGCCGTCGCGGAGTCGGACCAGGCGCTCCTCGGGCACGCGGACCACCACCTCCTCACCGGCGTCCAGGTGCACCACGCCCCCCAGGAAGCTGCTGTCCCACCAGACCCGCGAGTTGGCTCCCCGCGCGCAGGGGGACCGCCGGCTGACCAGCAGCTCCAGCTCCTCGGGGTAGCGGGGCGTGCGCTTGTAGAGGCCGTGGGTGATGGGCAGGCTGCTGCCCAGCCCCGGCGGGCAGCCCACGCCTCCCAGCTGCACCTTGGAGTAGACGTAGTAGTAGCCGGCCCGGGCGATGACCAGGGAGCCCTCGCGGTAGCCGAGACCCCTCAAGAAGGCCAAGCCCAGCTTCGTCTCCCAGAGCAGCGGGCCCCCGCTGCCCGTCAGGCTGGAGTTGGCTCCTGGGGATGGAGAGAGAGGGGGGCCGGTCAGCACTCTGGTGCCCCTCTCTGGGTGAGAGAGCCTGACCACCTACCCTCCCACGCCCCATTTTAGGCTGTTTGAGAACTTCAGACGTGTCAGCTCTTCTTTACCCTCACTTCGCGGGGGGGGGGGGACATGGAGGCGCCCAGAGGTCAAGTCACTTGCTTCTTTTCTGTCCTAACTCGTTTTGTGCCCCCTCCGCCGCAGGTGGGGAAACTGAGGCATGGCGCAACTAAGTGACTGGCCAAAAGCATGGACACCTGGGAGTGGCAGAACGAAGGGAGGGAGATGAACGGAGCGCGGCCTGGTCCAGGAGGCTCCTAATCGCCACGTGCTTCTGTCTCTTGCTCAGGGAGCGGGAGCCTCGAGCCGCGCCTCCTCGGGTGCCGTGAATGAACACGGCCAGAGGGCGTTACAGCACGGGGCGACACCATGAGCACCAGGTAAGGGCTTATTCCCTAAATGAGAGGAGAAGTGCACGGGCGGTGCCTGTGGTCTGGGCTAGGCTGGGAACGAAGACTGATGGCACGCGTGGACGGATGAGTGGTCTGACATGTTGGCTGGCCGTCTGTCTGGTCTCCCCAGGACACCCTGCCCCCCTCCCCATGCCAGCACCCGGGGTCCCCCTCACCTGTAAGGTGTGCGGCTGGGTTGGTCTGGTAGGACCTCCGCTCTGGAGAGAGAGGGGGAGAGGTGAGCGGTGACTGTAGTGGAGTGGGAGGGACGGCCGCCCGCCCCCCCCAGAGGGGTCATGGAGTCTACCTCCTGGTGTCAACCCCACCCTTTCCGGAGTGGCCCAGACTTCTGCTTCTCGGGCCTGGAGGAGGGGCACCTGCTGGGCTCTGGCCAGTTGTGTAAATCACATTGGGCAATGGGCTGAGGGGGCGGGGACAGCGTGGGAACCAGCCTGCCCGCCCTCCCTGGGGCCCGGGGCCCTGACTCACCTTGTATCACCTGCTTCCAGGATTCCGCATCTCCGTCCTGAAAAGGCAGAGGAGCCCAGGGTGAGGCCCTGAGGGGCCCACGCACTCGCATCCTGACTCATGACTGTGAGACACACGCAGACCACGGGTGCAGACACCACCCAGGGCCACGTGCACAGCCCCGCCCCACCCGGCAGCCTCAGTTTCCCCTCTGTAAATAGACATAGGGATGGTACCTCTCTAGGATTCAGTGACTTCACGAGTGGAAAGCGTGGGCCAGCGCCCAGGACGTAGGAAGCACTATGTAAGGGTTAATTCAGTAAGTCCTATGACATACATCGGTCTGGACAGCAAGACACGTGGACATCGATGCCAACAAGTGGATACGGACATGGGGCGTAGGGCACAGACCTGGACACTTGCGTGACACACTGACAAGGCTCACGTGGACATGTGGACTCAGATACACGGGTATGTGGTTGATGGGTCTGTGCGCCACACCAAGGCGTGAGCCACATACAGGCCGGCACGTAGACACGCGAGCACGCGGACGGATGCGGGACGGCAACGTGGAGTCATGTGAAGGACGTGCGCGTGTGGCCGTCAGGTCCAGGCACAAGGAGAAGTGCCCGGAGACACAGGACACGAAAGCGAGGTCATGTGGCCGTGGCGTGGGACACGGGGACACAGATAGATACATCCGCAGCCAAGGGAAAACTGATGCAGAGAGAGATTCTCACAGACCCAGACCGAGCGGGTTGGTGACGGTCCCCACAGTGGGGACCGGACATGACTGGTCATAATCAGCAACGTCAGAGTGTCCGTGCCAGGGGTTACAGACCACAGGACTCTATTAAGAACATAAAACCTGGGGTGCCTGGGTGCCTCAGTGGGTTAAAGCCTCTGCCTTTGGCTCCCGTCATGATCTCAGGGTCGTGGGATCGAGCCCCGCATCAGGCTCTCTGCTCGGCCGGGAGCCTGCTTCTCCCTCTCTCTGCCTGCCGCTCTGCCTACTTGTGATCTCTCTCTCTCTGTCAGATTAAAAAAAAAAAATCTAAAAAAAAAAAAGAACATAAAACCTGCTCTAAGAGACTGATTTTATGGAGGGGCCACCACTAGAAGAAGTGATCGTCACAGCACACCAGAGTTGGGTTTGCTCCCGCCACAAGCGATCATATCACAAAATAAATGCCTCAGATCAACAGGCTGGACCCCTGAATGGGCAGAATGCATTTATGTCTTGATTTTTAAAAATACCGGTTTTGATGGATTGAACCCTTGCCCCTGGCACCACACACACGTATCCCCTCTCGTTCCCTGGGAGCCGAGCGCTCTTATTACCACACCCATTTTACAGATGAGGAAAACTGAGTTTCAGAGAGACAAACTGACTTGCCCGGGGCAGCCCTTGGCCTGTCTCCTGTCCTGCACAGGCACGCACAGAGAGATGCCCAGTGACACAGGCACCGCGCCCCCGGCCACGAGCCCCGAGGCCCCCACTCACCAGCAGGGGTGTGACCATCGCCCCCACGCGCCAGTGCAGCTGAAGCAGGAACCAGCCCTGGACGGCCAGCCCGGCGGCCAGCAGCAGCAGCAGGACGCCCAGGCCCAGCTGGGCTGCGCTGCAGGGCCGTCTCCGACGCCTGTGCCCCAGCCTCCTGAATGGGATGTCGGTCTGTCCGTCCACGGTGAACACCGAAGGTCGCACAACTGTCTCCTCCATGCCTGAGCAGATGAGGTCCCGAGACACGCAGGGGGCTGGGCTAGCACGGCTGTGTCCCCGAGGGCAGGGAGGAAACCACAATTGCCCAAGCCTCCTGGGCTTTGCACGCTGCAGACAGGCACCCGTGGGTCCCGGGGCCGCCTTTAGAGCAGGGGTTCAGCCCCTCCCCTTTCCCCACTGGCCCTCCTCTTCTTCCTGTCCCCCCACCCCCCGGCCGGCCCCGTCTCACTCTCACTCATGTGGCCTCTCACACTTTCCAGGGGCATCTGAAGATGTGACTCAGGTAGGGACTGAGTGGGGAGGCCCCAGCTTTTCCCTGCGGCCGCCTCATTGACTCTGTGACCAAATATTTCTAGATCATCTCCCCTGTGCCGGGCACTGTTCTAGGTTGGAGGGCACAGCCGTGAATAAGAGAGACCAAAGCCCCTGGTCTTTTGAACTCCTTCTCCGGTGGGGCGAGGGACAACGAGCCTGGTAAATAAGAAGACGCTCTACAGTGTGTTAGAGGGTAGTAAGAGTGGCGGGAAATACGAGAGTGGTTTCTGTGGGGGGGTTGTGTATGTGCATGCGTGTGTGTGTGTGCACGTGTGCGTGCATGCGTGCAAGTTTTTTTTTTAAGATTTATTTATTTATTTGACAGAGAGAGATCACAAGTAGGCAGAGAGGCAGGCAGAGAGAGAGAGGGAAGCAGGTTCCCTGCTGAGCAGAGAGCCCGATGCGGGGCTCGATCCCAGGACCCTGGGATCATGACCTGAGCCGAAGGCAGAGGCTTTAACCCACTGAGCCACCCAGGCGCCCCCGCATGCAAGTTTTAATGGGAACTCACAGTCAGGTGGTGAAACCATCGGTCTGGGAGTCGTCCTGGGGGCGCCCTGAATTAGCCTGTGTAGCCCCGTCTTTTCTCATCCCTCATATCCCACCTTTCAGCAAGCGCCGGTGACTCAGTCTCCAAGGCAGACCTCCACCCAAGCCCCCCGTGGGTATACCCACTGTTCCCACCTTGCCCGAGTGCTGTGGACTGTCTGTGTCCCTCCCCCAGTCCTCTGCTGAAGTCCTGATCCTCAAAGTGACGGTATCTGGCATCTGGCGGTGGGGTCTTGGGGGAGGGGACTAGGTCATGAACGTGGAGTCCTCCGGAGTGGGATGAGTGCCCTACTGGGAGATCTGCTCTCTCTCTGGGTCTGCAAGCCGGGAAGAGAGCCCTGACCAGAACTCAACCACGCTGGCACCCACCTCTCAGACCCCCAGCCTCCAGAACGCTGAGAAATAAATGTCTGTTGTTTAAGGTCCACCCCCCCTCTCCCTCTCCCAGCGTAGGGGTCTTGTTACAGCGGCCCAACCTGCCGGTTCTAGCTCGGATTCATGGTGGTGTGTGGCTCGACACTCTCTTTCCCTCTTGCCATCTCGTAATTCATTCTCTGCCCTCTACCTAGCGTGAGCTTGTTTATTTTATTTTATTTTTAATTTAATCTAATTTTATGGAGGCGAAATTCACATAACATAAAACTAACCATTTTGAAGGGAGCAGCTCAATGGCATTTAGGATATTTACAATGTCAGGCGACTCTATCTCCTTCCCAGACGTCTTCAGTGCCTGGAAAGGTGAGCCCCTTCCCATAAAGCAGCCACTCCCCACCCCCAGGGCCCCCCAGCCTTGGGCAACCGCTAGTCCGCTTTCCTGCTCTATGGAGTCACCTGTTCAGGACATTCCAGAGAGTTTATAAAAGCAGAAACAGGGGGCGCCTGGGTGGCTCAGTGGGTTAAAGCCTCTGCCTTCGGCTCGGGTCGTGATCCCAGGGTCCTGGGATCGAGCCCGCTCGGGTCGTGATCCCAGGGTCCTGGGATCGAGCCCCGCATCCGGCTCTCTGCTCAGCGGGGAGCCTGCTTCCCCCTCTCTCTCTGCCTGCCTCTCTGCCTACTTGTGATCTCTGTCAAATAAATAAATAAAATCTTAAAAAAAAAAAAAAGCAGAAACAGGCCATGTATGGTCTTTTGCGTCCGGCTTCTCTCATGGGATGTCCTGTTCTCAAGTTTCATCCACATCGCGGTGTGTGCCAGCGCTCCCTTCTGTTCTAGGGCTGAGGAGTGTTCGAGCGCACAGATGCACCACCTTTTGCTCGCCGGCTCACGACCTGAGGTATGTTTCCGATGTTCCCACCCTCCGGCTATGGTGCGAAGCGCTGCCAGGAGCACTCGTGCCCACATATTTGTCTGGGCACCGGTTCCAGGTCTTTCAGTTATAGCCTGGAATGGAACAGCTTCCATTGGCTTTTTTTTTTTTTTAAGATTTTATTTATTTATGTGACAGAGAGAGAGGGGACACAAGCAGGGGGAATGGGAGAGGGAGAAGCAGACTCCCCGTGGAGCAGGGAGCCCGGACGCAGGACTCGATCCTGGGGGTCCTGGGATCATGACCTGAGCCAAA
Source organism: Martes martes (assembly GCF_963455335.1). NCBI lineage: Eukaryota > Metazoa > Chordata > Mammalia > Carnivora > Mustelidae > Martes > Martes martes. Next base: position 212,761,842 of record NC_137888.1, on the reverse strand, counting down.
GGTAGCCTCTTAATGACTGAGCCACCCCGGCGCCCCTCCATCAACTTTTTAAACACATATGCCAGCCTTCATCTGTCCCCTGCTTAAATCTTGCCATGGCTTCCCACCGAGCACCCAGGGGGTTAACCAATTACACCCAATGGGCCAAACGCAGCCATTCCCTCTGTCTGCCCAGGAGCAACCCTCCGGAGAGAGCACTACAGCAAGCCACAGGTGCCCACCCAGGGGGGTCCCCCTCTGCCTGCTCCCCACTCTGCTCCCAGTGTCCACCTCCCTGACCGACAACATCTCACCACCTCCCGTGGCTTGTGCTGTCCTAGAGAGAATCCCAAGCCGACTCTGCTCTGAGCGTGGACCCCCACATGGGGCTCGATCTCATGACCCTCACATCACGACCTGAGCCAAAATCAAGAGTCGGATCCACCCAGCTGCCCCATCTATTTTCTTTCTTTCTTTCGTTTCTTCCTTCCTTCCTTCTTTTTCTTTTTTCTTTCTTTCTTCTTTCTATTCTCTATCTATCATCATCATCTCTCTACACAAACACACACACACACACAATTTATTTTAAGGAATTGGCTCTTGTTTTGTTTTGTTTTGAAGTAGGCTCCACACCCAATGTGGCGCTTGAGCTCATGACCCTGAGGTCAACAGTCGTATGCTCTACTGACTGAGCCAGCCAGGAACCCTAGGAATTTGACTCATGTGACTTTGGGGTGTACTGAGTCCAAAATCCACAGGAGAAGCCAGCAGGCTGAAGATTCAGTTAAGAGTTGATGCTACAGTTTTGAGTCGAAAGGCCAGAAACTCAGGCAGAATTTCGATGCCACTATGTCGAATTCCTCCTTCCTCTGGAAACCTCATCTTTTCCCTCTTCCGCCCTTCAACTGATTGGATGAGGCCCACCCACCTTGTCAAGTGTGGCCTGAAAGTCAATTGACTATAGGTGTGAATCACATCTAAAAAATACCTACCTAGCAACATTTACACTGGTGTTAGACTAGGTTGACACATGTTTGACACGTGTTTGACACATGGCTAGGTTGACCCAGAAAATGACTGTTATTGGATCTAATGACTATACTGGTGGCCCCATGATAGGCAAGTGTTCTCACATGGCCCCGTTCTCCTTTCCTCTTTGGACATCCTCACTGTCTGAAGTCAACTCCACGCTGTCCTTAGACTGTCAGTTTCAAAGACCCTGTCTCCTGTCCATCCTCGGGGACCACAGGTGCTCCAACAAAACAACACCCCATGTGCTAAAAGACAGGAAGAAAAGGAATCCCAGGGCAGAAGAAAGAGGGATATCAGCAAGAAAAGAAAAATGAGAAGAAAGACATCAAGCTGGGTGGGCAGGTTGGCTGGGACACTTAGTGAGTGATGAGGATTTTGGAGTCTCCCCTTGACAGAGGTCCTTGCCAATCAGGGTCTGCAGGAGAGGGGGACGCTGGCTGTGAATCTATTTCCCCCATGGTCCTGGAATCAGGAGGTGGGGTTCACAGGACCTGGGGGGGTCTTCGGGAAAAGGTGCTGAGAAGGGGCGACTGCAAACTCAGGGCTTTTCTGGTGATGTAGAGCCGGGAATGGGTCCCACCCTCAAGAGTCCTAGCGGTGGAATTAACCAGAAGAGGCGTCTAGGACCCCACTTCCCCTCGGCAGCCAGTGAACCCATTTGCCTGTGGCTGCTGCCCTCCACGCAGCTCTGGGGTGCTGTGACCACAATGCCCCCGCACTCCCCGCCTTTGACCGCTGACTCAGACCTTCCCTCTCAGCTGCCTCCCTTGCTCACTCGCCCTGAGCTCCGGTGGAAACGTCGGCCGGCCTGCCCCCTACCGCCCCCTCCTGGGCACCGCTGCCCCACACAGAATGCCGGCGAGGGAGCAAACGGGGTTGGCGCGTGAGCTGCAGGTGAGAACAGGTGAGGAAGCAGGTGGGGAGGCAGGTGGAAAGGAAGCCAGAGGAGCGTGTGGGTAAGAGAGTCGGTAAAGATACAGGCAAGCCTGTGGTGGGAGATGTCGGCGTGGGCCAGGCGGGAGTGCCCAGAATGTAGGTGGATACAGTCGGGGCGTAGGTGGGACCGCAGGTCAAGGTTCAGATGACAATATCGGTGGTAGGAACGCAGGTGACGCAGGTGACGGTGCGGGCAGGGGCAGGTAAGCACGCAGGTGGGAAGGCTGGGCTGAGGGGCAGGCGAGCTGCAGGTGCAGGCCAGGTGGGCAGGCGCAGGCTGCCTGGGGAGGAGGGAGGACACCCTGCAGGGGGGAGGAGGGAGGGCACCCTGCAGGGGGAGCGCAGGCAGGAACCGGGTGCGGCTTCAGGATGGAGCCGAGGGGAGTTGCTGGTGGGGGGGGGGATTACAGCTGCCTCTTTCCCTGTCAAAGACCTTTCCACATGGGGAGACACGCGGCAGATGACTGCGGCTTTATTGCGGGGACGCGGGGAGGGGTCAGTTGGGACAGCCGTAGACGATCATGTCCTCCGTGAAGTTGGCCAGCTCTTTGCACTGTTTCTCATTCTCCTCGTCCTGGCATTCTTCAGCCTCGGGCCACAGCTCGACCCACGTGTCTTTGCCGATGATGTAGCTGATGCTGGTGGGGGAGGAGGAGGCAAGACAGGTCAGGGGCAGGGCGGGGCTGGGAGGGCGGGGCGGCCCTGGGTAGGCACCGGGCTGGCACTCACTTGGGTTTCTCGCCCCACAGGTCGGAGGAAATGCCCCACATGAGGTAGCGCTTCCCCTCCTTCAGCTTCAAGGCTTCTCTGCACTTGATGTGGCTGATGAACCTGCGTTCTTCCTTAACCCGCACCTCATCGGAGCCTGGAGGGCAGGCAGTGGGAGCTGAGCAAGGCGGCCAGAGGGAACTGGGAGGAGGGGGTGGGACCGTGCGGCAGAAAGCAGAGTGCGGGGCTGACCTGATTTGATGACCTGCTCGATGACCATGATGTAGTCGTCAAAGTCTTCCGAGGGCTCCTTCCTGAGGAGCCTGGTCTTGTACACTGCGGGGGGCGTGGGGGGGGGGCGTGGGGGTCACCCTCACCCACAAGTGCACCTGCACACAGGGCCTCCCCACCAACTCCCACCCAAGCAGATCCATGCGGGATCACAACCCGTCTGTAACAGTCCCTGCCCCCGCCCAACCCATCTGCCACACACGATCCTATACACAGCCACCTATGACTACAGTCCCGTGCACAACCACAGCCACACACACTGCTGCTCACACGTGCTCACGCATGCGTATACCCGCTTACCGTAGTCCACGCCCGGCTCGCAGGCCTTGTCCAGCCGGTATGCCTCAGTGACCTTGTCTGCCTGGTGCATGAAGCAGTTCTCTGCGGGGTGGATGATTGGGGGCCACGGCTATACCCTACGTCTCATGCAGGACCCCCCACTCCTGGACCCATTCCTCTGGGTGCGTTCCCCCTCTCACCCCCCGAAAGGGAGGAGGATCCAGGGGGTGTGGTCACCCCTTCTCAACCCCCCTGTGCCCACCCTCAGCACAGCGACACAAGTCCTGGTGGCAGAGTTTGCTCAGTAAGCCGTCGTCTTTCTCCGGGTGGTAGAACCGGACACAGTTCTCATCTGTGGGCATAGTGGTACGGAAGGGTCAGAGGGCTCGGGCCTCCAGCCCAGAGAGCCGGGAGGCTTGGATTCCGGTCCCTCAGACCTGGAGATGGCAGGTCCCCAACCCTAGGACCCTCAGACCTGGAGATGGCAGGTCCCCAACCCTAGGACCCTCAGACCTGGAGATGGCAGGTCCCCAACCCTAGGACCCTCAGACCTGGAGATGGCAGGTCCCCAACCCTAGGACCCTTGGACCTGGAGGTGGTAGGTCTCCAACCCTCGGACCCTCAGCACCCCCCACCTTTCAGATCTCTGGGACCCTCAAACCCCAGGTCACAGGTCAGCTGCTCACCCAGGTTGTAATAGGAGTAGACCCTGACTGACCCAGGCTGGACCAGCCCCACATTGAAGTACTGGTGCACTCTGAAGGATACACAGTACTCATGCGCATGCGGGATCTGTGGGGAAGAAGGAGGCCGGTCAGTGTGATGACACGGAAGGGAGACCAGCATGGGTACTGGGGGTTGGAGAAAATGAAGGATGAAGGTGGGATATGGGTGGGGAGGGTAGAAGGAAGCAGAGAAAGCTCTGCCAAAAGATTTACGAGCACTTCAAATAATTCATGTTCTGGTTCTCCAAGGTTCGCAACTAGATTGCGCTCGTCGGCCTCCTTCCGTCACAAGAGTGGCCATGGGATTGAGTTCTGGCCAACGGACTGCTATCTATGTCCATAAAAACATCCCGTGCTTAACGATACTGAATAGTTATTTAAAAGTTGCTGGGACACCTGGGTGGCTCCGTTGGTTAAATGTCTACCTTCAGCTTGGGTCATGATCTCAGGGTCCTGGGTTCGAGTCCCGCACTGGGCTCCCAGCTCAGCGGGGAGCCTGCTTCTCCCTCTCCTCCCCACGTGTGCTCCCTCTTGCTATCTCTGTCTCGCTCTCTCAAATAAATAGATAAAATCTTGGGGCGCCTGGGTGGCTCAGTGGGTTAAGCCTCTGCCTCGGCTCAGGTCATGATCCCAGGGTCCTTGGATCGAGCCCCGCATCAGGCTCTCTGCTCGGCAGGGAGCCTGCTTCCCCCTCTATCTCTGCCTGTTTCTCTGCCTACTTGTGATCTCTCTCTCTCTGTCAAATAAATAAAAAAAAATAAAATCTTTTAAAAAAACCTAGCTGAGGGGCACCTGGGTGGCTCAGTGGGTTAAAGCCTCTGCCTTCGGCTCAGGTCATGATCCCAGGGTCCTGGGATCGAGTCCCACATGGGGCTCTCTGCTCAGCAGGGAGCCTGCTTCCCTTCCTCTCTCTCTGCCTGCCTCTCTCCTTACTTGTGATCTCTGTCTGTCAAATAAATAAATGAAAAAAAAAAACCCAAAAAACCTAGCTGAGGTAATGGATGTGTTAAGCAACTTTATTATGGTGATCATTCCCTAATATATGTATACATCGACTCATTATGTTATACACCTTAAGCTTACACAGTGTTACAAGTCAGTTACATCTCACTAAAACCGAAAAAATAAAGATAAAGAGAGAGAGAGAGAATAAGAAATATGTAGACATATGTCTGTGTGTGTTAAAGGTGTATTTGGAGGAAAGGCTAACAGTGAGTTTGGGTGGAAGTGTGGAGCTATGTTCTGTTGCTCTGCCATTTCCCTGTAAGGTTGAAATTACATAAACATTTAAATGTACAAAAATTAAAATACAAGAAAATGTCAATGCCCATCTCATGCACAATCCTCTTTTCTTCTAGAAAGAATGGGTCCAGCAGACCACTCTAAGATCCTAGGGATTAGAGCTCCAGGATAGAAGACATGTGGATCCCTGAGTGACTGTGTGGAACAGAAGGCTCTTGCCTTAACCTCCCACACCAACTCGACTTGGCAAGAGTGAGAAACACAAGTCTGGGATCCCCATATGTTCCTGGGAGTTTTGTTATAGTAGCTAGTGTTACTTACGCTGACTAGTATGAGGTGAGGGGCATCGGGGCTGAGCAGGGAGAATACGAGGATAGCAAAGCAGGAAGACGCAAGTAAGGGAGAGGAGGAAGCTCAGGTCGTGTTGGAGATAAAAAAGAGTGAGAGGTCAGATGGGGAGCTAAGACGAAGAGAGAGAAAAGCCAGGAAATGGGGGGCAAGGGAAATCCTTGTTCACCACTGAGCACTTGATCTTTTAAACCAAAGTGGCTCTTTTCAGTGGTTGCTTAAGACTCTCATGGGAAGAAGTTGGAGGAAGAAAACATAAGATGAGGTTGGGACATGAGTGGTCAGAAGGTAGGATGCTTATAAAGGACCTGGGTTGACCACCTTTTTCCACATGCCCCTTTCTCCACCACCCAGCAGTAGGGACCCCATCTCTCCTAGCCTGGGCCTGGCCTGACCCAGAGGAAGGACAGCCAGCTAGAGGTCAGGTACCCATTGGAGGCTTTACCTTGTCCAGGTAGAGGATGAGGGTGTTCTTATTGGACAGCTTATTGTCCAGCTCGTACTTAGAGAAGTATTTCTCGACACCGCCGCTCAACTGGGGAAGGGTAGGAATTGTGAAAATCCTCCTTAGTCTTCTTCCAGACCCCAGAGTTCTTCCCACTGACCCCAGCCGCCAAACCCACAAGCCCTTCATACATCATTCAGGTCATCAATATCAGGAGAAAAGCCAGTCATCATGGATATATCCAGGATCGACATGGCAGCATCCTTTGGTCCCAGGTACCTGATTGGGGCAGAGAGAGGACAGTCAGGTCCCAGGGACGGGTCAGCCCTGGGGGTCAGTTCCTGGACAAGGGGGGTCTGATCAGAGGTTCCTAGTTCCCACATAGCAGCACAAAGCAATATTAGATTTTAGGAAACATTCCCCAAAGGGACTAAGGGAAAGGCAGTATGATGGTCAAGGAGAATAACAGCTCAGGCTCTAGAGTCCAATTGCAAGGGTTCAAATCCCAGCTCTATATGACATCTGATGAGTCCCTTGCCCTCTCCATGCCTCACTTCTTCTAGAAAATAAAGACAAGAAAATGTTACCATGGTCTAGCTCAGTAACACCGGGGTACAGTAATCACAACTGCATAAAGTACAAACCTTGTTTCTAGCTCTCCAGTCCACCAATCGCTGTGCACATAACAGATGCACATCACAGTCAATGACCAATCATGTCACTTCTTTCAAAGTCCCTTGGTGCCCACTCACTGAGCCGCCATTAGTCAGTTCGTGCACTGATAGCGAGGCCTGTGGTTGTGTTAATTCTTTATCAACCCACCTGACGTTTTGGGAAAATGAGTCATTGAAAGAGGGAACTAGCTAACAAAGATGAAAGCACGGCAGAGAAATGAAGACTGGTTAAAGACGGGTACTGCTGGACGTAAAATTTGAACAGCACACCAACGGAGCTAGAGAAAAAACAGCAGGCTTCGGGAATGTCCCCCTGCTGCCATTTGAGAGGCCGGCTATGCAGTGGGAGGAACCTGGGGGAAGACGAGCCCATCAACACCAGTGAGAAGAACGGCTGTGACCAAAGGTGCAGCTGTCCCAGAGGAAGCAACGCTGGCAGAGACGCAGCCATTAACTCTTAGGTATCTCGTGACACTGGCCACGGCAAGGATTAAGTGTTGGAAGCTGACCTAACTCAGAAGGAAATATGACAATTCACAACTTCATAGGAAGGATGCCTGCTTATCTTTAACCCAAGTTACATAAAGAGGAGGAAGGAGGTGCTTTCCAACCACAGTTCTTTTGATAAGTGTTTTACAAAGGAGAAAAAAAAAATCACTTCCATCTCAATGTACTGATATTTTCATTTACAGCATCCTAAACAAATTCTCATCTTACTGGCATTTTCATTTCTCTGTGTCTTTATAACTGGCAATATGAGAGTTTTCGATGTTGTGATAAAACACTTTCAAGGTCATGGAACAACTGTAACTTCCCCCATTGATTGTTGGGATTGCTTGCACCGTCTCACCTCTGTGGCCATGGCTAGTCTCGGACTGCTGAGTGCAGTGAGGACTGTGTCCGTGGCATCTACCTCCTCGGGGGACTTCACACAATACCAGATGCACAATGCGCTCTTGGAAAGGATTAGGTACCGCAGATATTATACGTGAGGTCTTGTTACGGACAAAGGAATGGTCAAGATGAATCCCCCAGTGAGCTATCATCACTTACCTGGTACAGATGTTAAGGCGCATGGTGCTCTTGGCCTCCTGAGGTTTTTTGCCTAGAAACACAGAAGACAGAAAAATGGGAGGGGGGTCCTCTGGGTCCCGATTCAGGAGGGGGGGGCAGACATTAGAATGGGGTTAGGGGAAGGATAACCGGTAGGGGCTTTATTCCCTTTACCATCATCAAGGACTCGTTGGATGTTAACCCTGAGGTCAAAGTTCTGGCAGGAGACTTGGCTTTTGAGCTTGGCATAGTACATTGTCACCACCTGGTGGAATAGTAAGGGCAATGAAGTGTCAGCCCACCTGAGTTGAGAAGGAGAGGGTCCCTCTGGGGCAGAGGGGTTGAGAGAAGTGGTGGGCCAAGTGGATGTGTGTTCCTGTGTCTTACCGACAAGGTGCCTTCTCCTTTTCCTTTAGCTACTACTTCGAAATTCTCATTTTTCTTGGTCTGCAGGGAGTAGGGAGAAAGAAGAGAGAATGTTGGGAACGAAGCCTTCCCCTGGGTATAGTAATCCTCTGCTCTCCCTCCTGCCTCTGGCAAACCCTGGCTGGTGTGGAGGGTGATAGCAAGGAGGGTTTGGCTAGGCCACTGTACCTCTTCTGACCGCAGGAGGCTAGCAGACTCCCAGGCGATGAGGTACTTGATAGCACTGTTTCGGCTGGGCAGTTTGATGGACACCTCCAGGTTCAAGTCCTTGTGGCGAGGGACATCCTTCTGGTATTGGGCCAAGGCTTGGAATACCATGAAGGTGGCCTAGAACCCAAGAGAGAGGAAGAGACTCAGATCAGAGGGAGGGGGCACTAAGACCGTAGCCTAGGATGCCACCCCCACCCCCAGAGAGGGTAAGGATGAGACTGGGGGTTGTTAGACACTGAGGACATGCTCCAGATTCTCCAAGGGACAGAGGCTTAGACCAGAACTTGGAGACACTGACAACAAGTCTTGAATTCACCAGAAATTGCAGGCATAAGACTGAGGCTGTAGCAATACCGAGAATGTGGCCCAGACTCATCCAGAGGAGAGTCTAAGGTAAGAGTTTGGAGCCAAATGAAAATGTGCTTAGCACCCAGTTGTGAAAAAAGAATCAAGTTGAAGCCTGGGGTCATTGACCATATGATCTAGAATCCAAAAGGGATACTGAGAGTATGACTGACAGCTTGCCAGAAAGAAAGGGGGTCAAACTGGAGTCTGAGGTTTTTGAAACCATGGCCTAGAACCCACCAGGGAGAGAAAGGCTGGGAGTCTGGTGGAGCTTAGGACCTGGTCTAGAACCCACAGGAAGAGGAGCTAACATGGAGTCGGGTGGAGCTGAAAACCTGGTCTAGATACCTGGAGGCTCAGAACACAGCTTGGGGCATTCAGAATGTAGTCTAGATCCCACAGGTGGGTTCACAACTGAAAAAGCCTGATCTCTCAAATCCACTCCAGCCCCTCTTGCTTGTGGGAAAGAAGAACTTCCCCTCAGTCTCAGTGTCTTCTCTTGGAGGCCAGTGGGAGGCCAGAGGAAGTAGGCATGCAGGTGCCTGGGGGATATGGGGTCACTTGCCTGGGTGGAGCCATAGCCACCTCCGTAGTATCTCTGCTCATTGAGCCAGCGCACGACAGGAGGTGCAGAGTCAAAGTCTTTGAGCAGCAGCAGGGCCAGGAGAGCGTAGGATGTGGCTTCCACACTATAGAGCTTCTGGTTAGGCTCCTCCCAGCGTTCCCTGTCTGTGGAGAGAACCCCCACCGCCCCATGCTCACTGCTCTGTCCAACCTGGAGATGGCTCAGAGAAAGCTCAGAAGAAGACGACCCCTAGACTTCTTGGTGTTCAAGCATCCTTATATGCAAGGCCCTCAACCTGCTGGCTCCTGCCTCACTCTCTTCTCTCATTAACCTTTACTCTTGCACTTGAATTCTCAACTGTACCCCCACTGAGCTACAGGAGATTCCCTAAACCGTCCATGCTCATTATTCCCTCTGAGTCTTTCGATATTCTGTTCCCTCTACTTGGAGAACTTTTTCTCCACTTAACTCCTGTTAATCCCATCCTGCACAGTTTGACTTCAGTGGTACCCCAAGACTGGGTGACAGACCCCTGTCCTTCCTTCTGTCTCTCAAAACATCCTGCACTCTCTTGTTCCAGCATTATCATGCTCCATTGCAATCTATTAACTCACTTCTTTCCTCAACTGGAGTGTGGGGCCATGATGGCAGGGGCTATGCTGTATTCACTATGATGTCCCAGGTGCCTAAGAAAGTAGTTATGGCAGAGATTGTTATTAAGAACCGTTCCCTCCTCTTCCTGGACACAGAGTTGGACTACATCTCCCACATATCCTTGCAGGCAGGTGTGTCCACGTGTCCACATGATGGAGCTCTGGACAACGGAATGGGCACTGGCAGTGACAGGGACCCCTTCCATGCCTGGTCTACGTCCTTTGCATAATCCTTCCGACTCTTTCCCCTTCTACTTGGATGGGGTGGATTCCAAGGACCTGGAGTGGCAGAGCCATGAAGAGATAGAGGCTGGGATCTGGGCATTAGTGTACGGAGAAGATCCATCCCCGAACAACAAACTTCTATTGTGTTAAACCACTTCGGTACATGTTACATCATGTTTCTTGACGTATGTTCCATCAATCAGGGCAAACCTGGTACAGATCATTACTGGAACCAATGATTAAGTGCTCCCTAGGTGCCAGGAACTGTGCTAACTTGCCTATGGCATTTTCTTGTCTAATCCCAAAGACCCTTGAGATAATGTTAATGTTAGGACAACAGGAGTGATAGAGCCCTTACGGGGTGCTAGACCTTCTACCTGCATTACTTGTTCAATCCTCACAACCACCTATGATGTAAATATCATCTTAAGATGAGGACCAGAGAGGTTCAGTGACTTGTACAAAGTCACACAGTGAGAACACGGCAGAGTGGGATCTGAATTGGGGTCTGTCTGATGTCAGAGCCCACATCCTTGCTCATAGCAAGTGCTCAATACACACTTGTTGAATGAAGGAGGCCATGGACCTTCTCGTGGAGCTTACAATGAGAACTCTGCACACCTCGGAGCCATCCACCCAGCATGGCTTAGCACCATCCACTCCAGCTCCCCTTGAAGCTGCCCATCGCGGCACAACCCCGCATGCCCGTTCAAGATGGCCGCCCCCAGCCCCAGCCACGCATTCCTCACCTTTGGCTGCCCCTCACCTTTGGCTGTCCTCAGGAATTTTCGGAGGAGGTCTCCCTCCAGCTTGCCTATCTGGGCAAGGGCATAGCCAGCAATGGCCACGGAATAGGATCCCTGCAGGTTCTCGTAGTGGGCTTCAAGGTACTGTCCTGCCTTATGGATGCTGCCCGGCAGGCTCTATAAGGAAGACGATTGAGTACTTTGGTCAGGTGGACATTCCTGCCACGGAGAGCCGGCAAGGATCACAAAGGCACCACTTCTTGGGAACCAGGATGGTTTCTGTCCTTGGGACACATCTGTCTTGGATCGATCTTCCCTCTCCCACACCCCCACCGGCTCTTCCAGACGTTTTAGTCACCATGAGCTGCCTCGTTGTTGAATACCTAAGAGGTGCCGGGGACAGTTTATATAACCAGCGGTGTCCTGGTAGCTGTTTAAGGCCTCCAGTGTGTGTTTGGGGGTAGGGGAGGAGGGTGGCTAGTTTACAGATCTCCAGTTACTCTAAGGGAAATACTCCCACTATGGTCAGTTTCAAGCTACCACCATGACGTGCCTGAACATGGAGTGGAGAAGAGATGTCTCAGATAGACGCTTGTGGGCTAGTGTGAATGATTCAGCATCCTGCTGGGAGTGCCTCTTGTCTCATCATCAGCTTCCTAGCTAACACTTACTATACATGCCAGTCTATTTTTTTTTAAATTTTTAAATTAACACATAATGTATTATTAGCCCCAGGGGTACAGGTTTGTGAAGCGCCAGGTTTACACACTTCACAGCACTCACCATAGCACATACCTTCCCTGATGTCCATAACCCCACCACCCTCTCCCTACCCCCACCCCCACCCCCACCACCCTCAGTTTGTTTTGTGAGATTAAGAGTCTCTTATGGTTTGTCTCCCTCCCGATCCCATCTTGTTTCATTTATTCCTTTCCTCTCCCCCAACCCCCCCCCACGTTGCCTCTCAACTTCCTCATATCAGGGAGATCATATGATAACTGTCTTTCTCTGATCGGCTTATTTCGCTAAGCATAATACCCTCTAGTTCCATCCACGTGGTCACAAATGTATGCCAGTCTGTTTTTATCATCATTCCCACTGCACAGATGAGAATACTGAGACCCAGAGAGAGGAGGGGTAGAGGAAGACTCGATCTGTAGTGTTTGCGGATTTTCATGGTGTAAATACAACCGTGGCCCATTTCAAACTACGGACGTGGAGGCAGTGAACGCAGAGTTGGGAAGAGGTGGGCAGAAGCACAGCGTTTGATAGGATTTCCACCATATACATGTGCAAAGAACCTCGAGATGGATAGATGTACCAAGGATAATGATGAAAGGGAATAATTGGGAAGTGATGCGTTTTGAGTGGTTTTTTTAAACCTGTTTTCTAATGTTTAATGCGTCGTCTAATTTACTTAAATGTAAACTTCTATGATTTAATTTTTTAAAAGATTATATTTATTTATTTGAGAGAGTGAGCGAGAGAGAAAGAGAGAGCCCAGGAGCAGAGGGAGTGGGAGTGGGAGAAGCAGGCTCCCGCCGAGCAGGGAGGCCACATATTGCTGTGTCGTAGTGGAAACTAACCCCTTCGCCTGCCCAGCTACCTCTCCTTCATCTACTTCTGACTTTTGTAGGAACTTTTCTTCCATTCACATGCCACAATGGAAGCGGCCATATTTGCCAGGAAGACCAACTCCTGGCCTCAGCTGATTGGCCCAGTTGTGATCACATGAGCATGACAGAGCCAATCAGAACCAGTCCCTGAGGGGCTCCTGGGGGGCTCAGTCGTTAAGCGTCTGCCTTCTGGCTCAGGTCATGACCCCAGAGTCCTGGAATCGAGTCCCCCATGGGACTCCCTGCTCGGCAGGGAGCCTGCTTCTCCCTCTCCCTCTGCCTGCTGCTCCCCCTACTTGTGCTCACTCTCTCTATTAACTAAATAAATAAACTCTTAAAAAAAAAAAAAAAAAGAACCATTCCCCCGGGGATCTGATAGCCTTGGTTAGGCTATCCCCCAAAGAAGGCAGCCAGCCACCTTCTGCCAGGCTGGGTGGGTGGCCGAGATGAAGGAATTATTGGGCCCAGAAGGGCCTGGGTTTCTCTGGGGCACTAAAGATCATCCCACCTCCCACCCCGGCTCCAACTCTTTTCTGGGTTCCCCCTAGGGGAGAAGCAGCCGGCTGACGTGAGATCCCGGGCTTCTGGACTTGGTGAGCTAAAGGTCAAACGTGCCACTCTGAGAACCCCAGGACAAAGCAAACAGAGCAATGACAGAGACTCTCAGAAGCCCATCTTTCTAAGTCTCTCCGCTTCAAAGCCAAAACCAGAGGAAAAGGAAATAGCCGTAAAACAACATTTTTAATCATTTCCCTTTTAGGGTCACGGTTCCTTTGAAAATTTCCTAAAAGACAGGCACCTGGATAGCTCAGTCAAACACCTGACTCTGAATTTCGGCTCAGGTCAGATCTCAGGGTCCTGAGATGGAACCTTGCACAGGGGCTCTGTGCTCAGCAGGGGGCCTGCTTGAGGTTCTCTCCCTCACCCTCTCTCCCCCATGTTCTCTCTCTCAAGTAAATACATAAATCTTTAAAAAAAAAAAAATAGAAAGGAAAAGAAAATTTCCAAAAAAAGGTCTCTCAGACTAAGAGAATAGTCTTGATGCTTTCTTAGCTCTCCGTTGTGAGTTTTCTTTAGGAAAGCAGCAGGGACACAAGGCACTGATCAGGCAGGACTGATGCGGCAAGTAGGCCGAGGGGGGCTTTTGTTGACATTGGTGAAAACTCTCTGACAACGGTCAAGCGGGGAGAAAGGACCTGCTCTTTGATCTCTTCGTGTCTCAGTTTTCTCTTCTGTAAACTGGGGATGAGAAGAGTAGCTTACCTCTTGGGGGTCTTACAAGGATTACAGGACTTAACCATGGGCAGATCTTAGATGAGCGTCCTAGTTAATTACCCCCAAATGTTGGGTATTATTATGGCCGCTGCGGTGGTTGTTATTGCACTGGGGAGGACGGAGAATCACCCAAATGTAACACCTCACCTCCGAGGTGGATGTGCCCTCGGGAGGGGAGGGGAGGATGGCAGACACTTACATTGACCTGTCCTTCGCAAATATCTTCAGCCTCTTTCAGTGCAATGAGGACAAAGGCTGTGAGGGACACCTCCTTCTCCTTAGAATCCCGGAAGCCACCCTAGAATAGGAAGCAGGAAACAAGGATAGGGTCACCAGTGTGTTCCCATTTGGTGACCAATCCCCTTGCCGGGTCGGTAGGTCGAGGCAGAGCTGAGCCTCTCCTCAGCGTCTCCTTAGGAGGCCACTCTCTTTAGTGTTCATTCATTCAGCCAATGTCGCTGGTGCTGTGAATAAGATGGTGGGAAAGAACCAGACACGGGCCCAACCCTCATGGAGCTTTCCGTATGGTAGGGGAGACAGACACGAACCAACCAGTTCACCATCGATATATCATTACAGACTGATGAGTGCTGTGCAGGAGAAGTGGGTGTGGGACTGAGAGTGGACAATGGGAGTGCGACCCAGCTGGGGAGATCAGGAAAGTTGTTGCTGGGGGATGATGGAGTTAGCATGCCAGGCAGTGGGAACAGCATGTGCAAAGGCCCCGTGGCAGGAGAGAGCAAGGATCCCAGCAGTACAGATGGGGTATGGATGGGGCTAGGAGGACAGCTGTGAGATTGGACACCTGAAAGTTCAGGCTAAGGCAGTGATTCTCTAACTTATGCCTGCATCAGCATCATGCAGGTGGGGTGGGGTAGGGTTTGTAGACACTGATTCCTAGGCCCTCTCCCTAGACTTTCTGATTCCATGCACCTAGGGTCCAGCCTGAGGACATGCATTACTAACAAGTTTGCGGGCGATGCTACTGCTGCTGGCAGAGCAAAGGGAGAAGGACTTTGGTTCTGCCCCGGACTCTGAAGGTCTCTGGTCTTTGCGCTGGAAGAGTGACACTCCAGGCCAAGGGGTAGTGTTTTCTCCTGTCTATCCTGGGACTCCTGGGTGCCCCTTCCCCAGCCTGCCCTGAACTCCTGCCTCTTACAATCATCTCTTGGTGAATCACTGGCCCATCCTCGTTGAAGATCCCGTCGGGCTTCTGCTTCTCCATGATCAGCCATTTGACTGCCCCACAGAGGACCTGGGCATCGATGGCGATGAGGTTGGTGGCCAAAGAGAAGACCTTGACCACGTAGGCTGTCAACCTGAGCGCGGGCACAGAGCGTGAGTCAATCGCCTCCGGGATCCGGAGACTGCCATTTCAGCACACCAGTGAGCAGAGAGGGGCAGGGCCTGGCCGGGCTGGCCCCGCTTCCCCCCTCTAAGTACAGACCCAGCCTAGCTGCGGGAGGCGCTTGATGACCGCAGGCCACTCGCCTCTGTGGGCCGAAGCTCTAGAGCTGGGCACAGGGCTGTGTGGACGAGGCTCCCCGGGACCACCCCAGGCCACCCCGCTCTGTGGGGTACAAGGATGACTTGCCAGGTGCTGGACGCCCGGTCCTTGAAGGCCGCGAAGGCCGAGTTGCCTTGTCTGAAGGCCAGCTGCTGGGTGTACCCTGCGGGGAAGCGAGAGGCGAGAGGCGTCACCCTAGGAGCAGGGGCTGCGTGGAGGCGGTGCCTGGCATGGGTGTGTCAGCAAGCGGAGGGGCTCAGGGGATAGGGGATCCGAGGGGAAAGAGAGGGCTCAGCCAGGAGCAGGGAAGTCTGGCGGGAAGGCAGAGGATCTTCTAAAAGGCGAAGGGACTCAGAGGGTGCTGCGATCAGAGAGAAAAGGAGGAGGCAGTTCTCAGAGGAGAGGGTCTCAAGGGGGTTCAGGGAGAAGGGGCTTCAGTGAGAGAGGGAGCTCCCTAGGGCTCAGGGGGGCCCAGGGTCTCAGAGAGGGGAAAGGTCCACTGGGAGGTCTTTGAGAAGAAGGGGTTCAGATCGGAGAGGGGCTTCGAGAGGGGCGGGGCCTTGATGGGGGGCAGGGTCTCAGGGAGGATACATCTTGGGAAGGGGGCTAAGGGGGGGGCAGGTCTCCAACGTCAGCTCACCCTTCTTCTTTTCTTTCTTTCTTTTTTTTTTTTTTAAGATTTTTATTTATATATTTGACAGAGAGATCACGAGGAGGCAGAGAGACAGACAGAGAGAGAGAGGGGGAAGCAGGCTCCTCACTGAGCAGAGAGCCCCATTCGGGGCTCCATCCCAGGACGGGGATCATGACCTGAGCTGAAGGCAGAGGCTTAACCCACTGAGCCACCCAGGCGCCCCGCGGGCTCACCCTTCTTGATGATCTCCAAGGAGTCCTGCCGCTTCTCCAGGCCGAACTTCTCCCACTGCTCCGTCTGGTCCAGGTAATGCACCGCGATGACGGTAGGCGTCATGCCGATCATGTTTTGCTCCCCGCAGCCCGACGGGGTCACGATGAGGTGCTTCAGACGGTCCCCGTCGATGGCGTCCTCTGCCATCTGAGCCACCGGGGTCCCTGCAGCCGGGCGGGAGGACCGCGCTCAAGCACCGTGGGGTGGGGTGAGGAGGGTTAGGGCTGTGACCAGTGATCCCAGGCTCCAAACAGGCTTGTTCTCCTCCTATGAAGGAGAACTCTGTGCCCTGAGCCCTCTTACTACACCAGTGGAAAACCAATTCCAGGAGCAATGGTGCTTCATGCTGTTTGCCAAGTGCTGTTCTAGAGAACCTCTCTAGTATCTCATTTAATTCTCTCAAGGACCCTTTGATATAGGTACCGTTATTCACCCCCATCACAGATGAGGAAACCAAGCGTCTCTACCCCAAACCTTACTGCTTGCAAGGTGCCTTTCCAGCCACCTCTTTCCCCTTCTTGCGAACCTCCTCCATCCCACGTATTCAAGTTCCAAAATTCCCCGCTCGTGAACTATACTGTTTCTCATTTAAATTTCTTTATCTGCAAAAGCTATTTGCTGAACTAAATACGGCCTGGGGTCTTCTGTAAAACCCATCAAGGAGGTGGCCGGCTGTCCTAGCGGAAGTGGAGAGGGGAGGCCTAGTAATAAATAGCCCCAGAATTAGGTGGGACTGTGTTCCCTTCTCCAGGGTCGTGCCTCCTGGGGTCAGGGCCAGTCAGTGGCGGCTCACCTTGCAGGAGGATCCTGGTCTCTGAATCTGTGTCTGGGACTTGGTCGCTGAGGTCGGCCGCACGGACCTGCACTTTCTGCTCTCCCCCTGCCGCGGAAAAGGAGAGAAGGATGGCAACGGCCGTCCCCCTCCAGGCCCTCCATCACCCCCCCACCCCGGGCCTCAAACCCTCTGCTGTGGCTGACTCACCTTCTCCCTTCTCTTCTGGATTCAGTGTGTGAACGGCCACAGTCTGGTTGACTCTGACTCCTTCCGGCTGAACCGTGTTGGGATGGGGGACGGCAGGGGGAGGTCAGGTGAAAAAAGGGACAGACAGACACAACTGGTCAGCAAAGACACTGTCCTTCTGGGGATAACTGTAGCACAGGCACGATGGAATCACCTGTCCTAGCTGTGTGACCGGGAGTCAATTCCTTAACTTCTCTGTGCCTTGGCTTCCTCCCTTCGAAACAGGAAGTAATACAAACATCTACTTCATATGGTCGTCCTGGGAATTAATAACCTTGCTAACAAAGTAACAAACCCCTTTGAAAACTTCCTCTGCGCTAAGGAGCTTTCTTTACTCTCTGGGGCTAACCTTTTACCTTTGCAACAAACCCCGTGGGTTGAGTACTGTTAGTACAACTCCCATCTCAGAGGTGGGAGACACAGAAAGGTGAAGTCCCTGGTCCAGTGTCACACAGCTGGTAGCAGGGAGCCGGGTTTTGAACAGGGCAGTCTGGTATTTTTGCGGGGGAGGGGATGGCAGAGGAGGTAGTCAGGCTAAATGACCCAAGAAAGTCTGTGTTTTTAACTCCGTGCCTTGCAAACGTCTCTAGAACTAAAGAATGTGCATAAGGTACTCAGCACAATGTCTGGCACGCAGTACGTGCTCAGTTAAAATAGGGGCTGTCTTAGTGTCAAGAGTCCCAACGGATGCTCTCCTGTGTCTACAGAAAGACTTCCGCGGTGGACTGTAGCTGTTAATGCTTTTCCCGAACACAGTCTCCTTGAGGCTGATATTAATGCCCGAATTTTCCTTTGGAGACCGAGTCTCTTCCAGCGGCAAGCTGGGAAATATCTGACGCCCAGCAACCCGGGAAGAAAAGATGCTTCTTTTAGCTCTACCAATTTCCGTGCCATAGCTGCCTTCCAGCTACCAGCGCCCGAGCGTGCGGAATTGGGAAGTTGTGGGCACACTACCTCTCGGGCCTTGGACCATGCATACCCTGAGCATCCTGCTCGGTTTTCATCCCATCGGTGCCACACTGAACTGGGGCCCCAGGCCAGAGGGATAATAAGAAATGTGCCCCTAGGGGGCGCCTGGCTGGCTCAGTTGGAAGAGGGAGTGACTCTTGATCTAGGGGTTGTGAGTTTCAGCCCAACAATGGGTGTAGAGAACTTAAAAAAAGACTCTCGATCTCAGGCTTGTAAGTTCAAGTCCCATGTTGGGTGTAGAGATCACTTAAAAATAAAATCTTAAAAAAAAAAATAGGAGTTTGGATTCATTAAAGTCGGGAAAGAAAAATTATAATAAATTCTGGTTTGGGTATAAATAAGACATTTCACTATAAAATAGCACTGTCAGTTTTAAAGCATTTGCTTTTCCGTGTTTCAATATTTTTTCAACTACTTTAACATTTTGGCGGGAAATTAACCATTAATCAATTTTAACCATTAAAAAAAGGCACATATATGGGGACCATATTTTCCCTTTAGATTCGGGAAAGCTAAATGTGGGTTGACTTGATACTGTTAGATCCTCTCTGTTTAAAACTTTGGTCTTTTGTTTATCATGAATTTTTCCGACATGAATTTTGATTCCTTACAACATTATATTAAAATATTGTCGCTCTTATTTATGATCTCACATTTTGCTTGAAAATGTTAATAAAAGATGATAGGAGACTTTTATTTTATTAATGACTTGATCTCCTATTATATTGGCGAATGTTTGTCACTGTAGGAAAAAGTAGAAATGGAACTGTTAACATATATATTAAGGATAAAAACCATATGTTAAACTAGAAGTTCTTATGTTCTCACATTGTATGTTACTGCTTTCTAAAATTTGTTTTGTGTGGGACGCCTGGGTGACTCAGTCAGTTAGACGTCTGCCTTCTGCTCAGGTCACGATGTCAGAGTCCTGGAATCAACCCCTGCTTTGGTTGGGGCAGTGGGTGGGGGGGGGGCTTCTCCTTCTCCCTCTGTCTGCCTCTCTGCCTACTTGTGCCGTCAAATAAATATATAAAATCTTTTTAAAAAATTTTGTGAAATATGTTTTCTCCAATTTTTAAGGTCAAAAGAAAACTCTTATATACTGAAATGTGTTAAAAATATCATATTCAAGGGGCGCCTGGGTGGCTCGTCATTAAGTGTCTGCCTTCTGCTCAGGTCCTGATCTCAGGGTCCTGGGATCGAGTCCTGCACCGGACTCCTTGCTCGGTGGGAAACCTGCTTCTCCCTCTCCCATTCCCCCCTGCCTGTGTTCCCTCTCTCTGTGTGTGCCTCTCTCTGTCAAGTAAATAAATCAAATCTTTTTTAAAAAAATCATATTTGATATTAAAATACATTTTCACTTAAAAATGAACCACTGGTTTTTATGACTAAGTTTTTCGGTGCGCCCTAAAAGTCCTCACTCATTCCCCCCTAATCCCAGCCCAGCCTCCAAACCTAGAGGACTCCTAAATTTCCTAAGCTGGACACTGGACGCTCTTAGCATCTCAGAGTCTGGATCTCCAATCTGGATTGACAGCAAGGGGGAGAGGGGAGACTCTCCTGAAGGACAAGGGGCAGCAGGCGCCCCAAGGACTCACCACGACCTTCAAGGTCTTCTTGACACCATCGCTGATTAAATGGTGGTAGACGGCAGCCTTGACCTCCACCTCATGCAGGCCGAGCTTCAGAGGTACAATGACATAAGGCACGGCGACTGAGGACTTGGGTGGGATTTCTATAGTCTGCAGGTAGCGCTTCTTGGCGGTGGCCAGGCTGCAGAAGGCTGGATTGTAGAGCAGTTCCACCCTGACCTGTAGGGGGTGGGGGGGGTGGGGGAGAGTATCAGTCAAGGGCATATGCCACAGACCCCCACCCCCCAGCTCTCCATCGTGCCTCTGCCACTCCAGGCACCCACCTTGAGTTTCACCGTTTCCTGGTAATTGTAGAGCACGGCTCGGACCTCCACCTGCTCGTTACGCACGACAGAGTAGGGCAGCCGCAGGTCAATGAAGAAGTCTTGCATCACCGAGACCTCAAAGGGGTCAGCCACGCAGATCCCTGCCCGGGGAGAGCAGTGTCAAGGGAAGGAGGCGGACGGCCTCTCAGTGCTCACCCCTGCCTGCGGGAGCTGTGCCAAGTTCAGCCTGTGTTTGTAGAAGGCCACAGATTGAACAGCTTCAACGGTGAGCCCTGTCCCGGCGGTGGTGGCAGCTGGAAATTGCTGGGATGGGGCGATTTCCATTTTCTTTATTCACAGGTAGGTGTGCAGGTGGGAAGAACGCAAGTCTGCATCTGTGCTCTCCAAAGTGGTAGCCCAAGGTCCAGGTGGTCACTGGGCACTTGGATCCTGGCTAGCTCCAGTGGGAACCAGACTCCTACTTTTTTTTTTTTTTTTAAGATTTTATCCATTTATTTGACAGACAAAGATCACAAGTAGGCAGAGAGGCAGGCAGAGAAAGAGAGGAGGAAGCAGGCTCCCCGCGGAGCTGAGAGCCCAATGTGTGGCTCGATCCCAGGATGCTGGGATCACGACCTGAGCAGAAGGCAGAGGCTTTAACCCACTGAGCCACCCAGGCGCCCCCGGACTCCTACTCTTATGTCACTTCACTTCATGCAGATTTAAACCAAACAACTGATGCTCATCGTGAATATACCACAACCCCTTGCATTGTACACTTTCAAAGGGTGACTTTCATGGTAAGTGAATAATATCTCAATTTAGAAAGTGATTGGAAAACTTTTTTTAAAAAAAGATTTTACTTACTTATTTGACACAGAGAGAGAGATCACAAGTAGGCACAGAGAGGCAGGCAGAGGGGGAGGGAGAAGCAGACTCCCCTGCTGAGCAGAGAGCCTGATGCGGGGCTCGATCCCAGGACCCTGGGATCATGACCTGAGCCGAAGGCAGAGGCTTAACCCACTGAGCCAGCCAGGCGCCCCTGGAAAATTTTTTAACGTATGTTTGGACCAACTTGGATAGGCCAATCTACCTTTTCAGCCGTACATTTTACAGATCCTAAAATAAGATCAAAGTATTTCCAGTGAAAGCCTAGGGGAACCTGGCTGGCTCAGTGAGGGAGGCATGCGACTGTTGATCTCGGGGCTGTGAGTTTGAGCCCCATGTTGGGTGAAAAGATGGCTTAAAAGAAAAAGTAAAATCTTAAAAAAAAAAAGAGCACTGTCATTGAGATGCTCTGCAGGTATAAAATAAGTACTAGATTTCGAAGGCTTAGTACAAACAGCGATAAAATATTCATAATTTTGAGACGTTAATAGGTCATTCTTTTTTTTTTAAAAAGATTTTATTTGTTTATTTGACAGACAGAGATCACAGTAGGCAGAGAGGCAGGCAGAGAGACAGAGGGGGAAGCAGGCTTCCCGCTGAGCAGAGAGCCTGACATGGGGCTCGATCCCAGGACCCTGGGATCATGACCTGAGCCGAAGGCAGAGGCCTTAACCCACTGAGCCACCCAGGTGCCCCTTAATAGGTCATTCTTAAATATTAACAGATTTATCCTTGTAACATTATGTGACAGTGGCTTATAGATGTTTACAAAATGTTGAAAGAATAAAAAAATGTTGAAAGAATAATATTTTGGATATATTTAGTTATGGAAAATATATAATAAAATGGATTTTTAAAAAAAAGATTTTATTTATTTATTTATTTATTTGACAGAGATCACAAGCAGGCAGAGAGAGAGAAAGGAGGAAGCAGGTTCCCCACTGGGCAGAGAGACCAATGCAGGGCTCGATCCCAGGACCCTGGGATCATGACCTGAGCCGAAGGCAGAGGCTTTAACCCACTGAGCCACCCAGGCGCCCCTAAAATGTTTTTTATTTTTTTTTCAAGTAGGCTCCATGCCCAACGTGGGGCTTGAACTCACGACCCTGAGATCAAGAGTTGCACGCTTTATGTATGAACTGAGCCATCCGGGCGCCCCTCGCCTACTCCTTTTCTATGGGGCTACCAGAAAATTTAAAATTACATAGTTTGCATTGTATTTCCGATGGACAGGGCCGATCTACAGGAAGTGAAAATGATGCCAGAAGCAATGGTTATTGGCGTTATCATGGCTACTGCATTTAATTCAAGCAAAAGGGGACGCCTGGGTGGCTCAGTTGGTTAAGTCACTGCCTTCCGCTTGGGTCGTGATCCCAGAGTCCTGGGATCGAGTCCCATCTCGGGTTTCCCCTGCTTCGCCAGGAGCCTGCTTCTGCCTCTCCCTCTGCTTGTGCTCTCTCTATCAAATGAATAAATAAAATCTTAAAAAAATAAATAAATTCAAGCAAAGGGTTGATGCCAGCAACATTTGCAAAAACATCATATTGAAAATACTGTTATGCTAAAAAAAGCAAAACAAATAAAAATAATATTACACTAAGACATCTATTAAAATTTTTTGCTTTATTCGTCAGTGGTGAAAAAAAATTATTGGAGGGTTGGACGAAATCCTTATTTCCTAACCCTAACCCTGTTCATTGCCTTTGTGATGTCTGCTCTAATCATGGAGCTATTTTCCATTTCTTATCTACTATTTGTTTTTACATTTTTTTAAGTTTATTTTTTAGTCATCTCTACACCCAGCCTGGGGCTCGAACTCGCACCCCCAAGGTCAAGCGTGGCACGTTCCACCGACTGAGCCAGCCGGACGCCCCTGTTTCTACATTTTTAAACTCAGATTTAATTTACTATGGTGTGTGAAAAAGCAGCTTTTGCACCATAAATAGGAGGTTCCCTCAAGGAAAGCAAAAATGGTTTTGTTGGATACTGGTTAGCTCGTGCGGAAAGTCGCACTGGCTCCCCTCTCCTTGCTGATCAAAGTTGTTGAACGAGAGCAGGAGAGATGAAGGCATGCTTGGCCCGGGCTGAACGCTCCCCTTCGAACAAGATGGAAAGACCGAAGGAGAACCAAAAGAGGAAAGACTTCTGACACACTGTCCATGTCACTTTTAAGGCAGTGAGACAACTCCTCTCGGTGATACTGGTACGGCGGCTACGTATTGTTACAGGTTGGTCCAAACCCCCAGAAGGTACAACACTGAAAGGGAGCCCTAAGCTATTTATTGGCTACAGTTAATAATAATGTACCCAGGACCACCTGCGGGGCTCGGTCGGTGAAGCGTCTGACTCTTGATTTCGGCTCCGGTCATGATCATGTCTAATGACACTGTGAGTAGATACTATTTCTGTTGTGCCCATTTTATGGATGAGCGCAGAGAGGTTGAATAACTCGACTCAGGCCACACAGCTCTCTACGGGAGGACCTGGGATTTGAACCCAGGCATTTAAGCTTGGGAGGCTCCCTGCTTGTAACCTTGACTCTTGAATTCATAGGAGCTCAGGAGTCTGGAATTTCCAGGTTCCGTTGGTTACAATGTTACCATATTTACTCTGAAGCTCTAAGGTGGGGCTCCTGGAAGGTTCATCCCCCAGTGGTCTTTGGCAAGTCGCCTTCCTTCCCTGGCTTCAGTATCCTCCTTCGTAGGCAAATACTAATACCACGCACATAGGGTGGTTGTGAGCATTGACAGAGCTAATGTGTGGAGAGTTAAAATTGTGCCTGGGGAGATGGTGATGTTGAGAAGGTGTCACAAGGACACAGAGAGCGGAATCCAAAAACCACAGGGCCCTTCAGGATTCTGCACCACATCCCGCCCAGGGGACATTGGGCAACTTCTGGGGCACATTTTGGGGACATGTCACAACTGGGGGGGCAGTTTGTGCTAGTGGAATCTAGCGGGTAGAAGCTATGAATCCTGTTCAACATCCTACAATACCCAGGGCAGGGCCCCACCACAGAGAACCATCCGGCTTGGAGCCAGACCAGTGACTCTATATGCACACAGACCGCCCCCCACCCCCTCCAAGGACCGCATTAAAGTGCAGGTTCTGAGTCAGCAGGTCAGGAGTGGGATCCGTGATTCTGAATTTCTAACAAACATCCAGGTAAAGAACCTTTGCCAGATGGGATGGCTAGTGGTTCAGGAAACATGGTTTTAGGACAAGGATCTAAACTGTGGCTTTTGGAGCACCTAAGGGGGCTGAGTCGGTTGAGTGTCTGCCTTTGGCTCAAGGTCATGATCTCAGGGTCCCGCACCAGGCTACCTGCTCAGTGGGGAGTCTGCTTCTCCCTCTTCCCCTCTCCCTGCTCTCTTCCTCTTGCCTCAAACTCCAGTATGGCTTGGTGCAGTCCTGGCTTCTATTTAAAATGTAGATATTTGGGGCACCTGGGTGGCTCAGTCGGTTAAGCCTCTGCCTTTGGCTCAGGTCATGATCTCAGGGTCCTGGGATCGAGCCCCACATCGGGCTCTCTGCTCAGCAGGGAGCCTGCTTCCTCCTCTCTCTCTGCCTGCCTCTCTGCCTGCTTGTAATCTCTCTCTCTCTCTGTCAAATAAATAAATAAAATCTTTAAAAAAATAAATAAAATGTAGATATATTATTCACCATGAATTTTTCTTTACATTAAAAAAATGATTGCATGAAAATATTACTTATCTGGGTACCCGAGTTTTGGGGGGCACACTTAAAATTGGCCCTTAAAGTTAGTGCACCCCTCTCCTTGCCCTGCTCAAGACCATCAGCGCGGCACCCCTGGGACAGCCAGGTTTCATAATCCGACCACCGATGTTCCAATCACACATTTCATTCTGCTTCCTCTTCTATGTTTTCTTAATCGCTCTACCCACCATCCTATCGACATCACCCCTCAAGGGTGTTTGTGGTTGCAAATTATTCTGTGTGATACTGCAATGGTGGATATACATCCTTATACCTTTGTCCAAAACCTATATAGATTGTACAACACCAAGAGTGAACCCTAACATCAGCCATGATCTTAGGGTGACGCTGATGTGCCCGTGTAAAAAAATACACCGTGCAGGGGTGGGATGCTGGTAGTCGGGGATGCTGGGTATGCGGGGAGGTGGCATGGGGGTGTGTGTGTGGATCTTTGTACCTTCCCCTCAATTTTCCCATGAACCTAAAACTGCTCTCAAAATAAAGTCGATCTACAAAAAGCACTGGGCTCTGTCACCCACCGAGTAGGATCTGACCCCCCTCTAGCCACCAAGAAACGGAGATCTCTCTGGATGGGATGAGGAAATGCCCAGTGGCCCCGGAGTCCCCGCCTCCCGAGGATGGGACCACCACCTTCTCTCACCTTTGTTCTTCGACAAGCTCACAGCCAGAATCTCCCAAGTGGTGATGGAATCTTTCAAAAACACACTCATGGTCTTCGTGGAGATTCTGGATGGGAAGGGAGACGTGGGAGCCTTAGAAGACAGGTGTCCGGGTTGTGGGGGAGAGCTGGGATGGAGGGGTCCCCGGGGAAGGGTTGGAGAGGCTCGTGGCTGGACAAATGTAAGTAGCCTGACTCTCAATTGTTCTAGGCTGGGTTGTGGGGTTGCACAGCGACTCCAGAAAAGAGGGGGGGTTGGGGCGCATGCAAATTAAGCAGATCCAGTCTGGGATGCTATAGGAACTGGTCTGGGGGGGGTGGGTTGAAGTGGGGGGGTATCTCAACCTTACCCATTTTTCTCAGGTTCATTGAGATTCTCTACGGTCCACAGCCAGCTCTCAGGGAACTGGCTTCGGGAAATGATCTCCTCTTCCGGGATAATATCGTCATCCATGTCACCTGGGAGGCAGGGGGTGGGGAGGGGAGCAAGGGGTTTAGAACAGACCCATCTCTCCACTGTCCCTAACAGCAGAACTCACCCACGGCCGCGCGATGGCTTTGGAGGAGGGAGCCCAGGCGTGTTTAAATTTGTGACTCTTCCCTCCATAAAAACACTATTAAAAATTACATTTTACAGTTGTGTCGGCATGAAGGCAAAAATAATCCAGGCTGGTTATAGGATGTACCCCTCCCCCAATTTTCATAGGCTTGAAAGCACACGCTTGAGCCTCTCTCTCTAAGCCCGGTAGCTCCCAGGCCCTGTGCCGGCCACATCTGATGGTGACAGTCCTGAGGGAAAACAGCAGACTCCGCAGACTCCCCAGACCTGATGGGGAGGGGTGGGGGAGGGGGTGGCCTTTTCAAGCCTGGCTGACACCATCAGCAAGTAGATGGGGTGGGGCTGGAAGAGGGTCCAACCCTGTCTGGACTTCCTTTAAAACATGATGGGCAGATTGTAACTCGGCTCTGGGTCTGCGAAATAAAATAGGTGACGCCCACTGATGCCTCAGGCCACGCACGTTCTGGAATAACCCATCAAAGTGCCTTTGGGGTATGGACACGCGAACAACTCTGTCTCACCCCCAATTGGCTAAAAAAAAAAAAAAAAAGGTGCACAATGCTAAGGAATGAAAACACCCAAGCGTGCATAAGCCCGATGCTGGTAGATGGGATTTTTTGGTCTAATTTTCCTCTTTGAGAAAGGACGTCTGAAGCTCACTGGAGTAGAAGGCAGTGAGCCTAGGTTAGTATATTTCACACAGCTTGAAGGGAGAGTCCTTTGTTCAGGTGTGTTGGAAATCTTTGGTTCTTTTTAGCGGTGTTGGTGGAGGGAGTGCTAGCCTTCCAGCTGAAAGAATTTAGAAATATCTGCCCGCTTTGGCAATGTCTGCCTTTAAGAAGTGACTGCCTATTAAGAACAAAAAAATTAATAAAAATATAAGTGTGCACCAAAAAACACACGTGTTCCCGCATAAGGAGTCCCCTACCTGCTGTCATACAGGCTAAGTAAAAATTGATGTGGGGGAAATTTCCCTTGGCTTGAATTTTGCCATGATCTGATAGCAAAAAGAAGTTTCAAAAGCAACTGTAAGCGAACAAAATGGAACTTTACAGTGAAGCAACCCAGCACACATGGCCTTAGCCAAGTGATCAAGGGTCACATCACCAATAATGGGACAAAATCAAGGTCATAAGGCCCCCGATACGATGCACTAAGAAGGCCACAATGTCTCTTTTGCGACAGTGCTGTCAAAAATGCAAAAGCTGAACGTGATTATAAGGAAACACTGAGCCAACCCAAACCGAGGGACAGGCCCCCAAAAGAGTTGGACATCAGAGTCGCTGCAAGACGGACTCTCTGACAGGGGTTGGGCAGATCTAAGGACACTAAGGAGACCCCACCAGCAAATAGGACGTCTGATTCTGGACCAGATCCTTTTCCTGTAAAGGACGCAAACCCAAACCAACCAGATCAAACCGAACTAGACCAAACCAAAACCAGACCAAACCAGACCAAAGCGAAGGGACTAGAGCAACACGAATGGGGCTAGAAGGTTTGGCGGTGGTAACGAGTCCACATTAATGTCCTAATTCTGGTGTCTGTGCTGGGCTTTCTGGGAGAATATCTCTGCTTCTAGGAAATCCACACTGAGCTAGTTGGGGGTGGTGGGTCCTCACACTGTTCAGGGGGAAGAAAAGGTTTTTATGACCATTTCCACTTTTTCTGTTGGAGACTATTGAAAGAAAAAAAAAAGGATTATTTTTGCTTTGATCAGGCAACGTGCTGCTGTGAAATTTCCCCTTCTTCTTCAGTTTTTAAGCAAAAGTATTCTCTTTACAGGACTTTTCATCCTGTAGTTAATAAGGTAAGTTCCCTCTATTTCAAGAGCCGCTCACATGGGCCTTTCTTGGAGCCCAGTTCGAAGGACACAATGTATGGTCCCCCATGAAAACAGTGGGATGTACAAAAGAAGGTTTCAAAGGGCCAGGTAAAATGATCACCAGGGCAGTGAATGCTCTGCATAAAATGGTTAAAAAGAAAAATCTGGAAAGGCTGGGATGAGCTGGGAATTTGCCAAGGTCCTGTGCTGCTCGCCATCCGCTGTCCCTGGGTTCAGTTTCGCCAGCGCCCGTCCTAGCAGAGAGATTTTTCCCTAGTCAAGACCCATTTTTAAAAAAAGCGTTTTTGAAAAGGAGGGATCCGGCCTCAGTGGGCTCAAAGCCTCTCAGCAAAGGGCAGTTAGACCATGCCGGTCCCCTCAGCCGCTGTGGTGGACCCTGCTCTGGGCGTGCTTTAAGTGGGGTTATTATAAGAGAAATCTCTCTTGGCTTTGCTTAGGACTTATTTGGCCTGAGATGTAAACGTTCAAGTGGGTATACATTTTGTCTTATCCAGAACTGAATGAATGAATGGATGAATGAAAATGAAGCCACAAAGGTTGTTAGGCATTGAGTTAGGCACCTCTTTGGAAAGCACCATAAATTAGTTTTCTCTGGTAAATGCAAGCTGAAAACCCATCTCAGACAGACGTTTCCTCTCCCCTCTGACCGGGCCTCCTCCCTCAGATAGGCCATCCACCCTCAGACAGGCCCCCTCCCAACTCAGACAGGCCTCCTCTCTCAAACAGGCCCCCTTCCCGCTCAGAGAGGCCCTCCTCCCTCAGACAGGCCCTCCTCAGACGGGGTCTCCCCCTCAAACAGGGCCTCCCTCTCAGACAGGGCCTCCTCCCTCAGACAGGCCCTCCGACCTCAGACAGGCCCTTCTCCCTCAGACTGGCCCCTCCCTTCTCAGGCGGGGCCTCCCCCCCTCAGGTGGGGCCTCCCAGCTCTGGCCTCCCCCATCCACCCTCGCCCCCGCAGGCAGACTCACTCCTGGCCAGTCCCAGGGGGTCGTCGTGGCTGTAGTTGAGCCGCAGCTGGGTGATGTAGTTGCAGCAGTCCAGGAAGGCCTTCACGCAGCGCTCCTGCTCCTCGTGGGCGATGAACTGGGCCCTCCGCTCGCAGGGGTACTTCATGATGTTGTCCCGC
This sequence comes from Martes martes, assembly GCF_963455335.1. NCBI lineage: Eukaryota > Metazoa > Chordata > Mammalia > Carnivora > Mustelidae > Martes > Martes martes. Next base: position 212,732,956 of record NC_137888.1, on the reverse strand, counting down.
ATGCCTTGCGTGCAGCACATGCGCACCTCCTTCGGGTACTGGCCGGCTGTGGGGGCGCAGAGCCCGCGTCATGCCCGCAGCCCCGGCCTCGGAGCGGGAGGCCCTCGGGACAGACGGCAGGGAGGCCGTCCCCACGGCCAGGCCCTGCCCTCCTCCCTCCTTGGCGGGGCCCCCCGCCTGCACAAGGCTCAGGGGGCGGCCAGGGCTCCCACCTTTGTCTAGTCTCTTCTCCATGAGCTGGACGGAGCGGCGGCGCCGGGTGGCTGGCTTGGGGCACTCGAGAGCTGAGGGGCAGGCGGACACCAATGGGATGGGTCAAGCACCGATCGGGAGCTCTCCAGGTCCTCCTCCCTCAGACAGGCCCTCTCAGTAGCCACGGGGGAGGGGAGGTGTTGCTCCCATGCGACAGAGCAGGAAACCGAGGCTCGGAAAGCAGGGACTGGCTGGGTGGTGGCCCAGGCAGGACTGGAACCCAGGCCCCCCCACCCCCCCACCCCAGAACCCAGCCCTCCAGCGCGCTCAGCCTGTGGGCAGAGGCGCCGCCCCCTCCCTCGCGCTCACTCGTCCTCTGGGCGGTCTGCAGCTCCTTGTTGGTCTTGAGGGCCAGCCCCGCGTCCGTGAAGACCCCGGCGTAGTCCTGCCCGCTGCCCGCCGTGCAGCCGATGTCCGCGTTCTCCACCACGTTCCAGATCTGCGGGGCCGGAAGCGGTCACGTGCGGGCCTCCATCCCCCGGGGCCCACGCACCCGCCCTTCCCTTGGTTCTCATCCCAGACCCCTCTCAGAGCCGCGAGCTGGCCGTGGCCACGACCACCCCCTGCGTGGACCCGACCAACCGCACTCCCACTGCACCCTTGACTTCCACCGGCCGGTGTCTGCTCCTTCCAGCCCACGCCTGACCCCCCCCCCGCCCCCCCTTCCTGTGCTCTCCCCTCCCCCCAAATGCCACCTCAACCCAACGCCACCCCTCTGCCTCTGCTGCCTTCCACCCAAACATGGTGGGGGGCGGGGGTGGGGGCGCACCTTGCTCTGAGTCAGCTTGTTCTTCTTGTTCAACACGAACACACCCTTGTCCACCGCCACGAGCCCCACTCGGGCCCCCGGGTCACCCTCGATCTTGAGCATCATCTGCTGTCCAGGCAGATACGGCCTTTCGCCCTTCCTGACACCTTTCACCACCAGCTGTGGGGGGGGGGGGAGGAGCAGGAGAGAGGGGTCAGCACGGCCAGGCATCGGCTGGGACAGTCCGAGGGCAGCAGCTGGCGGGAGAGGAAGGGGAGGTGGAGCCAGAGGAAGCGAAGTCGTGAAGGCCAGGAGACAGTGTGGGAGCAAGAGAGGCCCTGGGGCTGCAACGGAGCAGTGCCCAGGGAGCAGGGGCTGGGGGAGAGAAGGGGCTGGGAAAGGCCACAGGCAGAGAGGCTCTGACCCTGGTGGAGAGCCTGCCTGGAAGGCTGGAGGGAGGTGGAGACCAGGAAAGCATCGGCACGTGGGGTGTCCCAAGATGGGTGAAGGGGGAGGCTTGGGAAGCTTACCGTGCCCACACAGGAGTCCTTGATGTCCACCCACACGGAATCGGCCACCACCTCCCTCTTGCCGTTGCTGCCGGTGAGTGTGTAATAAGCCACCAGGCGGAAGGAAGGAATGAATTTCGGAGTGATGCTCAGAGGCATGACGACCAGGTCCTGGCCAGGTTCCCGCTTCTGGCGGCCCACAGTCAAAATCTTCCCTTTGTTCATGATCTGGGAGGAGCAGGTTGGTATAAAGATCAGCAAGGTGGGAGGGGGGTTCTGGAGAAGCGGGAGGGAGGGGGGGTGCCTGGGATCCCAGCAAGCCACAGACCAGGTAGGTGTAGTAGGTGATGGTCTGCTCCCGGCTGGGGTCCGCTCGCAGGTGGAAATTGACATTGAGAGTCTCCCCAGCCTTGAGCTCCAAGCGAGGCACGGAGATGTGCAGGTAGTTTTTGAAGTTGCCCATGGCGTTGTAGGGCTGGACTTTCATTTCCCTGGTGGCCTGTCGAGGCTCTGGGATACCCACCTTCTTCGTGCGTACCTGGGCAAGGAAAGAAGGATGAATGCTGGCCCCCTCCCCCCAAAGATGTCCATGTCCTAAGTCCTGGGACCTGCAAATCTGGTACCTTCTGCGGCAAGAGGAACTTTGCCAACAGAATTAAATAAAGGATCAGAGGGTGGGAGATTGTTTTAGATTATCTAGGTGGGTTGAATATAACTCGGTGATCCTTCTAAGATAGCTCAGCAGCCGGAAGGACCCCTAGTGCCGAGCAGAACCCCTCTGTGAGAATGAAAACATCTCGGTGTGAGCGCTACTATCGTTAAGGGAATGGCATGATTCCCTTACGCAAATAAAAGGGCCCCACTCTGCCGGTGGCAGGACGACTGGGGGCAGAGGGCAGGGACCCTCTGTGCCCGGCCCTCGGCAATGGGGCCCCAGGCGGGCGAGGACTCACGACAATGGTCAGGGTCTGTATGTTCTTGGGTGTGTTCATGGTCAGCATGGCCACACCATCTTCCTGCGTCGAGGTCCGGGCTTCGGTATCCTTGATCTCCACGGGGACGTTGCGGGCTGGGGAGCCATCAGGGTTTGTCACGAGCACCTGTGGGGGCGGGGGCAGGTGGAGGGCATGGAAGTGGACCCAGAGGTGGGGCCAGTGCCAGGAGCCGGGTTGGGAGTTGCAGGTCCACTTTGGGTCTCACCATGAGGTCAAAGGGCATGGCTGGTTTGAAGAACTTGGGTGTCTTGGTGAAGTGGATCTGGTAGGGGGAGGTCACGATGGGGATCCCGCTGTACTCCGCCTCCACCATGTCGCTGCCTGAGGGGGCCAGCCATGAGGGCAGTCTCCTGGGCCACCTCTCCAGACTGGACCCCACCTTCATACCGGGCCTCCCGCCTCAGACTAGGCCGCCTCCTCAGACTGAATCCCACCTTCATAGTGGACCGCCCCCCTCAGAGTGAGCCTCCTCTCTCAGATTGGATTCTACCTTCATACTGGGCCTCCCTGCTCAGACTGGGCCTCCTCTGTCAGACTGGATCCCACCTTTATTCTGGGTTCCCCTCCTCAGACTGGGCCTCCTCTCTCAGACTGGATCCCACCTTCATTCTGGGCCTCTGCCCTGAGACTGGGCCTCCCTTGTCAAGCCGGATATCGCTTTCACCTGGATCTCTTCTCTTCGACTTGGTCTCTCTTCTCCCTTCTCAGACTGGATTCTACCCTCATTCCGGGCCTCTGCCCTCCAACGGGACCTCCCCCCTCAGCTGGGCTTCTGCCCTCAGACCAGGTCTCACCTGAGTCCAAGACAACAGTGGCCGACACGTACAAGGACATCCCCACCAAGGCATCTTGTCGGGAGGGTTCCACCCCGTTTAGGAGGACATTTCGGCTCAGCTTGGCCTCCCCAGTGCCATCGTCGATCTGGGGAGAGGGAAGGAGACTCAGAGAGGGGGAGGGGCGAGGCTGGGGGAGGGCGGAAGTTCAGAGTGCAGGGGGCACGGGGCGCGGAGGAGCAGAGCACCTTAATGCGGCTGAGGGACTGGGCCAGAGAAATCCTGTGGTCACCGTCCTGGACCCCAAAGATGACGAAGGCTACTCCATCCACACTCTTCCCGTACAAGAACCTGAGAGGCAAGAGAGTCTCAGATGCTCCTCTCCTGAAAGGCGCGCTCAACGTCCACTCGCTCCTCCCGCAGCGCCCCTGGACCCTCACTTGGTTCTCACCTGGTCTACACCTGCTCCCTCACCTATCCCTCCGCCTGGCCTCGTTCCCAGACCCTCACCTGGCCGTGATGGTGACCGTCACGCCCTTTGGGTCATCGATATAGTAGAATTTCTCTTCAGGCTCCAGGTGAACCTCAAAACTGGGCAGCACTGGGGGAAGAGACATACCAGTAGGGCACCAGCGCTGGGGCCTGGGGCCCGGCGCCGCGGGGACCCCCACCCAGACACCCTCCTCCTCTTACCGTATTCCTTCACCTCGAACTCAGCAGAGAAGACCTGCTGAGGGGCATCTTCGTAGTGGACTTGGATCTTCCACTGTCCCATGCTGTGGGGAAGGCAGGACGGTGAGCCCCACATGCCCCCACGGCCTCCCTTGGGAAAGGGAACCCCCTCCAGGACTGCCTGACGTACTTGACCAGCTCCGGGATGTTCCAAGACTGCGACAAGATGCCAGCCTGGTTTAGAGAAGACAAGGAGTCCCGCTTGATGGGAACACCGTCTGGGGTCTGCAGAGACAGGGAGGGTGCGTCTCTTCAGAGATCAGGCCTAGGCCTCAGGCTCTCCTCTCCCTCTCTGTGTCTGGCCACTCTCTGTGTGTCATGACTCCTGCTTTTGAACATGGACTTGAGTCCGTCGGCCTGGATTCAAATCCCCGTGCTGTCATTTGTGAGCTGTGTGACCTTGGGCAAGTTACTTAACCTCTCTGTGCTCAATGTGCCCACGGAGAAAAAGGAGATAAATAGAGCCCCTACCTCACTGGCTTGGGACATGGTTAAAGTAAGCAGGAGTTCACTGTCGTCAGGGTCTGTCTGAAGACTAACAATAACTAGCATTTATCACCTCCTTTCTGCAGGAATCTGGGCCACAAAGAGTTGCCTACGTTTGACTCTTTGACCAACACGGATAGCAATTCCACGTGGTTCGACCAAGTCCACATTATTTCATTTGTTGCCAATAATTAAATGTCAGGAGACATCCTGTGGACATCTGGCTCTCTGGCTCCTCTTGGAGATCGGGATAATTGTGGAGAATGGATTCCTGTTGGTTTGAGGAGACATTTGACTGGGACTGTGCCCTTAGACCGAGGGGCTGTGCCCCTAGAAGTGTGTGTTCCCCGGTTCCCACAAATTCCACTGACTCCCCAAATCAGCTCACGGCTGTCAGAACCTGGTCCCTGTTCCCTTTGCATGATTTCAAGAAATACTCATGATGATTCTCTGAGAAAGACCTGCCTCTTCCCTCCCTCCTTCAGTTTGTCCTTCCGCTTTCCCTTCCCTCCTTCCTCCCTTCTCCCTGTAAATTTTTATTAAGTTAGTATAGGCCAAGCACTGTGCTGGGTTCAGGAGAGAAGGTCCTGAATGTACATATTTAAAAAAAAAAAAAATCCCTTCCCGTGTGGAATTGAGGTTCTGTGGAGGTTGTGGGGGGGGGGGCAATTAGCAAATGAATAAATCCAATTGCTGGGATGCCAAGAGGAGATGACAAGAAGGGAGAAGAGTAAAGTGTGTGTAGGTTGAAGGGGAGGGAGGTTGCAACTTTACAGGATGCTCAAGGAGGCTTCTCTGTAAAACTGGGACATTGGTGACATTTGAGCAAAGACTTGAAGGACGCGAGGGGGCAAGCAGTGTGGGTATTTGGAGGAAGAGGGTACAGGGGAACAGCCTGTGCAAAGGACCTGAGGCAGGTCCTGCACGGCAGTTGGAGGTACAGCAAGGAGGCCCATGTGGCTGGAGCCGAGTGAGTAAGGGGGAGAGAGAGGAGGGGAGGGCAGGAAGGGGACAGGGCAGGTCGCGCAGGGCCTTGGGGACGGCAGGAGGCCTTACGCTTTTACCCCCCCGGGAGGTGGGAACACCTGGAGGGCTCTGGGTAGAGGAGGGCGGGACCTGAGTTGGGTGCTCGCGGGCGCCCTCTGGCTGCAGGAGGCGGAATGAACTACATAGGTTTTATCCGTGTCGCCCCAATCTTCTAATGAGAAGACTGAGGCCCAGGAAGGGGGAGGGACCTGTCAGTGACCCGGGGTTTATGTGGAGCCAGAATCCACGTGGTATCCCTGGATCTCTGCCCCGTCTCCAGTGTTCTTTCTGTGTTTGTGGCTCTACTCATTGCTCTGTCTTTAGGTCTGGTCAGGTGTGCCTTTTCTGGAGTCTCTCTCCGTCTCTGCTTGAGTCTTTTCTCGGGGCATCCGTGGGGCCCCGGCTGGCTCGTACCTGGATGACGATGATAACACTCCGACCCACCGGCAGCAGGTCGTTGTCCACGGTGAAGATCCGATAGTGGACTGGGAGGGGGTGGAAGAGAGAGGGGGCGGTGGGTGAGGCCCTGCCCCTCCCCGCAGCCCGGGGCCCCGCCCTCTCCAGCCGCTGCCCCTCCCGTTTTACCCGTGGAGCCCGGGGTGTAGATGGTCTTGTCTGTCTGGATGAAGAGATACCCGCTCTGAGGGCTGACCAGCACCACCTTTTCCACCATGGTGGCCCCAAAGGCCGCCTGGATAGTCACAAAATTTTTTCCCTTCTCTGATATTAAATCCTTGTCGTTGGGGATCTAGGGGTGGACCAGAGAGGGTCATTAGGACTCTCCTTCTGGGCCCCTGGCCCACATCCAGCCCCCAGGCCTTTGGTGGGACCCACAGCTGCCCCACCCATCAATAGCACCTGCTCAGCCCTCCCGCTCTCCCTGGTGTGCCCAGGCTGGGAGAGGAGGGCCACTCGGAGAGGGAGCACGGGCTAGAGAGGTGGTAGGGGTCAGAGAAGGGGGACCCAGACAGCGGGCTCGGGATAGGAGGGGCTCATTGAAGGAGGAGTCTCAGGGAGGAGTGGGCTCCAAAGTGGGAAGGGGGTGGACATCAGCCTGTGCATCCCTCAAAAAGGGAAGGGGGTGGACATCAGCCTGTGCACCCACCTTGATGGTGACCGTGCTCAGGTAGTCATTGGCGCTGCTCAGCTCGGTTCTCTCGTTGGACAGCACTTGCTTCTTGGCCGGAAAGTCGTGGACTGTGACTGTGACTCCAATGTTCTCTTTCCAGTCGTGGGCCTCCAGCACCACAGTCTCATCGTTCCCCAGCCGCAGGACGTTGGGGGTGATCACGGAGAACCTGCCGGAGCGGGCACAGGCAGGGGATGCTGTTCTAGGGACCTGGCATCCCAATCCTCACCCACACATCGTGAAACTCCCAAGGTCTACGCAGTCAGATCTCGAGGCCTCTGAGTCACGACTGTGACAGAATCACTGAACACCACCGTGCATGCACCGTAAACCCGCAGACTCCTGGTTCGAGAAACGTGCACCCCCCATTACAACCCTGAATCCCACAAACACCCAGCTCTTGAACTCTTGAGCTCATAGGAAACCCGAATTCATCAACAGCCCAACCCACTGACCCCTCTTTCCCCAGGCACTCAAGTGCACCCCGAATTTTCCTGAGACCTGACCGCACAAACACCCACTCCAACCTCAGAAGTAACCACGTTTGGGAAGGGGTCGTGACTACTCACAGGGGATCCCCCAGCACCAGGGGGAAGCTGGTCAGCAGCAGCAGCAGACTGGGGCCCAAGGCAGGCCCCATGGTGCCCAGGGAAGTGGAGGGACAGAGCGACGGAGGGATGGAGGGAGAGGCTTGGGAGGGAATGAGCAGAGGCTGTTAGAGGGTTCCTTTTATCCGGCTCCCGCCTTCCCTCCACCCCCACCATAGCCCAGCCCACAGCTCCCATGGCCTCCCCCTCCCTGGGGCTGCCCCAGATTTCTCAATACCGTTTCCTAAGCTTTTCAATCCCTGGGGCCGGTGTGTCCTGGGGTCACTAACCCAAGGGCACGTCCTCCTACAACACAAACACACCTTCCCTTTGCCATGGCCTCCCTCGGGGTCAAGGACAGCTGGTGAAACTTCTCTCATTGTACGTACGTTGTAGTAGAGGAATACCGAGGGCCAGAGAGTCTCCACCCCAGATATCGGGGCCCGATCCGCAGTCCACTTCTGGCCATGCATTTATTAACCAAAGCCTTCCTACCAGTCCGTCTCTATGCTGGTAGCGGAAGTCCTTCCTCCGTGCTTGGATCAGGCTGGGGGACAGAGTCCAGCACAGACCCTCTGGGCCCCACTCTTCTCCCCAGTGGAGAAGAACCCTGCTGCTTGGAAGGTCAGGGAAGATTTCTGAGAGGAGAGGATATGTCAGCTGGGCTTTGAAGTATGTGTAGAAGTTTGCTATGCAAGGGAGCATGTTTTTTAGGGCAAGGGGAGCCTGGAACTCTCATCACCTACCCTTGTCAGGTGACAGACATGGCCTGAATGACTATGACGATTTAAAAAGTCGTCATTGGGGCACCTGGGTGGCTCAGTGGGTTAAACCTCTGCCTTCGGCTCAGGTCATGATCTCAGGGTCCTGGGATCGAGTCCCGCATCGGGCTCTCTGCTGCTCCCCCACCCCCGCCTGCCTCTCTGCCTACTTGTGATCTCTGCCTATCAAATAAATAAATAAAATCTTTTTTAAAAAGTCATCATTGAGCAAAGTCCCCATTGCTAGACTTTTTTTCTGTCTTACATCAACATTCTCTTAATCTGTCATTATTACTATTATTATGAATTGTATTTAGTTTTTTGGTAGGAATACCTGGTATATTCAAACGGTTCAACGGCTAAGAGGTGCAAGGAGGTATACAGGGCAAAGGTCACTTTCCTCCTTTTCCTGTTGGCAAACTTCCAGGTCTCAAATATCACGGTACAGTTGAACTTCTGGTTCCTTCCAGAGACACCTTACACATTGGTAAGCGTTCGCGAGTTTTGAAAACAAGTGATCAGTGTTCTCTGCATGCTGTGCTTCCGGGTCTCCCTGCCTGGGTTACACCTTGCTTTTTCACAAACAATGTCCTTTAGAGATTGTTTAATATTGGTGCCAAGAGAGCCTCCTGTTCTTTGAGGCAACCGCCGCGCATTGCATTGTGCGAAAAGAACCCGCCTTTCCCGCGGACCGAGTTCCATGGTTACGAGCCGAGCCGTGTTTTCTCCAGTGAGTAATGTTGAGCCTGCAACACTTTCTAGTTCTGACACTTACTAGTGGTAAACTTTGGCCACCTGCCAAATAGCCACCCCGAGCCTCAGTTTCCCCAGGTAAAGTGAGGTTATCAATGGCGCTCACTATGCAGCATTGCTCTTGCCATGAAAGGACGTAACCCTGGATCAAAGGGGACTCACATATGCGAATAATCTCGCCAGATATTTCTGTATTTCCCTCCATGACTGTATTGATTTACATTCTTGCCGACCCTGCAGGAAATTGCTGATTTCCCCACTGCCTCGCCATGACAACCTGTTGGCAAAGCTTTGCATTTTTTGCCTCAGCGTCATTTCGATGTGCATCTGTTGGATTCCCAGCAAGCCTGTGCATCCGGGGGAAGGGGTTTGTGAAGTCCGGGGTGCAGATGGCAACTGGTATGGAGCATCCCCATCTCTGAAGGGCTGGTTTCCAGAGTCCAAAGGGAGGGGTTAAAGGGGAGCTCGGTGAGGATTTCCTGTAAACCACGCTCTTTTCCTGGCTCTGCTGTCATGCCTGGAGTCGGGGGAGGCGCGCAGAAACAGAACAAACTTGGCCCCTGTCTGCTTTGATTGCAACACCCTTTCTTTGGAAGAAGGAGGGAGAGGGAGGGCGAATGCCTGCTTACTGTCCAGAATCGAGAATAGACTTCTGAAACAGGGAGGGGAACCTGCTAGGATCTCCCAACGCCCTCTATGCCCTTGCTCCACCCCACCCCCAACTATTTCCTCGATCAATCACAGCCTTAAACATTGGAGCTCTTGGACCGTCTTGGGCACGTGTTGCTGCTGGCCTCTGCCTCCCTTCCAGGCCTGGCTCCTTCTTTCTCTGAGTCTCCGTTAATCCTGCCGAAGGACGGGATCGATGATAGCTCCTGCTGTTTTGACAAGGAGAGCTGCTAAGATGCTTTGGAGCCCTGGGCTTGTACGCTCTACGCCCAGGGTGGTGGAAGTCTGGGAAGGGTCCTGTCCCCGATCTCTAGGAAGTGACCAGAGGGCTGAAGGCAAATGCAGAACAAGGTCTGTTAGGAAGGAAAGAATTCTCCAAGGCTTCTTCCTGGGGTGGGCATTCGTGCCCAGAAGTGCAGGAGGATGACAGGCAAGATAAGGCAGCTGGGGAGACAGAGGAGGAGACTGGGGGGGTGGGTGGGACTTCTGGTTAGCTGGTGCACCCTGCCCAGCATTCCAGGTATGGAGGGAGGGAGAACCAGGCTGCCCGAGCTGGGTGTGGTATCTGGGACCAACCGAGTATTTGCCGTTTATCCGCAGTTCAGGCGGAGCTGGGTGCCCTGTATTATGTCAGGCCACCCTAGCTGGAGAGGCAAGGAGAGAAGAAGGGGGAAGGAAGTGGGGATGATTTCTGGGTGGGAGGAGGTGCTCCCCCGTCCCACGCCTGCTTGAGTGCGGTTACTTCCCTGCCTCCCTCCCCCCCACCCCTGACCCTTCAGAGGCAGTGTCGGGCCCAGGAATGGCAGGGACCACCGCTCCCTCCTGGCCCCCCACTTCCAGAATGGGGTCTTTGCTACACTGCTTTCTGAGAATCTCCCTCCCCCCACCGTGCAACCTGAGCTTCCCCTTCTCACTACTTATTACTCATTAACTTGAAAGTAAACTTGGCCTGGTTGAGTCTCCTCTGCCCCTTGGTTCTTTCTCCCCGCCCCCACCCCCGCACCCCCTCACTCGTAGTCAGCAGAGGCCTGGGCACCAGGCCCCCCTCCAGCCCCCCCGCCTTGGAGGATACAGGGGCAGAGGTTTTTGACCTCCCAGCCCCAGTTTCTAATCTGTAAACTGGACCGTCACAACCATGGAACTTCTCTCTGAGTCTTGGGGTGACAAGCTGGTGGCATCAGCAGACAGAATGCTCAGCCTGGTGTCCAGCGCACCTGGACTGTGTGTTTATTTTTCCCAACACCTGCTCCTCCCCCTTCGTGCCTTACTTCCGGGACAGCCCCGCCAGGCCTCCAAGCCAAGTTCCCCCCTTCCTCCCTGTCCCCTGCATTCCCTGTCCCAGTCTGTCCCTTCTCTCTTACCCCTGTGGTCCGCGGCCTCCCTGGTGCAGGCTCATTGCTTCCAGACCACATGCTCTACAGCAACTGGGGACTTTTTCTAAAAACCCAGAATCGCAATCCTACGGCATCGTGATGTCGAAAACAGGAATACATAACAAACGAGGCCAAAGGCCCTGTGAGACCCAGACGCAGCGCCTTATCCCACCAACCTTGTTTATTCTGCCTGTTTTGCAGACCAAGAAATGGAGGGCTTTGACCACTTGCACAATATCCCCCAGCTGGCAAGATCTGGGGTCTAGAGTTCATGTTCCTAAACTGTATGAGCTTCTGACGGCTGCTGTAACAAATGACCACAAACTTGGTGGCTTAAAATAACCCCTTTACTATCTTACAGGTCTGGGGGTGGGGGCAGATGTCTGCAATCAAGGTATAGGCAGGCCTGTGTTCCTTCATTTCCTTTGGGAGGCTCCAGGGGAGAAATCATCTTCCAGCCTTTTTTGCTTCTAGAGGCCACTCCACTCGAGGCTTGTGTCCCCTCCGTCCCTCCAGCCCCACAGCACACTCCCCCGGGGCGAGGGGGAGTCTTGTCCCTCTCCTTCCTGGATGGACCTCTTGCAAGGGTCCTTGTGCTGACCCTGGGCAATCCAGGATCACCTCCCACCTCAGGGTCTTTCACTGAATCACAGCTGCAAAGTGCCTTTTGTCACAAACTACGACATTGGCAGGTTCCAGGGACTGGATGCAGACATCTCTGGGGAGCCACGACCCTGCCCAGCCCCGCACGCGCAGGGAGTAAAACCTCGATCCTGTACGGCCACGTCCTTCCCTGCTTTAAACTTTTCCTCGGCTCCTGCAGGCACAGGCAAGAAGTCCAGCCGCGTCTGCGAGTCTGCGCCCTGGGGCTTCTGCCAGGCTCTCCCTCCCACCCCCCCGCCCCTTCCCAGCTCCAGCCAGCCCTGCAGTGGGACTGGCAGGCTATTCTGGGCTCCTCTGCCTCCACGTAACTTCCTCAGTCTGCAATGCCTCCCCACTTCCCTGTCTGGCAGGGCTATTTATTCACCTGTGCCCGTTAAACTTGCTTCCGTTTGCAGGAAGCCTTGACCCCAGCCCAATTCTCTACCCGTTGTGCCCTGCCTGTGCCCCCCTCCCCAAAGAAGCATCTCCCAGAGTTCCAAAAGGGGCTCTGGGCACTCTAGCTGAAGGGTGTGCTGGAATTGGGGGGCGGGGGGAGAGCCTCATCTCCGGAGCTGCCCGTGTGTGTGTGTGTGTGTGTGTGTGTGTGTGTGTGTGTGTGTGTGTGTGTTTTCAGGTCCGTTCCTAATCAGAGGTCATTCCTTAAAGTTCGCTGCAATTCACAAAAGGCTAGGCTGTGCTGAGTCACTCACAGTATTATCCTGGGCCATATTCGGTGACCTTGTGGGACCCCCCTTTCACAGGCTGGGAAACAGGTGAAACCACTTATCTAGGGTCACACAACAAAGGGGGCAAGTGGCCGCAGGGAGCCCAGGTGCAAGGGGGCAGTGCCGTTGGTGGGAAAGCACAGCTACGACATCAGACTGTTGCTGCTTTGAGTCCCGAGTCTCCCAACTTGTCTGCTGTGTGGCCCTGTGCAAGTGACTTAGCCTCTCTGTGTCTCACAGGCTTTTTGATAGGAATGAGGGTCCGCAGAAGCCTTGGAAGAGGGTGTGGCATAAAGCAGTCATTACGTGTCGTGGCCAGTCTTCGCTGTGAGCTCTTGTAGGTCCGCCCACCATGTTTTCCCGCCCTCCAGCCTCTGCGGGTGCTGTCCCCTCGCCGGGGCCTGCTGCCCTTGCCCCTACTGCTCCAGTCGCCTTTCCCCGACTTCCCAGGCGAGGTCAAGGCCCTGTGATGAAACTGTCCAGTGACTCAGCCCTTTCCCTGACCAGCCCCCCACCCCAGACTGTAAGCCCCTTGAGCGGGTCGTGCCCCCTGCTCTGTCCTGAGCGCCGGGAGGTTGCAACCTTCCCTCCACAAGGAACACGGGTTTCTAAATTGTACGCACAGCCTGTGTTAGACCTCAACACCCAGAAAGGCAAGGAACCAGGGTAGCAAAACAGATCGGTCGTTATTGCACAGTTGCGAGCGGTGGGTGGCTCTGGGGCAGGGACAGGGCTGCCCCGGGGTGGGGGGAGAGGAGACAAGGGGGCTCTCTCCTGAATGGGCCCCTGGGCCTCGAGTCCGGAGAGCGGGGAGCCCCCGAGAGCGGGGTGCCGTACCAGTGCGCCGCCCTTCTCCCCCACCGCACGTGCTTTGGGGGCGGAGCTGGAGGGTGAGGAATGTGTGCGGAGGGCGGAGGCGGGAGGTGGGGGAAGGAGGACAGTTCCAGACGCTGGGGGATGATCACAGAAGCTCCCGGCCGCTGGCTGTTTTGCTGACTTTGGATAGGCCTTCCCGGAACCCAGAATCGGTCATTCTAAAGGCAAACAGCAAGGACGGGGTCCGGCAGTTGAGGGGCACGAGGCCCCGCTCACCCGGAGCCCATCAAGGCCACGCCCAGAGCAGCTTGCCCACCTCCCCCCACCTCCCCCCGCCCACTGCAGCCCCAGAGCCCCGCCCACTCTGCCTCCAGAGGTGCCGCCGACTCCGCCCCCGGGCTCACATCTGCTCCATTTGCATGTCCTCCTCGTCCTCCTGGGGCAGCTGCAGGTAGGGGTTGTCGCCTGCCGGCTGGAACTTGTAGCCGGTGAGCACGAAGAAGGCCAGGGTGGACCCCTCCACCAAGAGCTGGGGGGGCAAGGGGCATGGCAGTGTCGGGCATAGCCCCCCCCCCCAGCCACTGTCCGGCCCACCTGCCCACCCCACCTGTGGTCTTGGTCTTCACCTGGTACAGCCACTGCCACTGGAAGGGCACGGCCACCTGCAGCAGGATGGCGATGATCCGCGTGAAGTACACGTAGCAGATGACCTGCCGGGACACGGGCAGAGGCCGGAGGCGGGCTCAGAGTGACGGCGGGCAGAGGGGCTAGAGTGGGCACCCCAGCGGCTGGTTGTATACACCCCCCCCCCGCAAAAAAACAAAGACAAAACACCCCCAAATACTTGCTTCAGTGAGAAGAGGGCTCGTACCATGATGTAGTAATGCCGAAACAGCTTCAGCTTGGCCAGGTTCACTGCCACTGCCGGGTGTGTGCAGACGGGGGAGGGGAGGGGAGAGGAATGGAGGAGGGCCGTTTCGGGGGGTATCCAAGGGGCAGGAAGTCTGGAGGGGGGCCTTTCAGAGGACACGCAGCAGGGGCAGCCGGTGGGGAGGGAAGGGACATCCAGGGATCAGAAAGAGGGGCCTGGAAGCGGGGACAGGGGCCGAGGGCACAGCACGTCCGGGGACCAGGGCCTCACCCTTTCCATCTGTGCCAGATGCGTCCTGGAGATGCCGGATGGACCTGGAACGGGACAGGGGACGCGGACGGCTGTCAGCACTGCCTCCTACCATGTCTGCAGGGGCTGGGGGTTGGGGGCAGGAGCCTCACCAGACCACAGGGAAGAGGATGGCACCGCAGCAGATGAGATCCACCAGGAAGAGGATCTCCTTCCAGAGCATGTAGTCACTGGCACCCTCCTCACGGGACTCGATGACGATGTACGCCACGTTGGCCAGGACCTGCAGGGCGGGGAGAGGTGGGGAGGGGGCAGTGTGGGGTGGGTCGGTGTGCCCCAAGAGAGCATGTGTGCCCGCCCGCCCCAGGGCCCCAGCGGCACCTGCAGTGGAATCACGATCCCAAAGATCTTCTTCTCCTTGTCTGACAGGACGTACTTGACGAAGGCCCAGCCAGAGCCGATCAAGGCGATGGTGATGAAGAGGAGGGCGCCCTTTAGCCTGGGAGGGTGTGTGTGTGTGGTGAGGGGGGTGGTGCCCGCCCCCTCGGCCCACCCCCCACCTGCCACGGAGAAGGGCACTCACAGGTGTGTGATGTAGTGCATGACAGCGAGGCCTTCAATGGGGTGGCCCTGGCTGTTGATGAAGTAGTAGTTGATCTGGAGGCGGATGGATGGACGGACAGTCAGACAGACAGATGGGCATGGGGGTGGGCAGTGGTACAACTGGGAGGGTGGTGGTGGTTTAGGAACACAGAGAGTCACTGCGGGCTCAGGGGCCACAAAGGTGACAGAACCGACAGTTGTGATCGGGATGGCGGGAGGACCCAGAAACGGGTGGTCGTGGCTGTGACAAAGGAGGGGAAGTCACAGCTGGATGGACAGTGAGACCGTCTGTCAGGGGGAGAGTCGGAGCCAGGCCAGCGGGCAGTCAGACGTAAGGACAGACGGTCACAGATGGACAGGACAGGCAGACAGCTGAGCTAGGTGGACAGTTGGTGGCCACAGTGACAAAAATGGCTGGACATGGGGACATTTGGGACACGTGAACTCCCAAGCCCAGGGTCTGCAGAGATTGGGGTAATGGGCTCCACGGGCTTCTTCCTGGACCCAGAGACCCCAGCCCACCCCCTTCTACTCCCAGCCCAAGGCTCTCACACTGTGGAAGAGAAGGGAGATGCTCTTGGTGAAAGCCAGGGCTGCCATAAGCCAGTGGATCTTGAAGACGTTGTACCTGGCAGGGGGGTCAGGGACAGAAGAGGGTGGGAGGCATTGGTCAGGGGCAGGGATGGGAGGGCTATGATGAGGGGAGGTGGAGGGACCACCCCAAGGGCCAGGGCATTACGTGTTCTTGCAGAGGACGGACACCCAGAAGATGCCAGCGGCCAGGAAGAAGGCAGACATGACCATGTACAGCTTGAAGAGGGGGATTTCCGCCGCTGACAGGAAGCCCTCGGGGTTCTTCTCCCGGATCATGACCTGGGGAGTGGGCAGGGGTGGGCGGCGGGGATTTCATGCTGGATGTGCAGCGCCGCAAGGGTGAATCTCGCCCTCACACTCTCAAGCTCCCCTCTCTGTGCCTCAGTCTTCCCGCCTCCGAGGTGGGCACATGGGCTTTCATGTCCCAGCATGGCCCCAGGGAGGATGTGGTGTGGCCGGCCCGCCTCTGCTCACCGTGATGTCGAAGGGCTGCTCCTGGCCCGGCTTTGAGTTGTAGCAGTTGTGGAAGTAGAGGCTGTACTGGCCTTCCTCGGCCCGAGAGCCGATGACCACGTGGAACTGGGTGGTGGGGACAGAGAGGGGAAGATGGGGGGAGGTGGGGGCTCAGCCTGGGGGTTCCCCACTCTGGGGGGAGGTGGGGCCTCGGGCGCTCACAGACACTCACACTGAAGTTGTAGGAATTGTTGAGATGCCCGAGACCCAGGACTAGATCCTTGTCCTTCCCACTGAGGCCCTGAGGGGACAGAGGGCCAGCATCAGTTGGCCCCAGGGCCTGGGTCTCCCTGTGCCACCCCCCGAAAAGGAACAGACCTTCCTCCCTCCTGCCCTGGCTTCCTCGAACCTGCTGGTCCCCCTGAGACACGGTGGGTTTTGACTTGACCTTATCAAGTGCAGCGGTGGTCCCTATAGGGGGCAAATGAGTGAGTTCAGAGAGGCATGGACAGAAGGACAGCAGAAAAATGGGGAGGCGGGGGCAGGTGCACAGCCCTGGCCATCCACCATCCCTGCTCACACGGCCAGCCTGACTCACCGCTGTCCACTCTGGGGGTGGCTGGTTCGGAGGGCACTTCGGGGAGGAGCCCAGGAGAGATGAACAGCTTCTTCTGCTCCCCATACTTCCGCACCTGTACCCTGGGGTGAGCGTGGGGGCCTCAGGGTGAGGCCAGGAGGCTGAAGGCCTGGGTCATGCACACAACGCGTGCGGAGGGACTCAGTGGCCCCTGGGGCCCCTGGGACCTCCTTTCTGAGAACAGCCGGTGTCAGGCTGAGTCAGTGATCACACAGTTCCAGCCCCCGGCCACCAGCGATCAAGATGGCTTCCCCCTCTGGGTCCTGCCTGCACCAGCGACTGTCACTTCCTGTGACACTGACTTACTCATTCCACTTAAGCGCGCTACTTAACATGAATACGTATCTACAGACAGGCCACACAGCATTGCTAGACTCTGGTTCTTGGGCCTCAGTTTCCTCCTTTAGAATGGGGATGACATCGGTGTAAAGGGTCAATGAGGTACCACCTGTGAAAGCTTGCAGGACGCTCCCTGACACCTAGGAAGCATTCGACAAGTAGGAAGGGTGGCTCTCAATTCTCCCAACACTCCCCTGCGTCTGATCTCTGCCCTGAGACCCCGACTCTGTGTCTTCTCCCTGGGCTCCCCCCTTCCCTCGCTCCCTCCTTCCCATAATCACAAGGCTGGAAGGCAAAATTAAAAAGCAAGTGGTTTTCCTCCTAAGTGCGTGAGGTCCTTTCCGGCGGGCTTCTCATTCCACCTGGTAGCTTATGTGAGTATCAGACCTGGGAAAAGACGAATGATGGAGCCTCTGGTCCATCAGCTTACCGCAGATCCTTGGTGTTGATGAGGAAGAGAACTAGGAGGTTGCTGCTGTTTTTCTGGAGAGGACAGTCATGGGGGTTCCGGGTCTGGGGAGTGGGTAGGAGGGTGTCTTGGTTACTGCCTCCCACTAGTGCGGTCCCACCCTGCCCCCTCCCCATCTACCTTGCAAGGGAGGGTCACTTCTTGCTCCCCTCCCTGCCAAAGAAGGGGGGAGTGTCCTCCTCCCTCCTCCCCCACTCCTCCTCCACTCACTGAGTAGGATCGAATGCTGCCAGATCGAACCCGAGTCAGACTGAACCCCACCTGCCAGGTGGAAAGAAAAGGGGAAGAAATGAGGGAATGCACACAGGGACCTCGCCAAACCACCTCTTTTCATAGCAAGAGAAACTTGACCTCAGGTTGACCGAACCCGTCCCGTGTGCTACGTCCCATATTCACTCATGGAATTCCAACAACCTGTCCTGACCCTGGGCCCTCATTCTCTTCTTTTAATGCCTAACTGTCTGGTGCCACTCAGCTTCAATGTCACTTCCCTGGGGGTGGGGGTGGGGTCTCGGGCATCTCTCTCTGGTCTGCTGGACCCTGCCCACCCTGTTTTCACACAATTAAAATGTTGATGTAATAAACAAATAAAGGGATAAAATGTGGGTGGCTTCCCGCCTGGAGCTGTGGAATCCAGCAGACGCGGACTTGTTTGCATCCGGGCACTATGACTTTGCGCAAGCCACATACCTCTAGGCTTAACGTTTTCACAGCATCCCTGAGAGGCAGCTACCAGGGAACAGACCCATGGAAACTGCTCTGCCGGATACCTGGTACTCAGTGGCATTAAAAAAGTGCTAGCTACTCATTCTGACTGCAGGAGCTGGGGCTGTCTTGGGCTTTGGTGTGCCCTCCCTCCACCAACCGCAGCTCACGGCCCAGCACATATTGCCCGAGATTTTATTATTCCCACGTTACAGATGGGGGAACGGAGGTTCCGAGAGACCAGTGCCCTTGTCCGAGAGCCCATGGATGAGAGGCGGAGCTACGAACTGGGGGCTGCGGGTGGGGATGGGAAACGTGTGCCCCTCGCCTTCCTCCAGCAAACTCCTCAAAGCCCCTCACCAGCGGGTCCTTCTCTTCTGTCTCCTGAAGGCCCAGCCGCAAGAGGCTCAGGTCCACTTCCAGGGAGCCATTGGCGTAGAAGCCGAAGCTGTTCAGCGGGATGTCTGCTCGCTTCTCCCCCTGCCGGACACCAAGGAGGCACAGGCAGCTCAGACTTCTTCCCACCAACCCAGCCCCACGGCTGTGGCGCGAGATAGGAACAGGGTAGCCCCAGCTCCTCCAGCCACTGTTCCGAGTCCAGGAAGAGAAAGCCTGGGGCACCTGGAGGTCTCCGCACTGGGGGGGAGCACCCAGCCCGCCACGAGAGCAAAGTTATTCATCTTGGGGTTAGGAGCCCCGACAGTTCGTAGATTCCAAGAACCCAGGCAGTGCCCGGAGGAACCCATTCTAGAAATCCCAGCGCCCCCAGCGCGATCCCAAGAATTTAGGAGACTAACGGGGCGGGGGGGGGGGGGGAGAGGGTTGTCCCTGAAGGTGAAGTCCCACCCCCAGTGGGCCGGGCACAACCCCAGCGTGGTCGGCCAGGCAACTCCGCGCGAGGACTGAGGGGGACTCCTCGGACGAGACCACTCGGGGCCGGGAAGCGGGGGGCGGCGGGCCGCTCCATCTCGCGTAAGCAGAGGGGGAGGTAGGACGAGACCACTCCAAACCAGGGGCTTCTTAGGAGCAAAACTGCGCCCCCCGCCCCAGTCCGCCGCGCGGCGGGACTCACCGTCAACGCCAGCCGGTGGATGCGCCCAGAGCAGCCGCCCAAGAGCAAGAGCAGCAGTAGCGGCTGCCCCCACTCCGCGGGGCTCCGGCGGGCGAGCCCCCTCCTCTCGCTCACTGCCATCTCTGGAGCCGCCACCTCCCCTGACACCGCCTCTGACGCACCCACCCTCCAAAGGTGAGCCAATCGCCGCACGATGGGGGCCGACCCTCTAGCATGTCAGGCCCTCCCAGCCAGTCAGCGACCGTTTCCTCGAAAATCTGCACCACCCCCCCGTACGACACCAAATGGACATCACCAGCGCCGAATAGGCTGCTGACACTGCTTAATCCCGCCTCCGCTCTCACCAATCACTAGAAAGGTTGTGCTGATGTAATTTGACAAACAGTCCATCTAACCAATTCTAATGGATCTGATATCCCGCCCTTGAAGCGGAATTCCTTCACCCACAGATCCTTCACCCACGCCCAACTGAAGATCGGCCCAGGACTACATTACCCAGAATGCAGTGAGACCAGAAAGCGCTACAGGGCATTCAATAAACTACATTTCCCAATATCCCCAAGGACGGACTTCCTCTTTTCACTCTGGGGATGTGGCTCCCAGCCAGAGCCCAGGCTTTTGGTAAACACGCACGTCTGCCGAGGCCTGTCCGGTTCTAATCTTCCTGATCCACGAAAGGCCGAAACCTAGCCCCAGGCTAAATCCTGACCCCAGGATGACCTATGACCTCGGGCTGAATTCCAGCGTTAGGCGGAGCCTCTATCCTAGAGTGAGGCAACGGAGTAGCCCATCCATAGATCCACGCTGGACTTGTTGATTGGCTGAACACCAACCAGGCTGAGTCCTTACCTGCAGCTGAACCCGGACGTCGGCCTGAAAACCAGACTTCCCCACTCCCTTCTGACCCTCGACCTACACCGAGCCTGGGCCTTTGTCTCTGGTTGAGCCCCCAACCTGGACTGTGCCATGACCCCAGACTAGGCCTGACCTCTGGACCCTAGTTTGCGTCCCAGACCCCCTAGTGGGTTGCTGACCCTTCGGCTAAACTGACCCCAGTCTGAGATCCCATCCCAAATGCGGTGCCGATCTGGAACGAATCCCAATTCCAGTTGAGTTTGAGACTAATACCAGGCTAAGCCACTGAGATCAGAACCCATGCTGAGCCCCTGACACATCTGGTCCCCCAAATCCTGGAGCACAGCCCACTTCACAACTTGAGGTTTTCTAGCCCAGAAGCCACCAGCAGGTGGGGCCAGGTCCCAACAGAGCCATCTGTCCCAGTGTGGGTGTCCCACTGTGGGCTCCTGGGGCTAGCCTCCTGGGCTCCAGGGTGTGGGTACTGGTATGGGTACCGGGAGCCTGGAGGCTTAGAGTCTCACTTGTGCCTGGGGGCGTCTGTCACCTCCGTAGACACTAAGGACCAAAGGCAGGAGAAGAGAGGATGAAGTGGGCGCTGCAGGGCTCTCTCCCCTTTCATCTCAGGCCTTAAAGGGATTAATGAGGTGTGAACAGACTTTTATGAGCGAGGTGACAGACTTCCAAGCCCCAGGGCCCGAGTGTCTAGAGGGAGAGGTGGAGTCGGAACCAGGGTCTGTACAGTGAAATCTGATTGAATCTAAATGGATGCGACTGGAAAATGGGCAGGTGGAAGCGCGAACTGGATGAGGGCCGAGGAAAGACCTGGGCCGGGTGCCCCAAGGACGGTCTGTCCTCAGTTTCCCGGCGCAGACTTCGGGAGGTGGGGGAAGGCAGGATGCGGCGGGGGTGCTAATGGACCAGGCCTTGGCAGAGGCGCGTTCTGGGCAGGATCGAAGTCCTCCCATCCGCCCTGTGGCCGGAGAGAACCAGACCATTAGTAGGCCCCGCAGAGATGTCTGGAGCCGGGCCGGCCCGCAAGAGCGGGGTGACCTCAGGTTCTTCCAGCGATGGGGTGGGGGAAGGACCTCTCAGGTTGGGCTTTTAATGTCTTGTCCCTTTAAGGAATGGTTGAAGGAAGAGAGAAAAGTAAGAACAGTCCCGGGCGGGGTAGGGTTGGGGAAGAGAAGCGGGGGAAGAGGGGCCCGGGGGATTTGGAAAATGGGTGGGGGTCCTTTAAGGCACGGGTCCGGTGGCGGCTGGTGGTAACTTGCCTTTAAGAGGGGGCGGGGCGTCCGTTGGGTCCCGCCTCTTCGGGGGTCCCGCCTTTAGGGCGCTGTTCTGGGCCTCCGTGCAGATGGGGGCGTGGCAGGGCCTGCGGGGGCGGGTCCGAGCCTGGAGTGGGCGGGGCCTGGCGGGCGGGGCCGGGCGCGCCGCTCCAAGCTGAGTCTCCCGGCGGCGGGCGGCGGGGACCGGGCGCGGCGGCGGCGGCGGCGGCGGCGGCGGGTTCGGCGGGAGCAGCATGGATTGGGGCACCGAGCTGTGGGTGAGTCCGATCGGCCCGGCTCCAAGTTCCTCCCTTTCTGGAGTCCAGACCCCCTCCTCCTTTGCTTCTGCAAGATCTTAGTGGGGGCTCGGCGCTTTCCCCTTCGGAGACCCCTGGAGTCCCCGCTTTTCGCCTTTTCTCGGAGTTTCCCAGGGCGTTTCAGGACGTCCAGGATGAAGGGCGACCTTGCAGGAGCGGACTAGAGAAACTGAGCGCGGGGTTCAGAGTGAGGAGGGCAGAAGTCCTGGGACCAGGCCGGGGCGCCCGGGCGAGGTCACCTATTTTGAGCACCCTGGCTGGGCGGCCGGCTTATCTTACGGCCCCTGGGTCCCTGCCCGCCGCCCGCCTGTCCGGCTTGGGCGGGGGAGGGGACCCCCTGGCCACTTTCAACCCCACGTGGGACCTAGAAGTTCTGACCGCCCTTTCGGCGCCTCCAATCAACACCTAGGGGCTTGGGACGCTCTGGGGGGGAGGGGGCCGCGAGGCTTAGCCTCGCGGCCCCCTCCCCCCATCCCGCCCCAGGCACTGGGAGGGGCCGCCCCTACGCAGCCTCTAACTCTGCTCTGGAAGCCCCAGGAATTTCCCCTTATCCTAGTCGGGACCTCTGACCCCTCCTTTTTATGGGGGGCGGTGGCATCCCTGGGTTTCTGGGTGCAGCGGGGTAACTAGATTCCTTCCCCCCACAACTCTGAAATTTCTTTTGGAATTGCAGTGGAGTCAGTGGGGGAAACCGAATCACATATTGGGGGGACCTCGGGAAGCATGGCGACCCGGGTAACATGGTGCCTGTCTCCTGGACAGTCTGGGGCCCCCCAAACTGCGGTGAACCCTGCCCCTCTGGTCCTGACTCACGCCGGGCCGGCCGGATTTTCCGGAATCTTGGGAGGGGGGATTAGGGGAGCCGGGGCCGGGGGGAGTGGCTCTGCCCCATTCCACACCCCTCTTGGCGGTCTGGAGACGGGGACCCTGTAGTCCGGCTGGGGCCCCGCCCCTGTTCCCTGGCCCTTCCCGGGAAGGGGAGGGGGTTCCCGCCGGTTTCCTGCCTCCCCCCGCGCCGCGCGGGGGCGGGCCCGGGAAGCCACACCTTCTCCTAGCTCAGAGCCTTGAGGTTTCTCCGCCGCCTGGTCCTCCGGCGGTGGGGTCCCAACGTGGTGATCTCGAATCCTCCACCCGCTTCCAGGATCAGTTTGAGGTGCTCGAGCGGCACACGCAGTGGGGGCTGGACCTGTTGGACAGATATGTGAAGTTCGTGAAAGAGCGGACCGAGGTGGAGCAGGCTTACGCGAAGCAGCTGAGGTGAGACCCTAGGGTGGACCCGCCTGGGGCTGGGGGAAGCTGTCGGAGCGCTGGGGGCTCAGGCTTTCTGCCTCTCTCCGGTAGGAGCCTGGTGAAGAAATACCTGCCCAAGAGACCCGCCAAAGATGACCCAGAATCCAAGTAAGGATGGAGAGGGATGGCCAGGCTAGATTTGGGGGGCCCCGGGGGTGTTGGTCTCACTTCCTGGCCCTCTTGTTCAGTTCTCACCCGATCCCGATCACCTGTGCCGGAATCTTAAGTCCACTATTTTCCAGCCCCACGACTTTGGGCAATTGACTTGAGTTTTGCTTTTGCCTCCCCTATTAAGTGAGTGAGGTTCCAGCAGTTACTAACCCAGTGCCTCTGGGTAATTGACCTGCATTTTATGCCTGTTTTCCTCACCTGTGAAACAGGATGATGATGACTATGATGATGGCCTTGTAGGGCTCACGCGACCATTAACTGAGATAGTGCGTTGGAACAGTGTTGAGCCCATTGTTAGGGTCAGAAGAGCATGTCGCTTCATTCCAGAGTCCCCAGTTCCATAATCCAAAAAGCTCTAGAAATCAGAAGATTGTTTTGGTACTCTGTTTGGCAGCAACTTCTGACCTCACTTAATGGTCGTCACGTCCTTGGTTTTTATCCCACTTCGTGTGACTAGTAATACCTCTCACTGCAAAAAATATTTATAGTGTTTGGTTACAGGATGCTGCCCCTGATCCCACTGGGGTGATGCATAAAAGATGGCATAAGCCTTATATTCCGTTTCTAAACCTGAAAAATTCTGAGTTCCAAAACGCATTCCAGTTAAAGGCTTGGGATAAGGGATATGCACCAGAATTTATGGTTGCTTCCAGGAGGAATGTATTGGGGCTTTCCCTTTCCCATGATGGAGGTGGTTCCTGGAGCATCTGGCTCCTGAGGGATGGGGGGGGGTGGTGCCTGACCCCGGCTCGCCGCCCCCGCTCATCTTGCCCCAGGTTCAGCCAGCAGCAGTCCTTCGTGCAGATTCTCCAGGAGGTGAATGACTTTGCGGGCCAGCGGGAGCTGGTGGCCGAGAACCTCAGCGTCCGTGTGTGTCTCGAGCTGGCCAAGTACTCACAGGAGATGAAACAGGAGAGAAAGATGGTGAGTGGTTCCCTCTCTTGGTCTTCCAAGGACCGCTACCTCAACCCAGGGGAGTCTAACCATTTCTGTTTGCACAGCACTTCCAGGAAGGCCGCCGGGCTCAGCAGCAGCTGGAGAGTGGCTTCAAACAGCTGGAGAATGTGAGTTTGTGGCCACGGAGAGGGTAACTGGCCCCTGGATCTGCCTGTGTTGTCTGGCCTGGAGCCCTTCTCCCTCTCTGCCACGGGTTTCCAGCTTGCCCGTTGCGCTCCCCCTCCCCCATTTGCTAGGTGACGTTCCCCCCCCCCCCTCCCGTCCCTGCCCCGGTCTCTGAAGCCTTGCTTTCTCACCTACTACCTCCTTCTGGTTGTGTCCTCTGCAGAGTAAGCGGAAGTTCGAGCGGGACTGCCGGGAGGCTGAAAAGGCAGCCCAGACGGCTGAGCGACTCGATCAGGATATCAATGCCACCAAGGCTGACGTGGAGAAGGTACCTGTGGGCTCTGGGATGGGCTTGGAGGTCCGGCGGGGAGGGAGCCTGAACCTGGCAGCGACCCCTGCCTTGGTATTCCGTAGGCCAAGCAGCAAGCCCACGTGCGAAGTCACATGGCAGAAGAAAGCAAAAATGAGTACGCAGCCCAGCTGCAGCGTTTCAACCGAGACCAGTCCCACTTCTACTTTTCCCAGATGCCCCAGATATTTGATGTGAGTATTCCAAGCCCCCAGACCCCTCCCTGAAAGACCCAGAAAGTTAACCGACTCTTACACGTTTGTCAAAACCTTAGCGGCAATGTCCTGATCTCTAAATCAAAAGGGAATTAGAAATGACAGTGTGCTCTGTCTTCACTCAGACTGTTTTTTTCTGCCAGACATGGCTTTCATTTTTTGGGGGGAGCTCTTATGCATTCTGCTAAGCCCCAGCTCAAACAGCCCCTCTGAAAGGCCTCGAATTTGCTGTCTCCTGCTTTAGCGTCTTCACTCCACTCCATCTTGCGATAGGCAGTATCTCGGTTGGGTCTGCTGTCTGTTCAAAGTCCTGGCTTCATTGTCCCCTCCTTTGAGAAGCCTTTCCTGACTCCCTAGGCAAGGCAGGAGCTCCTCACACTCCCTTCTCAGATCTCCTGTCGCATGTCTCTCCTCTGGCCACCTGGGGCTGGAAGTCCCTGTTCGATTTTGGTTTTTTGTTGTTGTTTTTTTTTTAAGATATTGTTTATTTATTTGACAGAGAGGCAGAGAGGCAGGTGGAGAGAGAGGGGGAAGCAGGCTCCTTGCTGAGCAGAGAGCCCGATGTGGGGCTCGATCCCAGGATCCTGAGATCATGAGATCATGACCTGGGCCGAAGGCAGAGGCTTAACCCACTGAGCCACCCAGGCACCCCCAATTGTGTGTTTTCCCCACCCGACTGGGCTCGGGGCTGGGGCCAGTGTGGAGCCCCATCATGTCTGCGGACTGAATCGTGGCCTCTGGCCCCACGCATGCGCCCCTGTCTCCGCCTCTGCAGAAACTGCAGGACATGGACGAGCGGCGGGCCGCCCACCTGGGGGCCGGGTATGGGCTCCTGTCAGAGGCTGAGCTGCAGGTGGTGCCCATCATCGCCAAGTGTCTGGAGGGCATGAAGGTGGCTGCGGATGCCGTGGATGCCAAGAACGTGCGTGTCGGGTCCTGGGCGAGTGGGCTGGCAGGTGGGCGGCAGGAGGACCCGGGCCCTAGTCTTGCCCCTGACTGCTTCCTGGCCACCCTCCCCGCCCCTCCTTGCAGGATTCCCAGGTCCTAATTGAGCTGCACAAGTCAGGCTTTGCCCGCCCTGGTGACGTGGAATTTGAAGACTTCAGCCAGCCCATGAACCGCGTGCCCTCAGACAGCAGCCTGGGCACCCCCTCCGATGGACGGCCTGAGCTCCGAGGCTCGGGTCGCAGCCGTGCCAAGCGCTGGCCCTTCGGCAAGAAGAACAAGGTGGGGGCCGGGGCCCTCGGGAAGGGGAGTGTGAGTGGGAACAGGGGGCCCCCATTGAGTCAGCCCCAGCCGCCAGGACGCTGAGTCCCAGGCAGGAATTTTCCTCTTGGCTGCAGGCCCAGGCTGGAGGGAAGGGAGGCGGCCCGGCTATTGGCCTGGGAGTCCCCCAAGGCTGAGGGGGTGCAGGGAGGGGGCCTGTGGCGTCTGTCTGCTGCTTCTTGGGATGCTGGGAGAAGACCTGCTTCTGGGATTCAGGGCTGGATGAGGGCTTAAGATACTTGTCTTCGGGACTCCCCTGGAGTCTCTCTTTATCCTGCCAGTGGGTCCTTGGGCCCCTGACCCTCGGGCTGTTTTTTCTTCGGATTTTTGGCTTATAATGCCAGACATATACCTGGACCCCCCTGATTTATACCTTAGACACCCTCTAAGTTTACATCTCATGACTCCTGTTACATACTTCTGATCCCTCTTGACATAAAATTGATACCTCTCCGTAGTCACGAGACTCCCTGAGCTTCAACCCACCTGTAACCCTTCTGATACTTCATGCCTCCTGCCTTTCTCAGCCTGCCTCCACCCTCTATGGCCATATACCTGTCTGAGACCTTGATTCCCTGAATGCATCTCCCTGTACCTTCTAGACTGTGAGCCCAGAAAGCTGGGTGGATAGAACCCTGGGCCTCCCTGCGCCCTCCTTACCCCCAACCCCCACGCTAGGTACTGGATACAGAATTCGAGGGAGGGGTGACATAGGGGGTAGGGAGGGGTCTGGCCTTCCGGCTCACAGTCTAATGCCCTCCCCACCACCTCCCAGATTTTTGTGTTGCTCTCTGCATGCATTTTCTGTGTGTGATTGTGCATCTTGAGTTGTGGTTTTCTTACCGTTTTTTTTTTCCTTTTCTTTTCTCCATTTTGTTTTTCTTTTCTCTTTATTATGTCCGTCCGTCCATCCATCCTCCTTCTCTACATCCTCCCACCCCTCCTGACCCACCCCCTCCCCTGCCCCCGCGGGTAGCCACGCCCCCCACCCCTCTCCCCCCTGGGGGGCCCCCTGCCCTCGGCATTGCCTAATGGACCCCCATCCCCCCGCTCCGGCCTCGACCCCTTGGCCATACTGAGTGAGATCAGTAAGTCAGTCAAACCGCGGCTAGCATCCTTCCGCAGCCTTCGAGGCAGCCGTGGGGTAAGTGAGGCCTCCGGGGGAGGAGGGGGCGGCCCCAGCCCGCCCAGTGCTGGGTGGCGGGACCCTGGGCTCGCTTCCTGCTGCGGGCTGGGCCCCCTCCTCCGGTTGCCAGACCCGGACCTGCTTTGCTCTGTGCATGGCCTTGCCCCCCAAGAACCTTGGGTGGGGAGGAAGGTGGACTTGGTGTGTCTTTGCACTGTCTTAGAGCCTGGAAGCTGAGAATCCCTGATCCTAAACTCAGTCTTCTTCCCACCTTATAGACAGTGGTGACCGAGGATTTCAGCCACTTACCCCCAGAACAACAGAGGAAACGGCTCCAGCAGCAGCTGGAAGAACGGAATCGTGAGCTCCAGAAGGAGGTCGACCAGAGGTAAGGTTGGGGACAGGCAGGGAACAAAATAAAAGAATAACCGAATTATACTGAAACGGTAGTCCGAGCTCTCCCCAGCAAGCCCCAGGCCCTGGTGGTTTTATAGGTGATTCCTCCCACACTTAAAAGGAAACACTTACTTCCCCTCTTGCAGCAAACAGAAAAAGAGTGAAAGCCGCCAGCTCAGAGGCTGGTGGAATGACTTCGCATATCAGTGAGAATTCAAGAAATTCAAATTCTGGGCTCATTTTCCTTCACTTAGGATCTTAAATGCAGAATCCTAGCCAGAGAGATCCGATGATACATTTTAAAAATAACGTTTCACGTGAAGGGGATGGTCGCACCGCAGCGCGGATGTACTTAATGCCACGGAACCGTCCACTTAGATGCGGTTCAAGTGGGAACTTTCGCATCAGCGCCTTTTATCCGTAATAAAAACGTAGTTTTTTTTAAAAGACGAGTCATGATCCATTGGGTGTTATTCCAGTAATGCAAAGATGGTTCAATATAAAAACACCTGTTCGTCTCATTCACGATGATAATTGGCTAAAAGAAAACAACAACAACATGATTATCTGTTTAATAACTCAAACACTTAAAATATTAACGATAAAAAAATCTGCTAGGTTAAAAAAGAAATCTGTACTCACTTCTTCCAAGCAACAAGATCCTCCTCCCAGTCCTCTTAAATCATAGGAATGACATTTGCCACTTGTGGATGGGCGGCCCAGTTCTGTTTTGCTGTTGACGTGGAACCTCTCGGACAAAACTTTTATCGTATGAAGCTTTTGTTGGTGTGAAGTTCCGTTAGGAACCTTGCAGTTCTTGAGTCTTTGTTTTTATTTCTTTGTTTATTTTAAAGATTTTATTTATCAGAGAGAGAGGTCACAAACAGTACGGAGAGGCAGAGGGAGAGGGAGAAGCAGACTCCCCACTGAGTGGGGAGCCCGATGCAGGGCTCGATCGCAGGACCCTGGGATCATGACTTGAGCAGAGGACAGAACCTTAACTGGCTGAGCCCCCCAGGTGCCTCCTGAGTCTTTAGAATGTAGGGGTGAAGGGAGCATGCTGTGGAGTCTGTCCTTTAATGCCTGCTGTCCCACCTCTGCTTGTTTCCTCTTTTGTGGCCTGGATGTGGCATTAGGACTGGAAAGAAGTGGACCCCGCGTTTGACATTCCAAGGTCTATGCTTGTTACTACTTCTGCCTGTGTATGTAGTCTTGGAGGAAACAGGGACTAATGATAAGAATACCGAGCATTTACAGATACCGTGTGCCGTAGACTATTTCAGATCCTTTACATAAGTTCACGGGCATTCCCTGGTTCTCCTGAGACTGGGAGCAGGGCAGAATCCTGATGGTCTTGTTGGGGGCTGTACTTTTGATGGCTGGAACGGGGCCTGGTATGCAGTGGGTACAGTATATATCTGAATAAACGGAGATGCCCTTCTCATTTCGGAGCCGCTCACATGAGATTCATGCCTCATTATCCCCATTTTCCAGATTAGCATCCCGAGACAGAGGTCAGTAACCTCACCCAGACTCATAGGCGAGGAAACGCCCAGGTTGGGATGCGAACCCAGGCAGTGAAGTGCTAGCACTGGCGTTAGCGGTGTAAACATTGTCTTATCTTGCTCCTGGCTCCTTGAAGCCAAGCACTTATTTTTTTCCGTTGGTGAAGTCATATGGGACTGTCCTTTCTGATCTGTCTGTGTCATCCTAGAGAAGCCCTGAAGAAAATGAAGGATGTGTATGAGAAGACGCCCCAGATGGGGGACCCTGCCAGCTTGGAGCCCCGGATCACGGAAACCCTGAACAACATCGAACGGCTGAAATTAGAAGTGCAGAAGTATGAGGTCAGGGAAGACCCTGGGGAGGGGTGGGGGCCAGCGGGCCTAGCTGAGTCACTTCCTGGGGGGGCGGAGGGGGGACGGGGACAGGGAGGTGTTGGGTGGGGGTGGGGCTCCAGCTGCTTCTCATCACAGCGCTGGGTGTGCATGGGTGATCTCAGGAAACCTCCAGTCCCAGAATGGGCTGACCCCGCAGCCTGCCTTGGAATTGACCGTGTGACTCCCTCCTCTCAGGCTTGGCTGGCAGAAGCCGAGAGCCGGGTCCTGAGCAACCGGGGGGACAGCCTGGGCCGCCACACCCGGCCTCCAGACCCCCCAGCCAGTGCGCCCCCAGACAGCAGCAGCAGCAACAACAGTGGGTCACAGGATCCCAAGGAGAGGTGAGCGCGGAGGCCAGACTGGGTCCGTTCCCACGATCTGGGAGGCCTGTCCTGACCTGCTTCGCTCTCCCCGCCCAGCTCTGAGGAGCCCCTGTCCGAGGAGGGTCAGGACGCCCCCATCTACACGGAGTTTGACGAGGATTTTGAGGAGGAGTCGGCATCCCCCATAGGGCACTGTGTGGCCATCTACCACTTTGAAGGTGAGGCCCGCGTGTGGGGTCCCATCGCCTGGTTAGGGGCTGGGCGGTCTTTTTGGCTGGGCCGTGTTTACCTTCACCGGAAGCAGATCTGAGCCCGCTGCCTCTCCCACGACAGGGTCCAGCGAGGGCACCATCTCCATGGCCGAGGGTGAAGACCTCAGTCTCATGGAGGAGGACAAAGGCGACGGCTGGACCCGGGTCAGGCGGAAACAGGGAGGTGAGGGCTATGTGCCCACCTCCTACCTCCGTGTCACGCTCAACTGAACCCTGCCACAGGCGGGAAGAAGGGGGCTGTTGGCTGCTGCTTCTGGGCCACGGGGGGCCCCAGGACCCACGCACTTTATTTCTGCCCCCTGTGGCTTCAGCTGAGACCTGTGTAACCTGCTGCCCCCCCCCCATCCCACTCCTCGTCCCAGAGGGACTCGCTGTGCCTTCCGTCATTGATGTACATATTCATGTTTCAAATCTTTTCTTCCTGCCGCTGGGCTAGGGCCATTTTGTTTTATATAAAAAATTCTATAAAGCTTTTGGAGTCTGTGCCTTATTGGTAAATTTACAACAACCTGGGTTGGCATATGCAAATGCCAGCCTTTTTCCTGGCCACAGAGGGAATGAGGAAGGGGAGGTAAACTCGGGTACACCTTGGACAAAACTTACCCAGAGTTGGGTTTTTGTCTGTGACTTCAGTGTAGGGAGAAAAGCACCAAACATCCTTTCTGTGTTTACCGCAGCTTTACTGAGAAAAGGCAGTGTTGAGCACCTACTGTGTACCAGGCATTCTCCACCCATGACATTTGAACACTGAGCTTTAATCCCTGTGACAACCTCTGGAAAGTACACAGCCTCACTTTTATGTTGAAGGTAGGCACAGAGAGGTTGAGCCATTTGCTAGAAGTCACACAGCTCGTAAGCATTTGCATCGGCTTCTGAGTAGGAGATCTGCAAGTTCTTTTACCATTAAGAGTGTATGTTCCCCATTTGTAAGATATGTGCTTGGGGATGGGAAGGGGGATAGGGCCTCCAGACACCTGGGTTTTCTAGTTTGGGGGAGGAGGCTGTCCCTTACTCTAGGATCCATATACCTTTTGGGGGAGTGGTGTGGGTTTTTGCAAATCCCTCCTTCCCCCCTGTGTAAGGCAGAATCCGGGTTCCCACTGCGCTTGGCTATGTGAACAGCTTGGGGCAACTTCCTTGGTGTCTGCAGGGGGTTTCCAAAGCCTGGGTGTCCCAGTATGAAGAAGGGGGTCTGTGCTTTCAAATATCCGGCTCCAGGCGCTGTGAAAGGACACTGAGGACGCGCTGGAACTTCTCGAGACGTGCGGCTTGTGGCGCCCCGACTCCTCGGCTTCCCCAGAGGAGCCTCTGCACGAAGCCTGTGGTCAGGGCCTCCCTCAGCTGCGGGTTCGGCCGGAATCCTGGGGGTGGGGCCAGGCGGGCTGGGGGCGGGGGGCCAGACTCCCGCCTCGCCCCACCCTACACCTGCCTTCTTGCCTTAAGAACTTTGTCCCCGCTGGGACTGGAGGGACTCTGCCCCGAAGCTCTGCACAACTGGGCGGGCTTGACGGGGAGGGGGCGCTCGGGGTCTCCGCAGGACTGGGAGTGGGGTGGCCAAGGGGCTCGGTGGAAGCAGGCTCTGCCAGGGTGCATGGGGGCAGTCCGTTCCAGTGCGCGATGCCGGGTGGGTGGGTGGGTGGGGGGGCCCTTAGGGGCTGTGCCTGGGGATGGAGCCACTTGGGAGGCAAGATTTGGAGTCTGGGCTGCCCAGTGCGACACATTTTTGGGGGAGACAGAGCTACGTTGGAGTGAGTGGCGTGCTTAGGTCGCCAGCGAAAGCGGAATAAGCCAGGTTGGGGATTTGGGAGGCTGGGCTGCTCCAGGACGGGAGGAAGGGTTTGGCTCTGAACGCAATGGGGGGGGGGGGGGGAGGGGGCGCTGTTCTGCCAGGTTGAAGAACTGACTCATTTTGGAGAGAGCTAGGCATTGTTGGAGGGATCGAGATCCTCTGGGGGCAGGGTCGTTTCAGGTGGGAGCGGGAACGGGGGTGGGGGCGGGGAGTGGGACTCTGTGGACGTGGCTCTGGGGCGGGGGGCCAACCCTTTTGGGCTGGAGAGCACTATTCCTGTCAACACTGTTGGCTGCGACTCGGACTCGGGGTGAGAGCTCCCCGGGGGCCGGGCCGTCCCGGCTTGGGTGGGGCTCTGGGAGGCGTGGCGGGAGGCTCTGGTGCCTGGCCTGGTGGGGTTTTGGGTACTCGGTTAGAGCCTGCGGGGTGCTCGGGAAGTCGGGGCCGTCCGGCAGCCGGGAGCAGGGGGAGCACTCACCTCGTAGGCGTCGGGCTGCTGCCTCACGGAACTTAGGCGCGTCCCGGGCCACCTGACGCGCCCGGTGCAGGGTGCGCAGCAGCCGCTCGCAGCTCTCGTCTAGCGGCCCCGGGAGTTCCTCGCCCTCCAGCAGGCGCACGGCCGGTGCCACGTGCGGCAGCGCCACCTCGCCCGGCTCGCAGGGGCCTGTGCGGGGAAGGGCTCTGAGCTAGGCTTGGGGCCGAAGACGCGGCCAGGGTGAAGGGGGTGGGAGACTGGGTCGAGGCGGACCGTAGCAGCAGAAGCCCAGAAACACCGGTTCCAGCCGAGCACCGAGCAGGCCCGGGTCAGGGCGAGGACCGGGGCGGGGGCGGGGCCTAGGGTTTGGGCCCGGGGGCAGAGCCGGACGCGAAGGGCGGGGCCTAGAGCGAAGAGGGTGGAGCCTATGGTGAACTGACTGGACGTGCGGGGCCTAGAGCTGGATTAGGATTCCGTTTAGAGCTGGTGTGCGGCGCCAAGGGCTGCCACTCACCCGCGCCCTCATCCAGTGCCCGCATCAGCGGCTTCAGCTCCTGCTCGAAGGCCAGGGCAGCCTCCGTGTGGCTCCTTCTGAGCTGGCGCCACGTGCGTTCCAGCCGGGACACCTGAGGGAGGAGCCCGGAACATGCCGTCTCTTCCCTCTTCCCCATCACCCGCCCTCAGGCTTCCTCCTCATTTCTGCTCCCCACGCACCTGGGGCATGAGCAGGGCGCCCATGACCGCGGCCAGTCCAGGCAGGTCCCCGGCCGCCCCTGGCCGCAGCGCCAGGGCCAGCTCCACCAGGCCCCTCAGGGTGGCCGCGCGCTCCTCCAGCGGCCCCGCGCAGCCCAGCACGGCCAGCGCCCCGGCCAGCGCCAGCGCCTCGTGTCTGTGGAGGTGGAGAGCGAGGGTCTGGGGGACAGTGGAAGGTTTGTAACTCGGAGGTGAGGGGCGTGGGGGCGGCGGGAAGCTTTGCCTATCTCCCCTCCTCCCCGGGGGTCCGTGAATGGGGGCAGGTTTGAAGACCCTGGGGATTCCAGGCGGCTGGCTCACCTTTCCAGAAGTTCCAACCTCAAGCGATGCCCATGGGGAAGTGTGAGCAGCTCCAGGCCAGAGGTGACCCCCATGGCACACCGCTGAGCCTTGGTCACTCCTAGGAGGCCTGTAGCCTGGGCAGGATGAGGGGTGGAGGGGGGTGGTTAGTGGGGAGGTCAGCTGCCGAGAATGAGTATACGGGTGTGAGGTGCTGTGGGGCCTTGGCCTGGCCTCAGCCCCCGTCTGGGGAGGAGTGGCCCAGTAGTCGACCCACCTGGCAATCCACCAATAATAAGTGCAGGGCCGTGCTCCCAGGATGGTGCTCCAGGAATAGGTCACGAAGAGTACTCAGGACTCTCGGTTCCAGGGGCCGATTCTGGGGGCCCAGCAGGCAGAAGGGGTTGTTAGGGGGCCAGAAAGAGACCTCGGCCTCGGGTCTTGCAAAACTTCTGTTCTCTTCCTCCTCTTCCTCGCTGGCTTCCCACCACGGGGCCTCTGTCTCTGGGCCGCTGTGGCCCGGGGGGGTTCCTTGGGCACTGGGCACTCGGGGCACCAGCTCACAGTATGTTGGGGGGCGTTCAGATGCCTCACGCAGCACCAGTGAGGGTGTTCGAGGTGGTTTGGTTGGTGCCTTAGCATGAAGCTGCCCATCGGAGGCTCTAAGGCTGTCAACAACGGACCCCAGAGGAGGCGGAGTCCTCAGCAGAACGGGGTCACTGCCCATCCGAGGGAGGGCACACATGGGCACAGCGGAGGCTCCTAGGGGTCAAACAAGACGGAGTGAAGGGGGTACACAGAAAAGATAGCTGGATGGGGTGGGCGGCTCACCAAGTCAATAACTGTGTCTCTTGGTGTGGCTTTGAACTTACAACTTACAACTTCATCTATATAAATGCTACACACTTATCAGTGGTCTGAAAATGAACTTTCTTTAACACTTACGTATGAATTCTGAATACTACAGTTTAAATGTGAATTCTTTGTTTGTTGCCCCTCTGACGTGCAAAACTAAAATAGAAAAAAATTGTTCGAAATTCACAAAACTCCAAAAGCATCGAAGAAACTACACTTATCAAACTTTCAAATGAAGTCTGTGGCATGGTTGCTTCTGAGGTTATCAGAACTTAAAGCTGCATCCAGACTTTTGGGAGATGCTGTATTTACCAGCCATATAAATAGGCCCACTTATAGGGACTTAAAACCTTCCCATGGTTCTAGCTCATTCTGAGTGAAGGCCAAAGTTCTCAGAGTAGGAGAAAAACAAAACAAAACAAAACAAAACAAAACAAAACAAAAACCCAGATCTGAGTCTTGGA
The DNA here is from genome assembly GCF_963455335.1 of Martes martes. NCBI lineage: Eukaryota > Metazoa > Chordata > Mammalia > Carnivora > Mustelidae > Martes > Martes martes. The sequence continues at coordinate 212,698,583 of NC_137888.1, read as the reverse complement.
TAGTTCAGTTCCACTCACATCCTTTTGGTTGAATGAACAGTTCAAGTTCTTGTTTTGGCCCCAGGACCTTTGCACTGGCTGTTCCTTCTGCCAGGATCACTCTCACCTCCCCAGATGGTCACATCATTTCCTCCTTCACCTCTTTCAAATCTTTCTCCATGTGGCCTGTCCTGACTACTACTTAAAATTGTAATACTCCCACCCCCCTATTCCTAATCTCCCTGACTCTGTTTCACTTTTAACTTTTACCCCAAAGCAGACTCATTTTTGTTGTCAATGTCCATCTTCCTCCAGTAGGATGTTGGAACCACCGGGCAGAGGTCTTTGTCTTTCTATTGAGTGATACATCTCAGCACTTAGTACAGCAGCAGGCAGTGAGGATTCATGGTGAATGGGGAGTGGGGAGGCAGGGCAGATGGGGCAGACAGGGCATAAGGAAAATCCCCTTTTAGGTAGGATGGCCAGGGTCAGCTACTTTGAGGAACTCAAGTTAAATGAGAAGGAGTCAGTCAGGAAAAGATTAGGGGAATGGGTTTTCCCATGACCAGAACGGCAAGTGCAAAGACCCTGAGGCAGGAACAAGACCGGCTGGAGCGGGGTGCCTGGGTGGCTCAGTCATTAAGCATCTGCCTTCGGCTCAGGTCATGATCCCAGGGTCCTGGGATTGAGCCCCGAGTTGGGCTCCCTGCTCAGCGGGACGCCTGCTTCTCCCTCTTCTACTCTCCCCCATCTTGTGTTCTCTTCTCAAATAAATAAATAAAATCTTTTTTTAAAAAAGTCACCCATTTTTAAGCCCCTACAAAAGTGTCTGTGGATTTCTTAATCACATGACCATTTTGAAAGTCTTTTTTTTTTTTTAAAGATTTTATTTATTTATCTGACAGAGAGAGATCACAAGTAGGCAGAGAGAGAGAGAGGGAAGCAGGCTCCCTGCTGAGCAGAGAGTCCGATGCGGGACTCGATCCCAGGACCCCGAGATCATGACCTGAGCCAAAAGCAGAAGCTTAACCCACTGTGCCACGCAGGTGCCCTGAAAGTCTTTTTTAAAAATGATTTTATTCATTTATTTGACAGAGACACAGCAAGAGAGGGAACACAAGCAGGAGGAGTGGGAAAGGGAGAAGCAGGCTTCCTGCAGAGCAGGTAGCCCAATGCAGGGCTTGATCCTGGGACCCTGGGATCATGACCTGAGCCGAAGGCAGACGCTTAGTGACTGAGCCACCCAGGTGCCCCACAATTTTGAAAGTCTTATTGTCCCCAGTTTCCAAGATGTTAAGTCATCTGTGCCGTATCAGTCAGGCAGTGAGTGGCAAAGCAATCTTGGGGCCCTGTGCTGTCCTGGTGGACCCTTACCTGGTTCAGAGTGGTCTTCTCTTGACCGCCTCATGTGCTCCAAACCTGCGGGCTGACTGTCACTCCGCTTCCTAGCCCTGGGGGACAGAGAAGAGGGAGATGTGTAGTCCCACCCTGAGCAGGGCAGCCCCCACCGATGCCCAGAAAACCCTCTATCTAGTCACTCAGCACCAGCGGACCCCAATCAGGGTGCTCTACTCCCAGGGGACACCTGACAGTGTCAGGAGACATCTTTTGGTTGTGACAACTGGGGGTGGGGTGGAGAGGATTCTATAGGCATCTAATAGAGACCAGGGGTGCTGCTCAATGTCCTACGATGCACAGCACAGCCCCGCCCCCCCCCAATCAATCCAGGCCCAAATGTCGGTATCGGTTAGTGCACAGGTGGGTATCAGGTGTCATTGGTGAGGTAGAGAGCTTATGATTACCTGGGCAGCTCTGACCGAGCTGGGCTCTCTAGGAGGGTGTCCTCACTAAAACTGCGTCGAATGGGTCCTTGCCGTATCACGGGTCTGGAGGCCACAGCCCCCGTGGCCCGGGACAGTGGGCGCTGCCCGGTCACATAGCTGCGAACCAGGGAGGGCAGGCTTGGGAACCGTTCATCCTCCAGCTGGAAGAGGGCTGTGGGCCGGCCTGGCCGGGGACGCAGGGCCACGTGGAGCACCTCGAAGTGCAGGGCTGAGCCCTGCCAGCGGCAGGAGATGACTGGGCGGCCCCCCTGGGACCCGGAGGCTCGAACCAAGAAGTCCCCATCTTGCTGCAGGAGGGCCTCAGCCTTCTGGGGGTGGAGGACAGGAGGCAGGGGGCTTAGCCATCAGCCCAGATCTGCAGTTCAGTGTGATTCCTCCCCCCCATCCCCACACCCAAGTTGCTGCTGTGGTTTTGCAGCAAACCATTTCCCGTTTTCTCATGGGCACACCTCTGGAATACACTTCCCAGGCTCCCTTGCAGTTAGTCGTCATCTGACACAATCTGGCCAATAGGATGAGGCAGAACCACTGCTGGGAATTTCCAGACCTGGCTCACACAGCCCTCCTGCCCAATCCTACAGGTTCTGTCCCCTGCCCGTCAGGGGATATACCCCCAAGCTCTTGTGGAAGGCAGAGCCACAGGCTAGAAAGAGCTTGGGTCTTGACTGACTTCTGGAGCTCCACATTCCCCACTCCTCAACCAGCTTGTACTGTAACATGGACAAGCCCCAGAATATTGGCTGTGTTTAGCCAGGGACATCTCCGGGATGTTTGTTGCCGCTGCTAGCTAATACTGACTAATGCAACACCCAACCTGAGTAAATGCACAAGGCTCGGTGCACAAATGTGGCTTCAAAAAGTGCCATTTGCTGGATCCTTCCAAACTGATTGCAGCCTGGAAATCCTCTTATAAAAATGTTTAGGTGGTCTTATGCCAGCTGTAGTGGCCGGTGTGGAAACGGGCAGGGGCCACAGCACCAGAGGAAGGCAAAGCGGAGTCGGTGATGGGAACTGAAGACTGAAAAACCCGTATGGTGCACACATGTAGCCTTTCCTACATGCCGGGCCCTGCTGTGGGTGTAAAACATATGAACTCATTTAATCCTTCACCAAAGTTAAGCAGTAGATACCATCACGCCCATTTTACAGATGGGGAGACTGAGGCCCAGATAGGTCAAATACCTTGCCCAAGGGCATACAAAATGTAAGTTGTAGGGCTGGGATTTTTTTTAAAAAGATTTTATTTATTTATTTGACAGACAGATCACAAGTAGGCAGAGAGGCAGGCAGAGAGAGAGAAGGGAGGAAGCAGGCTCCCTGCTGAGCAGAGAGCCCGATGTGGGGCTCGATCCCAGGACCCCGGGATCATGACCCGAGCCGAAGGCAGAGGCTTTAACCCACTGAGCCACCCAGGCGCCCCTAGGGCTGGGATTTTTAACCACTAAGCAATAATGGACTCTCACAATTTGATTGGATGGCCGGGGTCCCAGGACTCCTGAGGGTGACAAGTGAGTAAGATTTGGGTTGAGCACAAGATGTCAAGAGCGCACAACACTGAGCACTGACTGTGTGCCAGGGCCTGTTCTAGACCCTGGAGACACAGTGATGAATGAGGCCAAGGCTCTGCCCTGTGCTGTCCGGAGTGGGGGGTGGGTAATACATGCGCCAATGAAGCACAATGAATGAACATGAATGAAGAAGACAGATAATGTCTAAGAGCAGTCACCGAAGGTGATAAAAGAGGCAGACAGGACCCTGACCACTGCCGGTGCCTGGGACCCAGATGGAGAGATAAGCAAAGCCAAGGAGTCCAGTCGGGGAGCATGCCACGATACCAAGCAAGCTTCAAGACGGTCCCCAGACCCTCAGCCACCCCTTCCAATAGACCTTGACTGTAAGTCCCTCCTCCAGGACCCTAGCAGTCCCCAGAGGTCCCCAGTAGTTCAAGGGCGGGAGAGGTTCCCTATCCGAGGTGCTGAGGCCCTGCAGGAAGCAGAGATACCTGACGGGACAGGGGGCCGTGGTACCAGGGCTGGCTGGCAAGGTCCTCTCCATCCTGTAGCACCTGCATGGAGCTCTTGGGGGCAGAGGGTGCAGGGGCTGAACTCTGTACTTTCAACAGTCCTCAGTCTTCCACATCTGTAAAATGGGAAGAATTATTCCTGCTTCCTAAGCTTCCTGGGTGGCTGGGTCAGCCTTTCCATATTCCCCTTAGTTTTGGAGACAGTAGCCCACATCCTATCAACTGTAAAATGCAACTCTCTCTCTCTCCGCGTATTCTAACATACAAACATATTCTAAACATATAGCATATAAACATATTCTAAATATATAACCTATAAACATATTCTAAGTTAAACAAGTTACTCATAGACAAAAATATATATACATTAGATTTTGTTTATATATATACATGCTAGATTCATATATATACATCATATAAATTGGGCTATGATTAACTTCAATTTAGAATTGGCTGTGATCTCATGGAAACACTTGTGCATTCACTAGGATTCTTGCAAAGGGAGAAGACCTAGGCACTCCCTTCAAATGTAATGCAATTTTCATGCCGATGATATGATGCTACATTTCAGAGAAAACCCATTACCTAATTCACTCAAACTAATATTTATGAGGCACCCACCCTGTGCGAGGTGCTGCTGGGCACCAGAGGCCCAGCAGTGAACAAAACAGGGGTATCCCTGCCCTTGGAGACCTGTTGTTCCAGTGGGGGAGACAGTAATTAAGAAAATAAATAAGGAGATGAAGCAGTAGATAGATCAGAAAGACGTTAAGTGGAAAAATAAAGCCAGGGATGGAATGTGAAGATTCAAGTGGTGGATGTAAGATTTTCCATAGGGTGGTCGGGGAAGGTCTCGGTCAGTGACAACTTGGAGGATTTTGAGGGAGTGAGCCAGCTGGGCGAAGGAACATTCCAGGCCAGAGTGAATGTATTTGAGTAATCGCTCCCTTCTAATCAGTCTGTGTACACACTCAAGAATTCCTAAGTTGTAAGAAAATCTAACCCATACGTGGCTTTCCAATGTAACACCATTTCTTTAAAAAATGTTATTATTTATTATTATATTTTAAAGTAAGCTCTGCGCCCAGCATGGGGCTCAAACTCACAACCCTGAGATCAAGAATCACATACTTCACGGACTGAGCCAGCCAGGTGCCCCTCCGATGCAATACAATTTTAAGGACATTAAAAAGTCATATTTTGTAGAAACACCAGCAAACAGCAATTTGGCATTTGCAGATTCTTAAATTTTGGAGCCACGCCGTTTGTTATTATTATGGTCAAAGTCAGGCCTCTGACATTTTGGGACTCCCTTGGTATTGGCCGAGCCTCAGGCCCTGTGTGTCTCCAGTGTCTGGTGGAGAAAACCTGCCCTGGATGGGAGGGAAGCAGTGGGTCCGCTTCTCACTTCCTCCACCCCCAAGGTGTTCTGGCCCTGGCTGGGTGTGCAGGGAAATAGCATCAGGATTCTCTCATCCTGAGTCAGCAGGGCCTTGAGGGCCAGAAACGGGCAAGAAGTTCCCAGGCCCGCCCCAGGTGCTGCATGCCTGAACACCAGGTGTGTCTCCTGGACGCCTGTGTACTTCCTGTTTGTCAGCTGGGCCAGGCCAGCCTCTGTCTCGACTCCCCAAACGCCAGCTTCCTCTGTCTTGTGCCCTCTTTAGTGGACACGCAGGTGGGTCACTCACAAGGCTCTGGTTGGTTTGGAGGAGGGGAATTTGGATAAGGGGGGAAGCTCAGAGTGGGCGCAGGTTAGACACAGGCCAAATAAACCCTCCTCCTGCCCTTCATCATTTGGAATAATTTCTGGATATTTGGGCAGGGGAGAGAGGAAGGGAGCAGAATCAGGAAGAAAATGGGGTAGGGGCAGACATGGAGAAAAGAAGGGGGTTATTCATGCTCTATAGACCACACCTATGTACATACATGTGAAGGGGGTCAACCACCTACACATGGACACATGGACACAGTTAGACACAGGTACTCAAACTTGACATTGAGCAAACACTGATTGGTTGAGCACTTACTATGTTCCAGGACCTGTTCTTGACCCTGGAGACACAGTGATGAATGAGATCAAGGCTCTGCCCTGTGCTGTCCGGTGGGCAAGACAAGCAATAAATAGCACACAACGAATGAAGAAGATAATGTCTACGAGTAATCACTGAAGATGATAAAACGGGAACGTGTGATAAAGAAGACTGGAGGAGTCAGCTACTGTAAATAACATATAGTCAGGAAGGTCTCTCCCACCAGGTGACATTGGAGCTGAGCCCCCAGTAAAGGGAAGGAGACAGTCACGCAAAGGTTCAGAGAAAGAGCAGTTCCAGACAGGGGATGGGGGATGGGGTGGGGGAGGGGAGAGTGGACAGCAAGTGCAAAGGCCTGGGGGCGAGACAGAGCTCACTCTTTTCACTTTACAGCATCAAGGAAGCCGTTGTAGCTGGAATGCACCGAGCAACGAGCTAAGTGGACAGCGGCGAAGTCGGCAGGGAAGAAACCATTCTGGTGCACCCCAAATTCTCATTTTAGCGGGATGCCATGGGAGTTACGGAAGGGTTTTAAATGAGGGAGGGGCGCAATCTGGTTTGTGGTTTAAAAAGATTGTTCAGGCAAAGTGGAAACAGGGAGGCTTTTCGTGTTGCACAGGAAACACGCTTCGAGATGCACTCCCAGGTACGCCCAGGTACACCGACACGCGTGACGCACAGCGACCCAATCGGGCACTCGGCGACCCTTCTACGTCCGCTGATGCTCTTGGACCTACACTCAGATTCTCCCTGAAAGCCGGTGGCCCCACCTGGAAAAGAGAGGACTCCCCTCCCACAATAACCCCCGATCCTGGATGTGCCTGGGGCCCCTCACTCACCTGGGCCGGGACCCGCGGAGCTGGTGACAGGCTGGGGCCGGGCCGAAGCTGGAGGTTCTGCGGCTCGGGGACCTCCCTCCCCGCCCCAGCCGGCCCCACCTTCTCCGGCCGCACCCGCGGGTTCCCGAGCCAGTGCACCTGGCCCCGCCCCGGAGGACTCCGCCTCCGAAGGTGGCCTCTCAGGACACCCGCCCTCCTGTCCCCGCTCCACCCTCTTAGAACCCTTCTCGGCACTAACCACGCCCCCTTCGAAAACCACACCCACAAACCACGCCCTCTTGGGAAACTCCGTTTACCCCAGCGGCCTAAACGTCGCCCCGCCCCCATCGGGTGGTAACGCCCACACGCTCCTCGCCCCTCTTAGGCCCGCCCCTTAGCGCTCGGCTCCTCCATTCCGCGCAGGCTGGTCCTAAGTACCCCGACCTCTTGGGACGTGGGGAGGAGAGTCTCTCTCCTCACCCCCAGGGTCCCTCGCGGGGACAGAACGGCCCCTTACGGGCTCTCCTGCAGCGCGGGGTGGGCGGCTGCTGTGACGTAGAGGTGCGCTTCCTCCAGACCGTCCCCTTGGGTTTCCGGGAAGGGAACTCCAGTGGGTGTCGGGTTTTGTGGAGACCGATGCGGGAAAACACGACAGGCTTCCCCGTGTAACAGCACAAGGGAGATGAGCTAGACTCGGGGGGATTATGGCGTGGGAGACATTCAGGTGGTTTCCTTGGTGGGAGGAAGGAGGGGGGAGGGGGGCTTCCATCATGATGCTTGGAGCAAGCAGGGAAAGGCTGGGGGAGTGGATCTGGAACAAGAGGGAGGACGGTCTAGCCACGTTTATTGAGGGCTCTGTGTGCCCGGACCGTTCCGCTTCCTTGACCGGCTTCAATGCATTTGATTTTCACATCGACCTCTCAGTGAAGTAGGTACTATTTCCATCACCCCCATTTTCCAGATGCAGAAACGGAGGCAGGGGGCAGCGAAGCCATTTGCCCAAGTTGACCGGCTTGTGAGTGGCGCAGACGGGATTCGTACCTGGAGCCCTGGAGCGTCATCCTGCCGTCCTCTCCTTCCTCTGTGCAACCCCACGATCCCTGATCCCTACTGTGCTTCCAAATGGTGAAGGTTACTGTCACCCATTTTACAGATGAGGAAATGAGCGCCTGGGATGGTTGGAGATGAAAAGTTTCGGTGCCTGTGGGATCGCAGAGCTGGTGATTTCCAGGTTCGGCTTTCCCCCGCGCGAATGTCGAAGAGACTCGAGGCTCAGGAAATGCTGGGGGGAGTGTCTTTTCCTTGACCTCCTCCCACCTAGTTTTGGTACGGTTAGAGGGCTGGGCGGTGGGTGGGGGGGGTACCTCCACTGAAGGAGACTAGCGCCCCCTAGTGATTAAAGAATTAAAAAGAAAATCCAAGAGGGGTGCCTGGTGAGGCAGATGGGGGAGGGGAGTCTATGCAGCCCAGTGGGGGGGAGGTGGGGCGCGGGACCTTGTAGACAAAATGATTTCAGGTAGTGATGAGGTCTACGAAGGCTGTAAATGTTTGCCAAACGAATGGATTAATGAGCGACCCCCTCGAAGTCTATAAGGAAAGAGACGGTGGTGGCCACGGCCAGAGCCATACATAAATGAATTTGGGGATGTCAGGGGTAGAGCCAAAAAAAAAGCTTCCAACCATTTATTTATTCATTCAACAAATACTTGTGGACCATGTATTTATGCCAGGTGCTGGGAACATATGAGACAGAGATTTCTAAATAGACAATAAAGAAAGAATTATAATAAAATGTCAGGTTTGTTGGATGGTGTTCAGGGCTTCAATGCAGGGAAGTGGGAAATAAAGTCTGTGATTTGAAATGGAGAGATTTGGGAAGATTTCATGAGAAGGTGACACTGAGCAGAGGTGAAGGAGTCACTGTTGGAGGTGAGGGAGCTAGCCATGGAGTTGCTTGCCTAAGGCCCCAGAGCACCATGTGCAAAGGCCCTGTGGCAAGATTTAAGATTCTGGGGTGGTCTGGTGTCTTGGAGGAACAGTGCCCGTGTGGCTGGAGCAGAGTGTGTGAGGGAAAGTGGTGAGTGGAAGAGGTGAGGGCAGGGAGGGGACAGGGGCATGTCATGGAGGGCCTTGCTGGCTGCCGGGCAGTGTGGGCTGGAAGAAGAGGAGGGATGTCATGCCTTGCCCAGATGCCCAGGCCTGTGTTGAGTGGGTGGGGGGAGAAGAGATGCCAGGTCCTGCAGAGAAGGGGCTGGGCTGCAGGTGCTCCCGCCCCCCCCAACCCCCCCCCCAGGGCTCCTCCCCCTCCACCCCCTCTCAGAGCGACAGTTACAGGCAAAGAAGAGGAAGTGGTAGCTAGCTAGCAGAGGCAGGCAGACAGGCCGCGGAGGCCGCAAGGGTGCGCGGGCTCACCCGGGAAGACAGCGGCCATGGAGCTGTGGCGCCAGTGTACTCACTGGTTGATCCAGTGCCGGGTGCTGCCGCCCAGCCACCGGGTGACCTGGGACGGGGCCCAGGTGTGCGAGCTGGCACAGGCCCTCCGGGATGGCGTCCTCCTGTGCCAGCTGCTCAACAACTTGCTGCCCCATGCCATCAACCTGCGTGAGGTCAACCTGCGCCCCCAGATGTCCCAGGTGAGCCTGCCACTGACTGGGGCACCAAGGGTTGGAGGTGGGGGGCCCCACACGCCTGGCTGGCACCAGGAGAGTCAATGCGCTGAAACTCTGGGCCTGTGATGGAGAAGGGAATGTGCGCTGGACTCTGGGGCTGGCACAGGGGGATGGGCAGCGGGAGGGAGGGGGTGGTAAGCGCCGAGATCCCAGGGGTGTCTCACCCAAGGGTAACAGGAACGGGTTGATAGGCTCTGAGTTCCTGCACATCTAGGCTGAGAACTGACAAACTCGGGGTTAAAGCTTCCAAGCCCCAGGCTGACTCCACAGAGGTTCAACTCTCCAGATGGGACTGTGGTGGGGGGGCTTGAGGGATACCTGGGAACCCCCAGGTGGCCAAAAGGGTGCCGGAGGTTTATTACCTCCTTTGACATCCCCCCCTTCTGCCTATGGGGGAGGGGCCTCCACCAACTTCTTCCCCCACATGTGTCTCCTCCTCCCGGGCCCTGGGCCCCTTCCTTCCCCTCACATCTTCTTCCCCTTCGCTTCCTGCCTGGGCCTGGGGTGCGTGGGGTGGGTGGGGGGCTGTGGGCCCCTGGGCTCTGGTCTTCCTAGCTCTATCCATCCCAGAGAGACACTGAGAAAAGCTTTGGTCTTGAGCCCAAGAGTGGGTCCTGGGGTTTGGAGCCTAGAAAGAGCTAGTCTTGCTCTGTAGGGATTACTGCAAAGGCCCAGGTTCGGGGAGGGTGGATTGTACCGAGCAAGCGGGAGGGGGGGGGGGCCCTTCTAGACTCAGGAAATATATTCAAATCCCTATTTGAATGCGGTTGGGGTGGAGGAGGTAACGTGACTGGATCCCCTCTCTGGGTCCCTGTGGTGTCTGGGTGCTGGGGGGAAGCCGCGTATGCTGGGGCTGGGCGCTCCCGGTGCCTCACCTGCCTTGGAAGTCTGAGAGGACACTCTTGGCTGGCTCCACTCTGGAATGAAAGCTTGGTGCCTGGGAGCTGTGGCTTGGCCTGGGGGGGCCTTTTCTCTGGTCCCTGAGATGCCACGTGCGGGATGTGGAGAGGGGAAGTAACCGCTCAGGGAGCACGCCCGTGGGGGTCCCTGGGGGCATTCTCTGGGGACACAGCCATGGTGTGGGGAAGGTGGGTGGCCCACCCTCCTTTGCCCAGGCAGGGCTTCCTGGAAGGATGAGGGAACTCCAGGGGCCCAGCCCCTCTGGCCGCAGGCCTTCCTGGATTTACATACATTTGCTTACCTCCTGGCTTCCAGCAGATAGGGAAGTAGCCACGGGACCTGTCAGACCCTGGACCCAGAAGCGGTCAAGGTTCCCAGTGAGGCTTTAATAGCCGCTGATGGGGAAGTGGATGAACTTGAGGATGAACTTCAACCCCTGCCTGCATCTTGCTTATAGCTGGTTGTCTAATGAAGGGCGCGGGGACTGGGGGGTGGGTGCCTGGCCTTAAGATCTGGGAAGGCAGCCGTAGGGGCTGCAGGGAGGCAGCGTCCTTGTTTGTGCCGGGCGGTGCCAAGGCCCCGTCCGGGCCTGGCCTTCATGGTGCTCCCAGCCTGGGGAGACACAGACCCCCAGCCCTGCATGGTCACGGCTAGGACACAGGGAGACACCTCTGGGCTGGGAAGCTTGAAGCAAAGGCAAGACGTTGCCTGGCGATGTCAGGCTTTATGCAAGAGGGGACGCTTGTGCTGGGTTTTGAAGAGTGAGTAGGAGTTTCCCATGGCTCTGGCTTCCTATGCCCAGCCGAGTCGGGCCCCAGGCCACGCAGGGGTGTTTCCGCAGCCCTCCCATCTGGAGCTCTTCCTCCCTCCGCTCATCTTATCTCCCCGCAAAGCTTAACCCTTTTCCCCATTCACAGGGGGGATGAGTGCGGGAAGCTGAAACGTGGTCCCATTGAGGTGGGGGAAGGTTCCCCCAGAACAGAACAGCTTTCTAGATTTGCAGGACCCTGTGTCCTCTGATTTAAGCTGGGGCTGTGGACCACCCTTGAGATGCGGAAGGCCAGAGCGGCATAGACGAAGGTGTGGGGACCAGAATCCGGATGCTTCTCAGTTTCTCTGCTTTTTCTCAGTTGTTTCCAGGGAAGAGGGCGGGAAGAGCCCCTGCACTCCAGGGCAATTGTGATGTCCGTCAGGCCCCTTCTTGGTGCTGGGACAGTGGGAAGGAGACACGCCCAGAGCGCTGTCACTGAGGAGCCCGCCTGCTAGTGGGCCAGACCGACAGTGAGCAAATACGGAAACGTTTAACCTGTGGGGAGGGGGTAGGTGCTCTGGAGAAATCAAAGCAGAAAAGGGAGCTCCGGAGTGTGGGGGTTGCACTCTTGAATAGGTGGTCACTGATAAGGTGACATTTGAGCAGAGCCCTGGGGAAGATGAGGGGATGAACCTTGTGAATCCAGGGACACAGCACTCTTGGGCAGGGGTACGGCCAGTGCAAAGGCCCTGAGGTGAGAGCTCATGCGTGGCCCTCGAGTCTGCTGGGAATGGCTCATGGCTGAAGTCAGACCAGAGCGAGTCTCCAAGCTGGGTGAGATCTCCAAGCTGAGATCTGGGGCCGAGGGAGGATCTTATTACAGGTGGCACCTTGACCGCCAGACATCCTAGCTCACTTCCTCTCTCTGGGAGTCCACATTCTGGGTTGCAGAGATGAAACTTTAAGGCCAAGGGAGTGGAGAGGAAGGGACGAATGTGACAGTCATTGTGGGAAAGACCCACCAGGGCGTGGGAGCTGATTAGACCTGGCGGAGCAGGCACTGGGGCCCGGATGATGTCAAGGTTCCCAGCTTGAGAATGCCCAGGCCACTGGCGGAGGCAGGGGAGAGGGCAGGAGAGTTAGAAAGGGGGTCAGCTGGAGGGCAGTGACCAGACCTGGGTTCAAATCCTGATGCCCCCACTTCCTGGCTTACCCTCTCCGAGCCTTAGTTACCCTATCTGTGAAACATGGCTAAAAATGGCACCTTTATTTCGAGGACTGTTGTGTTATTTCGATACTGCTTAACACGGTGTCTGATGCCTGATAAACCCTCACTAAACTAAAAAGTTTTCTTTGGAAGGACGTGGGGTAGCAAAAGGTAACACAGCAAGAGGGAGTTTGGGTTGGGGGGAGTATTTCTCAGCTGGGCTGGTTTTGACCCCCAGGGGCATTTGGCAATATGTGGACCCATGTTTGGTTTTACCACATCTGGGAGATGGTACTGAAATCTAGTGGATGGATGTCAGGGATCCTACTCAGCGTCCCACAGTGCCACCCACAGCAGAGCATTCTCTGCCCCAAACATCAGTAGTGCTGAGGTTGAGAAACCCTGTGATCAGGGACAGAGAACTGAAACAACCTTTAAAATATTTACTTGGTTGAATAATACATCCGTATGGTTCAAATATTAAAACACACAAGAAGCGGGGCGCCTGGGTGGCTCACAGTTAAGTGTCTGCCTTCAGCTCAGGTCATGATCCCGGGGTCTGGGGATTGAGCCCCACGTTGGGCTCCCTGTTCAGTGGGAAGTCTGCTGCCCCCTCTGCCTCTCCCTCTGCCCCTAACCCTGCTCATTCTGTCTCTCAAATAAATACATCTTTAAAAAACAACAACACATTAAAAAGGTGCACAAGGAAAAATTTAACTTCTAGTCCTGTCAGACACCTAGCTCCTTCCTTCTCCCATACGCAAACTAACTTCCTTCCTTCCTTCCTTCCTTCCTTCCTTCCTCTCTCTCTCTCTCTCTCTCTTTCTTTCTTTCCTTCTAAGTTGACTGTGTATCCTCCCAGAGTTTCTTCATGCAAACATAAGCAAATAGGAGTCTAGGTCCTTATTTCCCATCCTCCTCCCTTAAATGGAAGATGGCACATACCACTGACTGCTTTGTCTTGCTTTCCTCACTTAATCATCATCTTGGGACTCTTTCCAGATCAATATATAGAGATTGTCTTATTTAAAACAACAACCACAACAACCACCTGACTGCATGGTTTGCTGGATAGTGTACTTACGTAACAAATGACTTATATTGTGTTAACTATGTGCCAGGCATCAGTCCAAACCAGGTGTCAGCAAACAACAATCCAACAGTTGAATCTGGATTGCAGCACTTAAAAAAAAAAGATTTTATTTATTTATTTTAGAGAAAGAGCGCATGAGAGAGAGAGAGAGAGCACTAGCCGGGGGTGAAGGGAGAGGGAGAAGCAGGCTCTCCACTGAGCAAACACCCTGGGATCCTGACCTAAGCTGAAGGCAGATGCTTAACAGACTGAGCCACCCAGGTGCCCCTGGACCACAGCACATTTTTATAAATAAAGTTTTATTGGCACATAACCATGTCCATTGATTCCTGTATGTATTGTCTATGGCTGCTTTCCAGCTACAACTGTGGAACTGCAGAGTTGCCACAGAGACTGTCTGGCCTGCGGAGCTGAAGATAGTAACTTTCCAGACCTTTGTAGAAGTTTGCAGATTCCTGTTGTAAACATTTTCTTTTCTTTAAGATATATTTATTTATTTTAGAGAGAGAGAAAGAGAGAGCATGAGCAGGGGAAGGGGCCGAGGGGGAAGGAGAGTCCCAAGCTGACTCTGCCCTGAGTGCTGAGCCTGATGTGGGGGTCAATCTCACGACCCTGAGATCACAACCTGAGCTGAAACCAAGAGTCATTTGCTTAACTGACTGCACTACCCAGGCACCCTGTAAACATTTTCTATACATTAACTTGTTTAATCCTCGTAACACCAGAGGTGGCAGAAGGTAGGTTATCCTCATTTTTCACAGAAGGGATTGAGGCACAGAGGTGTCAAGTAACTTGCTTCAGGGTGCCTAACTCGAAAGCAGCACAGTTGGGGATTAGAACCCTGGGTAGCCCGGTGCTGGGATTTTTGCTGTCCGCAGTTACCCAAAACCACCTCTATCCCATTGTTTAATGGGGCGATCATTTATTTTATCATCTTCTGTATCAGTGGACACTTGGATTGTGCCAGACTTCTGTTATGACACATTTACTGCAACCATTAACCTTGTCCATGAATCATTTTTTGACTCCTCATCTTTGTGAGCTTGGGTTTGTTACCTAACCTCTGTGTGCCTCAATATCCTCATCTCTAAAATGGGGGTAATAAATCCCTATCTTTAAGCATCATTGGGAGGGATAATGAACCACTATAAAGAACTTAGAAAAGTTCCTGGCCACACAGAAATGTTATTGTTGCTGCCATACACATGAGCAAGTATCCCCACAGGATAAGTTCTCAGAAGGATTTGCTGGCTCAAAGTGGCTGGGCCTTTGTGTTTTTGGCAGACATTGCCAAGTTGTTCTCCATCTGGGCCTGTTCCCATGTGGACTATTCCAATTACATTACCACTAACAGAGCGTGAGAGTGCTTATTGGCCATCACCTTGCCACAGACTGTTCCGTTGTTAAGACTTTGGAGTCATGCCAACTTGATGGGTAATGTATGGAGCTCATTATGGCTCACTTTACATTTCTCTTATTCTGAATGAGCTTGAACCTCTTTTCCTTTGTTTAAGAGCTATTTATGTTTTCTCTTGGTGAAGAAATATTTGTTTGTATCATTTGCCCCTTTATTCTTTTGTCCCTTCTGGGACTGCTGTCCTTTCTTTCTTATTAGTTTTTAGGAACTCTCTATATATTAGGCTGGCTTGAATTTCAAGTCAGGTACTTACTACCTTTGTGATCTTGGAGAAGAAAAACATTGTTCTCTGAGCCTGGTTGTCTTATCTATAAAATGGGGATGTGGACAGCACCTTTATCTCAGGGTTATGTGAGGGTTAAACGTGATAGGTTAAGTTAAATTCCTTACTGGTGTGATTGATGTGCTAGATTTAGCCAATGCTAAAATAATGGGAAGTCCTCTTTTTGTTACTTTGATTTCAGTTAGTATGAGTTGGCTGTCCGATTTGGTATAAGTCAGGATGTGTAATGTTAGCTGCTATAACAAAGTATACACATCAGTAGCAGTAATGGTTTCCTTCTTGCTCACATCACAGTCTAGTTTGGGTCAACTGGGGGTTAAGGGAGTGGCTCTTCTTTACAAAGTCCCTACAGGACCTGGGCTTCTTCCATCCCATAGCCCTACTCTCCTTAAAGCCCCTGGAGTCCTCTCTATCCCAGAAGGTGGAGAAGAAGACTGTGAGGAGGGAAACTATGGGAGGCTTTCATGGGCCAGGCCCAGAAGTGGTGCTTTCACCTCCATTCTTGATCCATTCACCAGAACTCCATCACATGGTTCCATCCAACTGCAAGAGAGGCTGAGAATGGCTTAGCTGGCAGCCAGGGAGCACAGGAAATGTTTGGGTGGGCATAGAAGAGAATGCTCTAGAACTGTGGAATATTGCCTAGCTAGCTTTAGAGAGGCAGGTCTAGAGAGGCTGGCTTGGAGGAAGCTGTAGTGGGATAAGGAATGAGGAGGGCTTGAACTAAAGCCATGGTGGAGGGATTCAGCTAGGGACTGGGGAGCCTGGGCGGGAGCAAATCTCAGCCAGGTATGTTGGGTTGGGTTGGATTGGTTGGAAGACCTCATCTTAACATGACTACTGTGGCTGATGGGGACAGAAGTCTGGAAGGGCCAACATTTGGTATTGTGCCTGCTTTTCTTCCATTTTGTTCTGTTCACTAACCTTCTTTTGGGCCTAGTACTGGGAAATGTCACCCTTCAGCACTTTCCACAGAGGGTGCTGGGAAATCCTGTTCCTTTCCTGCTCCCAGCCCTCCCATGACTCCCCATTGCCTTTGGGGCAAAAGACAAAGTCCTCACCCTGGCCCATGAGAGTCTATGCATATGGCCTCTGCCCACCTCCTGGCCCTCCCCTCCCCCTTCCCTTTACTTATTCTGCTCCAGACACATGAGCCTCCTCACAGTTCCCACAACCCCCCCTGGTCCGATTCAGCCTCAGGGCCTTTGCACATCTGTTCTTTCTCCATGGATCTGTCTTTCCCCAGATATACACTGTGATTGGTCTCTTATCTCCTTCATGTTTCTTATCAGAGAGCTTCCTGGCTTCCACACATAAGATTGTACCCCTTACCCCCTGCCCCTCTGTGCTCTCTCTTCTTTTTCTTATTTTTATTTTTCTCCACGGCACTTATAGCCCTCTGACCTACATAGTTTTTACTTTTTGCTTATTATCTGCTTCCCCCAGTGGAATGTCAGGGCAACGCTTTTGTCTTTTTGGTTCACAGCTGTGTCACTGGTGCCTAGAACAGCACCTGGCACATAGTAGGTGCTCAATAATATTATCAACTATTCACTTCATTCACTCATCCTTCCTTTAATACTGGGAGAGCAAATCACAACTTATGCCTTGTTTCATACACACAATTTAATCAATACATGGTCACACTCATTTGTTGACATATTGTCTGTGGCTGCTTTCATTACATGAAAGAGTTTACCAATTGATCCCTGATTCAATGGGTATTTGTTGAGTGCTTGCTTATTATTGGTTAGTGGTGGTTGGTTAGCTGTGGTTAAGTATGGATTGTTTGAGATCAGTCCCTGCTTCTACTGGTTCCTAATTATGTGACTTTGGGCAAGTGTTCAGACCTCCCCTGCCTTTGGTTTTCTCACATATAAAATGGGGAAAATGATGATGTTGTGGTAATAATAATAATGATGACACCATCCATGTCATGGATATTTCCTTGTATTAAACCATGTACAGGATGATGGAGAATTCCATGATGAACGACACACAGATCCTCATGCAGCTCATGGAAATAGGCGAGGAATTAGGCAGTTAACCTGAGAGTGGAACAGTCTGCTGATGGGTGGGTGGAGCCCAGGGCACTGTGGGAGCAGAGAGGCGGGGGAAACCCCAGAAGCAATCAGGGTAGGCCTCTTGGAGGAGGTTACATGCCAATTGAGTGTGGGAGGTTGGGGCATATTTGAGGAGCCAAAAGAAGTTCTGTTTGTCTGCCTTGTTAACATTAATGGCACCGGAAGTGGAAAGAACCCAAGGGTGTGTTGAATGGGCACAGCTGAACTTCTAGCACGGATCGTGATTGGAGACCCGGGTTTTAGGAGGAACTTGGGAGTCAGGTCCCTTGGGGAAGAAATAAGGGATGTTCAGTTGGAGAAGTTTGAAGGTTGAGGAAATTCTGAGCTCGGTCTGCAAAAATTTTAACCAAGAGTTTTAGCCCTTGTGACAGAAAACCCAACTGAAACTGGCTTAGTAAAAAATAGTATTTATTAGCTCACATAACTGAAAAGCTTAGGAGAAAATGTGTTCAGGTCAAGCTGGATCCAGGGGCTCTATCTCAGGATCACCTCCACCCTTAACTCAGCTGCCTTTTCAGTGTTTTCCTCCATTCTCAGTCATCCTTTCCTCTCATGGTAGCCGGCAAGAGTGCCCAGGTGCTCCAAATTTAGGTGCCCACATTTTTGTGTACAGTGAAAAATCGCTGCTCAAGCCCAAGTCTGGGCTTCACTGGACATAATTTCTTTGTGTGTGCATGTGGCAGGGGGTGGGGATAGAGGGAGTGGGGGGTGGGTGGCCGGGGAGTCACGTGTCTATTCCTCAACCAATTGTTGTGGTGGGTAGAATATGCCATTCTGATTGGCCAGGCTGAGGTCGCATATTTTTCCTGGTGCTGGGGAGGAGTTGACCCCACCCAAAGGAGGTAGACTTGGAGGAGATCGGGTGGCTCCCTAGGAGATGCTGAGGGGCTGCTGGCAAAAGAAGTGGGAATAGATGTCAGGAGGCAATTGATGTTTACACTGGCACCAAGTATGAAGTCACTGCACAGCCTCTCACTGGTGCCCTCGGCTGACTATTGGAGCCCCATCTTTCTCCGTCCTGGGGGCTGCTCTGTGCATGGTAGGGCGTTTGGCGACACAGCTGACCTCCACCCACTCAATGCCAGTAGCAACCTCTCCCCTGGAGCCGTGACAAGAGAATGTCTGCAGACATTGTCAAATGTCCCGTCCGGAGGCAGAATCCCCTATCCCACCCCCTCCCTAGAAACTCCGTTTTGGAGGGAGCAAGCTTCCAATCTTCCGGAAGGTCCAAAGAGATATGCATGAACAATTATTGTCTGGGGACAGTGAGGAGGAGATGGAGAGCTTTGTTGGGTTAGAATAATCACTTATTTTATTATGAGCAGCAGGGGCTGTGCCGATTGCCGGGGTTATGGGAAAGAACAGAGCAGACACATTCTCTGGTCTCCTGAGTTCATGGCCTTGTGGGGGAGAAGGGCAGTGTACTTGTTTCCTGTGACTGCACTAACAAAGGACCACACACTGATGGCTTAAAATAACAGAAGTACGTTGTCTCACGGGTCCCGGGGTTAGAGGTCTGAGATCAAGGTGTGAGCAGGGTTGAGCTCTCTCTGAAGGCTCTTGGGGAGAATCCATTCCGTCCCTCTTCCAGCTTCTGGGGGCTCCAGGCTTTCCTTGGATTCTGACTGTGTCACTCTGTCTTCACCAGGTTGTGCCCTCCGTGTCTGTCTGTCTGTGGGTCTCTTCTGTGTGTCTTGTGTAAGGACCCTTGTTGATGAAATGGAGGACCCACCCCAGTAATCCAGGATGATCTCATGATCTCGAGATCCTTAATTATGTCTTGCAAAGTCCTTTTTTTATCCCCCCCAATAATGTCACATTCACAGGTAGGATCCAGGGATCTGAGGTAGTTATATCTTTCGGAGGGGGTCACCATTCAACCCACTATAGACAGTAAAAAAGTGAATCAATAAAATATTACAATAAATGCTGCAGACAAAATAAGCCAAGGTCAAGATGGAGAAGAGGAAAGGGGCATGCTTCCAGAGGGTGGTCAAGGAAAGCTGAAAGCTGAAGGATGGGGACTGGCTCTGGGAAGAATGGGGCAAGGAGGGCAAATGCCATGCAAAGGCCCTGTGGTGAGGAGGGGTCTAAATGAAGGCGAATGGTGAAGAGGGAGTGCTGGGATTAAGGTTGGGAGGAATGCACTTCTCTAGTGTGGCTGTGGGTATGTCATAATTAGATGTGATGGGAAGTCCTTGGACGGTTTAAGCAAATTGGTGGGTTAAAGAGGTCCCTCGAGCTGCTCTGTTGGGGACCAGACTGTTAGGGTAATTGAAATGGCATTGAGGGGACATGGGCAGAAGGGTTGATGGAGGTGTCCCACAGGGATGAGATGGTGGCTGGACTCGGAGTCAGGAACAGTGGGAGGGCTCACATTTCAGTGGTTGTGCCGGTCAGACTTCCTGACAGACCAGATGGAGGAGTGGTGGGAGTGAACAAAAGAAGGTGAGATGATGTCTAAGTTTGTAGCTTAGGAACCTGTGTGAATGGGGGCATTATTTGCTAAGATGGGAAGGCTGAGGAGAGTCAAGTTTTGGGGGTGTTCTGATGGGGCCGAGTTACCTTGGAGTTGGAAGACAGCATAACATAGTGGTTAGTGCAGTGGTTCTCAGCCGGGGGTGTGGGGAGCAACTCTGTTTCTCCAGGGCACATTTGGCAATGCCTGGAGATATTTTTGGTTTTCACTACTGGAGGGAGTGGTGTGCTCCTGGCATCCAGTGGGTAGAGACCAGGAATGCTGCTGATATCCTAAATGTCCTGTAATTCCAGGACAGCCACTGAAATATCAGTTCTGCTGAGGCCGAGAAACCATGTTTGAGGGGCAAGGACCCTTGCCCCTTGACTGTGGGATCTTGGGTGAGTTACTGTACCTTGCTGTGCCTTAGTCTCCCCACCTTTCAAATAGGGGTCAGGATAGTCCCTGCCTTATAGGTCTGTTACAAGAATTAAATGAGTGAATGGTTGTAGAGTTGTCACATGCTGTAAGCAGTACCTAGTAGTGATTGGTAAGCAAACTCATAGGGGTGGATGAGATCATTTGGGGAGGGAGGAGAGAGAGAGAGAGAGAAGAAAAGAGGTTTGAGCCTCAGGGTGCAGCAGCATGGAGAGGTTGCGGGGAGGAGGAAAAAGAAACCAAGGAGTCAGAAGAGAACCTGTGACTTGGGGGGAAAGCCAGAGACCAGAGGAAGAAAGTGTATCCACAGCGAGGTGTTGGTACTTTGAAACAAACCGTTTAATTGGAGGGATGGAAGTAGTGTCAGAAAGTATAATAAATAACAATAGAATAACAATAGAAACAGGTCCCATTTGTGGAGTATTTATGATGTGCAAATGTTGTTCCAAGTATGTAACACTTTGAACTCATTTGATTTTCACAACAAATCCATAGAGTGGGTGCCATGATGTCTTCTATGAATCAAACCACCCCAAACTTAAAGGCAACTATTTTAGAATTCTCACAGATTCTGTGAGTCAAGAATTCAAATGGAGTGTGGGGTTTGTCAGCCCCAAGATGAGAAGACTTGAACGTTGGAGGGCTGGAATCTGCTGGAAGATCCTTCCCCTGCACTCTGGGAGTCTGGGATGGAGTGACTCGCGGCTGAGCTCAGCTGGGGCTGTGGAACGGAGCAGTGGGGATCTGTGTGGCTTGGGTTTCCTCACAGCACGGTACCTGAGTTTTGAGAAGGAGTGTGGAGAGATCAAGTGTTTCTCAAGACAGACAGAAGCTGCAAATTTTCTTCTAACCTACTTAGAGACCACATTGTGTCTGTCGCTTTGCTGTAATTCGCTAAGACCAGCCTGGATTCAAGGGCAGGGGAATCAGACTTCACCTCCTGATGGAGGTGTGACAAGTCCCACTGCAGAAGAGCATGCTGGGTGGGCACTGTGTTTGCGGCAATCTTTGGAAAGCATAACACGTTCTTTGTTATTATCCTAGTCTCACAGATGAGGAAATGGAAACATGGAAAGTTTAAGTGAGTTGCCCAAGTGAATAAGTAGCTATGCTGGGATTTGAACCCCCAAACCTGTGACCACAAGCACTATACGAACATTGCCTCTTCGAGGGGACATATGAACCTTTTAGGTGGGTATGGAGACAGTCGTGGATTTAGATTTCTGGTTTTCCCAGTCAGGGTTTAGCCAGGAAAGCAGAAATCATCCTAGGATCTTTCAGGCAGAGAGGATTTCATTCAGGGAATGGCTAATGGGTGATGGGGGAGCTGAGGAGACAGGTGGGGAATTCTGAGGTAACCCACACGGCAGGAGAAACAGTGGAAGAGGCGGTAAGACCGGGACCCAGAGCTCAGAACCATTCAGGGGAGCCAGGACCTGGTGCAGGAGTTGCCATCATGTTGCTGAGACCAGGAAGGAGACCTATTTGCTGCTGAAGAGGGAGAAATACCCTGGTTTCTCTTCCTCCCTCCTCCTGTCTCCTGCCTGGGCATCCCATTGGCTGAGCCTACCTGGAAGCCAGGGTGCGAAGGAGTCTGGGGAATGTAGTTTTCTTTGCTGCGGAGCAGAGCAAAGGGCAGGCAGGGAATGAATCTGAGAGTAAGCCGGCCAGTGGTCCTCATCATAACTGCCTATTTAAGCTCAGTGTTATCTCAACGGGAGCTGCTGTTGCTGCTGTTTGCCCGAGAACGGGTGAAATGCAATGGTTTCATTTCCCGAGGCAGCGTCCTCTTTAGTTCTAATGGCTCTGGTGGTTTTGGAGTTCAGTTTAATCTTAGATCAAACCCAGATCTCCTTTCTTAGGACTCTCCACCAGCACACAGCTCATCAGCCTTCCTCCAGACAACCCATCAGAGGTCTGCCTGCAATAATGTTGTCCCTGGCTTCTTCCAAGTGACCTGTAATCCTGGTGGAACACCACAGCAACTTCATAGCTTCTCAGTGGACAGCGTGTTTCCAGAAATCTCCCTTGGGGTGTCTGTCTTGTGCCTGTCTGCCATGGGGACTCAGGATGATCCCCACATGGGTGCAGCGTCCAGCACCCCAAAAGATGTGTGGGGCTTGTTCCCTTCAGTGTGATCTGCTCTGGAGTGTGGGACCGGGGGATCTGGGGGAATGTCATTAATCATTTGTGCTTCCCTTTCCGGGACTCTGAGATATGGCGAAAGGGTAGAATGCTCTCGTGACAACCACCTGCCCCATTTTGATTACACAGTTTTGTTTTGTTTTAATTATTTAGAGAGGGTGAGAAATGGGGGAGGGGCAGAAGGAGTTGGGGAGAGATCATCTTAAGCAGGCTCCACACCCAGCATGGAGCCCAACATGGGGCTCCATCTCAGAACCCTGAAATCAAGAGTCAGACGCTTAGCCTACTGAGTCACCCAGGCGCCTCCCATTACAATATTTTGATATCCAGTTTTGGTAAATCAGCACCTGATACTGCCCTTGGTTCACTCCCTCCCATTCCCCCTTTCTCACTTTGCTCCAGCCACACTGGCCTCCAACCTCTTTTTTCAATGCACCAGGCAGGGTCCTGCCTCAGGACCTTTGCCCTGGCTGTTCCTGGAATGCTTCTGATTGTACCTATGCACCCCCTAGGTCTGCTTCTTTCACTTGGCACCATTCTTCTGCGGTTTTTCGTAGTCCTGTGTGTATCAGTCCTTCACACCTTATTCCTGAATAGTACTCCAGTGTATGGACGCCCCACAGTTTGCTCATCCTTGGTGGACACTTGGGTTGTTGCCACGTTTTGGCTGCCACAGATATGGCTGTTGTGAACGCTCAGCTATGCGTGAACACTTGCTTTCATTTCTCTGTGTAAACGCCTGGAGGTGGAACAAGTTGGGTGGTAGGTGCGTGTCTAACCTTTTAAGAAACTGCCAAACCATTCTTCCAACTTGGTTGCACCATTCAACATCCCAGCCAGCAGTGCGGGAAGGTTTCCTGGAGCACTCCTCCTCGTGCTTTGCCATCCCTTAGTCCTTGGCTTTATCAGACACCTCTTTCATTTAACCAGATCCCTCCCAGGGCTCCCTGTGCTGTTTTTCATGCTCATGCACCCACTGTTGTAACCAATCAATTATCAATGCCCCTGTCTTCTCAATGTCCATCTCCCCACTAGACTGTAAGCTCTGTGGAGACAGGGTTCTGTCTGTCTTGGCCACTACCAGTTTCCTGGGGCTTGGCACACAGTAGGCACTCAGTACATGCTTGCTGAATGAACGTGTGACCCTGCCTGGTGGGCCAGGTGCCAGAGTGGAGATTCGGTTGGCATTTTCATTCCCAGAGCGGAGATGAGGAAGTAGAGGCTCCGGATGGTTCAGTAACCCATCCGAGGTCCTCCGCTGGCAGCGGCTCGGCTGGGAGCGGAACCATGTCTGTCTGACCCCCTCGGCTGACACTGAGATGTTGAGTGTGTGCTGGGGTGAGAGGGGAGGAGACCGAAGAGAGACAGGCGGGCATGGGGAAGGTTTTGAAGGCCAGGGTGAGGAGCTGATGCTCTGTACCTTTGCTTCCGGGCTTTGAAGAGGCAGCACAGTATGGCTACCCTCTCTGGTCTGCGAGATGAAGTCTTGCAGTCCCAAGATTAAGGGGTTTCAGGACTGAACACAGAGGCGCCCCCCCCCCTTTCTTCTGTCTTCCTTAGCAAGCCCTGCTAACAGGCATTTCCTGTTTCCGGTGGCTCCCTGGGCCGGGGTGGGGGTAGGGGAGCTGATTGCAGCAGTTGTGTTCAGCTGTGGGTCCCCTCTGCTGCTCCCTGCCCCCCCCACCCCCGCCCCGTCACCAAATGGAGCCTCTGTCCCTGCATCCTGGTTCCCGAGAGGAGGGTGGCAAACTAACCGACCTTTCTGGCTCTTTCTTTGTCTTGGGCAGAGCTTGTGCTGACAGGGGACCAGCAGGCGAAGGGGAAGTGTCTGGGTGCTGATTTGCCTATGGGCAAGATGCCAGCCCAACTCTTTGATATTCTGGTGGGGGGGGAGGGGGTGCTGAGGGGCTTGCCTCGCCAACACGGAGGAAATGTTCTCACACACCCCTCCTACCTTTGGTTAAAAGACCTCCTGTCCTTTGCCACCTCTCCCACGCTTTGGGCTACCAGAAGGTCCTTCTGGTGGTCTAACCTCAGTCATTCTTGCTGCCTGAGGGAGCCCCTTTCTTCAGCTGGCCCTACTCCAGCCTGGAGGGCTGATGAGTCATACCCCCACCCCGTCCCCCCTTGAGATGTCACATGACTAGGGGGAAGAAGTCTCAAGGCTCAGCTGATCTCCCTGAGGTCAGGAGGGAACTTCCTCCCTCAGGCCAGATGAGACCAACTGCTCTGTTGGCCCCGGTGACTTGCAAGCCCTGCCTGGAGTCAGTCTCCAAGACTGCAAAGGCTGCTGGGCAGGAGAGTGTTACATGTGGTTCCTGTCACGTGCTGAACCTCCTACGTGGCACCAGGAGGCAGTCTGGTGTGGTTCAAAGAGGTAGGGTGGTACCGTGGTTAAGGGCATGGCCTCTAGGCTCAGGGAACTTGTATCTGGCTTTTCATTCCTTCCTGTGTGGCCTTGGGCAAGTGACATATCCTCCCCGAGGCTCAGTTGTCTCACCAGTGCAACGTGGATTCATCTCTTCACTGACTTTTACTGAGCATCTACGGGATGCCATATGTTGTGCTAGGCCACAGCAGTGAGCAAACAGCCCTGAGAGTCCTCTCCTTGGGGAGCTGATGTGCTCGTGTGTAAGGGAGGACAGACAGACAGTAACAAAATAAATAAGAGAAGTATACAGTGCCCAGACAATAAGCTTTATGGAAAAAACACAAAGTAGAGGGGAGGATGGGGAATGCTAGGTGTGGGGTGTGTGTGTGTGTGTGTGTGTGTGTGTGTGTGTGTGTCTAGTGCAGTTTTAAATAGAGTGGCTGGGAAGGTCTCACTGAGAAGTGACATTTCATCAAAGGCCTGCAAGAGACAAGGGAGGTTGTCTCTTGCACTGGGTTAATAGGGGATGGACATTCTGAAGATGGGAACAGCCTGCGCAAAGGCCCTGGGGCATGGCCATGCCTGGCATGTTGGAGGAACAGTAAGGAGGTCTGTGTGGCTGGAGCAGAGAGAGCAAGAGAAGAATGGGAGGAGGAGAAGGTAGGGAGGGGATGGGGCAGGTCATGCGGGGCCTTTGCATCTGGGTAGTACGGGGTCCCTGGGAAGGTTTTGACCATATTTCTTTGGATGCCATGTTGAAAATAAATGACATGGGTCCAGGGGCAGAAGCAAGCAGTCCAATGAGGAGGCCACTGCAACAATGCAGGTGAGCAATAATGGTGGCTCAGGCCTGGCAGGTGTATAGAAGGGGCAGGATTCTGGCTGTATTGGGAAGGTGGAACAAATAGGATTTGTTGAGGGGTTGGAAGTGGATGAGAGAGAAACAGAGGAGCCAAGGTGACTCCATCTGAGTTTAAACAACTGGAAGGCAGTGTTGTTAGAGCCTCCTAGGTTTCAGTAGCAACGTTGTTGGGAGGATTGAACAAACCTGTGCATGCCAAACTCTTCATCTCAGGTTTGGAAGAGGCTATGCTCTCAACAAATGGCGCCTCCCCAGTAGGGCTGGGGGTTCTGGAGGGCAGGGGTTGGCTCTCACAGGCAGGGCTGGTTCACTGAGCCACTCTTTAGAGACAGCTTTGGGAAATGGTGCTGTAGCAAGAAAGGAAGTGTGAGCCACGGGACAGAAAGGAAGGAGCCCAGGACGGTGCAGAAGCATGCTACTTGCTGTTTGTGGATGTGTGCATGCATGGAAAGTGAATGAGGACATGGGCTGGGACGGTCCATGTCTACTTGCAGAGGGGGGCAACCAGTGAGGAGGGAAAGAAGAGATTGAGATCAGAGACAGTGCACAGGACTTGGAAATGTAACTATAATGTTTAATTGAAAAGAAAATGTATTGACCCGAAGGAGCTGAGAACTCATGTCCACACAAAAAAAACCTGCACAGAGATGTTTATGGCAGCATCATACATCAGCTCCAGAACTTGGAAACAACCAAGTCCTTCAGTAGGTGATGGATTAGGAAACTGGTTTGGGGGCAGGGACAGATGACCAGGTGGAGCACAGAGGGTCTTGAAGGCAGTGGAACTACTCTGTATGTTACTATAATGGTAGGTACATGTCATTATATATTTGTCCAAACCCACAGAATGTACATCAGGAGTGGACCCTGATGTCAACTATGGACTTTGGACGATGACGTGTCCATGTAGGTTCATTGATCATAACAAACCAACCCTCTCTGGTGGGGGAGGCTGACGGTGGGGGAGACTGTGCATACTTGGAGGTAGGGATATATATGGAAATCTCTCTACCTTGCATTGAATTTTTCCATGGACCTAAAGCTGCTCTAAAAACATAAAGTCTACAGTGAAAGAAAAGAAAGGAAGGAGGGAGGGAGGGCAGTGTAGAGCCTCCAGACAGGACTGATGGAGATACCATGCACACCAAAAGGAGATGACCAGGTGTTTTCTCACCTGCCTCCAGCCTCGACCAGCCTGTTTGTCTCTGCTCCACATGGTCTCTCAGCCTCCAGAGGTTAGCCTGAGCTCTGTATTTTGGCAGCAGTGTTCCAAGAAAGCAAGAGCAGAGGTTGCAAAGCCTCTGGATGCCTAAACTTGATTCACACAGTGTTACTGTCACTGCATTCTATTGGTCAAGGCAGGTCACAGACCAGGCCAGACACAAAAGATGGGGAAACATCTACTTGGTATTTGCCTGACTTTAAATAATTTTGCATCTCTGGTGGGTGGGAAATAGTATCTTGTGATTTTAATTAGCATCACTTTGATGACTACCAAGGTTGACCCTTTCCTCATGGGCTTGGGGCCATTTGTGACTCTTTTTCAGGGAAACTCGTGTTCAGGTCTTGCCAATTTTCTGATTGAATTGTTGTCTTTTTCTTATGGAATCATTAGGAATTCTTTATAAATTTGAATACAAATGTGTAGCAAATACCCATTTTCATTCTGTGGCTTGTCTTGTCACTCTCTTCCTGATACTTTTTGATGAATAGAACTTTATTTTAGTTTGATCAAATCTTGTTTATCATTTGGAGTTTTTGTTGTTCCAGAATCATGCACAATTCTGAGGTCATCCGGATAGTCTCCTCAATTGTCTTCTCAAAGTCTTGCCTTTAGCACTTAAGTCTTTAATACCATCTGGAATTTGTTTTGAGTAGGATATGAGGCAGGAATTTGATTTATTGTTTGTTTGTTTTTCTTGGCCTTTATGGATAACCATTTGAACCACCCACAATTATAAAATAGTACCTCTTTTTACCATACATTTGTAACACCTGCTCAGTAATAAAGACATTTTTATACATGTGTGATTTATTTCTGGGTCCTCTGTTATGGTTTATTTGTCTTTATCCCTATCTTTCTTATCTATTGCTAAGTAACAAATTATCCCTCAAATATTCCTTTATTGAGCACTTACTATGCTTATGAGTTATTTGGATCAGGAATGAGGAAATGGCCGAGCTGGGGTTTCTTGTGAGGTTGTAGTCAGATGTTAGCCAGGGCTGCCACCATCTGAAGGCTCAACTGTGGCTGGAGGATCTGCTTCTTTGATGATTCAGCCACATGGAACCCCGTTCCTCTCTGCTTGGACCTCTCCATAGGGCTTACTGAGTGGGTCTCACAATATGGTGGCTGGTCAGTGATCCAAGAGGCCCAAAGTGGAAGCCACAATGGCGTTTATTACCTGGCCTTGAAAAGTCACGTCTTGTTACTTCTACTGTACTCTATCAGTCAGTCACACAGGGCTAATCTTGGTTCACTGAGAGAAGTAATTACAAATAGGGCACAAGTATTGGGATCTGTGGGCCACTGGGGGCCATCTTGGAGGCTAACTGCTATAATTACATTGTTTTAATTACAGTAGATTTATGATAAGTCTTGATGAGAGTATTCCCAGTTAACTTTCCCTCTACAGAATTGTCTTGGCTATTTGTGATTCTGTGCTCTCCCATATAAACTTTAAGATTCATGTGCCAAGTTCAATAAAAAACCATTTTGAGATTTTAATTGAAATTGTATTAGACCCGTAGCTCAATTTGGGAGAGGGCTGAAAATTTTAAAATACTAAGTCTTTCTAGAAAAGAATTAGGACATACTTCTTTTTTTTTTTTTTAGATCTTCTTTCATATTTTTAATAAAATTTTATAATTTTTCATAAAAGATTTTCACTTCTTTTTGTTAGATTTGTTACATATCACTAGCTTTTTTGTATGTTTGTTTTACATTTTTTTAAGGCTATGATAAGTGGTATCCCTTTAAAATTGAAGTCCAAATTTTCATGCAGTGAAACGCTTAGTTCTTTAGTTTACTGCTCAATCAGTTCTAGCAGCTGTATACGCTTGTGCAACCCACACCCTTATCAAGACACAGAACGTTTCCATCACTTGTGGCCTTTCTGAGTCAATCTCCACCACCCTCCCCACCCCAGAAGCAACCACTGATCTGATTTCTATCACCATAGGTTAGTTTTGCTTATTCTAGGATTTCATAAATGTTATCTTTTTAAGAAAATAACATTTTCTGATTGATTGTTGCTAATGCACCAACACATGGTAAACTTCGTATATTGATTGTGAATTCACTCACATTGTGAAGTTACTGTATTGATTCTGATTATCTGTATATTCTTTTGGGCTCTCTGTGTTGACAATGGTATCTTCTGCAGATGCCCAATTTCTTCCTCCTTCTTTCCCCTCCCTTCCCTCCTCCCTCCCTCCCTTCCTTCCTTCCTTCTTTCCTTCCTTCCTTCCTTCCTTCCTTCCTTCCTTCCTTCCTTCCTTCCTTCCTTTCCTTGTTTTGCCTTGTGGTGCAGGCTAAGATCTTCAACACAGTGTTGTCTAGAAATGGTAATGGGGACACCTTACCTTAGTTCTGATTTCAAATGCAAGGGGATCTTTTCAACACTTCCCCATTAAATATAATGTTTTGCTTTTTTTATTTAAAGCAAAGGTTTAAGATTTTTTTGGCAGATTCTCTGTTTATTAGGTTACAGAAATTCCTTTCCACTCTTACTTTGCCCAGAGTCTTTTTTTCCCTTTCTCTCTCTCTCTTTCTTTCTTTCTCTCTTTTTAGAAGATTTTATTTACTTGAGATAGAGAGAGTGAGAGATAAGAGTGTGCACAAGCTGGGGGAGGGGGGTGGGGGGAGTGGCAGAGGGAGAGGGAGAAGGCTCTCCACTGAGCAAGGAGCCCAACAGGGGGCTGGATCCCAGGACCCTGGGATAATGACCTGAGCCAAAGGCAGATGCTTAACCAATTGAAGCCACCCAGGTGGCTCTTTCTTTCTTTATCACAAATGGATTGTTGAATTGCCACTCTGTTTTTTATCAACCTCTAACTCTTACTAGTTTTTTTCAACAAAGAGAGAACAAACCTCGGGCAGGCAATAGAATCCATCTGAAATTTACTAACACTGTTTACATCATATTTACTTTACATTGCCTTCTTTTTTTTTTAAAGATTTTATTTATTTATTTGACAGAGAGAGATCACAAGTAGGCAGAGAGGCAGGCAGAGAGAGGGGGAAGCAGGCTCCCTGCTGAGCAGAGAGCCCAGATGTGGGCCTTGATCCCAGGACCCTGAGATCATGACCTGAGGCGAAAGCAGAGGCTTAACCCACTGGCTTAACCCACCCAGGCACCCTACATTGCCTTCTTTTTATAGCAAATGATTCCAGTTTTCTTTTGATAACAGGATGTAAGGTTCTCTTATTAAATACATTTATTTAAGTTAAAGTTTATTTATTTTATTTTATTTTTAAAAGACATTATTTATTTATTTGACAGAGAGAGACACACAGTGAGAGAGGGAACACAAGAAGGGGGAGTGGGATGGGGCGCCTGGGTGGCTCAGTGGGTTAAAGCCTCTGCCTTCGGCTCAGGTCATGATCCCAGGGTCCTGGGATCGAGCCCCGCGTCGGGCTCTCTCCTCCACAAGGAGCCTGCTTCCCTTCCTCTCTCTCTCTGCGTGCCTCTCTGCCTACTTGCGATCTCTATCAAATGAATAAATAAAATCTTAAAAAAAAAAAAAAGAAGGGGGAGTGGGAGAGGGAGAAGCAGGCTCCCCGATGCGGGGCTTGATCCCAGGACTCTGGGATCATGACCTGAGCCGAAGGCAGACGCTTAATGACTAAGCCACCCAGGCGCCCCTATCTTATTTTATTTTATAAAATTAATTTATTTATTTGACAGAGAGAGAGAAAGCAAGAGAGCACAAGCAGGGGGAATGACAGGGAGAGGGAGAAGCAGACTCCCTGCTAAGCAGGGAGCCCAATGGGGCTCGATCCAGGACCCTGGGAAGCTGGAGACAGATGCTTAACCTACTGAGCCACCCAGGAGTCCCTACCTTAAAGTTTATTTAAAGTTCATGTTGCATAGATAGTGGGGTAGGTATACTGTGGATGCAGCAATAACTGAGAAGACACAGTCTGAAAATGCGAAAGAGTGGAAGCGTGAGATCCACGGGTACAATGAAATCTGTTTATTGACTTGATTCACATATGTTCCTACAGCGCAGTGCTTGCAGTCATGCTGCCTGGGTTTTGTGTCCTGGCTGGCTGTCCTTGCCTCGGTTTCCTTATCTGTAAAATGAGGATATAATAGTACTTGCAGGATTTCATTACACACACACACACACACACACACGCACACACACGCACACGGGGGAGAATATGAATGGGGGGAGGAAGGGATATGGAAGGGAGAAGGGTGAAAGAGAAAGTCAAACTCATAGAAGCAGAGAGTAGAAGCTTAACAGGTGCTGAAGGGACGAGGAAAATGGGGAGATGTTGATCCAAGGGTACAAAATTGTAGTTAGGTGGTATGAATCTGTCTAGGGCTCTAACGTGCAGGCGTGATGTAGTCGTCCTAAATAATGCTGTACTGAGGGGCGCCTGGGTGGCTCAGCTGGTTGAGCATCTGACTCTTGATTTTAGCTCAGGTCATGATCTCAGGGTCTTGAAATCCAGCCCCGCATCAGGCTCAGCGCTGAGTGTGGAATCTGCTTAAGATTCTCTCTCTCTGTCTCCCTCTACGCCCCTCACCCCACTCCCTCTCCCACGTGCACATGCTCTAGCTCTCCCTCTCTCTCTCTCAAGAAAAAAAAATAATACTGAATTGCCCACTGGAAATATGCGAAGAGAGTAGATTTCAGCGATGCTCATCACACACAAAAATGGTGACTGCGTGAGGAGATGCTATGTTAATTAGCTGGACTGTAGTAATCATTGCACTATGAATATTCATATCAAATAATCACATGGTATGCCTTAAATATACACTATATTTTACACATATATACGTTAAATATATAGAGTGCTGGAAATTGGGCACATGACAGGTACTCGTGCAAGGCCATGAGATAAAACTGTGGTCAAGAAAGGTTGGTTAGGGTTTTGTAGGTTCTAGGGAACTTAGAGAGCGCTGAGCCCACTGGGACGTTTGGATAAACTGATACCAGGCAAATGTGAAGGTTTCTTTATAGCAGGACCAAATACCCCAAACCAGAGTGGCATCCTGGGTGTCTGACCGCTGCATCAGTCAGTATCTTCTGGTTTTAAGTCACTACAGCCCAACCCAAACTGATTTAAACAGGAAAGAAATGCGTCAGTTCATGAAATTGAAAAGCTCAAACATGTTTCCTATAAACGGAACCGTAGACTGCGTGACCTTTTGTGCCTGGCTTCTTTCACTGAGCACCACGTTTTTGAGGGTTATCTACTTTGTAGCATGGATCAATACTTCACTCCTTTCTATGGCCCAATAATATTCCATTTTATAGATATGCCTTACTTTGTTGGTCTATTGATCAGTTATAGACCTAGGTAAAGTCACAGAGACAGAAAGCAGACAGTGGTTACCAGGGAGAAGGAAGACATAGGGAATGGCAGGTGACTGCCTAGTGGGGACAGGGTTTCCTTTTGGTCTGAGAAAAAAGTCTTGGAACTAGACGAGGTGCTCATTCCATGACATTGTGAGTGTGCCAAATGTCCCTGAAGTGTACACTTTATTTATTTTTAAAGATTTTATTTATTTATTTGACAGAGAGAGATCACAAGTAGGTAGAGAGGCAGGCAGAGAGAGAGAGAGGGAGAAGCAGGATCCCTGCTGAACAGAGAGCCTGACACGGGGCTCGATCCCAGGACCCTGAGAACATGACCTGAGCCGAAGGCAGAGGCTTAACCCACTGAGCCAACCAGGTGCCCCACAAAGTGTACACTTTAAAGTGGTTCATGGTTAGATTTTTGTATTGCTGTAAAAGATACATAATATTTATTATTACATATACATACATAAGACATATATATGATAATTATAAATATAAAATTTAATATTTGAATACTATATAAATAAATAGAACATTTATTATTTTAACCATTTGTAAGTGTACAATTTAGTGGCATTAAGTCTGCTCACAATGTTGTCTACTCATTACTACTACATCCAAAACTGTTCCTCTTCCCCAACGGAAACTCTGTCCCCATGGAACACTGACTCCCCACCCCCGCCTCCAATCCCTGACTCCCACCATCTACTTTCCGTCTCTGTGAATTTGCCAGCTCTAGGGACCCCATGGAATCCTACAATAATTGTCCTTCTGTTTCTGGCTTATTTCACTGAGAAGAATGTTTCCAAGGTTCATTCATGCTGTAGCATAAATAAAAATTTCATTCCTTTTCCTGCTGAGTAATATTCCATTATATGTATATACTACATTTTGGTTTCAGTTCATGGTTAACTTTATGTTATATGAATTTCATCTCCATAAACAAGGATTCAAGGGTAGAGTCAGCTTCAGGTACAGCTCGATCTTTATCAGAAGAGATGTGGCTTACTTTTTCCCCTTCTGTGCCAGTCCCCAAGTCAGACTGCCCAGGGCTCAGCTTCGCCCCTGTCCTGTTATGTTGCCCACCCCCCCATTTCTGTCTCTCTTCACAGTTCCTGTGCCTTAAGAACATCCGTACATTCTTGTCTACCTGCTGTGAGAAGTTTGGCCTCAAGCGGAGTGAACTCTTCGAGGCCTTCGACCTCTTCGATGTGCAGGATTTTGGGAAGGTAAGCTGGGGCCGAACTGCTCACGGGGCTGGGCACGTAGAGCTGGAAGATTGGATCTCAGTCCATTTCCATGAATATTTCCATCGGGAAAGCTAAGTGCTGTCGGGGAGAAGAACAGGTGAGTCAGACCAGGCAACACACCAGGTGCAAAGAGCATGGGGCCTGTGCAGCTGGGCTCCAGTCCCTGCTTTGCTACTTGCTGTGTGACCTCAGATTTGTGACCATGCCTCTCTGGTCCCTCCTTTCTAACACAGGAATGATATCGTCCTATGCTTTCTCAGTGGTTATAAGGATTGCATAGAAGAAGGCAATCAATGGTGGTGGGCACTTAGTTAAGGGAACCTTGACCTACTACATGGAGAAGTGAAGGTGGAGAAAATCCTGAATTAGGTTCTTAGGGGTATGGAGTCTAACCATAATATCTAACCTCGGATGTTGGAGTCTGAGGCTATGTTCTGGCATGTGGGTGGGTAAGGGGCTTACTGAGCAACCGTGGCCCTTGTCACAGGTCATCTACACCCTGTCTGCTCTGTCCTGGACCCCAATTGCCCAGAACAAGGGGATCATGTGAGTAACCATTTGAGCTGGCATCCTTGGGTTGATCTGGCCCCAGTCCTTCCCCTCTGTAAGTGCCCCTCCCACCTGGCCCCCAGGCCTCTGGCTCATACCACTGTGGCTCCCCCAGGCCCTTCCCCACTGAGGAGGACAATGTGGGTGATGAAGACATCTACAGTGGCCTGTCTGACCAGATCGAGTGAGTGTCTGGGACTACCACCCTGCCCTGGGGGTCTGAGGGGCCATGGGCTGCCCTAGGGGGTATGAGGGGACAAGGCCCTGCCCTAGGGGGTCTGAGGGGACATGGCCCTGCCCTAAGGGGTCTGAGGGGACATGGCCCTGCCCTGGGAGGTGAGGTCTGAGAGGACATGGCTCTGCCCTGTGGATCTGAGGGGACACAACTTTGATTTGGGTGGGACCTGAGGGGTCCCTGGCCTGGGAGCTCCGGGGGCCCTGGCTGACTCCACACCCCTCAGCGACACGGTGGAGGAGGATGAGGACCTGTACGACTGCGTGGAGAACGAGGAGGCGGAGGGCGATGAGATCTATGAAGACCTCATGCGCACGGAGCCCATGCCCATGCCGGTGCGTGGGGCTGAGTGCCGCGTCTGGGCGGGCGCATGGCTGGGGCCGCGGCAGCCCCTGGTCCCCTAACACTGACATGTCCTCCCCATTCTCAGCCCAAGATGACAGAGTATGACAAGCGGTGCTGCTGCTTGCGGGAGATCCAGCAGACGGAGGAGAAGTATACAGACACACTAGGCTCTATCCAACAGGTGCGGTGCTCGGACCCAGCCCCTGGCAGGCGCATGCGCGGGAGCTGGGCGGGCAGGTGCGCATCCGTCGGTGCGGTGGCCTCTGGGCCATGCATGAGTGGCCACCTGTGCCCCAAGCGGGCCTGGAGCTCTTCTCTGCCCCCATTGCTTTCCGCTTCTTTGCTTTTCCGCTCTGCTTTTGTCTTCCATCCTGTCTCCTGTGTTGATCTGTCTCTCTTTCCCTCGGGGTCTCTCCTTCCTGTGTTTGTCTGTCTTTCCCTATATGTGTCCATTTATCCCTGTCTATACTGTTCCTATATCCTCGTCCTGTCCTCCTGTCTCGATTCCGTCTCTCTGACCTTCTAGTCCCTTCCTTTCGGCCATTGCTTTTTGAACAGCTTTATTGAGAGAACCTTAATATACCATACAGCTCACCCATTTAATGGGTACAATCCAGTGGCTTTTGGTTTATTCACAAGGTTGTGCAACTGTCACCCTGTTTCATTTTAGAACCGTTTCATCATCCCCTCAAAGAAAACCCATACCCTTTATCCATCACCCCCTAAACCCCCATCCTTCCTCAGCCCCTGGCAGCTGTTAATCTGCTTCCCGTCTCCATGGATGAGCCTGGTCTGGACGTGTCACTCACGTGGAGTCACACACCGCGTGGGCTTCTCTGTCTGCTTCCCTCCCTGAGCGTTGTGAGCTCAGGGTCTGTCCTCGGGGCAGCGGGAGTCGGCGCCTCGCTCCTGTTCAGGGCCGATTTTCCCGGGTGTGAGTGGACCACGCCTTGTGACCCCACTCATCCACGGATGGACATTTGGGGTGTTCCCACTTCCTGACTGTTAGGAGGAAGTGCTGGGACAGGTGTTTGTCTGGACATTCTCCAACAGCCATTCTCCCCCGGTCTCTCTTTCTGACTCTGCTGCCTTGTCCCCATCTCTCTGGGACTGGGTTGGAGGAAGAGGTCTCGGTCTCCCTCACCCTTCTCTCTCCCCCGCAGCACTTCATGAAACCCCTGCAGCGGTTCCTGAAACCCCAAGACATTGAGATCATCTTCATCAACATCGAGGTGAGCTGACCAGTCCCAAGTCCTCCTGGCCTCCGTCCAGCGGGGACCACCTTCTGGCCCCGCTAGTCTCTGGGGTGCGGGGGTTGGGAGTTGAGCGACGTAGGGCAGGGGGGTGACCCGTCTCCTGCTCGGCTTCCTGAGCCCCGGCCCTCACCCCTTCCTCCGAGTAGGATCTGCTTCGCGTGCACACTCACTTCCTAAAGGAGATGAAGGAAGCTCTGGCCGCCCCAGGTGCGCCCACTCTCTACCAGGTCTTCATCAAATACAAGGAGAGGTGAGACCCAGCTGGCCAGCCCGCACCCCTGGAAGTCACCCCGTCCTGCTCAGGCTGAGAGAAGTTGCCCTCAGAGACTACTGGACAGGCAGGGCTCTTTCTTCTTTGCTCATGGGCAAGGGACTGCCCATCTCTGGTTCAATCCCCCCGCTCTGCCTCTTTGGGGCTGCGTGATATTGGAAAATCACTTAACCTCTCTGTGCTTCTGCTGCCACATCTATTAAAATCAGTGTGGCACAGGAACGTACCTCCTAGGGTGTGGTGAGGTTTAAAAAAATGTGGCCTAAAGTGCTTCACACAGGGCCTGGCACACAGTAGGTGCTCTGTAAGTGTTGGCTAAATGAACATTGGAGAGCCAACGTACCAAGTGCTAAGAGCTTCTTCTGCGTCATCTCGTCCAGTGCTACAAAGATAGCTCCTTGTGGGAGGTGCCACTGCTATTCCGTTTTACAGATGGGGAGACCGAGGTTCGGCATCACCCGTCTGGGAAGAGGCGGGGCCTGGACTGCCACCCAGATCTGCCTGACCGTGGTGCTGGCCACCCATACCCGCCCCCTGTCCTTCCCTCAGGTTCCTCGTCTACGGCCGCTACTGCAGCCAGGTGGAGTCGGCCAGCAAGCACCTGGACCGTGTGGCCGCTGCCCGGGAGGATGTACAGATGAAGCTGGAGGTGGGCGGCCTGGGCCACATCTGGGGGACTCTCTTACTCCTTCCCACGGCCCCCAGGGGCGCCCGGGAGGAGACGGAGTGGGTGGTGCCACTTTGGGCAGCAGCCCAGCCACGGACCTGCCCTCTGAGGGTTTGGGGAGGGAGGTACTGACCGGCCGAGCGGGAGGCATGGAACAGGAGGAGGCGGGTGGGAGCGCTGAGCGCTGAGCCCTGACCGCAGCTGAACCCCAGCTCTGGACTCAGCACTGACACCAAGCTGAGGTCCTGACCCTGAACTGAACTCTGAGTCCAAACTGATCCCCAGCCCAGCGTGGGCTGAGCCCCAGCCTTGGCTGTGCCCCAAGTCCAGGCCGAGAGCTTCACCGAGCCCCCACCCTGGGCTGATACCACCCTGGCCCAGCGTGTCTGGTGGAAGGCCGGACAGGGCAGAGATGATGAGCAGTCCCCTGTGTGTTATGTCTGGTTATGTCCGGCCTCGTGGAGGCCCTGCCCACCTGTGTCTCCCCCTCGCCAGCCCCACTCAGCTCGCGGAATCTGGGGCTTCTGCCTCAGGCAGGATTTGCCAGCCTTCCAGGCAATTCTTCCTTTTATTTCCTTGGGGGAGACATGATGCTTCATGTTCTAGAAAAATCCACACCTGTCTCCCCCTCGTCTTGCTCCTATCTTTCTCTGGCCCCCCCAGGAATGTTCTCAGCGAGCAAACAACGGGAGGTTCACCTTGCGGGACCTGCTGATGGTGCCCATGCAGCGGGTCCTCAAGTACCACCTCCTGCTCCAGGTGCGCGAGCGGGGCCCCGGGCAAGGGCGTGTCCTAGGAGTGGGGTGCAGGGGCCAGGCTCTAGGACCTTCTGGGAGGAAGGAGGAAGCTCGTGGGCCAGGCTTGCCTGGAGGGCCCCTGAGAGGAGAGGGCAGGCCCAGGTGATGTCTGTCTCTGTGGGCCACGCAGGAGCTGGTCAAACACACGCAGGATGCGGTGGAGAAGGAGAGCCTGCGGCTGGCCTTGGATGCCATGAGGGTAAGTGGTCACACACACGCACACGTGCATTCAGGATAGTGCAGCCCAGGCACACGGTCCCACTCAAGGGCAGCCCCTCCTCTCACTAAGAGTGACACACCTCTGTGACCAGTGAGTGATTCCCAGAACCCCCCTTGGGGACAGGACATGCTGAGGACACCATCTCTACCCCTCCTGCCAGCCCCTGGTGGGAGCTGACCCCTCTCCCCAACCAGGTAGGGGATTGCGTGGGGTAGCCTCCTACCTGTCCCACCCCCAGGACCTGGCCCAGTGTGTGAATGAGGTCAAGCGGGACAACGAGACGCTGCGGCAGATCACCAACTTCCAGCTGTCCATCGAGAACCTGGTGAGGGGGTGGGGCAGGGAGAGCCAGGCGCGTGGCCATATGGGGAGAGCATTTGGTGTCCTCCTTGGTGGCCCCTTACCAGACCCCCTTCCTGCCGCATAGGACCAGTCTCTGGCCCACTATGGCCGGCCCAAGATCGATGGGGAGCTCAAGATCACCTCGGTGGAGCGGCGCTCCAAGATGGACAGGTGGGTGGAACCCATAGATAGAGGCTAGAACCTGGGCAGGGGTGGGGCCAGATTTCTAGTTATACCGGGGGGTGGAGCCTGAGTGGACAGGCCGGGAGGACGGGCGCGGATGTGTGGGTGGAGCCAAGACCAACAGGTGCTGGGATCAGTACCCATCGTGGGGGTGAGATCAGGATGGACGGGCAGGAGGGCACTGCCAAGGTGGCCACAGGGGAGGTGAAGGGCAGGAATCCTAGATGGACAGCAGGGTGGGGCAAGGAAGGTGGAGGAGATCAGGCGGGGAGCCCGTGGGGACTGCTGTCGGGAGCCGGACAGGGGTACCTGACCCAGCTGCTCGCAGGTACGCCTTCCTGCTGGACAAAGCTCTGCTCATCTGTAAGCGCCGAGGGGACTCCTACGACCTCAAGGACTTTGTGAACCTACATAGCTTCCAGGTTCGAGACGATTCCTCTGGAGATCGAGAAAACAAGAAGGTGGGTTCTGAGGCCAGAATGGGGCTCCCCAGTGCTGGGAAGCCCCCGTGCTGCTCAAGGCTCTCCCCTTGACCTTTAGAATGCCCGTGTGTGTGTCCGTATGTGACCTGAGTGTGTATATGCTTGTGCGTGCGTGTGATTTCAGAGTTATGGATGATTTCAGAGTTACCAATGGTCCTCGGTGGACCATTGCAAGGGGACCCACACCGGGTTCTCCCAGAGGCAGAGGCTGTTCTGGCCTGACCCTGTTCTCCCCACAGGGGTAGGGGAAGAGAGGGTGTGTGGTCCGCGGGCTGCAGAGTGGATGCCTTCATTCTGAACCCTGCTTCCCTGCAGTGGACTCACATGTTCCTCCTGATTGAGGACCAGGGGGCCCAGGGCTATGAGCTGTTCTTCAAGACGCGGGAACTGAAGAAGAAGTGGATGGAGCAGTTCGAGATGGCCATGTGAGACCCCCGCCCCCCCTCCGGGCAAGGGCCGAGATGGCCATGTGAGATCCCCCCCTCCCGTCCCGTCCTCCGCGGGCTCTGCGTCCGGGCAAGGGCTCAGAGGCAATTCTGTGCTCCATTCTGGAGGGCCCCTCGGAACCTCAGTTTCCTCATCTGGGAAATGGGAGGGATAGGCTTTTGATGCTGCCGGCATCCTCCGAATGCCACGGGTCTGTGTGAGCTCCTGCCGCCAGGCTGGACCCCTCTGCTTCCTCCTCCTCCTTTTTCTTTCTCTTCTTGAGGCGAAATTCATGTAACAAAAACTGAGCTGTTTAGAAGTGCGTGTTTGGGCGGCATGTAGAACGTCACAGCGTTGTGCAACCATCATCTCTGTCTAGCTCCAGAGCGTTTTCATCCTCTCAGAAGGAAACCCTGCAGTCAGGAAGCAGTCACTCCCCATCCCCCCTGGCTCCCAGCCCCTGGCAACCACCAGTTTGCTCTGTCTCCACCGGTGTTCGTAGCAGCACTACTCGCAACGGCCAAAAGGGGGCGACAACCCAAATGCCCATCAGTGCTCGGAGGGAGAGGCACGATGGGGTTGATGCGAGACATATCCAATATGGCAGCTCTGATGCATCCAAGCGACAGCGCGCACCCCTACTTCATTCCCTTGTGCGGCGGAATACTGTTCCATCGCACGGAATTCTCTCCCCTCTCCAGCTCCAACATCTACCCTGAGAACGCTACGGCCAACGGGCATGACTTCCAGATGTTCTCCTTTGAGGAGACCACGTCGTGCAAGGCTTGCCAGATGCTGCTGAGGTGAGCATCTGCGAGGATGGCCCTGGGGCCTGGGCTTGGGCAGCTCTTCCTCCTTCGAGGGGCTCCTCCAGCCATCTGTCCCCCGAGTTGGGAGGTTGGAGGCTCTTCCTTTGAGTTTCAGCTCCCCCGTCTCTCTCCTGCCCTAAGGAGAACCCAGGGGGGACCCTTGGCAAAATGATGGCCTGCATCTGTTCAACATCACTGACTTTCCTTTCTCTTGCTTTGGCGTCCCAGAGGCACCTTCTATCAGGGGTACCGGTGTCATCGGTGCCGGGCACCTGCACACAAGGAATGTCTGGGAAGAGTCCCTCCGTGTGGCCGACATGGGCAAGGTACCACTGGACGGGAGAGGGTGGGAGGTGGGCTTGGCTCTGTGTGGGCCATTTCCCATCCTCACCATTTCTTTTTCCATCCCATAGATCTTTCAGGAACTATGAAGAAGGTAAGACCCCCATGCTCCTTTCTCTGCATGGAAAATCATGGGGATTAAGGAAGGGTGGGCAGGGCCCTTTGCTGGGTGCTCACATAGGTACTGAGGAGGCCCCAGGCTGGGCCCAGGAGCCACACTTGCTTTTTTGGTCTCTCCCTCCAGGATAAGCCACATCGCCGGGCTCAGGACAAGAAAAGGAATGAGCTGGGTGAGTCTGGTGGGGAGGGGCGGGATGTGCAGTGTGGAGCAGGAGGAAATCCGGTCCTTGCCTTAGATCTCACAATTATATTATTGACAACATAAGGTCCTGCTTATAGAGCTGGGGTCCATTTGTTCCACTCCTAGAAACCTGAAAGGAATTTAAAAATAACCAACTCAAATTCTTCACTTGCTTTGCTCAAGCGCTAGGAAGAGAATGCATAGGGTAGTATCAGTCCTTACTAAGATGCTCTCTCTCTCACCACCCACTTCTCTTATCCACTGCCTCTTTTTGCGTGTTCTCTCCTAGGCTCCTTCTCTAGCCTTAGTCACCAGGCACTCCTCTGACTGTTCTCTCCTTTCCTCTTGACTCCATGCCCCAGAATCTTACTATGATATGTGGTTTCAGCAAAATGCCCTCCACCTGGAGGACAGGGGAATCATGGGTTCTTTTTTAGCCCAGCGGCAGGGGGTGGGGGTGGTGCGGAGAGGCTGGACTCATTCCTATGTTAATGAATTTTGTGGAATCACAGCAGGGATGGGGGACTTGTGTTTAGTGTCTACTGTATACATCATCTGGGGCAAAGGATGGCTGGAACACCTGTGCTTCCTGTCCCCCCCACGCACCAGAAGCTCTCAGACTTTCGTGAAGACATGACATTGTGATGGGGGAAGTCGAGGGTTTTCTGAAGCATAAAACTGAGGCACCTGACAAATCTGAGGCTTCAGGGAAGGCTTCTCGGAGGAGAAGGCATTTAGGTGGCCATTCGATGGATGAGGAGGAGTTAGGCAGGTGAGGAGGAGGGCAGGGGTGTTCCAGGCAGAGGGAACAGCATGTGCAAAGGCTAAGAGGCAGGGTGTGCATGTGTCCAGCCTTCATTAAACACATGAGAACAGTTTGGTGTGGCTGGTGGAAGTAAACCCTTTGCCCATAGTCATACAGAGTCAGTGTAAAGACCCAGATTTCATATCTACCTATCCATATCTACCTATATTCATATATAGATATACCTATATTCATATATAGATAATAAAGGTCTACAGATATCTATAATCTAGATCAATAGCTAGATATAGATATACCAGGTTTATCTGAAATAGTAAAAAATTAGAAACAACTTAAATGATCTCAACAGGAGGGATGTATATATCATTGTGTGTATCTATATTGCATAAACAGTTTTATTCAAAAGTATATATCAGCTTTGTTTTTTAAAAAAGATCTATGTATTTATTTGTGTGTGAGAGAGAGAGAGTGGGAGAGAGAGAGAGAGAGACCAAGCACAAGCAGGGGGAGAGCAGGCTGACAGAGAAGCAGGCTCCGTGCTGAGCAAGGACCCGACGTGGAACTCCATCCCAGGCCCCTGAGATCATGACTTAAGCCAAAGGCAGATGCTTCACTGACTGAGCCACCCAGGTGTCCCTTCACTTGTCTTTTTTTTTTTTTTTTTAAGATTTTACTTATTTATTTGAGAGAGAGATATATATAGGGCACAGGGGGAAACAGGCTTCCTGCTGAGCAGGGAGCCCGATGGATCTTAGGACCCTGAGATCATGATCTGAGTCGAAGGCAGACACTTAACTGACTGAGCCACCCAGGGGCCCTAACTTTATTTGTTAAAAACTAGAAGTGACCTAAATGTCCTCAAGGGGGGAAATACATATAAGCATCTGTATATTTATTATATATATGTTTATATTTAGGCATATCATAGATATGGGTTAATATGCGTATTTATACATAACATATGCATATATTATATGTAACATATATATAATATATATTATATATTACGTATATACACACATACTTTTTGTTAAGGTAGAAAATACATCCTGTAAGATGCATAATGTGAACACATCTTAACTACATGACTCCATGAATTTCTACCCCCGTAACTGCCCCGCAGATCAAGGTATGGAACATGTCACTGAATTATAGAACTACACAGTCCAATACAAACTGAAACTAGTTTAAATAACCCAAAACCCCCGTACTCAGCCACACTGGCCACAGTGCCTGTGCTCCGTAGCCACCTCTGGCTAATGACCGCCCGACTGGACAGCACAGACTTTTGAACATCTCCACCACACAGAAGATTTTCCTGGACAGTGCTGCTGGTCCATACCCATCTGACTCTCAGAGGGGAACCCCTCTTAGACCTCCATCACCATAGATGAGTTTTGCCTTTCTTTGAACTTCACAAAAATGAAATCATGTGGTATGTCCTCTTCCTGCTTCTGGCTTCTTTGATCAGCATCACGTTGGTGAGACTCACACCTTGTTCATCACTGCGTAGTATTCCACTGTACAATTATATTGTACTTGGCATATCCATTTTATTGAGGACATTGGGTTGTTGCCAGTTTTTGATTTTGTGAATAAAGCTCATCTAGGACTTTTGGTGGACATGAGTGTTCACTTCTCTTGGTCATGTACACCTGAGTGGAATTGTCGGGTCACAAGATAGACACCTATTTAGCTTTGGGAGATAAGGACAGACAGTTTTCCCAGGTGGACTATCACCAGCAATGTAGAAGAGTTCCAGGTGCTCCATATCTTCACCACCACTTGGTGCTGTCAGTCCCCACTTTTTGCCATCCCGGTGGGCTGTGAGACCCAGTTTGGAACATCTATGACCACCAATCACACCGAGCCACCACCTTCCCTCCCCTCCAGGCCTGCCCAAGATGGAGGTGTGTCAGGAGTACTATGGGCTTCCTCCACCCCCTGGAGCCTTTGGACCTTTTCTGCGGCTCAACCCTGGAGACATCGTGGAGCTCACCAAGGCTGAGGCTGAACAGAACTGGTGGGAGGTACAGGCTGGGCTGGGGGAATGATGGAGAAGGACAGGAGTGTGGCATCATGGGCATAGGCAGTCCCTAGAAGTGACTCTGGCAGGGAGGCTGGTCTGGAGGCAGCCTCTGGGGAGGGTGGTGAACATGAGGATTTCTAGGGCTGGCCTGGCCCTTCTGAGCTGGCTGTCTTCCCAGGAAGTTGATAGTGGTCGGCACTCCGTGGGTCATGGTCCTGCAGGCCACAGAGAGATCGATGGACAGACAGAGTGGCCACTAGGTAGAAGATCAGCACACACACACATACACGCATGAATGCCTATAACCTCTCTGTGTCTTTCCCTCCTGGCTTTGTAGGGCAGGAATACGGCTACCAACGAAGTTGGCTGGTTTCCCTGTAACAGAGTCAAGCCCTATGTGCATGTGAGTGCCTCAAATCTGGACATAGTGAGGGCAAGGGGGTCAAGAGAAGGTCCCGTGAGGGTGGGGAGCCTTGGGGTGACACCCCTGAGATAGGGAG
Source organism: Martes martes (assembly GCF_963455335.1). Taxonomy (NCBI): domain Eukaryota; kingdom Metazoa; phylum Chordata; class Mammalia; order Carnivora; family Mustelidae; genus Martes; species Martes martes. The sequence continues at coordinate 212,654,898 of NC_137888.1, read as the reverse complement.
GACCTGCCCATGATGGTAGGTCATTCCCAAGTCCATCTTCTGCCCAACTTGCCTGCTGAGCCCAGAGTGGGGGCCACACAGAGAATGATGACCAGTCCTTTCGCCCTTGATTCTTCTTGTATGAAGGTTCTCTCCCTCGTAAAGGAGAAGGAGCAGGGGCCAGAAGACTGGCCAGTCCGTTTCCTTCAGAGGCAGCGAATGCTGTCCCATCAGGTGCGGTGGCCACTCACGCCTCCTGGCCACCTGCCCACAGTTTGCCCCACCTCGGTTCTTCCCCTGTCCTCTGCTCACCTGAACACCTCATTCTCTGATGACCTCAGATCTTTCCCACTCTCCCCAGACCTCCCTCCCTTATTGTAGTTGCCCCTCTGCCTGCTTCACAGCCCCAGTAGGAACCCTCAAGAGGGGAAACTCTCCCCTGTTTTGTTGCTTTAATTTTGTATCATTCAGGCTTCCAGAAAGGTTGCTAGCATAATGCAAAGAACTCCAAATAGCCTTTTCCCAGATTCACCAGCTGTCAACATTTTGTCTCATTTGCTCCTTCATTCACTCTTTGTCTGCGCATTTTATTTTAAAAATTCATATTATTTTTTTTCTTGAGACATTAAAAGTAAGTTTACAGACATATTTTCCCTTCACCCTTAAAGACATCCTAAGAACAAGAACCTTTTTTCACATATCCATAGCATGATTTTAACAAACATCCCTGATTTTGACACTTGATGTTGACATTATACTACGATTTAATCTATAGTCCATATTTAAATTTTGACAAATTCCCCCAAAATTGTATTTTAGAGATTTTTTTTTCTTTTTTGGCCTGGGGCTTCCTGGTTTCTCTGTAGTGGAGCTACATTATACATTTCCAATTCCATGGTTCTGTCCAAGTTTATTTGCAGATGTTCCACTATAAAGACTAGCTGTGTCCTAATCAATCAACTTACCTATCAATTAGTCATCTATGTATCTACTGATCATCTATGTATCTATCTGTGTCTCTGTGTGTCTATTAATCACTTATGTATCAACTTATGTATCAAGCTTCTATGTGTCTGTGTAGCTGGGTGTGTGTCTATCTGCCTATTGGTCAGGTATGTACGTCCACATTTATCTCAGGAAATGCCTGTGGATTCTTACTTTAAAATTGTCCCAGCTTTGGCCAGTGGGAGCCCTTTCAGGCTGGCTCATCTGTTCTTTTGTTATGTCCCCATTACTCTCGGAGCTCTTCCTCATTTTCTGGCACAATACCAGACCTACCTTGTACTTTCCACGCCCCAGTCTTGGAATCCACCGTTTTCCCAAAGAGCCCTGGCCCTTTCAGTGGGACATGACATTCAGGAGCCAAGATCTGGGCATCTCTCCAGTTTCTGCCTTCAAATGCACTGCCTTCCTAAAGCTGCACCCAGCTTAGCCTCCTCCTCTGCCATTACAATGAAGGCTCTGAGAAAAGAGAAAAAAATGACAATTCTCCTTTTACAAAAGGATTCCATCCTCCTGGCACCACCTACCTTACGAGATAACTACTGTTACTTGTTTTCTGTGTGCCTCTCTGGCGTTTCTTAGTGCACGTCCAAGTAGATACAAATACGGACTCTCATGTCCCCCATGATACATTCAGAAGATTTGATACTCATTATTTTGCTGCTCTCCCCTTTGCCCCTTGCCACTTAATATATCTTGGGATCTTTCCATATTACTGTATGTAGACCATTTTATTCTTTTTTTTTTCCCTTCAAAAAATTGAGGTGTAATTTGAAAAAAACATAAAATTAGACATTTTAAAATCCACACTTCAGTGGTTAATACATCTTGCAACCACTTCATTTACATGAAATATGTAGAATAGGTACATCCACAGTGCCAGAAAGCAAATGGGAGATTCCCAAATGTTAGATGTTGGGGAGGAATAGGGACTGAACATTTAATGGGTGATGTGTATGGGTTTTCTTTTGGGGTGATGTTTTGGAACTGGATAGGTTGTTCCTCATTCTTTTTTATTGTTACTATTTTTGAATTATGGTAAAACACACATAACAAAATTTACCATTTTAGCCATTTTGAGTGGCGCACTAGGAACATTCACACTATTATACAACCATCACCACTGTCCATTTCCAGAATTCTTTTCATCATGCAAAGCTGAGACTCTGCCCTCATGAAACACTAATGCCCAACTCCTTCCCTCAGTCCCTGGTAGATGGTGGGAACCATCTGCTTTCTGTCTCTATGACTTTGACTCCTCTCCAGGCCTCAGATAAGTGGTGTTGGTCTTTTTGAGAATGGCTTTTGCACTGAGCATAACGTTTTCAAGATTCATCCACATTATAGCAGGTGTTGGAATGTCCTTCTTTTTTTTTTTAAGATTTTATTTATTTATTTGGCAGACAGAGATCACAAGTAGGCAGAGAGGCAGGCAGAGAGAGAGGAAGCGAAGCAGGCTCCCTGCTGAGCAGAGAGCCCGACGCGGGGCTCGATCCCAGGACCCTGAGATCATGTGACCTGAGCCGAAGGCAGAGGCTTTAAGCCACTGAGCCACCCAGGCGCCCTGGAATGTCCTTCTTTAAGACTTAATAATGGTCCATCACCTGTTCATCTCCTGGTGGACACATACATTTTGGCTATCATGGATAATGTTTGTTAGGAACATGGATGGGTAAATCTCTCTCTGAGTCCCTGTTTTTAATTCCCTTGGGTCGATACCCAGAAGAGGAATCGCTGGGTCATATCGTAATTCTATTTTTAGTTGTTGAGGAACTGCCATCTGTTTTCTCTAGCAGCTGTATCATTTTACATTTCTGCCAGTAACGCCATAAGATTTCCAATTTCCCTATAACCTTGCCAACACTGTCTTCTGTTTTTGTCTTGTTTGTTTTGTGGTTTTGTTTTGTTTTGTTTTTACGGTAACCCTCTGAATGTGGTGGAAGCAAGCACCTTTGTATTTATTCAGACCAGGGGTTGGGCTTTTCGTAAATAGACAGATAATGCAGGTTTTCATCTTTGCAGGCCAGAGGCTCTCCTTGTGACCTCTCACCTCTGCCGGAGAAGTGCAAAAGCACGAGAGGGCATGACTGTGTTCTAGTAAACATTTGTGTTTTTGGACTTTGGCATGTGAATTTCATCCCATCCCCACAGGCTAGGCAATATTATTCTTCCTTTAATTTTTGTCAACCATTTAAAAACATAAAATCCATTCTTGGCATGAGGGTCATGCTAAAACAATTGGCTGCTCAGTCTCTCAGTGGACAGGACAGTGCCCGGCACTCAGTAAGTGATGGTGGAATGAATGACAGTAGATGATAGTGAATGAATGGAGTGCCCTGCCAACCTGGACTCTCGATCCTAAGTCCCAGTCTCTGTCTGTGTCCCCAGGGTCCCCCTCAGGACCTGTCCGTTCATCTCTGGTGAGTAGAACCACGTTTCTTATTTTCAGCTTGAGGCCCCCTGGGGTGGGTTCCCAGGTTGAGCATGAGAACCATGCTCCAACCCCTTGGTTACTCATTTTTTGAACTCTGGGTATTGGCCGCTGGGTTGAGCCCTGTGCCCAGGGCCGCTGAAAAGCGAGCTAGCAAAAGAAGCTCCCTGATTCTGGGAGATTAGGGTCTCACTGGAAGGAAAATGATGGTGGGGATGGGAGCAGCAGCTCCTCCCTCCTGCTTTTGAATATCTGTTGCAGGTAGAACAGTGAGGGATAGAGGTTTACAGTGTTGCTTCTGTTAGCCCACTGACCTGGGTGCAAATGCTGAGTCCCACATTTCCCAGCTGTGTGACCTTGGGCTAGTAATTCAACCCCTCTGGGCTTTAGCTCTCCTTTCTGGAACATAGGTTAATACCAACATCTACTTTATTGGGTTTCTATAAGGCTTTAATGAGCTATTACCTACGTGTACAGTTCTCAGTCCTGTGCCCAGCACACAGTAAGCCCTTTATTATCCGTGATTAGATTAGATCGGTTCCTATTGCGGCCATCTCATTATGACTACATTTCATCCATCCTAAATGCACATTTTTTTTTCATGTTTGAACCACTCTGACATTGGAATGGCTCTTACAGTCAATGGAAGATCAGTCTTCTGCCTAATTTTATGGGTAGGAATTTTTATTTCATAATGGCCCGTGCCAGAACAGTGCCCTTTACGGTTGCTGGCGTCCTAGATGATGTCACATGGGACTGTTTCTATGAGGGCTGTGTCAGCACTTTTACGAGCACTTCGAATTCTCATAATAACCGTTTGCTCTTCTTCTTGCCTTTTGGCAAAGAAGGAGGAAACAGGGGCTTAGAGAGGGGAAGTGATTTGCTCAGTGTCACACAGTGAGGAAGTGATGAGACAGGATGGAACCCATCTGTCCCCACTCCAGAGCCAGAACTTGCTGCCCCTCAAGAGTCATATTAGCACAAGGGGCATAATAATGCTCACATTTCCTGAGCTCCAACTGTATACCAGGTGCACTGGCTGCATTACTGCCATTGGTCAGAAATGCCGCTCTGGGGGGAAAATGCTGCTCTGGGGTGGGGGCAGTTTTAGCTTCCTCTTTTCAGAAAAGGAAATTAGGGCTCTGAGTGGCCAAATCAGTTCCTGAGGTCACAGAGCAACCAAGGGGCAGAGCCAGGATTCAGACCCCCATCTCTGCCCTCTCTTGCTGGGATGAGGTCATCATGCCTGGGGCTGGGTCACTCATTTCCGGTGCAAGATTTGAGGGGCATCAAAAACTCAGGGATCGAGATCCATTATATTTCAAGGCAGCACTTCATATAATCAAAAGCAAGGCAAACGGGGGCGCCCGGCTGGCTCAGTCGCGAAGCGTGCAACTCTTGACCTTGGGGTGGGGAGTTTAAACCTCTCGTTGGGCAGAGAGCTTACTTTAAAAAAAAGAGCAAGGCAAAAAAAATCCATGATAAGCAAAATACCAAAATTATAAGTAAAGATGGGATCTGACAGGGCTGGGGGTAGAAAGAGGCGACACAGTGAACCCCCAAGCCCAGAGTGAGATGAGGTCTTGTCTTTATTTAAAGCCTTAACGTTTTGTTCCCCATGGGGTTTTTTGCATTATTTTTAAAAAATTTTTAAATTTATTCATTTGAGAGAGATACAGAGACAGAGGCAGAGCATAAGCAGGGGGAGAGGCAGAGGGAGAGGGAGAAGCAGACTCCTCGCCGAGCTGGAGGCTTAACCCACTGAGCCACCAGGCACCCCAACTTTGCATTAATTTTTAAAACTGAGTTGAAATCCACATAACATACAATTAGCCATTTAAAGTGGCATTTATATCCATATTTACATTTCTGTTGCATATGTCCATGTATGTTTCATACATAGTTTTATTTTATTTTATTTATTTTGTTTTATTTTACCTCAAATTAATAGATACAATTTATGTTGTATATTTACATTTGCAGCTAAGTGCATTCATGTGCACCTTTACATATCGTCTATAATTACTTGTGATCTATAATCGGTGCATATAGGTTACCTATTTACATTTATAGTATAATACATTCATATTCATATTCACATCATCCATAATTGTATATTCTCTGTAATTAGCATATATTATTTATGTTACGTATCTATGTCTACAACATAAATATATTTATATCCAGTGGCATTTGGTACATTCCCAGGGTTGTTTGGCTATCACCACTGTAAGTCCAGAACATTCCATCCCCCCAAAGGAAAGCCCATCCCTGTTAGTGGTCACCTCTAGCCCCCCAGCCCCTCGCACCCACCTCTGACCCCTTCCCGTGTCACACACATGGAACCACACCCCATGTGGCCTTCTCTGTCTGGTTCCCTCCCTGAGTGTCGTGGGCTCGGGGTCCATCCACGGGGCAACACGTGTGGGCACCTCACTCCCTTGACGGCCCCTTTGGATTTTTTTCAGAGGGAGAGTTTTGGCTCCCTCTTCACTGTTTGTACCTGGGCCTCGTGTCTCACTCTCCTCACCCGGTTTCTATCCTGGTGGCCACAGACAGGGGTGAACAGTAGGCACTCAGAAAATGCCCATCCAAGCATTGCCAAATTCCAGATTAAAGGTAAAAACCCCTGCTTTTCTACACTCACACTCTGTCAAATGTGTGGGTTTCCCCTACACCCAAACAATTTGGTAACTCTTCTCTCTCAGCTGGGTATCCTACAGTTCAGTCCATTTCTGACAGTACCCACCTGGAGATGGCATCAGACCCCACAGGTTAGGGGTTGGTTCAGACCAGACTGTCCACACATCAGGTGCCAATCTCAAGTCCAGCCTTCCAGGACTTATCACTGACCTGCTGTAAAGTGTCGGCTCCCACAACCCCTTCCCTGGCTGGCACACACTCCTAGAACTCAGGAAATCCATTTACTTAGATTAACAGTTTATTATAAAAGGGCGTATCAGGGCACGAGAATTCCTGTCCCCTTCAAGGTCCTTCTAGCAGGACTAAGAATCAAATTGACACAAGACAGACCAATAAGGAGAAAAATCAAATTTAAGAATCAAATTGACACAAGACAGATGAATGGGAGAAAAATCAAATTTAATTTTGTAGATACAGGGAATCCACACAGACATTGAAACCCAAAGACAGTCAGGCAAAAGGAGACATAGGTGTCATTCCGAACTAAGGAAAAAGGTCCAAGGGTGTGGGACGTCAAAGGGAGGGAATGGACTTCACAGGAAGGGGAAGAAGATTAAATGTCTGGTACACAAATGTTTGCTGGGCCACTGGGGAGCCATGGGACACAGAGGATTTGATCAAACGGGCCCCGCTAAGTTCCTCTCTGTCTGCCACACCTCCTTCATAGTCTCACGTAGGTATCTGGGGTGACAGCTGCTCTCCTCCCAGAGTGGGTCCTGTGTCTGAATTCTTTTTAGTTATTTGTTGGGGAGGTACAGTTTTTCCTGAATCTGCTGGGTTTTTGATTGCTTTTTTATTTTTTAAGATTATATTTATTTACTTGTCAGAGATACAAAGAGTGAAAGAGAGAGAGAGAGCACCAGCAGGGGGAGCAGCAGGCAGAGAGAGAAGCAGACTCCCAGCTGAGCAAGGAGCCCAATGCAGGGACTCAATCCCAGAACCCCGGAATCATGACCTGAGCCGAAGGCAGACACTTCACCGACAGGGCCCCCTAGGCATCCCGGGTTTTTATTGCTTTTTAACTCAAAATGGTCTTCATGCTAAATTGGCCCATTTTGGAGCAGCCTGCTCTGGGACTGTCACCAACTTAAAAAATCACAGGCATGGGGGCAGTGTGGACCTCTCTCCTTGGTATATGTCCACAGGTACGCCGGCCCCATGGAGCGTGCAGGGGCAGAAAGTATTCTCACCAACCGCTCGGATGGGACGTTCTTGGTGCGGCAGAGGGTGAAGGACACAGCAGAATTTGCCATCAGCATTAAGTAACTAACTCCTCCCTCCCTGACCCCCTATGACCCGGGCGCTGCAGGAGCCTGGGAGGAAGGGAATGTACAGTTATGACAACCGTCCGTTACTGAGCCCCGCAGTGTCCTGGGTGATCGCATCTATCTTACTCCTTTTTCTTGACTGACAGCCCACGAGAAAGAGCTGTGCCTCCCAGACAGGCTCCAAAAGGTGTTTAGCGCATTCGAGCAAGAGGCAGAATTGCCAGGTGGACCAGTGCTAGCCGACCCCTTTGCCCATGCCTGTCTGTGGTGTGCAGTGTCTCACTCATGGTGACTCGTTCCCTGGTTGGTTTTGTAATTTTGTCTTGTGATGTCCAGTGGGGATTTCCCGGTGGGAATCTTGTGCTGCTTGGGTCTCCAGAGATTTTGAATTTGTTTCTGTTGATCACCAACAGGTTAATTTTTTTTTTCCAGGGTAAACATTTTAGGCTAATTCCTTAGTTTCCCAGACTGTGCATGTGGTTTAAGTTCAAACCCCAAACCTACACGAGGGCCGGCATGAGGTTCTGAATTTCAAGGACGACATTTCCATTTGGGGTCTGAGACAGACAAGCTTTCCTATGGTCCCCCTATGCGTTGGGTGGTTTTTCTAGAAGATGTAGTATTCGCTGGTCCAGGCTTATGGGGTGTGGGTGGGTCTCAGTCTCAGTGCCAACCTCCACCCCCCTGGACCCAGTACCTCATCCCATGTTTCTATGGGATCATTAAGGCATAAGCTACTTGGTTAGCAAGATCAGCAAACCCCATAGGGTAGCAGTTCACTTAGCAAGCTTAGTTTTAATTTCAACCTTGTTTTTGGCCTCTGGGGATTTCCCTTTCCTTTTTTGAGAGCTCAGCACTTTTTTCCCCTCATCATTTCTAGTTTTCTGTGGTCAGATTTTTTTGAGGAGGGGGGCGGTTGTCTGGTTTTCTGTATTGACAGAAGTATCTCTTTCATGTCCTCACTAGTCTGTGGCCCGCCATATTGGTGGAAATGAGTCTCGTTTCCCATCCTGCAGATTCTAGGTCCTCTGACTTGGGGGAAGCACAGATCGCATCCTCTCTATTCTAGACCATGGCTTTCTTTGCAAGATCTTTGTGACTTCTCAACAACCCTGTGAGTCAGGGAAGGAGATTCGTATAGACAGGGGAAGAAATTAAGACTCCAAGCAGCAAAGACCCCTCCCAAGGAAGGGATCCTGCTGGGAAGGCAGGAGGCATTTTCTTCAATCTTTGGGTTTCAGTGGTTGTTCCCTCCTTGAAGTTGTCAAGATTGTTTCTTCCATGGTTGGGGGTGTGTAGCCTGGGGGGCACTGAAACTGGGTGGGGGATGAGCTTGGGTCCCCAGCCTCAGGGCCCTGTGACCCCCTGTTCCTCTCTCTCACTGCTTCCAGGTATAACGTGGAGGTCAAGCATATTAAAATCATGACAGCGGAAGGACTGTACAGGATTACAGAGAAGAAGGCTTTCCGGGGGCTTACGGTAAGGGCCAGTCTACCCCAACCTCAGCCTCCTAGAATCTAGGAGGAGAATCTAGCCCTCCCTGAAGCTCCATCTCGGGACCCTATTTATTGCACAATCTTTTTTGTCCTCCAAACTTGATTCTGAGAAATTTTCCCCTCATTTTTTATGTCTGAAAAATTTCCAAAAAGTTATTAGAATGGTGAAATGAACATCCGTGAATCCTTCACTTAACTAATAGTTCATATTCTGCCTCTTTTGTGCCCTGTCAATCCCTGCCCTCTGCACGTTTATTTAGCCCTATATAAGAATAAGTTGCAAGCATCTAGACCCTTCACCCAAAAATACTCTAGCATGAATATCTGGAGAGCCAAGACATTCTTGTACCTCACTACAGTATCATTATTACACTCAGAAAGTTGAGCATTGAGGCAAAATTCTTATGTAATATACAGTCTATTTTCCAAACTCCTGATTGTCCCAAGTATCCCTTTTATAGCTCTTTTGTCATTCGGAATATAATCAAGAATCACACATTGCATTTAGTTTTTATCTTCTTAGTCTCTTTTCATTTGTAGTACTTTGCCAGTCTTTTAAAATCTCTCTCTCTCTTTTTGTCTTTTATGATACTGGCATTTTTGGAGTCAAAACTCTAAACCATGAGACATTTTGTTTTGTCTTAGCTGCTATGCTCTACTGCCCCCCCCCCCACCAGGGCACTGTATTCTGGATCTGTCCATTTCCAGATGTGAGACCCTGGACAAGTTATTTGTCTTCTCTGGGACTCGGTTTCTCTATTTATAAAATGGGGGAATCATGAGTGTATTCACCTTTCATGATTATTAGGAGATTTTGATGATGTGTGATTGTACACTGACCAGCACATAGTAGGTGCTCAGGAAACAGAATTTGTTAATATTAGAATAATTAATTGTAAAAATAAGTCTCTTGGCACCTACAGTAGGGGCTAATTTTGGTGAGCTGGTAACCAAGCAAGTTGATTGTTTGGTAAATTTATTACAAAGTGACCTGTTTATTAAGAGAACTGGCTTTAGGCAGTGTGATCTCCTCCCCTTAGAATGATCCTGGTTGCCCAGGAAGAGAATGAGCTTCCTGTCATGGGGAATAATCAAGGAGTCACTTACCAGGGGGGCCAGAAGGGATAGCATCTGTCCCGCTGTCCTTCCAGGAGCTGGTGGAGTTTTATCAGCAGAATTCCCTAAAGGACTGCTTCAAGTCACTGGACACCACACTGCAGTTCCCCTTCAAGGAGCCTGAGAAGAGAGCCATCAGCAGACCACCAGGTAGAAGTCTCAGGCTAGGGGCCTGTGCCCCAGCTCCTTCCTACAGTAGAGGGCAAGTTTGGGGATGCCATGGACATTCCAGTGGGCATACAGAGGTCATGTCTGGTAAACAGTGGGAGCTTCTTCTCATACTAGTCTGTCCCTTTGCTCTTGAGTGGTTTCCATGTTCATTTGCTTGGGTGGAAGGTGGGACAGAGGTTACTTCTGTATTTGGGAAGATGAGGACACTAGGTACCAGAAGGGTCCTCACTTGCACCTTTTAAGCCTGTATTTTTATATCAATATCAAGGATTAATTAGTATCTATAACATTCTCTCACAACAAGGCAATACCTTTAGTGCACTCTTCTCTTTTCCATTGCGTCTCTCCCCCATAGTTTCATTGACATTATCTGGAATATTGGATACAGTTTTCTATGAATTAAAATAAATATGACATGTTTTAGGAATTCTTTCTTTTTTTTTTTAAGATTTTATTTATTTATTTGACAGAGATCACAAACAGGCAGAGAGGCAGGCAGAGAGAGAGAGGAGGAAGCAGGCTCCCTGCCGAGCAGAAAGCCCAATGTGGGGCTCGATCCCAGGACCCTGAGATCATGACCTGAGCCAAAGGCAGAGGCTTAACCCACTGAGCCACCCAGGCACCCCTTAGGAATTATTTCTTAACAATTGCATTTAACTTCTCAAATATAGTATCAAGAATTATTCAAACTCCATCTACATTTCTTGTTTTCCATATTTTCCTTTAATTTTTTAAATTCCTTTTTCTGATTCAAATGTCATTTTGTTAAGGTGCATCCTGAAGTATGCTTTTCAGAAAAGTCACGTGGGTGGTATAGTTTCTGGATTCTCATATATCCAAAAATTTTTTAAAGAGAGATTTAAAAATTAATTATTATTAAAACATTACATTTTTGAAAAAGCAACACCAACATAACATCAGGACTCCAGTCCTCATCAGAGAATCCTCATCACCCAATGGGATAAATGTTTGTGTCTGTCCGCACATTACTTATTTGCCCTGGTGTATTTATGGATCTTAGCATACTTGGAGAAATACTACACATTATTTTTCCATTCTACAATGTTGCTTAATATTTTACTATGAAAAGTTATCTGTGTCTTTTCCCCCTTATATATCTTTCTTTTATTCCCTTTCTGTTTTGACCTTTGGTCTTCTTCAGATAATTAACATTAACCATCTCGAATGAATTTCTCCACATCTTCCCTTTATTCTTTTCACTATAAATATATAGAAACCATTTATAAAAATTCACAAATGGCATTATTTTCTAAACCTGTATGCTGGTTGGGCTAGAATGATGATGCAGAAGTACAGTTGTGTCCCCTCAGAGTACAGGGCACCAAATACTCTTCATGAAGAAGTATTGAGGGACCCTTTGTCCTGGTGTTACTCTCCTGAGAGCATTGCCTTCCCCCAGCTGTCCCCAGGTGGTGGGCTGGTGTCTGCTCCAGGACCTTTACCCACCTCTGCTCTCCCCTACACAGCAGGGAGCACCAAGTATTTTGGTACAGCCAAAGCACGCTATGACTTCTGTGCCCGGGACCGATCAGAGCTATCCCTCAAGGAGGGTGACATCATCAAGATCCTTAACAAGAAGGGGCAACAAGGCTGGTGGCGAGGGGAGGTCTATGGCCGGGTAAGTTGGAGCAAAGCTTGGCAGCCTGGGGAAAGGGCATGGGGTGACCTCCTGTCTATTTGCCCTATAGCCTGGAATTGTGGAATGGAGTAGGTGGGGAGTGGCCCCATGGGTCTTCCCTGCTCAGAGGGGAGGAAAGGAGATAGAGATTTCATTCATTTCCATAACTTGTATTTATTTACTGAGCACCTACTATGTGCTGGGCATTCTCCTGGGTGCAGAGGATACAAAAAGGAGTGTGATATAGTCACTGTCCTCATGAAACTCAGAGTCTAATGAAGATGATAAACATGTAGCCAAGCAGGTACAATACTAAGTGGTCGGGGTTGAGATGGGGAATCATGGGGAAGGGTAGGAGCATGACAGGAGGACTCCTGAGAGCCTAAGGTGATCACTGAGGAGTGAGTAGTTTACCAGGCAAGAAGGTCATAGTGAGGGTGGAAGAAGGTATCCTAGGCAGAGACACCAGCATGTGCAAAGGCCCTGGGGTGAGAGAGTGATTAGCATGTTGGGGGGACACAAAGGGAGGGATTTTTGTCTGTCTTGTTCATAGCTGTGTCAACAGTGACTGGCACACTAATAGGTGCTCAATAAATATTGAATGCATGAAGAGACGTATAACTGGAAATGACCACTTTGCCTTTTGTCCTTTTTTGCCTGCCTGCATTCGGACTGTTAGGAGGGACCACGTGGTTCCTCAAAAAATTTTCAGACTGGTTCTTGTTTTTGTCTCATGAAGACAGAGAGTCTTTATTTTATCCGTGAATGAGTTCCTAGTCTCTAGAATACTGCCTCACTTGTAATGGTTTCTCAAAAATATTTGCTGAATGAAGGTAAGGACACTGGTCAGGAGCTTACATTCTACTGGGAGAAACATATGTGAAAAAACAGTCCAGATAATTGCTTAGGTGAAGAGTTTTGTTAAGGATTGTGAGGGTAGGTTCGGTGTGCTGTGGAATACAGTTGGGTTTTGAGAGAGCCTTTGGGAATTCTCAGCTATAATGAACTCGTCCATCCATCCATCCATCTATCCATCCATCCACCCATCCATCCATCCATCCATCCATCCATCCATTCTCTTAAGAAGTATTTATTAAGCATCTCCCATGTGCCAGGAACTTTTCTAGACTCTTGGGAAACTAATGGATAAAACAGATATCAATCCTTGCCCTTGAGGAGCTCATGTCGTACTGGGGGTTAGGGGACAGACAGCAAGCCCATAAATAAGTAACATATAATCAATAAGATGTTGACAAGTGCTACAGAGAAAAATAAAGCAGGGATAAGGCGTGTTGAGGTGGGTGGGGTTTGCAATTTTAAACAGGGTGGTCAGGTAGGTCTCACTAATAAGGCGACATGTGATAGAGAATTCTGGAAGGTGTGGGGGGGTGTGTGTCAGCCATGTGTACCTCTGGGAGATGTCCTTTCTGGGGTAGAAGTTGTGGCAGGTGCAAAGATGGCAGGTGCAAAGGCCCTGAGGTGTGAGGGAACCTTCCTGTTGAGGAACAGTAGGGAATGTGCAGAGGCTGCCCTGACCACTTCCTCTTCTCTTTCCAGGTTGGCTGGTTCCCCTCCAACTACGTGGAAGAGGATTATTCTGAATACTGCTGAGCTTTGGCACACTGGCGGAGAGATGAGAAAGTCCAGGCTCGGAGCCCAGGATGAGCAGGCAGCAGGGCCAGGGGGGCTGTGACAGGTCCCAGTGGCTCGAGAATCCAGGATGGACTGTGGAGGGCCAGTGTCCAGCTGGCAGGGCTCCTGGGATGATGCCATGCCATGGTTAATTTATAACACACTGGTTTTCTCTTGGGGCCCCTCAAGAAGGTGGAGCTCAAGGCAACAGCTTTTAATAAAATGATGAAAGGAATGACTGTTGTCATTCAGGAAGACCTGGATGGGAAAGGGTGGGAAAGGACATGGGGTACAGATGAAAGCCCCCTTCCCAGTCCTCACCTTCCAGCCTTATCATCTTGCTTTGCCATTTAAGGTAAGACCCCAAGAAGGCAATGGGACCCCCACAAGTCAGGAAAGAATTTTACACTCACAGATTCCAGATCACAAAAATGTAACTCTCCTATGTTTTTTCTGTGCTAGAACTTAGCTACCCTCTAATTCTACTAAGAGGTAGAGACTTCACCTTAGTTTCCCCCAAGATCAGGTTTAAATCCCAAGGGCTTTGGCGTTGGGGTATTGGGGAGATAGCTGGTACTTGGTGGTACCACACTATCACACTATCACACTGCCACCTGCAGAGATGTCATGGTTTCTTCTTCACCTCTGGTTCCTCTGTGTTTCCCACATCCTTCTTGGCACATGCAAGACATCTGGCTCTTTGTCCTGAAAAGCTGAGTGGAATGACTCTACCTCTTGGTTTACCTGCAACAGTCCTGGCTGTTATACCCTGGTGTAGTTACTAATCATGATCCTTTTCACTCTCCAAAGTGTCCTGGTGGGTGATAAATTATATGGTCACTGACTTGGGTTGGGTTTCTCCAGAAGCAGAGCCTGAGACAAGGATTTAGATGTGCAAAGTTAATCTGGAAGGTGATCCCAAGAAGTAGCCAGAAGGGGAGGGAGAAGAGAGAAAGGGAAAGGAAGGAGCCAGTAAAGGGAGCACCGATGAGCAGGTGACAACTGCAGGCAACAGGGGCTCATTCTTGTTGGGAACCCCTGGAAATCCACCTAGAACGTTTCTTGCTGTTGAAATCCAAGGGAGCTGGGGTACGTGTTCACCAACTTCCATCAGTAATTACTTGAGAATTGCTTGTATCTAGTGGCTGGAGAACCACAGGCATTTCTGAAACCGTTGGCCTGTTGGATATTGTCAGTGGGTACCTGGAGGTGCTGACAGGTTCTGCTGCATTATCCCTAAGTGCAGAGAAACCGCATGCGCACCCCTTTGCAGCCATCCCTACCCAATGGATGTCGCCCTATGCAGGATGTGGGGAGCCTCTGCAGAGCTCGCTATATCCTGGGGTCCCTAGGGCTCCAGGAAACCTTTTTCTCATATCATCCTGAAGACATCTAAACTGGGGTGTGAGGATAGGACACAGGGATGTTTCTCTGGACCCCTCTCTTTGCCTCCACCTTGGAGAGCCATGACCATCTCATTGTAGGAAAATTTGCTTCAGTCTGATCAATTCTCTTCTACATACATGACTGGATTTTTTTCTTTTTACTTAATAGACTTAATTTAAAAAAAAAATGTGGCCCGATATACACAGTGTAAGATGCACCGTCCTCACCAGTTTCACATGAATGCACCAGTAAGTAGTATGACGTATATTGGTTGTGCAACAAGTCTCCAGAATTTTTCACCTTGCAAAACAGATACCCTGTCCCCATTAAGAAATAGCTCCCCATTCCCTCTTCCCTCCAGCCCCTGGCACCCAGTATGGGAAGGTTTTTATTGAGAATTCTTTGGGGCTTAGATTTTTGAGGCTCAAAAGCCAATATGCAAAATCTCTAGAAAGGTTTTTGAAGTTCAAAAGCCAAAAAGCTGTTCCCTCGGCAACTCTCCTGCAGGTTGTAGAAATAACCCATTGGAGGCAAAAAGTTGATAGATAGCCAGGTCTAGGGAAGAGCCACGGGCTATATGTTACTTTGGGGAAAAGAGTTAGTACTTCTCAATATTACTCCCCCCACACACTAATAGTAGAGGCAGCCCCATGTCAAGCATGTGCCATGATAACACTGTCCAACGCCATCTCACAACCAGCATCATGGGCAGAAGAGCATCACGGCCACAGCTCCGGCAAGATCCTAAGGTCAGCTTTGTTCCCATAAGATTAGATGTAACATTCTGGGAAAGTGACGTCACCTCCCTGAACTAGAGAAAGATGAGAAATTCCCCACCCCAGGGTGCAGAGTTGTCTGGAAACTAAGTGCAAAGCCACCCTTTTAATCATCGCTCTAGCGGCTGGCGGGAACCTCGTGGTTCTGCCCTCAACCCAAGGACACCAGTGCCCAGACAGCACCGGCACACACCAGGCCAGGCGCACAACCTGGACTCTCATATTTGCCATGTTTGAAGGACCATGTAGCTGGAGAGGGGTGTTGGAGTCACAGAGGTCAGGGATTACAAGGGCCTCTGCCCTCCCCCAGGACGCCCCCCTGAGTCATGCCATGAATTTACCGAAGGCCTAAGGAGGCTACCCGGCTGTCTAATTCAATGGTGCTGCTGAGAGGTCATGGACTTGTTCTTGAAGGTCCCGAGCATCACCGTCCTCCAGCCCCCCGCTGAACTTTGACCCCAGCCATGTCTTGGGCTCTCACCCCAGACTTGGGCGTCTTTAGGGTGCAAGCTGTCATCAGTCACCTTAGGCTAAGTGTCACTGCTGCCACATGCCTCTCTCCGATCTCAGGGTCATACAAACTCCTTCCTGGATTAGCTTCAGCTGTGCTGAAGAAGTTTCTGGAAGAAACTTCTTTCTTCCAGGAGTAGCACTGTTTGAGACACGCCAGGCTCATGGCAGAAACAAAGGAGGGACGGCAGGACATCTCCATGGCTCTCAAAGTTTCTTCCAGAGAACGGCACACCACTTCCACTTGCATTTCAGTGGCTAAAGCAGGATGAATGGCTAAGAGTAACGTCAACAGAGCAGGAATGTTTGATCCTCAAACAGAGAGAGCTGTGACGACTTGGAACTAAGCCAGAGTCAACGGGAGAGAACGTGGTATCATTCAACGCTGATTCATTCACTCGTGTTTGCGATAAGCACTTGATAATATCAGCTGTTATGGGCTGACTCGCGTCCCCTCCAAATTCAAGGGTTGAAGTCCTAATCGGGACCACACAATGTGACTGCATTTGGAGATCAAGTCTTTATAGTGGTGATTAAATTAAAATAAGGTATGGGGGGGGCTCTAATCTGATGTGACTGGTGTCCTTACAAGTATGGGGACACTCACAGATCATCTGGGAACCAAGGAGAGCAGCCTCAGGAAGAACCAACCCAACTGACATTTGGTCTTGGACTTCTGGCCTCCGTGAGACAGTACGTGTTGTGTAAGCTGCCCGGTGTGTGGCAGCCAGAGCAAACTCGTCCACCGGCCTCGTGCCGTGTGAACCAATCAACTAGGTGATCATGATCAATTCAAGTTGAGGGAAGCAAGGGGCTATGGGGAAAGAGACATACCTAACCCAGGGTTGGGCTGAGATGATCAGGGAGGGCTTCCTGGAGGAGGAAACATCAGGTGGTACCTACCTGATCAATGAGCTAGAGTATTTAAGAAACACGCAGGGACATTTTTTTTTTAGGGGGAGGTGGAAGCGAGGGTGTACTTTGTGGGTTCTGGGAACTGCAAGGGGTTTCGTTTTCTTAGAAAGGGCGGGAGAGAGGGGGGCTGGAGTAGCTGTCAGACTGAGCCCAGGTCAGGCCCGGTGCAAGACCTGCCTTCTTATGTGTCCCTCAGAGGGGCCAGAAGGGAGAGGCTGTGACTGGCATCCTAAAGACACCTGCTGGAGGGTCCACTTCTTGCTGGTGTGGTGGAGATGACGAGGGCCGCAGGTGAGCTCTGGAGAGGCCTGCTGATGGCTGGGGAGTTGGGGTCAAGGGCACAGCTTTCACCTCCTCCACCGGCACAGAGAGTTAAAGGAGCATGTAGCAGCCCCCCCAGTGCCCTAACTTGGAGTTTTCTGATGCTGGCCATCCATTGTGTCGGCTGCCTGGAAATGCACGCACACGCGCGTGTGCATGTGTGTGTGTGCGCGCACACGCACACACACACACCCCCCCCCCGTATTAGCTTGCTTGTACTGCGGTAACAAAGGACCGCAGATTGGTGGCTTCAACAACAGACGTTTACTGTCTCCGTTCTGGAGCAGAAGCCCAACATCAAGGGGCTGGAGAGGCTGTGCTCGTCTGGAGATGCCGGAGAAGGATCTGTTCCAGGCGCTTCCCCGAGCCTCCGGTGTCACAGTCCAGCGTTCACATGCCGTCCTCCCTGCGTGCGTGTCTGTCCACGTGTCTCTTTCTTGTCGGGACTCTCGTCAGACTGGATGAAGGGCCCACCCTACTTCCAGTGCGACCTCAGTTTAATTCATTTTGTCCACTAAGACCCTATTTCCAAATAAGGTCACATTCTGAGGCACTTGGGACTTTCAACATGTGCATTTTGGGGGGAAGCGATTCAACCCATTACACGCACATCATGTGTGTGTAAGGCCTTTGTGACGCCAAGGCCGCCACAAAGAAACGCCCCACAACAGGACAGACGTGCATACAGATGGTCACGAAGAAGCACGGACCCCAAATACACACAAATGGCCCAAGACACCCCCGCAGAACCTGGCACGTGGACGCACAGATGGACACGGCACACAAAGTATTTGCCCACGTACAACGGCAGGCCGGCAGCGCTGGAGACACACAGACATAGGAACACTCCCCGTGTTGCAAAGGACCAACAGACCCGGGGCTCAAACACTCCTCCTGCAAAGTCATCCAGAACAGACGGAGAAATGAACAGAAACACACACAGATACAGAAATACCAACGCCGTCTTTCCACAGGCAACCACACGCGTGTGGGCACCCCTGTGCGCAAACGAAGCTGGTCCGCACAGGTGCGGAGACCCATACGGGTGACTCCACCAGGCACAGGGACACACCCCGGACCCCGACAAGGCTACCTCCCCGCACAGCAGGTAGTCCGGGAAGCAGACAGTCACACACACACCCTCACATACACTCGCTCGTGAACGCCCCGTCCTGGGAGCGCATCAGCTCGGATGAAGACATCCGCACGCGGGGAAGCTGGTGGAGGCCGGCTTCAAACCGCAGACAGGCAGCCCCTGGATGAGACCGAAACCTTTCTGAACGCGAAGACCAAACCGGGGACAAGGCCGCGGCGGATCGCCCCAAGTTTAAGCCAAGCTTGCCCTCTGGTGGACCGTAGCAGTAGTGCGCCAACCCCCTCTGCAGACCCGGGTCCCCGCTGGCCGAAGAGAGCAGGAGAGAGCAGAGAAAGGAGTGTGTGTGTGTGTGTGTGTGTGTGCTTGCGCGTTTCCGTGCATATGTGTATATGTCTGTCTGTGTGTGCATGCGTATGTCTGTGTGTGTGCCTGTCTGTGTATCTCTGTATGTGTTTGTGTGTGTGTGTGCACGAGTGTGCGTGTCTCTCTGTGTGTGCATGTATGTCCATGTGTGTGTCTGTGCATATGCGTATATGTATGTTTGTGTGTGTCTGTGTGTGTGCCTGTGTATCTCTGTATGTGTTTGTGTGTGTGTATGTGCATGAGTGCACATATGTGTCTCTGTGTGTGTGCGCGTGTCTCTGTGTGCATGCATGTATGCCCATGTGTGTGTCTGTGCATACGTTTGTGTGTGCATGCATGTGTCTGTGTATTGTATCTCTGTGTGTGTCTGTGTCTGTGTATCTCTGTATGTGTTTGTGTGAATATGTGTTTGTGCACAAGTGTGCATATGTGTGTCTCTCTCTGTGTGCATGTATGTCCATGTGTGTGTCTGTGCATATGCGTATATGTATGTTAGTGTGTGCATGCATATGTCTGTGTGTGTATCTCTGTGTGTCTGTGTATCTCTGTATGTGTTTGTGTGTGTATGTGCACGAGTGTGCATATGTGTGTCTCTGTGTATGTGCATGTATGTCCATGTGTGTGTCTGTGCATATGCGTAT
The DNA here is from genome assembly GCF_963455335.1 of Martes martes. Classification (NCBI taxonomy): domain Eukaryota; kingdom Metazoa; phylum Chordata; class Mammalia; order Carnivora; family Mustelidae; genus Martes; species Martes martes. The sequence goes on along the minus strand of NC_137888.1, from coordinate 212,635,453 downwards.
ATGTATGTTAGTGTGTGCATGCATATGTCTGTGTGTGTATCTCTGTGTGTCTGTCTGTGTTTGTGTGTATGTGCACGAGTGTGCATATGAGTGTCTCTGTGTATGTGCATGTATGTCCATGTGTGTGTCTGTGCATATGCATATATATATGTTTGTATGTGCATGCGTGTGTCTGTGTATCTGTGTCTGTGTGTCTGTCTGTCTGTGTATCTCTGTATGTGTTTGTGTGTGTATGTGCACGAGTGTGAATATGTGTGTCTCTGTGTATGTGCATGTATGTCCATGTGTGTGTCTGTGCATATGCATATATGTATGTTTGTGTGTGCATGCGTGTGTCTGTGTGTATCTGTGTCTGTGTGTGTGACTGTCTATCACTGTATGTGTTTGTGTGAGTGTGTGTATGCGCACAAGTGTTCGTATGTGCATCTTTGTGTGTGTGCTTGTGTCTCTGTGTGCATGAATGTATGTCCATGTGTATGTCTGTGCATATGTGTATGTGTATGTTTGCGTGGACATGTGTGTGTCTGTGTGTGTATCTCTGTGTGTGTCTGTGTTTTGGGTGTTTGTATGTGTGTGTGTCTGCGTGTGTGTGCTTGTTCACAAGCCTGACTTTATGAGCCCAGGTTTGGGCACCAGAAAGGGCTCCTGGTGCTTTTGACTTTGTGGCGGATCAGCATCATCACAGCACCCTATGACACCCCTATTCATTCACCCAAAACCACAGGAAAGGACCCATCTAGAGGGTCCCCCGGAGGTCTTAGTCCAAGGATTTCCTGGATACAAGCCCTCCCAGCTTCCAGAGGCTGGGACAGGGCAAGCAGGAGAAACAGAGTTGGGATCCGGGGTCTTGGAAAGAATAAGTTCATGTTTATACTGTTAGAAGGTGGTGAAACATATTGAGGGTAGGGGGGGCTCTAGCCAGAGCCTTTTTCTGCGGCCAGAAGGCCCTTCCCATGTCTGTCACCCCTTCCAGAGGCTTGCACTTGAGCTGTTGAGTCAGTACCTTGTATGTTCTGGAAGAGAAATGTTTAATCTAAAGGAATAGCTCTCTAATGGTGGAAGTTCAGTGAAGTCAGGCACGGGGCAGATCTCCTTTCTTCTTTTTAAAACTGGTTGGTTGGGACGCCTGGGTGGCTCAGTGGGTTAAGCCTCTGCCTTCGGCTCAGGTCATGATCTCAGGGTCCTGGGGTCGAGCGCAGCGGGGAGCCTGCTTCCCCCCCTCTCTCTGCCTGTCTCTCTGCCTACTCGTGATCTGTCTCTGTCAAATAAATAAATAAAATCTTTAAAACTGATTTGTTGAGGTATGATCAATACCTAAAGAGCTGTACATGTTGAACATATATGTCACAATGACTTCGGGGACACTATCTACCTGTGACATCATCACCCGTATCAAGGACATTAACGTCTCTCTCACCTCCCAGGGTTTCTTCCTGCAGCAGATTTTCATGCAGGGCCCCATATTACATGGGGACTATTTACTCGAGGTCGACCTTTCCTCGGGGGCCCAGAACGCCGTGTTTCCCTGGTGGTGGAGGCTGGGGTCCCAGGTCTCCAAAGATCCACGCCCCACTGTGTCCTCAGGCGCCCGTCCGAGGGTGCGTGCTTCCCTCTAGAGGCTGACTTGGCAGAGGTCCCCGAAGACCGGACTTCAAACGCAGGCTGGAAGTCAGCCTGAAGGGTTTGAGCTTCGGGCTGCGGGAGATGGGGGTGGGGGAGGGGGCACGGAGCCAGGGGCTTTAATCAGTGGATGCTGGCAGAGCACGTGCCAGTTTCCACGGTATGAAGACACCTGGAGTGTCTGATCCCAAATCCTTGCATGATCACCCCCTTGCCCCTGCAGTGGTCCCCATTCCTGATCCACTCGGGGAAAAGCCCCGGTAGACATCAGACAGGAAAGGCGTCAGGCTGGATCTGTAGGATGGCCCTCAGGGCCCCATGGGATCTGAATCTCCCCCCTCCCCCCCGGGGCCACGGTGGCCTCCGCAAGCAGGAAGGGGGAGGAGAAAAAGCTGAGCCAAGACGCGGGCTCAGTTTAAGTTTTGGAGGGCAGCTCTGTGGGGGAAAATAATGCTGAGGAGCGTCCCCGGTGTCTTGATGGGGGCGGGGGGTGTTCCTGATTGGGTGGCCAGGGAAAGGCCTCCCTCCCGTCTGCGCTGAGGCCGGAATTCACGGAGAGGGTGCATCATCGAAAATGGGAGGGAAAACGCATTTTGGGCAGAGGAAGCAGGCAGGCGCAAAGGCTCTCAGAAGCCCGTTGAGTCGGTCAGCCCTGCATTTTCTGGAAGAGAAATGCTTTTTTTTTTTTTTTTTAATGTTCAACTAGCCAACATACGGTACATCATCAGTTTTTGATGTGGTGTCTAACGATTCAGTAGTTGCGTATAACACCCAGTGCTCATCGCACCACATGCCCTCCTTAACACCCACCACCCGGTCACCCCATGCCCCGACCCCTCACCCCCTTCTGGAAACCTTCAATTTGGTTCCCAGAGTCCAGAGTCTCTCATGGTTTGTCTCCCTCTCTGACTTCTTCCCATTCAGTTTTCCCTCCCTCCCCTGTGGTCCTCCACGATATTCCTTATGTTCCACATATGAATGAAAACATGTGATAATTGTCTTTCTCCGCTTGACTTGTTTCACTTAGCGTAATCCCCTCCAGTTTCATCCATGTCGATGCAACTGATAGGTGTTCATCCTTTCTGATGGCTTCGTAATATTCCTTTGTATATATGAACCACATCTTCTTTATGCATTCATCTGTTGAAGGACACCTCAGCTCCTTCCACAATTTGGCTATTGTGGACATGGCTGCTATGAACTCTGGGGTGCATGTCCCCTTCCTTTCACTACATCTATATTTTGGGGGTAAATACCTAGAGAAATGCTTTTATCCAAAGGAATGACCAATAGTGGAGTTTCAGGCAATGAAGTCAGGCATGGGACAGGTTTCTCTCTCTCTCTCTTTCAACATCACTCTATTGAGGTCTGAAGAATGAGCTTGGTGAGATCAAGAATTTTTTTTTTTAAATCATAAAAGTTAGAATCCCCTCCAAGAGTTTCCTTTGGTAGCCCCCAATGGCCCACCAGAAGTCTTTCTGAAAATTAGAAAAAGGTGCCCCCACCTGGGAAGATGCAGACCTACTCCCAGGGTGCCCAAACAGACACCTTTGCACAGACACAACTGTACAGAATCCCTGGCGTCCGGCGAGGGACAGAAAAAAAAAAAAAAAAACCCTTTTCACCAGTTTTCTTACGCCATCAATTCTGACATTCTTGGAGATTCACTTCCTTCAAATTCTGTCCCCTGTTTGCCTGGGCTCTGGGGCCCTGTGTTTGGGGAAGAAATACAATGGCTTATTATGACCCTCTCAAAACTTCTGCCCTTCCACATCCTCTTTTGGGTGAGGCCCAAATGGGGCAGCATCCGAATGAGGTGCCAAGGGGTATGGAAAAGCAAATCCCGCGATGCCACCAGGGTTCCACACAGAGCACCCAAGCTCTAGTTGTTGAGGAAGAGGGATTCCCAAAAAATGTTTCTTATCAGTTCAAAGCGCAGTCAGGAAAGAGAAACTTGCCCGTTTGGTGGTTTTATGGTTGATTTTTAAAAGGAAGTAAGATTTAGATTGTTTTCCAGCTGTATGGGCCCAATGTATTCATCACTGTGAAATGAGATCAGCTCTATGTGAAAACAAATGTAAGGGACATCACTTCCCTGGAGAAACTCAAGACGCATGTCTTTCTGTCGCTTTATATAGTGTAGAATAATTGGGTTCCTTTCTATGGGTACACAACAAAATCATTTCATGGAATGCTGGGTACCTTTTATACTGCAATCAGTCTTAACTCTATCAAGCAGTGATTTATGTAGAATAAAGTGCTTCCTTTCACAGTGTAAAATCTGATGAGTTTTGAAAGCCTCTGCTGTAAGCAAGATACAGAACATTTCCCTCATCTCCCTAAATTTCCTCGAGCCCCCTGTTTCCCTCCCTCCCTCCACTCCTGGCTCTAGGCAACCATGGATTTGCCCCCATCCCACCCACCAACTAGGATTTTCTAGAACTTTCTTTTCTGTGGTCTTAATTTAATTTTTTTTTTGTAGTTTCAAGTTTTTAAAAATTTTTTTAATTAAAAAAATTTATTTATTTATTTATTTATTTGACAGAGATCACAAGCAGGCAGAGAGGCAGGCAGAGAGAGGGAGGGAAGCAGGCTCCTTGTTAAGCAGAGACCCCGATGCAGGGCTGGATCCCAGGACCCCGAGATCATGACCTGAGCCGAAGGCAGAGGCTTTAACCCACTGAGCCACCCAGGCGCCCCCAAATTTTAATTTTTTAAATTTAAATTCAATTAGACAACATGTAGTATATCATTAGTCTCAGATACAGTGTTTAACAATTTATCAGTTGCGTATAACACCCAGTGGTCATCACATCACGTGCCCCCCTTAATGCCCACCACCTGGTTTCCCCATCTTCCCACCCACCTCCCCTCCAGCAACCCTCAGTTTGTTTCCCAAAGTTAAGAATCTCTCATTGTTTTTCTCCCTCTTTGATGACTTCCCATTTAGGTTTCCTTCCCTACCCCTATGATCCTCTGTTCAGTTTCCTATATTCTACATATGAAGAAACCAAATGATAACTGTCTTTCTTTGATCGACATATTTCTTTCTGGATGACACCCTCTAGTTCCATCCATGTTGATGAAAATGGGAAGTATTTATCCTTTCTGATGGCTGAGTACTATTCTATTGTATATATGACCACATCTTCTTTATCCATTCATCTGTTGATGGACATCTGGGCTCTTCCGAAAGTTTGGCTATTGTAGATATTGCTGCTTTGACATTGGGGTTATATGTGCCCTTTTGGATCACCCATTTGTATCTCTGGGGGAAATACCCAGTGATGCAATTGCTGGGTCACAGGATAGCTCAATTTTCAATTTCTTGAGGATACTCATAGTGACTGCACCAGCCTGCATTCCCATTAGCAGTATAAGAGGGTCCCCCTTTCTCCCCATCCTGGCCAACATTTGTTGTTCCCTGTCTCATTAATTTTAGCCATTCTGACTGGTGTGAGGTGGTATCTCATTGTGGTTTTGATTTGTATTTCCCTGATGGGAAGGGATGTGGAGCATTTTTTTTCACGTGTCTTTTGGCCATTTGTATGTCTTCTTTGGAGAAATGTCTGTTTATGTCATTTGCCCATTTCTTGATTAGATTATTTGTTTTGGGTTTTGTTTTTGTTTTTGTTTTTGGATGTTGAGTTTGATAAGTTCTTTATAGATTTTGGATACTAGCCCTGTATCTGATATGTCATTTGCAAACATCTTCTCCCATTCTGTCGGTTGTCTTTTGGTTTTGTTGACTGTTTCCTTTGCTGTGCAAAAGCTTTTGATCTTGATGAAGTCCCAATAGTTCATTTTTGCCCTTGCTTCCCTTGCCTTTGGTGATGTTTCTAGGAGGAAGTTGCTGCAGCTGGGGTCGAAGAGGTTGCTGCCTGTGTTCTCCTCAAGGATTTTGATGGATTCCTGTATCACATTGAGGTCTTTCATCCATTTTGAGTCTATTTTTGTGTGTGGTGGAAATGGTCCAGTTTCATTCTTCTGCATGTGGCTGTCCAATTTTCCCAACACCATTTGTTGAAGAGAATGTCTTTTTCCATTGGACAGTCTTTCCTGCTTTGTGGAAGATTAGTTGATCATAGAGTTAAGGGTCCATTTCTGGGCTTTCTATTCTGTTACATTGATCTATGTGTCTGTTTTTGTGTCAGAACCACACTGTCTGGATGATGACAGCTTTGTAATAGAGCTTGAAGTCTGGAATTGTGATGCCACCAACTTTGGCTTTCTTTTTCAACATTCCTCTGGCTATTTGGGGTCTTTTCCAGTTCCATACAAATTGTAGGGTTATTTGTTCCATTTCTGTGAAAAAAGTTGATGATATTTTGATAGGGATTGCATTGAATGTGTAGATCGGTTTAGGTAGCATAGACATTTTAACAATATTTGTTCTTCCAATCCATGAGCATGGAATGTTTTCCATTTCTTGGTGTTTTCCTCAATTTCTTTCGTGAGTGTTCTATAGTTTTCTGAGTACAGATTCTTTGCCTCTTTGGTTAGGTTTATTCCTAGGTATCTTATGGTTTTGGGTGCAATTATAAATGGGATTGACTCCTTAATTTCTTTTTCTTCTGTCTTGCTATTGGTGTATAGAAATGCAACTGATTTCTATGCATTGATTTTATATCCTGACACTTTACTGAATTCCTGTATGAGTTCTAGCAGTTTTGGAGTGGAGTCTTTTGGGTTTTCCACATAAAGTATCATATCATCTGTAAAGTGTGAGAGTTTGACTTCTTCTTTGACAATTTGGATGCCTTTTATTTATTTTTGTTGTCTGACTGCTGAGGCTAGGACTTCTAGTACTATTTTGAATAGCAATGGTGATAATGGACATCCCTGCCATGTTCCTGATCTTAGCAGAAAAACTCTCAGTTTGTCCCCATTGAGAATGACATTCGTGGTGGGTTTTTCATAGATGGCTTTGATGATATTGAGGCATGCACCCTCTATCCTTCCACTGTGAAGAGTTTTGATGAAGAAAGGATGCCGTACTTTGTCAAATGCTTTTTCAGCACCTATCGAGAGGATCATATGGTTCTTGTTTTTTCTTTTATTAATGTATTGTATCACATTGATTGATTTGCAGATGTTGAACCAACCTTGCAGCCCAGGGATAAATCTCACTTGGTCATAGTGTAATCCTTTTAATGTACTGTTGGATCTTATTGGCTAGTATTTTGGTGAGAATTTTCATGTCTGTATTAATCAACAGTATTGGTCTGTAATTCTCCTTTTTAATGGGGTCTTTGTCTGGTTTGGGGATCAAGGTAATGCTGGCCTCATAAAATGAGTTTGGAAGTTTTCCTTCCATTTCTATTCTTTGGAACAGTTTCAAGAGAATAGGAATTAATTCTTCTTTAAATGTTTGGTAGAATTCCCTTGGGAAGGCGTCTGGCAGTGGGCTTTTGTTTTTTTGGGAGATTTTTGATGACTGCTTCAGTTTCCTTGCTGGCTATTGGTCTGTTCAGATTGTCTATTTCTTCCTGTTTCCATTTATAAGTTTCCTGGAATGCACCCACATTAGCTTTATAAGCTTCCTGGAATGCATCAATTTCTTCCAGATTGCATAATTTGTTGGCATATAGTTGCTGATAAGAATTTTTAACAATTGTTTCTATTTCCTTGGTATTAGTCCTGATCTCTCCCCTTTCATTCATGATTTTATTAATTTGAGTCCTTTCTCTTTTCTTTTGGGTAAGTCTGGCCAGAGGTTTATTGATCTTATTAATTCTTTCAAAGAACCAAATTCTAGTTTCATTTATCTGTTCTATTGCTCTTATGGGTTCTGCTCTAATCTTTATAATTTCTCTTCTCCTCCTTGGTTTAGGCCTTATTTGCTGTTCTTTCTCCAGCTCCTTTAGGTGTAGGTTTAGCTTGTGTATTTGAGATTTTTCTAAGTTTTTGGGATAGACTTGTATTACTATGTATGTCCCCCTTAGGACCACCTTTGCTGTATCCCAAAGGTTTTGAACAGTTGTGTTTTCATTTTCATTAGTTTGCATGAATTTTTAAAATTCTTCTTTAATTTCCTGGCTGACCCATTCATTCTTTAGCAGGATGCTCCTTAGCCTCCAAGTGTTTGAGTTTCTTCCAAATTTCCTCTCGTGATTGAGTTCAAGTTTCCAAGAATTGAGGTCTGAAACTATGCAGGGAACAATCTCAGTCTTGTGGTACTGGTTGAGACCTGATATGTGACCCAGTATATGATCTATTCTGGAGAATGCTCCATGTGCACCCGAGAAGAATGTGTATTCTTTTGCTTTAGGATGGAATGTTCTGTATATATCTGTGAAGTGCATCCAGTCCAGTGTGTCATTCAAAGCCCTTGTTTCTCTTTGTTGGTCTTCTGCTTAGATGCTCTGTCCATTGCTGTGAGTGGAATGTTGAAGTCTCCTACTATCATTGTATTATTATCAATATATTTCTTTAATTTGGTTATTAATTGGTTGATGTAATTGGCTGCTTCCCAGTTAGGAGCATAAATATTTATAATTGTTAGATCTTCTTGTTAGATACACCCTTTAAGTATGATATAGTGTTCCTCATCATCCCTTACTACAGTCTTGGTTTAAAATCTAATTTGTCTGATATGAGGATTGCTACTCTAGCTTTCTTTTGAGGTCCATTAACATGATAAATGGTTTCCTACTCTCTCATTTTCAATATGGAGGTGTCTTTAGGTCTAAAATGAGTGTCTTGTAGACACCATATGGATGGGTCTTGCTTTTTTTTTTTTTTAAATCCAACCTGATGTCCTGTGTCTTTTGATTGGGACATTTAGCCCATTTACATTCAGAGTAACTATTGAAATACATGAATTTAGTGCCATTGTATTGCTTGTAAAATTCCTGTTTCTGTAGATTGTCTGTTTCTTTCTGGTCTATGTTACTCTTGGGCTCTCTCTTCCCTTACAGGATTCCCCTTAATATTTCTCACAGGGATGGCTTAGTGGTCACATATTCTTCCAGTTTCTGTCTGTCCTGGAAGCTCTTTGTCTCTCCTTCCATTCTGAATGACAGCCTTGCTGGATCAAGTATTCTTGGCTGCATGATCTTCTCATTTATTACCCTGAATATATCATGCCTGCTCTTTCTGGCCTGTCAGATCTCTGTAGACAGGTCTTCTGTGAATCTAACATTCTCACCCCTTTAGGTTAAGAACCTCTTGTATCTAGCTGCTTTCAGTATTTTCTCTTTATCTCTGAAATTCGCCAGCTTTACTATTAAATGTTGGGGTGTTGATCTATTTTTATTGATTTGGGGGGGTCCTCTCTATCCCCTGGACTTGAAGGCCTCTTTCCTTCCCCAGATGAGGAAAGTCCTCAGTTATTATTTCCTCAGCTATACCTTCTGTTTCTTTCTATCTCTCTTCTCCCTTGGGGATTCTAATAATTCCAATACTGTTCCATTTTATGGCAGCATTGATTTCTCAAAGCCTCCATACTTGTTTTTCTCTCTTTTCCTCAGCTTCCTTCCTTTCCATCCACTTGTCATCTTCTGCATCATGTTCTCTCTTTTCTCCCTCATTTACTCCAGCTGTTAGAGCATCAAATTTAGGCCAGAACTCAGAGCCTTTTTGTTGTTGGCCTGATTAGATTTCACTTCTGCACTAAGTGATTCTCAGGTGTCTTTCCTGTCTTTTCCAAGCCCAGCTAGTAACTGTAGAATTGTTATCCCAAATTCCAGCTCCAGTATTTTACTTACACCCATGTCAGTTAGATCTGTGGGGGACAGTATTACCTCTGGTCCTTTCTTTTGTCGTGAACTCCTCCTCCTAGTTATTTTGCCCAGAGGAGAGGGAACGAGAGAGCAAAAATAAAAAATATCAACCACGACCCAAGCAAAACACACCATAGACAAATCTAAAGAGATCAGAATCCAACAAAGAAAAGAAAAAGAAATTAAAGGATGGGGGGAGAATGTAATCTCCCAGTCTCCCAGGTGGACAAAACATGGTGATTCACTTGGTCCTGGGTACGTTTGGTCTGTTTGTTAGAAGACACTAAATCCCAAAATTGTAAAGAAAGCAAAACTTATATACATACAAAAATAAAACCGAATACAGTGAAAGGAAGCCGAAAATGAAGAATATATCTGTAAATGCAAAAGGTAAATGCAACAAATGCAAGTTAAAAAAACGCTTAAAAATAAAGAGTTGATAAAATAAGAAACTAATTGAAAAGGGAAAAAAAGGGTGGGGGGCGCCTGGGTGGCTCAGTCGCTAAGTGTCTGCCTTCAGCTCAGGTCATGATCCGGGAGTCAGAGTCCCAGGATGGAGCCCTGCATCAGGCTCTCTGCTCAGTGGGGAGCCTGCTTCTCCCTCTCCCACTCTCCCTGATTGTGTTCCCTCTCACGCTGTGTCTCTCTCTGTCAAATAAATAAATGAAATCTTAAAAAAAAAAAAAAAAGAAAGGGAAAATTTTAAACTGAAAGATAAACACATCATGAGAAAAAAAACCCTCGAATTCTATATATCCTTTTCCCCAAGCCCTGGAGTTTACAGTCCTGTGTGCTCTATAAACTTGGCGTTCCCCTGTTGTTTCAGGGGGCCTTCTGGGTGGGGCCTGCTGTGCCGATTCTCAGGGGGCTTCCCCCTGCAGGCCTTCTGCCTCTCTAGAGGATGAAAACAAAAATGGCCGCACCACAGTCTCGAGCCCCACAGTCCCCTCTCTTCAACAAAGCCTCACGTACAAGTGTCTTCACTTTTGTGTACCAAACTCTCCACTCTCCTGCCGTGCACACTGGCACTAAGCCTCCTGGGGAAAGGCAGAGGGTCCCTGCATTTTTGTCCTTTGCACTACACCCACACTGTGAGTGGTTGCCTGGTCACATGAGCTCCTGGGCTGCCCCTCCTAGGGAAAGGCAGAGGTCCACTGCTCTCCTGTGGGCCCTGCAAGAGAGCGATCACTCATCATGCTGTAGTCTGTGGTTTATGGCAAACTGAGCTGAGAACCCTCTCCCAGGCTTACTGACCCTAACTGGTTTCGCACTCCAATGCTTGGGAGCTCAGTCTGCTGAGGCATCTCCATTCTTTCTGTGACTCCGGTGATCCTGGGACCACACTGTCCCACCAAGGATTCTGCTTGGTTTCACCCTCTGAGCACCTTTCAGGTAGGGACGTCTCTCACTGGAGCAGATTTCTAAAGGTTCCGATTTGGCACTCTGGGGCTATATCACTTTCTGGTAGCCGGTTTATGGAGGCTCCCTCCCACCACCAATTATCTTCTGATATATCCCCTCAGATTCATGTCTCCACACCTCCTAGCTTGCAAAAAGTGGTTACTCTTCTATTTGTAGAATTTTAGCAATTCTTTTCTTACATCTCAGGATGAATTCATAGGCGCTCAGAATGATTTGATAGTTATCTATCTAAATTTAGGGGACCAGATGAAGAGAGGTCCCCTACTCTTCTGCCATCTTGCCTCCCTTCAGTATTTTCTAGAATTTCCTGTTGTTGGACTGTGTGATGGTTAATTTTATGTGTCTGCTTTGGCTGGAGGCTGGTGATCAGTTGGTGTGGCCAAACCCAAGTCCAGATGCTTCTGTGAAGGTATTTTAAAGATGTGATTAACATGAAGATCAGTGGACTTTGAGGGAAGCTGATGAACCTCCATAATGTGGGTGGGTGTCATTTAATCAGTTGCAGACCTTATGAACAAAAACTGAGGTTTCCGAAGGAAGAAGGAATTCTGCTTCCAGACTGGAACATAGAAATCTGGAAATCCCGCCCGAGTTTCCAACCTTTGGACTCAAGATGGCAGCATCAGTTTTTACCTGGGTCCCCAGCCTGCTGGTTTAGCCTACAGATCTTGGACTTGACAGCTCCCACAATCAGGAGAGCCAGTTCCTTGGGATCCCTCTCCTGTTGCTTCTCTGGAGAACCCTAATACAGAACTCTTCTAGTATTTACTCTTGTGTGTCCTTTATGTCTGGCTTCTTTTCCTCAGCATAAAGTGTTTGAGATTCATCCACACCAGGAGGCATGAGGGTCCTAGTAGTTCTTGCCTTCATCATGGAGACATAGCACCTGTCCCTGAATGTCTGAGCTCTGCCCAGCATTCGGCAGCTGTGGACATTTGTGCGTGAGTCCTTCTACGGATGTACACTTCTATTTCTCTTGGACAAACACTCTAGGGTCCAGTGATCCCGCTTCTGGGTATACAGCCACATGAAACCAAACCTGGATGTCAAAAAGATAATCTGCACCTCCATGTCCATTTCAGGATTGCTCACAACAGCCATGTCATGGAAACAATGTAAGTGTCCACCAGTGGATGAATGGATAAAGAACATGTCTCACACACACACGCATGTGCGCACACCCACACCCACACACACTGGAATATTATTTAGCTACAAGAAAGAAGAAAATCCTGCCATTTGTAACAATATGGGTGGACCTTGAGGGCTTTAAGTGACGGAAGTCTGACCGAGAAAGACAAATGCCGTGTGGTGTCATTTATATGTGAAATCTAAAAAAGGGGAATGTGTAGAAACAGAATAGGATGGCCACCACCAGGAGTGGGGGTGTGGGGCAAATGGGGAGATATTGGCCAAAGGGTGCAAACTTGCAGTTAGGAGAGGAGGGAGTTCTGGGGATCTAGTACACAGCAGGGTGGTCATAGTTAACAGTACTGTATTAGATACTTGGAAGTTGCAAAGATACTAGATCTTAAATGTTCTCATCAGAAACAAAATTTGGCCATTATGTGACATGATAGAGGTACTAGCTTATGCTCTGGTGACCACCAGATTGTAATAGATACACATTTTTAAATCAACACATCGTATACCTTAAACTTAAGAAGATAGGGAATTATTTCCATTCTAGTTGGCAAGTAGTTATGATTCCCAGCCAACTGCATATCTAGCCTTTCCCATAAGATATCCCATGACCCAGCTGCTGAAGGCTTAGTGGCTGGCACCAGATGTGGTCCCTGGATCTTGTCTGAGGTTCCCAGCCAGCATTGGTTCTGTTGGTCAGTGCTCTGCTTAGACGAGGAATCCTGTCCTTTGGGTATCACCTTGCAGGAGCACTGACAACGCGGACTCCGTCTCTGGTCCTCTGTCTGGCTCCCACCTGTGCGTTGACCTTCCTGGGGACTATGCGTTCCAGGCCGCATGGGGATTAATGTATGCTTTGACCAGGAAGTGGGAAGGCTTGTTCTGAACTTCCCTTAAGGGATGCACAGAAGCCCTCACTTTTGACAACCAGTAGAGATTCCCTGGCTCACAGACAGCCCCACTTTAGGCAACTACCCTGTGACCTCACCACCAGGCCCTTCACTCCATAAAAGTTGGGGATTATGTCTGGGCTGCGTGGGGAGTCGCTGTGGGGAATGGTTGTGGACCCCATGGATAGTCACTTCCCAATCTCCTGTCAGAAAGTTACCCTGAACACACTCTCTGTAAGAGCTACAGAGAGCCTGGCTTTGTTTTTCCATCTTTTTTTCTTTTTTAAAAAGATTTTATTTATTTCTTTGACAACCAGAGATCACAAGTAGGCAGAGAGGCCGACAGAGAGAGAGAAGGGGAAGCAGGTTCCCCGCTGAGCAGAGAGCCTGATGCGGAGCTCAATCCCAGGACCCTGAGATCATGACCTGAGCCAAAGGCAGAGGCTCAACCCACTGAGCCACCAAGGCGCCCCTATTTTTCCATCTTAAAGTGATTTCTTAATAGCGCAGAGGACCACAGGGGAAGGGAGGAAAACGGAGTGGGAAGAAATAAGAGAGGGGGACAAACCATGAGAGACTCTTGACTCCAGGAAACAATCCAAGGATTTGAGAAAAAGGAGGTATGTGGGGGAATGGAATAACCTGGTGACGGGCAATAAGGAGGGCACGTGGCGTGATGAGCCCTGGGTGTAATACACAGCTAACGAGTATTTAAACACTACGTCAAAACTAATGATGTGCTCTATGTTGGCTAACAGAACACAATAAAAAAGTAAATAGAAAAGCCCCCTCTTGGCCTGGAAGATACATTACTGACTCTTCTCCACTTTCTGGCCCACCTGTATAGAAAAACTGTTAATATAATTAGCCCTTGGTTGGGGTCTGGGAGCTTGGACGCTGCCTTGTGGATTCTTGTGCACCAGGTTTGCTGGACGGGTGTTTAGCAGAGGCAAGGTGAAGGAAGTGAGGTGGGACAGAGAAAAAGAACTAAGCGAGGAGGTGGTCTCAGCTGGAATTAGCCTCAGCCTGATCCCATGGGGGAGCTGGGAGCCTAACTACCACCATGAGTTGATCTCACCATGGGGCTGGCCTCTTGCAGCTCTGTGACCGTGGGTTACTATCTGGGTTGGGTCTGAGGGTTTGTGCAGGCTCTGGGGAAGGGGAAGCTGTGAGCTCTTATCAGGCAATGCTCACAGCAGCTGGGGGATGGGTGGTCCACCTGCTAAAGGGTGACCGTAGGGCATCAACAGCATCCGTTATGGGGCCCTCAGTTGGTATAGGATGACTATGGTTCGGGGGGGAAGGGGAGAAATGAGGCCAGCAGGGGAGACCAGTGTAAGACTAGGCAGGGTCTTGAGTGCCATATTAATGAACCTGGAGTTCATCCTGAGGAAAATAGGGAGCCATGGGAGGATTTAGAGTGCAGGAGGAACATGGTCAAGTTGGGTAGGGCTGTCCTAGAGTAGCCCTGCCACATACCTCTAGGGTTCCTCCAGGCTGATTTCTTCAATCTTGAGTGTCCCTTATTTTCCCCTTTGCTGAGAAAGACATAAGAGGTTAGGTTTACCAAGCCACGTGGCTAGCAACCCCATTTCCTCTATTCCATCCTTCCTCTTCTCCCTCTAGGCCTGCCCCCTGACTGTCAGGATCTCTGAAGTGCAGATTTTATAGCCTTAGTTAACTGTTTGGGGTTTAATAAAGGGTAACAGGCATCTTGAGATCCTCCACCTCTGACCAGGACCCCAGACCGATGTTTAGGTAGGATTACGAGGCTCCCCCGACACCTCCCTACCAAGGTGTCCACCTCCACATCCCTGGAACCTGTGAATATGTGACCTTACATGGTAAGCGGGCTTTGCAGATTGATTAAGTTAAGGATTTTAAGATGAGGAAATCCTGGGTTATTTGAGTGAGTCTAATGTAATCACAGGTACTGTTTTTAAGAGGGAGGGAAGAGGGTCAGGGGGGGAATGAGAGAGGGAGATTGAAGGAGAGAGGGAGGGAGACAGGAAGATGCTACACAGCTGGCTATGAAGACCAACGAAGGGGCCTCCAGAAGCTGGAAAGGACAAGGAATGGATTTCCCCTGGAGCCTCCGGAAGGCACGCAGCTCTGTTGACGTCTTGACGTCAGTCCCCCAAGACTCACTTGGGACTCTGACTTCTGGATCTGTAGTGTAATGAATTTGTGTTATTTTAAGGGGCTGTTTGTGGTGATTTGTTGTGGTGGGGGCAGGCTAGTCGCATGTCCTCCTCCCATGGCCATCCCCAGCTATTCCTTCTGTCTCAGACTCCCCACTCCCCAGACTTTTCCGCACTTCTGCTTGCCCTGCTTCCTAAACTCCTCTCTGTCTCCACAGCCCTTGCCCTAGATCAGACCACATGCTTTTCTCTCCCTCAGGATGCAGCCCCACCCTCCGCCATGGCTCCCACTTGGGCCAGGCGCAGCTGTTGTAAAACCCAGCATGCCCCTCACTCCCTTGCTGAAATCCCCTCTGGTGCCCTGAAGATCAAGTCCAAACTCACGCACATTAGACCATTCTGCATGAAATGATCTTTATTGGCTTTTCCAGTTTAGTCATTGCTGGTACACGGCCTTCTGTGAGTAGCCATGACAACTTAGCATAGCAAAAGAATAATGTAATGACAATGAATATTATCAAGCATTTAATCTGTGTCAGGCAGGATTTTGTGATTTTTATTACATTAAACCTCAATCCCTATAAAGCTGGTGTTGTCTTCATTTTGGTGATGGGGAAAATGGCTTCTAGGTATACCAGTTGTCTCTTGCTGCCTACTCTACCATTCCAAAACTGAGTAGTCAAAAACTCCAGTTTTAGACAACCAGGTTTAATTTTCCTACATTTTCTGGGGGTCAGGAATCTAGAAGTGACTCAGCTGGCTGGTTCTGGATCAGGTTCCCCCTCCCCCCATGAAGTCACAGTCAAGCCATCGACATCAAGCCAACAGACCTCAGTTTCTCCTCATGTGGGCTTCTCCATAGTGCTGCAGAGTGTTCTTACAACATGGTGGTGGGTTCCCCCAGGTGAATGATCCCAGAAGGAGACGGCAAGCAGGAAGCCACAGTGACCCTCCAAACCTCACATGTCTCAGATGACCCAGTGTTAAACCCTCCTTTTCCTGTTCACCAAGTCTAGCACACCCTCAAGTAGAGCAGGATTAGGTCGCTCTTCCTGAAGGGAAGAATACCAAAGAATTTGTGGATGAAGTTAAAACCACTGCATTTATTTGTCTGCCTTTAGTGTCCACACCTTAGATGCACAGAACAAGGATTATGGAAGAAAGTGAAAATCCCAGAAGTTGCCCCAGTTGGCAACATTACCCCACATTATGGAATCCCCTCCACGGCGATGCTCTGGGACATGGCCTGTTGGTACCCTTACTCTCCAGACGAAGAAACTGAGGCCCAGAGAGGCAAGTCACTTTCCAAGGTCACTTTGAGAATATCTTGCAAAATCAGGATCTGATCCTAGGTCTGATTCCATCTCCTGTGGCCCTAAGAGCCAACACTCAGAGTTTTTCCTGCATGCCAGACTCTGTACTAGGCACACCATATATGCCCCCTCCTCAGAGGCTCACATCAGCCCCATGAAGTAGATCTGTTATTATTGGACCCAATTTACAAATGGGAATGTGGAGACACAGAGAGATTAAGAACTTGCCAGGACCACACATGCCTAGGAAGCAGAGGAGATGGGATAGGAACCTCTTGTGATCTGGTTCTAGAGTCTGTGTATCCTCCAGTACTTCTCCTTAACACAACACAGCTTTTGTTTATCATCTTTCTTGGTGGAATTTGCTATGTTTCTGTGCTGACTCTTAACTGCAACCTCGCCATGTAGGGTCCCTTGATGCACACACGGGGGACCATCGATGAATTTTCTTCAATGATCATAACTGCAGGGTGGGTGTTTTGCTTTGCACAGAGCAAAAGGGAGCATGTAGAAACACTTGGGGGCTTTTCTTCCCAAGAAGTTGGGGCTAACCTTTGTGTCTCATTTTTAGCTTGTGGCAGATGCTTTGGGTGCCTACCCACACCTGTGACCCTCAACCCCTTGGGGCACACTAGACTGATATCTATCAGCTGCTGCATTTTGTTATCAACAGGGTTACACTCTGGTTATGCCCATTCTCTCTGCTTGGAGGCCAGGCCCGAGGTGCTGAGGGTTGATGTGAACCTCAATGCATGATGGGCAGTAGCTGGTGGATAGATACCCCAGCTCCCTTGCCCCTCTGCTGGGGTAACTGAAGACTTCTCTGGGATGCCTTTCAGAGTTGCCCCAGGAGATTGAGCTCTAGTGCAACTTCCTAGATGGCATGGCCCCCTGGGACCCTTTCCCGTCCCCATCTCACTGCCTACCCCTCCCAGCTGCAGTTTTCTGAGGTCACCTTCCTGATAAACGACTTTCACTAGAATCCTGTTCTCAGCATCTGCTCCTGGGAATGCCGGCCAAGGCATTACTAGACCTTCGTGTGTGTGAGATTGTGTATGCAGGTGTGTTAGGGCTGGGAATGTGGTGGAGTGCTGCTGTGCAGGGGTCAGATGTAGGACAGCTAAAGGCAGATGGGATATTTCAAGTGCTAGACCTTGGAGCCAGAGGTTCCTGGATTCAAATCTTGACTCCAAGTAACCTTGGACAAGTCCTAGCCCCTCTCCATGCCTAAGTTTCCTTTTTAATTTTATTATTATTATTTTTTGTAAAATAGGTGGGGGTCAGAATCCTTACTTGATGATATTGATGTAATGTGATGAAATTAAATTTTATTGAAATGTGTCCAGCACAGCACCAGGTCCATGATGGCTGTGGTGGTTATTTGTGTGGGGTGTGCTGGGAAGAGACCTTTGAGTGGGATTTGCTTCATTATGGACAAAAGATGGTAGTTTATTTATAGTTGGGGGCAATGAAAGACAGTTGAGAGGTGGGTGCTGGTGGGAAAAGAAGAGCAAGAATGGAGGGAAGGAGAGTGATTGGAGAGAGAGAGAGAACACAGTGACACATCAGCCAGACCAACTTTTCTTCACCATGGTGGAAAGAAAAAATTAGGGGTTTGCCATGCTGTCCTCATCCAGCAGCAATTCAGCAAAAAGTGCTGTCTTGCTCTGGTGGCATTGAGCAATTCTGGCTCCACCTCTCCCTTCTTCCCACACGTTCTGTTTACTGAAAATCTCAAGACCATAGAAGAGGTTCCCTCTTCGAATGAGAGAAACACGGCACCATGGGGAGCTCCAGCTTGCTCCTCTTCTGGGGTAAGTGTGGGGTTGAATGGTGATGGGAAGGTTGAGGGAAGTCTGCACTGGATGTATACTGTAGGGAAAAGGAAAGGCCATGGGGTGTCCAGCCAGAGACTCCAATTCTAGGTTGGACACTGCCAACACCTTCACTGGGGGGCCCTTGACAAAAATCACAGAGCACAGGGAATTCCCTTAGTCAGGGCAGACTTTCTTTATAGTCATTGATTTGACATGTATTTCCTGAGCAGCTACTATATGCAAGGTCCCGTTGTAGGCATGGAAGGAAGAGCAGTGGTAAACAAGCAGTTCTTGCTTGGCTGACATCCTCATGGGAGGGACAGGCAGAAAAGAAGCCACTGGCCATAACAGTAACCACCCACCTAGCAACATTTTAAGTTCCTTAAATAACTTCACAAAACATCTCCAAATACTGGGTGACTAGTAGCCCCATTTTACAAAGGAGGAAACTGAGGCAAAAGAGATTAGATGACTTGCCCAAGACTACTTAGCTCACAAGGGGTAGAGCCGGAAATCTGGCTCCAGAGTCGTATGCTTTATTGCTCATCACTAGGCTATGCTGTCCCAAATAATAACTACACAAAAGCATTTCAGGCAGTGGGAGTGCCACAAAAGAAGAGAGTAACTGGGGGTTATGTTGAAGGGGGAAGTCAAGGAAGACCTCTTGGAGGGGGTGACATTTGTGCTGAGGCCTGAGCCATGAGATGGAGCCTTCCTGTCTGTTCTCTTATTTCCCTTTCTTCAGGCGTCAGTTTGTACTGGTCTTATTTATGGCCTATGTTGTGGTTTTCTTTGTGTCTTTCAAGTTTTGGTCACTGTCCAAATCTATGAATGAGAGAGATGAGCACTGGGTGTTAAACACAACTAAGGAATCACTGACCACTACATCAAAAATTAATGATGTACTATATGTTGGCTAACTGAACATCGTAATGACAAAACATCTATGAATGAGGGACAATGTTTTGAACAACAAATGTGGGCTTCCTTAGCTGTGGTCCATTGCATCTATTTGTGAAGGAGAAAACTTGGGTGTAAAGAGATTAAATAAGTTTTCCAAGGCCATGCAGTCAATAATTAGCAAAGTCAGATTTTTAAATCCAAGCATTTTGGCTCCAGAGTTGGTATGCTTCAAAACAGTGCTCTGTTCCCTCTAAAGTGATGAAGGAGGGATGCCTGGGTGGCTCAGTCGGTGGCGCATCTGCCTCCGGCTCAAGTCATGACCCCAGCATCTTGGGATCAAGTCCTGCATCGGGCTCCCTGCTCCGTGGGGAGTCTGCTTCTCCCACTGCTTGACGCTTCCCCCGCTTGTGCTCTTTCCTTGTTTGCTCTCTCTCTGATAAATAAG
The DNA here is from genome assembly GCF_963455335.1 of Martes martes. NCBI lineage: Eukaryota > Metazoa > Chordata > Mammalia > Carnivora > Mustelidae > Martes > Martes martes. Next base: position 212,616,035 of record NC_137888.1, on the reverse strand, counting down.
TAAATAAAGTTTAAAAAAAATCTAAAATGATGAAGGAGCAAAACAATTTTGGTGATAATGAATGGGAAAGCCAGGAGTTTGGGTCTGTGGGACTTGTCGACTGGCAGGCATCCTTAGAAGGAGCAGGCAACTCGTGGACCGCAAATGCAGGAATGGCGAGTTGTTGCTTTGTGGTGTCAGCCCTTGTATTAGCTATTAGTGTCCCTTATTCTGCCCTGGAGTTAATCATCAGAGTAGTGATGACGACACTGAGGGTAGGGATGGTGGTGGGGGGGAGAAGATGGGGTGGTTGAGGTCAGGTGGTGGGAGTGGTGGAGGTGGGGGTGGTCATGGGGGTAGTGTGGGTGGTGATGGGGTTGAAGGTGGGGGTGGTAGTCAAGGGAAGGGTGGGGTGGGGGCAAAGATGGGAATGGTGGGGGTAAGGGTCACAGAGGTGGTAATAGCAAAGAAGAGCTAAATGCTGGTAGGCTGTACTGCCTTTTGGACACTTTTTTTTCATCTCTCCCTAAGAACCAAGTTTTGTCCTCTTGGGGAAGATATCATTTCTCTTGAGAATACATGTTTTAGTGTCTGTTTTTGAAAATCAGCTGGAACTTTTTTTGTAAAAGAAAATTAAGATAATACAAACAAAATGAAAAACATAAAGTGCAGAAACACAGGAATGGCTGCTGTATTATGTGACATACTGTATGTCTGTCACTCGGTTGGATCTCTCATCTATGTTCATCAAACCTACTTATATGAGGCCATTCCAGGAGCACTTTTTTCAGCTTGAGCACATTGCTTCTCGACAGCTCATGGTGTTTTTCTTTTCTTTCCCCATAGGGTATTGTGGTCTATTCATCTGGGTCATTTTCCCATTGGAATCAACAGGAGTTGGTAAGCTGGTCAAAGAAAATCCATATACTCAATGTGCGGGAAGATGCTTTTTGGGGAGGAGACCCTTCTGTCCCAGGAGGCTGAGCTGCAGCTGAATACTTGCTGGGAGAAACTTAGTGACAGAGCAAGGGATAAGTAACACCCAGGTCTCCTGGTTCCTCCTCCAGGCACTTACCTTTGTGCCTTGGATTTACTATGTGACCTTGGGTGAGTCACAGGAAACCTCTCTTGATGGTCACTTTCCTCAACCGTGAAACAGAGTTAACACAGGTTCCCATCCCACAGGGACATTGTGAAGCTTCAGTCGAAAGAGGTAACTTTGTTAACTACTTGGTACATGTGATAAGAGCTTCATAAATGGTACTGTTTTGGGAATGGGGATGGAATTTACTCAAACTACAACTCATTGTGGAAAAAAACGCATTTTAAAAACGTATTAATTGTTCTCCTCTTCTACATAAGCTGCTGCTGGATGGAGAGGAAAAACACTGCCCGTTCTTCATGTTCTCAGTGTCTCCATTTCCTGGGAAATGGAGAAATTCAGTCTGTGTTGTGCAAAGAGTTAATCTTTCGAATTTCTCACCCTACTCTTGGTCCTCCCAAGATGGTGGCTGTGTGTTGGTGTAGGGGCAACTTATGGGATCTTGTGGCTGTCAAGGGTGGACTGTGGATAGGATGTTTTGTCCACTGGTAGAGCATGGCCCCACCTTGCTTGTCTGGTAGTCCTCTCAGAAGCTCTATACCCTCCAGGGGTCTTCTACTTTCTATGTTCAGGCTATAGGAACCCAGAAGAGGTTTTTTTTTGACCACCTACTACCTCCCTCCCTCTATGGATTCTAATCCTTGGCTCTCATACCCTATTGGATGTGACAGTAGCAGAAAGCAAACTTCTCTTTTAGACTGGGAAACTCCACCTGGTCTTTGCTGGGAGAAGTCAGCCCCTAGCCTTGATACCCCTAATTCATCCCTTCCTACCCTGAAGTTTCTGAGGTGATGTGGCAGAGGAGTAGGGCTTCTGGTGGGTCCCTCTCATCTCTTTTTATTAGCTTCCCACAATTTTTCTCTTGCCTTGTGAAAGGTATTTATTTCCCTGACACCATGGCTTAATGAAAACTCTACTTTCTAGTCCTTCAAGCCTGGCTACCCCAAAATCTTTTTATTGAGATATGGCTGACATATACCATTGTGTAAGTTTAAGTGTGTACATGTTGATATGATACACATGTTGTGGTCTGTTATCAAAGGAGTGAGACTGATACAAAGTGAAGGTCAAGCAAAGCTTTATTTCATGCTGTATCTAGAATCAAACCAACCGGTCGCGGCAGTCTCTTACAGAGAGGGCGACAACCCCCAGCTTCACAGACTAGCTTTTATAGAGCAAAGGCCATGTGGTTGAGCCTGGCCACATACAGGTGGCCAATGAGATTGTAACACACGGAGAAAGTTGCATAGTCATGTTAGGTCACACGCGGGTGGCCAATTGAATTACAATTTACTCTATAGTAGCTCTTTGAACTAGCCTATCACTCTGGTCAGAATTGGCGCCCAAGTTTGACGCCCAAAAGGCGGGGTTTACATTCTTTGGTGGTTAGGGAGATAGTATATGTGCTTTACTGATTGGATGTCTCCACTGGCCTGACTCGTCCTTGCATTCTGGGCTCTGTTATCTCCATCTGACCTGACCCATCCTTGTATTTGGGCTCTGTTATCAGGGACTGGTCGACCATATTTTATTGGTTTCCCAGACTTGCTTTTAAGTAAGTTCCTCTGGGGGCGGGGCAGGGTCAGTTTAAGTGTTACTGCACAAACAACAAAATGGTTGTTTAACCGAGATGGAGTCGCTCTGGCTAAGTAGGCCCTTACACACACATATATTGAGAAAGATTATCACTATAGTGTTCACTAATATCTTCATCACCTTACATAACTACCATCTTTTTTTTCCTGGAATAAGGATATATAAGATCTACTTGTAGCAACTTCCAAGTACATAATGTGGTATTGTTCACCAGAGTAATTATGCTGTACACTAGATCCCCAAAACTTGTTCATCTTATAAGGCTTTGCTTTCAAGGCTACTGTTTTGCTGGGAACCCAAACATCCAGTTTTGGTAATTAAAACTTGAATGTTACTCTTTCGCTTTCATGTGTGTCTACTGCTAAGACATCCTAAAATCTCCTGAATGAGAGTAAATCCTTCAGCAGAATGTGTTGGGGAAGGGAGTTCACACCCATATACGTGGAAAAGAAAATCCTATCACTCTATTTCCAAAAAGATCACCTTGATTAAAAAAAAAAATCAATCATTATTATTCATTCCAGAAAGCCCTTGGCCAGTTAGGAACTCATTGTGTGACTCTCCACAGCTCTGAGACCCAGCCAGGGCCTGACACTATGCAGGCAAGTTAGGTAGATAAACAAATAAAAGAAAGAATCTGTGCCTCACATAGAGAGTGTGAGAGATGTTATAGTCAAGGCACGTGCACGGAATTTGTAAGTGGAAATTCCAAAGACTTAACATTTGAGAAAACTGAGCACTATTGGAATCAAAAATTGGAATTAAAAATGGAATTGGGATGTTAACTTTGTGATAGTTCACCAAAGTACACACTTAAAATATTTGTGCTTGTCTCTCTATACCATACTTTATAAAATACTATGAAAATGCATATACACTTTGACACAGCAGTTCCTAATCCAGAAATTTATTCCAAAGAGATGTTTGTATAAAGTACAGATGTACCTCACCATACACTCAAGGAAGTGTTCATTATACTATTCTGGTAACAACTTGGAATAAACAATGTTTGTTTACATGAGAGGACTGGTTGGATAAAACGGTGTGTTTGTTAGAATAACCCTAGCTACTGTAATAAACCCAAAACTGTCCATGGCTTACTAAAAATAAATTCAATTTTTGTTTGGTTTAGAGTCCAATGCAGATATTTCTGGCCACTGGGTAGTTTTCCTCCGAACGGTAATTTGGAGACCCAGATGCCTTCTCTCTTGTGGCTCAGCCATGCTAGGGTCTCAGAGTCTTCTGCAGACTGTGGTAGGAGGGGAAAGAAACTGTGGAGAAGGCACACCCACTTTCTAAAAACAGAGGTCTGGCAGTGAGGCATGTGGTATTTGCTTGGGGTCATAGGACCGTACCTGGACACAAGGTGAGCTGGGAAATGCAGTCCGGGGTGGGTAAGCTGCCTGCAACTGACAGTTCCATACCGTGGAACTTTGGCTTCCAAGCCAATCCCTGGCACGGTGAATGTCCATGGGCGTAGTGGAAACTACATAGTTGTTCAAAAGCATGAGTTGGGTCGCTATGCACTGACTTGAAAAGTTGCCCCAAACATATCCTTCCCTTAACTTTTTATTATAGAAATATTTAAACATCCAAAAGTAGGGGAAACAGTACAACAGACTCCCATGTACCCATCACCCAGCTTCCACGCTTGACAAATTTTGCTGCTCTTGGTTTGCAAGACCTACTCTGAAGTGAAAAAACAAGAGGACATCAGAGTTGTCCTTTCTAGGATGATGGACCTGTTCTGAATCTACAATAGCCACTAGTCACAAGTGGCTACCGAATGCTTGAAACAAAGCTAATAGGACTGAAAATGGAATGTTCCGTTTTACTTACTTTTCATAGATTTATTTATTTTTTTAAAGATTTTTTTGTCCTTCTAGGTTACTCTTGGAGTTTTTTTTTTATTATTATTATGTTATGTTAGTTACCATACAATACATCATTAGTTTTTGATGTAGTGTTCCCGGATTCATTATTTACATACAACACCCAGTGCTCATTACAACACGTGCCCACCTTAATTTCAGAAAGTGAGAGAGAGCACGTGTGTGCACTCTTGAGCGGGGGAAAGGGCAGAGAGAGTGAGAGAAGCAGACTGCCTGGTTCCAGGACCCCTGAGATCATGACCTGAGCTGAAGGTAGATGCTTAACCAACTGAGCCACACAGGCGCCCCAGTTTTCAGAGATTTAAAAGCAAACAGCTGTATATGATTAGTAGCTACTGTTTTGGAGAGCACAGTAGATTGTATATTGCATGATCTCACTTGCGTTAAGAAAATTGTGTGAATTTATAAATTTATAAATTTATTCATATTTTATAATACATTTGCATGACTGAGTCTGTGAATAGGATTTAGCCTGGAGGGGATTCACTCTAAGCTTTTGACAGTGGTTGCCTCTGGGTGTAAAGGGCGGGGTGGGGGTGGTCGGAGAGATCTTCACTTTGAATTTTATATACTTCTGCATTGTTTGTTTGAATTTTTTTTTACAAGCAGTTATTACCTTTTTTTAAAAAAGACACAAACCAAAAAAAAAAATGCACCAAAATAAGAATGACCATCTGCTTTTGGTCATTTTCTGTAGTAGCAGAGCTGATAGGATTGTTGTGTGAGTAATTCATCAAGGGAAGACTCTCAGGAAACACTTGTAGGAGAGTGAGGGGAGCAGGATAGGGAGGAGAGAGAAATTAGCCTCCCAGAAGGTGTTTTAGGAGAGTTTTAGCCACAACCTGGTCTCACAAGGAGCCCTGGAGTGTGCAATGCATCCCAGAGGTTCACCTGCTCAGGGGGAGGGCAGAGACTGTGCTGTAACTCACCTGTACCTGTTCTGCCAGTGTTTGCCTGGGGGATCGGCATGCCATCCCAGTAAAGCAGATGGGGGGTGGTGGGTGCCAAGAATGGCCACTATCCCACCCCTTCTTACCGGGCAAGGACTCATGAACTGGTGTAGGATGAATCCCCAGGAGGAGACTGGGTTTTCCCCTTCACATACCCACTCCTGCTTTCGTAACTTGCTGCTGTAATCACTGGCACTCGGGGAAATACGGAGGCTGGCTGGCTCACGGCCACGTTCAAAGGGATCTGATGGCTTCTCCTTGCTCTGCTGTGGGCTGGTGGCAGCTGCGGAGCATGTGTTCTGGGAACAGGCCTCCCAGACTGAGGGCAATTAGACCTCGGGCGAGCACCTTCAGCTCTCCGTGTTGTCATCTGATTAATGGGTATTGCAATGACCCTCCCCTCACCTAATGGGTTAGTTGTGAGGATTTGACTCCATGTGCTATTGTTAAGAGATGGGCTCTGGAGTCATAATTCCTGGGTTCAAATCTTGGTTCCAGTCCTCACATATTTCAGTAAATTCCCTGAAACTTCAGTTTCTACAAAAAGGAGAGTCGGACAGGCTAATTAATCCAACTGGTAGTGCTTCAAATGGTACCTGGAACATAGCAGGTACACAACTGTGTCCACGCGCCCTCTTCTCAGAGAAACCGAAATTATCTGGTTCATGCTGGCTGGGCCAAAGCCGTAGTGAGTGGGCGTAGTCAGGACAGTGACCAGGACCCCCGGACGCCCTGCCAGCCTTCACCCATTCTACTTTAGCGTCTCTTGCATTCTGACTGGTGGTGTGACCCGGGGGAGGCTATGGAAACGCTCTAGGACCTCTGTTTTCATATCTGTAAAACGGAGTCCTTGTATTTACCTTGAGGTAGGGTGACCAACTGTCCTGGCTTGTCTCTGACCGGGAGGGAGCTTCCCGGGACTCTGGACTTCCAGTGCCATCACCAGGAAAGTCCTGGGAAAACTGGGGTTACTAGGTCCACCCATCTGGAAGCACTATTGTAGGGCCCTGCAGACAAAGCACGGAAGAGCCTGGAACTTGGGAGGCACCAGTGAAACGGAAGCTCTAGTTCTATCTTCAAAAGTCCTTTTGCCCCTTGGAGTCTCTTTATGCTTGGGTCAATTAGGTGATCATCCATTAAGTTTGGCTCATAACTGAGGAGCATGTGTCTGTCTCAGGGGATTGTTGAAGGGGTTTCCTGGCTTCTTGCCCTTGCAGTGGCCATCAGAGGGCACCAGGGAGCACCCAAGTCAAGTTCCACCTCCTCTGCCCCCAACCCTCCAGGGCTCCTACCACCCTCAGCTCAAAGCCCAAATCCTCTTGGAGACCTCTACGGCCCTACACGACCTGCTCTATCCCCTCCATGCCCTGCCCTCCTCCCTCTCTTCGCCTTGCTCTCTTTGTTCTGACCACACACCCCTCCTTGCTGTTCCTCTAATACCTCAGGCCCAGTCCTGCCCCAGGGCCTTTGCATGAGCTATGTCCTCTGCTTGGGATGCTCTTGCCTACATATACACTTGGCTCTCTCCCTCATCTTCTTCATGTTTCAGCTCATGAGTCATTTCAGTGACTACCTTATTTTTGACATTGTATCCCTTACCCTCAACTCTCCAGGTTATTAGCTCTGTGAAGGTGGGGAATTTTGTGTGTCTTGTTCCACTTCTGAATCCGCAGTGCCTAGAATAGTGTCTAATGTATAGGAAGTGTTTGTGTTTATCAGAGTTATCCAGAGTAGCAGAACCAATAGGATGGACACATATAGATAAAAAATTTGTCATAAGGAATTGGTTCATGCAATTCGGGAGGCTGGCAAGTCCTAAGATCTTTGCAGTGACATGCAAAGGTCTTGAGACCAGAAGGAATTTGGGGAACTGAGCAAAGGTGAGCATGGCTAGGGGGACAAGGTAGGAGATGAGCTGAGAGGTTGGTCGGTGCCAAGTCACACAGACCTGGGTTGAGATTCTGGTTTGGGGTGTGTTTGAGGTGTGAGCAATTGAGCCAGAGGAAGAGGGTGACAGGAAGCTCAGAAGTTTGCAAAGAACAGCATTGCCTCTGCAGATGAAAGGGGAAACTCTTAGTGAGAAGAGATACAACTGAGATGTCCTGCGGGGAAAGGAAACAAGGCATGTTGTAAGAAGGTTATGCAGCATTTTGTGAAGTGCTTTCTTACTCTATCAATCGATGCTGGCCTTACCGTTCACTCCTCTTTCTTTCCCACCCCACACCCAATCCATCGGCAAATACTGTTAACATCACCTTCAGAAGAAACCCCGAATCTCATGTCTTCCACAGGTCCCAGCGGGATTGCAGCCACCATCCTGGCTTACTTGGATGGGAGCAGGTGCCTCCTGCCTGGTCATCCTGCCCCTCTGCAGTTCATCTCCCAGCCAGGGGCCACAGGACCCTGTTAAAACCTCAGTCCAGCTCTGTCCTGTCTGTGCTCAGACACCTCATGGCTCCCAACACTCTCTGTAGAAAGCTGAGGCACGTCAGCACTCTAGCAGATCTAACATGATTTGTCTGTGTCCAGGCCTCCCATTTCCCCCTTCCCACGGTGTTCTAACCACACCGACCTCCTTGTAACTCTGCCAAACCTCCTGGCATGGTCTTACCCCTTCATGCTGTTTCCTCTGCTCTAGGTACCTTCGCAGCTCACTCACCTCCCTCTGGTCTTTGTTCTAATGTTAGCTTTTCAGCAAGGTCTTCATTATTGAGCACCGACTGCGTACTGGGCACTATTGTATGCACTCAGCACACAGCAGTGAATGACAGATACAAATCCTTGCCTTCCAGGAGCTCAAAGTCCATCAGGACAACAGACTTAATCAATCACAGAAGTTGTTTTGTTTTGTTTTTTTTTTAACAAAGAATTGTTTTAGAAATTGTCTGAAAATTAATTTCATTCCCAGCCAGATTTACCTCTTCCTGGATAGCAGTAGTAAAAATCACTCACTCCAATGCATGGCGATGCCACTCACCGGCTGTGTGTCCTTGGACAAGTTACTTAACCTCACTGAGCCTCAGTTGTCCACACCTATGAAATGGGAATTGTATTAGTATACTAAGGCTGCTCTAGCCAATTAACAAACTTGCTAGCATCACACAACAAAAACATTACCTTGCGGGTCTGGAGATCAGAAGTCCAAAGTGGGTCCCATTGGGCTAAAATCAAGGTGTCAGCAGGGCTGTGTTCTTTTCTAGAGGTTCTGCAGGATAATCTGTCTTTTTGCCTTTTCCAGCCTCTGGAGGCCTCCTGGATTCCTTGCCTTGTGTCCCTCCTCTTCCACTTTCAAAGCTGGCAATGACTGGCCAGGTCTTTCTCACATTGTGTCCCTTTGCCTCTCCCGGCTTCACCTTCTGTTTATAAGGACCTTTGTGATTACATTGGCCCCATCTGGTTAATCCAGAATAATCTCTTCACCTTGGGATCAGCTGATTGCCAATCTTTTTTTAAAAAAATTTTTATTTTTTTAATTTCTTTTCAGTATTCCAGAATTCATTGTTTACGTACCACACCCAGGGCTCCATGCAATATGTGCCCTCCTCAGTACCCACCACCAGGCTTACCCACCCCCACCCCCAAAACCCCTCAGCTTGTTTCTCAGAGTCCACAGTCTCTCATGGTTCGTCTCCCCGCTCTGGCTTCCCCCAACTCCCTTCTCCTCTCCATCTCCCCATGTCCTCCATGTTATTCCTTATGCTCCACAAATAAGCGAAACCATATGATCATTGACTCTCTCTGTTTGACTTATTTCACTCAGCATCATCTCTTCCAGTCCCGTCCATGTTGCTACAAAAGTTGGGTATTCGTCCTTTCTGATGGAGGCATAATACTCCTTGGTGTATATGGACCACATCTTCCTTATCCATTCGTCCGTTGAAGGGCATCTTGGTTCTTTCCGCAGTTTGGTGACTGTGGCCATTGCTGCTGTGACTATTGGGGTACAGATGGCCAGCTCATTGCCAATCTTAATTCCATCTGAAACCTTAGTGCTCCCCTGCCACGTACCATAGCATATTCATAGGTTCCGGGGATTAGGATGTGGTCGTCAACCAAGGGGCCATTATTCTGATGACCACAGGAATTATAATATCAAATAAATCTCTTCCCAGGCACCTAGAAGCCTGCCTCCACCTCTGGCTTTGTCTTTCTGGAGCTCACAGTACGGAGGGGGAAATGATCATTAAAAAGCGAATCGTGGGGCGCCTGGGTGGCTCAGTGGGTTGGGCCTCTGTCTTCAGCTCAGGTCATGATCTCAGGGTCCTGGGATCGAGCCCCGCATCGGGCTCTCTGCTCTGTGGGTAGCCTGCTTCCTCCTCTCTCTCTCTGCCTGCCTCTCTGCCTATTTGTGATCTCTGTCTGTCAAATAAACAAAACAAAACAAAAAAGTTAATCATATAAATAATAGAACAACTGTAGTTACGATAGACGTCATAGAGGAGGAGCTCAGGAAACCTTGGGAGCATCAGGGGAGGCTTTTTGGAGGAAATGACACTTAAGCACGGCCTAAGGAGTGAATAGGAACAGGTCAGGCAAAGCAGAGGTCAAGGGAATAGCATATGCTGGGGTCCTGAGGTGGGAAGTCTGGAAATGGAACTACCATGAGATGAGGCTTAAAGATGTGGTTGGGTCTGGTCACTGGGGCCTCATGGGTCCTGTTAAGTGGTTTGGGTTTTAATTCTGAGTGTGACACTGTAGGCAGTACAGTGTAGGAGCACTGTAGGCAGGGGTGGGGGTAGGTGATCAAATTTGTATTCAGAGAAGACTACTATGTGGAGAAAAGATTGGAGGGGACAATGGAGGATGTAAGGATGTAGAATCCAGAGGAAGGTCTATGGGGATGGAGAAAAGCAGGTAGATGCCAACTGCTACTTGGACAGAGAACCAACAGGCCTTGGGGACCCATTGGATCCGAGGGTGAGGACTAAACAGATAAACGGAGGTACAGAGAAGTGAAATCACTGGTCCCACAGCCGGACTGGCTAGGGTGTCGTTTTGACTATTTCCACAGAAACCGAACAACAAGTTGGAAATTTATTTCTCAGAAGTTCATCATTTTTCTCCTCGTACATCTTCAGCTTGTAGATGGAACAGGGTGACAGGGCTGCCCAGATCATCCCAGCTCCCAGGTGTCTCCCGGCTTGTTGCCTCTCCATCCCTCAGCACCCAAACCATCACCCCCATGGTGAAGGGTAGATCAGCCCTCTCTGTCCATGTTCCAGCCCAGGGAGAAGGGAATGAACAAACAGTATGCTTGTCACTTCTTCATGTGCCCATTGGGCAGAACTTAGCTACGTGGCCATGTCTAGCTGCAGGAGCTGCTGGGAATGCCGTTTTTAACTGGACGGTCATGTTACTAAAAGGAAGCTGGGGACGTAGGTCTGGGGGAATAGCTGCTCTTCTCCGCTTGGAGGTTTGCTGCTGGAGCTTTAAGCCAGGTCTTCTGTGCTCCAAAGGCTGAAATGTTGAGTCTCAGACTCTTGTCTAGAGTCTACAGTTATGATGCTCATGATGTGGTCCCGGGACCACGAGCATCCGCATGATCCTGGGGCTTGTGAGACATGCGGAATGTCAGGCCCCTTCCTAGACCTGTGGACTCAGGTCTGCTTTTCCCAGATCTGGGACCCAGGCGAGGCAGATACTGTGCATCTGAGGACCATGCTTGGGTGAACAAATGTCCGTGTCAGTGCATCCCACACTTTCCTGGGTGCCCAGGTCACCCAAGGGTCTTGCTAAAATGCGTTCTGGTTTATCAGTTTTGGGTGTGGCCCAAGAGGTTGCATTTCCCCCAGACTCCCAGGCCGTGCTGATGCTCCCCCTTGACCAAAGCACTGAGCAGTTTCCCAGGAATGCTGTAACCAGTTGCCACCAAGCAGGGGGCTTAGAAGAACAGAAGTCTATTTTCTCACTGTTCTGGGGGCCAGAAGTCTGAAATCAAGGTGTCTACTGGGCTATGCTTTCTCTGACGGCTCCAAGGGAGAGTTGGTTCTGGTGTGGCCTGCAATCCTTGGTTCTTTGGTTTGGAGGCACATCATTCCAGCCTCTGCCTCTGTCGCCCACGTGGGGGTCTCCCTGAGCCTGTCTCTGTGCCTCTTCTCCTCTTCTTATAAGGACATCAATCATATCAGATTAAAGGACATCCTACTCCAGAAAGATCTCATCCTTGCTGAGGTCTTAGCTACATTTACAAAGACCCTATTTCCAAATAAACTTGCATTCTCAGGGGCCAGGGTTTAGGGCATCAGCATACTTTGGGGGGGGGCACAGTTCAGCCCAGAATAGTCCACTTCATGCTCTCATGCTGCCTCGCCTTGAAACCCACCCTGGGGCTCTAACCTGACCTCTTCCTTCTGTGTTGTCCAGATGTGAATGAGTGTCTGGATACCACCACGTGCCCAGCCTACGCAACCTGCACCAACACTTTGGATAGTTACTACTGCACTTGCAAACGAGGCTTTCTGTCCAGCAACGGACTGACGCAGTTCAGGGGCCCAGGAGTGACATGCAAAGGTAAGTACGCACCCCCTCAAAACCCGCCAGCATGTTATAGGGAAATCAGGTGGAAGCCGGCTGGGTAGTGGATGTGGATGTAGGTACTTTTTCCCAGACATTTTTTCTCCCCCTCTCCCTCCCTTAACCTTCTTTTCTTTCTTAAATTTTTAAAATTTAAATTCAATTATCCAACACACAGTACATCATTGTTTTCTTCCTTTTTCTTTTTTTTTCTTTTTTTTTTTTTTAAAGATTTTATTTTATTTATTTGATAGACAGAGATCACAAGTAGGCAGAGAGGCAGGCAGAGAGAGAGGGAGGAAGCAGGCTCCCTGCTGAGCAGAGAGCCCGATGCGGGACTCGATCCCAGAACCCTGGAATCATGACCTGAGCCGAAGGCAGAGGCTTAACCCACTGAGCCACCCAGGCGCCCCATTCTTCCTTTTTCTATAATGACAACGATTCCTGCTCACTCAACCTTCCAACAATTCAGAGCTAGCTTTACGATGAAAATGAAAGTAAAAACCATGTTGTTTGTCAATATCCAGAAATAACCGCTGATTTCCTTTTGGGTAACCTCCTTTTGGTTGTCTCTCCATGCAGAAAGCGAGACTTTCTAACATTCACTGAGTGCCGGGTCCCCTGTGAAGGGCTTTCTATGCATTTTTACATGAAACTGAGTTCAGGCATCTCTACCATGATGATCTCTACCGTACAGAGGAGGAAGCTGCTTGGGGCATTAGAATGACTCATTCACGGTCGTGCGGTTGAACTGACCTCCAAACCCACATCTTTCCGACTCTAACAGCAATTTCTGAATCACATCACCTAGTCGTGAGATGTTGGGGAAACGTATTTACCCTCTGTAAGCCTCAATGTTTCCATCTGTAGAATGAGTGTATAAAACTACCCACCTGAAAGGATAATTGGGAAAATTAAATGCACTCATGTGTATGCAGTGTGCTAGGCACAGTACAAGAGGTACTACCAATGTAAGTAGCATAAATTGAAATAATCCCCAGAATGAGCAAAGTTCTTTGTTTGCATTTTTATATTTAGATCCCAGTTCTCCCCTTGACAGTCAAGATCTGACTGTGCCTCTGCATAAGACCAGGGGTTGCCAAACTTTTGGGGCAAGGGTCCAAAGAGTAAATGTTTTAGAGGTTGCAAGCGGAATGATCTCTCTCATGACTATTTAATACTCCAGTTGTAGTGAGAAAGCAGCCATAGACGATACACGAATGAATGGGTGTGGTTTTGTTCCAACAAAACTTTATTTATACAAACAGGTGGTAGACTGATTTGACCCATGAGCTGTACTTTGCTGGGCTCTGAAAAAGATAATTCATTTCTATTGTTGTAGTACCCAGGGTGCTCCCAAATCTTTCTTTACCTTTGGGTTACAGTTCATGGGTTATTTGATAAGCTTCAATAGTCCTGATGGGCCCTGGTTTCAAAATTTGGGTTGAAACCAACATTCCCCATCTAGAAAATTATGACTACTACAGCAAGGATTTCATCTCCTTTACGTCTTTGACCCCCGCTTTGGGGCCTGATATCTTGTGAGTATCCAGTAGATACTTGCTGAATGAAGGAACATGTTACCTCCTTCTATATGTCAACTACAGATTTAATCAGCCTTAATTGGTTGTTTCTAATGTTTTACTGCATCAGATAAAGGCGTGATGAACATTCCTGTGGCCTGATCTTGATGTACAGGGGCAGCTCCAGATTTCTGTCCAGGAGAGGCACAGTTTTCTGGGAGCGCCTGTAAGAGACTTGCCTTGAAACTGTATTTGCATGACAAGTATATAGCAAGGGTTTAGGATGACTTGGCAGATCAGGGCTGAAGGAGACTTGTGCTGGACCACACCATGGTACCACAACTGGACAATTTTATGGGTCCTCAAATGAGTAAATTGTTCTATGTGGCTTTGCAAATTACTCTTTTTTTTAAAAAAAAAAAGATATTTATTTATTTATTTATCAGAGAGAGAGAGAGAGAGAGAGAAAGAGAATACAAACAAGCAGGGGAGTTGCAACCAGACACAGAAATAGGCTCCCCGCTGAGCAGAGAGCCCGATGTGGGACTCAATCCCAAGACCCCGGGATCATGACCTGAGCCAAAGGCAGCCACTTAACTGACTGAGCCACCCATGTGTCCTAAATTGTTATTTTTCAATCTACTGCTGGGTAGCAGAACACCTGCAAATTTCGTACATGAAAATAAGGGCAACCATTTATTTTGTTCATGAATGTATCTGTCATCTGGGTTGAGTTTGGTGAGTGTGGCTTGTCTCTGTTCCATGCAGTGTCAGTTGAGTTGGCTCCAGTGGGGGCTAGAGGATCCACTTTAAAGAGAGCACACTCACACGGCTGGTAGCTGGTGCTGGCCTCCAGCTGGCTGATGCACCAGGGCTGTGGGCTGGGGGTCTTGGTTCTTCACCATGTGAGCTGCTTTTTTCATGGCTGCTTGGGCTTCCTCACAGTATGGTGGCCAAGTTCCAAGAGAACAAGGAGGCAGTGCATGGTGTCTTTATGACTTAGAATCACCACCCTCACGGTCACCGCATGCTTAGATCCAAGGGGAGGGAATAGAGACCCCACTGCTTTCTGGAAGGAATGCAAATTCACATGGAATGAAGGGCATATGGCATGGAAGACATCATTTCTGCCATCTTTGAAAATACAATCTGCTACACAAGATGAGGCAAATTTGTAACTCCAACTCTTTCTGTGTCCAGATATAGATGAATGTTCTCAAAGCTCCTCAAGATGTGGTCCCCACTCAGTCTGCAGAAACCTTCTGGGGAGGTACAAGTGCAGCTGTCTCCCCGGTTTCTCTTCTCTCACTGGAAATGACTGGATCCCGGGAAATCCAGATAATTTCTCCTGCAGAGGTAATGCTCTCGGGCATGAGTCTTTGGTGAACAGTGACCACTTGAGTTGGATACATGTGTCTCTCACGTTAGATACACCATCTTCATTCTTCTCACTCTCCTCTACTGCTCCTCAGACATTAACGAGTGCCACTCCAGTGGCATCTGCCCAGAGCATGCGGAGTGTGTCAACTCCTTGGGAAGCTATGATTGCAGCTGTCAGAGTGGATACCTCTCTCACAACTCCACCTGTGAAGGTATAGAGAACCTGTTGGACCCTAGACGCCCTCTTCCCCACACCTCCATATTAAATCAGTCATCATATCTTGGGGAAATTACCTGTTAAATATGTCTTAAATCTCTCCATTCTTCCCCGTCCTCGGTCTGGATTTCCCTGCTATTTTACCAGCCTCCTCACTGGGCTTTCCCTTCCTCCAGTCTTGTCCCTTGAATCCATCCTCCAAACTGTAGCCAGAAGGTCCTCACGAAATGCAAGGGCTCCTTCTTCCTGAGTGTGGTGCAATACTACTGTTCCCCATGCTCACAGGGTGACCCCGTCAAGCAAGGCATGGAGTGATCAAGCCCTTATCACATCCCCTTGGCTTGGACTGAGAGATATTTGAAGTCCTCTCTGATTTTTCTGATCCACTTGTAGCGGTTAGCTATAGCTGAGTAACAAATCACCCTGAAAGCCAGTGCCTAGAAACTAACACCATCTATTTGGCTTTCTATTTTGTGCATTGGAAGTTTAGGTTGGGCTCTGCCAGTCAGTTCTTTGGGTCTCTGTTGGGCTTTTTATGTATCTGTGGTCAGCTGTGGGTCAGCTTTGTTCATCTCAGCTGGGCAGCCTCGCATGCCAAGGGGATGATCTGGGATGTTTCATCTTTCTTCTTCTTTGTCTCTCATTCTTGTTAGGTGAGTCTAGCGCTTGTTCATATGGAAGAAGCAAGGATCCCAAAGAATGAGCAGAAGCAAATAACTTCTCTAGAAGTCTACGTATAGAACTGGCACCAAATCACTTCTGCTGCATTCTTTTGGCCAGCAGAAGTCATAGGCCAGCTAGATTCAAGGTGTGAGGACACAAGCTCCACATCTTAAAGAGGAGTGGCAAAAAGTCACATTGCATGGCACCATCTGCATCCCATGGTGTAGGCAGGGGGAGAGTAAAGAAGGATGGCCATGTCTAAGGCCATTACTTTTTGGAGCTATTTACCACTCTCCTCTAATATATTTTGGGCCAGAATTTACTCTCATGGTCATGCCTAACTGCGAGGGAGATGAGGGGCAAGGGGAGGACATGCACGGCAAGTCTGTTTTCAGACTCCTGTTCTCATTTCTTTATCCATTTTGACTTGGGTTTTCATTTCCACTGATCAGATGTGGATGAATGTGCTGATCCCGGAATTTGCCCAGAGCATGCGACTTGCCACAACAGTCCTGGAAGCTACTCTTGTGTCTGCAACCTAGGGTTTGAATCTAGCAGTGGCAACAGGGACATCCAGGGCCCAGGAGAGACATGTGAAGGTAGGTGGGAGAGATCTGTTGGGGAACAAGATCCGAGTCCGTCGGCCAAGACAGCCCTGGTAGGGGAAGGGTCTGACGAGTCTGGGATGAGCTCAAAGCCCTCCCCTGCTAAGCTGAAGCCAATAATCACTCCTTTCTTCATTCATTCATTCATTCCCTCCTTCACTCATTCAGCAAATACTTCATGAACACCTTCTGTATGCCGGGCACTATTCTAGGGATGGTGGATACAGCAGTGACCAACAGAGGCAAAACTATTTGCTCTCCTGGAACTCATCATCCAGCGTTGGGGGAGAGAGATAGCAATAGAAATCATGAACATAGAGTGTGCCAGGAACAGTTGAAGGAGATCGAGATAAAGAAGGCAGGAAAGTGGACAGGGAGTGCTGGGGATGGGGGTTTACATCACATAGGGTGGTAAGGAAAGCCTATGCTGAGAAGCTGATATTTGAGAAAAGATGTGAAGGGCGTGTGGGAGTGAGATATTGGGTATCTGGGGAAGGGTGTTCCAGGAGGAGGAAACAGCAGGTACGGAGGCCGGGAGTCAGAATCCCAGCCAAGGTGTTGTGCTTTTCCACTCATGTGCTCGCTGTCTTCCCAACAACCTGATGGTATCAGTATATTTTATACCCGTTATACAGATGAGGAAACTGAACCTCCATTGTGCTGGAACAGCTCTCCCACAGTCAAATAGATAGGAAGCAGGGGAGTCCGGGTCCGAATGCTGCCGAGTGTGACTGCACACCCTGTGCTCTAACCGCCATGCTGCTCTGCCGTCATGTGAGGTTGCCACCTCCGGCAACCCAGGGTGGGGGCTTGCCTAGGGCCGGCATCGACTTAATCCCCAAATTCCCAGACTCTGACTCAAGACAGCCTGGGCCGCGGTCCTCTAACTAGCCCAGAACCAGACGGAGACTGATTTTAAATCCTGGGTGTGCCTTTCACGGGCTGTGCGAAAACCGGGAAGCCTCAGTTTCCTTATCCGAAAAACGGAAATAATGTTGGCGTGCACCTCATGGGGGCTGCCGGGAGCATTCCCTGAGCAGGTGCGTGTAGGATCTCCCTTGGCACCTGTCACAAAAATCTCAACGTGTCACCAGTTAATTTTTTATTTTAGTTAGCAAATACTTAGCTCAGACTTGCTATCCTCCGGGCTCTTTTCTGAGGCTTTCGCAGACATCACCTTATTTAATGCTCCAAACAACCCAGTGGGGTGAGTATTGTCCCTATCCCCATCTGACAGATGATGGTGCTGAGACGCACAGAAGCGAGTTATCTCGTCCACGCGTTAGTCAGCTCTGGGCCACTGGAACAAAATGCCGCAGACGGGGCAGGTTCAACAACTGAGATGTATTCTCTGTCTCTTCTGGAGGCTGGAAGTCTGAGATCATGGTCAGTCAGACAGGGCTTTCTTCCTGGCTTCTGGATGACCACCTTCATTCTGTGTCCTCAGTGAGCTCTGCTGTCTCCTCCTCTTCTCTGAAGGGCATCGATCCCATCTTAAGATCTCCTCTTAACCTCATCATCTTGCAAAGGCCCCATGTCCAAACACCACCGAGTGTTAGGGCTTTAACATATGAATTCGGTGTGCGGGGTGGTGAAGAATTCAGTGCACAGCTCCCAGTAACACACAGACTATAGGGACAGAGCCAGGCTTCGAGCCCAGGCTCTCTGTGCTCTCCACCCCCCACTCAGACACTTCTTAATCATTGTTATTGATAACATAGGGATTCCTTGGAAAGGAATTGAGATTTATCAAGGAAAGAGTGAGGCTAGTGAGCTCCAGGCTGAGGGAGCAGAGAATGAGCCTTCATGAACCTACAGGTAACCAGTGAATCCTAAACAGGAATTACGAGGGGATTAGACAAGAAAGATAAGCTTGGTGACCTTGGTGGGACAAGACACTTGGGGCCTCATGTGTTCTGATGAGGAGTTTGGATTTTTATCCCGTGCCACAGAGAGCCTCGTCAGGAGTTTTGTGTGAGTCCCAGACCTGTCTCTTTGCCCTTCCTGTCAGCAGAGTTTAGGAGGCTGCGAGCAGAGCCCAGGAGCTTCATGGCTCCGGTCTGCTGGGGTTGTGCTCTGCCAGGCCCTAGGCATCCTTCACCCTTTTGACTTAGACTGGTTTTCTGCCTAGATGTGGACGAATGTGCCAGGAACTCAACTCTTTGTGGCCTCGATTCCATCTGTATCAACACCCTGGGAAAATACAATTGCTCCTGCCTGCCTGGGTTCTTTTCACCTGCTGTTTGGACCCCTGAGAATTCGGAGGATTTCAGATGTGTAGGTAATGCTCCCAGGCGTGCCGGGCGCCTTCAGCCGGTGGCAAACCACCCTGAAAAGTCGGCTCACAAACAAGGCTCTGTGTTTGCTCGTGATTCTGTGGGCTGACCGAATGCTTTTTCTGGGTGACTAGGATGTCTGCCAGGTCCAAAACGGCCTCGCTTACGTGGCTAGTAGTTGGTGCTGGTGTCCGACTGGGAGCTCAGCTGGGACCCTCAGTTTCCCTCGTGGGCCCATCCTCGTGGATTCTTGGGCTTCCTCAGAGCACGGCAGCTGGTTTCCAGGAAGGGAAGCTGCAAGGGGAAGAAAGCAGAAACTGGGATCTTGTAAGACCTGGGCTTGGAAGCCCCAGAACGTTGCTTCTGCCCCGTTCTCCCAGCCAACGTCCTGGGGCCAGGCTAGATGCCAAGGAAGGGGACATTAACTCCCCGTCTCGCTGGGGGAACAAGACCGGCACACGGGAAACGGAGGCACTGATGGCGACCGTCTTTGGAGGATCTACTCTGCTAAGGAACATGTCTTATGTTCTTTGACCTTCCCCTCCTTCCCAGGGCAAATACGTGCTTCTTTTCATTAAAAATGTTCTTCTTTTCATTCACTGATCTTCACCAGCTGCTGACGTTGCTGGAGGGAGAACAACAGAGAGGCAAATCTGAGAGGGACCGTAGAGAGAAACTGGTACAGCATTCCAGGCTGCTAGGCTTCTTCTCAGGACCCCTTTACACTCAGACTATCACTGCTCTTAATTGCTTTACGTACTCAGTAGTTTTCACTTTGCATGAAGGAAGGGTTCCTCAGTTTCCAAAACCACACAGCCAGTCCAGCTCCATAGGCAAGATGTGAATTCCACTTGTGCTATTTTTTAAGGGCTATTTCTTGATGATGATGATGATGACGACGATGTTCAGTTAGCCAACATATAGTACATCATTACACTACATTTTTGATGTAGTGTTCAACGATTCATTAGTTGTACATGGAGTTGCTGTGGGCACTATTTCCTTTTTTAAAAAAGATTTTATTTATTTGAGAGAGAGAGAGAGAGAGAGAGTACAAGTGGAGGGGAGAGGCAGAGGGAGAATCAGTCTCCCTGCTAAGCCTGGAGACAGATGTGGGGCTCAATCCCAAGACCCTGGAATCATGACCTGAGCCGAAGGCAGACACTTAACCGACTAAGCCACCAATGCGCCCCCCATATGTGCTATTTCTGATGAGTGTTCACCTAGCAGACACTTAAATGTGTCTGTCAGTGGGGAGCTCCCTGTTAAAAAAGGGCACTCTTGGTTAGAGATATTTTCTGTGACACCAAGAGGAAAACCACTTCCCTGTACCTTCCAACTGTGGGTCGGTCTCCTGTCCTTTGAGATCTCCAAATGAGTCTACGTTCATATCATAAGGACTTCTCCCAGTGCTCCATGGTAATGCCCGGTACAACACTCCGTGTACTTGCACAGGCTGTTAATGGATGTTGCCTGTTTATTCCTCCTGTTTTGTGAATTGACAGAGGAATATGAAAACTGTTGCCCTTACCTCCCTCCTGCTTATTTTTTCCCAGGACATTCTATTCCATATATCCCTTATGGCTCAGAAACCCCCAGAGGGAGAGGTAACCCCATAGTGTCACAGTGACCTGACGTCACCCTATATGGGTAGGCCAGGATTCCTCAATTCTCGTGCTACTGACATTTTGGTCTAGATAGTCTTTGTGGTGGGAGGCGGTCCTGGGAAGTGCAGGATGTTTGGCAGTATCTGTGGCTTCTACCTACTACATCACCCCCTACCCCCAGCCCAGTCACGACAACCAAAGATGTCTCCAGACAATGCCCAATGTCCCCTGGCAGGAGGTAGAGGGGACACACTGCCCTCAGCTGAGAATCACCGGCTTAACACTAACAGAAATTTCTTACTCTCATTACTATCCAATATAGACTTACCTGGCCAGTGGTCAGCTTTTCTCCACACCATTCCCTTGCATCTGTTGGTTCTCATATCGCTTATGGCTTTGGAATCCCTGTTTCAGCCAGTGGTGGGAAAGAGAGAAAGCACACATGCTTTGCAACCACCTTGGCCCAGAAGTGACAAATGTCGTACTTGCTCCTATTCTAAACATGAAGACTGGTCACATGGCCCCACCTAGACGCAGAGGGTTCTGGGAAATGTAGTCCCTGCTTGGGCTACCATTTTTTTAGGGATAACTCTATGCATTGGAAGCACGACTTTTGTAGGATTGCTAGCCAACTCTGCCTCATGCCCTTTCTCTACGCTATAGATGTTGATGAGTGCCTCCATATGTGCCCTTCCAATGCAATGTGCACCAACACCCCTGGGAGCTACTTTTGCACCTGCTCTCCTGGCTTTGCACCAAGTAATGGACAGCCGAGCTTCACAGAACAAGGAGTCCATTGTAGAGGTGAGAAGAGAATTTGCTGAACATCCCTGGGAAGAAGTATCTCCTGGTTCTTCTGGGTTGTTTGATATCCTCAAGTTCTTTGCAGATATTGATGAATGCTCCCAAGATCCATCACCATGTGGCCCCAATTCTGCCTGCACCAATGCCTTGGGCTCCTACAGCTGTAGCTGCATTGGAGGCTTTCAACCCAATCCTGAAGGCTCCTTGAACTTCAGCTGCAAAAGTAATCATCTCTTTGTGTCTCTTGGCAATGGAATCTGTCTTGGTTTGGTTGTGAAATCCTCAACCTACTCAAACTCTGGATCTTCCTCTTACCTTTACCTCATCTCTCTTTTCTCTCTTTTCCAAGGTATTCATTACCTCAATTCTCTCTTTTCCAAGGTATTCATTCACTCATTGATTAATTCACTCATTCAATAAATTATTCTTGGAACATCTATTAGTCAAACAGGCCCCTGCACTAGTCATTGATGATTCAGTCCTGGATGTGATGGACATGATATTTGCCTTCATGTAGTTTATAGTCTAGGGAAGGAAGTCGAGAGCTCACACATTATTATTTAATAAGAACAGTGAGTATGACTCTCCCAAAAGTCACAGTATGATTCAGAGTGAGTAATGAGATTTGATATACTCTGTGTAAGTGACATTTAAGTTGAAGTTTGTCGGAAGGGTAGGAATTATCTAGATGAAGAGTGGAGAGCTCAGTGTGTCGGGTTATGGCATGTGCAAAGGCTCTGAGGCTAACACAGAGTCAGGACCAGGGGAAATGGCATTAAGTGCACCTGAGGATGTGGGCAGAGGTCAGATCCTGCAGGAACTTGTGAGCCACGTGAGGAATTTTTTCCTCCTGAAAACAATAGGGAATTGAATGGTTTAAATTTTTTGAAATTGTGGCTGACTTGATACATTAAAAATAGAGGTAGCTTATCTGGAGGCAATGAAGTATAATAATAAAAGGAATACATTCGGGACCCTCACCAACATGAGAGCTAGAATATCATCAGTGCCATTGTGTTTTCTGCATGCTCCTTCCCCATTAGATCTCCCTTAGTCCTCCCAGAAGGTACTATTTGGAAATTTGTGTTTATAATTCCCCTACTTTAAAAAAATGCCTCCCATGTATGTATCCTGAAACAATACATCCCTTAGTTTTGTTTGCTTTGGAGTACTATAAAAATGGCCTCATGCGCTGGGTGGTCTTTGCCAACCTGCTCTTTCCACTCAGTCTCCTGCTTCTCAGAGTCCCTGATGTTTCAATGTGTGGCCATCATATAATCTGGTAATGGATGGATTTGAAGCAGGGGATCATGAAATCAGACTTGTCTCTTAATCATAGCTTGCTGTGGTTGAGTTTTAACTTGGTTTCTTTTGTTTTCTTTCTAGGGATCCCCTTCAAGTGTAAAGAAGATGTGATACCCAACAACGAACAAGTCCAGCTCTGCCAAATGGGAGCAGCAGTGGATCCTGAATATGTAAGTATTTTTAAGGTTCCTAGCTCTTGAGTTTCCTAGAAGAACTTCTAGAAGTTCCTAGAAGGTCCCTAGAAGCCACTCAGGTGGGATGTTTTTCATAGTTCTAACAAAGGCCAAAATAATGGTGACCTAAATCATATAACAGTTTATTTCTCTCCTTGTAAACAATCTGAGTGTCAGCGGTGGAGAGTTGATGGGATGGCTCCTTAAATGCTCTGCCATCATCAACACAAGCCTCCCACTCTGTGGCCCAAGATGGCTGCTCCAGCCCCTGCCATCACTTCTGCATTTCAGCTGGTGGGCAGCGGGGAGGGCAAAGTGAAAGGCATAGTTCTTCTCTTTAAGAAGAACTATCACTTCTGTTTATATCTGGCTTCAAGGAAAGCTGAGAAGGGAGGATATTTGCCCATCTAAAACTTGGGAGTTCTTTCACTAAAAGAAGAAAGGATATTGGAGTCTCATTACCAGTGAGGGTGCTGGTGCTGTGTCTGTATGATGTGGGAGGGGTGATGCACAGCCCCTGGGCCAGGCAAAGAGGAATTTGGATGTCCTGATTCTCCAATGAAGTTGTTCCAGAAACTCGAGCCTCCACGAGCATCTTTAGGAGTTGATGTCACAATTTTCAAGATGAGCTTATCAATTAGCTTGGGAATTCCCATGCACTTGGGGAAAAGAGTGTGGTGAGATACACCTAAAATGTCACCATTCTAACACTTTGTTTTTTATTTAAAAAAATTTTTATGTGTTCATCTAGCCAGCATAGAGTACATCATAAATTTTGTTGCAGTGCAATTAATATACTACAATGGTGTGCAATCATCACTTCTAGCCCTCAAACATTTTCATCCCCTCAAAGGAAACTGTATCCCCAACAACATTGTCCTCCAGTGCCCCCTGGAGGAACTGGCCCCTGGTAGACACTGATATGCTCTCTGTGTCCATCCATTGGTCTATTCTGCATATTTCATACAAATGTAATCATATGGTACGTGGTTTTTGGTGTGTGCATGGCTTCTCTCACTGAGTATGATGTTTCCAAGGCTCATCCACATTGTAGCAGGTGTCTATGCTTTATTACTCTTTGTGGCTGAATCATAATCGATTTGGACCACTGGATTTTTTTTTCATACATTCCTCCATCTTTGACCACCCCCCCCCCAAGTAGTTTTGCTGTTTCTTTGCATTTGTTTCTTTTATTCATTGAAGAGAACGCTTCTGTGGCTCCAATTCTGCTCAAATGGTGAGTTTCTGTTTTCCTGAGAATTCTAGAGCCTCCTGACACCCTAGGAGTTTAGGACCACCCTTATGGTGGACTGGGTGGCCAGTGGGTGCTTCACATGCTGGGGCATCGACCAGCCAGTGCTCACTCATGCTCTTTCTCTGGGGCACAGGGTTCCTTCTGCACATTAATGAATGCCACCTTCAGTGTTCTGGACGATGCCTGCGAAAACAGGACAGCCGAGGTCTCTCTGAAGGTAACAAGAAAGTCTTCGTAATCGTGTTTGAGCTTCAGACATCTTGGGGGACACATGGGGTACAGAAAGTCCTCTTTATAATTAATGGGCCAAGTTATCCTGTAATTTATTACAGTTATAAGGTTTTCAAATGTAGCATCCAGTCAGGTTGCCCTTCTCTGTCCAGTTTTATGAGTTTTATTACATAAGTAGATCTGTGTAATCACCACCGTCATCAGAATATGGAGCAGTTCCTTTTCCTTCCCAAACTCTCCCTGGGGCTTCCCCTTTATTGTCAGATCCTCCCTCCACCACCAGCCCCAGTAAATCTCTGTCATTAGAGTCTTGTCTTTTCAAGAATAGTATATAAATAGAATCATACGGGATGTGGCCCCTTCCATCCTTCCTTCCTTCCTCCCTCTTTCTTTCTTTCTTTTAGGGATGTTTATTTATTTATTTGGGGAGGGAGAGAGAAAGAGAGAGAGAGAACATGAGCAGTGGGGAGAGGCAGAAGGAGAGGAAGAAGCAGGGGGAGAGGGAGAAGCAGGTTCCCCACTGAGCAGGGAGCCCCGGGTGGGGCTTGGTCGCAGGCCCCTGGGATCATGACCTGAGCTGAAGGCAGACATCTCACTGACTGAACCACCCAGGCGCCCCAGGATGTGGCTTCTATCACTCAGCATAATGCCTTTGAGATTCATCAAGGTTGTGATCAATAGTCCCAATTCTTTTTTTTTCCCAATTCTTATTTTTGTATAACTGTTAGTGACATCGTCTACAGTCATAGCATTGTGTAACCACCACCTCCATCCCCCCAAAAGGAAACTTGTACCCCCAAAGCAGCTGGTCCTCATCCCTCCCTCCCCCAGCCCCTGGCAACCACCAGTCTGGTTTCTGACTTGTCTGGCTTCTTACTCTGAGTGTAACATTTTCAAGGTTCATGCCCAGTGAAGCACACGTGGGTGCTTCATTCCTTTTTATGGCCGAGTACGAGCCTGCTTTATGGAGGTACCACGGTTTATCCATTCATCTGGGAAGGACATCTGAGCTGTTTCCAGGAGACCAACACGTCCCCCTTCCCCTGACCCCACCTCGGCTTTGGGCAATAATCAGGAGAGCTGCTGTAAACATTCACACAGTTTGTATGTCTGTGTGTCTGTCCGGTGGGGGCCTGTGTGTCCCTGATTTTTCATTTCTCCAGGGTAAATACCTAGAGATGGGATTACTTGGCCATTACAATGGTAGGTTTTAAGACCTAGTTTTTCTTCAGACTTCAAGTTGGACCCAAAGCTGTTGTTAGTTTATCAATAAATTTGGTTGGTTTTGTACCAAAATCAGAATAATACTTGCATTTGTAATTTGATTTAAAATTTTTAATTTTAAATAATAACAAACTATTTAAATTAATTACTAGTAAATTATTAATTTATTGGTAAAACATATTTATTCATCAAGTGTACATTCACTCATAGGGTTTTCAGATTAAATTTCCATAGATGAATCATTTTTTACAAATTTAATTAGGTCCCCTCCATTTTATTTATTTTTTTAAAGATCTTATTTATTTATTTGACAGAGAGAGATCACAAGAAGGCAGAGAGGCAGGCAGAGGAAGAGGGGGAAGTAGGCTCCCCGCTGAGCAGAGAGCCCAATGCGGGGCTCGATGTGGGGCTCGATGCGGGGCTTGATTCCAGGATCCTGGGATCATGACCTGAGCTGAAGGCAGAGGCTTTAACTCACTGAGCCACCCAGGCGCCCCTGTTCCCTTCATTTTATACTATGCTTACGAATATTCTTATTTCCCTCCAAATTTCAAATACCTAATGAGGAAGATTTACTAACCTAAAAGGCAAAGTCATATGCTTTCAAGGGATTCATATACCGAATGTATCAAGTACATAAATACATAAATCAAATGTATAAATGTAATAATTCAGATTTTTTAAATGTTCAAAACCATTTATCAACAGCTGTGTTCTCTTACAGTGTTCATATTAAATACACATTTATCACACATCTAATCGCTTTGGGCAGTGAAATCACATGGTTAATCAGTTAGCTTCTCTAACGTGTTGAATTGTTCCAAACCCTTTCAAAACCATTTTCCAGATTATGCCAAAGATCACAAAGCTTTCTAAAGTGAACACAAGAGTGTTAACCCCGTGGAGTCTAAGTTTGCCAACCGTTTTTTTTTTTTTTTTTTACCTCCCCAAGGAAATAAAATAGCATTCCCACCTGAGAATAGATCTCACATTTCAAAGGGAGTTTAATGAGGTTTCCTCAGCCACAGAATTGAGGACCACATTTTTTTTAAACGGATTCAAATCCCACAAGCACTTTTTATTTATAAGATTTTTAAAAAATTTTTTATTAACATATACTGTATTATTAGCCCCAGGAGTACAGGTCTGTGAATCTCCAGGTTTACACACTTCACAGCGCTCACGATAGCACATACTCTCCCCAATGTCCATTGAGGACCACATTTTTGCAGGATGATTCTACCTGAGATTTTTCTCTGTGTTGGTGGGGAGGATCCTTACTCTCATGCCTTGCAATTGGGATATGGTTCCAGAACTCAGCACGTCCTGTTTCTCCAGAAGGAACAACTCTCAGGTTGTACCGTCATCCAGTTTTTACTGAAATTCTTTTCATGTTTTTAAAAAAGATTTATTTATTTATTTTAGAGATTTATATGAGAGAGAGAGAGAGAGAGAAAGCAGGGAGAGGGTCAGGGGAGACAGATAGAATCTCAAGCAGACTCCCTACTGAGTGTGGAGCCTAATGCAGGGGTGGACCCCACGACCCTGAGGTCGTGACCGGAGCTGATATCAAGAGTTGGATCCTTAACCGACAGAGCCACCCAGATGCCCCTCTTTTCACGTTTTTACTGTCCAGTTTGGATAGATAGAAATTGGTATTCCTACCAGGATTTCAGTTAATTTCCTTCCCCATCTGTCTGGAGTCAATTAATTTCTTCTTCGTATTTATTAAGTCGTGAGTCCTTTTCTTATTTTTGTTTTGTTGGGGTCAGAGTCACATTGTAGAAGTCAACTTACTGACAATCAGTGAAGGGAATCGTATGAACATTAATATTAATATTGTTATCGCTATTATTTCCTTTATTCCTCCACAGACGTGATCAATGGAGGAACATCCAGTGGTTAATATTTGGATGTGTATCTTTCCATATCCTTCCACTCTGCGAATGCCACACACACACACACACACACACACACACACACACACACTAAAGCCATTCAGTGAACACCTACTAGAAGGATTCAGCCTCTGATACCAGCCTGCCAAGGTTCAAGTCTTAGTTCTGCCACCTCCTAGATGTGTGTCCTGTCTCCCCATCCAAAAATGGACACAATAGTCTCTACTTCTTTATCTTCCTAAAATTAACATATGTAAGACACAATACCTGACTTATAGTAAGTATTGATTACTTTTTATGTCTATGTGCCAGAAACAGTAATATCATAAGTACAACTTTTTAATGAAAATACTTTTTTTTCCAGTGAAACGGGATATTATATACATTAGATATACATACAATTTTTATGTATATATTTATGTGTATATATACACAACATATTTTATTGTTATATAAAATATATATTATATATACAGTGTGTGTGTATGTGTATATATATGTATGTGTGTGTGTGTGTGTGTGTGTGTATATATATGTGTGTATATATATATATATAATTTTTAAGCATTTCTGGGAGGATTAATTCCAGGAGGAGAAATCGCTGGGTCAGAGCTACGTGCACGCGATGTTATTCCAGGTGCTCATTTAAAGGCTATGCCAGGGCACCCAGGTGGCTCAGTCAGTTGAGCATCTGCCTTCAACTCAGGTCATGATCCTGGGGTCCTGGGATCGAGTCCCATGTTGGGCTCCCTGCTCAGTGGGGAGCCTTTTTCTCCCTCTTTTCCCGCTGCCCCCCCCTGCTTGTGTTCCCTCTCTAGCTGTCTCTCTCCCTGTCAAATAAATAAATAAAATCTTAAAAAAAATAAAATAAAGGCTACACCACTCTGCATCCCAGGGAGGCCTCTGGGATCAGGAAAAGGAAGCTGAGTAGATGCCCTTTCAATTCTTCATTGGCCTAGACTGTCACACACTCTCTTGAGGAGAGAGAGAAGGGAAAGAGAGAGGCCAGAGAGAGAGGGAAAGAGGGAGAGGGAGGAAGAGAGAAAGGAAGGGGAGAGTGGAAGGGAGAGAGAGGGAGGGGGAGGGGGGGAGGGAACAGCTGCTGTTTCAGGGGTGGGGGAAGAGGGAGGGCGTGCACAGCACGCAAACACCTTTCCTTGCAGAATACAGCTGAGAGCCTTGCCTCTGTGCTCAAGCAAACGTCCACGTGGTCCAACTTCACCAAAGAAGAGACCTCCGCTCTGGCCACTGTGGTCCTGGAGAGTGTGAAAAGCAGCACGCTGGCAGCTTTCCTGAACCCCTCGGCCAATGTCAGTCAGACTGTTCGGACTGAACACTTAGGTAACAGGGCAGGGTTACACCCGGGCGCTGACTTGGAGCCGGGCCCTGGGCGATGCGATTCTCCACCACTTTCCCATATCCCATTTCCCCAATGGTTTCTAACCTCTGAAGTCCCAGAAGAGCCAGTCCGCGGATATGAACAACATCTCCCATTTACTGAGTGGCTGACACGGAGTTGCGAGTGTTGCCA
Organism: Martes martes; assembly: GCF_963455335.1. Classification (NCBI taxonomy): domain Eukaryota; kingdom Metazoa; phylum Chordata; class Mammalia; order Carnivora; family Mustelidae; genus Martes; species Martes martes. The sequence goes on along the minus strand of NC_137888.1, from coordinate 212,587,311 downwards.
GATAGGGTCTGGAGTGTGTTCTCTGTTCGACAACTGTCTGAGTCCCCCAGTAAATGCAGCCAGTATATGAGACGGGGGAAGTGCTATAGAGAAAAATACAGCCGGGCTAAGTTGGCTCGAGAGGGTCAGGTGTGTGTGTGTGTGTGGGGGGGGACCTTGCTAGCTTACGTGGGAAGGGAGCCGTGTTCGTATTTGGTGAGTTCAAGGAACAGTGAAGAGGCCAGCGTGGCCAAAATGAAGTAGAGAATCATAGAGCCTGCAGGAGAAGGGGTCAGAAAAGGAGGGGAGGGGTGGATTTCGCAGACAAATGTAGGGACTCAGGATTTCATCTGAAGGAAGATTGGGGGCGGGGTACAGAATTGGAGAGTCTGAGAACAGGCATGGCATGATCTGGCTTATATTTTACAAGGAAACCTCCGGTTCCCTTACCTATTTAGTTTTCATGAAGACCCCCGTAGTTATGGCCGTGCTACAGGTGCGAGACCTGCGGCTCAGAGGGTAATTTAAGTCACTGTTCCGTTTGGCGCAGCTGGTGAGTGGCAGAGCCCTGGTCCGGTCTGCTGGGTTTGCCCCAGCCCCTTCCTCTTTGGCTTCAGAAAACTTGTCTAAATGTAGAGTCGCTAGAGGGTCGTGACAGTTGCTTTCCGTCACTGTTGACTTCAACCCCATCTTTCCCTGACGCACCCCCTCTGGGGCGAGAGCGCGCTCCCACAGCTCCAGCTGGATTCTTAGTTGTCTGGGGCTCCCATCCTCCTGTCACTCATCGAGGGCTCAAGATCATCCCAGTAATGAACCGGACTTTTTATTCTTTGTTTGCAGTGAGGTATATATAACTTTTCTGGACAGAAATTAGATCCAGGACTCCCTTTCTGAGTGACTTCAGGCAAAGTCTCCCTATCTCCTTTTAAAGATTTTTACTTACTTATTTGTCAGAGAGCAGGGGAGGGGGGAGAGGGAGCACACGCACAAGCAGAGGGAACAGCAGGCAGAGGGAGAAGCAGGCTCCCCACTGAGCAGGGAGCCCAATGCTGGGTTTGATCCCAGGATGCAGGGATCGTGACCTGAGCTGAAGGCAGACGCTTCACCGCAGTTTTCTTTCACTTCAATTTCCTTTTAGAAATTGAAAGCAAAATTATCAAGGGAGGATGCACTGAAAAGAACATGACCTTTCACTTGAAAGCCAGAGGGGACAAGATGGAGATCGCATGTTCCACCATCGAAGAGTCTGACTCCGCAGGTACTGACTTGGACTGAGAATCGAGGAGGGTGGGTGTGGTGTAATCAGTCTGCACGCGTCCATCCATCAACTGGCAGGTGCCCAGATTGGTGAAGGGCTCAGTGAGGTGAGGGCCATGTCCTCAGGGAGTTTTCCATCAGCTGGGGAAGTCAGATGTTAAATAAATAGATCCCCTCACAATAATGGGGCACCAAGACCTTCACTGTCCAGTTAAGCAGCCACTGGCCCTTTTTGTCAGCGAGCACTTGAAATGTGGCCAGGCTGTGAGTGTAAAACTACACACCAGATTCCAAAGGCTTGGTACAAAAAAAAAAATGAAAGATAGAAAAATCTCATTCGTATTTCTTATATTGCTTATATGTTGAAATGATAATTATTTTCATGTATTGAGTTAATACATCGTTAAAATTAATTCTTACTTGTTTTTGGCTTTCCTAAAAATTGTAGCTACTAGAAAATTTTAAATTACCTGGCAGTTCACGTTGTATAGCAGGCGGACAGCGCTGGTCTGTATCAGGGATTGGCAAACTTGTCCTGTAGAGGGCGGGTTGGTAGATATTTTAGCATTGAGGGCAATACAGTCCCTCACCGTGCAAAGGTGTTCATGCATGAATGGGCGTGGCCGTGTTGTAGCCACATATTTATTTATACAAAAGAGGCAATGACCAGATTGGCCGGTGGACTGCTGTTGGCCACTCCCCCATCCATCTGCAGGCTGGAGGGCTCAAGGAGCAGGCCTGGGACATCCCTAAAGACCACCAACATTGAAAGGGGAAGCCTACCTAAAAGAGGGAGCCAAGAATAACCATGAAAGTAGGAGGCAAACTTATTTCCACTGCTCAGTTTGACTGTCTCTTAAAAATACAAATTTAAACTTATTTTTAAATGTAGCCAACATTTCTCCAGGTGGGAGGGACTCAGGACTTTTTTTTTTTTAATGGTTCCCATGAGAGTCACCAATCTCGAAGCCCACTGGTTGTACTGGGGTTGCCATCCTCAGAGAGGGCCGGTGGGGTACAGAGTGCGTGGGATATTAAAGTGTGTGTGTGTGTGTGTGTGTGTGTGTGTGTGTGTGTGTACGTGTTGGGTCATCTATCATCACTACTGAGCAAATGATTTTTTTTTTTTTTTTTGCCTTTGGGGGAATCACAGGGCCCACTGGGGTGGCTTTTGTCTCCTTTTTGGGAATGGAGTCTTTTTTAGACGAGAGCTTCTTCCAAGACCCTCAGACCCCTTTGGCCAACTTCCAGAGCAAGTTGAAGGTGAAGATGAATTCTCGCATTGTACAGGGCATCATGACTGGGGAGAAGAAAGATGGCTTCTCTGGCCCAGTCATTTACATGCTGGAGAACATTGAGGTTTGTGAAGAGGTTCCTGCTGAATCCCCGTCTACCTATGGAGAATGTCCCATCCCCCAGTGGGCTCAAGTTTCCTTTCTGATAGGGACCTGTGAAGGCGGCAAACTCCTACAGTTTCTTGCAACTCAAGCTGACCCCCCAAATCCACCTCCCGAGGAGAGGGCTTCCCTATTTCTATGTGTTATTCTTCCATCCATCATTGTGCAAGATTGGGCTCAGATTAAGTGATGTTCACGCAGGAACATTTAGAGGAACGTTATTCACATGACCTACGACCAAGTCAGCGCTAGAGGCAGATCTGATATCTGAGATCTTTCCCTTCCTCCTTGCACACAGAAATACCTCGTTTCCCTCCCAAACACACCTGCATCTTCTTGCCCCAAATGACTCTTGAATCCGTTTGAAAGAGCATCTCAGGTGACCAGAGCCTTTCCATTCTCAGCCAAAGCAGGAATTTGAGAGACCTATCTGTGTTTCCTGGGACACCAACTTGGAGGGTGGTAGGTGGATGTCCTCTGGCTGTGTGGTCCTTGAAGCTTCCAAGACACATACTGTCTGCAGCTGTAACCAAATGATGAGCCTGGCCATCATCATGGCTTCCGGGGAGCTCACGGTCAGTACTGATTCTCTGTATTCTGGCTCCCCAAACCCAAGGGGAAAATATTGAGTAAATATCCATTGTGCGTCTCTCATGGCTTTGGGTGTTGTGGGAGTCATGGGCGACAGATGGGGTGTGCAGTAACTCTGCCCTTGGAGAATTCAGGGCCTGGCTGGGAAGCTGTGACATGCACTTATCAAATGAGAAGTAACCCTAAGCAGATGCTGGGACAATTACAATCACAGATCCCATTTACAGAGCGCCTACTGTGTTGGACCCTTTATTTTAAGTTAAGTGTTTTCAAGCCCTTTTACAGGATGGGGGCTGAGGCTCCATAGCCCACCTGCTTAGGAAACTCGAGACAAGCCTCGAACCCTGGAGAGTCTAGCTCCAGATGTCTCTTTCCACAAAACCATGTATATGGTATAAGAAGTAGTGCTATGGGAATTCAGAAGTGTGTTGGTGAGAGCCAGCAAGCAGTCAGGGAGGGGATGGGGTGTGAAGTGAGCGTTGGTGAGTGGGTAGATTCAGTGGACAGGAAAGACATACGGAACACCCAGTGCATTTCCTGCACAGCTGTGAGCACTTTCAGTATTTTCATTGAATCCTCCTGCAACAACCCTAGAGGGTTACTGTTTGTATCCTCTTTTAACAGATGAGGAAACCGAGGCACAAAGCAGTTAAGTGTCTTGCCCAAGCTCATAAAACTAGGAACTGGCAGAACTGTACTCCCTTCTCTTAGCCACCACATCACAAAATCATAGAGAGTAGCTGGTCAGATGGTGCCTTGTCACATCTTTAATACACAGAAGGAACTCAAAAATTGAAGATTAATGGTGAATAGGGGAAGGACTCCGCTTGCCATTTCCACTCCCAGAAGTTGGGGCATCTCCGAACAGCTGTGGAGCATCCTGGTTCAGGGCAGGAAACAGTAACCCCTCTAGGTATTTCGAGCAGGGAATGGGATGCTCACAAAATCATGAGAAGGGATGGAGGAATTGAAGTCAGGGCCTGCGGTTGGGGTTTGTCTTCAAGATCACCCTTCTGCAGCTGCCATCCAGAGGTCAGAAATTGCTGCTGTCAGATCGCTCCATACCCATGCACTCAAAGAAGGGGCAGCTGGAATGTGGAGCCCAGCCATAACTTGCTCCTGCCTGCAGAAAGAAAGCTGGTATCTGCTTCCATTCTGCCTTCCAGAACTTCTGTGCATACCTCTTGGTGGAGAACCTAAATGACATTCAGGGCCCTAGCCCCCAGAAGATTCTGGGAAATGTAGTTTATAGGCATCCTGCTCTAGTACGACATGAGGTGGGGCACAGGACAGGGGAGGGGGAGTCAAGGGGATGGGTGCTGATGGATTCCAAAGGATGATGATAGACAATATCTGGTTCACTCTGAGTGTCAAAGGGAGAAAAGTTCCCTGAGCCCTTTCTGCCCCAGTCAGGAGTCTGGATAATTCTTTTTTCTGCCTGGAGGGATGTCAGTCCCTCTCTGAGTGGTATATCTCCTTCCTGACAGATGGAGTTCTCCTTGTACCTCATTAGCCACGTGGGGATAATCATCTCCCTGGTGTGTCTCGTCTTGGCCATCGCCACCTTCCTACTGTGTCGTGCCATTCGCAACCACAACACCTACCTCCACCTGCACCTCTGCATCTGCCTCTTCTTGGCCAAGACTCTCTTCATCATCGGTGTAGACAAGACTGGCAACCAGGTCTCATATCCCTTAGACTGTGTCCTCACTCAGCCTCACCATGTCCACATCTGCCCCTGCTCATCCTACCCAACAACCTCTATGCTAGTTCCCACCTCAGGACCTTTGTATGTACTACGCCCTCCTTTGTTGATACTTGTTCCCAGCTCTTCACCTGGTGGACTCCTTCTTGTGATAGGTTTCAGTTTAAAGTCATTTCCCTGGTCATCTTATATACTGTGGTGGTCCCCCCATTACCGTGTAAACCGTTGGTTTTTATTTTGGAGGATTCTGCCCCCTAGAGGACACTCGGTGATATCTAGAGACGGTATTGGTAAGGGAGTTGCTGGCACCCAGTGGAGACTAGGTATGCTGCCAAGCACCCTACAAGACACAGAACAGCTCCCAAGACAGAAAAGAACCTGGCAGTAATGTTACAAATATCAATAATGTCACAGCTGAGAAACTCTATCCCTTACCAGTCCATTTTGCTTTCTTTCTGAGCATTTATTTGAAACAATTATGATTATTAGTCGTTTTACTTGTTGTGTATCTACACCCCTAAACTAGACTATGAGCAAGAACTTTGGCCAATCTACTCCCTATAACTATACCAGGAACATGGTAGGCTCTCAGGATTTTTACAGAAGGAGCATTAGTGACATTTTGCCTGGAGTGATCCTTCTTTATGTGGAATCAACCCCCTCATTGTGGAATGTTTAGCTTCCCAGAACTCAACGCTAGTAGTATGTGTCACTCCCACCATTTGACCAGGAGTGAGCAAACACTTTCTGCAAAGAGGCAGATATAAATATTTTTGGCTTTGCAGATCCTAGGGTCTCTGTTGTAACCACTTAACTTTGCTGTTTTAGCGTGAAAACGGCCATAGAAAATATAGAAATAAATGTGGCCATGTGCCCATGAAATGTTATTTACAAAACAGACAGGTGGTCCAATGGCTACGGTTTCCTGACCCCCACACTCAATATCTTCAAACATCCTCCGAGGTAGGGTGATCCACTATCCCTTCTCAAAACTCTCCCAGTTTTAACACTGAAAGTCACATGTCCTGGGAAAAACCAGTCCCAGGCAAACCAGGACAATGGGTCCTGCAACCAAAGAGATGATAGCACCTGCAGGGAAGAATATCTCCATAAAGGTTTGTGGAATGAAGGAATGGGATGTGGTTGGGGAACTCCAATCAAAGTGTACCCCCACTGTTGTCTGGATCTGCTTCTTGGGCGGTGGGGGGAGGGTGGAAGGATCCTGAATGTGCATGCTTCTCCTCTCCAGATGGGCTGTGCCATCATTGCAGGCTTCCTGCACTACCTTTTCCTGGCCTGCTTTTTCTGGATGCTGGTGGAGGCTGTGATGCTCTTCCTTATGGTCAGGAACCTGAAAGTGGTGAATTACTTCAGCTCTCGCAACATCAAGATGTGGTACCTCTGTGTCTTCGGCTATGGGCTCCCAGTGGTGGTGGTGGCTGTCTCTGCCAGTGTGCAACCACAAGGTTATGGGATGCATAATCGGTAAGTGATCTCTTTCTCTCTCCCTGAGGAGCCTACTGCCAGGGTTCATGATGATATTTACAGGAACACCAAGAAGAGCTATAACAGTAGTGGTATTTGAGTCTACCATTTATTGAGCTCTTTATGTTTTGTCAGTCTCAGGGCTGCCATGTACAGTAGCACAGGTTGTACACTACACAAATCTAGGAGTCACTATCTGCACTATAATATAAATGGTGGTGGTGTAAACAATGAACTTGGTTGTAAATTTTAAAATCATGGTTTCTGGAGCCAGTCTGCTTGAGTTTGAATCCTTGCTTTACCACCTTTTAGCTGTGCTACCTTGGCAAGTCACTTAACCTCTTCCATACTGTTTCCATTTCCTCATCCATACAATAGGGGTTGACAGCAATGCCTACATCATAGTGTTGTGAAGGTTAAATGAGTTGTTATTTGCAAAACATTTAGAACAGTGTCTGGCACAGGGTAAAGCATTACACAGGCCATCATCATCATCATCATCATCATCATCATCACAATGGTCCATTTTAAAGCAGGGTTTGTTTATCACATGGTTCATATGAGAGGATTCTAGGTAGTGTGTTGGTGAGTATAATTTATTTATTTTTAAGATATTTGTTTATTTTTTTATTATGTTTTGTTAGTCACCAAACAGTAACTCATTAGTTTTTGATATCGTGTTCCATGATTCATTGTTTGCATATAACACCCACCCAGTGCTCTGCGCAATACATGCCGTTCTTAATACCCATCACCGGGCTTACCCATCTCCCCAAATCCCTTCCCCTCTAAAACCCTGTTTGTTTCCCATAGTCCATGGTCTTTCATGGTTCTTCTCCCCATCTGATCCCCCCCCTTTATTTTGGTGATGGAACTGAATATCCAGGTTTCCTCCCTGCCTACTACTGATGGTTTATATTTCAGGTGAGGTCATGAGATAAGATGTGATGGTAAGGAATCCATAGTAAGTGGGGACTCATCAAACCTAAATCCTGCAAGCTTTACAAACATGTATTACCTCTGGTACTTCTCAACCGAAATCCTATGTGCGAGGACTGAGTCTCCATCGTGTACAGTATGAAGAGTGTCCCCTGGATTTCTGCAGTGTACAACCTGTGCTGCTACACATGGTGGTACATAAAGTAACGGTTTAATGAATGGTAGTAGCTTCAGAGGAAATGAGGCTCAGCACAGTTAGCTAGGAAGCTAGGAAGTGTCCAGACTGAATTCGGATTTGACTTATCAGGAGATGAAAGTGACAATGTAAAGCCACCATGATGAAGTGTCCGATGTTGGTGTGGGTAATAGAAGCACTGACACAGACCAGAGAAGGGTGATAATACATGGGAGTGGGAAAGTTCATGGAAGGCTTCCTGAAGGAGGTGGTATTTGAATGAGTCTTGAAAGCTCCATTGAAGTGTACACAGGCAAAGAGGAAAGGGGATGGCAACAGAGGTGAAGGCAATAGCTTCCCAAGGGAGGGGTCAAGGTGTGTTTGGAGGACGGATGGATTGGGCTGGGGGAGGGGCATGGAATTTGGAGAATACCTTCCAGGTGGTAAAAACCACAGAAAGTTTTGGAAGAGAGGAGTACTGACAAGGATTTGAGATGACCTTCAGAAGAAGCACTAGGCATGGGGAAGAGAAGGAGCAAACACGGTGCATTTCTGAGCAGGTGTGGTTGCGGGTAATGGGCTCCAGTCCAGTGGGCACCTCTGGGAAACTATGTAGGGCATGCACCTCTGATATCTCACCCAGGGGGCATACTTGTTGACCATCTCCCTCCCAGCAGCCATTGGTTGAGGGCTGCTCCCAGACAGCTAATTCTCAGAGCTTTCGATCCGATGCCTCCAGCCAGAGATGCAGAAACTGATAAGGAAGTTGGCCAATATTTACTGAAGTAAATTTATTGAAAGAACAGGGACAGCATCTTCTGTGCATTTTACATCTTTTTTATTACTTGGAGACTCATGTTCCAGGGAGAGAATGCCTGATTGGCCGAACATGATTATTTTCCTTCTCTTGTGTGGAGAGGGGGGCACACTTTTGCTGAAGAAATATTGGGGTGCTGTTCCTGAACATGGTGGAATGGTTGTGAAATGGTGAAAACAACAAATTACCAGAGACATGCTGGAAAGAGGCAATGAATTCTCTCTTCCTTCTCTCTCTCCATTCCTCTCCCCCACCTTCCCTCCATTTCTTTTAAGAAATAATCATAGAATGTCTCATCCATGCCAGGACTTGCACTGAGGGCTGGGTATTCAGAGATGAACAAAAGTCCAAAGTCCAAATTCTCATACAGCTCACAGTCTTGTAGGGAGAGGACAATTTGCAAGGAAACAAACACCACCATAATTTACACCAATAGATGCTATAAGAAAGAAACCAGGGGCGCCTGGGTGGCTCCGTGGGTTAAGCCTCTGCCTTCGGCTCAAGTCATGATCTCAGGGTCCTGGGATCAAGCCCCGCATCAGGCTCTCTGCTCAGCGGGGACCCTGCTTCCTGCCCCCCTCTCTGCCTGCCTACCTGTGATCTCTCTCTCTGTGTCAAATAAACAAATAAAATCTTTAAAAAATAAAAGAAAGAAACCAGCAAGCCCTGCCAGAGATAGACCAAGAGTAGTGATGGTCAGAAGCAGCTTTTCAAAGGAGATGACATCTGAGCTGAGATTTGAAGGAGCAGGTGTACCGGTGAAGAGGTCTGAATAGGGCAGAAGAGGTTACAAAGATTATGAATTGAAGATGAGCTCTACTCATGGCACCTAGTGAATACTTCAGGAATATTTACCCAGGAGGAAAGTCTGAAAGAAGACTTGCTGTGTCCCAAAGGAAACTGAACTGTAACCTGCCGCATCATGAGAATTTTCATCTCAGGGCTATCTCCCTATACTCTCCTCCGTTAGTGCCTTCGATGGGGTATGAGTAACTGTAGGGTCAAGACTGAGACAAGCACTGACTCCTCTTTCTTTCCATAGCTGCTGGCTGAATATAGACAGAGGGTTCATCTGGAGTTTCCTGGGGCCAGTCTGTGCCATCATCATGGTAAGAAAAATCGCTTGACGCAGTATGTTTTAGTGCAGGAACAAGGAGACCCAGGGGATCAGGGAGTGCCAGTGGAATTTGCAGAGCTGAGTTCACTCATTCCTCTCAAACATTCTCCCTTCTGATCCCTGGTTCTTGAGATTTCCAAATTAGAGTGTAATTTATTTGACTTGTGATTTTTTTTTTTCTCTGCCAACATGCAAATCCCCTGGAAGGGACCACAGTCTTATCTGTCCTTTGTGTTTCAGTGAGAATGGGTCTGTTGATGTCTTCTGAGGTTAGACACTGAATGAGAGAAAAAAAAAGGGAGAAAGAAATTAAGAGTATTTGATGGTCAGGGAGGAGAAGAAAACTGAGGGTTGAAAGCAAAGGAAAGCCTAGAGTTTTTTTTTCCCCCAGCTTTATTGAGGTGTGACTGACAAACAAAAATTGTATATATTTAAGATGTGAAACCTGATGTTTTGACGTATGTATACACCATGAAATAATCACAATCAAGCTAATGAATATATCTATCACCTCACATAGTTACTGGTTTTCTTTCTTTCTTTTTTCTTTTTTTTTTGTGGTGAGATCGCTTAAGATCTGCCCTTTTTTCCTTTTCCTTTTTCTTTATTATTATTATTATTATTTTATTTTTATTATGTTATGTTAGTCACCATACAATATGTCATTGTTTTTGATATAGTATTCCGAGATTCATTGTTTACGTATAACACCCAGTGCTCCATGCAATACGTGCCCTCCTTAACACCCATCATGAAGCCAACCCACCCTCCACCCCCGCCCTTCTAAAACCCTCAGTTTGTTTCTCGGAGTCCACAGTCTCTCATGGTTTGTCCTCCCCTCTGATTTCCCCCACTTCATTTTTCCCTTCCTTCTCCTAATGCCCTCCATGTTATTCCTTATGTTCCATAAGTAAGTGAAACCATATGATAATTGACTTTCTCTGCTTGACTTATTTCACTCAGCATAATCTCCTCCAGTCCCGTTCATGTTGATACAAAAGTTGGGTATTCATCCTTTCTTATGGCTCAGTAATATTCCATTATGTATATGGACCATATCTTTATGCATTCGTCTGTTGAAGGGCATCTCAGCTCTTTCCATAGTTTGGCTATTGTGGACATTGTTGCTATGAGCACTGGGATGCTAAGATCTGCCCTTTTAGTAAATTTCAAGTATACAATACAGTATTGTTAATTGTAGTCACCACACTATACATAAGATTTCTAGAACTTATTCACCTTGTGTAACTGTGGACCAACATCTTCCCCTGTCCACTCCCCAGCCCTAGCACCCACCTAGATCACCACTGTTCTGCTCTCTGGGAACCTAGGGGTGTTATCCACCATCTTCTTGCCTTCTTACCTCTAACCCAGATTCAACAGTCCTGCAAGATGATGTTTCTTCTGACTCTCACTCATGGTAGCTTTTTTCCTTGTGTCACTTATAATTGTTCATTGTGAGCTCCTATCTCACTGATTTAAATCCTGGGAATTCTTGAGACTGTATTCCTCCAGACGGGTTTTGCACTGACTTCTGTAAGACCTGCAGGGGGGTGGTATGTATTAGTTTCCTAGGGCTACCATAACAAAGCATCACAAACAAGGTGGCTTAGAACAACGGAATTGTATTGTCTCACAGCTCTGGAGGCCAGAAGTATAAAATCAAGAGGTCAGCAGGGCCATGTCCTCTCTGAAGGCTCAAGGGAAGGATCCATTCCAGTTTTCTAACCTCAGTAGTTTCTTGGCTCATAGACGTTTGTCTTCTCTTTGTGCTTGACTGTCTCTGTGCCAAAATTTCCCTGTGTTATAAGGTCATGTGGGACTAGGGCCCAACCTATGATCTCATTTTAATTTGTTCACCCCTGGTAAAGACCCTAACCCCAAATAAGATCACATTCTGAGGTCCTGGGGGTTAGGTCTTCAACAATTCAACCCAAACAGGGCACCAATCTTGATTCTCACTTTCCATATGCATACAGTGAAAATTAGTGATGATCACCCAGATGAGAACCAGCAAAGGCTATTTATTGCTATAGTGAGGGAGTCAGTCACCATCACTTGCACTTTGCAGAGATTCAAAAGCAGGCAGAGGAGTGGGAAAGTTTTATAGGGGTAAAAAAGGGAAGGCTTCGGGTGTGCCCTGATCAGAGGATGTAGGCTTTGGGACCCTACAGGCAAGCTAACTCAAAGCAGAGCATCCTCTGTGAATGCTTAGGGGAGCATATTGGCTTTCTCCTTTTGGTTCTGAATTGGAAGTGAGGGCAGAAATTAGGGAGGCTGTCAGTTACCAATCAAGAGCTGGTTGTTTAGGGTCGACTGCTTCCTGGAGTGTTTACTGCAGACTATGAGTCTTTCACAGGTAGGTGGTCTGGCCATTGTCCATTTCTATACCCAATTTCTCAGTCCTTTCTGCTTGACTTTGTAGATCAATTCCATCCTCCTGACTTGGACGCTGTGTGTCCTGAGGCAGAAGCTTTCCAGTGTCAATGCTGAAGTCTCAACACTCAAAGACACCAGGTACAGACCCTCCTTTCTTTTCTCTCCTTTTCCAATCTCCCTCATTTTCCCCACAAACATTCACTGAGTACCTTTCATATGCCTGGTCCTGTGCGCAGGACAGAAGAGCACAGAGTCTAGATTTGGGGTCTCGAATGCCAGGTCTGCCACTTATAAGCTGTGTGACCTTAGGCAAGTTACATAACCTCTCTGAAACTGTCTCCTCATCTGTACTCTAGGGATACTAACATTGCCCACTTTATCTGGCTTATGAAACAGTAACACAGTTACCAGGAAGAGTGTTTCCTATGTTGAAACTATTAATATATTTTCTAACTCATCTACTGTGCACAATGCTATGTGCATATTTGCAAAAACAGAATCATGCCATCTACGTTATATTTGTAATGATTTTTTTTCTTAATATCATGAATATTTTTTAGTTTAACTAGACATTCTTTGACAATATCTTTTTTTGGTAAAATATTTCGGTGTAAGAATACAGCACAGCTACTTAAATCATGCCTTATTCATGGACATTCACGTTGTTTCTGATTTCTTGGGGCGAGTTGGGCTATTATAAATAATGCAGTCTTGAATACCCTTGTAGATAGATCCTTTTCCACGTCGGTGGTTGTTGGATCATAACAGTAGGCATAAAACTGCCTGAGTCAAATGGCAGGTTGGATTGTCACACTTTGAATACATATTGCAAATTGTTTTCCAGAAAATGTGTTTCCATTGGCGAGAGTGTTTGTTTACCTACAGCTTTGCCAACACCAGAATGTATCATTTTTGTTGTGTCTTTTTGCTGATTTAATAGGTGAAAGATTCTATCATATTATGTTAGTTTTGTATATATTATTTTATCTTACAGATGTGGGACATTTTCATGCTTTTATAGGCCATTTGTGTTTCTTAACTTCATCACTCAACTAATCTTTTTTTAAAAAAAGATTTTATGTATTTATTTGAGAGAGAGAGCACAAGCAGGGGGGGAGGGGCAGAGGGGGAGGGAGAAGCAGGGAGTCTGATGAAAGGCAGCCACTTAACTGATTGAGCCACCCAGGCACCTCTCAACTAATCTTCATCTTAAGAACCTACCAAAGTCAGACATTGCCTAGGTTTTATTGTCAGGAACCATATGATGTCCTTTGCTTGTTTTCTTGTCAGTATCTAATCCCTCATCTATCTTAAATAATTTTTAGAAACATTTTTAGAAAAACATCTTTAGAAAAAATTTTTAGAAAAACATTTTCCCTAAAAATTATTTTTAAAAAGTTGATGCAAAAATTATAAAACAAAGTTAATACATGCAATGCTAAGAAAAATCAAGCAGCGAAAAGGGGAACACATGGAAAGCAATTCCTTCTCTCTTCCCGGACCCCCAGTTCTCCAGATCTCTCCCACCTTAAGCAACAATTATCACATGAATTGAGCTTCCTTCCAGGATATTCTATACACACTCACCTTCTATTACATAAATGAGTAGATACTATACATATTCTGAACTTTGGGATTTTTCCACATAATAGGTAGCTGATTTCATATCAATACTTATGGCTAAAAACAACTAACAAAAATGTTTTTGTGCCAGACACTACTGTACGCACCCTTAGAATTTTGTTATCTCATTTAATCTGTAGAACAAGTAATATCACCCTGCAGGAATTGCATTATTGTCCCTATATCAATTTGAGGAAACTGAGGCAGTTTCCACAGCTACCCAGAGCCTGTACCTTTACCCCCATAGTATATGGTCACTCTCAGCTCATTTTAAAAAAATGGTTGTGGGACGCCTGAGTGGCTCAGTTGGTTAAGTGGCTGGCTTTGGCTCGGGTCATGATCCCGGTGTCCTGGGATCGAGTCCCACATCGGGCTCCTTGCTCGGCGGGGAGCCTGCTTCTCCCTCTGCCTCTGCCTACCACTCTGTCTGCCTGTGCTCGCTTGCTCTCTAACAAATAAATAAATTTTTAAAAAAATTTAAAAAAAATGGTTGTATGGGGCAACTTGGTCTGGCTCAATCAGTAGAGCAAGCAGCTCTTGATCTCAGAGCTGTGAATTAGACCCCCATGTGGGTGTAGAGATTACTTAAAAATAAAATCTTTTAAAAATGTTTTTATTATTTGCTTTTATTTTTTTTTGAAAGCAAGAGTACTGAAAATCAGTTTTTAATGCACATTTATCTCCACTTTGGAGTTCCACTGCATCTGTGAATTGGCTTAGGTTTTATTCTCTATAGATGTGCCTATTCTGGACATTTCCTATCAATGCAATCATATACTCCGTGTCCCTCTGTGACTGGCTTCTCTCACTGACATAATGTCTTCTGAGATCATCCACATTGTAGCTGATATCAGAACTTCATTCCCTCTTGTGGCTGAGTAATATCCCAGGGTATGGATGGGCCAAATATTGTTTATCTCCTCTCAAGTAGATGGACACTGGGGTTGTTTTAGTTGGGGAGGGGATGGGGAACGAATGCTTCATAGGTGTGGGGTTTCTTTTTGGGGTGATAAAAATGTCTTAGAAGTGGCTGGGGATGATGTTTGTACAGCATCGTGAACGTGCTAAGTGCCACTGAATTGCGCACTTTAAGTGGTTAAAATGGTGAGTTTTGTATTATGCAAGTTTTTCTTCGATTAGAAAAAAAATGTCCTTGTATTTCATCCTACGACATTACCACTCATTTAACATGTCCTCAGTTCTTGACCTGTAGGTCCTTTGAGCATTTTCATCACTATCAACACTATTACATTAAATGTGTGTGTCCACACGTCCTTGTGGCATGTGTATCTGTAGGCCAACTGCCTCTTAAGTGCCAGCGGGACTCGATTTCCCTGCTTCTGGGCTTGGAGACCCAGGTGGCGGGCGAGTGGTGGGAGCGCAGTCCATGAGGACAACAGCCACTGCCCAGAACTTCACTGTTTCCCAATCTTCTCCCCTAGGTTACTGACACTCAAAGCCTTTGCTCAGCTCTTCATCTTGGGGTGCTCCTGGGTGTTGGGCCTCTTCCAGATTGGACCCATGGCGAGTATCATGGCCTACCTCTTCACTATCATCAACAGCCTGCAGGGGGTCTTCATCTTCGTCATTCACTGTCTGCTCAACCGCCAGGTACACAGTATTTGCCCTTCCCAGCCCCAATCTTCGGGGGAACATGCCTGTGTCAGCTCACATCCCTGCACCTGGGGAATAATTCATCTTCTTGCGATGTGTCTTTCCATCCAGGTACGGGAAGAATACAGGAGATTGATTACCAGGAAGATGAAACCCAGCTCGGAGACCCAGAGCTCAGGGATATTACTGTCTTCCGTCCCCTCCACTTCTAAAACGGTGAGAGCCTGTGGGTTTTATGTGGGTTCTGTTCAGATGGAAACACTGCTTCTTAGCAACACCAGATGCCACTGTGCACTGAGTACCTATTGTGAGCTAAGTGTGTCCATGTATATTAGCACATTTGCTAAAGTGTGGTGTTCAAGAGTTGGGGTTCAGGAGCTAGGCTTCCTGGGCTAAATCCCAGCTTTGCCCCTTAGTAGCTGTGTGAGCTAAACAAGATAGAACTATGACTCATACAGATATAATGTGAGCATACATTAAATGTTTCTTTTTAAAGATTTTTTATTTATTTATTTGACAGACAAAGATCACAAGTAGGCAGAGAGGAGGGCAGAGAGAGAGGAGGAAGCAGGCTCCCTGCGGAGCAGAGAGCCTGATGTGGGGCTCAATCCCAGGACTCTGGGATCATGACCTGAGCTGAAGGCAGAGGCTTTAACCCACTGAGCCACTCAGGCGCCCCTACATTAAATATTTTATTCTACTCATTAATCAGTGAGGGAGTGAGGCGGATGTTAACCTGGCTCAAAAGAGAATGCACAGAACAGATACATATATTATGTAATATATATAATGTATTATGTAACATGTATCATAGATATATATTGCATACATTATATACAAATTATGTAATGTTTTATATATTTTGTATAAATTATATGTAGTATATATTATATATGTATTATGTAACACATACACATGTCTATACTTTGCATTCTTTTCTGAGCCAGTTAAAACATCTGCCAGGTTCTCTTGTTGATAATTTTATATATAGATAGATATAGATATATAGATATAAGAATTATATGTATAATTATAAAGTTATATAATTAGTACATAATTATATATAATACATAAAATTTCATGTTATGTATTTAACATGAATTAAATATATATTAACATGAATTATATGAATTATACTAAACATATACAGTTACAGAGACATTGAAACAAATGTGCAAATGGAGGCAAAACATTTTTTCCACCTCATTCCAAATAATTTTGCATTGCTATCATCTCTATTCAAAATTTACAGAGTTGTATTTAAATTCAGTTAGCCAAGCTAGATTAGATTTTTTTTTTTTTTATTTTCAGCGTAACAGTATTCATTGTTTTTTCACCACACCCAGTGCTCCATGCAATCCGTGCCCTCCCTAATATCCACCACCTGGTTCCCCCAACTTCCCACCCCCCGCCCCTTCAAAACCCTCAGGTTGTTTTTCAGAGTCCATAGTCTCTCATGGTTCACCTCCCCTTCCAATTTCCCTCAACTCCCTTCTCCTCTCCATCTACCCTTGTCCTCCATATTATTTGTTATGCTAGATTAGATTTTGATATGATGTTCAACAATTCATTAGTTGAGTATAACACCCAGTGCTCATCATATTTAAATTAAAAAATAAATGAATGAACAAAAATTAAATAAAAAAAATTTGCAGAGTTGTAAAACTTTGCTCTACACAATGGCTCCTCCACCCCTGATTAGGATTTTTTATACTTTCACTGATTTATTCCAAACACAAGTAACTAAGATTCAGTGGTTTAATTAAATAAGAAATTCTTCTTCTTCTCCTTTTTTTCTTGCAAGAATAGAAGCTCAGAGTTAGCTGTTGCTGCTATTGGTTCTGTTGCTCAGGAGTGTTGTAAAGGATCTAGGTTTTCCCTGCTTTTCAATTTTCGTGGTTGTGAGATGGCTGCCATAGCTCCAGACATCACGACCATGTTGAAGGCAAGAGGGATGGTGCAGAAGTGGCGAAGCTTTCTCCCTTTCCCAGGAAAAAAAAGCTTTCCCAGAAACCCCTCAGTGGATTTCCCATTCACTTAGTTTATCAGAACTGTATCACGTGATGACACATTGTTACAAAGGAATTTGACAAAACAAGTATTTGGCTTTTTTGCTTCTAGAGTGGACACTATCCACAGTGAAGAGGTTGAGAACAGCTCTTTTGCCATTAGTGCCTGTGGCACTACAGACAAACACACTGCTCACTAGAGTCCATCACTGCTAACATTTTAGTGTTTATCCTTCTGGTGTTTGTTGACGTATTTCTCTCTCGGTATTTATAAGACCCATGGAATCTCATTTGTAATAATCCTGTTGGTTCTAATTCTGATTTCTCCCTCACAGGGTTAAAGTTCTTTCTTACTTTCAAATATGCCATGAAGCAACATTTGAGGAAAGCAGGTGCCTACAGGAGCCTACTCTGAAAGGCACAGCTTAAGGCACAGATACGGGATCTCCCAGCCCCAGAATGCTCTGGAAAACAAGAACTTCTGTCCCAGATGATCAGTTCATCTTCCATGTTCTGCTCTTTGAGTTTCTAGAATTTTGTGGAAGTAACAGATCCCAGTGCGATGGCAAGACCAAGCTTACCTGGTTGCTATTTTGGTTTCTCCTAAGTCTGTTGGTGCGTGGCCACAAGCGTGCCTTTCTGGCACCTGCCATGAGCCTGACACAGAGCAGCCCTCAATAAATGATTTGTCATATGACTGACTGACTGACTCTTTGACAAAGCCTCCTCTTGCTTTTAAAGAAATGGTCAGTAAAGCAGTAATGATGGCCCTAGGGGATGAATAAAACACATAGACTTTTTTGTGTGCAAACACTTTTGTGCAAACACTTAAAACAGTTATGTGGGGGATGCCTGGGTGGCTCAGTTGGTTAAGCGGCTGCCTTTGGCTCAGGTCATGATCCTGGGGTCCTGGGATCGAGTCCCGCATTGGGCTCCTTGCTCAGCAGGGAGCTGCCTTCTCTCTCTGCCTCTGCCTGCCTCTCTTCTTGCTTGTGCTCTCTCTCTCTCTGACAAATAAAAAATAATAATTTAAAAAAAACAGTTATGTGGGTGAGGAGGAGTGCTGGATGGAGCAGAATCCCAGCATTTCATGGAGACTGGCAGTGCTTGATGACTACACCCTTTGGAAAGTGTTTTGGTTTCCTGGGACCTTTCAGGGAAACAACATCTCTCTTCCTTCCAGGAACTCTCTTAGGACTTGGCTAAGATTCACACTGCTCACGAATTTATCACCATCCCACCTGGCCCTCCATCCTGCATAAAATCTTGATTGCCAGGGAGAGTAGAGGGAGATGAAACTTTAAAATGAAGATATGCTCTGTGCTTGCTTTGGCAGCACATATACTAAAATTGGAACAATAAAATGTAAATATCTTCCCTTCTATCTCCCTATTCAAAGTGTGGTCTGTGGACCAGAACTATCAGCATCACCTTGTTAGGAAAGCAGGATCTCAGGCCCCACCCCATAATGGCTGAACCAGAACTTGAATTTTAATGAGAGCCCCCAGGAGATTTGTGCTGTATACAGGAATGAATGTTCTAGAATCTTCTGGAATATTCTTCTGTTTGCCATGATGGTAGCAGAGCTTGTCTTTATTTTGGTTTTTTGTTTTGTTTTTGTTTTTGTTTTGAGACATAATTTTTAATGCATATTTTTTCTAGTCTGCTATGGTCACAAAGGATCTCTTTTTTTTTTAAGATTTTTTTTTTTATTTATTTGACAGATGGAAATCACAAGTAGGCAGAGAGAGAGGAGGAAGCAGGCTCCCCGCTGAGCAGAGAGCCCGATGTGGGGCTCAATCCCAGGACCCTGGGATCATGACCTGAGCTGAAGGCAGAGGCTTTAACCCACTGAGCCACCCAGGCGCCCCCACAAAGGATCTCTTAACATTCCTAGGACTGTGACAGAATAAGAGGAATACAATTAATATAGTTCGTGGGAGCCTTCTGGGTTCTTGCTCAGTTCTTGCTTTATCCTGTAGATATAGTGTCACATTAAACAAAATCTCTCTGTGTGATTTTGCTCCAGAAGTTCATATCCTGGCAGAGATGTCTAACAGAGAGAAGTTCATTTAAGATTCCCCTTTGGCCAGCTTCTTCCTCCTTCACTCCGTCACGTCCAGTTAGCCTCACCAAGGTAGGACAGATCCAGCCTGTTCACTGCCCAACCACATAGCCCAAGGTGATCACAAGTATTACAACTGATCACGTCTTTCAAATAGAGGATTGGCCGATCATTATTGGACTCCTTAGTAAACTGAAGTGCAATTTTAAAAGGATAGAATGGTGGCCAAAATATAAAGCACAGTCTTGCTAGGACAGCTCAATGTAGTGAAATACTTGCCCCACCTGTTATCAAATTCTAGAGAGAATTAAAGTCTAAAATCTATCCTCCTGCTGGTTATAATCCAAATATCTTGGCATGCAAAAGAATTAAAGTCAATAAATAAAGTCTCTTGCTTCCTTGTGTTAAAATTAAAAAAAGAAGCTCAGAAACAAAATTTATCTTGCCTTTCTTATTTGAGTCAGAACTTGTCTTTAACCCAGTGAGCCACCCAGGTGCCCCCAGAGCTTGTCTTTAAAACCAGAAAGGAAAATATCTTCTTGACTTTTGGACTTTGCATCTGCCATTCCCTCCTCCTGGGATACCTTTTCTCAAAATCCAACTAATTTTTACCTTTTCTTGAGTATCAGTCATCACTTCCCCCAGGGAGCATTCCTTGAATCTCCTGAAGTAGCATTAGATGTCCCTGTGTGTGTCCCTACGGCTTCATGCTTTCCAACCTTGTATTATAACTTCTCTTTTTCTTAGGCATCTTCAGTGTAGACTGTGAGCTCTACAAGTACAGGAAATTGTATCTAGGAGATTCTCCATAAATACGTTGAATGAATGAGTAAATGAAAGATTACTCTCCATTTTGAGAATGAGGAAACTGAGGCTCAGAGAGGTTAGGTAACTTTCCCCAGCATCACAAAGCCATCGGTGACTGAGCTAGGCTGTGAGTTCTTGACCACAGAGCTCCTCTTCCAGACCCTGTGCCTCTCTTTCTCCTTTTCTTCCTTTGACCCCGGGAATTCTTAGTTTGGGGATACAGAGGAAGGACAAAATATTTACTATGAGTCAGCTTACCCCCTAAGATGGATTCAGTTAGCTCAGTAATGATCCTGGGTTAGACAGTTGGAGGACAACATTACACTTGGTGGATGGAGGCTCGGTCTGTTATTTGTGGTAGCCACAGCTTGAGAGGGAAGCTGACGCATGAGTTCACTTAGGATAGCTTGGTCCTCAGTTCTAAGACACAGTTCTAAGGAATGGTGACAAGAGATGGCATGGCTCCTACCCATCACAAGTTGTGGTAGATTGATTGCGTTGGTGGCCTCAAGAGGGGACTTCTATCTCTCTACACCCCTTCCCTGACACGTTGTGACCTCTTATTGCTCTCACTCAGGCTTGGCCTTGAGACGTGCTTTGGTCAGTAGAATGACTCAAAGACAGAGGGTTTCGCAATTGGGTGTGCATTTCTTCTTGCCCTTTACAAGGTTAGTTTTACTTGCCCTCGCATCCCTGCCTCCACCCTGAGACCCTACCCAGCTAACCTGCTGGAGGGGTGTGAGAAACATGGAGGACAGCTGTGTCACCCCATTGTACCAGCTGAGGCCGTCCTCCTTCGGCAGCCTGTTGGACCTATAGCTGACCACAGTCAGGTGAGCAAGCCCAGCTAGTATGGCCCACCTGCCTCGCCCGGCCAACTCAGAGACCCAGGAGCAGCCACCCAGTATCCCTGTTTTAAGGCAGTGAGTTTCAAGAGTGGTTTACTCAGAAGTATCCTTTGCGGTGGTTACTAACTGATAGAGTAACCAATGGATTATCAACATCTTGTATTTAATTGCAACAATTTGGAACATATGAAAAGAAGGATTGGGGTCTTCATTTTCTCTTAGCTATCAGGATCTATAAATGCTTAAACTTCTTCCTGATAAAAGACTTACACAAAGGCTTGTCTTTATGATGATGTTACCTGTGGGTCAAAAATACAGTTGCCTTAAGGAACCATATAACTGTATCTATATCTATATCTCTCTATATATATTTAAGGGGACATATGCTCTCATTTTTAACTTATTTTTTATTTTTTTAGAGAGAGAGAAAGTAGCGGGAGAGGCAGAGAAAGACAGAGAATCTTAAGCAGACTCCACACTCACCACAGAGCCTGACTTGGGTCTCAATCTCACGACCCTGAGATCATGACTTGAGCTGAAACCAAGAGTCGGATGATTGGTTGTTTTTTTTTTTTTTTTAAGATTTTATTTATTTATTTGACAGACAGAGATCACAAGTAGGTAGAGAGGCAGGCAGAGAGAGAGGGGGAAGCAGGCTTCCCGCTGAGCAGAGAGCCCGATGTGGGGCTTGATCCCAGGATCCCGAGATCATGACCTGAGCCGAAGGCAGAGGCTTAACCCACTGAGTCACCCTGACGCCCCAGGAACTCTATATTTCTAAGGTAAGTAAAGGCTGTAGCCTTCACAACAAGAATTTTTCTTACTCTAAACATCAAGCTGCCTTTGGTATGGTCCTTTACCCTCGCCACCTCCAGTGCCTCTACTAGAGGGAGAAAAGGGACTCAAAATAAAAACTCCATCATTCTCCAATCTCCTAAATATAAAGATCCATTCATTCAAGGAATATTTCTTGACCACCTACAATGTGCTTTTCCCAGAACATTAAAATAATTGGAAGAATGTTGAAAAATTGAAGTTAAGGATATTAGAACTGAAAACATTTCAAGTTTAAATATCTTATTTTTCCCCAAACCAGAATTTATTAAAATTTTACTTTCTTGGTTTTGATGGCAGTAAACTCAATAATATTTTCAAAATCAAGTTCTAGAAAAAAATTCAGTCTTAAAAAGTACATTAATGGATAAATTAGATAAATGGATAAATTAATAGATAAAATGGATAAATTGTCCATATACACAATGGAGTGTTATGCCTCCATTAGAAAGCATGAATACCCAACTTTTGTATCAACATGGACGGGACTGGAGGAGATTATGCTGAATGAAATAAGTCAAGCAGAGAGAGTAAATTATCATATGCTTTCATTTATTTCGTTTATTTGTGGAGCATAAGGAAAGAAAAGTGAATTGGGGGAAATCAGAGGGGGAGAGAAACATGAGAGACCAGACTCTGAGAAACAAACTGAGGGTTTGGAGGGGAAGGGATGGGGGGATGGGAGAGCCTAGTGGTGGGTATTAAGGAGGGCATGTATTTGCATGGAGCACTGGGAGTGGTGCATAAACAATGAATCTTGGAACACTGAAAAAATAAAATTAAATTGTAAAAATAATAAAAAAATAAAAAGTACATTAAGAAAGTATATATAAGGGTACACATTTTTCTTTTTTGCCACAGGGAAAAAATGATGACCTGGCATAGTACCGGGTATTTCGGATGTTTGGTTTATCATGCATTTTCTTGCATTGATTTTTGATGTTTTGAAATGTTGAATTGACATAGTATTTATCTTGATTACTCAAGGGATTGCCTCTTTTTCTATTGTGTCTGAGGTGGGCGCTTTCTTCTCCCTACCCTTGTTCTGGCCCTGATCATGACCTTTTGGGGGCAGATTTACAGCTAGTTCTTCAGGAAGTAGGACAATCTCCCTGGCACCCTTTGCCTAAAAACAACTATTAGTAACACTGTGTTAGTTGCACCTGCTTACATGTAAAGGGAAAACTAGAATGTGACAATGACAGATGTCTCATGTCACCTGAAGATGACCTAGAACAGGTATACCTATACTATTCCGAGATCTGTATATTTTTTTTTTTTTTGCTCTTGTCACATGAACATTTTTTCAACTTGTCAAACCTTTTGAAACTTGTTTTGTTTTGTTTTGTTTTGTTTTCATGGCTGCATGGTGGTCTGTGGTATACATGTGTTATGATGTATTTAATCTGAGTTATGTCATCTCCAACTTTTCAGTGTAAACCATGCTGTAAGGAACACTGTAAGCTAAATTTCAAACACTCTACAATTTAAATGCTTTTGAGACCAGTGATAGGTTGTGAATGGGGAGAAGCTTGTATATTTTGTTTAATGTCTGGTTGCAGAAACATGTAACTCTACCAAAGCTGTCAATACTTTCTAAACTTCAAATTACTCAAGAGTAATGTGTACTCAAGAGAAGCTTTCCATTATCGGTTCTGAGTCATCTGGTCACCTCCTTGCCTTAACTTCCCATTCCATTGTGTCTAAAGCTATCAACCTTTTATTTGTAATACTCAGCATGTTGGATTATAATCAGAAGTTCTTGTGTTTTGTCTTCATTTGTCTCTGTATGCCTATGACCAGCAGAAGACTGGACTCACACATGGAATCTATAATGTTTGCGGAATGAATGCATCAAGAAAGTGTTGTGCCAGTCTGCTGCACAGTAATAGGACAGGGTACTGATATTCTTCCCTCTGAAGGACATGTTCTCCTGGTTTTCCAAATCATCTCCTGCTCTTACCCAGCGACTGAAACAGGGTCCTTTCCCATTTCCAAGGACAACTCCATGATAGTTCCATTACAAATTCCATTACAAATGATAATTCCATTACAAATACCATTTCCAAAATGAAAATGGGTGACTTAGGGTAGGTTCCCTAAAGGCAGAGCCTGAGACAGGGATTTTGATGCTCATGACTTATTGAGGGAATGTTCTGAGCAAAGAGAAGGTAAGGGAAGCAGGATGTGGTAGGAGAAGGATGTGGGTTCAGCCAGATCCCAGGGTGAGCTCTGGATTGTACCTCAGTGTCTGTCCCCCTTTGGGGCGGATTGAGCAGCCTTTCATACCCGTGTCAGTCAGTTACTGACATGGTGCTGCCCTCGTGGTGTGGGGGAGGGGTGTTGCAGCTCCTATTCAGCTGAGGCCAATCTGCTGAAGGGACAGCTGGACCGAAAAGAGCTTTAACAGCAGACATCAACAATATTGACTACTTCTCCCCATCCCCATGACCATTAAATATGAAAAAGAAAGTTGTTTTAATCACTTATATACTTGCTTACCTGCTCATTGTAATGAGATTTTGAACTGCATTTTTAAAAGTTTGTTTCAAATGATGCTTCTTAGACATTAGGATAAGAATTTCCTCTTGATGATCTTAGGGATTGTTTACCATTATTATTTGGCTTTATTGAGTCTAGAATGTAATGGTGTTTGTATTTCCAAATATACTTTTAATCAACTGCTTTCATCTTTTAAAAAGAAAATGAAAAGCTTCAGAAGGAGACATTTCTAATGCTTATTCTGGGAGGGGAACCCCTTTTCTTTGAAATCCTATAACGTACAATGCATGAGAGGACTTGCCACTTTTCTCCCTGAATGTTACATCCCTTTATAATCGGTATTAATCTTTGTAATGTCTCATTTCTATGGCCTTACTTCATGAATAATTCCTAAGTTTGATGAAATTATCCACTGTGTGTGATTTGAAACCCTCAAGCGGCATCTGCCTTTGTTACAAATGTGGGCTTACTTGATTTGTGTATCTAGTTTTTGACCATAGGATCTCAGATGGTGTTTCTTCCTCTTTCTTACTTCTCGGGAAACCCCTTCTCAGGAGTTTGTGAGTGCTGATGAAGTAGACCCTGGTCTCTTCTCCGAATGTGTTTCTCCCATCTTGACTTTGATCTCTTTGTCCAAGTTCCTCATAGGCTTTCCCCAAGCATCTGTTCCACCCAGTGCAGTGATCCTTACCCATGGCCAGGTCGAGTCTACAGAATGCCGAGGCACCTCCTGACTTGTGCTGTAGGAAATAGGTTCTGTCTCCAGCGTGGAAGTGCCATTGTGTCCTGGTCCCCGGAGCTGCTGTACTTGGGCACAGAGTCACTTCTGACTCCTAAATGTGGCACCATCCCTCATCTATCCCTTCACTTAAGGGACCTCCATGTAGCCCCACAGGTCTGCTTGCTGGACACACAAACACTCTCTACCTTTTTATCGTCTCTCTTTTTTCTTCCATGGTTTCTTCCCAAAACCTCCATGAATATCAACTCATGTAGGTAGGTGTTTTAGAGGCGTTAAGGGTACATCCTGATCGTTTGCCAAAAGCATCTAAATTCTACCTCTTGCCCAGCCAAAACACCCAGCAACAAGTAGATAAGAAAACTCAGGAGTTTCGGAGATGTTAAAGAATTTGTACAAAGTCATTTATCTATCTTATGAATATTTATTAAGTCTCTACTGTCCAGAAACTGGGGCTGGGTTACAAAGAAAGACATACACTGTCTTTCCTTTCATGGGACTTACATTCTAATGGTAGGGGGAGACTCAATAAACAAGAAAGTGAAATATTTGAAATCTTTATCTTTGCTCTTGTCACAGTGAACATCTTTTCAGTGCATCAAACTTTCGAGATTTGTTTTTTTAACTTGTTGTTTTTCTGAGTGGGCTGGCTGCCTTCTGTTGACCCTTCAAATGCATCAAGTTGTCCGTCTGGAATGCTGACATCTTTGGAGTACAACAATAAACTTCCTTGGCCTCTGGCTTCCTGTTGGTTTTAGCCAATGGGAAACACCAACAGGATATCAGAAAAAGGGAGGAGAGTGAGGTCAAAGTATTTGCTCTGTTAGCTCATTTCCCGTAGGTCACCACAGGCTGTCTGTCCCTTGAATGAAGACCACAGCTCCATGAGCTAGTACACCAACCCTTAACGATTACAGTTTCTTACTCCTAGTCCATGCTGAAATTTTCTCAAGAGCATCACATGTAATTCTGAGACCTCCTCAGCTTATCCTGTGATTTTATTTCTACATAAAATGGAAAGAAAATTTAGAAAGCTTCAGTTATAAAATTGGGGGTATTGATATTTATAATTTTTTGCATGAATTACAACACATCCTCTTCTCCCACACATTGTGATCACTACATGATCACCATACAGATAAAACCAAAGGCCAAAGTTGTCTGGATTTCATAGAAAATAAGTTCCAATAAAATCCAGTGGGTAAGGAATATGAGTTTGCCAACATCCAAGCAGGTCAACCACGCACCCTGTTTAAACTTGAATGAGACGGGGGCACCTGGGTGGCTCAATTGGTTAAGCATCTGCCTTGGGCTCAGGTCATGATCCCAGGGTCCTGGGATCGAGTCCTGCATCGGGCTCCCTGCTCAGCGGGAGATTGCTTCACCCTCTTCCTCTGCCTGATGCTCCCCTTGCTTGTGCTCTCTCTCTCTCCCTCTCACTGTCAAATGAATAAATAAGTCTTTAGAAAAAAAAAAAAAAGAACTTGAATGAGACCAGTAGTTTCTTTATTTCTTTATATTTTATTGAGATTAAAGTCTTATAACATAAAATTCACCATTTCAACCATTTTAAAAGTATACAGTTCAAAGGCTTTTAGAACTGTGAGAATGATGGGGCACCTGGGTAGCTCAGTTGGTTGAGCATCTGGCTTTTGATTTTGGCTCGGGGGGTTAGAGGCACTGATGCACCGCATAGTCAAAATCTGCTCATATCTTTTGACTCCAAAAACTTAACTATTAACAGCCTATTGTTGATTGGAAGCTTTACCGATAAAGTAAACAATTACTACATATTTTGTATATTTTATACATCATAGACTGCATTCTTATTTGTAGTAAAGTAAGCTAGAGAAAAGAAAATGTTAAGAAAACCATACGGAAAATACATTTACAGTACTGGACAGTATATATATATATATATATATATATATATATATAATCTCCATGTGCAAGTCGACCCATAACTGTGGGTCAACTGTATGTTCCAAGGTGAGGTTCAGTTGATTTCCAGGGAACCAGATGCTGACTCATACTGTTTTAGGATTAAGTCTAGACTGTCGTTCTGATAGGGCGTAAACACTGGGCTCTGCTTGGTTCTTGCGTCCTGTTTCTACAGGGTAGAACGCCTTCACCCTGTTTTCCATTTCCAGTCAATGCTTCTATGGAACAACGCCATTTCAAAGTGTGGGAAGTTTGCTGAGAAACAACTGTTTCTTTGTTTTTTTAGAGAGAGGAAGAGCTGGGGGTGGTGGGGGTGGGGGGAGCAGAGGCAGAGAGAGAATCTCAAGAAACCTGTGCTCAGCGTGGAGCCAGTGGCAGGGCTCGTCTCCGGACCCTGAGATCATGACATGGGCCAAAATCAAGAGTCAGACACACTCAATCGACTGAGCCACCCAGGTGCCCTAGAGAAGCAACTGTTTTTAAATGAAAGCAAAAAGGCGCACCTGGCTGGCTTAGTTGGCAGAGCACAAGACTCTTAGCCTTAGGGACGTGTTTGAGTTCCATGTTGGGCCTGGAGCCTACTGTAAAAAAAAATTAATAATTAAAAAAAAATAGGGGTCTCTGGGCGGCTCAGTCACTTGAATGTTGGACTCTTGGTTTCTGCTCAGGTCATAATCTCAGGGTTATGAAATCGATCCCCGCGTTAGCTCTGCACTCAGCGTGGCGTCTGCTGGAGATTCTCCTCTTCTCCCCCTGCCCCTCCCCCCACTCATGCTCTCTCTCGCTCTCTCTCTCCAATAAATAAACAAATAAAATCTTTAAAACTAAAAAAAAAAAAAAAAAAAAGCCATGGTTAAATGACAAGCAAAAGAGGAAATGGTGTTTGTGTTTTGTGTTTCCTTCTTTTCTTGAAATGTGGTTTCCTCTTGCACGACAGTTGATAAGAAAGGCCTGGCTTCTGGTTAGAAGGGGTAGAGCCAGTCTAAGTGCCAGGGTGTGTTTTGCCTGGCAGCTTGGTGAACAGCAGCTGGCTCAGCCAAAGGAGTTAAATGAAGAGGGTCTAACAAAGAGACTATTTATACAGGTGTGGGGAGGCAAAGGGGCTCGGTCTGAACCCAATTCTAGTGTGTGAGTGAGGTTTTTTGCTCACCCCAAATGAGACACCAACATCAGCTGGGTGCTCTACAATTCAACTCCATCGTGATACCCTCTACCTGGAACTAGCATAGTGTCAGATTCCATAGGGAAAAGGCTCAGTCCCACAAGACTGCCCCTGCCCCACCTCTAAAGCCAGAAAAGCCAGGTGATCACAATTTCCCCTTGGAGTTTTATTAATTTGCCAAGGTGGCTCACAGAACTCAGAGAAACATCTTACTACTAGATTACTGGTTTGTTATGAAACGATATAACTCAGGAGCAGCCAGATAGAAGAGATGCACAGGCTAAAGTGTGGGGAAGGGGCTCAGGAAGTCAGGAGGGCACTGAAAGTTCCAACCCTCCATTTTTGGTTGGTTCCCCCTGGCAACCAGCCCCCATCCTTAGGTGTTTTCCAAAAGTTAACATAAACCCAGTTGTGATGAAAAGGGGCTTGTTACCCATTTCAGTGTCTTGTGACACTACTGTCCTCCAATGTCACAAGAGACCACATATTGTAACAAAAGATGCTCCCATTGCCCTTATTGCTAGGAAATTCCAAGGGTTTTAGGAGCTCTGTGCCAGACGCAGGATGAACGCCAAATATATATTTCCTGTTATAAATCACAATATCACAGCAGAGCTAAGGGAAAACAAGAAAGGATGGGGCAAGGGGAGGGAGGGAGTAGCAACAGGGGTAACTCTTATCAGTATTTGTCTTAAAGTGGCAAGGGGATGGAACAAGTATAGGAACCTGGAATGCCTTAGCCCGTGACAGAAGAATCTAACCATTGCCCAAATGTGCAGGCACTGCAGGGAAGGAGGAGCTTGGAAAATGAATATCCCCATCTCTTTCTCCTCCAGCTTTACACCGTCCTTCCACAACTACCACTGGTCAAAAAAGGGTGGAAGGGAGAGCACAAGGGAAGCCTGATAATGTAGTCCATACAGGACAGCCTCCCAGTGCACAGAGCAGAGTGGAGAAGGATGGAGAACAGATTCTTTCACCATAACCCAAAATTAATTGTTACAAGCTAAGAAAGTTTGAAAAGCAGCCATGCCCTATTGAACTGTTCCTTAGATTGGGCATTTGCTTTCTTGGATTGTCGAACCCTAACCCTAACCAACCGGGCTTCTGTTATGGTGACAGTGACAGTCTACTGCTCCATCAAGGAGAGGTGAGATAAGCATGAAGGGGTTAAAGAAGAAGATCATCAATGGATTGTTCCTTCTGATGGCTTCTGCTTTTGTTATTTCTCAGCTTGTTCGTTGTCTCACGGACCACTCTACTGTTTATCTGTGTCTCTCTCTGGGGTTTTGCATTCATATCTCCAAGAGAGAAACCAGCTGAATGGATTGGCCAGTCAGCATCCAATATGGAGAAGTGCTCTAAGGTAGACTTCTCTGCTTGGGCCACCTCATTGTTGGTGCCGAATGGACCAACCCATGGTCCCATCAACTGTGGTTAGGAGGGGAAGTCCCATGGTACCATGCTTGACAACACGTGTGTAAAAATTTTCTTTCAGTCCACTTTGTGATGTGTATCAGTTCGCCTTACTTGTGTAACAAACCACCCCCAAATTTCACTTGTTTAAAATAACAACTACATTATTTTGTTCATGATTTTGTGGGTCGGTTTTACTTTCCTTCTGGTCTAGCCTAGCCCGGCTGGTCTCTGATGAGCTCATCCACGTATTTGTGGTTAGTTGGTGGGTTAGCTGGTTGCCGGATGGTCTAGCATATTCTCACTGCTCATCTGGAAGGTTGGCAACCAGAGTGGTGGATTGTTGATGAGTGAGCTTTAGCTCTCTTCCACGTGGTCTCTCATCCTCCAGTAGACCCGCTTGGGTTCATCCATATCGTGATCTTGAGGTTTCAAGTGCAGCAAGAGAGGGCAAGCCCCGATAGGCAGGCACTTTTCAAATCTCTGTTTCCATCCTGTTAGCTGTTGATCCAGTGGCCAAAGCCAGCCACACATTCAAGTCTAAAGTCAGCACAGGAGGACTACACAACAAGATGGGGGAGTTCTCTCATCTGTTTGGGCAAATATTCTGTCATTTGTAGAAAACAGGCTATGAGCACATGAAATGCTTGAAATTTCAGGGATTTCCCATGGATTCAGGAATTTCAGTTTAACATTCAGACAATTTTAACTTCAGCTCAGCTGACAGTGATAGGCTTACACCATCATTCATTTATCATTCAAAGAAACATTTTGAGTATCACCTGGAACAAATATTTTGAGTCTCACATGGAAGGACTAACTGCCTGCACACGATATCTAAGTGATTATTTGAATATTTCATTGCATTGACTCTAATTAATTTATAAGATAAATGGGACACCAAAAAAGGAAAATATTTGTGTTAAGAATAATAAAGCTATGCCTCATGAATGCAACAAAACTAAGATAAGGAGCAAATCACTAGGTGTGTGTTTGGACTTGCTAAACTAGGGTTTTGTTGGAGGGGGTTGCCATGTTTGTGCTGGCTCTTACAAAGATTCTTCTAATATGAACAAGAAGAAAATTTCAGGACACCATGCTAATGGGACCAACCAAGAATTTCATCAGCCACGTAGATGAGTCTAATTATGTTGGGTGACCCTATCTCTAAGTCCAAGAATATGGATATGTTGTTTTCCCAAGATGGTATGCTGAGAAGTGATACCTTAGTAGGGAACCAGGTCAATGCATAGAGACAGTGGTGCAGTGGGATACACTCTCCCACAGTCTGGCCTTCAACTCTCTTTCTAAGAATTTCACCAACTAAAGGACCCTACTCAACGTCTGATCCATTTTCTTGATGTAGACAGAAGTTGGTGCCACTCTCCATTACATGATTTTCTGCACTGAACACTGTCAGGATTTCCAAATTCACTCTTTGAGGCACTTTAATATGATCCACTCTAATGTAACACACTATTTAAGTTGCCCAAACGAAAAGAGAACTAAGGGCCTTTGCATTTTGCCAACTGCCCAATCAACACCCTCAGCCTTCTCATGCACTCATGAGGCTCCTTAAGAAAGTGGAGCTCAAGATAAGAAGTGATGTACTTCCTTCTTCATTAGCTTGAGAAGCTACTGGACTGGGTAAGAAGCAAGAAATTTTCATCTTGTGGGTAAGAGCTGGTTAGGTCTTTCGAAAGAAAACAAAAAATGTTTCATGTGTGATCTTGGGTCTAGAAAAACATCTGGTACTGTAAAAGTGTTCAAGGGGATCTTGTTATATGCCTTTTTGCTTTGTTTCTGAGACGGGTTATATGGGCATCATTTTCCAGCTTCTGCTTGGGCAATGTGTGTATTATGTGGTGCAGGACATACTGAAATGCTTTGGGATTCTTGACAGAGATAATGAGTTGTGTATTAAGGAACTTAAGGTGAATCAAAGTACAGGCATACCTTGTTTTACTGTATTTTGCTTTATTGTACTTCACAGAAATGGCATTTCTTTTTCTTTTTTCTTTTCTTTTTTTGTAAATTGAGGGTTTGTATCAAGCAAATCTACTGGCACTATTTGTCTGAAAGCACTTGCTCACTTCATGTCTCTGTGTCACATTTTGGTTATTGTGATATTTCAAATTTTTCATTATTATTATATTTGGTGATTTGTGATTAGTGATATGACTCTCTGAAAGCTCAGATGATGGTTAGCATTTTTCACTAACGAAGCAACTTTTCATTAGAGGAAAGTACATTTTATTGAGACTTGATGCTATTGTATACTTAATAGATCACAGTGTAATGTAAACATATTTTTTATATGCACTGAGAAGCCAAAACATTTATCTGACTCGCCATAGTGAGGGAGTTTGGAACCAACCCTGCAATATCTCTGAGATATGTCTGTGACAAAGTTTCAAGAAACAGAGTCTGAAGTAAATGTAGTGTAGAACCAATTTGCTATTAAAAATGAAGAAAACAAGACCTAGAAAGATGGATAGGTTTATCCAGGTTGCATGGTGAATTGACAAGCTTGTCACGCACCACATGCCTCAGCTCCATGATAAACACATCAGCCCAATTAAATGCATCCATTGTGTTATTATTGTATGTTTTATTCATGGCCAAAGTGACCTAATGTACACATCAGTGTTCCTCCAGCTGTTGTGACCCACTGGTGGGGAGCAGAGTCATGAAACCAACTTGATGAGTAGTAACCAGTATTTTAAAATAAATTTACGATGCTGTCACCATAAAAGGTCAAAGGCAGCAGATTGATTTGTGAGACTTGGTTGCGTTCTCTCTCTGTCTGATGGAATGCATGGATCTCAGTCAAAAATCTCTCCACGTCAGCATTGCTAGAAATGTAAAGAAAGCCAGACACAGAAAGACAAATGCCGTATGATCTCACTTACGTGTGCAGCTCCAGTACTCAAGTTCATAGAAGCAGAAGGTAGAATGGTGGTTGCCAGGGGTTAGGGAAAATGGGAAGTGATGGTCAAAGGGTACAAAGCTTTGGTTACTCAAGATAAAGAAGTTCTGGAGATGTACAATACTACATGGTGTCCCTGGCTAATAATACTGTGATTGTATACTTTATGAAGAACTTACGTTAAATATTCTTACTACACACACGCACACAACTAACCACAGAGGGGCAGGAGGAAACTTTGGGAGGTGATAGATATCTTTGTGGCCTTGATGGTGGTGATGGTTTCGTGAGTGTGTACTTATGTCCAAATTCACTGAGTTGTATACATTAAACATGGACAGCTTTTTACATGCCAATCATACCTCAGTAAAGTTATTTTAAAAAGTGAAAAGACCAAATCTGCATTGTTAGAGGTCTCAGCAGTTCTGAAAAACATTATCACCTCTTCCATGTAAAACACTTATTTTAGTTAAACCGGTTTCCAAAGAGGCCTCCAAAAAGATTCATCCTCATCTACATCCAAAACTAATGATGGGGGTACCTGGGTGGTTCAGTGGGTTAAAGCCTCTGCCTTCAGCTCAGGTCATGATCTCAGGGTCCTGGGATCGAGCCCCACATCGGGCTCTCTGCTCAGTGGGGAGCCTGCTTCCACCTCTCTCTCTGCCTGCTTTTCTGCCTACTTGTGATCTCTGTCTGTCAAATAAATAAAAATCTTTAAAAAAACACAAACAAAAAACTAATGATGTACTGTATGGTGAGTAATATAATGATAATAATAAAAAGAATCATCCTCATCTAGACACAATTTTGATTTTGTTTTTGAAAAATTTTTAAAGTTATCTCTAAACCCAACGTGGTCATTATCTCACTACCCTGAGATCATGACTGACGTACTCTACCTAGTGAGCTGGCCAGGTGCCCTGGACACAATTTCCATTTTTTTTTTTAAGATTTATTTATTTATTTGACAGACAGAGATCCCAAGTAGGCAGAGAGGCAGGCAGAGAGAGAGGAGGAAGCAGACTCCCCTCTGAGCAGAGAGCCCGATGTGGGGCTCGATCCCAGGACCCTGAGATCATGACCTGAGCTGAAGGCAGAGGTTTTAACCCACTGAGCCACCCAGGCACCCCCACAATTTCTTTACAGTGGATTCTGTAGTAGGTTTTTGGAAGGGAAGAGAACTAAGAATGAAACAGGGAAATGGATGTTAAGAGAAGGGAGTGGACCCAGGAAGTGATCAAGTATAAGTCCTCAAAGATGCTTACGTACAGAATTTGACTTGCAATTAGGTGGTATTGTCCATTGCTGTAGGCAATGTGGCCCACTGGTTCTGCATTTGAGGAAAAAGTAGAATTGAGGATCTCTAGATAAAGCCCAGGTTTTTTTTTCAGTTCCCCACTGTCCTCCTTGCTTCCCCAAAATGGCCCCACTTATTTTTATCACATGTTTTGCACTTAAGAGGTATTGGGGCTTAGGATCTTTATGCAAGGGTTATACGGAAGCTTTGGACTCAGCCTGACTTTCCCAAGTCTTAGCTTTCCCTTTTGCTAGCAGCATCACCTGGAGCAAGTGACAGAATCTCTTTAGGTCTCAACTTCGTCATTTGAAAAGTGGGAAGATGTTATTCGATCTACATTATAAGGTGGTTGTGAGCTTTCAATGAAACAATAGTGTCAAAGCCCTTAGTAAGGGACTGGGCCTACCATATCAGTTCCATGAATGTTTTTAGGAAGTGAGAACAGAAGGCTACGAGAAGGATCTGTAGCAAAATTTGATTTACATGCTAGATGCCAATACCTAATGTGTGACTAGGCCGTTCAGGCCATTGGGAGTAAGAGGTTTTTCTGGGATAGGCCTTCTCAGGCCACTACTTAGTTTTGGGGGGAGCTTCACAGGACCCTGTTAATTCTCATCACCACTTGGTAGTGGATCAGTCAGTCCTTAATACACAAAGTCATGGCTATACCACCATGACCACCAACATCTACACCACCACCATCATTGTCAGTATAACCATCACCTCCTCCACCACCACCATCACCACCATAAGCACTACCATCATCAACATTATGATGTTATTATCACATGCACCATCATCACCACTATCACTGTCATCACCAAAACCACTCCCTCCACTGTCCCCACTACCCTTTATAGTACTTACACCATTACTGGCTTCACCATCATTGCCATTACTTCCACCTTCACCAACAGCATCACCATCACGTCCACCACCACCACCATCATCATATCCTGTCCGCATAACAGTTAACTTTATTCAGCACTTGTCACACCAGGCAGGTGCCACAAGCTATGAAAGGTCATCTTCACTGCACCAGCACCAACGTTATTAGAAGGTATATGCTCTTTCTTAGCGCCATTTTGCAGAATGAGAAAACAGAGACAAAGTCACCACCTCGGAGTGACGGAACTGGTAGCTGCCAATTTGCAACCCAAACTTGGGTTTTCCTGGGCACCGAGTTAAGTGCCCATCTAACTGCCTATAGCCAACAGCTAACTGTGGGTGAAGGGTTGCAAGAATCGCCCCACAGGCAGACCCCTAAGGATCCCAAACTCAGAGATCAAAGCAGAACCTACACATCAAAGTAGGGGCATGGAGAAAGGAAGGACCTGCCAAGAGAATTCATTTTTCATGCATTTTGTTTCCTCTTCTCTGAAACTACCTCATTGCTGTTATTATTTTCTTATTGCTAAAGTCACGTATAAAATGTAGAGCTAGTTAAATAAAAAGAAATTTGAGGGGCACCTGGGTGGCTCAGTTGGTTAAATGGCTGCCTTCAGCTCAGGTCATGATCCTGAGGTCCTGGGATCGAGCCCTGCATCGGGCTCCCTGCTCAGCAGGGAGCCTGCTTTTCCCTCTCTCTCTGCCTGCCTCTCTGCCTACCTGTGATCTCTATCTCTGTGTCAAATAAATTTTTTAAAAAACCTTAAAAAAACCCTAATGCCATTCTTCTATTAACATTTACAGAATCTCCTTTAAATGTAGCATCACATATTTTGCTCTATTACCTGCCTTTATCCTAATGCTAGGTTACAGTAACCTCCCATGTCATGTTAGTAGCCTCCTATAGCATGTTTTTATAATATCTGATTACTGGCGTTACACATCTTTAAATGCAGCCTTTCTTACATTTTATTTAAGAAAGCATTTTACCGTTACATGCTCCCACTTACGTTTTATGAAACTATCCAGATGCTTTAGTTATTTCTTCCCCCTTTAGTTATATCTTCCCCATTCGTGCCTTCGTTGTCACTGGCAACACATTGGATGGTTTAACAGATTTGAGGGCATATAGTCTTTGCTAATGTGCACTAGAGGTCTTATCCTAAATCTTAATTGCTGCTGGCATTACCTGAGGACAGTGCTTTTTGCATTTCAAAACGACAGCCACAGAGCAAACACTAACAACTTAAAGTCTTCTTTGAAAGGCTCATTTTCAGTGATGGGCATCACCGCCATTGTTTTCTCCAGGAGGGGACTTAGGTTTTGAATATGAAATACCTTCACTTCAAAATTCAAATGGCATCCAAAGGTGAAATGTGAAGTCTCCTTGCTCCTGCTTCCCAGCAGCTCATTTTCGAAGGCAACAGGTGGCTTCCAGGAATATTTTATGCCAATGCAAAATCGTAATATGGATATACATGTGTATGCCTTTATATGTTTGTGCTTAGGTATGTATGACATACATAAGCTAAGTACACACACATAACTATAGAGAGCATCTCACATTTGTGCATAGTTTCCCTGCTGTGTAAATGTACTATAAATATATGTATGCGTATTTCTGATTGTGTATAATGTGCTAATGTCTTCTTTATTATCTCCCCACCTTACCCAAATGCTAGCACACATACTTCTGCCCCTTGGTATCTATCTATCTACTGAATGAACAATATATCTTTAGGATAATCCCCCCTTTTTTTATTATAGGACTTCTCAAACATACACAGATGTAGTGACAATGGCATCAGGAACCCCATAGACCCTCCACTCGGTTTTAGCAACCATCAACACCTGCCTAAACTTGGATCGAATGTATTCCCACTTGCTCCCCAAACCATTCCCTCACTCCAATTATTTTGACATTAATTCTGCATAGCGTACGATTTTGCCTGCAAAATTTTAGTGTCTATCTCCAAAATACCAGGACTCTGTTTGTAGCCATTTTATCATACCTACAGCTTCCTGTGGAGCAACCACCTGAATGGACAGATAAGGAAACGGAAGTTGAATTATCATATGCACGAGAATGAACAACCACTTCTTTTTTTTTTTTTTTTAGATTTTATTTATTTATTTATTTGACAGACAGAGATCACAAGTAAGCAGGGAGGCAGGCAGAGAGAGAGAGGAAGGGAAGCAAGCTCCCCGCTGAGCAGAGAGCCCAAGGTGGGGCTCGATCCCTGGACCCTGGGATCACGACCTGAGCCGAAGGCAGAGGCCTTAACCCACTGAGCCACCCAGGCGCCCCTGAACAACCATTTCTTTAACATTGTCACGTTGCCAGGCTTCAAACGTTTAAAAAAATTATGTTTGATTTGGGATCCAGTAAGACACTGCAGTTGCAACCAACCAACTGTATTTCTGTGTCTCTTTAAATCTAGGTCTCCCCTATGTTTTTCACCCCTTAAATTTTTTGAGGAGGGTGAAGAAATTGGATAGTTTGCCCTGTGGAATTCCTCACAGTCCGAATCTCGGTGGTTGCGATCGACTGGGAGTTTAAATTCCAGGAGGATATTTGTTCCACGTTTGCTGGGTTGTAAGCTTGTTTCCTAGAATCTACTCTCCTTCGATCCTCCTCTCCTGGAGGTAACTCCCCAGAAGTGGGTCAAAAGATCGGCAGAAATTAAAGGGTTTTGAGAAGCGTTAGCCACCTGGCCTCCAAAGTCTGTGACCAACCGAAATTGACTTTCATGGGGCTTCTTCATTCCAGACATCCTTGCCACGTCCCGCTTGAGAGAGCTTCTCAGATCGGTGCCCTGGTATCTCAGTGCTATGGGAAGCAGGTGCCTGCCCCTGCTCTCAGGTGAGTGCTCATGACCCCCGCATCCTAGTTTGGGTGGCTCCCCCCAGTTTGGCACTCTGTGCCGAAATGATTGTGTGCACCAGTCCTATCAGAAACTCTCATGCTGAGTCTCTTAGTTGCTCTCCCCAAGCAAAACTGAGACAAAGACTTGGATGTAAGTATTTTAATCGGGAAGGGATCCCAGGAGGCACAAGGGAGGGAGTGGAGGATGCCAGACCGGGAGGAGACAAGAGCCGATGAGGGGTGTGTTAATGAAGAGTTACTCTGTGGGTAAGTGGCACTCAGTCCTGTTGGGGCACCTCCAAGAGGGAATGCCTTATGTGCATCCGCAGGGCAAGGACACTGGGCCATTTACCCTCAGTCCTCATCCCTTGCTGCGAGATAGCCACTCCCGCATAATTCCCAAATATTTTGGGCTTGCCCTCCACAGGCTGCAGAAAATGCCCTCTTACAGAAAGATAGCTTTTTGCATGCATAGGACCCCCCTCTGGGGAAGGCTAAAGGGGACGCTTGAAGGACCTGCCACACTGGTCAGACCACCTAGAGGGGCCATGTTTGGAGTATTACAGCTTAGTAGTTAAATAACCTGGATCCACCCACTGTTCTGCTCTGGGATTTTGGTTCTTCAAGGCAATACACAGACACCACAAGAGGACTCAAATACAGTTTAAGGCAGGTTTGGGAAGGAGATCTTATTAGCAAGCATGTGATGTCCAATACTCTATGTCAGGGATGGACAAACTTTTTCTATAAAGGGCCAGATAATTACTGTTGTCAGCCCTGTGGGTGGGTATTTGGTCTCTCTCTGAACGCACCGACTCTGTCTGTACCGCCATGTAACAGCAGCCCCAGGCCTTCTCAGACTGATGGGCATCTCTGTGTTCCAGTAAAACTCGATTTATCCACATAGAAATTTGAGTTTCATATCATTTTCATGTACCATGACATTTTGATTGTTTTTAGCCATGTAAAAACTGAAAACCGTTCTTAACTCACAGGCTGTATAAAAGCTAGTCCTGGTCTGGGTTTGGCCTGAGGGCAATGATTTGCTGACCCATGCCCCATAGGAATCAAATATTTCTTTTTGTGAAGAGAACATTTGCAGGGAAAGTACTGATATATGAGCATTTTTTGACTTACAGACATGCCATGTCCTGTGATTCAACCCAATACCATGAATCCTTAAAGGTGATGAGTACCCATAATACAGAGCATAATGAATATTACAGAGGATGTAGGAAAAGCAGGTGTTGACCTGTCCAGGGGACTTGTTCTGTTCTGTGATAATCCAAACGGGCCATAGGCAGATTTCTTACTCCTCCCCCTTCCATGTGATACAAATCCAAATTACCTGGATTTTACTTGTCAAACTTAAGCCATTTGGGGGCGGTGTTAGCTATGAAAGTAGATGCCTCCAGGTTTTTTTTAAAAAGATTTTATTTATGTGAGAGAGAGAAAGAGAGAGCAAGTATGCATGAGTTATGGCAGGTGGGTAGGGATAGAGGGGGAGGGAGAGGGAGAGAGAACCTGAAACCTATTCCGTGCTAAGTGGGGAGGCCTACTGGGTCTCCATCTCACAACCAGGAGATCACGATCAGAGCCCAAACCAAGAGCCCAACGTTCAACCAACGGTGCCACCTAGGCACCCCTAGATGCCTCCAGGTTTTAGCCAAGCATCCCAGCACAACCTGCTTGCAATGAAAGGGATGCAGGAAAATCTGTCTTTCAAGTGCCTGGTTATTTGCCACCTATGTACCTCGAGGAAGTGATATTAGGAAGCGTGTGGGGAAGTTTTCCGCATGTCTGATTTCATCCCAGACTTTAATATAAAGCTTTATCTAAAAATGTGGGAGACATTTTTAGATCATTCTACAAAATGGACCATGCCCCAGACAGGCTCATCCTTTCCACATTCGCCACGGTTTTGGACTCCAGGATTCTTATGGTCTGTGCTATTCAGATCCCCTCTTACTCCAGAGAAAACATGGGTTTTTAGCAGTCAGACCCGTCCTGTGCAGGACGACAGCCACAAACCAACTGTGGCTCCTGAGCACTCCAAACTAGGCCAGCCACCGTGGAGATC
Organism: Martes martes; assembly: GCF_963455335.1. Taxonomy (NCBI): domain Eukaryota; kingdom Metazoa; phylum Chordata; class Mammalia; order Carnivora; family Mustelidae; genus Martes; species Martes martes. The sequence goes on along the minus strand of NC_137888.1, from coordinate 212,547,850 downwards.
AGCTGCACATGCAAATTCCTACTTGGTTTCAAAGACTATCTTACCCACAGAAAAGATCGTAAAATACTTTATGAATAATTTGTCAGATATTCAATGCGGGTCAAAAGGATCACCTCTTGGCTCTATCGTGTTAAATGTAATGAAACTAATCACCCCTGTTTTTCTTTGCCTTTAAAAAAATGTGGCTACTAGAAATTTTAAAAGGACCCATGTGACTTGTACTTTGTCGCCATCGGACAAGGTGGGGTAGAGGTCTGGACAGGCCCAGAAAGACCAATGCATATGGAGGAGGCTGGCACTTGGCCTTTTGGTACTAGATTTGGAGAAAAAGAGCTTTCTGAGCCACTGGTTTTCCAGAAATTGGGACACACAGCTTGTGATACTGTGATTTATAATAAGAAATACATACTTGGGCTTTGTCCCCATTTCCCGCACACAGTTCTTAGAACCCTTGGCGTTCCCGTTTCCGTTTCCGAGGGGAGAGAGATAAAGGTGTCTTCTGTTATGGTAATGAGGCGATTTGGGAAACTCACAGCTGGTCAGGGGATAGGGGCGGGGCTGGGAGAGGAGCCAATCATGTGCTTTGAAGGCTGGACCTTTCAAGAGGAGCTGGAGAGTGAATCCCGGGCCAAGGGCCAAAGATCCAATCAACCCTGAGGGTGCGAGGTAGCCTCCTGAGGCCGGGGAAGGCTGGTCTGCTGGGGCTGGTGAAGCTGGAGGCCTGGGGAGAGTGGCCACCTAGAGAGGGCATGGAGGTTCTGCGCCCCTCCCCAGCGCCTGGCCCCGCCCCTCACCTGCCTCAGGTGTTCCCAAGTGATACCTTTTCCTAATAAACCAGCAATCTAGTAGCTGGACTCTTTCTCTGGAGTCCTGAGTTGCTCTAGCAAAGTAATGCAACTCAAGGAGGTGGTGATAACCTAGGCTTTCCATGGCTTCTAAAGTTGGAGGCAGGCTTGTGGGAGCGAGCCCTTAACCTGTGCGATCTGATACTGTCTCCGGGTAGATGGTGTTGTATTGGAGGACACCCCGCTGGTGTCAGAGCACTGATTGTTGGTGTGAGGAACACCCCTCCTGGAGTCCCCCCTACCCCAGCTTGAAATTGGGTGCAAACCCTCTTACAGCTGCAGCCAGATGGCCCTGGCATGCTTCCGTAGTAGATGCCCGCTGCGACTCCGGTGTTTGTAGCCTGCTTGGAAGGACCTGCGGTGAAGTTAGCTCACGTATGCCCCGGCAGTGGGAGACGAAACCCCTACCCCCATGGGCTTCAGCCAAGCTGAACTGTCCTCTTCTCTCTGTGCCAGGTCTGAGTGTCCTGCTGGCTTTGTCAGGATCAGATGCCCAGAATTCTGGAGGTGAGTTTACTTATAACCAAATGCCAGGGAAAGGAAATTAGGATCCGGAGACCACATGAATCTCTTCCGCCTTCTACCTTTTCCTTGCAGCTCCCAAGCACTGCTCTCCCTTCACCATCATCACCACCACTTACGTAGCTCTTGCTTTGCACCCGGCTCCATGCCAAGCAAATTCTGCACACATCCCATTCAGTCCTGGCATTCCTGCAGAGAAGGTCTGGACCGTATTCTCACTTGAGCACTCAACAGTGCTCTAGGGAAGTAACTGGCTCAAGGTTGCACAGCTGGTGGATGGTGGAGTCTGTCCTTTCTTTCCCAGAGCCTGTGTCTAAGTCATGGCAGGAGATACTTTTATTTTTACCCCACGTCTTGGGTTGGGTGCCCCCCAGAAGCACACCCTGAGAAAGGGACCTGAGAGCAACTTGTTTAGCTGGGAGGTGATCCTGGGAAGTTCCAGCTGAGAGTAGGAAATTTCCTGGGAAGGTGAGGAGCCCTAAGGGTCCATTGTTAAGCAGTTGAGGGGGGGGAGGGGACATAGTAAAGAGCATGCCCTCCAGCACCCCGGCATGAGTCCCCACCATGAGCAAGGAAGCTGTTACCTTCTTATTTATCTTTTTAAACTTGCGGTAAAATATACATAACATAAAATTCACCATTGTAATCATTTCTCCGTGCACAGCCTCAAACACATTCACACTGCCGTATAACCATCCCCACCCTCCACCTCCAGAACAGGTTTCAAGCTCTTGCCAGACTGACATTCCCCCCAAGAAGCAGCAGTCCCCCATTTCCCCTCCCACCAGTACTCGTTCTGTCATTAGGAATTTGACTCTTCTAGCGGCCTCCTATAAGTGGCATCAAACAGTAGTTCTCCTTTTGCGACTGCTTTATTTGCATACCTTAATGTCTTCAGTTCACCCATGTGGTGGCAGGTGTTGGGATTTCCTTCTTTCTTAAAGCTGACTAAAATTCCAGGGTATGGATGGACCACACTGTGTTTATTCATCTGTCCATGGACACTTGGGGTGTTTCTACCTTTTGGCTACTGTGAATAATGCTGCTATGAACATGAGTGTGCAAATATCTCTTCAAAACCTGCTTTCCGTTCTTCGGGCTATATACCCAAAAGTGGTATAGGGTATTTCTAATTAAAAAAAAAAAATTGTTAAGACTTGCCAAGCTGCTTTCCACAATACGTGCACCATTTTACATGCCTACCAGCAGCGCACAGGGTTACAGTTCCTCCGCCTCTTGCCAATACTTGTTTTCTTTTTTTTTTTTCTGATAATAAAAAAGCTCCACCCTTTCTTTTAACACACTGACTCATGTCTGTCATTAATTGAAGGAACTGCTCCATTGCTAGCACACCATGTCGTGAGCACAGAGGACTCTGGTGGCCAGAGAAAGCCACACAGGTGCTGACAGTTGGAAGTTCTACCGTTGAGCAGAAGTGGTGTTGGTGGCAGAGGCTGGATGTGGGTGGGGCAGGCACACAAGCATGTGTCCCACAGTGGGAGGGGTGCATGGTGGAGGCCAACAGAGCTATTCCTAAAAGGGCATTTTTCTGACTACAGCATCTGGGACATTGTAAGTACTCAAGGAATCTTTCTTGAATGAGTGAGTAAATTAATGAAAGGATCCTATGTTCCCTGCAGCTTCCTGCCCCACGTGCCCTGAAAATGCCAGCTGTTCCAACAGCACCCACTGTGTTTGTAACGATGGATTTCAGTCTCTGTCTGGGAGGAGCTACATCAAGCCCCACGAGACATGTGAAGGTAGAGACTCAATCCACGACATCCTGAGACCTGGAATGGAGGTGGGGGCATGTGTGGGACACTAATGAGGCAAAGATGCAGTCATACTACAAGATAGAACATATCAGAGCTGTCTCAGGGCCCTTAGAGAAGTCCCTATCCTTGTGTCCCCCTCGCTCTCCCTGAAGCTTGTTTGATGTCTTTAGAGGAAGGTAGAGTTCCCAGGACCCTTGAAGTTTCAAGCATCAGTTTTGTTGGTCTGTCTGAGAATCCCACAAGAGTGCGGACCATGTCTGTTTTGTTCATTACAGTAAGCCAAAGACAGAGAATATGTCACATCACAGAGGCCCGATAAAAAAGTGTTGTCCAAGAGAAGAAATGAGTGACTTACTATCTTGACAGACATCTTCCATGATCTGGCCCCAACTCAGATCTTGACACTCAATATCTTCTATGATTTGGCCTCAACTACTCATTGTCCAAGAGAACAAATGAATAACTTACTATCTTCACACTCAGTATCTTCCATGATCTGACCCCAACTCTACTGCCGTTCCCCTTTTCACTACTCCCCTCTACTCCAGTCCAAATCCTTTCTCATTTCCACAAATTCTAAAGGCCCATTTGACTGCCAAAGAGAAAAACCACCCCAGAATATCTGATTGGTGGAAGTGTGTAAATTCAGAAGGCAAAGCAGACCGTGGTAAATGACTTAGGATTTATTTTACTTGATCGTGGCAAAATACAAATAACGTAAAATTTACCAGTTTAACTGTTTTTGTGTATAGCCCAGTGGCATCAAACACACTCACACTGCTGTGCAGTCATCCCCACCATCCGTCTCCAGAACTTTCCCCAAACTGAGACTTCTGTCCCTATGAGGCACTGACTGCCTGCCCCCTGCCCCACTTCTGGCTCCCACCAGCTACTCTATGTCTGTGGATGTGACTCCTCTAGGGACCTCCTATAAGTGGAATCATACAACATTGGATGTATCTATTTTTGAAACTTTTTAAAAGAGTTTAGGGAATTCTCTATTACCCCTTCACCAAATGCCCCGAAGGTTCACCAACAACATGGCCACACTACAATGATGAAAGCTAGGGAATTGATATTTATATAAGGATGTTAAACAAAAACAGACTTTTTTCCCAGTTTCACTGTTTTTTTTCCCCAATGCTCCCCCTTTTTTTCCTGCTTCAAGAATTATTTCAGGGTCCCATTTAGTTGCCACGCTCCTGAGCCGGGAATCTGTCTTTTCTGGTCTTCTGTGAAGACACCAGACATGCTCTTTTGCACTTTGCTTTTTTCACTTAACAGTATATCCTAGAAATTATTCCAAATCACCCAGAGATCTTCCTTCACTCTTTTATGTAGCTGTGTGGATGAAGCATAGTTTATTCGACCTTCTTCTGCATGGGGACAATTTACTGGAATCCTTAGGCTTGTTCCAGTATTTGTGGGAGATGTGTCTTTAGCGTAGAGTCCTAGTGCTGTGAATCGTGTAAGACTGATGATTCACAGACTTGTACTCCTGATGCAAATAATACATTATATGTTAATTTTAAAAAGCAAGCTGAAGTAGAGCCCTGAGGGTGAGGTGCCTTAGCTAAAAGGTAAATCCATATGTAGCTTGATTAGCTATCCCAAATTTAATTCTAGAAAAGTTGTACCAATTGGCATTCTCACCAGCAATGCATAAAAGCACCTGTCTCCCCACGGCCTTCCTGAAAAAACATGTTGTCAGAACGCATTGCCAGTCTACTTGGTGAGAAATGGTGTATCAGTAGATTTTTTGTGATTTACTCTAATGATGAACAATTTTTCTTATTAACATATAATGTATTATTTGCCCCAGGGGTAAAGGTCTGTGAATCATCAGGCTTACACATTTCACAGCACTCACCATAGCACATATCCTCCCCAATGTCCATTACCAAGCCACCCTATCCCTACCCCTCCCCCCAGCAACCCTCAGTTTGTTTTATGAGATTAAGAGTCTATTGGGGCGCCTGGGTGGCTCAGTGGGTTAAGCCTCTGCCTCACCTCAGGTCATGATCTCAGGGTCCTGGGATTGAGCCCCACATTGGGCTCTCTGCTCAGCAGGGAGCCTGCTTCCCCACCCCCACCCCCGGCCGCCCCCCGCGCACCGCCTGCCTCTCTGCCTACTTGTGATCTCTCTCTCTCTCTTTCTGTCAAATAAATAAATAAAATCCTTTTTAAAAATGAGTCTTTTATGGTTTGTCTCCCTCCCAATCACATCTTGTTTTGTTTTTTCCCTCCCTACCCACCACGACTCCCCACCCTGCCTCTCAAATTCTTCATATCAGAGAAAGCATATAATTGTCTTTCACTGATTGATTTATTTTGCTTAGCATAGTACCCTCTAGTTCCATCCACCTCATTGCGAATGGCAAGATTTCCTTTCTTTTGATGGCGCATAGTATTCCATTGTATATATATACTACATCTTCTTTATCCATTCATCTGTTGATGGACATCTAGGCTCTTTCCATAGTTTGGCTATTGTGGACACTGCTGTTATAAACATTTGGGTGCACGTGCCCCTTTGAATCACTACATTTGTATCTTTAGGGTCAATACCCAGTAGTGCGATTGCTGGGTCATAGGGTAGCTCTATTTTCGACTTTTTGAGGAACCTCCATACTGTTTTCCAGAGTGGCTGCACCAGCTTGCATTCCCACCAATAGTGTAGAAGGGTTCCCTTTCTCTGCATCCTCGCCAACATCTGTCGTTTCTTGACTTGTTAATTTTAGCCATGCTGACTGGTATGAGGTGGTATCTCATTGTGGTTTTGATTTGTATTTCCCTGATGGCGAGTGATATGGACCATTTTTTCATGTGTCTGTTGGCCATTTGGATGTCTTCTTTGCCAAAATGTCTGTTCATGTCTTCTGCCCATTTCTTGATTGGATTATTTGTTCTTTGGGTGTTGAGTTTGCTAAGCTCTTTATAGATTTTGGATACTAGCCCTTTATCTAATACATCATTTGCAAATATCTTCTCCCATTCTGTCAGTTGTCTTTTGGTTTTGTTGACTATTTCCTTTGCCGTGCAAAAGCTTTTGATCTTGATGAGGTCCCAGTAATTCATTTTTTTCCCTTGCTTTCCTTGCCTTTGGCGATGTTTCTAGGAGGAAGTTGCTATGGCTGAAGTCAAAGAGGTTGATGCCTGTGTTCTTTGATGGATTTCTGTATCACATTGAGGTCTTTCGTCCATTTTCAGTCTATTTTTGTGTGTGGTATAAGGAAATGGTCCAGTTCCATTCTTCTGCATGTGGCTGTCCAATTTTCCCAACACCATTTGTTGAACAGACTGTCTTTTTTCCATTGAACAGTCTTTCCTGCTTTGTCGAAGATTAGTTGTCCATAGAGTTGAGGGTCTATTTCTGGGCTCTCTATTCTGTTCCATTGATCTATGTGTCTGTTTTTGTGCCAGTACCATACCATCTTGATGATGACAGATTTGCAATAGAGCTTGAAGTCTGGGATTGTGATGCCACCAATTTTGGCTTTCTTTTTCAACTTTCCTCTGGCTATTTGGGGTCTTTTCTCGTTCCATATAAATTTTAGGATTATTTGTTCCATTTCTTTGAGAAAAATTGATGGTATTTTGATAGGGATTGCATACATGTATAGATCACTCTAGGTAGCATAAACATTTTCACAATATTTGTTCTTCCAATCCATGAGCATGAAATGTTTTTCCATTTCTTTGTTTCTTCCTCAATTTCTTTCATGAGTACTTTATAGTTTTCTGAGTACAGATTCTTTGCCTCTTTGGTTAAGTTTATTCCTAGGTATCTTATGGTTTTGGGTGCAATTGTAAATGGGATCGACTCCTTAATTTCTCTTTCTTCTGTCTTGCTGTTGGTGTACAGAAATGCAGCCGATTTCTGTGCATTGATTTTATATCCTGACACTCTATTGAATTCCTGTATGAGTTCTAGCAGTTTTGGAGTGGAGTCTTTTGGGTTTTCCATATAAAGTACCATATCATCTGCAAAGAGTGATAGTTTGACTACTTCTTTGCTGATTCAGATACCTTTTTTTCCCTTTTTGTTGCTGAGACTAGGACTTCTAGTACTATGTTGAATAGCAGTGGTGATAGCGGACATCCCTGCTGTGGATGGGGAAAAGTTCTCAGTTTAAATAACTAAGAGGCATTAAGTGTCTAAGATACACAATATAAGCAAAATATACACAAGCACTTAATATGTAAGAGGTTTTAATTTGGTCACTCATTGGTGATTATCATTCTGACACATACAACCCTCTACCTGAAACATACCCATAGCTTGATATAACCCACAGACTAATTGGAGTTGCAACTATTGGTTCAATGCACTTACTTGTCCTGAGTCCTTCCAACAGAGAGAATAAGTGTGAGTCATTGGCTCAGGGCAACTTCTGTCTGTGGGTCCCTTTGCTTGAACCTCAACTCTGGTCCATCAGATAGATGTGGCAGATAGATGCAGAACACATGAATATTGCACGTGCCAGGACCTTGACAGTGGGAGCCTCTTGCCTCTCTTGCTCTATCTCTTTCTTTGCTACTTGCTCTGTGTGTGTGTGTGTGTGTGTGTGTGTTTAATTTTCTCTGTGTTTTAAATTGATTAAACAAACTTTGTGATCTGAGTCTTGAAAGAACCACTTGTCCTTCATTCAGGGGTTTGACATATCACCATCATCATACTCTAAAGCTCCATATGTACTTGGGTCTGTTTCTGGACTTTGAGTCTATTTCCCTGGACTCTTTGTCAATTCATGTGCCAGCATTCATTTTATTGAGGCTTTAAAGTGTGTTTCAGTATCTTATTAGACGAGTCCCCACTGCAGAGGTTTTCTGGTTATTCTTACATGATTGTATCCACTGTCTTACTCCTTAAAGTCTAGCTAGATGTTTTTCACTAGGATTGTATTGTATTTATACATCAACTGAAGGAGAACTATCACCTTTATGATATGGAGTAATCTTCTCCAAGAACAGATGCTTATGAATGAGGGTGGGTAATGGAGACTCCCTGTGCAAGGGAAGATAGTGTAGTTTGATGAGAATGAAAAATGAAGTTTTTCTTTTGATTTGCAGATATTGATGAGTGTACGGCTGGGCTGTCAAAGTGCAAGAAGGAATCATACTGCAGAAATGAAATTGGAAGTTACTACTGCAGCTGTTCCTCAAATCGTTTCTTAAACTTGCTGGCTAGATTCTTCAAGTTAGATAATGAAGTGTGTTATGGTAAGGATTTCCAAGTACTTTCCACCATGAAAAAGGAGTGGGGGAGGGTAGACTTTGAGAGCTCCATTGATTTCAGGCCAGAGTAAGAGAACAGAGATTTGTCCTGGCCCTTGTCCTGCATCCTACTCTGGTTCCTGGTAATCATTTCCCAGAAGGCATCACCCAAGCCTCCAGCACCAATCAACGACCTTATGCATCTGCCTTGCAAGAGTATGTCTCCTGTCTGGGTCCCTTTCTTGAGCTTCCAAAATGACATCTCAGATTTTCTGCTGGACTTCCCTACTTGTTTCTCCCTCTCTCACTTTAAATTCAATTTCTACATCTATTTATCTGTCTATATACTAAACCCTATGAGTTCACGCTGATACCTAAGATTCCCATCCAACACCAGGGCTCCTTCTAGCCTTCCCTCTGTCCTTGTTTGTGGCTGCTTCTGCCACACGGAGAATGTGGCTCTCAATGACCACAACATGTTCACCTATTTGCTCATTCCTAACATAATTCCATGTTTTAAGTTCAATAGATTGGACTTAATTTCTGCCTCTACCACTTATCAGCTGACTTTTGGGTAATGACTCAACTTTTATATGCCTCACCTGTAATTGGGAATAATAACAGCATCTACTGTATGAGTTATGTATTACTACATAACAATTACCCCAAAGGCAGTGGCTTAAAACAACAATATTTTCTCACAGTCACTGGAGGCCAGGAATCTAGGTATAACTTCTCTGTGTCCTCTGTTCCAGGGTTTCTCACAGTTACAATCAAAGTGTTGGGTAGGGATGCAGTCTCATCTGAAGGGTCATCTAGGGGCAGATCTGCTTCCAAGCTCACTCATGTGGTTGATGGCAGGATTTAGTTCTTTCAAAGCCACTGGACTGAAGGCCTCAGTTTCTTCCTGGTGGTTGGAGAGAGACCACCCTCAGTTCTTAGATATGTCAGCCTCTCCAGCTTGCTTTGTTGTAGCAAGCACATGAGAATAGCCAGAAAAAGAGTGTGACAAAAGTAGAAATTGTAGTCTTTTATAACCCAGTCTCAGCAGTGATGTCCTAACACTTTTTCTGTGTTCTGTTCATTAGCAGTGAGTCACTGGGTCTGGTCAAGGGGAGGGGGGTTCCAAGGAAAAGTAATTGCTGAGTCACTTCAGAAACCTACTTACTTCACGTTCTGGGTGGAATAGAATCTCCTCCAATTCACGTCCATCTGGAACCTGGGAATATGATCTTATTTGGAAAGAAAGGCCTTGCAGATCTAATAAAATCAAGAAGAGGTCACACTAGATGATGTTGGGGCCCTCCATCCAACATGACTGGGGTCCTTATAAGAAGAGGGAAGTGGGGTATAGGGACACACACACATACCGAGGGACATGAAAGGGCAGACACAGAGGCTGGGGTTCTGGTACCACCAGCCAAGGGACACCAAAGATTGCTTGCAACCACCTAGGAGATGCAAAGAAGAATCTTCCTTAGAGCCTTCAGAGAGAGTATGGCCCTGCCAATAATCTTGATTTTGGACTTTTAGCCTCCAGAACCATGAGGAAATAAATTTCTATTGTTTTAAATCCCCCTCGTTTGTGGAACTTTGTTACAGCAGACTTAGGAAACTAATACACCTCACCTACCCATTTTGACTTTTTTAAAAGATTTGTATTTATTTATTTGACAGAGAGAGAGGTCACAAGTAGGCAGAGAGGCAGGCAGAGAGAGAGGGGGAAGCAGGCTCCCTGCTAAGCAGAGAGCCCGATGCAGGGCTCGATCCCAGGACCCTGAGATCATGACCTGAGCCGAAGGCAGAGGCTTAAACCGCTGAGCCACCCAGGCATTCCCGTTTTAATTATTAAGGTGTGTAAAACATTCAGTGCAGTGCTAGCTACCTAGGAAGGCTCAATAAATATTAGCTATCAAGCTACATAAGCCTGTTCTAGAATCTTCTGTGTTTCTTTGCATGAGATAGTGTGTATTAAGGCACTTTATATGCCATGTGTGTAGACAACTACAGGTGTTATTACTGCTTCTGTATTATTAATCAAGTGAACACCCATTCCTTCAGGAAGCCTCCTCTGCACCCTCCACATTCTAAGGCTTCTCTGTGGGCTCCCAAGGTATCTTGTCCTATATATTAAGAAGATGCTGGACCCTTGTAATCACTTAATCATTTATTTGTCATTATTTAACTAGTGACTCTCCCACCAGACTGCAAACCCCACAAGGGAACACCCTTTGTTTCTTTGTCAACTTACTTCCGTAATGTTTAGTATTGTTCCTGGCTTTTAGTAGGTGTGCAGTAAATACTATAGACTTAGTCATTGAACTGGTGGCCCTGCCCTAATCCCCTTTTAAATTTCTACTGTAGAAGACATTTGGGACTTCTTGGAGGGGACTTGGGCGTTGATGGGAAGCATCAGGGAAAGACCCAACTCAAGAGTGATTGGAAAGGGATGTGGCCAGGCGTGTTAACCTTCCACATACCACTCAATGGCTACTTTTTTTTTCCACAGAGGGCTCCAGTGAGGAGACACCATTCTTAGAGAACGGTCAGGTGAGTGAAGTGAAGCTTGGGTCTGGGAGGCAGCTGGCCAGTCTTACCATGTTATTCTCCTGCTCAAATAACTACCATGGCTCCCTCTGCCTTTTAGGACACACCAGCTCCCATGCAGGAATGATTTGTCCTTTCTCCCAGGGGACATCTGGCAATGTCTGCGGATGTTTTTTTGGTTGTCACAGCTCGAGTGCTACTGGGCATCAAGTGGGTAGAGACCAAGGATGCTGCTAAATAGTTATGCCCCGGGGACAGCCTCCCACATTATCTGGTCTCAGATGTCAATAGGCATTGAGAAACCATGGGGAAGGTTTTTAGTGCCTCAGCTGTTGTTCAAAGACCGGCATCAGAAATACAGAGCTTCACTCCACCCCTGTCACCACTTCCCCTCCCCTGTCTTCTTCTGTAAGGTGCTCTTCATGGGTTCCAGACACCTCATCCTTCAGGCCTTCATGTTCCCATAAACACAATGGAGTGAATGACATGCCCTTCACAGGGCTGTGTGTGGTCAATGAGAAGATACCTATCAGGCTGAGAGTGCAGAGCCTACACCTTAATCAATGTTACTGCCTTCTGGACTCACCCATCTACACACAAGATATTCCTGCTTTCTCAAGTTTCAGGAAGAACCTACCTAATTAGCTTTATTTCCTTGAAAGGAAATTCAGAGGAACAAAAGAAACAAGGAGCACATTGCAAAAATGGCTACCCAAATGTTTCAAAAAATGGAAGAGATCATATGGACTGAGGATTTAGCTTCTCCAGGGAAGCATGAGAATTCTACTCTTGGTATAGGTAAGAAACATGGAACATTTTCCTTAGGACCAAAACATTTTAGGAGGCTGATCTTTTGTCAGACCTTGTGTTTATGTTTCTGTGACATGGAGAATTCATTCAAGGGGTTCTTTCCAAATGCAGACCAGCTCCCAGGTGACTTTCCCTGGAAAACTTTTAAATGTTTAGCCTCTCTTGCTTAAAAACTTAAGTCACCCCATCACCAGGTACTCCAGTATACATTTTTAAAAGTTTTTTGATTTTTAAATATTATATGTAAAGACTGAGCTTGCCCATCTGGTTGCGGCTCCGGGAAGAATGGCCATACCCTCTCTTCCCCTGGGTTGCTGTGGCCAGTGGATGCTGCTTAGACCATTTTGACCATCTCATCCCATCAGCCAGAGATGTGGAAGGGAATGCCATCTAGTCTACTTGCATGCAGAAAAGGAAATCATCAGTAGGGGGGCCTTTCAAAGAAGAGAGTTCTTCAACAAATTTCTTTTGCATGAGAAGCGAGCAAAGCAGAACTAACTTTCTTAATGTTTCCAGTCTATGAAATCAAGAGGTGCAATGAGACAAGTGAGAAGACTTTTCTAGAAGCTGGAAATAACACTATGGATATCAACTGTACTGATGCCTTCAAAGGAACTATAGAAGGTACTGTGTTTAAGATGAATTCTCCTGACCTCCAAATCCTAGGCACTATTGTCTCATTTCTAGGTGACTGGGCCAACTTACAAAGGCTTCAAGGCAGGGGGGACTCTACATGGTGACCACTAACCAGGCAATTTGGGGAACACAGTTTTGGGTATTTTGTGACAGGCTGAGGTTCAAACAGTGATCCCTTGGCATGCTTCCTTAAAAGGAACAGGCTGTTGCATGCTCTGTTTCCATGTGATGGTCTGAAAAGGAAGCACTTGAAAGCAACAGATCCTTGTCACCTTAAACACTCTTTCCCTTGAGAAATGTTTTATGATCACCCTATTTAAAATAGCCCCTAGCCTTCCTCTGCCCTGTGAGTTGGCAAACTTTTTCTATGAAAGGACCAGATAGTAATTTTTTTTTCTCAAGTTCTTATTTAAATTCGTTAGTTAACATACAGTGTAATACTGGTTTCAGGTATAGAATTTAGTGATTCATCACTTACATACAACACCAAGTGCTCATCACAAGCACCCTCCTTAATACCCATCATTCATTTAACCCATCCCTCTACCCACTGCCCCTCCAGGAACCCTCAGTTTGTTCTCTACAGTTAAGAGTCTGTTTTATGGTTTGCCCCTCTTTTTTCTTTTTTCCCCCATGGTCATCTGTTTTGTTTCTTGAATTCCACATGTGAGTGAAATAATATGATTTTGCATAATACACTCTAGCTCCACCATGTCATTGCAAAATGCAAGATTTTATTCTTTTTTATGGCTAAGTAATATTCCATCATATGGATATAGATACAGATATATCTCCCACAGCTTCCATCTTTATCCACTTGTCAGTTGATGAACATTGGGCTCTTCCCATAGCTTGGCTAATGTTGATAATGCTGCTATAAACTTCAGGGTGAATGTATCCCTTGAAATCAGTATTTTTATATCATTTGGGTAAATACATAATAGTACAATTGCTGGGTCATAGGGTAGCTCTATTTTTAACTTTTTGAGGAACCTCCATACTGTTTTCCCCAGTGGCTGCACGAGTTTTCATTCCCACCAACAGCATGAGGGGGTTCCTCTTTCTCTGCATCCTTGCCAACATCTGTTGTTTCCTGTGTTGTTCATTTGAGCCATTCTGGCAGGTGTGAGGTGGTAACTCATCATGGTTTTGATCTGTATTTCCTTGATACTGAGTGATGTTGAATATCTTTTATGTGTCTGTTAGTCATCTGTATATCTTCTTTGGAAAAAAGGTCTATTCATGTCTTCTGCCCATTTTTCAACTAGATTATTTGTTTTCTAGATAAGTTTCTTTCTTAAGTTCATTATAAAACTAATCCTTTATCAAGTGTGTCATTTGCAAATATCTTCTCCCATTCCAAAGGTTGCCTTTCAGTTTTGTTGACTGTTTCCTTCACTGTGCAGAAGCTTTCGATTTTGATGAGGTCCCAATAGTTCATTTTTGCTTTTGTTTTCCTTGCTTGCTTGCTTGGGCCAGATGATCGTTGTTATAACGACTCAACTCTGACATCCCAGTGGGAGAGCAGCCATAGATGACATGTAAATGAAGGGGCATGGCTGTGTACCTTATGTACAAAAACAGGTGGTAGGCTGGATTTGATTCTCAGGCCATAGCTTGCCATCCCTGCCTTATTCCACCATCTCATTTAAATTTCTTCACAGCACGTACACTATGCAATTTTTCTTAAGGTGTTTGTTGTCTGTCTCTCCCACTATAATATCAGCTCTCTGATGGCAAGAACTCGGCCTATTTTCTTCACTGTTGTATTACAATGTCTGGAACACTGTCTGGCACATGCTAGATCCTCAATAAATATTTCTTAAAAGAGTGAATAAATATAGGGTCACCTGGGTGGCTCAGTGGTTTAAAACCTCTGCCTTCGATCGGGGCATGATCCCTAGGTCCTGGGATAGAGCTGTGCATTGGACTTTCTGCTCAGCGGGGAGCCTGTTTCTTCCTCTCTCTCTGCGTGCCTCTCTGCCTACTTGGGATCTCTGTCTATCAAATAAATAAATAAAAATCTTTTAAAAAGAGTGAATAAATACAATAATGAAAGAGTGCATGAAAAATATTTCAAAGAGAGAGACCTGGTTCTCTGGAGAGAGTGAAATACCTGCTCTATTTTCTCCAGAAAATTCCCAGCTACTGATTAATCTTCACTCCTGATGGTGAGCTGTCAGATGGAGAAGGGAGAGGGGAAAGAGCTACAAATGACTTGATGTTTAAAATGGAGTAAATAATAATAGAGGTGGAAAGTAGCTTTGACGAAAACTGGGGATGGTGGTTCACAAATAATTGCAGTTTAAGAAATACTACATTGTGTGACAGAGCATCATATGTGAATTTACCTTCTGTGAATTAAATTATTCTTGCATGAAAAGGGGAGGGAAGGAGGATGGGAGAGGGAGAAACAGAGAAAGATGGAGGGAAGAATGAGAAAATGAATTAAAAGAATGTGTCATCCTGCATACCTTTCCTTACCTTTCTAAATTAGATAGCCCAGGGGCACCTGGGTCACTCAGTGGGTTAAGCATTGCCTTTGGCTCAGGTCATGATCCCAGGGTCTTGGGATGGAGTCCCGCATCAGGCTCTCTGCTCAATGGGAAATCTGCTTCTCCCTCTCCCTATGCCCCCTGCTTGTGTTCCCTCTCTCACTGTGTCTCTCTCTGTCAAATAAATAAATAAAAATCTTAAAAAAAATATTAGATACCAGAGTGAGCTTGAGATGGAAAATGGGAATATGTGGTCTCCTCACTCCCATCTGAGTTCCACCTGCTCTTTTGAGGACATCTTGCCTCATGGCTCTGATTTTGATGTCTAAGGGCTCATATATATTTTTACAATACATTAATGGATATTTTGCACACATATCTTTTATAAGGTGTGATACATTATAATATGTATTACATATACAAAATGCTATACCCCAAACCATACACAAGGTATTGATGGGACAACATAAAGGATTTCCAAGGGTGATTTTGACTATATGTAATGTTTGCCTTATGACTCTCAACAAGGCACTGATTTCCCATAATATGGATGCCCTCTAAAGTGATTTCTCTCCTGTTTTCTCAGATAGAAGTGCAGTTGCACTTGTCACTTATCAGTCTCTTTGGGATATGCCAAATGGGTCCTTTTTTAATGATGGAAGAGGGACACAGGAAGTGAAACTGAACTCTCATGTTGTGAGTGGCACCATTAGTACGAAGAAAAAAGTGTATCTGTCTGAACCTGTGTTCCTGACCTTCCAACATGTTCAGGTGAGCAAAATCCAGAGCTGGTTCTCTGTACATTACCTCAAAGAGGTGTGTTACGGTCCTGCCAAGAAAGAGAATCCAGCTCTGCTTGTTCAGAGTTAACAGAAATGTTGAGGTACCCAGAGATTGGCACCAGGGGAAGCTATTATCACGTGTAAGGCCAAATAGGCAATGGAGGGATGGGCGTTGTTGAGCCCAGTGAGAGCTGGAGAAATGCAGGAGGGTTGCCCTGCTGGAGACGGCGATATCCTGAAGCAGAAGAAGCATCTAGAAGAAACGCCTGACTTCCTCCTCCTCTCATCTAAGGACTTCTCGCTGGTTCCTCTCATTGGTTGTCCCAATGAATGCTTGGGTAAAGCAGTTCATAAGGGTCAATCCCTGGGGCTCTGAGATGACCAGAGAAGGACAGGATAAAGGAAGAATAAAGCCCACAGCAGGTGTGGTCCTATAAAACTCTTCCCCACAAGTGTTCTAGATAGTGGAATTTTCCCATTCCAGTTTCCAATGCAATGCATCCATAACTAACCTGTAAAATTGAGATAATAAAACCAGGAAAAGCCCTACTTTCAGGCTATTCTCTTTCAGCCTGGTGGTACAAGAACAAAATCTTTCTGTGTCTACTGGAATGGATCAGAAGAGGGGGGCGTCTGGTCAACAGAGGGCTGCCATCACGTGAGGAGCAACCAGTCACATACTGAATGCAAGTGCTTCCACCTCTCCGGCTTTGCTGTCCTCGTGGCTCTTGTTTCCGAGGTACCAAGATTCATGGCCCCCTCCTGGTATCTGACTGTATCCAAGAAACTGTGCGATTGTCCTCTCCGTGTCTTAGAAAAGGACTCTGAGATAAGGAGTCAAGTGGGAGTAGTTTACTCGAGAGGTAATTCCAGGAAGCACCAATAAGGAGCTGGGAAATGAAACAAGAAAAAACAGAAGCTAATGCAGACAGCATTATCATGCCGCTCATCACGTTGGGCATCTGGAACCTAATTCCCTCTAGAGTATTTGGGAGTTAGTGTAGGAGATGCAGTTGAGGTCATCCTAACTGAACTGCAAGAGAGATAGGCTACCTATACACAACCTCCTCTCAGGCGTTGGTTGAAAGCTGCATTAATTCTGGCAGAATTCCGTCCATGGGCGTGGGCAGAGTAAGCTCAAGCTAGCAGAGAAAGCCCTCAAACACTAGGAAGTTGGGTTGTCAGCCCCTATAGTGGCCAGGTTTGGGGTCTAAGAGGATCGGAAATCAAACATCCGTTACTCTGCAAGAGACAGTTACAACGGGTCAGACAGGAAAGAAGGCAACTGACTGTCACCAATGAAAAAGTATAGGTCCTTGAACTTCCCAGGTCCCAACCACATCTAGGATAAGCCAGATTTAAAGAAATTTACCTAGCTTCTTATCCTATTTCTTTAAAGCTCTCAATTATTGAACATTCACTCTATGACAACCATTGTATTACACATTTAAATGCATGGCCTCATTTCCGTCATTCAACAAATTTGCATATGAATGCCTACTATATGCCAGATGCTGTTCTAGGCATTGAGGATACAGCAGAGAACAAAACAGATAAAGAAATTCCAACCTTCATGGAAATGACTTTGGAGAGCTATGTTGTCCAGTAGGATCACCAGCCACATGTGGCTGTTGGGCACTTGAAATGTGGCTAGTGTGTCTTGAGAATGAACTTTTAAATTTTATTTAATTTTAATTTATTTAAATTAAGAAGCAGTGTGAAATATGTTTCCATCAACTACAACTTCACTGGTAGGGCTTCATTTCACTTTTATCACTGAAAATAAAAGTATCTGAATTCAGATGTGTTGTAAGCCTAAAATACATCCTGGATTTCAAAGGCTTAATTATGGAAAAAAGTATCAAATATCTCATTAATAATTATTTTACACTGATTGTAATTTGAACTGATTGCATTGTTGTTATATGACTATATTCAACACATTGGACTGATAATATTTTAAATATATACTATTAAATTAATTTGACTTGATTCTTTTCACAATTTTAAAGATACGGCTACTAGCAAATTTAAATTTTCCACATATGACTTACATTTTCCTTTTGGACAGCGTCAGGCTAGTGGCTTTGGTTTTTCAACAGCCTTGTGTGGTGAATGTTATTAGTATACCCATTTTGAAGATGAGAACATCAAATCTCGGAGAAGTTAAGTCAAGTTGTTTAAAGGACTGAACTGGGAAGCCCATCAGACTCCCCATCAGAAATTAACTGCAGAACTGGAAACTGTAATTTATTTATTTATTTATTTATTATTTTTTTTTCTGTAATTGATTCTTAGGCAGGCTCCATAGCTCAGTGGTTAGAGCACTGGTCTTGTAATTGATTCTTAACTTGGTGGCTCATAGGTGGATCCTGTGCTGACTGTGATCACCTATGTGGGGCTGAGCCTCTCTGTGCTGTGCCTCCTCCTGGCAGCCCTCACCTTCCTCCTGTGCCGACCCATCCAGAGCACCAGCACTTCCCTCCACCTGCAGCTCTCCATCTGCCTCTTCCTGGCCCACCTGCTCTTCCTTACAGGGATTGATCAAACTGAGCCTAAGGTAGGTGATTTAACCAAATCACCTTGTTGTCATCATCAAATCTAGCCATCTTGTCTTGAGGAAGGATGGGGAGAAGGCAAGAGCCAGCAGCAATGGTAACAACATGGATGGAACTAGAGGGAATTATGCCGACATAATGAGTCCATCAGAGAAAGATAAATACCATATGATTTCACTCATATGCAGAATTTAAGATATAAAACAGATGAGTAGGGAAGGGAAAGAAAAATAAGATAAAAACAGAGAGGGAGACAAACTATAAGTGACTTTTTAATTTTTATTTTATTTTTTATTTTTTTAAGTCATCACATTTTTACTATGTTCGGTTAGCTACCATATAGTACATCATTAGTTTTTGATGTAGCGTTCAATAATGTAGTTGTGTATAACACCCAGTGCTCATCACAACATATGCCCTCCCCTACCCTCCTCCCCTCTGAAACCCTCAGTTTGTTTCCTGGAGTCCATAGCCTTTCATGGTTTATCTCTCTCTCTGAGTTGCCCCCCTTCGGTTTTCCCTCCCTTCCCTTATGGTCTTCCGTGCTATCCTTATGTTCTACATATGAGTGAAACCACATGATAATTGTCTTTCTCTGCTCGATTTATTTCACTTAGCATAATCTCCTCTACTTTCATCCATGTTAGTATGAATGATGGGTATTCATCCTTTCTGGTGGCTGAGTAATATTTCATTGTATATATGAGACTGACACACTATCTACTGCGCTAACG
Source organism: Martes martes (assembly GCF_963455335.1). NCBI lineage: Eukaryota > Metazoa > Chordata > Mammalia > Carnivora > Mustelidae > Martes > Martes martes. The sequence goes on along the minus strand of NC_137888.1, from coordinate 212,528,929 downwards.
AGGCACCTAATTTCATTGTATATATGGACTACATCTTCTTTATCTATTCATCTGTTGAAGGGCAGTTTGGCTGTTGTGGACATTGCTGCTAGGAACATTGTGGTACATATGGCCCTTCTTTTTACTACATCTGTATCTTTGGGGTAAATATCCAGTAGTGCAATTGCCTGGTTGTAGGGTAGTTCTATTTTTAATTTTTTGAGGAACCCCCACACTGTTTTCCAAAGTGGCTGCACCAACTTGCATTCCCATCAACAGTGTAAGAGGGTTCCCCTTTCTCCACATCCTCTCCAACACTTATTGTTTCCTGCCTTGTTAAACTTTGCCATTCTAACTGGTGTAAGATGGTATCTCAATATTTTTTAAATTATTTTTATTAACATATAATGTATTATTCTTGATGTGGTTTTGATTTGAATTTCCTTGATGGCTAATGATGATGAACATTTTTTCATGTGTCTGCTGGCCATTTCTATGTCTTCACTGGGGAAGTGTCTGTTCATGTCTTTTGCCCATTTTTTATTATATTATTTTTTAAAATTTTATCTTATTTTTTCAGTGTTCCAAGATTCATTGTTTATGCACCACACCCAGTTCTCCATGCCCTCCTTAATACCCACAACCAGGCTCACCTAACCCCTAGTCCCCCTCCCCTCCAAAACCTTCTGTTTCTCAGAGTTCACCGTCTCTCATGGTTCATCTCCCCCTCCCAGTTTCCCCCAATTCACTTTTCCTTTCCTTCTCCTACTGTCATCCATGTTATTCCTTATGCTCCACAAGTAAATGAAACCATATGATAATTGACTCTCTCTGCTTGACTTATTTCACTCAGCATAATCTCCTCTAGTCCTGTCCATATTGATACAAAAGTTGGGTATTCATCCTTTCTGATGGAGGCGTAATATTCCATTGTATATATGAACCATATCTTCTTTATCCACTCATCTGTTGAAGGGCATCTTTGCTCTTTCCACAGTTTGGTGACTGTGACCATTGCTGCTATGAACATTAGGGTACAGATGACCCTTCTTTTCACTACATCTGTATCTTTGGGGTAAATACCCGGTAGTGTAATTGCAGGGTCATAGGGAAGCTCTATTTTCAATTTCTTAAGGAATCTCCACACTGTTTTCCAAAGTGGTTGCACCAACTTGCATTCCCACCGACAGTGTAAGAGAGTTCCCCTTTCTCCACATCCTCTCCAACACATGTTGTTTACTGTCTTGTTAATTTTGGCCATTCTAACTGGTGTGAGGTGGTATCTCAATGTGGTTTTGATTTGAATCTCCCTGATGGCTAGTGATGATGGACATTTTTTCATGTGTCTGTTAGCCATTTGTATGTCTTCATTGGAGAAGTGTCTGTTCATGTTTTCAGCCCATTTTTTGACATGATTATCTGTTTTGTGTGTGTTGAGTTTGAGAAGTTCTTTATAAACCTTAGATATTAGCCCTTTGTCTGTTGTGTCATTTGTGAATATCTTCTCCATTCTGTGGGTTGCCTCTTTGTTTGATTGTTTCCTTTGCTGTGCAGAAGCTTTTGATCTTGATGAATTCCCAAAAGTTCATTTTCCCTTTTGTTTTCCTTCCCTTTGGAGACGTGTCTTGGAAGAAGTTGTTGTGGCCATGTCGAAGAGGTTACTGCCTATGTTCTTCTCTAGGATTTTGATGGATTCCTGTCTCACATTAAGGTCTTTCATCCATTTTGAGTTTATCTTTGTGTATGGTGTAAGAGAATGGCCCAGTTTTATTCTTCTATATGTAGCTGTCCAATTTTCCCAGCACCATTTATTGAAGAGACTGTCTTTTTCCATTGTATATTTTTTCCTGATTTGTCAAAGATTAGTTGACTATAGAGTTGAGGGTCCTTTTCTGGATTCCCTATGCTGTTCCATTGATCTATGTGTCTGTATTTATGCCAATACCATACTGTCTTGGTGATCACAGCTTTGTTTTAAATATGTTTTTATTTATTTTGAGAGAGAGAGAGTGATTTGAGAGAGAGAGAGCAAGCAGGGGGAGGGGCAGAGATCGAGGGAGACAGAGAATCCCAAGCAGACTCCCTGCTGAGCAAGGAGCCTGACTTGGGGCTTGATCCCATAATCCTGAGTTCATGACCTGAGCCCAAACCAAGAGTTGGTTGCTCAACCACCTTAGGTACATTGTGCCCCAAGAGACTCTTAACTATAGAAAACAAACTGAGGGTTACTGGGGTGGGTGGGGTGATGGGGTAATTGGGTGATAGGCTTTAAGAAAGGCACTTGAGGGGCGCCTGGGTGGCTCAGTGGGTTAAAGCCTCTGCCTTCGGCTCAGGTCATGATCCCAGAGTCCTGGGATTGAGTCCCGCATCAGGCTCTCTGCTCCATGGGGAGCCCACTTCCTCCTCTCTCTCTGCCTGCCTCTCTGCCTACTTGTGATCTCTGTCTGTCAAATAAATAAATAAAATCTAAAAAAAAAACATTAAAAAAAAAAAGAAAGAAAGGCACTTGATGTAATGAGCACTGGGTGTTATACACAACTGATGAATCACTAAATTCTACCCCTGAAACTAAAATACATTGTATACTAACTAAATTAGATTTAAATTTAAAATTATTTATTTTTTTGTGCATGGTGTAAGAGAATGGTCTGGTTTCATTCTTCTGTACATAGCAGTCCAATTTCCCCAGAACCATTTATTGAAGAGACTGTCTTTTTTCCATTGGATATTTTTTCCTGTTTTGTCAAAGATTATTTGACCATAAAGTTGAGAGTCCATGTCTGGGCTCTCTACTGTGTTCCATTGGTCTATGTGTCTGTTTTTGTGCCAGTGCCATCACTGTGTGATCACAGCTTTGTAATAAAGCTTGAAATCAGGCAATGTGATGCCCCCAGCTTTGTTTTTCTTTTTCAACATTTCCTTGGAGATTCAGGGTCTTTTCTGGTTCCATACAAATTTTAGGATAGTTTGTTCCAGTATTTTGAAAAATGCCTTTGGTATTTTGATTGGGATGGTGTTGAAAGTATAGATTGCTCTGGACAGCATGGACATTTTAATGATGTTTACTTTTCTGATCCATAAGCATGGAATGTTTTTCCATCTTAAAATTTTTATTATGTTATGTTAGTCCCATAAAGAATTAGAGTCAGCAGTGATGGTTTAGGGGGAAAAGCAAGTTTCCATTTCAACTCTCTTTCATCTGTAACTCTGAATAAAATGTGTACTTTTTGAGAAGCCATTTAGCAAGCTGACTGAGAGTCAGACTGATGGCATTAGGTAAGGTAAAAACAGTTCCTGTAACATATAAACTCTAAAATGTCACTGACTGGGACACCTGGGTGGCTCAGTGGGTTAAAGCCCTTGCCTTCGGCTCAGGTCATGATACCAGGTCCTAGGATCGAGCCCCACATCGGGCTCTCTGCTCAACAAGGAGCCTGCTTCTGCCTCTCTGACTCCTTGTGATCTCTGTCTGTCAAATAAATAAATAAAATCTTTAAAAAAAAATAAAATGTCATTGACTAAGCACAAGAGCAGTTAATTTCCCCCTTCTGTGTCAGTAGAGGATGGGCAAACAGGTTTGAAGGGTGTCTATCCTCCAACCTCAGGCTGATGGAAGCTCTTCTGTCTTGTATGTACAGCTTTCGAGGTCATCGAAATGGAAAGGACTTCAGAGTCCTTTCCATTTTTGCCAACTGACAAGAGAAAAGAACCTGGCAGAGTTCCATGAGGGAGGTTTATAAGGGCTGTCTTAAAAAATAGTGTACATCATGTCCCTTCGTGTTCTACTGGCTATAAATCCATGAAGTGGTCCCACCTGACAGCAAGGGGAGCAGGGAGATGTAGTCTCTGCCTGGGAAGTTCCATCCTAGTGGCAAGTCTATAGTCTGGAATCAAGGGTGGAGAAAGTTTTGAATTCTGGGTGGACAGTGGCTTTGCTACACTAATGATGTTAGCTTTTGTCTCCATTATGATCACAGTCATCATCATATCCAGGAAGAATTGGAACTAGATGTTTTCCAAAGCTCCTTTTAACTCTAAAAGACTATGATCTCACAGCCAGAAGGTTATGAAAGCACTATTCCCCCACCCTCCCAACCCCCAGGAGGCTGTACATTGCTATGGTTAAGAGTAAGTATAGTGTCTGGAGACAGTTTGGGTTTCAAATCCATTTTTATTTTTTGCCAGCTATGTGATCTTGGATGAGAGTCTACCTTTGGGGACCCAGTTTCCTCATTAGGAAATGGACAGGGTTGGCAGAGTACAGTGCTGATGCTGATTCTGGCCTACCCTCTGTTTAAAAAAAAAAGCAAAACTCTGTTTTGTAAAACAGTCTGGTTTTGTTGTTCTTGTTATCATTGTTGTTGTTATTGTTGTTGTTTTATTGGAACCGCAGCTGCCAATGTCTGAGAGCTGGCTGTTCTAGCTCAAGCAGAGAGAGCAAGTTCTCCCTTCCTCCACATAAATATTTTTTAGACCCTCAAGTGGATTGATGATGCCCACCCTCAGTCTCCTGACTCAAATGCTAATTTGTAATTCCTGAAACACCCTCACAGACACACCCAGAAATGATGTTTTACATGTTATCTGGGCATTCCTTAGCTTAGTCCAGTTGACACATAAAATTAAGCATCAAGGGCATCCAAAGGGCAAGGGCCATGGAATATTCATCTACAAACACTGGTCTGTCATGGATCTGAGGACTATTCCCAGAACATTCATTCCTCTAAATTACTGGACTGCTCCATATGTAGGGTAAGCATGGGGCCAGTGAAAGCTCCCCAAAACTGTGTTGCCTCCCCCGCCCCCCCAAATGTCACAGGTGTTAGAATTGAAAATGCTGGCCAATATCCAGGAAATGCTAAGTGCTAAGGACATGATCAGGTACAGACCACATTCCTAACTCTTGTCTCCCCTCCAGCTGCTGTGCTCCATCATCGCTGGGGTGCTGCACTACCTCTACCTGGCCTCCTTCACCTGGATGCTCCTTGAAGGGCTGCATCTCTTCCTCACTGTTAGGAATCTCAAGGTGGCCAACTACACCAGTGCAGGCAAATTCAGGAAGAAGTTCATGTACCCTTTAGGCTATGGGATTCCAGCTCTCATTGTGGCTGTGTCTGCAATAGTAGGACCCCAAAACTATGGCTCACATACTCGGTAAGCATGCTCTGTGCCTTTCTGGTGGAAATGGTGTCCATGACTGATACATGATCTGAAATCAAAAACATTTCAGTCCTTTTCCTGTTGTGAATTATACTTCACAAAACCAGTCCTGTTTTATTTTTATTTTTATTTATTTATTTTTATTGTGTACCAGTCCTGTTTTAAGCCAGAATTCTATCTGTCCTTAGAAATTCCTAGAGCAATGATTCTCAGCATTTTTGGGGTTGGATCCTTTTGAAACTTTTGGTGAAATCCAGGGCCCAATTTTCCAAATAGGGATGTACCTTTCAGACAAATGTACTTACAATACAATTTTGAATACAACTTCAGGACACTAGGGACAAAAAAAAAATACACTCAGGAAATTCAGGGATGGAAGAGCTCACTGGTGGCCTCTGTGTTCTGGAAGATTCTAAGAGGGTATCCTGAAGAGCTTGAGATTCATCCGAAAATATAGAAAGTAACAACAATGGCAACAAATCTTGAAGGACTGGGATGTATCCGAAATAGTGCATATATTATGTCTCAATCTCCCCCTGATCCTGTGAGGTCAGCACGGTTCATCACCTCATACACAGGACATCTGGGTCTTAGTGCATCTAAGAAACTTTCCCAAGGTGTCAGCTAAAAAGAGAATTAGTCAGAATTCCTCACTAAAGGAATTGCTGCCACACTAAAGAAGTTTGCAAAGCCCTGCAAAGTTAGTTGAGGACGTTAGTATTTTGGCAATGGGGTTTTGGTTAGAGAGTAGGCATGCATGTGCAAAAACAACATGATGAAGGTGTCTCTCTTGAAGAAGAAATGATGTCTTTTCTCCAGCCTAAACCCTATGTCCTGCCAGAACAATTCTGGAGATCTCATGGTAGCATATATCAGTGGTTGGCAAACTATCTATAAAGGGCCAAATGGTAACTGTTTTTGTCTCTGCGTCCATATGGTGTTTGTGGCAATTACTCAATATGGCCTTTGTTGTGGGAGTGCAGCCAATTCATAGACCACATATAAATGAATGGATGTGGCTATGTTTCAATAAATCTTTATTTACAAAAACAAGGAGTGGACTGGATTTAGATTGTGTTAGTAACACCTGGAATAGAACTTAAGTGTGGGAGCTTTTCTGCTCACTGAGAGTGGGCAATTGCTTGTCACATTTCCTAGTTTTATGCTGCCAGGTCTTTGTTCAGAGTAATTTATACTATCTTTGCCAACATAGGGCATGACTTAATAAAAATTATTTGAGCAACAGAGTACTTGGTACATGGAAAATACTTAGTGTTGGTAGGTTTTCTTGCTGTAGTTAAAGTACGGTTTTTATTCTCTTTCTGATAACTATCATTATTTTAGGATATAATTTATTGAGCCTTACCTGTTTGCCAGGAACCATACTCAAAAACTATGTACACATTATCTCATTTGATGTTTCCTACAAGATATATATGAGGAAAGCTGCAAAAATCTCATGAAAGAAATCAAAGAAGATTCAAATAAATGGAGGGATAGTCCATGTTCATGGATAGGAAGATTCAATACTGTCAAGAAGTCAGTTCTTCCTAACTTGATCTATAGATTCAATGCATTTCCAATCATAATCCCAAAAATTTATTTTTTAGATAATGATAAACTGATTCTAATATTTATATAGAGAAGAAAAAGATCCCGAATAGCTAACACAATATTGAAAGAGAGGAACAAAGTCAGAGGACTGACCCTACCTGACTTCAAGACTCGGCATATAGCCACCGTAATCATTTAATCTTTTCAATACTTCTGTTTGCCCTCACTTTACACTTGAGGGAATTGAGGCTTAGATTATACAGCTTGTGTCAGATGAGGACCCATGTCTGATTGCATCTAAAGTCTAGGTTCTGAACTAAATGGTTCTCTGCACTGGTTGGATCTTGCTACAGGAGTCTGAATTCAAGTTATCTGCCTTCTGTGAAATAGGCAGCTCATGCATACCCCTCTCTCAACAGCTGCTGGCTCAAGCTGGATAAAGGGTTCATCTGGAGTTTCATGGGACCAGTGGCAGTCATTATCTTGGTGAGTAATTAGTGATAGTTATTTATGGGTCTGCCTGCCCTGAGTTGGCCAAGCATGGAGTGTGTGTTTTTTTCCGTGAAAATGGAAATGAAGTGAAGGTAAGAAAATACAGCCTAATATGATTAACACCTCTTCCTCGAAATATTGTCATCATGTCTTTCCCTTGCTCCCTTATAGATTACTTGTTGCTTTGATATAACTCTGCTTGGTATTCCATGTTTGTTCATTCAACAAACATTTAGCAAGTATCTCCTCTGCACAGAGTGCCATGTTCTCTTGTTTGCCAACAACTTCCTGATCACATCCCTTGTCCTGGTATAGACGTGAATAGTAATCTTTCATTTTCAAAGTGTCTTGATTTGAATGATATATTATATAGACACCCTAGTCAAGCACCAAGTGTCACAGGTCATATACACGCAATGTGCTGTATAAAAGACCAGAGCATATGTGCATAGCATGCTATGAAGCCTGTATCTTTTGGGAAAAGATATTTAGGTCCACCTCAAATTGGGTTGCATGACATGGCCTCAAAATAAAATTCCAAGTCAATATTTCATTCTGTGCCCACAGATAAACATGGTGTTGTATTTCCAAATTCTGTGGATTTTGAGAAGCAAACTTTCCTCCCTCAATAAAGAAGTTTCTACCATTCAGGACACCAGGTAAGAAGGTCCCAGAATCAGTGGTATCCACAAATTTTCCTACAGGACTACATTTCTTTCTGCCTGGGAAAGAAAAATGTATACATGAAAAACCATTTCATGGTTGGATATCCATGGTATTGGATAAAGCGTGTATGAGGTGCAACTTCTAGAAGTAAAAACGATAATTTTCAGGTAGCTTAGTGTACTCCTTGATCTCTTTATTCAACAAATATTCATTGGGTGGCATTTGTGTGGCAAATACTTTGTATAGCATAATCTTCATATGAAATTCATGCCAAGAGTATTGACATTATCCTCCCTCCTCCACCCCGTGAGTCCACCCATTTCTGGGTACTCCATTATCCTTGGTTGTAGGCACTCAGTTCTTACTGTGTTGATCTAAACGATTAAAAATAATGGTAAGAACAACTAACATTAACTAGGAACTTGGTAGATGTTGGGAATTTACCAATATTCTTTCCTTTTTTATTGTGTTATGTTATTTTATTGTGTTATGTTAGTCACCATAAAATCATCATTAGTCATCGTTAGTTTTTGATGCCCTGGTCCAAGATTCACTGTTTATGTACAACAACCAGTGGGTATTAATACCCACTACCAGGGTATTAAGGAGGGCACGTATTGCATGGACCAATATTCTTTCACTGAATGCTCATAACTCCAATCTATGTGGTGGGCACAACTACCATCCCCCCATTGATAAGAGAAACAAGTGTTTATTTTTCCCAAGAGTGGGCAAAAACCTTACACTGGTGATGAATCATGTGGACAAAACTTAAAGGAATATCTTTCCAATTTCAGACCCTGGCTTTGATCTCATCTACTTATCAGACCAACCTAACATCTCTTTGCCTTAGTGTTTTCAGTCTTGGAGGGTCACAGCTCACCCTTCTTGGCATTTCTTCATTCTTCTACATGTGTTGAATGAATGCAGGATCACACCCCTGTGTGCATGTGCACGTGTGCGTGTGCACACACACACACACACACACACACACATTCACACATGTCATCTCTCCTAGACAGTTGCCACGAACAACCCCATTCTGTTTTATAAAACACAATTTTCATTTGAAGAAACACAACAGCATGTTATATTCTAAAGTCATGATATCATCATCAACACATTTTCAATACAAATTTCTAGAAGGCACTTCCACATATCTCCCAATAGAACCAGGTAAAAGACTTGCAGATAAATCACTTCCAAGAATAGGAGAAAGCATTATTCTCAGAAACATCCATTGAAAACATGGGTTCTGCCTCATCTTTGAGTCATATGACTTTGCCTAAGTCACTTATGCACATGAGGTTCATGTGAAGTTTAAATCAGGTAATATGTGCAGAGCATTTAGCACAGCGCCACTCAACACATAGTGATGAGTGATACTTATTACTGCTCTGTTTCCTTTTCAGAGTCATGACATTTAAAGCCATTGCTCAGCTATTTATCCTGGGCTGTTCTTGGGGCCTTGGATTTTTTATGATTGAAGAGGTTGGGAAGGTGATTGGATCAGTCGTTGCATACACGTTCACCATCATCAATGTCCTGCAGGGTGTTTTGCTCTTTGTGGTACACTGTCTCCTTAACCGCCAGGTAAGGCTAATTATTTTGTATCTCACCAGCCAACTCCCAAACTCTTATTGAGTGGCCATTCACATTCTCACCTTTCTCTGACCTTTCATATTTGTATTTGGGGTTGCCTTCATTCTGAAAGGAGGCTTTAAATGATGACTTGGTATGCTATATGCTCTGAGTTAGCATCAGCCTAACCTTCACATTCCAACCTATATCTTAAGAGTGTGCTTCTGTCAGCTAGAGGTAACATATCAATATACCATAGACTGCGGGGCTGGGGTAATAGAAATTTCTCTTATAATTCTAGAGGCTGGACATCTGAGTTCAGGGTGCCTGTTGGGTTCTGGTGAGATCTCTGTTCTTTTTTGCAGATGGCCACCTTCTTGACCCTTACATGGGAGAGAGAAGGATAGAGAGCTTTTACGTCTCTTCTTACCAGGACACCAATCCTATTGGACACTAATCCTTCTTATCAGGACACTAATCCTATTGGATGATCCTATTCAGAGCTCTACCCTTATGACCTCATTTAATCTTAATCCTTTCTAGAAAGGATCATCATATCTTCAAACACAGTCATACTGGGAATTTAGGGCTTTAACATGTGAAGTTTGGGGGCACCTGGGTGGCTCAGTGGGTTCCTTCAGCTCAAGTCATGATCTCAGGGTTCTGGGATTGAGCCCCACATCAGGCTTTCTGCTCGGCAGGGAGCCTGCTTCCCCATCTTTCTCTGCCTGCCTCTCTGCCTACTTGTGATCTCTCTCTCTCTCTGTGTGTGTATCAAATAAATAAATAAATAAAGTCTTTTTAAAAATGTGAATTCTGAGGAGACATAGTTTCAGTCCATAGCAGAGCATGTATCAGTCAGCATAAGGGAGGTTATGCTGCAGTAACTTATAGCCACCACCCCCTAATTTCAGCGGTTTTAACAATAAAGGTTATTTCTTGCTCATGCTACATGGCCATGGCTTGATCTACAATGTCTTTACTCTGGGATGCAGGTTGAAGGGCAGCCCTTATTTAGAACACTGGTATTCTCATGGCAAAGGGAAAGGAAATCTTGGCAAAGTGTAGCTTAATTAGCTCTCTTTCATTGGGTGGAGCAAGTTCTTTGGCCATGTCTGAGTTCACCAGAAAGAGGTTACATAAGCCTCTTATAGGGAAGTGCCCTTTAGGGAAGGATACTGGAATATTTGGCATAATATGCCAAAAACAGAGGGACTGTACCTCCCATGTCAGGTTATCCATGGAGTAGGTGGCTGTGTGAGCTTGGGCAGTCTTCTTGTCCTCTCTGAGGTTCAATCTTCTCACCTCTGTACATGACAACACCTGCCTCACAAGGCTGAGATTAAAAGAGATATTGCAATATGAATCTCCAAGCATAGTCCTTGGCACACATTAAATTTTTGTGAGGGTCATCATTATATTTTTTCGTCCACTTAGAAGATTGGAAAGAGTTCTCCCCCTTTGCTATTGAGCAGAACTACCAGAAATTATGATGCTGGTGTCAAAAAGACCATCACAACACTTCATTAATTTCTCTTTCATCTTCTAGGGCCTTCTTAATGCTTGGTACTCCTCATGCCCAGAAATGAAGTAAAACTTAAGTACCTTGGTGAAATAATGTTGAATATTTAAATATCTTTTTAAAACATTTTAAGCAAGTTTCAGGAAGGAATCCATGCAATCACAGGGAGTGGTTCAGCATGTGGTTAGTGTCCAGGCTCTGGTGTGAGAATGATATGGTGCTGAGTGCTGGCTGTATGACCTTGAACAAGTCCACACCTCCAGCAGTGTCAGCTTCTTTACCTTTCATTGGGAGTACGAGAAGATCCTTTGTCATTTGATTTATGTAAGGATGAATTGATATATTGTGGATAATAAAGTGTATTGAAGGTTGCCAGTGTTCAATAAATGGTGACCTATGTCATAATCACCACCATGACCACCATCACCTGCATTGTCTTTGTCACCATTGACCATCATCACTTCCGTGATCACTGCCATCATCTTCACCATCCTCCTCCTCCTCATTGTCAGGATCATCACCACCCCCACCATTCTGTAGACTCTATAGAAACTTTGTGATGCCTGAAATTTAGTAAATACCTTTTCTACAACAAGGAAGTTGAATTTTAGAATAAGCCAAGGAGAGGATGTCCAAGACTATACAGGAAAACAATGAGGGGGTAGTCATGGGGCCCCACAAATGGGGCTTGGCATGTATATCTTTAGCATCCTATTCAGGATCCTTTCTTCCCTAAGCTAGCTCCTGATGTGACACAAACTTCTGTATTCCTCAGGTACGAATGGAATACAAGAAGTGGTTTAGTGGGATCTGGAAAGGGGTTGAAACTGAAAGCACTGAGGTGACACGCTCTACGACCCAAACCAAAATGGTAAGACCAGCTTCTCTGCAATGTCATATACTGGCTGAACCCAACCTTTTCTACTGCCACGAGTTTCCTGGTCCCTTGATCTGAAAGAAAAGAGAAATTACATTACTTCCTCCATTACACTGGTGGTTTCTAGTTTTTGAGACCAAAACTAGTAGAACTCTTTTCTTTTGTCTTTTCTTTTTCCATTCCTTCCCTTTCTTTCCTTTCCTCCTTCCTTTCTTCCTTCTTCCTCCCTTCCTTCCTTTCTCTCCCGCTCTCTCTCCATTCTTTCTACAAATATTCAAATGATTTCCATCAAAACTTTAAATTTATTTAACAATGTTCATTTAACAAATATTTACTGAGAATCCAGTACATGCCAGATGCTGTTTTAGGTGCTGGGGAAACAGCAGAAGATACACTGACAAAAATCCTTGCCCTCACAGAACTGATGTTCTGGTAGGGGTGGCTGAGAATAAGCTCCCAAACGTGAATTATGCACTATTTTACAAAGTGATGTGGGCTGTGGAAAAATACAGAGCAGTGAAGAGAAATCAGGACTCATGAGGTGGGGGAGTTTGGTTTCCAGTAAAGTGGCCACAGTGACAGTCTTTTACTGTCTATCACCACCTTCTATTTAATTCTCTGTATGTTGTGCCTCTCTGTGTGATATTTCTCTTACTCTGAAAAATATGACAATGTTTACCTTTGGTCAATCTCTGCCCCCATGTAAGTTTCAGAGCTCTGGTTACTATCGTTTTCCTTCTACCTAGAGCAATGCCTGGCCCACAAAAGATGCTCACTTAACTTGTTGAGTGTCTAAGGTCCTTGTTTCTTGATGAGGACACAGACTGGGAAAGTCCACATGATTGGCCTGAAGCTACTCAGCTGGGTACAGGGGTTCAGACTCAAGTCTGTTTTCCTCTGAAAGTTGACAGTGTTCCTTGATTGTCACCAGAGTTGGTTGTCACTCCAGATCATCAAAAACTTTTGGGACCAGCTTCCTGGGACATGCACTTTCAGACCAAGGACAATTCTGTTTACTGGCTGCTGACTGTGTCCTAAGAGTATATGCCACTGGTTCACTCCTCGGCTGAAATGACCAATAGTCAAAGGATATGTCAATCTAAACTATGAAAAGGAATTGTCCCAACACATGCAGTCTCCAAAAACATCTCACATAGTGGAATCCATTGCATGGGTTCTGGGGTTCACCAGATTTGAGTTTGAATCTTGGTTCTTTCAGGTTCCAGCTGGTAGATGCTGGGCAAGTAGCTTAACCTCCCTGCACCGCAATCTGCTCATCACTGAAATGTCAGATTGAAGAAAAAAAACAATGTACTTGAAAGCACTTTGCTCTACTCTGAACCATGTCAACACTACTTGTACGAACACCACATTATCAGGAGTCAACTATATGGAACGCCCCAAACAGTAATCCTATCCCCTTATCTTTGGAAAACACTTTACTTCTAAAAAGCACATACTCAGGGGGGGCGCCTGGGTGGCTCAGTGGGTTAAAGCCTCTGCCTTTGGCTCAGGTCATGATCTCAGGGTCCTGGGATCAAGCCCCACATTGGGCTTTCTGCTCAGCGGGGAGTCTGCTCCCCCCACCCACCGCCCTGCTCTTTCTCTGCCTGTCTCTCTGCCTACTTGTGATCTCTGTCTGTCAAATAAATAAATAAAATCTTAAAAAAAATAAAATAAAAAGCACATACTCAGGCCACCTAGGTGGCTCAGCTGGTGAAGCATCCCACTCCTGGTTTGTTTCGGCTCAGGTCATGATCTCAGGGTTGTGAGACTGAGCCCCGCATTGGGCTCCATGCTGAGTATGGAATTTGCTTGAGATTTTCTCTCTATGCCTCTCTCTCTTCCTCTCCCCTAACTCGCTCTCGCACTCTCTCTAAAAGATTAAGTACATAAATATAAAAAACAAAAAGCAGATATTCAACCTTACAGTCTTCACTGTTCCTCTATAGCATTTAGTGATCCTTCACTGTTTGGAGCCAACGTGCCTGAGTTCAAGTCCCAACTCCACCACTTCCAGACTGCATGAGCCTGTGCTAGCTACTTACTGTCTCTCTCTCAGCCTTAGGACTTCATCTGTACGATGAGGATGGTAATGGTATCTCTCTCATCATGAGAGGAAAGCAAGGTCATATGTGTTAAGAGCTTAGAAAGCTGCCTGGTACATGGTAAACAAATATACCATAAATGTTTGTGAGAAGAGCAGATAAATAAAAAGACTATCATAGGTGGTGTTTGGGGGAGGAAAGGCTGTAGAGTCAGATATGAGGACCTCTTTACTGAGCTTTGGACCTTAGAGAGATTCTGGCTTGTCATTTCCTGAGGTGTTAATTTCTCTTCAGCTTGTTCTACATGTTATCTCCCCAAATAGGAGGAACCAGCGATGTCATCAGAAGTCTTCCGCAGAAGAGACGTTCCTTCTGTGCAACAACAGCCTCAGACTCTCGTCTCTTGGTTAAGAACAGAAAACTGAGCTGCCTCTGGACAGCGCCCCCTGTGGTCACATGTGGATCGGACAAATGCCACCATTTGCATCTTCCTCCGGAAAGCAGTTGAGGCTTTCCTCTATTTTGGCTTCTAGCTCCATAGAAAAAAAGTGGTCAGGAGGAGACCTCTGAGTCCCATACCCAGTATTGTTTATCACACGCCATTAAATGTTCAAGGAATAATTTTTAATAATGAAGGAAATACAGAGATTTTCTTCTTCCAGCTCTCGTTTCCTTGCCCAGGATTTATGGGCCAACATCTAGATTCACCTGGCAGTTTTCTCTCTCTGGGCATTCGGTTGCATTTTATGCTCCTGAAGATTTTGCAAACCTGACATTTTCAGAATTCAGTAACTCCCATATGAATAAATATAAAGAAGGGGATTGCCTTCTTGTGTTGCAAAATTCCACCACCATCCCACTTAGGAGTGCCTTGTCAACAGGATGTGTCTTGTGAGCAGAGAGACCAGCACTGTCTCCTTTGCTTGATGACTTTCAAACCTACTCATTTATTGGGTTAATTTTGTTTTCTTAGTGTCATCCAATGTATTTTTGTGGAAATACTTCCAAACCAATAGCATGAGAGTCACAGCAGTTGTTTGTCCTTATATGTTTTCTTTTTTTTTAAATTACATAATTATATGTATATTTTTAACATCTTTATTTTATTTTATGTTTTTTCAGCGTTCCAAGATTCATTGTTTTCGCACCACACCCAGTGCTCCATGCAATACGTGCCCTCCTTAATATCAACCACCAGGCTCACCCATCCCCTCACCCCCACCCCTCCAAAACCCTCAATACTCCTAATTTCTTCTTCATACTAATTGGATTCTAGAAGTGTTTTTCAGCACTGGAATTAATAGATGCATGGCTAACTTTGTTACCAGAGGTGTTTCAAAAACAATTTTACGTGATAATGACAGGAAAGGTAAAAAATAGCAGTAAAAGGTTCCCATGATTCATTTGAAGAGATTTTGTGTGCAGTTTTTGGGTGGTGGACCAAAGACTGTGTCCCTTTTTCTGCTTAATCAGCTCAAGTGCCTCTTCCACATGGCAGCAATGTAACCAAAGTATATGATTCACTCCACTTGCTGGCCTTAAAATTATGTGATTCCTCTTGAACAGTTAAACTTTTGGGAGATTCACATGGTTTCAAAAGGTGTACGTGAATAAGACTTCCTGGGCTGTTGAAAAATCCTTGCACTTAAGCCCCACAAGTGTTGTTGCTGTTTTTGTGTCCAAGACAGTTGCAAGAAGAGGATAAACCAGACAAATGTTCAAGGTGCTGTGGGTTTGGACCTCTCTATTCAATATTTTTCCTCCCTCCCAATGAAGCCTGCTTTCTTTCTCTTTTCTGCCTCTCTCACCCCTTTGCTTTCTTTAAGAACTAGCTTCCACATCCTTCAAGAGCCTTTTCTTCTTCTAGCTCTCAGAAATCCATCTCCCTTACTTGCTTTATTATCATCCATGTGACTTGACTTATCCTGTATTATGTGTGCTGTTGCATGCATGATGTGTGTGCTTGTAAGTCATGCCTGCTTGGATCATAAACTTCTGGAAGGCCAGAATGAGAAATGTTTTAATGATAAATTAAAAAGGTCATAAGTGAAATGTTCCTTGCCTCCATTTAGAGCATGACTTCTCAAGCTCTGCACTATTAACATTTTGGGCTGGATAATTCTTGGCGGTGGGCGGCTATCCTGTGCATTGCAGGATGTCGAGCAGCATCCCTGGCCTCTCCCAGCTGGACGCCAGTAACCACCCCACCCCACACGCCCATTGCAACAATCAAAAATGTCTCCAGACATTTCCACTTGAGAGTGTTGAGAATTACTGGTCTAGGCATTAGTTCATAGTGAACAGGCAACTTCTGAAGAATTTCTTTGTGGTCAACCAGCTGTTCCAGGAAATGAATAATCAACCAGAAATCAGAATGTAGTTGCTTGGTGCCTAGTCTGTACTCAGAGTGGCAGTATGTATGAGGAACACCTCTTCTGTTGTCTGCCCAGCTTTTCTTTTCTGGGAACTGCTCACCCCACTGCGGCAGAGGCCATTTGCCAAAACCCACTTCTGCTTCTAGGCAATATGCACTTTTGCTTAGAAGATCCCATGCTTGGGTTAGTGCCCCAGAGGAATGGAAAGAAAACTAAGGGTCTCCAAGCTGGGAACGCCTAATATTTTCTTGTATTGGATCACAGAATGGAACAGGCCTACTGCTGCCTCAGGAGTGGTAGCGAGCTTATGTTCCCTCTCAGACTTTTCTTTATCCCTAGTGTCTCCATGACATTAGTCTCTCTTCACACACTGCACTGTCTCTCTTCACACACCACCTTGGCAAGGAAGCTGTCCCTGATCTCTTTCACCTTTCCTGCTTTATCATCCTGGACAGTACTCAGCACTGTTACACAGATATTTACTTATTATTTGGATTACTTCTTGTGTTACTCCACTGGGGTGTCCATACCACATGGACAGGGGTTTTTGTCTGTTTCATTCACCATTGTATCCTCAATGTTTAAAATAATACCCAGCACAGGGGTGCCTAGGTGGCTCAGTGGGTTAAAGCCTCTGCCTTTGGCTCGGGTCGTGATTCTAGGGTGCTGGAATCGAGCCCCGCATCGGGATCTCTGCTCCGTGGAGATCCTGCTTTCTCCTCTCTCTCTGCCTGCCTCTCTGCCTACTTGTGATCTCTGTCTGTCAAACAAATAAATAAAATCTTTAAAAAAAAATAATACCCGGCACATAGTAAGTACTCAATAAATATTCTTGTTTTATGATGAACTTGCTGATTGGTCATTCCTGTTACTGGTTTAGTTCTTACTGTCTCTGCTACTGTCTGTCTTGGTCATCGTTTCTCATCCCCACACCTCCTTATGTTTATGCTATACTTATATGTACACACAGATATACACTCGGTAGAAAAGACAAAAGGCCCCCCACTATGTCTATAATCAGAAGACGGCATTGTTAGTGTGTCAGCTTTCCTCCATGATACCTTTGCCTTTGGTGAAGAAGGTACAACCCCCACCCCGCCACGTGCCACATAACTATGTCCCTACTGGCCATCACTGTTTGCAACAGTGGGGCCACCCAGGAGGGGTCAGTTCATTCACACATCCTCTAACCCATCAAATTTTCTCTCTTAAGCATTTGAATTAAGAGACCAGAATGGACCTGGCAGCTATTCAAGTAGCAATAATATTTGAACTCCTAGAGAAAAGGTCATTTAAGGGCACTTGTTAGAGAACAGTAAGGCGGACCTTATTCAAGGGGGAACACTGAGATGGGTGTAAGGACCAGTGCAATAGGGTCTTGGTGTCAGGGAGGAGATTGGACTCAGTTCTGATTCCAACAATGACAACTGGAGATTTATATCCAAGGAGCAGGGTGAGTGTTAGGGGATGTAAATCATCAAGAGAAAACATCAGGGCCAATAGAATTCTTAATGAACACAAACCAGTGTAGTAAAATAATGGATCGTGTTTGGATACAAAGGGGGGGGGTTGCTAAATTGGTTTAGCAGGATTCTTGCTCAAACTGGATTCTACAAGGACAGAGAACACCTAAGGTTGAACCTAGTCCAGCAGAGTCCAAGAAGAGAGTCTTTGTCAGAGGTCCCATTGAGATGGCCATAATAGGACCCGGTTCACCAGTTAGAGAAAGTCAGCCTACAGAGGGAAGAGGACAGACTGAACCAAGCTGTCAGAAAAAGGAACAATAATTATGTGATTCTATAGCGCAGAGGTTAATGGCTAGAGCTGAGGGTCAGAGGGACCCAAGTGGAGAATCCCAGTTCCCCAACCTTGGGCACATGGCTCAACCTACCCAAACCCCTTCCTCCTGCCACAATGTATGAAATCTCAAGGTTCTTGCTGCTTCTCTTGGAATGGCGCTGTTGTTCCCACAATATTGATGTGAATCCCAAATTTACTGTCTAGGAAATAGACAAGATGTGTAATCTCTACCCTGATGTATGACATTGACTTCATTTAGCTTATTAGGAGAATCATCCATTCTCCACCCGGAAATGGATGCTTGAGGCAGGGTGTCTCTAATAGGGATCTGGGCTGGTGGGCAGGTGAGGTCAATCGGGGGCAGTTCCAAGAAGTGAGCCCTTAAAGGCTAAGGAAGTGAGAAATAAGACAGCTGGTATTTCTATGTCTGCTTGCAACAGGCAGGGTCAGGGTCAAGAATATGAAAATCTACTTCAAAGTAATTTCTGCATGGCAGAAATACCATGAAAACCAGAAAGAAAAGCGACTTCTCAACCTCACAGATCAAATCCTAAAAGTCTAAAGCGTGGAACTGAAGTGTTCCTATTTTACTATTTTATGTTATCTCATTCCCTCACTTACTTATAATATTTCATATCTATTTATGTGGCTTTGATTCAATTTATTTTTTTCTCCCCCTTCCAGCAAGTTTTACTAAGGTATGATTGACAAATAAAATTGTATATATTGAAGGTGTACAACATGATGTTTTGATATATGCACACACTGTGAAGTAAGCACCATGGTCAAACTCATTAGCACATCCAGCCCTCCCATAGGTACCTTTTATTTTTTTTATGATTATTTTATTTTATTTTTAAATTTTTTATTTCTTTTCAGCGTAACAGTATTCATTGTTTTTTCACCACACCCAGTACTCCACGCAATCCGTGCCCTCCCTAATATCCACCACCTGGTTCCCCCAACTTCCCACCCCCCGCCCCTTTATTTTTGATGAGAACGCAGAAGATGAGCTGTCAGCATATCTCAGGTATACAAGCCCATATTGTTAACTTTAGTCCCCATGTCATACACCAGATCCCCCGAATTCACTCATCTTACACAACTGAAAGTTCACATCCCCTGACCAGGATTTCCCCATTTCTCCCTGCCCCTGGTTCCCTGCAATCACCATTCTACCCCCTGCTGCTCTGTACTTGTGTTTCTTAGATTCCACACATAAGTGAGATCATCCCATATGTGTCCTTCTGTGTCTCGTTCATTTCCCTTAGTATCCTATCCTCCAGAATGATCCATGTTGTTGCAAATGACAACATGTCCTTCCATAAGGCTGGATAACATATGTGCCTGTATATTTCCAGCCCATCTTCTTTATCCATTCATGCTTTGATAGGCACTGAGGTCATTTCCATACCTGGCTATTGTAAAGAATGCTGCAATGAACATGGGAATGCAGATAGGTTTTACTGTGTGTGTGTTTAGTTTTATTTATTGATTTATTTATCTATTTATTTATTTTTATTTTTCATTATGTACGGCTATCCACCCTATAGTACAACATTAGTTTTTTTTCTTTTCAGCGTAACAGTATTCATTGTTTTTTCACCACACCCAGTGCTCCATGCAATCTGTACCCTCCCTAATACCCACCACCTGGTTCCCCCAACTTCCCACCCCCCGCCCCTTCAAAACCCTCAGGTTGTTTTTCAGAGTCCATAGTCTCTCATGGTTCACCTCCCCTTCCAATTTCCCTCAACTCCCTTCTCCTCTCCATCTACCCTTGTCCTCCATATTATTTGTTATGCTCCACAAATAAGTGAAACCATATGATAATTGACTCTCTCTGCTTGACTTATTTCACTCAGCATAATCTCCTCCAGTCCCGTCCATGTTGCTACAAAAGTTGGGTATTCGTCCTTTCTGATGGAGGCATAATACTCCATAGTGTATATGGACCACATCTTCCTTATCCATTCATCCGTTGAAGGGCATCTTGGTTCTTTCCACAGTTTGGCGACCGTGGCCATTGCTGCTATAAACACTGGGGTACAGATGGCCCTTCTTTTCACTACATCTGTATCTTTGGGGTAAATACCCAGTAGTGCAGTTGCAAGGTCATAGGGAAGCTCTATTTTTAATTTCTTGAGGAATCTCCACACTGTTCTCCAAAGTGGCTGCACCAACTTGCATTCCCACCAACAGTGTAAGAGGGTTCCCCTTTCTCCACATCCTCTCCAACACACGTTGTTTCCTGTCTTGCTAATTTTGGCCATTCTAACTGGTGTGAGGTGGTATCTCAATGTGGTTTTAATTTGAATCTCCCTGATGGCTAGTGATGATGAACGTTTTTTCTTGTGTCTGATAGCCATTTGTATGTCTTCACTGGAGAAGTGTCTGTTCATATCTTCTGCCCATTTTTTAATATGATTGTCTGTTTTGTGTGTATTGAGTTTGAGGAGTTCTTTGTAGATCCTGGATATCAACCTTTTGTCTGTACTGTCATTTGCAAATATCTTCTCCCATTCCATGGGTTGTCTCTTTGTTTTGTTGACTGTTTCCTTCACAGTGAAGAAGCTTTTGATCTTGATGAAGTCCCAAAAGTTCATTTTCGCTTTTGTTTCCATAGCCTTTGGAGACATATCTTGAAAGAAGTTACTGTGGCTGATATCAAAGAGGTTACTGCCTATGTTCTCCTCCAGGATTCTGATGGATTCCTGTCTCATGTTGAGGTCTTTTATCTATTTCGATTTTATCTTTGTGTACAGTGTAAGAGAATGGTCGAGTTTCATTCTTCTACATCTAGCTGTCCAGTTTTCCCAGCACCATTTATTGAAGAGACTGTCTTTTTTCCACTGGATATTTTTTCCTGTTTTGTCGAAGATTATTTGACCATAGAGTTGAGGGTCCATATCTAGGTTCTCTACTCTGTTCCACTGGTCTATGTGTCTTTTTTTATGCCAGTACCATGCTGTCTTGATGATCACAGCTTTGTAGTAAAGCTTGAAATCAGGTAAGGTGATGCTGCCAGTTTTATTTTTGTTTTTCAATATTTCCTTAGCAATTCGGGGTCTCTTCTGATTCCATACAAATTTTAGGATTATTCGCTCCAGCTCTTTGAAAAATACCAGTGGAATTTTGATCGGAATGGCATTAAAAGTATAGATTGCTCTAGGCAGTATAGACATTTTGACAATGTTTATTCTTCCGATCCAAGAGCATGGGATGGTCTTCCATCTTTTTGTGTCTTCTTCAATTTCTTTCATGAGTGTTCTGTAGTTCCTCAAGTACAGATCTTTTACCTCTTTTGTTAGGTTTATTCCCAGGTATCTTATGGTTCTTGGTGCTATAGTAAATGGAATCAATTCTCTAATTTGCCTTTCTGTATTTTCATTGTTAATGTATAAGAAAGCTACTGATTTCTGTACATTGACTTTGTATCCTGCCACGTTATTGAACTGCTGTATGAGTTCTAGAAGTTTGGGGGTGGAGTCTTTCGGGTTTTACATATAAAGAATCATGTCATCTGCAAAGAGAGAGAGTTTGACTTCTTCCTTGCCAATTTGGATACCTTTTATTTCTCTTTGTTGTCTGATTGCTGTTGCTAGAACTTCTAATACTATGTTGAACAAGAGTGGTGAGAGTGGGCGTCCTTGTCGTGTTCCTGATCTCAACGGGAAGGCTGCAAGCTTTTTCCCATTGAGGATGATATTTGCTGTGGGTCTTTCATAGATAGATTTGATGAAGTTCAGGAATGTTCCCTCTATCCCTATACTTTGAAGCGTTTTAATCAGGAATGGATGCTGGATTTTGTCAAATGATTTTTCTGCATCAATTGAGAGGACCATGTGGTTCTTCTCTCTTCTTTTATTTGTTCTATCACATTGATTGATTTGCGAATGTTGACCCATCCTTGTAACCCAGGCATGAATCCCACCTGGTCATGGTGGATAATCTTTTTAATGTGCTGTTGGATCCTGTTTGCTAGGATCTTGTTGAGAATCTTAGCATCCATATTCATCAGCGATATTGGTCTGAAATTCTCCTTTTTGGTAGGGTCTTTGCCTGGTTTGGGGATCAGGGTAATGCTGGCTTCATAAAAAGAGTCTGGAAGTTTTCCCCCTGCTTCAATTTTTTGAAACAGCTTCAGGAGAATAGGTGTTATTTCTTCTTTGAAAGTTTGATAGAATTCCCCAGGGAATCCGTCAGGTCCTGGGCTCTTGTTTTTTGGGAGGCTTTTGATCATTGCTTCAATCTCGTTACTAGATATCGGTCTATTCAGGTTGTCAATTTCTTCCTGGTTCAATTTGGGGAGTTTATAGTTTTCTAGGAATGCATCCATTTCATCTAGGTTGCTTAGCTTATTGGCATATAACTGTTGATAATAACTTCTGATGATTGTTTCTACTTCCTTGGTGTTAGTTGTGATCTCTCCCTTTTCATCCATAATTTTATTAATTTGGGCTTTCTCTCTTTTCTTTTGGATTAGTGTGGCCAATGGTTTATCGATCTTATTGATTCTTTCAAAAAACCAGCTTCTAGTTTCATTGATACGTTCTACTGTATCTCTGGTTTCTACCTCATTGATCTCTGCTCTAATCTTGATTATTTCCCTTCTTACGTGTGGAGTTGGTTTGATTTGTTGTTGATTCTCCAGTTCTTTAAGGTGTAGAGACAGCTGGTGTATTCTGGATTTTTCAATTTTTTTGAGGGAGGCTTGGATGGCTATGTATTTCCCCCTTAGGACCGCCTTTGCTGTATCCCATAGGTTTTGGAGTGAAGTGTCTTCATTCTCATTGGTTTCCATGAATTGTTTAAGTTCTTCTTTGATCTCCTGGTTGATCCAAGCATTCTTAAGCAAGGTGGTCTTTAGCTTCCAGGTGTTTGAGTTCCTTCTGAACTTTTCCTTGTGATTGAGCTCCAGTTTCAAAGCATTGTGATCTGAGAATATGCAGGGAATAGTCTCAGTCTTTTGGTATTGGTTGAGCCCTGATTTGTGACCCAGTATGTGGTCTATTCTGGAGAAGGTTCCATGTGCACTTGAGAAGAATGAGTATTCTGTTGTTTTAGGGTGGAATGTTCTGTATATATCTATGAGGTCAACAACATTAGTTTTTTATGTGGTGTTCGACGATTCATTAGCTGTGTATAACACCTAGTGCTCATCACAGCACGTGCCCTCCTTAATACCCACCACCCAGCTACCCTATTCCCTTACCCTCCTTCCCTCTGAAACCCTCAGTTTGTTTCCCGGAGCCCAGAGTCTCTCATGGTTTGTCTCCCTCTCTGATTTCCCCCCGTTCAGTTTTCCCTCCCTTTGCCTATGCAGATGTGTTTTAAAATGTTGCTAAGCATACAGCATTGGCAGGTTGGTCACTGGCTTAGCTGATTAGTGCCCCAAAGTCAGCGATGTCCTACTCCTTGGTCTTTATTTCTGGGTCTGACATGTGACTAAGTGACCAGAGAATTCTGCTGTGAGCAAAGTGTGGATACCAATGGCCTAAGAGGCTTGTATTCGTGATGCTGCCTTTAATTAGACTTTGACTTGATGCATGGAAATTACACCAACAGGTTGTGGTCCTCTTGAAACCACCAAGACTCCTTGAGAAATAGGATATAAGACTACTGTTCCCTCTCTGTTATCAGTCATCAGTTAGAAGCTGGGGGAGCTATGGCCAAGAAGACAAACTTTCTTCTGTGTGGTGAGTATTCAACATCTTATTTTCTTTGGCTCTAGAACAGCTACAGTATTCAGTTGAGCTGGTGGAGGGCTGGCCTGAGGGGCATTTCCTGAAAGGGGCAAGTCCGGATTTCTAAGTGTGTGTTCACACAGATATAGCCAACATCGCAATGCTTTTTATTTGTTTTCACTTATAATGCCCAATGTCCTTGGAAATAAAAACATTGAAAAACATTGAAAGTAGTGGTTCTCAACTGAGGGGCAGTTTGGTGTCCCCAGAGGAGACCCTTAGTAATGTTTACAGACAGTTTTTGTAGTTGGTGACTGGGCGCAAGGGTGTGCCTGGAATTTAGTGGGTGGAAGCCAGGGGTGCCACCCCACATGCTCCAGTGCAAGGGCCAGCCTTTGTGAGAGGAATTATCCAGGCTAAAATGGCAATAGTGGGGCGCATGGGTGGCTCACTTGGTGAAGTTACTGCCTTAGGCTCAGGTCATGGTCCTGGAGTTCCAGGATCAAGTCCCACAGCAAGCTCCCTGCTCAGCAGGGAGTCTGCTTCTCCCTCTGACCTTCCCCCCTTTCTTGCTCTCTCTCTCTCTCTCTCTCTCATTCTCTCTCTCTCTCTTAAATAATAAATATATATTTTTAAAAATAAAATAAAATGCCATAGTGCCGAGACTGAGCAACCCTACCTAAAGGAAGGCATAAGTATTTTTTAAAAAAAATTTTTAATGGCATGAATTAAAACAACAACAACAACAATGCACCGAACTAGGTGGGGAGATACATTGGCAGCAAACTCAAAATCTCCATGAAATTTTTGACCATTGATGTTGTTGATTTTTTTCTTAAGTTCCAGGATGCAGTATCTCCCTTCTCTGGACTTGTCAGTATGTACATATGAACATCTGAAATTGACAGAGGATTATGGAATTTGGGGAGAGTTTGGGGCCAGCCCATGAGGCTCTTCAGGGAATCCTGAGTCATGTAGTAGAGTTTAAAGAGAATTGACTTCTCTGTGTCCTGTTGAAAGAATCTGTTCCAATTGGGCAGTGAGGGAATCTTACCACGCATGTTCTCTCCTCTCTCTATGGCACAAAACAGGACACTTTCTGGTCCCTGGGACTGTTGGTGCAGTAACTATAGTGTTAATAAAAAGGGGGAGATCTCACAAACCAAGGCTGTGAAAAGTGCTTAATGAAAACAGCGAGTGGCCATGTAGTCTAGTGAGCGGTTGGGCTTTGTTGTTTCCCTGTTGTGTTATCTTGGGCAGGTTCCTGAACCACTATGACGCTCAGATTCCTGTGCTATAAAATGGGGCTCTGAAGAGGTTCTGCTTCTTGAGAGTGTCAAGGGGGATGCATGAGATGGTTGTACCTGGAAGGTGCCTATCAGAGGTTAATGTTTACTCAACACTGGGTATCACTGTTGGTGATACTGCTTCCCTGTTTACCCACTCTGCTGTAGCTTTCAACATAAATACCACTACTACACTATTTTTAAATTTAATTTTAAAAAACCTTATTAGGATAGGGCAGCTGGGGGTGCCTGGGTAGCTCAGTGGGTTAAAGCCTCTGCCTTCGGCTCAGGTCATGATCCCAGGATTCCGGGATTGAGCCTCGCATTGGGCTCTCTGCTCAGCGGGGAACCTGCTTCCTCCTCTCTCTCCCTCTGCCTGCCTGCCTCTCTGCCTACTTGTGATCTCTGTCTGTCAAATAAATAAATAATCTTTAAGGATAGAGCACCTGGATGGCTCAGTCATTAGACGTCGGCCTTTAGCTTGGGTCATGATCCCAGGGTCCTGGGAATCAAGCCCTACATTGGGCTCCCTGCTCAGTGGGAAGCCGGCTTCTCCCTCTCCTACTCTCCCTGCTTGTATTCCCTCTCTCTCTCTCTCTCTCAAATAAATAAATAAAATCTTTTAAAAAAACCTTATTAGGACATAATTGGCACATAACATTGTGTAGGGTTGAGGTGTACCCCATGTTCATTCAGTACATTTACATATGGCAGTGTGATCTCCACCTTAGCTTTTGCTAACATCTCATATCATCATATAAGCACCATTTCTTGTTTCTCATGGGAACCAATGATATCTAGTCTGTCAGCCACTTTGAGGTTTATCCTATGGTTCCGTTGTCTATCCTCACTATGCTGTGCATTCAATCTCTAGGACTTACCTCTCTACTAGTTCCAAGTTAGTGCCCTTAACCATCCCCCCAGATCCGCCCCTGTGCCCCCAGCCCCTGGTAACCACCATCCTACTGTCTGTTTTCATGAGGTCAGCTTCAGAACTGTGACTGAATTGGACATGTGTGAGACAGGTTTCAACAGAGAGGTTAAATTTGGGAACCCACAGTCAAAGATTCAGAAGAGGACAAGTTGCTTCTTCAGCCTCCACAGAGCTCACCCTCACCGATGGGTCCACATGTTCCATCTTCCCCCCTATGCTCTCTTATTTTTTCTCCTCTTTCCTCTTCCCCCTGGTAAAATCTAAGCCAGAGTTTGAGGTCAACGTGAGCAGGGAGGAAAGTGTTAGGGACTGGTCAGTCTGTTCAGTTCCATTGGAGTAAAGCACTCTGGCTATGCAAGAACCACACCTATCACTGATACCTGGGTCCAGCTGCCTCTCGGGAACACTGAGCTGGCCCCCACCTGCTGGGTTGTAGGGGAAGGGACTGTTCCCCTTATACTGACTGTGGAGTTAATATTGGTTCACAACTCTCCCTTTTGGGAGGTTCTTGGGTGTCCTCTGAAACTGGCCCCATTACTCCAGGGTAGAGAGACTGAAGGAGGAGACTGGCCAGTCCAGGTTGGGAGGTGGCAGTTTCAATAAGCAAAGGGAACTTACATATGGGGTTTGTCTTGCAACAGCAAGACAAATAGACCCCCACATCCATCCACCAAATCTTATAAGTCTACATATAGAGAGAGGGGCCTTAACTGGGCTCAGTCATGCATACACCACATCACTATCTCAAGGAGATGTCTTAGAGCAGCCTCTGAAAGCAGGAAAGGCAAGGAGAACCCACTTTCCAAGGACGGGGAGGGGGCCAAGAGCCTCTGAGTGTCCAGCTCATAGGTCAGTTAGCGGTCGTGTCTTTTTGATGAACTTCCTCGGCACTTGGGTTGGCAGACCTGGGAAATAGGAACGCTGTCTGGGTCTAACGGTTTCATCAGAACAACCAGAATGACTCATACAAGAAAGATAAGGTGGAGTTTTCACTGCTAGGGCAATCAAGCTCTTTGCTTAAAAAGCAGAACTTCGGGGCACCTGGGTGGCTCAGTGGGTTAAAGCCTCTGCCTTCGGCTCAGGTCATGATCCCAGGGTCCTGAGATGGAGCCCCACATCGGGCTCCCCGCTGTTTCCCCTCTCTCTGCCTGCCTCTCTGCCTACTTGTGACCTCTCTCCTCTCTCTCTCTGTCAAATAAATAAAAAATATCTTAAAAAAGAAAAAAGCAGAGCTTCACCTTCAAAATAATCAGGCAGTCACCCTGGTTAAAATTCATGAGCACCACCAAAAAGGCAGGATTTCTGTATTGATGGGGCTGGTGGTGGTGGTGATGCATATGATATTTTTCTCAAAAGGTGAATACTCTCACAGCTTCTATTCTCCAACATCATTTTATATTCCCTGAAAGGAGAGTATAAGTCGCTATGTAAGTAACCCATATTTACTTTAGGAAAAGTTAGAAAATGCCCATGAGCAAAATTGAAAACTACCTAGAAATGACCACTCTTCACGTCCTGGTCTATATTTCCCCACACCTTTTCTTTCCAGTATTTATGAGTAGTAAACATTTATTTTGTGTTGGTCTTTTTATTTTTTTTAATTATTTATTTATTTATTTGACAGACAGAGATCACGAGTAGGCAGAGAGGCAGGCAGAGAGGGAGAGAGGGGAAGCAGGCTCCCTCCTGAGCAGAGAGCCCGATGTAGGGCTTGATCCCAGGACCCTGAGACCATGACCTGAGCCACTCATGCGCCCCTGTGTTGGTCTTTTTAAATTGGCCTCCAGCCACAGCAGCTTAAACCTAATATAACTGTTGAGAAGCTTCTGAAGAAGAGACCATTTTATTAAGTGTGCTAGCATTTGTCAGCTTTATAAAATTGATTAAAACCCTTAATGAAATGTATCCACATATTGTTAGGAAAGAGGGAACTGAATCTATTTAAATGAACAAAACATTCTGCCTGGTATGAGTGGGGTATATGATATATGGTATATGGTAGGTGGTAATGATAAATTTACCTCTATTTAACATGCTGCCCTTGTTATAGTCAAGACACAGAATAAGTTCTGTGTTGTAAATCAAGTACTAGCCCTGGAAGAAACAGGTGGGTGGCCAGGAGTATTCAGAAGGATTTAAGGAAGATTCCTGAAATGTTAATTCCTTCCTTTTATTTTTCTTAGGGCTTTCCTGCTTGGTCTTTGTTGCGAGGACATACAATGGTATGTTGGTACTTGAAACCAAAAGCAAGCTCTTTTTATTATTTTTTATTATGTTATCTTCGTCACCATACAGTACGTCATTACTTTTTGATGCAGTGTTCCAAGATTCATTGCTTAATACCCAGTGCTCCATGCAATACATGCCCTCCTTAAATCAGTATATTTGGATGGGAATGCCCAGTGCATCAGGGCACAGTCCTTCAGGATGTGGTCTTTCCCCATGGCCTCAACAACAAATGCAAAAACAACCATCATTTCTAAAGGCTCTGCGACTCTTGGTTAAAGGATAGGCTACATTGATTGCCATTTTGTAGGTCCAGAGTGGCCAATACTGACACTTTTGTGCAGTTCCATTGACATTATTCCACAATTTCTATACTGTGTTCATATGAAAGACTATGACCAGATTCATACAAGGATGGAATGAGAAGGCAGTTTTCCATTTTGCCTGACATTTTCTTTTTTTTTAATTTTTAAAAATCAATATTATTAAATAGATACAATTGCAATAATTTTATCCGTGTCAAAAGATTGCCAGTTAGATATGAACAGAAACATACACATAATAATGATCTTCCTATGATGTAATTGAAATACAGTAAACATTTTAATAACATTTACACAATCTCTTAGGAGCCCAGAATACCCCTTTTGATCATTTGATAATCTTAGCACTTTAATATTACGATGACAGCATGTCAGTACTCTATTTAAATTGTAATTATCAAAGCACAGAGGAAAATGATTCTTGTGCATCTGTAATTTCCTACAATATAATTTTAAAGCTTAAGCTATTTTTCTGTTATCATTTCAGTCATAGAAACATACTTGGAAGTCTAGGGACTTGTAGTTTTCATGCTTCAAAGGCTTTTAAAAAAATTTTTAATGTTCAGTTTACCAGCATATCATTAGTTTTTGATGTAGTATTTAATGATTCATTAGTTGCGTATAACGCCCAGTGCTCATCACAACACATGCCCTCCATATACCCATCACCTGGTTACCCCATCCCTCCCCTTCTGTAACCCTCAGTTTGTTTCTCAGAGTCCAGAGTCTTTCATGGTTTGTCTCCCTCTTTGATTTCCTCCCAGTTTTCCCTCCCTTCCCCTATGGTCTTCTGCATTATCCTTATACTCCACATATGAGTGAAACCATATGATAATTGTCTTTCTCTGCTTGGCTTGTTTCATTTAGCATAATCCCCTCCAGTTTCATCCATGTTGATGCAAATGATAGGTATTCATCCTTTCTGATGGCTGAGTAATATTTCTTTGTATATATGAACCACATCATCTTTATCCATTCATCTGTTGAAGGACACCTCAGTTCCTTCCACAGTTTGGCTATTGTGGACATTGCTTCTGTGAACATTGGGCTTCCTTCTCTTCACTACATCTGTATCTTTGAGGTAAATACCTAGTAGGCCAATAGCTGGGTTGCGGGTAGCTGTATTTTTAACTTCTTGAGGAACATCCATACTGTTTTCCAGAGTGGCTGCACCAACTTGCATTCCCACTAACAGTGTAAGAGGTTTCCCCTTTCTCCACAACTTCTCCAGCAATTGTTGTTTCTGTTTTGTTAAATTTTTTAAAATATTTTATTTTTTTATAAACATATAATGTATTATTAGCCCCAGGGGTACAGGTTTGTGAATTGCCAGGTTTACACACTTCATAGCACTCACCATATCACGCACCCTCCCCAATGTCCATAACCCCACCACCCTCTCCCTACCCACCCCCCCTGCCACCCTCAGTTTGTTTTGTGACATTAAGAGTCTCTTATGGTTTGTCTCCCTCCCAATCCCATCTTGTTTCATTTATTCCTTTCCTACCCCCTAAAAACGCCACATTGCCTCTCAACTTCCTCATATCAGGGAGATCATATGATAATTGTCTTTCTCTGATTGACTTATTTCACTAAGCATAATACCCTCTAGTTCCATCCACATCGTCGCAAATGGCAAGATTTGTTTTGTTAATTTTTGCCATTTTGACTGGTGTGAGGTGGTATCTCATTGTGGTTTTGATTTGTATTTCCATGATGTCTGGTGATGTTGAACATTTTTTCATGTGTCCATTAGCCATTTGTATGTCTTCTTTGGAGAAATGTCTGTTCATGTCTTCTGCCCATTTTTTGACTGGATTCTTTGTTTTTTGGGTGTTGAGTTTGAGTTCTTTATAGATCTTGGATACCAGCACTTTATCTGTAATGTCATTTGCAAATATCTTCTCCCATTCTGTGGGTCGCCTCTTAGTTTTGTTGACTGTTCCTTTTGCTGTGTAGAAGTTTTTATTGTGATGAAGTCCCGAAAGTTCGTTTCCCTGGTCTTTGGAGACATGTTTTGAAAGAATACATAAACAGAGGACCTACATACATTTGTACACTGCATGTATGATATATAGTATAATAATATCATACATGCATTGTATATATGTATAGATATATAATACACAAACACATAATTTTTTTTCTAAACTACTTGAGAAGAAGCTACAAACATCATAATCCTGCACTCCTTAATACTTCAGTATATATTTTCTAAGAACAGGGGCATGCTCTCAAATAATCACAGACCAATTAACAAAACCGATGCAACTGACCCATTAGTTATGGGGCAGGTACTTAGCCTAATCTTTGGCTACATTGTTCCATTCTCACTTTAAAGATGAGGACAAGGAGGCTTGGAGATATTTCAGAAATCAGCTGAGGTCCCAGCTATGTAAATGGTACAGCAATAAGGGCACTTCATTCCCCCATAGTGCAAAGGTTAATGGGAAGGGACAAACAATTTCAACGTATTAATGTCATCACCTTAGTTTGAGCTGCAAACACTTATTGGTAGGGGCCAAAACAGGAGAATGTGGAATTCGGACAGGATAATGTCTCCTAATAAAACATGGCACGGCAGTTTTCTTTAGTCGCCTTTTTATTTTGGACATTTAAATCTATAGAACTATTGTAATGATAATAAAAATGATCACCCTATACTTTTCACCTGGATTCATCAACTGCCAACATACAGCTACATTTCCTTCTGGTTTCCTAGCTACCTCTCTAAACACACAAATATCTATTAGCAAAAATAATTATATGTATCCATCAGTGAAAATTAATTAAAAGGAAACCTCACTAACATGGGGTCTGGAGGTTCAGCAGGGGTTCTCCTGCCCTGCCACTTGTGGTCAACTACAAACCCAGCAGGAAGAGATGGACCTTGCGAGCCAATGCCATCCCACTCAGCCAGTAGGAAGAAGAAAGTCTCCTCTAACCTGCTCTCTTCCTTCACCTCCCCCCAGCAGACTAACCAATGAGAGGTAGTCGCAGCCCAGCCAATGAGAGACAGCCACAGCCCAGCCAATGCGAGACATCCACAGCTCAGCCAATGGGAGACAGTCACAGCTCAGCCAATGAGAAGCCACTATACTTCAAACTCCCAGTTTAGTCCAATGGACTTTTTGCATAGAATGGCCCAGCCCAACTTCCTCTTTCCTCTCTAAAACAGAAGTCTCCTTTGTTTAGTGGGCAGGGGACTTGCCTCTGCCCTGTGGGCTACCTTGTGTGTCCCACTTTGCAATTCTCTTCCATCCCAAATAAACCCATTTTTCCCAATAAAAAACTGGCTCTTTTACTTTTAAGGTTAACGTACCTATATACAATATAGAAACTATTTTCAACTTAGTTTTGTGTCACATTGAGATTATGTAATGGTTATAAATATTCATATACATATCTGTGTGTATTTATTTTTCACTAATCCATTGGAAAATAAACTGCGGATATCATGCCCCTAAATCCCTTAGCATTTACCTACTAAGAATATGGACATACTCTTACATAACACAGAGTCAATTTAGGAAATTTGTCGTTGATACAATTCTATAATTTAAGCCTATTGTCAAAAATTTTTCAGTTGTTCCAGTAATACATTTTTTTTTCAAATTTGGGATTTATTCTTCAATCACATAGGCACTATATTTAGTTACTATGTTTCTTTCATCTCCTCTAGCCTAGGACAATTACTTTCAGCCTTTCTTTTTCTTTCATGACGTTGGCATTTTTGTTGAGGCGAGGTAGTTAGATTAGAGCATGTGCACCAATTGCGTTTGTCTGAGATTTCCCCATAATTAGGTCTGGTTATGCGTGTGGAGCAGGGAAATGGCACATATGCTGTTCTGTCTTTCTTTGTGTATGATATTGGAAGTAGCGCATGACGGAGATGGTAAGTTGTTTGTCTAATATATCAACAACAGAATTACACTGATTTAACTAGCTTATTACCTAAATCCTGGTGATGGGCATTAAGGAGGGCACGTATTGCATGAAGCACTGGTTGTGGTGCATAAACAATGAATCTTGGAACACTGAAAAAATAAGATTAAATTTTTTAAAAACCCAAGAAACTTTTGAAGTGCATTTGGGAAGAGTCCTAGAAGAAAGAATTTTTTTTTTTAACTCAGGAGTGAGTAAAGTCATTTGTTGACATTTTAAGAGACAGGACTTCAAGTGGGGATTAGATTGATTCAATATTGAACCAAATAGAGAATGCACAGTGCTGCCTTCTTCTCTCTCTCTTTCTCTCTACAGATCCATGCACAAGACATCCCTGCCCTGCTAAATCTTACTGTGTCTTTGACGAACAAAAATACTTCTGTTATTGCATAGATGGATATGTTTCGAGCACAGGAGAAAGAAATTTCACACATCGGAACGTCACTTGCAGAGGTGATTCTGGGCTTGTAGAAAGAGTGGCATTACTGCAAGAGTATGCAAATCTTGGAAGGGAAGCTGGCCATAGGATTCTCAGAGGGGAAAGGCTTCAGTGTCCTGCCTGAGGGTCATGTCCCTTTACTCTGTAGCATCATTCATGTGAGAGATGGGTAAGAATTTGAGGTCCAGGTGAAATCGACTTGTGTTCCATCTCAACTCTAAGTAGCTGTGCGACTTTTGGGGAAATTGCTTGAATCCTCCATCTCAAGTGTATGGCCTGTAAAATAGGAGTAATCATCCTACCTTCTGCAGATCAGAGAACTTAGGTCAGAGGAATATGTGTTTGTTTAAAGGAGTCAATCCCAAAATTAATGAAATGCCCAGTTTAAAAAATAAGTCCTCCTATGCATCCAATGTCATGCTGGGCATTTTCCTTATTTAAACCACACTCCAACTCCCCATGACATGGATGTCTCTCTTTTTTTTTTTTAAGATTTTATTTATTTATTTGACAGACAGAGATCACAAGTAGGCAGAGAGGCAGGCAGAGAGAGAGAGAGGAAGGGAAGCAGGACTTTGGGATCGTGATCTGAGCGAAAGCAGAGGCTTTAACCCACCGAACCACCCAGACACCCCATGGATGTCTCTTTTAAGATGGAAGTTAGCAAACTTTTTCTGTACAGGGCTATCTAGTAAATATTTCAGGCTTTGCAAGCCATATGGTCTCTATTGCAACTATTCAGCCCTGTCTCTATAATGTAACTGTAGCCACAGACATAAATGAATGGATGTGGCTGTGTACCAATAAAACTTTATTTACAAAAACAGGCAGTGGGCCAGCCCAGGGCCACAGTTTGCAACCGTGGCCTAAGTAATGAGAATACTTGCTATCCCCCCAAATTCCCCAATACTTACAGTAGGATATAGTCATATTTATTTGAAAAGGAAAATAATTTGTTTTGCTGAGTTTATCTCAATATATTTTCTAGTGGAATAGTTTCTAATAGAAATCTAACAGAAGCCACTTATGGGAGTCACACAAGTACTTTTAAATTTTCTGGTAGCTACATTTAAAATGTAAAAACAGGAAATTAATTTTAATAATACACATTTTTTAAATTTTATTTTATTTCTTCAGTGTTCCAAGATTCATTGTTTATGCACCACACCCAGTGCTCCATGCAATGCTTGCCCTCCCTAATACCCACAACCAGGCTCACCCATCCCCCCACTCCCCTCCCTTCCCAAACCCTCAGTTTGTTTCTCAGAGTCCATAGTCTCTCATGGTTCATCTCCCCCTCTGATTTTCCCCAATTTATTTTTCCTTTCCTTCCCCTAGTGTCCCTGAAGTTATTCCCTTTGCTCCAGAAGCAAGTGAAACCATATGATAATTGACTTTCTCTACTTGACTTATTTCACTCAGCATAATCTCCTCCAGTCCCATCCATGTTGACAGAGAAGTTGAGTATTCATCCTTTCTGATGGAGGCATAATATTCCATTGTATATATGGACCATATCTTCTAGTAATATACTTTAACTCAGCATATCAAAAGTACCATTTCAAGCTGTAATAAATATAAAAAGCACTAATGAGACCATTTATGTATTTTTTTCATATTGTCTTTGGTTTCCAGAATGCATTTTATGCTTACAGTACATTTCAGTTCAGACTAGCCATAGCCTCAGGTGGCTGGTGGTTCCTGTTTTGGACAATGGACTTCTTGGACCTGACTCTCAGTTGTTGTGACATTTTTTAAAACTCCAGCTCTTTACATTTTGGAATCCAGAATGAGATGGAAGTAAAACTCTTGATTTACAATCATTTTCTCTCAGGAATTCATAGATACCTCTTCCTTATTTTTAATATCTAACATTCTCAATTTGAATCTTGTTTTCTTTATAATAACTGTTTTTTCCCTCTTTCTGGTAGCCTGTAAGATTTCCTCTTTTTCCTTAGAGGTAGGACATCTCATTTTATTTTTAGTATATTTTTATATATTTTTTCTTACATAGATACATATACATATACCTAATATCAATATAGAGATTTTATTCTCTTCTCCCTTACAAAATCTCTTCTTGGGGTTATCTTTTTCAGTATTCTTTTTTTTTTTTTCAGTGTTCCAAGATTCATTGTTTATGCGCCACACCCAGTGCTCCATGCAATCCGTGCCCTCCTTAATACTCACCACCAGGCTCAGCATATTCTAGCTTCTGTTGATCTAAAAGTTGTTCCTTTTCACTGTAGGGAAATAGTTGATTGGATTGCATTTCTTCTTGTCATCTTGACAAAATTCCTTTTGGGTGGGTACTGGCCTTCTTGGATATCTCCTTCCTCTTTACTTTTCCCTCTAAATCCTAGAAGAGTTCCTCAACTTTCTTTTCCTGACTAATAATTTGGCCTTTTGCATATTCATTCTGTTACTGAACATTGTCATTAAAATTTCAGAAACCACAGCTTTAATTTCTCAGAAACTTTTTTGGTTATTGTTCTTTTATCGTGCCATTTCCATAACAGCTTCTTCTTTCTTTTAGTTGTTACAAGATACTTGTTGAGATGAAGAGCTTTGTTAAAGGCAAAGACAGTTGTTAGATATAGCACATGTATCAACACACAATATACATAAGCAAAATTTTAAAAACAAAATATGAAAATATCTAAGATTAAACCTCTCTGTAGCTACACAATATTATTTATTTGGTATGATTCCTACTCATCTTTTCAAATCAACACACAAAGTCATCACTTACATAAGTATTAGTCAACTTCAGTGTTATTACCTCTTTTTGTGTCTCAGACAAAAGATTGAAATATTCCATGATAACAGACTGTTCCTATAATATATTGTTACCCATGACATGAAATCCTAATAACAATGAAAAATATATGTAATATACATAATAATATAATATAGTAATAATATCTTCATGCATTTTCTATATAATAATTAATATAGTTATAATATTAAAATATGAAATATTTGATAATAATTAAAAGCCAAATCATTTGCCTTAATTAAAATGTAAAATGAGAACTAGGAAGAGAAAGGCTGGTTTTTTTGTTGTTGTTTTAATACTAAAAAAAAATTTACCTCCAGTCATAGAGAGGTATAATCAACATATAGTTCCATATAAGTTTAAATTGTAGAATAACTTGAAGAAAGCCTATTCTTTTATTATCAAACAAATGAATTCTTGAATCTTCTTGGAGATCCTTTCCAAGGATTTTAAGTTCTCTCCTGTTTCCTGTATTAACTGTGTACTTTAGTCCAGATTTTCCTAGAAAACAGAACCTGAGGCACAACATGTATCCAGATTTTAAGGGGTTGTGTGTGCAATCTTAAGCCAGCAAGGGTGAGGAAGGAAGAGGACATGAAACAGGGAAGAAAGGAAAGCAAATTAAAGATGGTGCATCCCTTTGCTGGGTGCTGCCATGTAAGACAATGCGGATGGTGGTGTGGCCATGCAAGACTTTCCAGAAAGGCCACTTATAACTGTTTCTTGGGACAGGACAGACTCTTGGCAGGAGGATAAAGGGAGAAAGAGAGAGAGGCCAGCTCCTTCTCATCTTGTCTCTCTCCTTGGCCAAGCTTTGCCTCACCAGACTTTTCCTGACTTCTGGGTTGATCTGACTGTCTGGGGAAACCAGATCCTATATCCCACAGCAGATCAGTTCATCTGAGTCCAGGTGGGAGATCCCAGAGCCTCCATGTGTATGATGAGATCAGATCTGGGGCTGGAGCTGCTATGATGCCCACCACACCAGGGGAACCTCATCTGGGGGAGGTCAAGTCAATCTGCACTATCAGGAGACAAGGCACCTGAGGTAATCTCAGGGAGTTGTGAGTAGGCAAAGATAATGTTGGTTATAAACTGGGTCAAATATAATTCACTGTCATTGCTTCCTGTCTTGCTTTTCCTTCAAGCTGTAACATTCTAGTGTGTATGTGTGTGTGTGTGTGTGTGTGTGTGTATATGTGTGTATACATATATCTCACTACATCTTC
This sequence comes from Martes martes, assembly GCF_963455335.1. Classification (NCBI taxonomy): domain Eukaryota; kingdom Metazoa; phylum Chordata; class Mammalia; order Carnivora; family Mustelidae; genus Martes; species Martes martes. The sequence goes on along the minus strand of NC_137888.1, from coordinate 212,492,027 downwards.
TTTATCCATTCATCTATCAATGCACATCTGGGCTCTTTCCACAGTTTGGCTATTGTGGACATTGCTACTATGAACAATAGGGTGCAGGTGCCCCTTCAGATCCCTACATTTGTAACTTTGGGGTAAATACCCAGAAGTGCAATTGATGGGTCATAAAGTAGCTCTATTTTTAACTTCTTGAGGAACCTCCATATTGTTTCCCAGAGTGGCTGTACCAGCTTGCATTCCCACTAACAGTGTAAGAGGTTTCCCTTTTCTCCACATCATCGCCAACATTTGTTGTTTCCTAACTTGTTAATTTTAGCCATTCTGACTGGTATGAGGTGGTACCTCATTGTGGTTTTATTTGTATTTCCCTGATGGCAAGGGGTGTGGAGCATGTTTTCATCTGTCTGTTGACCATTTGTATGTCTCCTTCAGAGAAATGGCTGTTTATGTCTTCTGCCCATTTCTTGACTGGACTATTTGGTTTTTTTTTGTGTTGAGTTTCATAAGTTCCCTACAGATCTTAGATACAAATCCTTTATCTGATCTGATGTCATTTGCAAATATCTTTTCCCATTCCATAGGTTGCCTTTTAGTTTTGTTGACTGTTTCTTTGCCATGCAGGACCTTTTATCTTGATGAAGTCCTGAAAGTTCATTTTTCCTTTGGTCTCCTTGCCTTTGGAGACATCTCTAGCAAGAAGTTGTTGTGGTTGAGGTCAAAGACATTGATACCTATGTTCTCCTCTAGGATCTTTATGGATTCTTCTTTTTTAAAGAATTATTTATTTATTGACAGAGAGATCACAAGTAGGTAGAGAGGCAGGCAGAGAGAGATGGGGAAACAGGCTCCCTGCTGAGCAGAGAGCCCGATGTGGGCCTCGATCCCAGGACCCTGAGATCATGACCTGAGCTGAAGGCAGAGGCTTAACCCACTGAGCCACCCAGGCACCCCCTCTTTTTTTTAAAGAATCATTTCTTTATTTGAGAAATCACAAGTAGGTAGAAAGGCAGGCAGAGAGAGATGGATTTTGATGGATTCTTATCTCACATTTAGGTCTTTCATCCATTTTGAGTTTATCTTTGATATATGGTGTAAGAGAATGATTCAGTTTCATTCTGAATGTGGCTGTCCAATTTTCCCAACACCATTTGTTGAAAAGACTGTCCTTTTTCCATTGGATATTCTTTCCTGCTTTGTTAAAAATTTGTTGACCATAGAGTTGAGGGTCCATTTCTGGGGTCTTTATTCTGTGCCATCAATCTGTGTCTGTTTTTGTGTCAGTACCATACTGTATTGATGATTACATCTTTGTAACATAATTTGAAGTCAGGTGTCATGATGCCACCTGCTTTGGTTTTCTTTTCCAACATTCCTCTGGCTATTCAGAGCCTTTGTCCCATACAAATTTTAGGATTGTTTATTCCAGCTCTGTGAAAAATGTCAATGGCATTTTGATAGAAATTGCATTGAATATTTATAATATTTTGGGTACCATAGATATTTTAACAATATTTATTCTTCCATTCTATCAGCATGCAATGTTTTCCCATTGCTTTGTGTTTTTGTCAATTTCTTTAATAAGTGTTCCATGGTTTTTTTGGGTTTTTTTTAAAGATTTTATTCATTTATCAGATAGAGATTACAAGTAGGCAGAGAGAGGGGGGGAAGCAGGCTCCCCGCCAAGCAGAGAGCCCGATGCAGGGCTCGATCCCAGAACCCTGGGATCATGACCCGAGCCGAAGGCAGAGGCTTTAACCCACTGAGCCCCCCAGGCGCCCCAGTGTTCCATGGTTTTTAGAGTACAGAACCTTTACCTCTTTGGTTAGGATTATTCCTAGATATCTTATGGTATTCGGTGCAATTGTAAATGGGATTGATTCCCTTTTAAAGATTTTATTTACTCATTTGTCAGAGAGAAAGAGCATAAGCAGGGGGAGCAAGAGGCAGAGGGAGAAGTAAACTCCCCACTGAGCAGGGAGCCTGATCCGGGACTCAGTCCCAGGTCTCTCGAATCATGACCTGACATGAAGGCAGAAGCTTAACCAACTGAGCCACCCATGCATCCCAATGGGATTGAGTCTTTAATTTCTTTTTCATCTGTCTCATTGTTAGTGTATAGAAATGCTACTAATTTCTGCGCATTTATTTTGTATCCTGCCACATTCCTGAATCACTCTGTGAGTTCTAGCAATTTTGGGATGGAGTCTTTTGGGTTTTCCACATAGAGTATCATGTCATCTGTGAAGAGTGAGACTTTGAGTTCTTCTTTGCCCATTTGAATGCTTTTTATTTCTTTTTGTTATCTGATTGCTGAGGCTGGGACTTCTAGTACTATGCTGAACAACAGTGGTGCGAGCGAACATCCTTGTCATGTTACCGACCTTAAGGGAAAGGCTCTCAGTGTTTCCTCACTGAGAATGATATTCACTGTGGGCTTTTCATAGATGGCTTTTATGACATTGAGTTATGTTTCCTCTATCCCTACACTGTGGAGAGTTTCAATTAAGAAAGGATGCTGGATTTTGTCAAATGCTTTTTCTGCATCAGTTGAGAGAATCATATGGATTTTGTTCTTTCTTTTATTAATGAGATGTATCATGTATCATGTTGATTGATTTGCAAATGTTGAACCATGCTTGCATCCCAGTAATAAATCCCACTTAGTCTTGGTGATTCATCCTTTAAATATACTGTGGAATCCTATTGGCTAATATCTTGGTGAGTATTTTTGGCGTTCATGTTCATCAGGGATATTGGTCTGTAATTCTCCTTTGTCTTTGTCTAGTTTGGGGCTCAGAGTAATGCTGACTTCATAGAAAGAGTTTGGAAGTTTTCCTTCCATTTCTATTTTTTGAAACAGCTTCCAAAGAATAGGTATTAGTTCTTCTTTAAATGTTTGGTAGACTACATCAAAAACTAATTATGTATTTTATGGTGACTAACATATTTATGGTGACTAACAATAAAAAAATTAAAAATTATAAAATGTTTGGTAGAATTCTCCCGAGAAGCCATCTGGCCCTGGATTCTTGTTTGTTGGATGATCTTTAATTACTGCTTCAGGTTCTTTGCTGGTTATGGATCTGTTCAGATTTTCTATTTCTTCCTGTTTCAGTTTTGTTTTTGTTTTTTTAGATTTATTTATTTATTTATTTATTTGACAGACACAGATCACAAGTAGGCAGAGAGGCAGGCAGAAAGAGATAAAGGAAGGGAAGCAGGCTCCCTGCTGAGCAGAGATCCCAGGACCCTGGGATCACGACCTGAGCCGAAGGCAGAGGCTTTATCCCACTGAGCCACCCAGGAGCCCCTGTTTCAGTTTCATAAATTTCCAGGAATGCATCCATTTCTTTCTGATTGCCTAATTGGTACAGAATTGCTCAGAATTGCTCATAATACATTTTTAAAATTGTTTGTATTTCCTGGTACTGGTCATGATCTCTCCTCTTTCATTCATGATTTTACTAATTTGGGTCCTTTCTCTTTTCTTTTGGATAAGTCTGGCAAGGGTTTTTTTCATCTTATTAATTCTTTCAAAGAAGAAGCTGCTGGTTTCATTGATCTATTGTTTTGGTTTCTACTTCATTGATTTCTGTTCTTATCTTTATTATTTCTCCTCTCCTACTTGGTTTAGGCTTTATTTGTTGTTCTTCCTCCAGCTCCTTTAGGTGTAAGGTTAACGTGTATATTTGAGACTATTCTCCAAAATTTTGAGAACTTTTCAAGAAAGGCTTGTACTGCTATGTACTTCCTTCTTATGACTGTGTTTGCTATATCCCAAAGGTTTTGAAGAGTTGTGTTTTCATTTTCATTTGTTTCCATGAATTTTTAAAATTCTTTAGTTTTCTGGTCAACCCATTCATTCTTCAGGATGCTATTTAACCTCCAATTATTTGAGTTCCTTAGAAATTTCCTGTTGTTGTTGAGTTCAAGTTTCAAAACTGTGGCCTGAAAATATGCAGGGAATAATCCCAATCTTTTGGTACTGGTTGAGACCTAATTTGTGACCCAGTATGTGATCTATTCTGAAGAAAGCTCCGTATGTACTTGAGAAGAATATGTATTCTTTGTTTTAGGATGGAATATTCTGTATATATCTGTGAAGTCCATCTAGCCAGTGTGTCCTTGAAAGCTCTTGTTTCCTTTTTCTAAATTTTATTTTTTTCAGTGTTCCAAGATTCACTGTTTATGCACCACACCCAGTGCTCTATGCAATATGTGCCCTCCTTAATATCCACCACCAGGCTCACCTATCCCCTTAACCTCCTCCCTTCCAAGGGTTTGTTTCTCAGAGTCCACAGTCTCTCATAGTTCATCTCCCCCTCTGGTTTCCCCCAATTCACTTTTCCTTTCCTTCTCCTAATGTCCTTGTTATTCCTTATGCTCCAGAAATAAGTGAAACCATATGATAATTGACTTTCTCTGCTTGACTTATTTCACTCAGCATAATCTCCTCCAGTCCTGTCCATCTTGATAGGAAAGTTGGGTATTCATCCTTTCTGATGAAGGCATAATATTCCATTGTATATATGAACCATATTTTTTTTAATTTATTCTGAAGGGCATCTTGGCTCTTTCCACAGTTTGGCAACTGTGGCCATTGCTGCTATGAACATTGGGGTACAGATGGCCCTTCTTTTCACTACATCTGTATCTTTGGGGTAAATACTCAGTAGTGCAGTTGCAGGGTCATAGGGTAGCTCTATTTTTAATTTCTTAAGGAATCTCCAGACTGTTTTCCAAACTGGCTGCAGCAACTTGCATTCCCACCAACAGTGTAAGAGTGTTCCCCTTTCTCCACATCATCTCCAACACTTGTTTCTTGTCTTGTTTCCTTTTTTTAAAGATTTTTATTTAATTATTTGACATTGCTGTGAGGGGGTTTTGAAGTCCCCTACTCTTATTGTACTGTTATCAATGTATTTCTTTAATTTGGTTATTAATTGGTTGATATAATTGGCTGCTCCCAAGTTAGGGACATAAATATTTACAATTATAAATAGGTCTTCTTGTTGTATAGACACATTAACTATGGTATAAAGTCCCTCTTCATCCCTTACTACAGTCTTGGTTTAAAATCTACTTTGAGGGGTTCCTGGGTGGCTCAGTTGGTTAAGCGACTGCCTTCGGCTCAGGTCATGATCCTGGAGTCCCAGGATCGAGTCCCGCATCGGGCTCCCTGCTTGGCAGGGAGTCTGCTTCTCCCGCTGACCTCTCTCCTCTCATGCTCTCTCTCTCTCTCTCTCTCAAATAAATAAATAAAATCTTTTAAAAAATAAAAAATAAAAATAAAATAAAATAAAATAAAATCTACTTTGATATGAGGATTGCTAACTCAGCTTTCTTTTGAAATCCATTAGCATTATAAATGGTTTTCCACTTCCTTACTTTCAGTCTGGAGGTGTCCTTAGGTCTAAAATGAGTCTCTTGTAGACAGCATGTGGATGGGTCTTGCTTTTTTTAATCCAATCTGATACTCTGTGTCTTTTGATTAGAGCATATAGCCCATTTATTTTCAGAGAGACTACTGAAAGATATGAACGTAGTGCCATTGTATTACCTGTAAGTGCCTGTTTCTGTAAATTGTCTCTGTTCAATGTCACTCCTGGGCTATCTCTTTGCTTACAGGATCCCCTTAATATTTCTTGCCGGGCTAGCCTAGTAGTCACATATTCATTTAATTTGTCTGTCCTGCAAGCTCTTTATCTCTCCTTCCATTCTGAATGAAAGCCTTGTTGTATAAAGTATTCTTGGCTGTATGTTCTTCTCATTTAGTACGCTAAATATATCATGCCAGCTCTTTCTGGCATGCCAGGTTTCTGTGGATAATTCCTTTTTTTTTTTTAAAGTTATGTTGTTAGTCACCATACAGTACATCAATAGTTTTTGATGTAGTGTTTCATGATTCATTCTTTGCATATAACACCCAGTGCTCAATGCACTACTGCGTATTTACCCCAAAGATACAGATGTAATAAAAAGAAGAGTCATATGCACCCCAAGGTTCATAGTAGCAATGTCCACAACAGCCAAACTGTGGAAGGAGCTGAGATGTCCTTCAACAGATGAATGGATAAAGATGTGGTCCATATATGCAATGAAATATTACTCAGCTATCAGAAAGGATGAATACCTAACATTTGCATCAACATGGATGGAACTGGAGGAGATTATGCTAAGTGAAATAAGTCAAACAGAGAAAGACAATTATCTGTGGATAGTTCTGATGTTAAGTCTGACATTCCTCCCTCTATAAATAAGGAGCTTCTTGTCTCAAGCTACTCTCAGGATTCTCTCTTTTTCTCTAAAATGTGAAAGCTTCACCATTATATGTTGGGGTGTTGAACTATTTTTATTGATTTCAGGAGACATTGTATCTTTCTCTTGGACATGAATGTTTGTTTCCTTCCCCAGATTATGGAAGTTCTCAGTGATGATTTGTTCAAATATACTTTCTGGCCTCTCTCTCTCTCCACCCTCAGGCACCCCAATAATTCTGACATTGGCTCATTTCATGGCATCATTAATTTCTCAAAGCCTTTCTTCATGGGCTGTTAGCTGTCTTTCTCTCTTTTCCTCAACTTCCTTCCTTTCCATCAACCTGTCTTCTAGATCACTTACTCTCTTCTGCCTCATTCACCCTGGCTGTTTGAGCACCCAATTTAGGCTGCATGTCCAGTATAGCATTTTAAAGTTTGGTGTGATTAGATCTCATTTCTGCACTAAGAGATTCTCTACTGTCTTTTAATGTTTTTACAAGCCCAGCTATTAGCTTTATAATTGCTGTCCTGAATCCATCACTGACATCTTACTTATATTCATATCAATTAGGTCGGTGGCAGAGAACATTGCTTCTGGTTCTTTCTTTTGTTTTGAGTTCCTCCTTCTAGTCATTTTGTCCAGAGAAGAATGGGTGAGCAAGTGAACAGAATAAAAAAATATCAATCACCAGCCAAGCAAAATACACATTAGACAAATCCAAAGTGGTCAAAAACCAAAACAGAAAAGCAAACAGAAACAAGAGAAAACAAAATAAAAAGAGAAAAAAAGGGGGGAGGAAGATTAGTCTCACAGGGTGAAAAAAGAAGTGGGATCCATTTGTTCCTGGGTGAATTTTGGTCTTTGTGTTCAAAGACACTAAATCCCAAAATTGCAAAGAAAGCAAAACTTGTATATATAAAAAATTAAAATTATATAGAGTACAAAAAGGCCAAAAATGAAGTGAATCTCTATAAAATATAGATGTAAAAAAAAAGTTTAAAAAGTGAATTAAAAATATAGAGTTGATAAAATAAGAAACTAATTGAAATGGGAAAAAAGAAAACAACAAAAAAAAACACAGAAAATTTTAGACGTAAAGATAAATAGATCATGAGAAAATCCTCAAGTTCTATATAATATTTTCCCCTAGCACTGGAGTTTTACAATCTTGTGGGATCCCTAAGCTAGGTGTGCACTTGTTCTCCAGTTAGTCTTCTGGGGGAGGGGCCTGCCGTGCTGCTTCTCAGGTGTCTTTTTCTGGGTTGAGTTGTTCCTCCCCTTGCCAGGGGGCTGGTCTCAATGTAAGCTGGTCCTCTGTGCGGGTTTGTTCCCTGAGGGCTTTCCACGCCTCTTTAGAGGATCAGAATAAAAATGACCGTGCCCCATTCTCCAGCCCCAGAGCTGAAAGATCAAAGTCCACTCCCCAACTTCAGTAAACCCTCCTGGACAAACAGTTTTCACTTTTATGTGTGTCAAACTCCGTAACTCCTGTGGTAGGTGTCCATGGCAGTCTCCTAGGGGGATTCTGAGGGACTTGCATTACTGCCCTTTGTGTACCATGGGGCTGAGAGAGATTGCAGGCTCATGCATGTACCCATTCCACCACTCCCAGGGGGATGGCTGACTGTCACCATACTGTCCTTTCTGAGGCCGCACCCAAGAGCTGTTGCCTGGTCATGGGCACACCTGTTTAACTCCTCCCAAGGGATGGCAGGCAGTGCACATGTTCCAGTCTTTTTAAAGGTGCTCAGGTGGAGAGCAGTCACCCCATAAGCCTGGCTCATGGTTTATGGCAACCTGAGTTAAGATTCCCCTCCTGGGCTCCCCAGCTATAACCAGTTTCCCCACTCCAATGCTTGGGCACTCTACCAGTTCAGCAACCCAGTTAGTTCTGTGACTCCTGGGATCCCAAGACCACATTTACTCACCTGGAATTCTGCCCATTTCATCCCCTGAGCCCCTTTCAGACAGGGATGTCTTGCACTGAAGCAGATTTCTAAGGGTTCTGATTTTGCCCCCCAGGGCTCTATCACTTTCCAGTAATCAGCTTCTGGAGGCTCCCTCCGCCTTCCGTTTATCTCTGATACCTCCCCTCAGATTTATGTCTCCATACCTCCTACTTTGCAAAAAAGCAAGGAGAAAAAAGTTTTCTACTTGTAGAGTTCCAGATATATGTCCTTACATCTCAGGCTGAGTTCATGGCTATTCAGAATGGTTTAATAGTTATCCAGCTAAATTCAAGGGACCAGATGAAACAAGGTCCCCTACTCTTCCACAACCTTGCCTCCTACCCCTCAGTGATTGTTTTTCTATTTGTAGAATTGCAACAATTCTTTTCTTAGATCTCAGATTTCATTCACAGTTGTTCAGAAGGATATGATAGATAACCAGTTGAATTCAAGGACCAGATGAAACACGGGTCCCCTATTCTTCCACCAACTTCCCTCTGATCGAAACCAGTATTTTACAAGCCCTGTTAAGGGTCAAGCTACAACCTTCCCAACTACTTAAAAACTAAAGTAGAATTGGAGACCCATTTTTTATTTGGGAATTATGGGATCCTCCAAGATTATGGAGACAAATCTCTCCTAATTAAAGTAGACATGGCATTGTTTCCTGTGATGAATCTATGATGTTAACCCAACTTACCTATTTCCTGTCCTAGAAATCGACATTTTGAACTGCTCTAATTTCAGTAGTGATCCAACATTTCAGAACTGTCAGAAGCAGGTAAGGTTCATCACTTCATGTGTTTGCACAAGTGTACAGAAGACCATCCTCAGAATAGAGTGGGTGATGTAGGGAGGGATACCTCACCGTAGTGTGCAGGTGTATTCAATATATATTGTCATGTAACAAGTGACCCCCAAACTTAGTGACTTAAACAACATTTACTGTGTCTAAATTCCTATGAGTCAGGAATCCAGGGAGTGATTTGCTGGACATGTTGCCATGGGATATCTAACAAGGCTGTCATGAAGGTGTGAGGATGGAGAGTAAGCAGAAACCTCATCTGTGCTGACAGGAAAGGAAAACCATGGAGCTGCTTTGGTTAACAGCCTGGCAACTCCTCAAACAGTTAAACATAGATTTGTCATATTCCTAGTAATTCTACTGCTAGGTATATAACCAAGAAAATTGAAAATACACGTCAACGCAAAAACTTGTACACCAGTGTTCACAGAGGCATTATTCACAAGAGCCAGAAAGTGGAAATGACTGACATGCCCATGAACTCCTAAGTAGACAAAAGAAATGTGGTCCATCCATACAATGAGCTACTCCTCCACAAAAATGAGCTACTCCTACTCTATACAATGAGCTACTCCTCCACCATAAAAATGAATGAAGCATTGACACATGCTACAACATGGATGGACCTTGAAAACATGATGCTCAGTGAAAGAAGCCAGACAAAAAATGTCACAGAAAGCGTGATTCCTTTTATATGAACTGTCCAGATAGGCAAATCCTGAGACACAGAAAGTAGACTAGGGGTTGCCATGGACTAGGATTGGGGGTGATTGCTCAAGAATGCAGATTTTAGGGGAGAGTGTTGAAAATGCTCTAAAATTTATTGTGGTTGTGGTGATGGTTGTACAAATCTGTGAATATACTAAAAGCCATTGAATTATATACTTTAAATGGATGAGTCTTATGGGTGAATTATATCTCAATGGAATTGTTAAAGGAAAAAATGTTAGCTGAATTGGCCACTGTGCATAGTTGGTCTCCCAATATAATTAATCAAAGACTTTTAGTACCTACAGAAAATGCTAAGACCATATATTCTGAGCTCCTTTGTTTTTAATTAGGGACCCTGAGGCCCAGAGAGATTTAAGTGACTTTTTCAAGGTCACAAGGCTTGTTGGTGCCAAAGCTGTTTTAGCGACCAGTTTTAAAGTATGTTTGGCAAAGCAGAGGATCATAGAGAAAGAGAGGAAAAATAAAACAAGAAGAAATGGGAGAGGCAGACAAATCATAAGAGACTCTCAACCACAGGAAACAAAGTGAGGGCTGCTTGAGGGGAGGGGAGTGGAGGGTATGGGGTAACTGGGTGATGGGCATTAAGGAGGGCATGTGATATAGTGAACACTGGATATTATATAAAACTGATGAATCACAGACCTCTACCTCTGGAAAAAAAAACCAGTACATTATTGAATTTAAATCCATAATTGAATTTAAATTTTTAAAATTAGGAAAAAAATGATATATGAAATTGGGGCTCATCTATCAAAACTACTAGACAACCAGCCCAAGCTGATTAAAGGAAAAATAACAAATCCTTCTTTTCTTCTTTTCTCTTAGTTAAATTTGAGCAGTTCTATGGACAACAGCAGAGAGATCTGCACCCGTTTCGCAAGGCTGTCCCGCAGCTGTGGAGAGAGAAAAACTACTCTGTCCCTACAGGTCTGAGCTTCTTTTCCTTTGGCTCCAGGTGCAGGTGGATGCCTTCTCCACCACCACCTCCCTTTTAAGTAGACTTGTATGGTGTATATACAATGAATCTTGGAACACTGAAAAAATAAAATTGAATCAGAGAAAAAAAAAACAAGTAGACTTTGTTTTTCAGAGCAGTTTTAGATTCACAGCAATGTTGAGCAGAAATAGAGAGTTCCCATATATTCTCGCCCCCTTCATATGCAGAGTCTGCCCTGGTATCTGGCACCAGATGGTGCTTTTGTGAACCTACAATGTCATGTCAATGTCACCCAAAGGCCAGAGTTGTTGCCATTAGGCGTCATAGTTCATGCTGCCCATTCTGTGAGTTTTATCAAATATATAATGACATGTGTCCACCATTATAGTATCAAACAGAATAGTTTTGCTGCCCTAAAACTGCTCTAAAAAACTCATCTCTATGAGTTTTTATTAAGGAGGGCATGTGCCGTGATGAGCACTGGGTGTTACATGCAATTAATGAGTTATTGAACACTACATCAAAAAATGGGCAGAAGATATGAACAGACACTTCTCCAATGAAGACATACAAATGGCTACCAGACACATGAAAAAATGTTCATCATCACTAGCCATCAGGGAGATTCAAATCAAAACCACATTGAGATACCACCTTACACCAGTTAGAATGGCCAAAATTAGCAAGACAGGAAACAACATGTGTTGGAGAGGATGTGGAGAAAGGGGAACCCTCTTACACTGTTGGTGGGAATGCAAACTGGTGCAGCCACTTTGGAGAACAGTGTGGAGATTCCTCAGGAAATTAAAAATAGATCTTCCCTATGACCCTGCAATTGCACTGCTGGGTATTTACCCCAAAGATACAGATGTAGTGAAAAGAAGGGCCATCTGTACCCCAATGTTTATAGCAGCAATGGCCACGGTCGCCAAACTGTGGAAAGAACCAAGATGCCCTTCAACGGATGAATGGATAAGGAAGATGTGGTCCATATACACTATGGAGTATTATGCCTCCATCAGAAAGGACGAATACCCAACTTTTGTAGCAACATGGACAGGACTGGAAGAGATTATGTTGAGTGAAATAAGTCAAGCAGAGAAAGTCAAGTATCATATGGTTTCACTTATTGGTGGAGCATGACAAATAATATAGAGGACAAGGGTAGATGGAGAGGAGAAGGGAGTTGAGGGAAATTGGAAGGAGAGGTGAACCATGAGAGACTATGGACTCTGAAAAACAACCTGAGGGTTTTGAAGGGGCGGGGTGGGAGGGTGGGGGAACCAGGTGGTGGGTATTAGGGAGGGCACAGATTGCATGGAGCACTGGGTGTGGTGAAAAAACAATGAATACTGTTACGCTGAAAATAAATAAAAAATTAAAAAAAAAAAAAAAAACTAATGAGGTAGTATATGTTGGCTAACTGAACATAATAAAAAATGTATTTTAATAACAATTTTATATATCCAAGGAGTACATGATGATATTTTGATATACATATATGTAATGAAATGATTACTACAGTCAAGCTAATTAGCATATCCATTTCCTCACATTTACCTTTATGCATGTGTGGTGAGCATTCCTGAAAGCTCTTAGCAAATGTACAGTGTATTATATAGTATTCTTTTTAAAAATATTTTATTTATTTTTTTTGTCAGAGAGAGAGAGAGAGAGAGAACAAGCAGGGGGAATGGCAGGCATTGGGAGAAGCAGGCTCCTCACTGAGCAAGGAGACTGATGCAGGACTCTTAATCCCAGGACACTGGGATCATGACCTGAGCCAAGGGCAGATGTCTAACCAACTGGGCCAACCAGGCATCCCTATTATATAGTATTTTTAACTAAAGCCATCATACTATACATGAGGGGTTGAGACTCATCCTATATAAATGCAACTTTAGAATCTTTGACCAATGCAGATGGATACTTAACCAAATCAAAACCAAACACTACTATAATACTGGAAAGTATTGAAAGACATACTAAGGAACTGAGTCTACTGAGACTTACCTTCTTAAGATATGAGGTATGTGAAGATTCTCAGAATTGGGCTCAACCAGCATTTGCCAATTCAGGAACTCTCACTTCACACAGTTCCTTTGGAGTCTGTGCATACAAGGTTATGGGATGTTCCCAGAAAAGATTTAAGGTCCCTCAAACCTCTGTCAATGAGAGTAAATACCTCCTCTTTTGTGCTTCTTGTCAAATTTAATTTTGAATTTATCACATGGCAAAATGTTGTGGAAAGGCAATGAAAACCAAAGTCTTCTCCCAACACAGAAAAATGCACCGCAAAAGTCTCAGAGAAGGAGAATGGTTTTATTATGGAATAAGTATTAAACCAGCATGCTTTTGCTTTTACAGTGCCAGATCCTGGGCTCAGGGCTATTGGTAGATTTATCTGGCCCAAACACCAGCTTGAATTTGTTCAATTAAAGGACTTTGGTCTTGCAAAGCCTCCCATTCATCTAACAAGCCTTGTTTCTAACAGGAAATCGGGAACTCTTACCATTTTCTCACAAACCTCACTTCCCAAGTTACCCCTGGAAATCAAAAAGAGAAAGCAAAGCTAGTGACAATCTACCTGCAGAGTATAGAAGCGGCCGTCCTTGCAGCTGCATCCCGAAATCCAAACGAAACACAGAAGGAGGAAGGGCCTTTTATGGGTAAGGAATCACAAGGATGGTAAGTACAGCTCCCCTTCCCTGTTGCCAGGCTCTGTTCTACCAAGTTTGTGTATCACCTCACAAAATCCTCCTAGTAGTGCTGGGGTAAATGTGATTACCTCTATCTTATAATAAGGGGGCTGAGTCCCAGAAAATGTGCCTGAGTTCCAGGCATCCTAAATGGTGTAAGAGTCAAGAGTCAGACTCTGCACCCAAGTCTGAGTCCACAGTCTTCTCTCAACCAGTACACAGTCAGTGTGCACTGCCTGGTATAATTTTGCATTTCATGGATTTGATTTTTTTCCTTCATGGACCCACCGTCAAAAGTTTGCAGGTAGCCAATTTCATAAAGTACTACTATGACAGAGGAAATGAATAGGGTGTGGTTTTAATTTTGGATTGGACATACCTCTCTATTTCTTATAAACATTCACAGAAATACGGATCAGCAAGTAGAAGAAAGTATACACCATCTATAATCCTGCAGATTCAGAGAAACCTACTCTAGGTTAGTGTATTATTTAGTGATTGCTGCATAACAAGCGATCACAAACAACACATATATAATTCATAGCTTCCACGGGTCAGGAGTCAGGGAATGGCTTAGCTGAGAACTCTGCTTGGACGGGTCTCCCAAGACTGCAGTGAAGGTGTTGGCTAGGGCAGGAGTCTCATCTAAAGTCTTGAACAAGGGAGAATTTATTTCCAAGCTCACATGGTTATTGACAGGATTCAGTTCCGTTCTATTGCTGATTTGGAAACGGTTCTTTCTCTTCTACCTTCCTTCCTGGCCCGTGAGTCAGTGCTGGGTTGAAGAGCCAAGGGTAATACCTCAAATCCACTTGGAGGGCTATTAACAAAAACCAGAAAATAACAAACATTGATGAGAATATAGAGAAAATGGAGACCTTATGCACAGCTGGTGGGAATGTAAAATGGTACAATGATGTGGAATTTCTTGGTGGTTCCTCAAAAAATTAAACATAGAATTACTATATGAATCAGCAATTCCACTTCTGGGTCTGTACCCCCAAAGAACTGAAAGCAGAAACTCAAAGAGATAGTCATACATCCGTGTTCACAGCAACTTTATTCACAGTAGCTAACAGGTGGATGCAACTCACGTGACCTTTCATAGATGACTAGATAAACAAAATGTGGTGTATCCAGACAACATAGTATTATTCAGTCTTAGAGGAAGGACATTCTAACACCTGCTACAACATGGATGACCCGTGAGAATGTTATGCTCAGTGAAATAAGCCAGGCACAAAAGAACAGATACTCTATTATCCCACTCATAGGAGGTCCCTAGAGAAGTCCCATCCATGGAGACAAGAAGCAGATGGTCAGAGCCAGGGGTGGGTGAAAGCATGAGGAGTTCGTGTTTAATGGGAACAGAGTTTCAATTTGGGAAGATGAAAAAGTTCTAGAAAGGGATGGTGAGGGTGTGATTGTGCTTAACACCACTGAACTGTATGCCTAACCATGGTTAAAATGGTAAAATTCATGTTATGTGTATTTTATTCCAATAATGATAGAGAAAACAGTGAAGGTGCCTGATTAATTCCTAGTTCACTTTTTGAATTTGGCTAAGTGCCCATGGAGTTTGGCCATTTCTTTTCCACAGTAATCAAGAGTTATCAGTTCATGAGTGTGTGGGCTTTTCTTTTTGGTGTCAGTGCAGAGGATTATCACATTGGAGCAGGTGGTCAGGTGGATGTTGCTGTTGACCCAACATTCTCTGTTTTTTAGCCATCAAAACACAAAGGGTTGAGAACTGCAGGCTGAAGACACTCAGTTTGAAGGCAGAAAAGCAGACCATGGATATTCACTGCACCGCCATTGAGAAAGAAATCTTGGGAGGTACTCTATATGGTGGCCCTAGAACTTAGACTATCAGTCCAAGAATTTTCCCAATGGAATTCCATGTTGCTCCAATAAAACAGTTCATAGAAGCATTTTATTGTTACTTGAGTAAGTTCCATGGATAACACTGATAAAGCCAGAGTCTGGGAAATTCACATTGGATTCTTACAGCCAGAAAAAAGAAAAAGAAAAGAATCCTATTTTGTTTACCTTGGATGTGTTGGAGCAGGATTAGAGTTGAGATTTTTTAATGACTTCCCATGTCTTTTCCTTACGTAAATCACCTCCACCCTCTGCAATGCTTTAGGCTGGTTTCCTTCAACAGATGTCTTTCCCTTGCAAATGGACAATGAGTGGCTCCCCATTTCCTGGAGGAAACCAATCAGCCTTTTAGCTCTTTCTCTCTTTTTTAAATTTCTGAATATTTGTGTTTGTTTTTATTCATTTATTTTTTGGCTTTAAGTTTTACATTTTTAAAAAATTTTTACTTGAGATAAAACTGACATATAACATTAGTTTCCAGTGTATGACATACTCATTTCCTATTTGTCTAGCTCATTTTAAAAACTCTGCAAAGTCTAAATTTAATCAACTTTCAGATTTTTCCTTTACTATTTTTCATATGACCTTTTCCTCCTGCAAACTTACCTGCTAGTAGTCTTTTTCTCCCTCTTTCACTTCCTTGCTCTCCCCTTCATCTCTTGCCTTCTTTCCCCTCCTCCTTGATTCCTTCCATCAATTCATTGATTTGCATTGGAATTTGGGGGGAATATAATAATGACGTCACATTTTCCTAGCTCCAAACTAAAGTTGGTTATTAAATATCTTTAATCTTTTCCTTAACTGTAAAATGCCAAAGAAAATCTTCCCTAGCAAGAGTGGTAGTCATGAAGAAATTTCTATTTAAAATTTAAAATACATTGAAAATAAAATGATTATGACTTATGTGAACGACTCAGCACAATGTCCCACAGTAAAGGCTCAATAAATGGGAACTAAAATTATTTTTTCCAATGATATGGCATATTATTCACAAGTGAAAGTTAACACAGATTACATTGGGCATCCCTGAAACTAGGTGGGGTTTTCTTCTTTATCCCAGGTATTGTCGCATTTATATCTTATGCTTCTATTGGTCCCATCATCGGTGAGAGTTTTGTGTCTGAGGAAAATCTAATGACAAAGGAAAAATTGCATAATTTCTACCTGAACTCCAAGGTAGTGAGTGGTACAGTGGGATCCAGAAAGAACATCTCACTCTCCGTGTCTGTTAATTTCACATTTCAGCATGAAAAGGTATGTGAGAACCAGGTGACTCTATTACATGTACAGGGATTTCATAATTAAATGGGAATGTTTCCATGCTGATGAATTCACAGGTTGGAAGTCTGTAAAAATGAAATCGAATCTCACTCATCTGGGAGACACAGTGTTGGAAAGTCCAAAATAAACCAAGGGTGTGATATGGTTTCCTGAGAAACTGGGGTATCCCTGAGCTGTATTGAGGAGAAAACTTCAGAATCAGCCTCTCAACTCTCCCCCAAGACTCTGGACATGTCTGACTTGTCAAACCGGTCCAAATAAAACTGGTCAGGGTTTAAGAAGGCACCAATCCAGACCAGCATGTGAGATCAGTGGTAGTCCTTAGGTGTTTTTGAAGTACTTCCTAATGGCTGTAACAAGGCATCATACCAGGCACATTCCAATAGAAAAGTTTTCAAGGTTTTAGAACTTTGCCAAAATTAAAATTGATTTGTCTTCTTCAAAGGGGTTGTTTGCTGTGTAAACAATTACCCCAGAACTTGGCAACTTAAAGTGATATGAATTTATTATCTCACTCTGTTTCTTTAGGTCAGGAATCTGGGTGTAGCTTTGTTGGATGGCTCTAGCTCAAGGTTTCTCAAAAGTTTTCTGTCAAGATGGTGGCTGGGTGTTGTCACCAGCAGACTTCACTGAGGCTAAAGGGTTTGTTTTCAAGGTGAATCCACCCTGTGGCTGGTAGCAAGAGGCTTCTGTTTTTGCCACGTGAGGCTCTCTGAGAGCTGCTTCACTGTTCTCATGGCGTGGCAGTTGGCTTCCATGAGTGCTCCAAGAGAGACTGCTCCCAAGGAAGTGGAGTTAGACTTGACATTTTGAAGGGAGTGTCAAATAATTGATGAACATTTCTTAAACCAGTACAGGGAGAGTTGCAGCTGAACAAACTGGGTTCAAGTCCCAGCTCCCTTCCCACTCACTAGTTAGGCAAATTACCCAACCTTCTGTGCTGAGCACAGTCCAGATGCTGAGGTTCTGCTATTGGTAATAGTAATGTGCCTTCTTGATGTGTAGGATAAATGAGTCCATGTGTATAAAGCCCTTAAAATAGTGCCTGACATCAACAAATGGTGCTGGGAAAATTGGATATCTGTGTGCTAAAGATCAAATGGACTCTTACACCATACATAACATGAACACAAGATGGATCAAAGACATAAATGTAAGACCTAGGACTATCAAACTTCTAGAAGAAAACATAGTTGAAAAGCTTCATTACTTATATTTGGCAAGAGTTTCTCAGTTATGACACCAAAAGAACAAGCAACAAAAGTAGAAATGGACAAATGGGCAACACTAAACTAAAAACTTCTGTGCATCAAAGGACACAGTCAATGGAGTGAAAAGCTAACCCATGGAATGGGAGAAAATACCTGCTAAAGGATTAGTACCCAGAATACATAAAGAATGTCTACAAGTCAACAACAGCAACAAAATACCTCAATTTAAAAGAAAGAGAGAGATAGAGAAAGGATCTGAACACATGTTTCTCAAAAGACAATATACAAATGTTCAAGAAGCATATGCAAAGATGCTGGAAGTCACTAACCATTAGGTAAATGTAAATCAAAACTGCAATGACATATCACTTCATATCCATTAGTATGGCTACTATAAAAACAAAACAAAATAAGATGAAGAGGGAGAGAAATTGGAATCACTGTGAACTGTTGGTAGGAATATTAAATGGTACAGCCACTATGGAAGATAGTATGATTGTTCCTCAAACGCTTGAACCTAGTATTACTATATGAAATAATATCGAATAGTATTTAGCTTTTTTAAAAAAATGAGCACTGGGTGTGATATGTAAGTGATAAATCACTAAATTCTACACCTGAAATCAATTTTACCATATACATTAAATAATTAGAATTTAAATAAAAACTTGAAAAATAAAGAAATATAATTTTGATATATGTTACAACAGGGATGAACCTTGAGGACATTTTGTTAAGTGAAATACGCCAGACACAGAAAGAAAAATACTGTAATCTTCCATTTTGTATAAGGTCCCCAGAGTAGTCAGGTTCATAGAAACAGAAAGTCAAAGAATGTTTGCCAGGAGCTGCAGGGAGAGAAATGAAGAGTTATTTTTTTAATGGGCAGTGTTTCAGTTTTACAAAATGAAAAAAAGTTGTGGACAAGACACCTGCATGGCTCAGTTGATTAAGTGTCAGCCTTCTGCTCAGGTCATGATCTCAGGGTTCTGGGATCAAGTCCTACATTGGGCTCCTTGCTCAGTGGGGAGCCTCTTCTCCTTCTGCTTGTGCGCACGCGCGCTCGCTCTCTCTCTCTCTCTCTCTCTCTCTCTCTCTGACAAATTTAAAAAAAAGTTCTGGAGATGGGTTGCACAAAAATGTGAATTTATTTAACATTATGGTGCTGTCCACTCAAAAATGGTTAGAATGGGAAATTTTTATATTATGCAATTTTTACCTTAATAAAACCTTTATTAAAAAATCTGACACATAGGGGTGCCTGGGTGGCTCAGTGGGGTAAAGCCTCTGCCTACGGCTCAGGTCATGATCTCAGGGTCCTGGGATCGAGCCCCGCTCAGGCTGTCTGCTCAGTAGGGAACTTGCTTCCTCCTCTCTCTCTGCCTGACTCTCTGCCTACTTGTGATCTGTCTGTCAAATAAAAAAGTAAAATCTTTAAAAAAAAATCTGACACATAGTAAGAATTCCAAAGCATTAGATACCATTAATTTCTAGGCTCAGCCTCTGTTGATTTTTTTTTAATGCAATTACATGGGAATTTCAGAACACAGGAAGTGGTGAGCACTCAGAATATTTTTTACTGCCTTTTATTTCCTATCAAAGGAAATAATTAAAACCTCTAAATATCAAATAAGCAATATTCAGACACCATTTCCCCCTTTTCCCAGCTCTTGGCTGAACACAGGATTTTTTTTTTTTTTCTTACAAACAGCCTTAGACCTGGATTAAGGAAAGAAACAGATTTTTGTCTCTTTCATATAATCAAACTTTGGGCATGATTGAGTGGCCATGTGAAAGCATTCTGACCCATTTATACCTCCCACTGGGGCCCATTATACTTAAGTTGTTCACTTGTAGCAGCTTCAATGAGCAAGTCCTTTTCTGTGTCAAATCACAGAACAGTGAACCAACACTTTTGTGCATGTACTGTATTTTGGGGTATGCCCCAACACATTCATCTGGGAGAGTAACAGAACCTACACCATAAGCTGCTGTGGAGGTTAATCGAGTTATTCCATGCTGAGTCTAGAGATTGGTGCCTACATATGTAGATATCTGTCAGTGTTGTCTCTGTTGGTGACAAGGACAATTTCAAGGGAGAAAAGAACTACTAGTTAGGAATTCGACAGATATTTTCTCTTCTTCAGGAAATCACATTGCCTTGACATCAAAAATGATCTCCTTTTTCTTTCCTCTTCTCATTTACCTTACAAATGAGAGAGACAGTAGGTAGGATGGTTAAGACTTACAGCTCTGAAGTCAGAACTCCAGGACCCGAATCCCATCTCCTCAATTATCACCAGGTTCCAACTGTCAGTTTCCTCCTGTGTAAAAGGAGTATATGAATACCTACCTTATAAGGGTTTTGTAACAAGTAAATGAGATAATAGACACAAAATGCCTAGTATATTTTGGAATATGAACAACAATCAGTAAATGTTAGTTATTCTATGACTGGGCTAAGGCAATGTGGTTATTCTCCAGATGAAGAGAAAAAATGAGCAGTCCATCTGTGTCTACTGGCAAGGGTCGTCTTGGTCTAATGAAGGCTGTCAAGTCATTTCTTCAGATGAAAATCAAACCCTTTGCAGCTGCAACCACCTCTCCAGCTTTGCCATCCTCATGGCATCCACCAACTTAAAGGTAATCTCTACTTTTATAAATAAACTTATCTTTCATTGAAGTAGAACATTATCAAGTTCTAGTAAAAAGAAGATTGAATGCATTCTGACATTGAACAGAGAGCAGTTTTAAAGCAAGCCCTCTATTCATGAAAGGCTGTCGACATTTTCAGTGGAAATCACTAGAATGTTCACCTGGAAGTGTTAGCCATTAAGTGCTTCTCACAGTTTCCTGTCCCTAAGACCATAGGGTGGGGTGTTTATTTATAATGCAGATTCTTGGCTCCATTTCCAAGAGATTTGGATTCTGAAAACCTGGTGTGGGGTCAGGGGTCTGTATTTTACAAGGGGATTCATTCCCTAGACAAATATTCCTCGAGCATCTGGGACCACTAAGTGTGTGGAAGATACCCAACACTTCTGTGAATGGGGACATAGTAAGTAATGAACCTCAGAATAAGTGAATTGTATTGTATGTTACAAACTTCTCTCTCTGATATGGAGAATTGACAACAGGGACAGTTCTGTGCTCCCTCAACACAGAGGGAAAGAATGTCGAACATCTCCTGAATAACTCTTTACCTTTACATTGATCATACATTGATCTAATGTTTGGGACCTATTGGGTTAAAGAAAATATAATAGAGTTCCTGGGTGGCTCAGTTGGTTAAGCAACTGCCTTTGCCTCAGGTCATGATCCTGGAGCCCCAGGATTGAGTCCTGAGTTGGGCTTCCCGCTCAGCAGGGAGTCTGCTTCTCCCTCCGACCCTTGCCCCTCTCATGTTCTCTCAATCTCTCTCTCAAATAAATAAATAAAATCTCTTGGGAAAAAAAGAAACCATAGTAGTAAGTTATTTTATGTCTCCTTTTACATTTTTAATGGGGCTACCAGAATATGTAAAATTACCTCATAGGATATATGTTTTTTGAAAAAACCCACTTTATTGAGATATCCTCGATATGTAAAAATTTTATATATTTAAGGTGAACAACATGATGTTTTAGTGTATGTGTATGCATTATGACAAGATCTTCATTGTCACAATACATAACTTACCTATCACCTCTATATAGGTGTCCTGTCATGTGTGCCTGTGATGAGAAGGTTTAAGATCTACCCTCTTAGCAAATTTCAAGTATACCATACAGCATTGTTAACTATTGATACCATGCTGCACATTAGATCCCCAGAACTCGGTGAGCTTTCATAACTGAAGCTTGGTACTTCTTGGCCACATCTCCTCATTTTCCCCTCCTCCCAGCCTCTGGCAACCAACATTCTACTCTCTGCTTCTGTGAATTAGGTTATTTTGGAGTCTGCATATATGTGAGATCATACAATGTTGGTTTTCCTGTGTCTGGCTTGCTTCATTTGGCCTGATGTAGTCAGGATTCATACATGTTGTCACAAATAGCAGGATTTCCTTCTTAATTAATGCTGAGTAATACTCCACTGTAGTAATGTAATGTGTACACCTCGGTGTCTTTACTCATCCATCCATCAATGGATATTAGGTTGATTCCATATCTTGGCTATTGTGAATGATGCAACTGTGATATTTCTATGGGCCACGCCAGTTTGGTGGTTTCAGTTTTCCAACAGTCCTGTGTAGAAAATACTCTTAATGCCTCTGTTAACTTGCCAGGACTGTGATGACAAAGTTTCACAGTCTGGGTGGCTTAAACAACAGAAACGTATTTTATCACAGATCTAGAATTTGGAAGTCCAAGTTCAAGGTGCTGGCAGGATTTTTTTCTTCCTGAGGCATCTCTCCTTGGCTTCCATCTCCCCGTGTCTTCACATGGTCCTCCCTCTCTACCTGTCTGTTTCCAAATTTCTTATAAGGGCACCAGTCTTACTGGATCAGGGCCCACCCTAATGACATCGTGTAACTCAGTTAACCCTGTCTCCAAATACAGTCAGATTCTGAGGTCCTTGGGATTAGTACTTTTACATATTAATTTGTGGGTGGGGAACACAATTCAGCCTGTAATACTGCCCCCATTTTAAATATGGGGACACCAGATCTCAGAGAGCTAAAGTCATTTGTTTGAGGGACAGACCTGGGACACCCATCGGGCACATAGCAACATAACTGGAAACTCTAATGGATTTCTTCTTTTGCGGCTCATAGGTGGATCCTGTGCTGACCATGATCACGTACGTGGGGTTGAGCCTCTCTCTGCTGTGCCTCTTCCTGGCGGCCCTCACCTTCCTCCTGTGCCGACCCATCCAGAACATCAGCACCTCCCTCCACCTGCAGCTCTCCATCTGCCTCTTCCTGGCCCACCTGCTCTTCCTCACGGGCATTGACCGGACAGAGCCCAAGGTAGGAGAATTAGCTGAGACTCACTTTTCTGTGAACATTTCCAGTGGCTTTGCCGCTATGCGCTTGAAGCCCAAGGAAGGGTAGCTAGATGTAGGAAAAGGGAAGGAAGGTCCAAAAATTTGGATGCACAGTTCAACCCCCATTGCCAATGGCTGCTCATTTGAGTGCTATCAATAGTGGGTCTCTGGGAATGAATATTAGAAGGGAGTTCCCTGGTTATGAAATGGTGAAAGTCGGGGTGCCAGGGTGGTTCAGTCAGTTGGGCGTCCAACTCTTGGTTTTGGCTCAGGGAATGACCTCAGGATCATGAAATTCAGTGCCGGATCATGAAATTCAGTTCCGCATCACTCACATTCCATGGGGAGTCTGCTTCCACTCTTCTACTTCCTCTGTCCCTCTCCCCTCTCTCTCAAATAAATGAATAAATCTCTAAAAAAAAGAAATGGTGAAAATTACATATCTAATCAAAATTAATTTATTTTAGGGGTGCCTGGGTGGCTCAGTGGGTTAAAGCTTCTGCCTTCGGCTCAGTTCATGATCCCAGGGTCCAGGGATCAAGTCCCGCATCGGGCTCTCTGCTCAGCGAGAAGCCCGCTTCCTCCTCTCTCTCTCTCTCTCTCTCTCTCTCTCTGCCTGCCTCTCCACCTACTTGAGATCTCTGTCTGTCAAATAAATAAATAAAATCTTTTTAAAAATTAATTTATTTTAAGTTGGCAAACCTAAAGCACGAATAGAGGAAGTAACTTGCCTAATATTATATAATGGGTTTTATGAGGTTTTAGTTAAGAACCTGACTGTCCTTCACTTAATTCAGGGCACACAGCTCTAGATCTGCACTTTGTAGCAGAACCTCCTGTTAGGATAAAAATATTCTATATATGAACTCTTCAATATGGGAGTGACTCCATATGTGGCTATTAAGCACTTGACTTTGGCTAGTGTAACTGAGGAACTGACTCTTCAATTCTGTTTTAATTTTTTTTAAGTTTTTATTTATTTATTTGACAGAGAGAGACACAGCAAGAGAGGGAACACAAGCAGGGAGAGTGGGAGAGGGAAAACCGGGCTTCCCGCCAAGCAGAGAGCCTGACACAAGCAGAAAGCCTGACACGGGGCTCAATCCCAGGACCCTGGGATCATGACCTGAGCTAAAGGCAGACACTTAATGACTGAGCCACCCCGGCACCCCTTAAATTCTGTTTAATTTTAATGAATTTAAATGTAAATAGTCCTATGAGTGTCTCCTAGCCATAAGGTAGACTGTGCAGATCTGTAGATATCAAGCTTATTCAGCAAAGAAGGACACTGAAGTGTTTATTTTGTGAATATTTGTGAAAATATAGTTCCTTTAAAGCCATTGGTTCACCTTTCAGCACTTTGCTAAATGAAAACATTGAACATAGGATACTCAGCTCTCTCGGATAGTATTTTATGCATGAGTGAGACGAATCTAAGCCAAAGGTCAAAAAAACTGTTTCCCAGACCTAACTGTCAGCAGTTCCTTTCTGTTGAGTCTGCTTGTGGTTTTTAATTAAAAAAGAGTTACCAGTATCTGGGTACTTACCTCAAAGAAGGAGCACTGGGTGTTATATGCAAACAATGACTCATGGAACACTACGCTGAAAACTAATGAGGTACCTACCGTATGGTGACTAATGTAACACAATACAAAAAATTTTTAATAAGTTAAAAAATTTTGGGGCACCTGGGTGGCTCAGTGGGTTAAGCCTCTGCCTTCGGCTCAGGTCATGGTCTCGGCATCCTGGGATCGAGCCCCTCATTGGGCTCTCTGCTCAGTGGGGAGCCTGCTTCCTCCTCTCTCTCTGCCTGCCTCTCTGCCTACTTGTGATCTCTCTGTCAAATAAATAAATAAAATCTTTTTTAAAAAATCTAAAAAAAATCTTTAAAATCTTTAAAAAAAATTTAAAATGTTTTAAAACTTGTGTATCAACATGGACAGGACTGGAGGAGATTATGCTGAGTGAAATAAGTCAAGTAGAGAAAGTCAATTATCATACGGTTTTTCTTACTTGTGGAGCATAAGGAATAACATGGAGGACATTAGGAGAAGGAAAGGAAAAGTGAATTAAGGGAAATCGGAGGGGGAGATGAACCATGAGAGACTGTGGACTCTGAGAAACAAACTGAGAGTTTTGGAGGGGTGGAGGGTTGGGTGAGCCTGGTGGTGGGTATTAAGGAGGGCACATATTGCATGGAGCACTGGGTGTGGTGCATAAACAATGAGTCTTGGAACACCAAAAAAATAAAATTAAATTTAAAAAAATTTTTAAGATAATTAAAGAAAAAGAATTGAAAATAAGTTCTGAAAGAGACATTTGCACAACCATGTTCGCAGTACCATTGTTCACAATAGCCAAATGTAAAAACAACCCGTGTGTCTTGACAGACGACAGGTACACGAAGTGCAGTATATACATAGAATGGAATACTATTCAGCCTTAAAAAGGAAGGACATACTGACACTTGCTACAACCTGGATAGACCTTGGGGACATTGTGCTTAATGAAATAAACCAGTCACAAAAGGACACATCCTGTCTGATTCCACTCATAGAGGGTCCCTAAAAGACTTACACATATTCACAGAGACAGAGAGTCAACGGTGGGAACCTGGGGTGGGGGAGGGTCGGAAGGTCAGTGTTTCAAGGGGACAGATTTCAGTTTTGCAAAACGAAGAGTTTTGGAGATGGATGGTGGGGACAGCTGCACAACAGGGTGAATGTACTTAACACTCACAGGCATTGACTAGACCACGAACCATGCACTCATAAATGGTAAGATGGTAACTTTTGTGTTATGTACTGTATATTTCCCCACAGTTTTTTTTTTCTTTTTAACTGTCCGTATTTAAAAACTGAGAGATTTTGCTCAACAATCCAGATTTCCAGGTGTGTGTGTGCATATGTTTTAAAGAAAGGAAACACTGGCAATATTAGGCTCACATTCTTCTTTTATTATTATTATGTTAGTTAGTCACCACGCAGTACATCTTTGGTTTTTGATGCGGTGTTCCAAGTTCGTTGTTTACATATAACACCCGGGGCTCCGTGCAATACGTGCCCTATTACTCAGCCATCAGAAATGATGAATACCCAACTTTTGCATCAACCTGGGCTCACATTCTTGAATGGAAACCATTGCTGGAGCTGAAAGCAACCGCTGCCTTTCGGAAGGGTCATGTGGCACAGTTCCAACCCCTACCTCTTCCCTAACACTTGCCTGCTCGACGGATACATGCTCCCTGCCTGGCCCTCCACAGCTGTTTTAGTTTGCCACCATGAGTCAACCCAGAGAAGTACAGGAACTCAACCCAAGCATCTTGCTCTGCACGACTGTGTTCCATTGACCTTGCTTCCCCTTTGCTCCAAGGAATGGTGAACGTTGCTCTCTGTGCACCCGTAAGGTTCTCCCAACTCTTGTCTCCCCTCCAGGTGCTGTGCTCCATCATCGCTGGGGTGCTGCACTACCTCTACCTGGCCTCCTTCACCTGGATGCTCCTTGAAGGGCTGCAGCTTTTCCTAACTGTCAAGAACCTCAAGGTGGCCAACTACATCAGTGCAGGGAAGTTCAAGAGGAGGTTCATCTACCCTTTTGGCTACGGGATCCCGGCTGTGATTGTAGCTGTGTCTGCAGGGCTTGGACACACCAGTTATGGAACAGAAACTCAGTAAGCACAGTGTCTTTGTTATGAGGACGTAACAATACAAATATGAACTCTCATGTATTGAACATCTACTACCTGTGCTGTTGAAGGCTCTGTGGGCCCCCCAGGAAACAAAGCAGACAATAAGCAAATAGACATGCAATATGATGTTGGGCTGTGATAGCTACCACCACAGAAAGTAAAGTAGAGAAATGGGAATATATGTGAGGTGATATTTGAAATAGTGTGGTCAGAGGGACCCCTAAGAGGTAAACTTCCTATGACATATGTTATCTGATTTTTGAAAAGTCCTACTGTGTTTATTTCCCAGTGCTGTTCGAACAAATTAACTCAAACTTGGTGGCTTAAAACCATGCAATCTTGTTATCGTAGAGTTCTGTAGGTCAGAAGTCCATCATGGGTCTCACTGAGCTAAAAACAAAGTATCAGCATGTACATTCCTTCTTGGGTCTGGAGGGGCTTTTCCAGCCTTCAGGGGCCACCCATATTCCTCAGCTCATGTCCCCCTTCCTCTGTCTTCAGAGCTGGCAACATTGCACCTCTCTGACCTTCGGATCTCCTTCTGACTCTTTTCTGTCTCTCCTTTCCACTTCTAAGAACACTTGTGATTCCATGGGATCCACTCAGGTAATCCAGGGTAATCTATCTCCCCATTCCAAGATACTTACACTCAATTATATCTGCAAAGTCCCTTTTGCTTTGTAAAGTAGCAATTCACAAATTCTGGGCATTAGGACTTGGACACCTTCAGAGTGGAGAGAAGCTCAAGTTATTCTATCACACCTATAAGTTTGTTTTCTTTCATAATTTGTTCTAACTTGCAAAATTATTTTTAGGAACAAGTGGTCAATCGTGGGTTTAGGTTGGACATAATTTTGGAAAAGAAATAATGTACAAAAAAGTGCCCTTTGAACTAAGCAGTAAACAACATACTTTTGAAATACAACTTGAGGAAAAGGTATCATCCTTTATGAATGAAAATCAGAGTTGAAACTAAATATTTTTGTTACTAAAAGCCAAATCTGTGTTTATCCTGTAATTGGTCTATCCAGCGGTTCTCGGGTAGGGGTGATTTTGTCCCTCACAAGGGACTTTCAGCAGTGTCTGGAGACCTTTTTTGGTGTCACAACTTGAGGGAGAGAGGTGGCCAGAGATGTTACTGAATGTTTTGTGGTGCACAGGGGGTTGACCCATGTTGACCATGGGCCGCAAATGTCAGTAGTACCAAGACAGAGGAATTCTGGTCTATTCAAAGCCACAGCTCTGGGTTTGTAATTGAATTCTGATAGTGGAAGGATGGGCAGCATTCTCTGGGTCCTTGATGCTTAACTGAATGAATGGTCTGGGCCACTATACCCAGAATATAAGTTTTCCATGAATGTTAATCATTGTTAATTTTTTCTCCATGTTATGGTTGTTGTTGTTATATTATTATTTTCCCCTGACCTAGTTCCTATGCCCATTTTTCTCCCTATGTTTCAGTTTAGGGAAAGATTTTTTTTAAGATCTTATTTATTTATTTGACACTGAGAGAGAGGGGGGTGGAGATAGAGAGAACAAGCAGGGGGAGCTGCAGGCAGAGAGAGAGGGAGAAGCAGACTCCCCACTGAGCAGAGAGCCCGATACGGGACTAGAGCCCAAGACCCTGAGATCATGACCTGAGCCAAAGGCAGCTGCCTAACCGACTGAGCCACCCAGGTGCCCGGGAAAGATGTTTTTTTAAATGCACACTAAAAAGTTAACGATGTACTATAGGGTGACTAACGTAACATAATGAAATAAATTTTTTTCGCTTAAAATTTTTATTTTTATTATTATTCTTATTATGTTACATTAGTCACCCTACAGTACATCACTAGTTCTTGATGTACTCTTCCAAGATTTATTGTTTACATATAACATCCCAGTGCTCTATGCAATACGTGCCCTCCTTCATAATTTTTTTAACTTTTAAAAACTTTAAAAATTAAAAAAAATAAAAATAAATAAATACATTTGTTTCTTTTTATGAAGATCTGGAAAGTTGTTTGTTCTGTTTTTCAGCTGCTGGCTCAGTTTCCATGGAAGATTTATTTGGAGCTTCATGGGACCTGTTTTTGTTATTATTTTGGTAGGTTTATAATTTTTGTTGTCACTTTGGATATAGAAAATACCATGTTTAGTGATATGACAAAGGAATCATTGGATAGAGACCTATTTAAATTTTCTTTAGAGTCTTTGGACTTAGAACAGAACATACTAAGAGATTATGTATGGACCCTTCTGTTTGTGGAAAGAGTCACATCTGAGCTGAGATGAAGACATCACATGCTACCTTAGCGGAATCACTGATGATTCGGCTTTCTAAAAAATATGTGGTCACAGACAATCAGCTTTTTAAAAATTATAATAAGATCATTTAACATGAGCTGAATCCTCTTAGTAAAATTTTAGGTGTTCAATGCAGGATTGTCAACCATGGACATGATGGCGTCATACAGCAGAGCACTAGAGCGTAATTGGTTTGCATGACTGGAACATTATACCTCCTGAATCATAATTCCTTATAACCCTTTTCCAGCCCCAAACCCCAACACCACCATCCTACCCTCTGCTTCTATGAGTTTGACTATTTGGATACCTTGTGTAAGTGAAATCATGCCATATTAGTCCTTCTGTGACTGGCTTATTTCACCTAGCATCATGTCCTAAATGTTCATCCGTGTGGCCACATAGTGGTTTCCTTCTTTTTTAGGGCCAAGCAATATTCCACTGTGTCTGTCCATCTATTTACACAATGAGCTATCACTATCAAATCTACTCTATCCATTCTCTTAATGGACACTTAGGTTGTTCACGCGTCTTGGCTTTTGTGAATAATGCTGCATGGAGTATGGGAGTGTGGATATCTCTTCAAGATTTGGACTTCAAATCCTTTTTTATTATCTTAATTCAATTAGCCAACATATAGTCCATTATTAGTTTCAGATGTAGTGTTCAAAGATTCATCATTGCATATAACACCCAGTGCTCATCCCAGCACAAACTCAGTTCTTTAGAATAGATATCCAGAAGTGGGATTGCTGGATCACAAGTCAGTTATATTTTGAAGAAGCTCCATACTGTTGTCTACAGCAGCTGTACCAACTTACATTCCCACCAACAGGTGTGCAAGTGTCCCAATTTCCTCACATGTTCACCAACACTAGTTATCTTTTTCACTACAAATAACTTAAAATTCACAAGAACTTGCAAAAATAGTTCAAAGAGTTCCAAGTAGCCTTCACTCAGCTTTACTCAA
The DNA here is from genome assembly GCF_963455335.1 of Martes martes. Taxonomy (NCBI): domain Eukaryota; kingdom Metazoa; phylum Chordata; class Mammalia; order Carnivora; family Mustelidae; genus Martes; species Martes martes. The sequence continues at coordinate 212,462,368 of NC_137888.1, read as the reverse complement.
AGATAATATTTTACATAATCATGGTAAAATACTAAAACCAGGAAAATGACATTGGTATAGTCACATCAACTAGACAACAGGCCTCAATCACACTTCCTTTCTGAATTAATAGAATGTGTTTTGCAAACACAATTTGACCATCAATCTTGGGTGTTTTTTAATGGTTGTGTAAAACATTTAGTGATCCTAAAATTTTGTTATGAAAAGGGCGTGCCAATGGGGGGAGGGGGGAGCAAACCTTGGAAAAGGTAAGCACCAAAATGGAAATAGTGCTTATCTCTGAATATGAATTTCTTTGCCAGAATTTCAGATAAGTTCTGTCTGTTTTTCTGCATTTTCCTAATTTTGGATAATGAACATATATTGCTTCTCTGATCATAAAAAAACGGAGGCTAATTTTTTAAAAAATCAAGGCATATGCAACTAATGGACTGTTGAACACAACATCAAAAACTAAGGATGTACTATATGTTGGCTAACAACATAATCATAGAAAATAATCGGGGCATATATCCAGAGAGTTTCAGAAATCCTAAACATATTTTACAAGTTTCAAGAATAAATTCCTTTTTTAAATTTCATTTTTTTCAGTGTTCCAATGTCATTTCCTATTTAATTATAAATATTAGATATTAGCCTACTTTAAACTCTGTCCTTCATGTCATTTCCACAGATCAATTTTTCCTTCTATCTGACCACCCTATGCATTTTAAAAGACCAGCTTAGCTCCCTCAATAATGAATTATCCAGGATGCACAACACAAGGTAGGTGGGCACAGAGCCAGAAAATGCAAAAAAGGTTTGTTTTTTCTTCCCCCTCCAGAATATTTCATTGTGTAAAGTGGGGGCAGTGATTCTAAAATGAGGGGTAATTTTCTGGAGACATTTTTGGTTGTCGCAAGACGGGATGGAGGGTGAAAAGGGGAAGGCTACTACTGGCATCTAGATGTTAGAGACCTGGGATGCTGTTAAACATCCTATGACGCACGGGAGAGCCCCCCACATACACATATATACACACAAAGGTGATCTACCCAAATGTCAGTAGTAGTGAAGTTAAGAAACCCTGAATTAAGAGAATAATGTCTTTATAGTTTCCCTCATTTTTATAATTTTGGGGAATGTATATGGTCCAGGTAAAAAGCAAAGTTTATCCAGCACATGAATCTCTAATAGGGTTATATTTCTAAAAAAGTCATTTTCAGTACTTAATGTTGTGAACTATAGGTTGTAATTAATATTATTGTATTAACCTGTTGTTTAATGCGCGGTGCTCTTTAGGTACATAGTAAGAACACTAGATCAGGAGGTAGCTGCCATTGAAAAGATAATTTGTTATACTCACAGAACCTGAGAGGAAGGGCATGCTGTGCCACGAGAGGGGGATTTTTGGGGAAACACCAGAGTTGGCTAGCAGGCAGGGGACAGGGGAAATTGTAGGCAAGTGCCTTTATTGTGGGGTCTGTGGGAAAGAGGTATAGCAGGGTAAACAGGCTTAGGATCAACTAGTTTGAAAAATTCCAGTAAGAGACTCTTTTTTTAATTTATTTTATTTAAATTCAATTAGTTAACATATAGTGTAACATTAGTTTCCAATGTAGAGTTGTTATTCATCCATTGCATGACTTAGTGTTTACTAAGTGCCCATTATATCAAGTGCCCTCCTTAATGCCCATCACCCAGTTACCCCATCCCCCCACCCACCTCCCCTCCAGCAACCTTCAGTTTGTTTCCTAGAGTTAAGAGTCTCTTATGGTTTGTTTCCCTCTCTGATTTCATCTTATTCTATTTTTCCCATCCTTCCCCTATGATCCTCTGTTTTGTTTCTTAAATTCCACATATGAGGGAAACCATATGATAATTGTCTTTCTCTGATTGACTTATTTCACTCAGCATAATTCCCTCCAGTTCCATCCACATCCATGTAAATGGTAAGATTTCATCTTTTTTGATGGCTGGGTAATATTCCTATATATATACATATATATATATATAATGGGATATATATATATATATATCCCATCTCTTCTTTATCCATTCATCTGTCAATGGACATCTTGGCTCTTTACATAGTTATTGTGGACATTGCCACTATAAACATTGGGGTGTGGGTGCCCCTTCAGATCATGTTTTTTTTTTTTTTTCCTTTGGGTAAATACCTAGTATTGCAATTGCTGGGTTGTAGGGTAGCTCTATTTTTAACTTCTTGAGGAACCTCCATACTGTTTCCCATACTGGCTGTACCAGCTCGCATTCCCACCAACAGTGTAAGAGAGTTCCCCTTTCTCCACATCCTCACCAACATTGTTGTTTCTTGTTTTGTTAATTTTAGCCATTCTGACTGGTATGAGGTGGTATCTCATTGTGGTTTTGACTTGTATTACCCTGATGCCAAGTAATATGGAGTAATTTTTCATGTGTCTGTTGGCCATTTGTATGTCTTCTTTGGAGAAGTGTCTATTCATGTCTTCTGCCCATTTCTTTTCCAGATTCTTTGTTTTTTGGGTGTTGAGATTGATAAGTACTTTATAGATCTTAGATACTAACCCTTTATCAGGTAAGACATTTGCAAATATCTTTTCCCATTCTGTAGGTTGTTTTTGGTTTTGTTGACTATTTCCTTTACTGTGCAAAAGCTTTTACCTTGATGTAGTCCCAATAGTTCATTTTTGCTTTTGTTTCCCTTGCCTTTGGAGACATGTTTAGCAAGAACTTGCTGTGGCCAAGATCAAAAAGGTTGCTGCCTATGTTCTCCTCTAAGATTTTGATGGATTCCTGTCTCAAATTTAGGTCTTCCATCCATTTTGAGTCTATTTTTGTGTGTGGTGTAAGGAAATGGTCCCGTTTCATTCTTCTGCACATGGCTGTCCAATTTTCCCAACACCATTTGTTGAAGAGACTGTCTTTTTTCCATTGGATGTTCTTTCCTGCTTTGTCAGAGATCAGTTGACCCTAGAGTTGAGGGTCCATTTCTGGGTTCTCTATTTTCTTCCATTGATCTATGTGTCTGTTTTTGTGCCAGTACCATACTGTCTTGATGATGACAGATTTGTAGTAAGATCTTGAAGTCTGGAATTGTGATCCCACCATCTTTGGTTTTCTTTTTCAACATTCCTCTGGCTGTTTGGGTTTTTTTCTTGTTCCCTATAAATTTGAGAGACTCTTAACTATAGGAAAATACGCTGAGGGTTGTGGAAGGGAGGTGGTTGTGGGGATAGGGTAACTGGGTGACGGGCATTAAAGAGGGCACTTGATGTAATAAGCATTGGGTGTTGTATGCAACTGATGAATCACTGAACTCTACCTCTGAAACTAATAATACACTATATGTTAATTAAATTTAAATAAAAGTTTTAAAAAAGAAAAGAAAAATTCCAGTGTGTTTCTGGGCATAGGGACTGTCCCCAGTTGTTGGGTACCTGACCCTGGGATGATTAAGGCAGATGAATAGTGGCCTGGAATGTGAGAGACCCATAAAGGAGGTGGTTGAGGGTGTGAGATTTGGGTTGGTTGGTTTGCATTTGAAAGGTACGCTCTAAGAATTGGCTAATCCCAGGAGGGGCAGGCCCTCTGGGGGGTCAGCAAGGTTCCAGTTGTCACAGCAACAGACTACAGAAAATAAAAAACATAGTTAATACACTTATAGTATATAATTCTAATAAATGCCATGATGTTAATATTATGAATACTGGAACATATGCTATTTCATTATACCAAACATAAATGTATACTTTTGTATATTTGTAATGCATTACTTTCTATCAATAATTACATGGGATATTTAACACTTCACAATATATTATACTAGCATTACATACCAGTCAGTCTCTATAACACTTCTGCCAGGGGTAATCATGTTGAACAGGCTGACATTCTTAGTCCTGAAGCCCTGAAGCAAGAGTAAAACCATCCCAGTATGTGAGAGAAGCCATTGCCACCAGCCATGGAGCTGAGATGAGTAACATCGTGCTGTGTCTTGGTTTTGGCAGGATGCTGGCATTCAAAGCCATTGCTCAGCTTTTCATTTTGGGCTGTTCTTGGGGCCTTGGCTTTTTTCTGGTGGAAGGAGCACTGGACCCCATCAGGTCGGTAGTGGCCTACTCCTTCACCATCATCAATGTCCTACAGGGCGTCTACATCTACCTGGTCTACTGCCTTCTCAATCACAAGGTAAACCAGTCTGCCCTCCGCATATTCCACTGCCTCTGGGTTTCTCACGTTCTACTGCTACTTTCTGTCTCTTGGGCTTCTCCATTGCTTGGGTAGTGGTTGTGTATGTGTGTGTGAAGGAGGTGGGGCTCTTTCTTCCACATCTTCACTTTTGTCCCAGGGACCACCTTTCCAGGATTTGTCTCTCTTGCTTCCAGTCATTTGAACCTGCATTGAAGTAGTAGAAACTGGGTAGAGCCATACAAGGCCCACAATGAGACGTTGAGAATCTGACAATGAGAAAAAAAAAGGGGGGGGGGGAAACACAGTAAATGCTGAGAAATCATTGTATAGGACTTTACAAAAAATCCCTATGCTATGAAAACAATTCTGAGTTATTACATTTAAATACTGAGTTTGTAATTGTAAACGTGGGCTAATTCTTAGAATGACAAAAGAATCAAGTGTTGACTTTGAAGGGGCATTATTTTATGCATTATGGTGTGGGAGCTATGATAGAATGATTTTTATGTGATGCTCAACTTTTGTAAACTGCAATCTCACACAAATAGTTCGGAATTTGTTAATTTTACAAGGATCTCTGAATCTTTTGATAGCTTAATCATTTTCTTGGGTGTGTCTATCTTGTCATGATTCTTTTTAGAGTTTCACTTTTTTAAATTATCTGGTCCAATTTGCAAGAATTTTGTCTATTGTAAGGGTTGGCAAACTTTTCTTAAAGTATCAGGAAATATTTTTGGCTTTGCAGGCTATAAGATTTCTGTTGTAGCTATTCACCTGTGCTCTAGTACCATGAAAGTGCCCCTAGACAGTATGTCAATGAATGGGCAAGGCAAAACTTTATTTACACTAATAAGTAATGGACTACATTGGGCCTGGGGGTGTAGGTTGCTGACCCCTGGTCTATTGTGTTTTGAAAATTCTCCAACATCACAGTCATTGATTTCATGAGCTTATGGATTTTTAAATTTTTTTGTTATGTTATATTAGTCACCATAAAATACATCATTAGTTTTTGATGTAGTGTTCCAAGATTCATTATTTGCATATAACACCCAGTGCTCCATGCAATACTTGCCCTCCTTAATAACTATCGCTGGGCTCACCCATCCTCCCCACCCCCATCCCCTCTAAACCCCTCAGTCCATAGTCTCTCATGGTTTGTCTTCCCCTCCGATTCCCCCCACTTCACTTTTCCCTTCCTTCTCCTAATGTCCTCCATGCTATTCCTTATGTTCCACAAATAAGTGAAACCATATGATAATTGTCTTTCTCTGCTCGACTTCCTTCATTTTTACAAGATTTTCAATTTCACTTTGCAATCATTTCCATTGGGACTTACTGATTGGATGTTTTACTGGCTGGTAGAATTATGGGTGTGGAAAAATACAGTAAGTACTACATGTAATGCTATTAAACACGTGATGGGTATTGAGGTCACAAGTTGTGATGAGCACTGGGTGGTACACGCAACTGATGAATCATTGAACACTACATCAAGAACTAATGATGTCCTATATGTTGTCTGACTGAACATAGTAAAAAAATAAAAATAAAAGTTACTTTCAGCAAAAAAAAAAAAAAAAAGAAATTATCTTTAAGTCATCTCTACACCCAGTGTGGGGCTCAAATTTATAACCCTGAGACCAAGAGTCACATGTTCCACACACTGAGCCAGACAGGTGCCCCACATGTAATGCAATTAATGTTCAATCATTAAATTTATATGGTAGCCAGTTAACGAAATGAAGTAAATTTTTCTCAATCATTTCATTGCAACTTAAATTTAAAATACAATAAAAAATTTAATACAACTGAACCCTTTAGAAACAAGGAAAAATAAGACAGCAGCAAAAGTACACAAATACAGGGGCTCCTGGGTGGCTCAGTGGGTTAAAGCCTCTGCTTTCGGCTCAGGTCATGATCCCAGGGTCCTGGGATCGAGCCCCGCATCAGGTTCTCTGCTCAGCAGGGAGCCTGCTTCCCCACTCTCTCTGCCTGCCTCTCTGCCTACTTGTGATCTCTCTCTCTCTGCGCCAAATAAATAAATAAATAAAGTCTTTTTTTAAAAAAGTACACAAATACAACTATTATAACACTTACCAAACTTCAATGCATTTTAAAATACCAGCACCAGATGTTTATTTATGTTTCCTAGTACCACTAGATTTGGCCATCACTTTCAGAAAGCTACAGGAATACTACACTATACTTATTTTGATCACTTCCTAGGATTGATTACATTAATTTTATAAGACCCAAAAGATAAAAAAAATACTGTCTCCTACCAGCCAGCTTTATTTTTTTTTATTTCAGTATAATTAACAAACAGTGTTATATTAGTTTCAGGTGTACAATATAGTGAGTCAACAGTTCCATGCATTACTCAGCGCTCATCATGATACGTGCACTCTTAATCCCCCTCACCTACTTCACCCATACCCTACCCACCTCCCCTCTGGCAACCACCAGTTTGTTCTCTGTAGTTAACCATCTGTGTCTTTGTTTGTCCCTTTTTTCCTTGTTTGTTCATTTGTTTTGTTTCTTATAGTCCATATATGAGTGAAATCATATGGTATTTGTCTTTCTCTGACTTATTTCACTTAGCGTTATAACGTCTAGGTCCATCCATGTTGTTGCAAATGGCAAGGTTTCATTTTTTTTTTTACGATTGAGTAATATTCCACACACACACAGATACACACACACCACTTCTTCTTTGTCCATTCATCTATCATTGGACACTTGGGCAGCTTCCATTTCTCTCCTACCAGCCAACTTTAAAGGATAATCTAATGATGGGTTTATGATGAGGACAGGATCCAGCATCACCTTCCAAGTTGTTTCAAACTCAAACTCCTTTTTTTTATTATTGTATTTTATTTTTTCAGTGTTCCAAGATTTATTGTTTATGCACCACACCCAGTGCTCCATGCAGTACGTGCTCTCCTTAATACCCACAACCAGGCCTACCTAACCCCCCACCTCCCTCCCCTCCAAAACCCTCAGTTTGTTTCTCAGAGTCCACAGTCTCTCATGGTTCATCTCCCTCTCCGATTTCCCCCAATTCACTCTTCCTTTCCTTCTCTTGATGTCCTCCGTGTTATATTGATCAATGGGACCTTATAAATATATGATTTTTACCTACAGTTTTGCTTTCCCCTAAATAACTTAGTCTCCATTTTTTTGTTTGTTCAGCTTCACGTAATCTAATGTCCTGTCATGTTATTTTTTTTAATTTTTATTTTATATATTTTAATTTAAATATAAATATTTTTATATCTTCAAAAATTTTATATTTATCTCTAAAAATTTAAATATAGGGGCACCTGAGTGTCTCAGTTGGTTGGGTGACTACCTTTGGCTCAGGTCATGATCCTGGAGTCCTGGGATCGAGTCCTGCATCGGGCTCCCTGCTCAGCGAGGAGTCTGCTTCTCCATCTGACCTTTTCCCCTCTCATGGTCTCTCTCTCTCTTGTTCTCTCTCTCTCAAATAAATAAATAAAATCTTTTTTAAAAAATTAAATATAAATATGTGTTTATATTTATATATAGGTATACATATAAATATAAAATCTGGTCTGCTCGCTTTTTAGAAATATGCAATATCTTATAGTACATTGTAATCAGCAAGACCATATTATAATTATATCACACGTTATAGTTACTTGAGTATTCTAGAGGTTTTATATCTAGAGTATTCTAGAGGTTTTATATCTCAGGAGGCAAGGGAAGAATTCTCAGTTGTTCTCTCTAAGACATCTAAGCCATATCCCACAGGTCTTTCTTCTTTCATAGAACCCCCCTTAGTATTTCTTGCAGGGCCAGTTTAGTGGTTCCATATTCTTTCAGTTTTTGCCAGTCTTGGAAGTTGTTTATCCTCAGAGTTCATCATTATTATTATATATTTTAAAATATCATAAAGGGGTGCCTGGGTGGCTCAGTGGGTTAAAGCCTCTGCCTTCGGCTCAGGTCATGATCCCAGGGTCCTGGGATCGAACCCCACATCGGGCTCTCCACTCAGCAGGGAGCCTGCTTCCTCCCCCACCCGCCTATCTCTCTGCCTACTTGTGATCTCTGTCTGTCAAATACATAAATAATCTTTAAAATAAAATACCATAAAAATACTTAAAACTTTCATGCCTTATCAAACTACAATTGTATCTTTACCCTCTGTATGATCCTTATATGTGTTTCACAAAGTCACTCCAGGGACAAAACTAACCCCTAGTGACATGCTGGATGAGGGTCAAAGCTAACATTCGGTAATTAGGGACATCTGACTGGGAACCAAACTTGAGTGCTCTGCTTGTTAGGGAGTATTGTGGGGGACTTCTGTCACAAGTGCCCTCATTATAAGGAGACCCCTCATATTTCTCTTCATTGCTTGCATTGCATGCTCATGAGGTCTCATTCTGAATAACAGCCATTTAGATATATTCCTTTTTTTAATTTAAATTCAATTAGCCAACATTAGATACATTCCTTTAATGCAGCATTTTAAATTATTTTCACGTTATAAACCTTAGTCTCAAGTTTTCTTACCTGAAGACTGATCATAATTATGATTTTTTAAAAAGATTTTATTCATTTCTTTGACACAGAGAGAGCGAGATCACAATCAGGCAGAGACAGGCAGAGAGACGGGGGGAAGAAGGCTCCCGCTGAGCAGGGAGCCTGATGCAGGGCTCGATTCCGGGACCCTGAGATCATGACCTGGGCTGAAGGCAGAGGCTTAACCATCTGAGCCACCCAGGCACCCCATAAATATGATTTTTGATACATAAATGATATACATATATGATCCATAAATAGGATTCAAAATTAGTTAAAATGTCATGAAATTTCCAACATTACAATAAAGATATAAAATCATAGCTAACATCACTAATATCCATCTGTTATCACTTATTCAATTGATACATGGGTGCCTATTTGGAATGGTGCATGCAGCATACATCATCAAAAGAGATAGGAACTGCAATGAACATTGGTGTACAAGTATCCATCTAAATCCCTATGTTCAAGTCTTTCAGATGTAGCTAGGGGTGAAATTTCTGGGTCCTGTGGTATTTCTGTTTGCATGTTAAAGGAACCACAGTGGTTTTCCTCAATGGAGCACCACTTTCCATTCCCATCAGCAATGTACAGAGGTTCCAAGTTCTCCACATCCTCACCAACACTAGTTATCATTTAAATAGTCATATGGGGGCGCCTGGGTGGCTCAGTGCGTTAAGCTTCTGCCTTCAGCTCAGGTCATGATCCCAGGGTCCTGGGATCGAGCCCCGCATTGGGCTTTCTGCTCAGCAGGGAGCCTGCTTCCTCCTCTCTCTCTCTGCCTGCCTCTCTGCCTACTTGTGGTCTCTGTCTGTCAAATGAATAAATAAAATCTTTTAAAAAAATAAAAATAAAAAATAAAAAGTCATATGGCCATCCTAGTAGATATGAAGTGGTATCCCATACAATGGACTACTATATCCAGCCATAAAAAGGAATGAAGTTTTGATACATTCTACAGCAAGGATAAATCTTGAAAACATGATGCTAAATAAAATGAGCCAAAGATAATGGGCAAATTTTGTGTGATTCCACTTATATGAAATATCTACAATAGGTAAATTCATAGGGACAGAATATAGATTAGACGTTACTAATGGCTGGGGAGTGGAGAAGGGAAGGTGCTGCTTGATGGCTATCGGGGTAATAAGAAAGTTTTCCTAATGGATGGCAGTGATGGTTCCACAATGTCATGAATATAATTAACGCCACTGAACTGTATACCCAAAAAATGGTTACAGTGGCAAATTTATGTTATAAATGCTCCATCACAATGAAAATTGTAAAAAAAAAAGTGTGTATTCGTGATATAAATGCAATTCACAAAACATTAATGGGAGGGTCGCTATGGCCAATGACTGAGGTTGCAAGTCACTTGAAAAACTGGCAGGGGAAAGGAGGAAGGAATTCATGCCTTCCAGAGCCTGTTTTATGGCATTCATCCCTTGTTCATACTCTCTGAAATGAGGTCCATTTCTGTGTGCTTGCATGTTAGGTGCGAGAAGAATACAGACACTGGTTCAAGAACATGAGGAAAAGGACAGAAACTGGCAACTATGACTTGTTTGGCTCAGTCACCCAGACCAAAACGGTAAGATTTCCTCTTCTCTTATTTCATGCTTTTCCCCATGTCTGACGCTTCTTGATTTCATCCATTTGAGATACCTGATCCTTGCTTTTCAAAGAGGGAGCAGTCTTCAAAAATGCGTATCTTCAGCCAAGGATGGAATCCTTCTGGATTTATTTATACAAAACTCTACTGGCATATTTCACATTACCGTGAGCTTCTGTAGAAACAAGAACATGGAATTCTTCTTTTGCCCCAAGGACCTAGAGCTGGTTCACAAAAGCAGACACTCTGGGGCCATAAGCAACAGAAACATGAAGGGAAACATGAAGTTTCTTATTTAAGTAAAATTTCTTTGCAAGTCCAGAATGGTCACTAACCTTGATTAACTCAGTTAAAGTTGGTCTGTAAAGTTTTCTTAAAAAGAGAAGAAAATGGGTCTGAATACAGTAACAACAGAAGAGAAAACACAGAGATACCCTTTGCTTCTCCTCAATATTTTATTAGGGAAAATGTTCGGACATAGGAAAGTTTTTTTTAAGATTTTATTTATTCATTTGAGACAGAGAGATACAAAGAGAGAGAGAGAGCATGAGCAGGAGGAGAGGCAGAAGCAGGCTCTCTGATGAGCGAGGAGCCCAATGCAGGGCTCAATCCCAGGGCCCTGGGATCATGACCTGAGTTGAAGTCAGTCACTTGACCATCTGAGCCACCCAGGTGCCCCCAGACATAGGAAAGTTTTAATAATTTTACAGTGAATATCCATCTATACACTACCTATAGTCTACAATTAACATTTTCATGCAGTAGCATTATCTCATCTCCGCCCATCTATCCATCCCCAATCACTACATTACCCTTTCTTATTCTTTATATGATTGCATTTTAATCATTCAGTCTGTAGATTTCAGAAGCCCAAATTTGTTGCTTTTGTTCTTTGAGGTGAATCATCCATGAACACTTAAATCCATTGGCAATTTTCTTTTGGTCTCTTATAGCTGCACATTGTGCTGAGTCCTGGGGAGTCAAAGGTTCCCCAAAGATTAAAATCTCCAAATGAAATGAGTTAATGCTAGTAAAGCATTTGGAATAATGTTGGCAGATAATAAGAGCCATATCAGTATTTGTTAGAGAAAAACATAAATGAATAGTTCAATCCCCACAGTGGAGATCATGGGCATTGAATGTGTGGGCTCCCTTCAGTATTTCCACCCACAGCTTTCTCTCAGAAACCTGGGGATACTCAGATTCTGAAACCCATGGTTTGGAGTTTGTTTCTACATGATGTTCAGCTTTCTTTTTTTGTCCCAGAGCCTTCAAAGCTAAGCCAGGCATTTCTTCCTCTTTGCTGCTTCAGACCTTGAAAAAGGCCAGTGGGAACTGAACAAGTAGCTTGATCGAAAGGTGTACATCAGAGGCTCAGAATTAGTGTATCATAAACTATAACAATAATCTGGGAATGGTGTGGTTTAGTGGAAAGAGCGGAACATAGGGGAAGCATGATACAGAGAAAGGGAGAGAGAGAGCATGCGGAGATTCCGTTAGGAGTGAGAAATGAAGGCATCTCATCAACCACTAGAAGCTGTTGAAGATGGACCCATTCTAGTTGCAACTCAGCAACCTTCTCTTTATCTGACCGTGAGCAGGTGTTTTCAGCTCTGTGGTCCTCAGCTCCTTCTGTCCATTGAGGATGCTAAAGCCGTGGGATCGTTCAACAAATATGCACTGACAACCTGGTCTGTGCCGGTCACTGTCTGAGCATTGAGAGCTGTTCCCGCCTTCAGAGAATTCAGTGAGCAAAAAGATGGAAACTGACTAATCACCACACGGGCAATGACTCATCGGGTTCTCTTTCTGGCAGATTTCTTGAAACCTCCAGTAGATCATCTTTTGATGCAATAGCTTATATGGCTCTTTGATTTTAATCCGGAAAGCACCTACCAACCTGTTCTTTTACTTATAATTGACACGTCATTAATGCGTTTTCTTTCCCTTTTGTCAATTTCCCAAATGGAGGTGGAAAAGACAGTGGACTTTCCTGGGAGAAGCAGCAACATATCTTCATAGCATAACGTAACCCATGCTCCAGACTCACTACCGGCTTTCCTGAGAGTGAAAAGGAAGATCAAGAATAAAGCAACTTATTAAAAGGTGTTTGGGTAACTCTTCCAGCATCCCCTGGACATGTGAATGGAAGTTGCATTTTTATTCTATAACATGGTTTGGGGAGCTTCCTTCAAAATCTTGACTCCTATTCTCATACTTGGTAGATATATACCTCGTTTGCTGTGGAAACAAACTGTTCTCTCTCTCTCTCCCTTCCTCTTTCCTCCCTTCCTCCACCTTTCATTTTACATTGGGACATGGCTACCATCTGTCACCATACAACATTATTAAAATATCAATGACTATATTCCCTGTGCTACACATTTCATCCCTATGACTTTCATAACTGGAAGCCTATATCTCCCACTCACCCTACCCATTTGCCCGTCTCCCCCATACCCTCCCTACTGGCAACCATCAGTTTGTTCTCTGTACTTACAGGTCTGATTCTGGTTTTTGTTTTTTTATTCATTTGCTTTGTTTTTTAGATTCCACATATAAATGAAATCATATGGTATTTGTCTTTATCTGTCTCTCTTATTGCACTTAGCGTAATATCCTCTAGTTCCATCCATGCCACAAATGGCAAGATCTCACCCTTGTACGGCTGAATTATATTCCATTGTATATATAGACCACATCTTCTTTATCCATTCATCTATTGTGGACACTTGGGTTTCTTCCATATATTGGCAATTGCAAATAATCCTTCAATAAACATAGGGGTGCATATATCTTTTCAAATTAGTGTTTTGGATTTCTTTGGGTAAATACCCAGTAGCGGAATTACTGAATCATATGGTATTTCCTTTTTCAATTTTTTGAGGGACCGCCATACTGTTTTCCATAGTGGCTACACCAATTTACATTCCTACCAACAGTGCCCTTTTCTCCGTGTCTTCGCCAACACTTGTTATTTCTTGTCTTTTTTATTCTAGCCATTCTAACTGGTGTGAGGCAATATCTCATTGTGGTTTTGATGTGCATTTCCCTGATGATGAGTGATGTTGAACACATTTTCATGTGTCTGTTGGCCATCTGCATATCCTCTCTGGAAAAATGTCTATTCAGATTCCGTACCCTTTTTTTAATCAGATTGTTTTTTTGGTGTTGAGTTGTGTAAGTTTTTTATATATTTTGGATACTAACCCCTTATTGAATATATCATTTGCAAATATCATCTTCTATTCAATAGGTTTCCTTTTCATTTTGTTGATGATTTTCTTTGCTGTGCATAAGTTTTTGTTCTGATGAAGTCCCAAGAGTTTATTTTTGCTTTGATGTCCCTTGCCTCAAGAGACAGATCTAGTAAGAAGTTGCTACAGCCAACGTCAGAGAAATTACTGCCTGTGCTCTCGTCTAAGATTTTTATGTTTTCAGATCTTACATTTAGGTCTTTAAGCAAAAACACCCAAAGACAAACAGACCAAGATTAGAATGTCAGCAGCATGACTAACACTTGTCTGTGGATCATGGGACATCTGGGAATGAATGATACAGTTTTCTCCCCTGGCTCACACATGGATCATCCCCCCCACCTCCAACACTCTCCAGTACTGACCCAGTGGGTTTCTCCACCTCCAGCCAATGCTAATCATGCTGCAAATGCAAACTGTTTTCCTTAAAGATACAAACAAATGCACTAAAGAAATGACCATTCCCAGGGTACCATTCCTAGGGCACCTCTGTCAGTTAAACATCTGCCTTCGGCTCAGGTTGTGATCCTAGGGGTCCTGGGATCCAGCCCCATGGGCTCCCTGCCCAGCAGGGAGTCTGCTTCTCCCTCTCCTTCTGTCCTTCCCCGAAACACACACACTTGTGTTCTCACTCTCTCACTCTCTCTCTCTCTCACTCTCTCGCAAATGAATAAATTTTTAAAATCTTAAAAAAAAAAAAGATATGACCATTCCCTTCTCTACTTCAGTTACACTGATTAGTGCTTAATGCCTAGGCAAAAATGAAATTCCTCTTCCTCACATGCACAGTCTGGTTCACTTTGTCAGTTTCACCACACAGCATTGGGAAGTAATTCCTCCCAGGGCCTTCCCAAGATGGAAGGCGGTGCAGAAGCTGTGTCTTTAACTAGGAAGGAGGGAGCAAAGGAGAGACTTCCTCTCTCCTATCTGTGGCAGCTAAAGGGGGAGCACAGGGAAGGCTGCCCCATGAGACACCCCCCAGAGTGACCTGAGACTCAGGGGGCAAAGCAAAGGAGTGGGAATCCTTAGACAACATATGTGCTTGTTCGGATAATCTAGAGAACTCGGCCTCGGCATCTGGGCAGTGAGTACCCGGAGACAGAGAGTATGGCAGCGACAACATCATTAGAGTCGAGAGCCCCCCGGGGGGGGGGGGGGTTTGGGTGCTCCCTTTGCCTCCCTCTTCGTGAGGGAGAACATCTCCTGTGCCCCACTCTCATAGCACCACTTTCTGATCGCTGAGCCTGTTATCCAAAATTCCTCTTCCTTCCAAAAGCTGCCCCAGCCTATAGCTGTTGCAGACCAGTTCCCCCAGAGGGAGAGCAAGAATCCAGATTTGTCATCTGGCATCACCTGTTGTTAATTGTGATTAACATCAGGTGATCTATTTAACTGGTCTCAGCCTGGATGTACATTGGAATCAGCTGGACAGTTAACAACCACTGATAACCATGTCCAGTCCTAGCCCTTCTCATCTGCTGATGCAGGATACAGCCTGGTCTGCAGGAATTTTACAAATCCCCAAGGGTCTAAAGGACAGCCAAGGATGAGAAACTACGCCTCTAGCTGCTTGGGGGGCTGTGGCCCTGGACCCTGACTTGTGGGAAACACACCTGGGATGCTTTTAACGCTGTGGGTGTTTGGACAAGTTCCAGACCAAGTGTATCACAACGGCTGTGGGAGGGGCCAGGACAGCAGAATTTATTTTGTAAGAACTCCAGATTTTTTGACAGTAAGACGAAGGACTCTTTTTCTCATTTCAGGGTTTTTCAGGCTTTGAAACACATTAGAATTACCTGGTAAAATTGGAAAGGACTAGATCCCAGGCAGGATTATTGGCATCTCTGTACATTAATCGAAGGGGATAAGGAGTATTTCAAACAGTGCTTTAAAACTTACCTAGGTGGCTTAAATATGCAGCTAATTGTGCCAGCCACCGCATGAGGGTTGGAGAAAAGTGAATTCATGGCAATCAGAGAAGAGAACTAATTAAATTTCTCTCTGCATCGCCTGGTATGGGTAGCTACTTCAGTGACCTTGGGGATGAAGGGCAAACTAGCATTTACCGGTATAGAGGGCATGAGGAATTCAAGAATGTGGAACAAGGTGATTTGGTTTTTAGTTTTTTAAAGATTTTTATTTATTTTGACATAGAGACAGCAAGAGGGGGCACATAAGCAGGGGGAATGGGAGAGGGAGAAGCAGCGTTCCCGATGAGCAGGGAGCCCATTGCGGGGCTCGATCCCAGGACTCTGGGATCTTGCATGACCCGAGCGGAAGGCAGACGCTTAATGACTGAGTCACCCAGGTGCCCTGTGATTGGCTTTTAGAGTACAAGACAGTATACGGGAAAGAGTAAAAATTCTGGATGGAGGTTATCTCTCCATGTGCTGAGAGGGTAAACAGGGATCAAAACAAACGTTCTGGGATGCCTGGGTGGCTCAGTCAGTTAAGCGTCTGCCTTCAGTTCAGATCATGATCTGAAGCATGTGGTATTGCTTCTTCATTTTGGCTAATCTGATGTGTGTAAGATAGTATGTCCTGATTCGTTAGCATTTCCCTCAAGCCAAGAGGTTAAACATTTTTTCATGTTTTCTGGTTTGTTTTTTCCAGCATTTCCAGCTTCTCCCTCTCTATCTGCCTGCCTCTCTGCTTACTTCTGCCTCTTGTGATTTCTCTCTCCATCAAATAAATAAATAATATTTTTTAAAAAGATTTTTTTATTTATTTGACAGAGATCACAGTAGGCAGAGAGGCAGGCAGAGAGAGAGAGGGAGAAGCAGGCTCCCTGCTGAGCAGAGAGCCCGATGTGGGGCTTGATCCCAGGACCCTGAGATCATGACCTGAGCTAAAGGCAGAGGCTTTAACCCACTGAGCCACCCAGGTGCCCCAGATTGTATCTTTTGACCATATCTTTCCTTTCCCCCCCACAATCCAGCCTCTGATAAATTCCATTGTATTTTGTGTTATTTTATTTTGACTTTTTTTTAGATGCCATATAAAAGTGAGATCATGCAGGATTTGTGTTTCTGTGTCCAGTTTATTTCACTTAGTATGATGTCCTCCAGCTTTATCCCTGTTGTTGCAAATAGCAGGACTTATTTCTTTCTCATAGGTGAATAATATGCACACACACACACACACACACACATTATAGAATAATAACGTTTTCTTTATTCCTCTGTCAGTGGACAGTGTTGTTTGCATACATTGGCTCCTGGGAATAATGCTGCAGTGAACATAGGAGTGCAGGTATCTCTTCGAGACACTGATTTTCTTTCCTTTGGATAAATACGGGGAAAGCGGGATCGCTGGGTCATGTGGTTGTTCTAGTTACATTCCTGCCAACAGGGTATAATGTTTCTCTGTTCTCTACACCCTCACTCTTTCCACTTTTGTAGACTTTCCACTTGTGTGGAATAACCATGCTAACAGGTATGAGATGGTATCTTATTGTGCTTTTCATTTACATCCCTCTGACGATTAGTGATGTTGAGCATCCTCCCGTGGACCTCATGGGCGTTTGTGTCTCTTCTTTGGAAAATGTCTACTCAGCTCCTGTGCCCATCCATTAACTGAGCTAAATGCCAACATTGGGTAATTTTTTGTTTGGTTGTGTTTTGGAGGGGTTTTTGGTTTTTGTGGGATTTTTGATATTTGCGTTGAATGAGTTCCTTACATATTTTGGATATTAACCCTTTATCAAATATATCCTATTTGCAAATATTTTATCCCATTTCATAGGTTCCCTTTTCACTTTGTTGATTACTTCCTTTGTGTGCAGTAACTTTTTTGTTTGAGGTAGTCCCACTTACTCAGTTTTGCTCTTGTTGCCTGTGCTTTTGGCGTCAGATACCAAAAAAAAAAAAAAAAAATCATTGCTAAGATCAATGTTAAAGAAGTTTTCTTCCAAATTTTCCTCTAGGATTTTTAGTTTCAGCTCTTAGGCGAAGTGTTTAGTCTGATGGGTATTAGGGACGGCACGTGTGTACTGAGTGTTATACAAAACTAATGAATCATTGAACACATCAAAAACTAATGATGTACCATAGAGTGACTAACTGAACATAATTGATCAATCAATCAAAAGTTGATCTTTGTCCATGATGTAAGAGTCCACTTTCAATCTTTTCCATGTAGATATCTGGTTTTCCCAAGCCATTCACTGAAAAGACTATCCTTTCCCAACTCTACATTCTTAGTGACTTTGTTGAAAATTAGTTGACCTTATGTGCGTGGGTTTATTTGTGGACTCTCTATTCTGTTCTATTGGTGTGTCTGTCAGTTTTTATGCCAGTACCATACTGCTTTGAACACTATAGTTTTGTAATATTATTTAAAATCAGAAAGTGTGTGGTGCGTAAACAATGAATCTTGGAACACTGAAAAGATAAAATAAAATTTTAAAAAATAAAAGCAGAAAGTGTGGTGCCTCCAGCTTTTTTCTCTTTGTTCAGAATTGCTTTAGCTATTTGGAGTATTTTGTAGTTCGGTGTGAAAAAAAATTTTTTTTTTTAGTTTCAGTGGTAAAGTTTAGTGATTCATCAGCGGCATGTAACACCCAGGGCTCATTACGGCAAGTGCCCTCCTTAATGTCCACCTCCCAGTTACTCCATCTCCCCACCCATCTCCCCTCCAGCAACCCTCAGTTTGTTTGCTAGAGTTGAGTCTCTTAGGGTTTGTCTCCCTCCCTGATTTCATCTTGTTTTATTTTTTCCTCCCTTCTCCTATGATCCTGTTTTGTTTCTTAAGTTCCACATATGAACTTGAAATCACATGATAATTGTCTTTCTCTGATTGACTTATTTTTGCCTTGTTAGCATTATTAGCATTATTATTACCATTATTATTAGCATAATACCCTCTAGCTCCATCCACATCATTGCAAATGGCAAGGCTTCATTTTTGATGGCTGAGTAATATTCCATTGTAGAATTTTTTTTTTTTTTAATCTGAAAAATACCGATAGAATTTTGATGGAAATTGCATTGAATCTGTAGATGGCTTGGGGCAGAATAGACATTTTAATAACATTAATTCTTAAAATCTATGAACACAGGATATCTTTCCATTTATTTGTCTTATTCAATTTCCTTCTGTGTTTTATACTTTCCAATGTACAGATCTTTTGCCTCCTTGAAATAAGAAAAAATAAAATGCAACAAACCAAACTGGTATGAGCCAAGCCAGTGGTGTGGCAGAGAGAGACATCTGACAGGGCTGAACAGAAGCCCTGAAAATCAGAGAAGTTGTGACCATCCAGAGAGAGCCCAAAGAACCACCTGGGTTCAGAAGCGACCGGGAGGAAAGGAGGGAGCTGAGGTCAGGGAGGAGAGAGCCAAGAATGGAGGAAAGAAGCCTAGCCTAGCCAAAAAAGAAGTGGCAGGTAGCACACTGCACTCAGGCTGGGTTTAGAGTGGGCCATAAATGCAATGACTGGTGTTCTTCTAGGAAGAGAAGATACATAGAGATGTGGAGGGAAGAGGATGTGTAAAAGATGCAGGCAGAGATTGGGGTGTGCTGCCACAGGCAGCAGGAACGCACAAGCACCAGGACATGGAAGAGGCAAGGGAGGATTCTCTGCTGTTGATAAACCATGAATTGACCATAGGACTCCCCATTTATTCTTATTCAAACCATCAAAAGCTAATATAGTACATTGTCTTTAAAATTCTAATTAATGCATGGCCTATCATACAGATGTCCTGGAGGTCGCTGACCATGAAGGATGCCATCATGTAAATTTCCCAGACCCCCAGTTATCACGCCTGAACACTGCCTTCTTCTTGTTCCTCTTCCTCCCCTCCTCCCTCCTCCTTCCCCTCCCTCCTCCTCCTCTCCTTTTCCTTCCTCTCCCCCACTCCTCCTCCTTCCCCTCCCCCCTCCTTCCCCTCCTCCTCCTCCTCCTCCTTCTTCTTCTTCCTCTTCTCCTCCACATCCTTCTTCTCCTTCTCCATTTTGTAATTTTCAACCTTTACTTGACAATCAGCAATTAGTTCCCATCCACATTAACTATCTGTAGATTTTTTAAAGTGGTAACAGGTACATAGGTAACCAACATATAGAGCTTCTTTGTTGAATCTTCATCCTCACTACATTTTTCTGGACAGCCGCACATGGAGACTGTCTAGAACATTCCTTATTCCTTTGGCCCAGACAGCTTTGTTGAGCCTGGCGTCAATGTGCACGTCTGGAGGTCCCATCTCTTTCATGGCAAATTTCCAGATCTTTCTGAATGCTCAAGGGGCACACTTCTTGAAACCCACTCCATGGATGTGCTTGTGAATGTTGTTGTGTACTCTCTGGTCACGACCTCGCTGATGGCAGAACAGCCCTTCTTCTTACCACCCTTCTTTGTGAGAGCCATTCTGCTGGGCCCAGGTTGGGAAGGAACACCGTTGTTTTTCAGCTTGACTCCCTGAAATTTAGCCTACCTCTGGAAACCAGTCAGGAATAATTTAAATGCATGGGAGAGAAAAGCCCAACAGAAATTAACTTAAAGGATGAGCCTGGGTGTTATATGCAACTGAATTATTGAACACTACATCTGAAACTAATGATGTACTTTATGTTGGCTAATTGAATTTAAATTAAAAAATATATAATTTACTACTCCAAAAAATAAATAAAATTAAATTAACTTAAGATAAAATGATTTAATAGAAAATAAAAATAGGAAAGATTTAATGAGGGTAGAACTCAGCTATGTTGATGGAACCTGAGTAGATTATGTCCAGACATAGATACTTGCAGAATACAAATGAGGGGGGCAGGTCCTGTCCTGCCCACCCCTACTATGCTGTCCTCCCAGGTGGTCTCAAACCCAGGCAGCCACTCCTACGCTGTGACCTCACTCAGCTCTGCCTCCCAGAATGCCAGGTCTGGCAGGTAAGAGCCCTGTATACTGGGTTCCACCTCATGTTCCATAAAGGGCTCTGTGCCTGGATCCTACTGGACCAGAGTGGGGATGTCCTACCCCAGGACATTAAGAATTTGGAATATGCAGATTAACTCACACTGAAGAGTCAGATCTGTCCCTGTGCTGGGGTGGAATCAGCCTCCACCAAAGCTGCTGGCTCTAGGAGGGAGTTTTCACTAAGTTAAATCCAGTGCCTATTGTAGGAGGCATGGAGTACAGCTGTCTGAGGCACAGCTGTCCACTTCCACTCACTCTCTAGCCGTTTGTTTTTCAGTCTTTGACCCTCTGAAATCAGGCTTCCTTCCCCATCTCTGCTAAAACTACTCTACCAAAAGTTTAAGAAGTCCAGAAAATGCCAGACTCTTCCAGAATCACATCACTTCTTTTCCTTCCTGACCCTAGTGAGACAGTCTCCCGCTCTGACTTCTGTGATGTGATGCCTTTATTCCGTCAATTATTTGTTCACCATAAATGATTATAATGTTTACTGGATAAATTGTTTATAAGTAAAATGAATTGTTTATTGAATAATTTCAATGTGTCCTGTGCTGTGGGGTGGACAATTTTCATTCGGGGCGAAGGCAGTGAGCCTGCTAGCAACGATTCTTTCTTTTTTCTTTTTTTATTTCTTATTTCTTTTTTATTTAAATTCAATTAGCCAGGATATCGTACATCATTGGTTTTTGATATAATGTTCAATGATTCATCACTGAACAATGGGTGTAACACCCAGTGCTCATCACACCACATGCCCTCCTTAATACCCGTCACCCAGTTACCCCATCTCCCTGCCCTCCTCCCTTTCTACAACCCTCAGTTTTGTTTCCTGGTGTCAAGAGTCTCATGTGGTCGTCTCCCTCTCTGATTTCTTCGCATTCAGTTTTCCCCCTGACCCCTATTGTCCTCTGCATTATTCCTTATGTTCCATATACAAATTTCACATGAAATCCACTCTCACCCACAAAACTACCACTCTAGTCTTTCACAACCTTGTCTCTCAAGAGTTTAATAAAGTACAATTTTGATGTAACAAAGCACAGTGGTATAGAGCAAGAAAGAACATTGCCATCGTGACGGGAAGTGAAACTGGGAGCTGTCTCACAGTGAAGCACACTACTGGATGCTTCCACACAACCTTTTCCAACGTTTCCTCTAGTGGTCAGAACGTCCCTCTTGGCTTCTGGTTCTCTCCACCTCCCTGGCAAGCCTGTCTGCCCTCAAGGCCTCAGCCAGTCTCTCTCTTGATTTTTTCACTTTCCAAGTCTGTCTCCGGATATCTCCAGGTGTTACTTGCTGTCTGCAGATGGGTGATGGGAGATGGAGACCTACTCCTGGGACCATCCCTGCCCAAGATGGTACCATGCGGGGCCCAGGGCCACTAGGTAGAGACCCTACACCTGCATTGCCTAGTGCAATTACTTGTAAGGTACTTATGAAGTCCAAAGTACCTAAAATTTCTCCTTCACTGCTGTGAGCTTGGAATCCCTGCAGTCTGCTGTATGCAGAGATTTGCTGGGGCTTCTCCAAGGTCCTGTCCCATTGATTATACCTGACCTCATTGCCAGGATGGGAAGTTATGCTTGTGACTGGCCTTTTAAAAACGCAACTGGTCAGCCTTGTAGGATGTGCAGCTCTTTCGTGATGTCTTTTCTTGGCCTTGGCTAAACGGACTTGTCTTTTCTTCTCTATGGTCTGGAGCATCATGTTTCTTTTGAGCTTGCTCTTTGAAAACAAAAAAAAGTATGATATTTGAATAAAATGAGAGATGAGGACCACCAGCCACGAAGAACATTCTCTGCTCATTTGGATTTTCCACCCTCCTCTCTCCATGGGGAAATATGTCTTGAGGTGCACTGGGCATCACAATCATCCAGAGAGTTGCTAAAACTTAGATTTCTGGACCTCAAGCCAAGTAGGTCTGGGGTGGGGCCAGGAATCTACATTTCTAAGGGATCCCAGGTAGTGCTGATGCTGCAGGTGCGGGCACACACACTGACAATTAGTTCTGGGACACCATTAAGCAGATATAAGACAAGGACAGAAAGTTTGAGGTCATTACCCAGTGCCAACTCCAGACCCTTTCTCCTCCACCATGTTCCCTAGAGAATGTTTCCCTCTTCCCACCCATGTCAGTGTCAACCACACACATGCTTGTTCCCCCTGACCCACCATTATTTGGGCACAAGGATCATAGGTTTCTTTGTATCCCAAGACTTCAGGTTTTCATTATCTCTTTACTATGCTTTAAGACATACTACCTCCTGGCATTCTTAGCTTTCGTGCCTCATCCTCAGTGGTATTATGTCCCTCCCAACCCTGAGATACTCAATTTCTTTGACTTGCACACCCAAATACCATATTCACTCAACTATCTTCCTGTTCACAAATAAATAACTCAGAAACACCATATTCCCATCACACAGTTCCACTGATTTTTGTACAAAGATCTCCATTGTGAACCATTTTTCAAGGTTCTGGTACAAAACACTCCCCCTGATATTCTTCCTTTTCTCCCTGTTAAGTCCTCTATCTGACTTAACACAATGACTGGTGCTTCTTAGAAATCAATCCTGCTTTCACATTTGTTCATCCACACCCCTGTATAGGCCATCCTTCCATTTCCTTGATTTCAAATACCATTAGCCCATAGAACTAGAAACACCCATAGAATCAGCACAGATCTAACTCCAACCCTGATACCCAATGCCATCCTCCCACTCACCTCTTCGGTGATAATACTGATGACTCCACTCACAGTGACCAGATCCCAAGTTGAACCAACCAATTCCCCAAATAATTCATTGCTATCAAAGTGTCCCCAAACCCACTGCTAGTATAATGTCCTGTCCAAACCTGAGTGTCATTCCAGCCACCTGCCACCTCACACTCATAACAATGAGTCCTGAATCCATCTAACATACTCAACACCCCCCCCCAAAATCCAGTCAAGAAATGGGCAGAAGACAAACGGACATTTCTCCAAAAAAGACATACAAATGAACAACAGACACATGAAAAAGTGCTCAAAATCACTTGGCATCAGGGAAATAGAAATCAAAACCACATGAGATACCACCTGATACTGGTCAGAATGGCTAAAATTAACAACCCAGGAAACAGATGTTGGTGAGGATACAGAGAAAAGGGAACCCTCTAACACTGTTGGTGGGAATGCAAACTGGTGCAGCCACTCTGGAGAATGGTATGGAGGTTCCTCAAAAAGTTAAAAATACCACATCTTCTTTATCCATTCATCTGTTGATGGACATCTAGGTTCTTTCCATAGTTTGGCTATTGTGGACATTGCTGCTATAAACAGGTGCATGTGCCCCTTCAGATCACTATGTTTGTATCTTTAGGGTAAATACCCAGTAGTGCAATTGCTGGGTCATAGGGTAGCTCTATTTTCAACTTTTTGAGGAACCTCCATGCTGTTTTCCAGAGTGGTTGCACCAGCTTGCATTCCCACCAACAGTGTAGGAGGGTTCCCCTTTTTCCGCATCCTCGCCAGCATATGTCATTTCCTGATGTGGTATATATACACAATGGAATACTATGCAGCCATCAAAAGAAATGAAATCTTGCCATTTGCGATGATGTGGATGGAACTAGAGGGTATTATGCTTAACGAAATAAGTCAATCAGAGAAAGACAACTATCATATGATCTCCCTGATATGAGGAAGTGGAGATGCAATGTGGGGGGCTTGGGGGGTAGGAAAAGAATAAATGAAACAAGATGGGATCAGGAGGGAGACAAACCATAAGAGACTCTTAATCTCACAAAACAAACTGAGGGTTGCTTGGGGGAGGGGAGTTGGGAGAGCATGGTGGGGTTATGGACATTTGGGAAGGTATGTGCTATGGTGAGTGCTGTGAAGTGTGTAAACCTGGCGATTCACAGACCTGTACCCCTGGGGCTAATAATACATTATATGTTTATTAAAAAATTTAAAAATTAAATTACAAAAAAAAAGAAAGAAAAGAAAAAAAAAGTTAAAACTAGAACTACCCTATATGACCCAGCAATTGCACTACTAGGTACTTATCCAGAGGATATAAACAGTGATTCAAAGGGGCACATGCACCCCAATGTTTACAGCAGCAATGTCCACAATAGCCCAACTATGGGAAGAGCCCAGGTGTCCATCAACAGATGAATGGATAAAAAAAAAAAAAAATGCTATAATGGAATATTACTTAGCCATCAAAAAGAATGTAATCTTACCATTTGTAACAATGTGGATAGAACTAGAGGGCATTATGCTAAGAAAAATAAGTCAGTCAAGAGAAAGATAAATACCATATGATCTCACTCATATGTGGGATTTAAGAAACAAAACAGATGAACATGTAGGAACAGAAGGAAAAATAAAATAAGAGAAAAACAGAGAGGGAGGCAAGCCATAAGAGACTCTTAACTGTAGAAAACGAACCGAGGGTTGCTGGAAGGGGGGGTGGGGATGGGGTAATTGCGTGATGGGCATTAAGGAGGGCACTTGATATAATGAGCACTGGGTGTTATAGGCAACTGATGAATCTCTGAATTCTACCCCTGAAACTAATAATATACTATATATTAACTAAATTGAATTTAAATAAGAATTTTAAAAATCAAATAAATAATAAGACTCTCAACTTCTGAATAATTCTTGAGCACATTTCAGTTTCCCTACAAAACACCATTTCTCCAGTGACCTTTCTGACCCAGCCATCAGAATTACATTTTCTGTGTTAATTTTTTTCAATGTTCACTAGTACATGTATTGTCTCTTTCAGATAGTTTTCCTTTTTTTTTAAAGATTTTACTTATTTATTGAGAGGAAAAAGTGAGAGAGAGAGAAAAACCAGGGGAAGGGGGAGAGAGAAACAGGCTCCCAGCTGAGCAGGAAGCCCGATGCAGGGCTCAATCCCAGGACCCTTAGATCATGACCTGAGCAGAAGGCAGACGCTCAAATGAGCCACCCAGGTGCACTTCATATTGTTTTTCTATAAATGGATATTCAGTGAAGAGATGATTAATGTGAACCTTAATGTTTTATACCAGTATCGACTTGTTTTGCCTTAGAAGGCACTAAGTTATATTTACTGAAAGAAATTATTCAAACTAAAAAAAAAAAATACTTTCTAGATTTTTCAAATAAATTCACTCAACCACTATTATACAACAAGATCACCTCTATGGTGCCAGACTGCACTAAATGATCACTGCCTAAGATTTTGTTTTTATCCTTTCTCCCTGGAATTCATTGTAGCATTCCCTTTATCCACAGTTTCAGTTAACCAAGGTCAACTGTGGTCTGAGGATCAGATGGAATGGTTAGGTGTGTACCCTAACCCTACATCACGGTGCCTATGTCATTCACCCCACTGCATCTCATCACGTAGGTGTTTTGTTATCTCACATCATCACCAGAAGAAGGGAGAGTACAGTAAAATATTTTAAGAGAGACTACGTTCACATAAATTATTATAATACATTGTTATACTTAATTCTACTTTATTATTGTTAACTTCTTGCTGTGCCCGATTTCTAAATTAAACTTTTTTGTAAGTATGTAAGTATAGGGGAAAAATATATAGGATATACAAAGGGTTAAATACTATCCATGGTTTCAGGTATCCACTGAGGGTCTTGGAACATGTCATCCTGGGGGATATGGGAGGAGTACCATGGAAGATTCTAATCACAGTAAGCTGTTTAAAATGCAAACTTAATCAGTGTGCCTTTCTTTTTAAACCAACCATTTCTATCTTTTTTTTTTTAAAGGGAAGCCATAAATCCCATATCATTCCAGTTGTCCTGACATAATTATTTATTTCTTTTTTTAAATTCTGTTTTATTTTTTCAGCGTTCCAAGATTCATTGTTTATGCACCACACCCAGTGCTCCATGCAATACGTGCCCTCCTTAATACCCACAATCAGGCTCACCCATCCCCCCCACCTTCCCTCCAAAACCCTCAGTTTGTTTCTCAGAGTCCACAGTCTCTCCTGGTTCATCTCCCCCTCTGATTTTCCCCAACTCACTTCTCCTCTCCATCTCCCAGTGTCCTCTGTGTTATTCCTTATGCTCCACAAATAAGTGAAACCATATGATAATTGACTCTCTCTGCTTGACGTATTTCACTCAGCATAATCCCCTCCAGTCCCATCCATGTTGATACAAAAGTTGGGTATTCACCCTTACATAATTATTTTCTTTAAAGTTTTATTCATTTATTTTGGGGAGAGAGAGGCAGACTCCCCACTGAATATGCAGGGAGCACGACATGGGGTTTAATCCCAGGACCCTGGGATCATGACCTGAGCCCAAAGGCATAACCAACTGAGCCACCCAGGTGCCCCTCCTATCATAATTATTAATAACGACCCTTTCAATACTCAAGAGGTCCTAGTTTGGATGGAAAACTACTTGATCCTCCCATTTATAGCGCACCTATTATATGCCAAGTTGTGCACTAAAACCCATGATCCAGAATTTAACTTAACAAAGTTACTGCCCCTGTTTATTTTAATCTTGTTGAGACAAAAGACTTAATACAAAGAGTAATGAATGTCTAATATCATGCCAGGTATAATTAATGGCTGTGACAAACAGTAAGGTTGATAGAGAGAGGAAGAGAGAAGGATGGAGGAAGATAGTGGGGTGGGATAACAGGACAAAGAAATTAATTACGATTATTGATGATGAAGAGATTAAGGGAGGACTAACTGAGGACATATGTGAGCAAAGAACTGAATTTAAACAAACAAACAAAAAAAAGACCAAGAACATTTCAAGTTAAGGAATTTTCCAGAGAGGGGAACAATTTAAACAGTGCAGGACAACAGGCTACATCCATGTCCTAGTGATATTGTTGGTTGAAACAAAACAAAACAAAAATATCTAGCCTATTAGCCCAAGAAAACTTCATATGCAAAATAGTACAATACCTTAAACATCACTTAAAAAGCATTAATACCTAAGAAACAGCTTTCAGTAAGATTTCTCCTCATTTTTAAATCTCCTGTCTTCTCACTTAGAAGAAGTTTCACATAAGGGTAAGTATCCTAATGGGCACTGGTTCCATCTGTATGCACTCCACACTCACCAGAGGGGGCTGGTTGGAAGAACACAGGGATGCAGGTCCTACCATGGCTGCACTCCTGATGTGAGAGCTGGTGGCTTGCTGGAAAATGTGAGATTTCTGCTTCTGATTCCCCTTTTATGGAGGAAGGGAGTGGATAACCCAATCAGCAGATAATCCAGCAGAAATATCCTGTCTTATACCAATGGGATTCGAACAGTCCCTCAATCTTTATACAAAGACACAAAAATTGGGCACCTGGCTGGCTCAGGGTTGTGAATTTGAACTACACATTGGGTTGCCTCTTTGGCTGTAGAGATTACTTAAATAAACAAACTTTTTTAAAAACACAAATATGTGGAGACTTTGACACTGTCAGATACTGTTGTAGATGAAATCATTGAATACATTTGTATGTAAGCTATACTTGGGGTTTTTTAAAGATTTTATTTATTATTTATTTGACAGAGAGAAAGAGAGCACAAGCAGGGGGAGTGGCAAACAGAGGGAGAGGAGAAGCAGGCTCCCCACTGAGCAGGGAGCCTGATGGGGACCCCTGGGATCATAACATGAGCCAAAGACACTTCACAAATGAGCCACACAGGTGCCCCTCTTTTATTACTGTATTGTTCCCTCAATAAACTTATCAGTTGCAATCATATACAAATCTCCATGTAGTTAATGAGGGGCTCCTGGTGGCTCAGTCCATTAAGCAGCTCACTCTTGATTTCAGCTCAGTCTTGATCTTAGGGTGGGGAGTTCAAGCCCCGCCTTGTGCTCCATGCTCGGTGTGGAGCCTACTTAATGTGTCCTTTACTTAATTGTAGTCTAATGCAACAACTTTTACCACCTTCCCCAAATGCTAATACATTCAAACACTTCCAACTACATTTTTAACATTTCTTACTCTGCTTTACTCTTCTCATGCATTTTAATTCTACATATATTTTAATCTCTAAGACAGATTTCTAGAATTGTCTCATAAAAAGAATTCAGGGGTTGGGGGTTAGGGATATGGTAACTGGGTTATGGACATGGGGGAGGGTATGTGCTATGGTGAGTCCCGTGAAATGTATAAGTCTGATGATTCACATACCTGTACCCCTGGGGCAAATAATACATTATATGTTAATTTAAAAAGCAAAAAAAAATTTTTAAAGAAGGAAAAAAAATCATTTGTAATTGTACATTTTCCTTTCCTTCTCTTCATTCCTTCCTGAATTCCTGATTTTTTTTTTTTTTTTTTGCTTAAGCCAA
Organism: Martes martes; assembly: GCF_963455335.1. Lineage (NCBI taxonomy): Eukaryota > Metazoa > Chordata > Mammalia > Carnivora > Mustelidae > Martes > Martes martes. Next base: position 212,433,527 of record NC_137888.1, on the reverse strand, counting down.
AAAGGGATTTTATTATTTCATATAGCTAAACAGCCCTTAAACAGCCCAGGGATAGAACTCCTCTCAAACCAGCGTGATTCATGATTCAATGTCCCTAGGTCATTTTCAGGCCCTGCACTTAATGGGGTAGCTCTATTCTCAGACCTGAAACTTGAAACTCAAAAACTTGAAAGTCTCTTTTTTTTAAATTTTTCAAATTATGTAATGTTAGTCACCAGACAGGACATCATTAGTTTTTGATGTAGTGTTCCATGATTCATTGTTTGCGTATAACACCCAGTGCTCCATGCAATACGTGACCCCCTTACTCACCCATCCCCCCACCACCTCCCCTCTAAAACCCTCAGTTTGATTCCCAGAGTCCATAGTTTCTCATGGTTTGTCTCTCCCTCTGATTTCCCCCCTTCATTTTTCCCTTCCTTCTCCTAACGTCCTCCATGCTATTCCCTATGTTCCACAAATAAGTGAAGCCATATAATTGTCTTTCTCTGCCTGACTTATTTCATTCAGCATAATCTCCACCAGTTCCATCCATGTTGATGCAAATATTGGGTATTCGTCTTTTCTGACGGCTGAGTAATATTCCATTGTATATATGAACCACATCTTCTTTATGCATTCATCTGTTGAAGGGCATCTCAGCTCCTCCCACCATTTGGCTATTGTGGACATCGCTGCTACAAACATTGGGGTGCATACGGCCCTTCTTTTCATTAAAGCTGTATCTTTGGATAAACACCCAGCAATATAATTGCAGGGTCATAGGGAAGCTCTATTTTTAACTTTTTGATGAACCTCCGCACTGTATTCCAAAGTGGCTGCACCAAACTTGTATTCCCACCAACAGTCTTGCATTCCTGATTTTCAATCTGGGAGTCTATCCCTTTAGGTTAAAGAACTAGTCTAGTATTTGTTTGCTAGATCAGATCTGCTTACAATGAAATGTTTCATTTTAAGTTGTTCTTATTGTGGGCAATATTGTTGTTCGTATAGAATTCTGGTTTTGATATGACATTTCTTCTAACATTTTAAAAATTGCACTCTGTTAATACCAAATTTATTTAATTTTTGCTTCAATACCACTAGTTAACCTTTTTCTTATTTATCTGGCCTCTGCATCCTCCAAAATCTGTCACCTTAACTTTGGTTTTTTAGACAATGGTGTATCTCCCTATTGTCTCCTGTGTACTGACTTTGTTTAGGGGCTGGTGATTTAATTACATCTGTGGGTTGGTGTCTTTCACCAATGTCGAACAGATTGTGTATTTTTACTTTGGACATCATTCTTCCCCATGATCTCACAACTCTTCTTTTTTATTATTTTTTATTCAAATTCAATTTAATTAACATATACTGCAGTATTCGTTTCAAATGTAGAATTTAGTGATTCATCAGTCGCATACAACACCCAGCACTCATTACATCAAGCGTCCTCCTTAATGCCCATCACCCAATTACCCCATCCACCCACCCACCTCCCCTCCAGCAACCCTCAGTTTGTTTCCTAGAGTGAAGAGTCTCTTATGGTTTGCCTCCCTCTCTGTTTTTCTCTTATTCTAATTTTCCTTCCTTTCCCCTATGTTCATCTATTTTTTTCTCAAATTCTGCATATGAGTGAAATCACATGGTAATTATCTTTCTCTGACTGTCTTATTTCATCTCAGCTCCTCTTTTGATCTCACTTTTCTTTTAACCCTGTCCTGAGTTTACTAATAGTGTTCGCCCTATAGTTTTGTTAGGATATTTGCTCTTGAATTGTCTTCTGGCTTAGTAACTCAGCCCTTTGGTGGAATCAGTCCCTTCTTAAATACTTAAATTTTTATTTTGGTTCTACCATAAATGTAACGTGTAACTTTAAAAAGATAGCAGAGAAGGGCATCTGGGTGGCTCAGTTGGTTAAGCATCTGCTTTCAGCTCAGGTCATGATCCCAGGCTCATGGGAAGGAGCCCCACATAGGGCTCCCGGCTCAATGGGGAGTTTGCTTCTCCCTCCGCCCCTGGGCCCCACTGTGCTCTCTCTCTCTCTATCAAATAATTAAATAAAATCTTTTAATAAATAATTAAAAAGATAGCAGAAGGGTTTCACAATAAAATGTTTTCCTTCTTTTTTTATTAACATCTTAATTTTATTTTATTTTTTTCAGTGTTCCAAGATTCATTGTTCATGCACCACACCCAGTGCTCCATGAAATACATGCCCTCTTTAATACTCACCACAAAGGCTCACCCATCCTCCCACTCCTCTCCCTTCCAAAACTCTCAGTTTGTTTCTCGGAGTCTACAGTCTCTCATGATTCATCTCCTCCTCTAATTTCTTTCCTTTCAATTCTTTCCTTACTTTTTTTTTCCTTACTTTTTTCAAATCTTTCCTTACTTTTCTTTCCTTCCAATGTCCTCCATATTATTCCTTACATGCCACAAATAAGTGAAACCATGTGATAATTGACTTTCTCTGCTTGACTTATTTCACTCAGCATAATCTCCTCCAGTCCCATCCATGTTGATGCAAAAGTTGGGTATTCAGGGGCGCCTTGGTGGCTCAGTTGGTTTGGGCAACTGCCTTCGGCTCATGAGGGTCATGATCCTGGAGTCCCAGGATTGAGTCCTGCATCAGGCTCCCTGTTCAGCAGGGAGTCTGCTTCTCCCACTGACCTGTCTCCTCTCATACTCTCTCTCTCTCTCTCTCTCTCAAATAAATAAATAAAATCTTAAAAAAAAAAAAAAGTTGGGTATTCATCCTTTCTGATGGCTGACTGATATTCCATTGTATATATTGACCATGTCTTCTTTATCCATTCATCTGTTGAAGGGCATCTTGGCTCTTTCCACAGTTTGGCGACCGTGGCCATTGCTGCTATGACATTGGGGTACAGATGGCCCTTCTTTTCACTACATCTGTATCTTTGGGGTAAATACCCAGTAGTGCAATTGCAGGGTCATAGGGAAGCTCTATTTTTAATTTTTTGAGGAATCTCCACACTGTTTTCCAAAGGGGCTGCACCAACTTGCATTCCCACCAACAGTGTAAGAGGATTCCCCTTTCTCCACATCCTCTCCACACTATATAAAGAACTCCACAAACACAACGGCCAAAAAACCAATAATCACGTCGAAAAATGGGCAGAACACATAAACAGACACTTCTCTTTTTTTAAGATTTTATTTATTTATTTGACAGAGAAAGACACAGCAAGAGAGAGGGAACATAAGCAGGGGGAGTGGGAGAGGGAGAAGCAGGCTACCCTCTGAGCAGGGAGAATGATATGGGGCTCTATCCCAGGATGCTGGGATCATGACCCGAGCCAAAGGCAGATGCTTAACAACTGAGCGCCCCCTCAACCCAGTGCTCCAAATGTTTTCCTTTTGATACAACAAAACTCAAATTGATAGGAAAAAAATTATAATTTGGATCATAATAAGAACATGAGAAGCCACTGTTCATTAAAATTCACTAGTTAGGGGCTCCTGGGCGGCTCAGTCAGTTAAGCATCTGCCTTGGGCTCAGGTCATGATCTGCAGGTCCTGGAATTGAGCCCCAGAAGTGGGCTCCCTGCTCGGTGGGAAGACTGTTTCTCCCTCTGCCCCTTCCCCTGCTTGTGTTCCCTCCCTCTCTCTCTCGCTCTCAAGTAAATAAATAAAATCTTAAAATAAAATTCACCAGTAAGACAGAGGTGGACAATCTGGGTGAGAGAAGAAACTGACATCACCCACATCTGGTAAAGTGCGTCAAGCCAAATTATGTAAAGAATTCTGTGAAATGAAAAATAAAACTGGGTGAGCCTGGTGGTGGGTATTAAGGAGGGCACATATTGCATGGAGCACTGGGTGTGACGCATAAACAATGAATCTTGGAACACTGAAGAAAAGAAAATAAAGATAAATCAATCAATCAATAAATCAATCGGAACACCCACTAGAAAAGAGGCTCAAAATTCTAAAATAGGGACACCATAAAAAAGTTTAAACAAATACTCAGTTAACAGGTAAAAAAAAAATTAACTTTTTTGTTTCAGGGAAATGCTAGGAAAAGCCACAATGAGGTACTATAAAACAGACATTAGCTGAAATGAAGGGAAAGAGGTCAGATCATTCCTGCATGTCCAGCGAGAATCTCAACACGTAGAACCAGCATCTGGTAGAACCGTACACAAACATCGCCAACACTGTACACCTGGGTCCCTAACAGACAAGTTTTAGTTTGGTTTCAGTTTGTTTTAGTCTAAACAGACTTCAGTCTGTTGCTAGAAACGAATCAGATGTGCATCCGCAGGGAATGGGTGGATATACGCGGTGGCGTCTGCACCCAGGGGAACTCAACCCGGCTACAAGAATTCGCAGAACTACAGAGAAGATTAAGAATGGATCTCACAGGGGCGCCTGGGTGGCTCAGTGGGTTAAAGCCTCTGCCTTCCTCTCAGGTCATGATCCCAGGGTCTTGGGATCAAGCCCCACATCGGGCTCTCTGCTTGGCAGGGGGCCTGCTTCCTCCTCTCTCTCTGCCTGCCTCTCTGCCTACTTGTGATCTCTCTCTGTCAAATAAATAAATAAAATCTTAAAAAAAAAAAAAAGAATGGATCTCACAAATGTTATGGGGACCCACACACCCACAGGAACAGCCCAAGACAGCGAGCTGCCGTGGTGATTGACAGCTGCTCCAGGACCATGCAGCAAAGCCCCTGGGTCCTTACAGAGTAACGAGTGGGATACTGGAGCCCAACATCCAGACCCCCTGACTTCCAGGAGCTGTGGCGCCAGCTGGTTGTCAAAATCACTGCAGCAGCCAGGTGGTCGCTCCCAGGGTTGGCTGGGGAGGGTTACTTGACCTGCAGCTCCCCCCCACCTCCCCTTTGAGCCTCCCCTGGAGGCCAAGGATTCAGCTTTTCTCCCCCCACCCCCCCCCCAGCCCCAGACGGCAGAGTGTCTGCGTGCACGTGATCACCTCCAGCTGCCCTGGAACGGGTAGTCCTTGCGCAGCTCACGCTCAGCAGCTGGGTCCTGGTGGTCGTCCCTGCGCCCATCCCTGCGCCCATCCCAAAGTCACCGAGGGTCACCAGTTCTCTGCCCAGGCCTGGTGGCTCTGTCCCTCCAGGCCAATGCACGTGGGGAATCAATATTGGAGAAGTATCCCTCTCAGCCCAGAAAGCAGAGCACATGTGCGTCCCCCTTGCAGATGAGGAAGGAGAGGCTTCCCAGAGCCACCAGTCCCAACTCCCCATTGGCATCCTCAGCCAACTTGTCTGGGGAACTGGTCCCTCTTGCCTCAGTACATTGGTCCTCAATCCTCTCTCCGGCTGCCACCAGCTGCCCACCCTCAAGTCAGAGGATGCAGCCACCGGGGACTGAGGTCCTGGCCCAGCTCCAGGCTCAGACCTCTGCTTCCCTCCTGGAGTCTGGGACCCAGAACCTGCTGTGTGGCCCATCGCACACAGACCACCCTCCCAGGCCTGCAGGCAATTCTTCCAAGGGAATTGTCCCCAAGTGCTCACCCCTCTGTCAAGAAGTGGCACATGTGGGGCGCCTGGGTGGCTCAGTGGGTTAAGCCTCTGCCTTCAGCTCAGGTTGTGATCTCAGGGTCCTGGGATCGAGCCCCGCATCAGGCTTTCTGCTTGGCAGGGAGCCTGCTTCCCCACCTTCTCTCTCTGCCTGCCTCTCTGCCTACTTGTGATCTCTGTCTTTAAATCTTTAAAAAAAACAAAAACAAAAACAAAAACAGTATATACTCTGCAATTCCATTTGTAAGAAACTCTAGAAAATGCAAACTAATTTATGGTGACCGAAAGTGGGTCGGTGACTCCTTGGAGTGGATGGGATGGAGTGACAAGCAGAAGGAAACTTTTGCTTAAGTTTCTGTCTTAAAATTGGTTTTTGTGGGGCGCCTGGGTAGCTCAGTGGGTTAAAGCCTCTGCCTTCAGCTCAGGTCATGATCAAGCCCTGCATCGGGCCTCTGCTCAGCAGGGAGCCTGCTTCCCTTCTTCTCTCTCTGCCTGCCTCTCTGCCTACTTGTGATCTCTGTCAAATAAATAAATAAAATCTTTTTTTTAAAAAAGATTGGTTTTTGTTGTGCAGACATATACATAAGTCAAAACTCATCAAATTTTAGACTTCAAATATGTACAGTTTGTTGAATGTCAATTTTACCTCAATAAAACTGTTAAAAGATTTTTTTTAAGTTGAATATTGCCTCATGGCTAGATATTTATCCAAAGGAAATTAAAATAAGCACCACTCTCCCAAAATATTAAGTGCTCATTAATAAAATAGCCAGACCCTGGTCAACAGTGAGCATCTTAATAAAGTTCAAAATTAACAAATATTGTATAAATACTGTTAAATTTTATTATCCCCACCACCATTCAAAGCAGTAACTCATATTTTCAAGATTCTGGTGGTTTTCCAGATATTGTCTGGTCCAACCACTGTCCCAGCACACACACACACACACACACACACATACACACCACACACACACCCTACAACAGTGAGGAGGTCACTGTTTAGGGGGTCACACAGCACAATGCTTTGGGGGCTGTCGTTGTTCTCCAAGCACCATGGGTTCAAGTCCCAGCTGTACCACTTTCTGGAAGTGTGACCATTTGTAAGTTATTTTCCTTTTTGAGTCTTGTTTATTTCTTATATATAAACATCATGATAGTCCCTACATCTCCAAAGCCATGGTGAGGACAAAATAACATTCACTTAGCAGGTAAAATGGTCAACAAGCGCTCATTATTACTGGTAAATTAGCAATTCAACAAGGAGATCTCCACTCCACAAAGCAGGGCCTTCCACTCATGTAAATAATACAAGTCTGTGGGAGAAAACCCTAACTCAGCTAGTGATGGGATCTGAAGAAGCTGGATAGGCGCTTAGCCTTGAATATAAGGCCTTAATAGTCGCACCATAAATTGGTGCTTTGGGGAAATGGAGGGGATGAAGGACCGCTAGGATCACTCCAGAAACCCCCTGTGTGGTCATCACTTTGGCCCGAGCCCAGCTCTGCTGAGCATTTTGGCCAAAGCCACCCGCACCTCCCGGTTCCTCAGACTGTAGATAAGAGGGTTGAGTGTGGGGGTGACAAGACTGTAGAATAGGGAGACCACGTTGTCCTGGTGTGGGCTGTGGTAGGCACCTGGCACCATGTACATGAACACTGCTGCGCCATAAAAGAGTCCCACTACTGTGATGTGCGAGGAGCAGGTGGTGAAGGCTTTGTTCCGGGCCTCCTCTGAGCGCATGCGTATAACGGCCCCCAACACGTGGCCGTAGGAGATGGCGATGAGGGAAAGAGGAAGCACAAGGATCAGCACCCCCGAGGTGGACAGCGCCAACTCGTAGGCAGAGGTGTCTTCGCAGGAGAGCTTCAACAGGGCTGGCACCTCGCAGAAGAAGTGGTCCACGATGCGGGAGGCACAGTAGGGGAAGTGCAGAGTGACGGAGGTCTGGATGGAGGCGTTGAGCACACCTGCCAGCCAGGAGGAGCCCACCATGAGCAGGCACACCTGGCGCCTCATGAGCACAGGATACTGCAGAGGGTGACACACCGCAACATAGCGGTCGTAGGACATGAGGGCCAACAAGGTGCCCTCAGCCACGCCCATCAGGGTCAGGAAGAATATTTGAGCTGCACAACCCCCGAAGGAGATGGAACCTTCTCCCTGCAGGAAGTGGGATGCCATCTTGGGGATGGTGACCAGGGGGAAGCCAATATCAAACAGAGAGAGCTGGCTGAGCAGAAAGTACATGGGTGTGTGGAGCCTGGAGTCCAGGCGGATCAGGAAAAGCAGAATGGTGTTGCCCAGGAGGCCCATGGTAAACATGGCAGCCACCAAAGAGAAGAGCAGCCGACGTGACCCTGAGTGACTGAAGAGGCCCACCAGAATGAAGTCAGAGGTCACCGATTGATTCACATCCCCCATGTTTTACACAATGTGCTTCCGCTGCAGAAAGGAGACCAAACACAAGAAGGAAAGAGACCAATTGCAAGTGAGCTTCGTCCCACACGCCAATGGCCATCACTTGGTAGTGGTCACCTGGAGAAGTATTATGAGGTCACAGCTAGAATCAGCAGTTGGAAATGCCATGATCAGTTAGTGATGTCTGTCACAGGCATGGAGTGGGAGAGCAGCAGCTTGCAGCCCCAAACGAGACACTTGGCCACACCCCAGTGAAGAGCTACCCACTGACTCTTGAGGTCCAAACACTGAAGTCCCAGTCAAAGACAGCAACTTAGCTCCAGTAGAATATTTCAGTACCTCTCCTAATGGTCCTGGGTCAAAAGCGGGGGTGAGAGTTCAAAAAGGCTGGGAGGTGAACTAGAGGATAATGGAGATGAAGCAATAAATCAAGGAAGAAAACAGCGAAGGGCCCAGGTCCAAGCACCTAGATGAGAATCTCAAGAAAAGAGAAAGCAGTTATAAGCCTGCACTGGGACATATTGAGGGTATGAATCCAGGGAGTGTGAGCCATAGAGGGTGGCTATTGGTGACAGCAGGTTGGGGATGAAATGGCCTGGGGTTGGGTGGGGGAGGAGAGCCATCACTGAGCTCAGTGATTATTGGTGACTCAGTTCCACTGGCTGAAGAGTAGTGACCTGTGAGCAGTCAGACTCAACTTCAAGTAAGGTACCAAGCCTAGAAGTTGTCTCTAATAAATGTTGCCTGGGTGAATGAGGGGGGTTAAGAAAGATGACCATGGGCCAGAGGGAGCTACACACTTAAATTTGGGAATAGTTGATTCTCTTGGCAGCTTCCAAGGTCCCAGGGAAATCCAGTTTACCCTGAAATACCATGCACCATCCACAACTCCAACAGTAGACAATGCAAGACCAAATATTCCCAATTGCAGGTGGTTAGAGAAGCAAAAATACTGGCCATTTAAGGGCAAGTGGATTCTACTGAGGGCCCCACTGGAGCTCTTTGTCCTAAGATTGACATCCTCACTCAGAAGACCTTCAAGTATGTTTGATTATCCACATCCTGATTTTCCTATCACATCTTAGATCCCAACGTACCATTCACCCATGCATTCAATAAAATTAGTCACAAGCTGGTCTGGGCATAAGACATTCAGAGGTGAATCACCCTAGGCAAGGTCCCTACTCCCTGTATCTCACACTCTCCATCAGGATACTGATGACAAATGAGGAGATAAATGGACAAGATCTTTGTGACAGAGGGAGAGTGCAGTAAGGGAAGTGAATAGGATGTTCTGTAGGAAATGGCTGGGGACACCACTGGACATAGTCAGAGAAGCTCTTGGGACAGATGACCCATGTCCTCAGTGTCTGAAGAGCTTCTGTGAGAGGGATGCAGTAGAATCAACTGCCTCATGCTACTGGGAAGTGAATGCTAGTGAGACCAGCTGGGTGGTTCACCCTAACAAAGAACTTCCTAACTGTGAAATTCAATGAAAAATGAAATGGGCTGCCTCATTGGCAGCATGTTCTAAAGTCAGTCAACAGTGTTAGGAAATTAGAGACTAGTCCTGTGATTATAGAAGTTAGAGTTTGAGAGGGAAAGCAGCATTGATCAAGTCATTTCAGAATAATCTACTCAGAAATATAATAGAGACACATGCACAATGCCGTAGGTACCCAGGGGACGGAATGAGATCAGAAAGGGCTTCAGAGAGGAGGCGGCATTGGAGCTGGGTTTTGAAGATCAGATAGGAGTTTTACAGGCAGCCAGAAGAAGGAAAGTTGTTCCAGGCTGAAGAAATAGAGCACATGTGATTTGTGATTAAGAGAGTGTGTTCCCCCCCACCACCACAAGAAAAAAAATAATAAAATTAAAATAAACAAAATTTAAAAAAATAAAATAAGAGAGTATTCCCAGAGGTCAGATTAAAATGAGCTTGGATCCCAGGTCAACTACTTTGTAGCAGCATGACCTTGTATAGCTACTTAACCTCAGTTTCTTCATCCGTAAAGTGGGTGGCAGAAATATATGTCAGGGTATAGCTGTGAAGATTAAAAAGGATGAATGTTGAGGCACCTGGGTGGTTCAGCCGGATGAGCATCTAGCTCTTGGTTTCAACTCAGGTCATGATCTCAGGGTCCTGGGATGGGGCCTGGCATCAGGCTCTGTGCTCCGCACAGGGTCTGCTTGAGATTCTCTCTCTCCCTCCTCCTCTGCCCCTCCTCCCACTTGGGCTCGCTCATTCTCTCAAATAAATAAATATTTTTTTAAAAAAGGATGAATGTTAAGAGCTGACATGTAGCAAGTGCTCAGTGAATTGTAAATTATTATATATAATAAATATAATTCATATAATTATATAATTAATTAGGTACAATATCTATAAGTTATGGAATTATTACTAATTCTCTAGATAGGAAAAGCATTAGATGGGTGCTTAGCACAGTGCCAGGCACATAAAACATTCCTGTCAGTGTTTGTTGTTGTTGTTGTTGTTGTTATTCAACATGGTGGACTCTTCCATGGCCAAGCCTGACCCTATCCAGCTCTGTCATCCTCTTTAGTGCTGCTCTGTGATACCCTCATCCATGCTGTGTAGAAACCCACCTGCTTTTTTTCTGGCCTCTAAGATCCGTCAGCAGAATCTTTCAAACTCCACTCATCCCCAGCTCCATTGTCTCACTAATGGGTTTTTCCACTGTGGCATTATTTGAGGACAGATAATTTTTTGTCATGGACAACTGTCCCTCACATTGTATGAAGCTAGGAATATCTCCGGCTTCGACCCACTAGATACCCGCTAACCACCACCCTTCATCAGGGAAACCAAAACCGGCTCCACATGTGGCCAGATGTGCCTAGTGAAGCGGAATCGCCCCCAGCGGAGAAACAGGACAACTGTAAACTGCACAGGCTTTACTCAATTCATCTTCCAGACGTATATTCTTAAATTGGATTGAGCTCAGACCCAGCATTAATCCTGGGAGTATCTTACTATTTCTATGTCTCCATACAGGAAAAAAAAAATAATTCTTGCAATTTCCTACCAGCTTATAGGCAACTAATGCCCCCAAACACCAAGTATTCCCACCAGTGAAATAGCTTTGGCCACAGGCTCCTGTCAAGAGCTATTTAAGGGGCGCCTGGGTGGCTCAGTGGGTTAAAGCCTCTGCCTTCGGCTCGGGTCATGATCCCAGGGTCCTGGGATCAAGCCCCGCATAGGGCTCTCTGCTCAGCAGGGAGCCTGTTTCCTCCTCTCTCTCTCTGCCTGTCTCTCTGCCTACTTGTGATCTCTGTCCAATAAATAAATTTAAAAAAAAAAAAAAGAGCTATTTAAGTGTCCAAATACACCTGGTCTTTCTCTGTCCACTTACCCATCCTCACCCTGAAGAAGCTGACGCCAGCTGAGTGCTGACTGTGTAGAAGACATCTGGCTAAGTGTTCTACATGCTTAACACCATAATGTCCAACTCCTGGAGATGGGTGGTGGAGATAGTCGCACAACAATGGGAATACACTTAATGCCGTGAACAGTACACTTGAAAGTGGTAAAAATTGTAAATTTTGTTCTGTATATTTTATCACAATAAAAAAAATCTAGGGGTAGGCATTATTTATCTGTATTTTTTGGATGAGAAGACATAGACAGGTTCAGAGAAGTGTAGTGACTTGCCCAGCACCACCCAGCAAAGAAGTAACAGCCATAATTTGAACAAAATAGGAATCTGATTTCAAAGTCCCTGTTTTTCCCTTGACATTCGACACACTCCCCCCACAACTGTAATAGACATTTCAGGATTTGTTGCACATGTTCACATACTCAGTCCTATATGCCCCCAAATTTGCCTTTCCTTCCAGGGCACCCAGGTGTTCCCCCTGTTATGCAAACACCTGGGTCTTGGGGAGCTCCAACCAGCAGATCCTCAGTGGCTGGAGAGTCTTGTTGTGATCCCCTTGAGTACTGAGCTTTTGACAAACACTTTCCCATCGAGACCTCTTTTGGAAAAGGATTGCCACCCATCCAAGCTCCCCAACCTGCAAGTCAGACAGGCAGAGCCGGGCAGAGCTAGCCATGACACACTCCAATCTGGGCTGAATCATCCATAACTGCTAGATGAGTACTTTTCTTCTGGGTTGAACAGAAGCCCCTCTGGCAAGTTTCCAACATGCGATTTTACCACTTCCTTTCCCATTGTCCTCAGTAATGCCAAACTTGGGATGGGGGGATGGGGGGGGTGCTCTGCTGTTGCCAAGTGACCAGGGAAAAGACACTGGCATTATTCACTTCCTGTCACCCACACAAATTTCATATTTCTCCACCATGACCAGGCGTGATCTGGGCCCTTGGTTACCTAACTAATCAGATGATGGTTTGCAGGACACTGTCACTTATATTGTTTCATTAATCCTCATCTCCCATCACACCAGCTCAAGGATCCACAGCAGAGCTTACTCGGGAAACAGTTGCCGAGTGAATATATTCTGTAAATAGGGGAGAGATATTTTGGTTGGAACTAGTGTTATTGACAAACAGGCTGAGGAAGGGTATGTGACTTACCTGAACTAACACAGCTACTGAGAGGACAGGCTAGGATTTGGAAACAGCACATCCCCGGATGCTGCCTCTCTCTTGTAGTCAGTGCTCAACTCCTGGGTCCAGGAGGTCAGAACTGAGAACTCCTCTGGGGGATCACAGCCGTGGATGGCCAGTCCTCAAGAGGGAAGCTGAAGGTGCCCCAGTCCCTGCCAGATGGGTTGTTCTGATACAAGCCCCATGACCAACGTCAGGTGCCCAGGCATGGCTGCTTCCAAATGCTTTCAGGGAAGGTCAACATGAGGTGAACTTCAACATGGATGACCTTCTGTCTAGAGGCCTGGCCATCGTGGGTTCACAGCAGTGAAGACAGACAAGGAAAGAATAAGCATTCAGTAAAACAAGACAACTGCCTGGAGGCTGGCAAATGTCAAAAGAGGTGGACAAGAATTCATCCTTCCATTCAAGACCTGTCCATCCAGCTTGTCCACGGGAAACAACATCAGCAGGTTTTCAGATCCATCCTGCCACTAATGTCTAATCTCGAATTCATGCCTGGACCCCTAATATCCCCACGAGCCTGGATTCCGAGTTCTTGTCCCCACTCCACAGCATCTGTGGGTAGAGGGAAGGGGCTTTCTCAACACCCCTCATTCTAGGATCATCCCTAATAAAAACCTCTCTGGATTCCAGCATCAAGGGTTTAACCACTGCTGCCTCTGTCTATGCAGGGATATATGTCATCGTCTGGGGATGGGGGCTCCAGGGAGACCTGCTGCACAAGAAACCCCTCTGAGTCTCCCTTTCTTCAAGGAAGAAAATTAGTTGCAGTGGGAGCCTACAGCCCCTGGTATTTTGTCTCTGGAGCTTGTGGGAAAACATTTACTCGTCTCTCAACTACAGGAAGGGTGAGCAGCACTAATGCAAATAAATGAATGTGACAGATGTCCAAGTCTTTTTGTTTGGATCTAATTAGGAGGAGGAGATGAGGGAATCCATTGCTACAAATGGATCCCTTGCTCAAAAAAATGAAATGTCCAGGAGATTTCTTCTGAGTTAAATAATGAATAATGAAGCAGGGATGGTGATAAAACAGCTAGGAGGCAGCTTCCCTGGGTTGTGATATTTCTTCCTCTAGACTCCATTCTTTAGGGGCCTCCAAAACTTGGGAGATGCAAAGGTCCAAAGGTAGATGGTCTAGTGCCTGTGAACATGTTATGCATCACAGCCAGAGCCAGGGGAGAGGGCAGAGACCAGAGAGCCAGGCTACCCTAAGCAGGAATGCCTACTGCAGGAAATCACAGGCAAGCCTCCCAAGGCTGAGTGAATTACCAAGAGTGTTGCTGAAACCAAAGCTGAGTCAGGCAGGTGGCAACCCAGGGAAACCAGAATGGAAGTAGGAATGGTGATGTATGTTAAGGACTTGATACATAGTAGGCAACTACCACCAAATTCCTTGTGCCACGCCACCACACTCTACTCCCAAGCCCATAACAGACATTGGTAATTGGTCTCATGGCTTTCTACCTCTGAGCCCAGGTGGAGCTTCTCAACTCAGCTCACCATACAGCTGGACCTTACAAATTGAGTTTGACATGCACCATGACATCTTTTCAAGCAGATTCTAGACCAGTGCTCAAAGCAATTGTGACAGTCTGCATGGAGATAAGAAGATTGCACCAGAAAGTTACTCAACACACTGCTTCCTTCATTGAGAAAGTCTTGCTCTGGAAGAAATGTCAGCTGAACTAAAGTTTAGTGATATTGTTTATTTATAGTCTGTTTCAAGGTCCTTTTCTCCTCAAGGGCCAATACCAGTTCATGGAGTACACTTAGAGTAACACTGCCATAGGCCATGAGTTCCTTTGCAGCAAGGTTCCTGCTATTATTCATTTCTGTATCACTGGTACCCAAAGCACATGGACACATGGAAGTTTATTGAACAGGAAAGTCTGGAGCAGAGAGGAGTTGGGAAAAAGAAATCAAGATATGGAGTAGTAGAGAGTGGGTCTTGAATCCTCAACATCTCACATGGATGGATGGAGAGATGGATGGAGGGATGGAACAACAGCTGAGCCATGTTGTTCTAAAGAACAGGGGAAGGGGGAAAGATGGCAAAGAAATCATTATCACTCTAGACGTGTGCCTCAAACATTAATCCTTTGCACACTGCCTTATTTTTTGCCATCTCCATGTGCCATCTTGTTTTAACAGGTGTCTCCTGTTTAACATTAGTTATCCATTCCTGAGAATGAGATGAGCATAAAACTGTCAACTGGGACTCTACTTTCCATTATCGTAAATGGGAAAGGTCATATTTTACATCAACCACAAACTTTCAGTTCCCTGAACTGTAACTAAAAGCTCTTGTGTTATGATATTAAATACTTGAAACATTGCTTCTGTTGACTGCAACATGAACCTATTTGTTTACAGCTGTTTGGTATGAAGTCGTGTTTCTCTATCGCTTCCTCTTCCAAGATTTCTTTCACTCCCTCAACTCCCTGAAGACTCACTGTAGGACACTGACCTTCACTTTTGCCAAAATATAGAAAGTGCAGGGGAAGCAAGTTCAGCACAAGCATACAACATCAGAGAATGACTCACATTGAGGAAGATGTCCTGATAACCTCTCTTAGCATTGGCAATACAAGAGATGCACATTCTCCCCGGTTATCAGTTGGCACACTTTCTCTATACGTTGTTTTCTTCGAAATCTTGCATTTCACTTGATGTAAATATAAACTTCCCCTGTGTAACCATGAGCCAGAAAACATTATACTGAGAGGTGCATACTTTTTATGAAGTTTGGGCATTAACATTTGTGTTCTGCTGGGTAAAGATTAAGCAAGTGGTCTGATAGATATTAGGCAGAACGTTCCTGTATTTTTCTTGAATCAACTCACTTTAAGTTGTTTTTTGAATTGACTTAATTTGCTCTTTTTTGCTGATAAGCCATCATCACCTTTTGTCTTTGGAGGACAAAAGGCTAAAATTATGGAAATAGCTAGAAACTAATAATAAAACAGCAAGTCTTTTCTCAGTTTTTCTAACTTTTTACTCGAAAAATTTTAAACCTACAGAAAAGTGGAAGGAACGTCCATATACCCTTCACTGATTGTTACTCTTCAGCCACATTGCTTTATCTCTTTATATGCACATAAACACACAAACACACACTTTTTTATTGAGATGGAGTTCACAAAAAGTTAACCATTTTGAAGGGTACAATTTGGTGGAGTTTAGTACATTCACAGTGTCATGTACCCATCACCTCGATCTAGTTCTCAAACATTTTCATCCTCCCAAGGAGGCTCCCTGTTCGGGAAGCAGTTGCTCCCATCATCCCAGGCTCTGGCAACCACCAGTCAGCGGTCTGTACCCACAAGTTTTACGTATTTCATATAAATAGAATCCTATAATATGTGATCTTTTGTGTCTGAATTCTTTTACTTAGCATGACGTTTTAGAAGTCCATTCATGTTGTAGCATGGTTATGGGCTGAATCCCCTTAAAATTCATATGTTGGCATTCTAATGCCCCAACATGACTGTCGTTAGAGATAGGGTCCTTCAAGGAGTAATTAAGTTGAAATGATGTCATTAGGGTTGGCTCTAATCCAATATGATTGGGGTCCTTGTGCTCAGAGAAGATTAGCCGCAACTTCAACAAAATGGTGGACCGGGAAGACCCAGACTTCCTTTCCAGCATGGACACACTGATTCAACAGCAAGGATTGGTTCCCTTTGTGCAAAGTTCAGAGACTATTTGAAGGGCTCCTGCACTACAGTCAAGCGTGAGACCAGCTGCCTCAAAGCCAATAGGAAAGTAGATGGCACTTTCTTCCCATCATGCCTCCCCCATGACAGCAACACACAATCTGGAGGAAGCCCCCAGCTCCTGCTTTGTCCCTGAGAAGGGAAGGAGAGGACTGGACTGTGGTCCTAAGTTCTAATGTCCTGAGGAGCTGCCTGAGGGACTGGTTTCTGTCTTGCCTGAGTCTGAGCACTGATGGGAAAGTGCTCTGGATTGGAAGCCCCTGAGAACAAAGGTGATGATTTGGAAAGCATGCTCTCACTGGCCACAGAGCAAGTGGGGCACAAAGCCCAAACCCTGGTTTCCTCTGGAGGGAAAGAATTAGAACATTCATCCAACATTCGGAGTAGCTATCCAAAGGACAGGCTTCTGTGAGAGAGTCTTTTTTTTGGGAATCAACCAGACCAAAAAAAGAAAAAACAAAACAAAACAAAAAGATAAGCACAAGCAACAACAAAATAAAACCAAACAAAAACTACCATTAAGGAAGTCCCAAGGAAACAGCTCAACCAGATCACCCTCAATAGAAAACCTAAGTATCAATGAGACTAACTCATGTCCACAGAGCTTCCAATCATCTTTTTACCCAATTAACCAAACAACATCTCACACAAGGGACAGAGACCACAACAGTCGTACTGAAAATGAAAGCACTTTGGAGAAAACGGGCTGACGGAAGAAGAAATCGAAAAAGAAACTCTTAGTAACATTAGAGCTATAACTGGCTAGAACTCAGAGGTATAAATAAAAAGACAGTATCTGTGAAGCAAGAAAAAGATTTTTCCTTTAAAGAACAAAAAGATATTAGAATTTTTTTCATGATAGGAGAAATGAAAAACAATAGGAGGATTAAAATATAAAATGTAAGAAGACATCACAAAACAACAAAAGGCACACAGAAAAATAGTAGAGAAATGGTAAATAAATCGGAGAATCAATTTCAGATAGCCCAACATCAAAACAACAGGCATTTCAGAGGTGCCTGGGTGGCTCAGTGGGTTAAGCCTCTGCCTTTGGCTCAGGTCATGATCCCAGGGTCCTGGGATCGAGCCCCGCATCGGGCTCTCAGCTCAGCGGGGAGCCTGCTTCCCCCTGCCTCTCTGCCTACTTGTGATCTCTGTCAAGTAAGTAAATAAATCTTTTTTTAAAAATGGGCATTTCATTTATCATATGGTTTCTCTTGTAGAGCATAAGGAATAACATGGAGGACATGGGGAGAAGGAGAGAAGTGAGTTGGGGGAAATCGGAGGGGGAGATGAATCATGAGAGACCCTGGACTCTAAGAAACAGAGGGTTTTGGAGGGAAAGGGGGTGGGGGATGGGTGAGCCTGGTGGTGGGTATTAAGGAGGGCACAGATTGCATAGAGCACTGGGTGTGGTGCATAAACAATGAATATCGGAACACTGAAAAAATAAAATTAAATTTAAAGAATTTAAAAATGTAATAAATAAATAAAACAGGCATTTCAGAAGTATGGAAATATGGGGCAAGAAAATTTCCCTAAACAAAAGTTGTGAATTTCAAGATTGAAAATTGCTCATCAGAATAAACAAAAAGGAAGTACCCTATACGCTCTCAGAGAGAGAAAACAGGTTTCCTACAAAAGTCAAGAATGAGAATGGCCTTGGACTTCTCTTTTTTTTTTTTAAGTTTTTTGTTGTTTTTGTTGTAAAGATTTTTTTTATTTGAGAGAGAGAGTGTGCGCACAAGCAGGGGGAGGGGCAGGCAGAGGGAGAGGGAGGAGCAGGCTTCCCGCTGAGCAGGGAGCCCAGTGTGGGGCTCAATCCCAGGACTTCAGAATTATAACCTGAGCTGAAGGCAGACACTTAACTGACTGAGCCGCCCAGGTGCCCGCCCCTCTAGGGTGGCCTTGAACTTTTCAACAGGAACACTGTTAACGCTAGAATGCAATGGAGTGATCTTTTAAAATGCTCTGGGAAAATTAATTGCAACCTAGAATTTTATAGCTGGTCAAACAACGATGTAAGTATGAGAATAAAATAGCATTTTTTAAAAGAGTTTATCTATTTATTTGACAGAGAGAGACAGAGATCACAAGTAGCAGAGAGGCAGAGAGAAGGAGGAGGAAGCAGGCTCCCCACTGAGCAGAGAGCCCGATGCGGGGCTCGATCCCAGGACCCCGGGATCATGACCAGAACCTAAGGCAGACGCCCAACCGACTGAGCCACCCAGGCGCCCCAAAATAGCATTTTTTTAGACCTGATGAGTTCTAATCTGTCTCCTCTGCACTTGCTCGGGGAGCATGTGTGCCACCTAAATAAGCATCAACCTAAAGAGAAGAAAGAGACAATTCAACCTGAAAGAGAATCCCTAGAGTAATGGTGAGGGGGAATCCTGGCTGACAGCTCGGCCAGAAGCAAGTCAACCTCCAAAAGAGGTTTCTTCGAGATTAAACTATTAGAACATTTTATGTGTTTGAAAGTTTTGAGAGGATATTTACATAAATGTGAAAGTTTAAGATTTTAAAAAAAAAAAAAAACCTCCAAAACAGAAAAAGATTGTTTCTTACCAACATTCCCGGCCAAAAGTCATCTGCTGATACAGCAACATCTGCATAAAAGTCTGTGTGAGGACACACAGATAGTGGGACTAGCTCCGTCATACCTGGAGAAGCTATCTCACCCAAAACCACACAGTATCGTGGATTTAACCCACAAAGATGGTGTCAAATATCCAGGTGCTTGGTCTGCAGGCTGGGAAAATGGGCCCTGGACCTTTGTAGTGCTATGCATCCAGTTTGCATGAATCAAAGGTGAAGGACACATCTCCACTGGTTCCTTCCCTACCTTGCTCTGAAGTCCACTGAGCTAGAGAGACACACCCATAGCTCTCCCCGTCTCGCAGTGACTCCTGATAAACCTTCCTGGAATGTGTCACTCCCCAATTAGCCCACCAGTTCCTTCTCCATCCAAGCAATGGTGACATAACTAACCATCAAGGGATGGAGGTTCTGGGGGAAGGTATTACATCAAAAGCTTCTTCTGCTTCTCCTTTCTACGGAAGAGAAAGTTAATGGCAGTGGAATCAGGTGCCCTTCATCTCAGATTTGTCCCAGGAGAGCATGAGAAAACAATGAACTTCAGCTCTTAATGGACACTGCATGGTTAACCGAGAGGTGCTGGGCAGAGCCATCCAAACACCACTAAGCATTCCAAGCAGAAGGATGAGCAAAGGAGTCTGTTTTAAGATATAGGTTTCCTGTGATCTGAGCAGGTGAGGCCAACAGGTTAGGAGAGCACTACCATTGAAAAGTGAGCTTGTTACAGCTCCCAAGAGGAGGGATTGTGGGATGCTCTTGGGAGCCCCTCAGAGAGACAGCAGGGTCAGGCAGGAGACAGAAGGAGCGAGGGGGAAATGTGGGCAATGAAGAGCATCCAGGTTTAGGACTGGTTAGTTTGAATAATTTCAGTGGGCTCTGGGACACAGGGGCTGTCCCTTGTTGTCTGGGATCAGCGGAGGGAGACGGTGCAAAGTGTGAAAGGCCCACAGAGCTTGAAGAGGTAGGGAGTCTGGGCTCTGGATTCGTTGGTTTGGCCATGAAAGATGCATTGACAGTGAGGTGTGTGCTATCTCTAGGAATCAGCTAGCCCTGGTGGGAGGCAGTGGGCGAGGGGTGGGGGGAGATGTCAAAGCATCAAAAATACAGAAAAAAAAGGCGTGACCAATACAACGTTCCTATTTGTTCTCCGGGGTTTATGGCAAGACTTCTCAGGTAATCAGTGATGCTCGGCACTGAACACACGGTACACTCACCCACGAGCTTTTTAAAAACGTGATGCTCAGGTCACACTGCAGGTCAATTGAGTCAGCATTGCTGGGGAGTCAGACCTCCGAGCTGAAGAATGAATGCAGCTGCTGATGTCAACACAGCTAGAAAGAGGTGCTGTGTCCCTGAAAAAGTGGCATTTCCCCATGTGAAAAACACCCCCAATTCAGCAACATGATCCTCTCTTGGGGGATAGAGGTCCACAGAGGGCTAACAGTGAGTTTGTTGTTTTCGTTGCTTATGTTGGATGGTAAGTACACACAGGCACTTGAGATTCTGTGTGTGTGTGTGCGTGTGTGTGTGTGTGTGTGTGTGATGCTCTGTGCGTGTGTGTATGTACAGTCAATCCCCATTATTCACAGAGTCGATATTTGAGAATTCACCTACTTAAATTCATTTGGAATCACAAACTCAGTACTGCTGGGACTCTCATGGTCATTTCCAGACACGCACAGAGTTGCCTACATGCTCCTTCCCAGCTGAGATCCAACAAGACAGTGCTCTGCCTTCTTGTGTTCTCATACCATAAGCAAGTGTCCTTTTCATGATCTGTTTAGTGCCCCGGGTTTCACAGTTTTGTCCTTTCTGCCTGTGGTTTCACTGTTTAAATTGGCCAGAAGCCTTGTGCCACACTGCTGCCTAGGTTTCCCATGCACAAGATGACTTTGGGGTGCCTTGCAGAGAAAATGTGTGTGCTGGACAAGACTCATTGAGGTGTGAGGTATAGCAACATAGGCTGTGAGTTCAGTGTTAGTGAGATCAATGATATATATTAACTGTGTCTTTAAACAGAATCACACATATCAGAGAGTTATGTTTTGAATGGCTGAAGAAAATGTTGTAACACGTTCAACTTTGTAAACCATACCAACGGCAGTAAAGAAACTCAACCACTGATTACCTGAGCAATCTTGCCATAAACCCTGGAAAACAAATAGGAGAACTGTATGAGTCATGTCTTTTATTCAGTATTTTTCCAGCTTTATGGAGATAAAACTGACACGCAGCATTGTGTAAGGTCAAGGTGTACCATGGTAGATACTCTGACATACTGCAAAATAATTACCACCAGATGTTTCCCATCTCATAATCACTATTTTTGTGGCGAGAAATTTGGAGATCAACTCTCTTAGCAGCTTTGAACTATATATACAGTATTGTCGACTAGAGTCACTTCTGTACATTAGATCCCCAGAACTTACTCATTAGATCCCCAGAACTTACTCATAACTGGAAGTTTGTACCCTTTGACCAACGCCTCATTTGCCCCACCCCACAGCCCCCGGTAACCACCGTTCTACTCTCTGTTTCTGCAAATTCAGCTTTGTTAAGAGTCCACATATAAGTGAGATCACAGTGTGTGTCTTTCCCTGTCTTACTCATTTAGAATAATGTCCTCAAGTGTCATCTGCGTTGCACAAACGGCGGAACTGTCTTCTTTCTCATGGCTGGATAACATTTATATAATTGTACAGTGAGAAGTCTTTCATCTCCCGGATGTCCACAGGGCTCCAGACGATGCTTCTCAAAGTGAAATCGGCCAACCCCGTGGAAGCTCATGAGGAATCCAGATTCTCTGCAGGGCTCTGGGCTTGCTGAATCGGAACCTCTGGGCAAGACTAGAACTCTGTGTTTTAGCAAGCCCTCCGAGAGATTCTTTTTCTTTTTTCGAAGATTTTATTTATTTATTTGATAGAGATCACAAGTAGGCAGAGAGGCAGGCGGGATGGGGGGCGGTGGAGGGGGGGAGGCAGGCTCCCCGCTGAGCAGAGAGCCCAATGCAGGGAGGGGGGTGGGTCCTGGGAGCTCGATCCCAGGACCCTGAGATCATGACCTGAGCCGAAGGCAGAGGCTCAACTCACGGAGCCACCCAGGTGCCCCTGTTTTTCCATCTTAAAGTGACTTCTTCATAGGGATTCAAGTCTGGGGTATAGCCAGAACACAGGGATTCTTTCTTAAATTCCTCCGGTGAGCCTAAGCTGCAGCCAAGGGTATGGATCCCTGAACAACTGAGCCAAGGACTTAGGAGTCCAAGAAGCTGGTGGTCTTGGGCGCCCTCCCTTGGCAGGAAGCTGTACAACTCGACCCGGCGACCACAGACGCAGGTAGAAGGCATTGCCCAGGCAGGTTTCAGATATGCCCAGTGCACAGATCTGCAGTCCGCACACGGATGACATGTGCGGGGAGGGGGGGATCCCTTTCGAGAGAAATGCCGAGTTCCTAATTCCTAATTCTAAATCCCTAATTCCACTGCAGAGCTGGCGTTGAGATGTTTCCACTTACTGGTTGCTCACACACACACAGCAAAGTTCACAATATCTGCAGTTTTGTGTAAACCTTCACAAAGCAAGATGTACCAGCCACTGACCTAAACACTTCTCAGATAACTCGTCCATCCATCTAGCTGCCCCTTGAAGCCGGTACTATTATTACCTCTACCTAGCTAACAG
Source organism: Martes martes (assembly GCF_963455335.1). NCBI lineage: Eukaryota > Metazoa > Chordata > Mammalia > Carnivora > Mustelidae > Martes > Martes martes. Next base: position 212,411,023 of record NC_137888.1, on the reverse strand, counting down.
AGACACTAAGGCACAGAGAGATTTAGTATTTACCTCACTGTAAAAGTGGGAGCAGAGATCTGGGTTCAAAACCTGCTCTTGTGTCATCCCAGCTGTGTGACGTCAGGAAAATTACTTCACCTCTCTGAGCCTTTATTTCCCCCATCAGAAAAAAAATGAACATGGTACCCTCAAGATTCAGTGAGAATTTACCTGACCCCCAACCCGAATTATCATCTACCATCCCTCTCACTTGCCATGATGATTCTGTAAAAGAGAAAAAGTGTTTATTTTTTTCCTAAATGGCTGCAACCTAAATTCACAAAAATACTCTTCCAGGTGGTCAAGGGTCCATCCTTGCAGATGCGTTGGACGAGGGGGAATAATGGAAAGTGCCTCCCCTTCTGCACGCAGCCGCATCACTAGTGATACCAAAGTCTGGGCTCTGAACAGTGTCTATCCAATTCTTTATGTAACAGTCCGTCTGAACTAAACATGTTTTCCTAACACGATGGTGCTTAAAACTCTATCAGAACCCCACACTCATTAAAATAGCTATAACTAAAAAGAAAAAAGGAGGTGCCTGGGTGGCTCAGACAGTTAAGTGTCTGCCTTCCGTTCAGGCTCAGCTCATGATCTCAGGGTCCTGGGATCAAGCCCCATGTCAGGCTTCCTGCTCAGCGGGAGCCTGCGTCTCTCTCCTCCCTCTTGCTCTCTCTCTCTCTCTCTCTAATGAAAAACAAAATCTTTAAAAAAAATAAATAAAAAGAAAAAAGGGGGAGGCAAAACAAGGGTTAAGAATGTGGAGGAACTGGAAACTTCTGCCTCGCTAGTGGGAATGTCAAATGGTGCAACCACTATGGAAAAGAACGTGATGGTCTCTCAAAATATTCTTTTTTTGAAGATTTTTATTTATTTATTTGAGAGAAAGAGATCACAAATAGGCAGAGAGGCAGGCGGGGGGGTGGGGGTGGGAAGCAGGCTCCCTGCTGAGCAAAGAGCCCGATACAGGGCTGGATCCCAGGACTCTGGGATCATGACCTGAGCCGAAGGCAGAGGCTTTAACCCACTGAGCCACCCAGGCGCCCCATCTCAAAATATTCTGACACGGGCTTCAACACGGAAGAACTTCAAAGACACTATGTTCGGTGAAATAAGCCAGTCATCGAAGGACAAGTACAGGGTAGGATTCCATGTCCAGGAGGTCCCTCGAAGAGTCACATCCACAGAGACAGAAAGATGGTGAGAGCCAGGGGCTGGGGGCGGGGAGGGGATTTGGTGTTTCATGGGGACAGAATTCATTTCTTGCACCCCCATCGTCCCAAAAGGGGGCACATTTGAGAGGAAGGCATTGTCTCAACTAAGGACAGCAGGCTTCACGGCGGATCAGGAGGATTGCCTCAAAATCCACTTCTAGTAATGTTAAGTATCACCTGTTAGTTAGAACAAATAAATTAAGTGTGTGTGTGCCCGTGTGTGTGTGTGTGTGTGTGGTGATAGAAATTGCCAGGACTTGTGCTGAATAGGTCACAGGAATATGGAAGTAAGAAGGCTTCATTTCCCAGTTGTGTCCAGATTTAATCCCGGCCAGAGTTTTTAACCAATTTTGTGTGCGATCTCATGCACGTTTTTGGAAATGTTCACTTACTCAGCTATTAATGACAGTCTGTGAACTTCCCAACCACCCCCCCTTTACTGAGACGTAATTGACATTTAACACTATGTGAGCTTCAGGTGTGCAATGTGTTGATTTGATGCACCTGTATATTGTAAACGGATTACCATTGAAAATAGAATTACCAGGGGCACCTGGGTGGCTCAGGAGGTTAAACGTCTGCCTTTGGCTCAAGTTATGATCCCCAGGTCCTGGAATCGAGCCCTGAGTTGGGCTCAGCAGGGAGCATACTTCTCCCTCTGCCCTTCTCACTGCCCATGCTCTTTCTCTCAAATAAATAAATAAAATGTATTTACAAAAATAGAATTATCATATAATCTGGCAATGCCAATTCTGGATATAAACCCAAGAGAATTGAAAGCAGAGACTTGGAGAGATATTTGCACAACCAAGTTCACAGCAGCATTATTCACAATAACTGAAAAATGAAGCAATCCAAGTGTCCCTCTACAGATGAATGGGTAAACAAAATGTTGTGTATACACGCAATGGAATATTATTTAGCCTTAAAAAGGAAGGAAATTCCCTGGTTCTGCCCTGTCCCTTTTATCTTACTGAAAGCTCTTTTTTGGATCCCGCAGAGCACCCCCCCCCAACCAAGAGGAAGCAGAAGAAATCCCTACCGGGAAGGCAGACACCCCCCTTCATTGCCACCACCATGTGGCAGAGAGAAGGAAGAGAAATCAGGGAAGGCTTTCAAGAGGAGGTGGTGTCTTGCCGAGATCGGAAGAGGCAAATTCCTGTTCTGTGAGAATGGGGCCGGGAGACCGTTCCAGGTATCAGGCAGAGCAGGGTCAAAGAACAGTAGAGGGATGTCTGTGCCTCTCCTCGCCTCACCGCCCACCCCAGACAGGCTTCTGTTTCCTTTAGGAAACCAGAAAAGCCACACCAGCTAGGTGACCAGCTTCTGATTAATATTCTAAGGGTTAGTATTTTAAATTAATTTTAAGATTAAATTCTTTTTATTTTATTTTATTTATTTATTTGACAGAGAGAGAGATCACAAGTAGGCAGAGAGGCAGGCAGAGAGAGAGAAGGGGAAGCAGGCTCCCCGCTGAGCAAGGAGCCTGATGTGGGGCTCGATCCCAGGAACCTGGGATCATGACCTGAGCCGAAGGCAGAGGCTTAACCCACTGAGCCACCCAGGTGTCCCTTAAGATTAAATTCTAAGGAGGGCTGTGGCTAGCTCTCCCTTACCACACTATCAAGAGCTTCAAAGGGAAGCACCAAGAGAAGGATTCTTGGGTCTTACTGGGCTCTGGGTCAGGGAGCTGGATCAGAGGTCTCTCCTCGGGCACCCTCTAGCCTCCTCCTCCAAATCTGCCACTTTGGGGGAGTCCGGAACAGGCGAGTATTCTGGGAGCTTTCTGGGGCAGGGAGGAGCTCACCCTCGTCTCCTCCCTTGCATTGTGACATCTTCTGAAGGCGGCAGCAGGCGAGGTGATGTCACAGACCACCGGCCAGGCCCCTCTCCCTGCCTCTGCCTGCCCCTGGTCAGCCTCGGCCTTTTCTCGTCACACCCCTGCACTCCAGAAGGAAGGATCCGCCTCTCCAAGCAGCTGACCAGCTCCCTACAGCCATGGATGCTGATCAGTCCAGCTGCAGGAAGCCCCAGCCTTCCCCAGAGGCTTCCAGGCCTGGCGTGAACCCCAACTCAATCCTGGCGAAGAAGACCCCGCCGCAGGAGCCCCCCAGCATGGTGGGTGACAGGTTGCCCCCAAGGACCGGCGCGGTGGTCATTGACATGGGCACGGGCACCTGTAAGATTGGCTTCTCGGGGCAGGCCCGGCCCACCTACACCGTGACCACCGTCGTGGGCTACCAGCCCAGGAAGCCGGCCACCAACGAGCAGCAGGTGCTGGAGACTTTCATCGGCGAGGCCGCCCGCAGGCGCCCAGAGCTGACCCTAGTGCAGCCGGTGCGGAACGGCATCGTGGTGGACTGGGACGCGGCCGAGCTCATCTGGCGCCACCTGCTAGAGCACGACCTCCGCGTCGCCCCCCAGGACCACCCGCTGCTGTTCTCCGACCCGCCCTTCAGCCCCACCACCAACCGCGAGAAGCTGGTGGAGGTGGCCTTCGAGTCGCTCTGCTCCCCCGCCATGTACGTGGCTTCCCAGTCGGTGCTGTCCGTCTACGCGCACGGGAGGATCAGCGGGCTGGTGGTGGACACCGGCCATGGGGTCACCTACACGGTGCCCGTCTTTCAGGGCTACAACCTGCCCCACGCCACGGAGCGCCTGGACCTGGCGGGCACGCACCTGACCGCCTTCCTGGCGGAGATGCTGCTCGGCTCGGGCTCGACGCTGGGCCCGCAGGACCTGGACACGGTGGAGAACATCAAACACCGCTACTGCTACGTGGCCCCCGACTTCCTCAAGGAGCAGGCCCGGCCGGAGCAGGAGTACCAGCAGACCCTGCAGCTGCCCGACGGGCGGACCGTCACGCTGGGCAAGGAGCTGTTCCAGTGCCCCGAGCTGCTGTTCAGCCCCCCCGAGATGCCGGGGCTGGTGCCCGTGGGCATCCCCACCATGGCCAAACAGAGCCTTCACAAGGTGCCCCTGGAGGTGCGGGCTGACGTGGCCCAGAACGTGCTGCTCTGCGGGGGCTCCTCGCTCTTCCAGGGGCTCGAGGGCCGCTTCCGGGCCGAGCTGCTGCGCAGTCTGCCCCCAGAGGCCCACGGGGTGGTGGCGGCGCAGCCCACCAGAAACTTCTCGGTGTGGATCGGGGGCTCCATCCTGGCCTCGCTGCGCGCCTTCCAGTCCTGCTGGGTCCTGCGGGAGCAGTACGAGGAGCAGGGGCCCCACATCGTGTACCGCAAATGCTACTGACTCCAGGCGACAGAGTGGGGGGTGGGGAGGGTGGGGGGAGGCAGTAAAGCTTCCCATACCCTGCCGACTCTATTCTGCCTTACCGCAGGGCCCCAGCCTGGTCCACTCCTGACCCACCCAGACTCGCCTTGGGTTCTGACCCCACCGAGATCCACCTCCCAGACATCCTGGTTCTGCCATGCCCTAACTCGCCTGCCACGATCCAACCCCAGAGACACCCAGCTCTGACTCCCAAAACCCACCTTCCTCATGATCAACTCACAACACACCACCTTGTCCTAACCCTGTCGAACCCACTTCCCGTGATCCCTCCCCAAAAGCACTCTCAGGCTGGGACCGCTTGCCAAGGCTATCCCCAGGACCTCCCTAGATTCTCATCCCCTAATCTCACCCCAATGATCTATTCCTTTGATATAAATCTCCCCCAAGTTTCCCCTGGGCTCTAAGCCCACAATTCAGTCCCTATGTCTTGCAAGGACCCCCAACCCATCTCCATGACCTGTTCCTCCCCAAGGAAACTGCACCAGGTGCTCCAACCTCCATAAGTGTCCCAACCCCTAAGTGCACCCTCGGAATCTTCCCCCATTTCTAATCCCCCAAACATACCCCCAAGAGCCACTTGCCAAGATACCCCTAGTTCAAGCACCTCAAATCCACCCTTCAGTGGTTTTCCCTGCCTGATTATCCAAAGTTCTCCTACACCCTGATATTCTGAGGACCCCCACACACAAGTGTCAAAACTCCACACAAAACTCCACACAAAACTCCCACCACAAAAACCCTAAGGGATTCTCCAGTGTCCAAAGCCCATCCTCCAAATTCCACCCACCCCCATAAATCTCCTCTCTGAATGATTTGTTCTCCCAGATTCATTCCTTCCATCCCACACCCACGCCCCTATCCATACCCTCCCCCAAAGAACAGCCTGTTCTAAATCCCTCAGGACAGCCTCAGGACCCTCAGGACAGCCCCACTGCTCTCAGCTCACCTCCTTGCTCTGGGTCTCCCACATGGCCTGCCTTGCAATGTACCTCCTATCCCCTTTCCTCATCCCTTCAAATCCTCCTAGGAAGGTTCCAGTCCCCAGCACCATCCCATGATCACCCCACTAATGCCCCAGGCCCTCTCCTGTGTCCTGAACCCCCCCCCAACTCCCACCCCAAAGACACTCTCCTAGTATTGCCCCATGATGGACATCCAGGACATTCTACCCCAGGTTTTTCAGACTCTCCAGAAACCCACCCCCACAACCAGCCCCCCAGGGCCCCATCCCATTAGTTGAGACACCAATAGCCAGCAACATTCTTGAGGAATGCCCAGCCTACAATGACCCTGGGGCAGATACCCCAGGGGGCTCCACCTGGACATTGGCTCCCTCTTGCCCCCCACACAGGTCCCCAGGGACCAACTGTCCCAGACTGTCCTCCCACGGAGGCTGGGCATTCTCCCCAGAAGTCATCCTGGGTCCTCTGTCCTCCCTGCAGCCTTGTCCTTGGCTACCCTGAGCCCCTGCTGGAGGCAGGACACTTTGCCTTCATACCATCCAGCACAACCTAAAGAATGTCAGGAATCCCAGCCTGCAGCCTGGACACATCTTCCCAGCTTACCGATAAAGTAAGCACAAGCTGCCAGAGCTCATCCACGTCCACACTGGGTCCTCACCTCCCTCAGTCCAAGGAAGCATTCACTCATACATCCAATCACTCAATATTTACTGAGCTTCTCTGTCTCTGTCTCCCTGAATCTCTCTGACTCTATTTTTTGGTTTTTATTTGCTCCCTTGGATACCTCGCTCTCTCTCCCTCGCTCTCCCCTCTCTTGTTCCCTCCCCCCTCAGTCTGACTCACCTGCCAGCACTCTTCTTGTGCAGGAATTTTCAGGAGTGGACACTCATTTCTTTGTGGAGCACTGAGACCACCACCCCCCTCTCCACCCCTGCATCTGCCATCAGACAATGAGGGTGAGTGAGGGCCCTGCTTAGCCCCATCCACCATGTCCCACAAGGGACTAGGGACTAGGCAGGGGCTTCGGTCCCATTCCTGGCCCATGAGTGGTCCTCAGCTGGGGGGACAGTCCCCTAGTCAGGCCAGGATCTCCAGATCACAAACTCTGGATGTTGGGCCCCTTGCCTCACCTCCTCACCAGGCAGGCAGCCTTAATCTGTAGCCTAGGCAAGAGCCCCCAGGAGGTTACAGGTAATGCGGAGAAACTTCTCGTTCTTCCCACAAGGGGGCACCACCTCCAAGCTCAAGGCACTGCAAATGGCGTCACCTTTAGAACCACAAAGATAGCAGCAAACCACTCCTCCCCACACCTCAAGCGAGACCCACCCCACACAGTGGTGCAGGGCACTGCCAGCCACACTCATAGAAGGGATGTGGGACAGGCTGGGTCTCTGATGCTACAGGAAGTGAGGAGGATGCAGAAACCCCCACCACTTCTGGGCTGCTGGGCGGACTCACTGAGATCACATGGAGCTTCCCCCACTCCCAACCTTCCCTGTTGCACAAATTTTCTCTACAGCCCTTGTGACAGGTGCCCCTCCCTTTTGCACACTCCCAGGGATAGGAAACACACTACCTCAAGCCTGCTGTTAGAAATCTCACCTCCTCCCTGGAGTGGTAGGTAAACCTCTGCATTCTCTGTCTGCCACCACCCCCCAGTGGAGCACCGAGAGCACCAGAGACCCTGCTCCTCCCCGTGCCCACACACATCCCTGGAGTCTGCTCTTCCGTGTGGATCAGGGGCCCCATCCTGGCACAGACTGTGTGCATTCCTGTCCTGGGTCCCATGACAGCCATACAGGCAGCTGGGGCTCCGTATCATGTATGGCAAAAGTAGGGTTTAAGGAGCTATGTGTGTACCAAGGTGACATGAGGTGGACCTGTGATGGTTAATTTTGTGTGTCAGCTTGGCTAGGCAACGGTACCCAGATGTTTGATTAAATACCATTCTAGATGTTGCTGGGAAGGCATTTTTTAAAGATTTATTTATTTGAGAGAGGGGTGGGAGAGAGAATCTCAAGTAGATTCCACACTGAGCTTGGAGCCTAATGCAGGGTTCTGTTCCACAACCCTGACATCATGACCTGAGCCAGATCAAGAGTAGGTTGCTTAACTGACTGAACCACCCAGGCACCCCAGTGGAGGTATTTTTTTAGATGAGATTAAGATTTAAATCAATAGACTTTGAGTAAAACTTTACCCCCTCATAGTGTGGGTGGGCTTTATCCAATCAGTTGAAGGTCTTAAGAGAACAAAAACTAACTTCCCCCCAAGGAAGAAGGAATTTTGCCAGCAGACTACCTTCAGGTTCAAACTGCAACTCTTCCTGGGTCCCCAACCTTCCAGCCTACTCTACAGATTTTGTGTTAACCTCCACAATCCCATGGCTCACTCCTTAAAATAAATCTCTTCCACTATGTATGCATCTTCTTGGTTGTGTTTCTCTGGAGGATCCTAAGAGACATGCCAAGCCCCCTTCCTTCCTCAGGACTTTTGTACTTGCTATCCCCTGTACTCAGAGTGTTCCTTCTCATTTCTCAACTTATCAAAGGTAGCCCCTTTCTCAGCATGACACAGAGCCCAGAATCCATAAAAGGAATGATTAAGGCAGTTGACTTCATGTAAACATAAAAAAAAATCTGCAAAGTAAAAATCACCCTAAACAAAGTCAAGACAAATGACAATTTTTTAGAAAAACAAATAATACATAATTTTTAAATGACAAATGGAGAAAACTACAACTCATAACACTAGGGAGCATGTCCATAATATGCAAAGAGCTCTTGGAAAGAATCAATAAGAAAAATACTACAACAGTTAGCAAAGGATATGAACCTTAAGCTCACAGAGAAAGAAAGACAAATGGCTCTTTGACCCAAAAGAATATACAGTCTCATAAGGGAAATGAATATGATAATTATACTGTGATATCATTTTTAACCCATCAGATTGGCAAAGATCAAAAAGCTTCATAACACCCATACTGGCAAGGCTCTGGGGAAACTGGCCTTCTCTTACCTTGATGATGAGGAAGGAAGCTGGCACAACCCCAAGTCTCAGTAACTACTTAAATGACAAGTGCCCACACCTTCTGGCCCAGCTATAGCACTACCAAGAATTTCTCCTTCAGATACAATCACTTGTGTGCAAAATGACGTAAATGCCTTTATCCCTCGTGCACTGCAGCACTTAAAGGTGGCAACACGTAGGAAACAGCATTCTGTGTTTCTGATGGTGTGTGACCACCCAGAACAGGTCAAATAAATCACCCTTGAACATAGAGGAACACTGCACAACTACCAAAAAGGAAGTCCAGCCAGCTGTGTTCACTGACATGAGGGGATTACTAACATATATTTTGAGAGAAAAGAGGGCCCACAAGGCTATGTTACTACCATTTGTGGAAAAGAAGAAAACAGAAATAAATGAGTATGTGGAGATTTGCTTGAAAGTACGCAGAACATCTATGAAGATTTCACGAGAAAACTGAGCGGTGGTTGTTTCTAGAAAAGACTTTCTCAACGTCCCACTCTAAGGGGCAATCACTTTCAGACGTTTTTTCCTAACTGTCCCCCACGAAAGGTCAACTGTGTATCTGTTTGTATTTCTATGTGTACCTGTGTCTTATACATGAGAACACATTTTCCCCACACACCTCCAACTAATTTTTACCCCCCTGGGGACAATGTCACCTCCACTGAGGGTTAATGCTCGTGGGAGGGTAGCCTGGACATCAAGACCAGAGGGGGACTTCCCACGGCCCACCTTTTTGAAGTAAGAATTTTGAATCATGCGATTATGTTCTTTTAAATATGAATTTTTTCCTTTAAATTCCTCTGACATCCACTCAGGCAACACCAGCAATGATCATCTGATTTGTTTGATCCTTGTTCAAACAAACGTGGTTTGTGAGTTCCAGGCCCCACGTGTGTCGTGCACCCAGCATTCAATCGAGTCCAGGAGATGTCTGTTCAATGACTGAATGAATGAGCCAGGATTTCAGCTGAGCTTACAGGAATCTTACATAGGGACCCCTCCCTCTCATTCTCTGGCATCAGAGTCAGACCGACATGGATTCCACTCATGCTTCCCCCCGTGCTATGTGACCACAGACAAGTGACCTGACGTTTCTGAGCCTCACTCGACACACCTGTAAAGTGAGGGTAAGAGCTGTGCTCACTTCAGGGGGGAGCTTTATAAGGATTAAGCAGGACACAGTGCTCTAAGGAGTATGGAAGGTCACCTCTGAAACTGCCGTTGTCTTTTGGGGCTGCGGGGGGTGGGCTGTTTCACATTTACTGTAGGCATTAATGTATCCTTAGAATGTTCTACAGTGAGAATGCCCCCATAAAAACAATTCCTTAAAACCATTTCGAGTAATGCTTAGAATGAACTTAACATGCTCAGGACACAGTAGGGGCCAAATAGATGTCTGCTGTTTCAACTAGAGTGTGCCGAAGATAGACCCCAAGTCCTCCAGCCAGCCAGCCAGCTGGCCACTGGACGCTGAGGGCCACTGAGACCCTCTTCCAAGGGTCTGAGCAAAAGCAGGATCCACCCAGTCACTGCCAGGGCCTCACCCCAGGTCCAGACCCTCTGTTCTTTGCGGGACCCAGAGGAGGACGTATTTGGAGGAGGTGGGGTCAGCACACCAGGCAAGGCACAGATGGGGTGGGATTAGGTGGAGACAGGCAAGGGACACAGCGCCAAAGGACAACATCGGTGCTTGTTGGTGGTTTAAAATGTGACAGCTTGGTTCATCAGGGGATTATTTTGCATGAATTTAATTCTTTTTTCATATTGCATCAAGGGGCGCCTAGGTGGCTCAGTCGGTTAAGCGTCTGACTCTTGGATTCGACTCAGGTCATGATCTCAGGGTCATGGGATCAAGCCCCATGGCAGGCACCAAGCTCAGCATGGAGTCTGCTTGAGATTCCCCCCCTCCCTCTGCCCCTCCCCCTGCTTGTGTGCTCTCTCTCTCTCATTCTCGCTCTCTGAAATAAAACAAATAAATAAAATATTTGTTAAAAATTTCACTGATGCCAGGGGCTGGGGGAGGGAAGAATGGGGAGTGTCTTAGGGGTATGGTTCATTTTGGGGTGATAGAATGTTCTGGAACTAGGTAGTGGCAATGGTTGCACAGCCTTGGGAATGTACTAATTGCCACTGATCTGTACATTTTCAAAAGGTGAACCTTAGGGTAGGGGAGATGATCTCGATGGAAAACACTGCTTTGCACGATGATTTACCTTATAAGTCCTAGGGATCTAGCACACAGCACCGTGAGAGCAATACTGTATCAAATCATCACGCTTACTGAGAGACTAGAAAACCACCGAAAAGAAATGATCATTATGGAACCAAAGGGAGATGTTAATTAGAGCTACAACGGCAATCGTATTACAATATATAAATGTATCATATGTGGTATGCCTTAAATTTACACAATGTTATATGTCGGTTAAAATAAGAAGCATAAAATAAAATAAGAAACATTAGGTACTTTGATTACTGAGAATTCGGGTGCCCCCTTACATTTTGTTCAGAGGAATGCCTCCCTTGCCATGCCCTAATCCCAGCCTTGGAGACACCAGGAAGATGGCGAGGGGCTGAGACTGCCTGTTTTCTTGCGTGAGGCTGGCCCAGGAAGGAGAGACCGGAAGGTTGGTCTCCTCAAGACCACGGCCACAGAGCCTGCTTCCCACGGAAACCAGGAAATCACCCACACCGCTGCCCCCACCCACAGTGGGGCACCTGCAGCTGCTGGGCCCACCTTCACCCTGGCACAGAAGAATTACACCCAGCCCTGGGGGAGGGAAAGTGTAATTCTCGATAGACAGGGACTTCTGGCTTGAGCAGAACATTTCAAACACACTCACACCTATACCCTCACCCTCAGCTGTCACCTGGGGCATCCTGAAACTTTGCACATATAGATGGGGCTGCCAGATGTGGGGAAGAAAAGGGAAGGAGGGCTGGGCTGGGCGGCAGGGTTCAAGATAAGTTGCTTATTGATTTCCCCAAAATGCAACTGATGCCTGGCTAAGCAAGCCACTGGGCAGTGAGTGGAAAAGGTGCAGCTGGCCCAGCCGGTTGGCAGTCACCCCAGAGGGAGCTCATCTTACCTCCTGGGCCTTGGTCTCCACCTCCTTTCCCCAGCCCCAAGCCTCCCACATAGGCCAGGTTGCTACTTCCTCCTCCCCGTGGGCACCCAGCATCTCTACCTTCCCCTTCAAATCTGGTCCCCTACCTCAAACCTCAGGAATCTCTTCTACCAGAAACAAATCTAACCATGCCCCTCTCATGCTCAATATCCTTTGCTGGTTCCCCATAGCCCTGGAGCTAAAGGATTTTCCTAGAGCCCCACTGACAACTGGACCAAAGCCCTGTTAAACCCTCAGGGCTCCTCACTGCATTCCCCAGTGCATTCCATTCTTGCATGCCTCAGCACTTTCCCTCCCACCTCAGGGCCTTTGCATGAGCTGTCCCCTCCACCCAGAACATTTTCTTTCCTCCTCTTTCCTTAGTTGATGCCTATACCTGCTTCATATCTCAGCTCTGGGAAACCCTGTGTGGCCACCCAGTGGGTCAGGCCCACCAGTACCAGGCTTCAGTCCAACCTAACATTTATCAGGCTTATAGATTCTATCTGCATGTGGGGCCCAACCCATCTTGGCCTCTCCTAGAAGACTATGATTCCAGGAAATAACTGGAACTGGCATGCAGTAGGTTCTTAACCAACACTTACCTGTTGGCGATTTCAGAACTTTTTCTGCCCAGCAGAAGAAACAGACAATAAATGCAAACAGAAATAAGAATTTCAGATTGTGAAAAATGCTCTGAAGAAAATGCAACAGGGCAATGTGACCGGTGATCACAGAGGATCTGAGAAGAGGAGGGAAGGGCATTCCAGGCAGAGGGAACCACAAGGGCAAAGGATTGGAGGCAGGACATGCTTGGTATGTTTGAAGAACACAGTAGAGAAAGTGAAGGGGAGAGAGGAGGAGGGGAGAGCAGGGAGAGGACGGGGCACATGGTGAGGGCCTTATAGGCTGTGACAATATTGAACTTTACCCAAGTTTTATGATCTTAGAAAACAGAGAAGGTTAGGAAATCCCCCCACCCTTTGTGTTCTAGGAAACTGATTACTACAAGGAACACCCTCCCGTATGACTTTGATTATTAGACTTCCAGATGCTCCCTATGATGGTTTTTTTAATGTCTCAATTGGCTGGGCCACAGGGTATCCAGATATGGCCAAATACTATTCTGGGTGTGTCTGTGAGGGTGTTTGGGGTGTTTGGGGATGAGATCAACATTTAAATCAGTAGACTGAGTAAAGCAGATTGCCCCCCTGAAAGTGGGTGGGCCTCATCCAATCAGTTGAGGGTCTGAATAGAACAAAACCATGACACTCCTCAGAATAAGAGAGAATTCTACTTTCCTGATAGCCCTCAGACTGGCTTAACGGCTTTGTTTTAGCCTTTGGACTTGAACTAAGACCCAGCGCCTCCTGGGTCTCAAGCCTGCTGATTCACCCGGCAGATCTCAAGTCTTGACAGCCTGTGTAATCACATGAACTAATTCCTTATAATAAAGATATATACCAAGTTATAGATATATCTCTAGATAGGCAGACATAGATATAAATGTTTGTCTATAGATCTATCTAGATAGTTATCTGTAGCCTGGCATATAGATATTTACCTATATCTACTTAGAGATATCTAATAGGTAAAATATATATGTGTGTGTGTATACACACATACACACAGAGACATTCAAGACATATAATCTATAAAGATACATGTAAATTTCTATAGATCTAGATATATCTCTATAGATCTATAGATATGCGTATTATATAAATATTAAATAGATTACAGATACAAGGAGAGATAGAAGAATGGAACCACAGACGGACAGACAGACATCATCATGTTACATCCTATCGTTCCTGTCTCTCTGGAGAACCCCAGTGCGAATTTCCTCGTTTACCTAGGACAAGGACAGACCGAGACCCTCCAAATTCCTGCTTTGCCTCAGAAGTGATCAGCCGAAGTGCTTGTCCCCTCTGATCCATCAGAACACAATGCTTGTTAACCAAACTTTGGTTCAGCCCCTTTCCTTCTCCCAGAGCCCTGAACTTAGGTGGTCTCTGCCCAAGCCAGCAGACAGCCCCTTCAAAGCCCCACCCCCCGGGGGACACCCTCTGGTCCACTCTCCCATCAGGCTGGCTTTCCATCCCACCTCCCCACACCTGTCCCTTGCCGGCCTTGTTCAATCCTCTCTATAAAAGAAAACTGCTTTGTGCCTACGTCTTGAGAGGCTTGCAGACCTCGTGGTCTGAGCACTCACTCCCTTTCCTCTCCCTTGTCCTTTTGAATAAAGGCTCTCCCGCCCAAACCCAGATTTGTGTTTCATTCACAGCTGCAGAGAAGGCTTTGGGTTTTCTCTCTAGGAGCCATAGGGAGCCATGGGAGGACTGAGAGCTGGGGCGGGACCCATCAGGACCACCTGAGGGAGGAGGTGTGAGCTAGTGGCCAAGTTGGGAAGTCAGCAGATTCAAGCTGCATTTTAGGGGACAAGTGGGCAGAGCATGAGTTAGACGCATTTGGGACCTGTGGAGGTCCCAAAACCTCCAGCACCATAAATTTGAAGAGCGTTACAGTGTGGCTGTAACAGCCAAGGAAGGTGGCTCAGCGTGCAGAGGAGTAGAGTAAGCTGGGAATGGAAGGTGCTGAGTGAGGGTTCCCAGGAACGTTGTTCATCAGGAAGGCTTAGAAACACAGAGCATCAGACTGGGGAAACCGAGGCACAGGCCCATGCAGTGACCCATCAGAGGCCAACCAGCATACACCCACAGTAGAGCCAGGATTCGAACCCAGGTTCCCTGCCTCCCAGCCCCAAATGGTCCCACTGCTCTCCCTGTTTCCTGTGGAACTGGGATTCAAATGACCCCTGGGTTTGAACAGGGGGACAGGAGTGAGGGCATTTTCCATGGGGGAACAGAGAAGGTAAATGTGCAGAGGCTGGAGCAGGGAAAGTAAGGTGCAGGAAGTGGATAATAAAAGCAGCTAGCACACAGCAGGCCCTCCCTACCTGCCAGACGCTGCTCTAACCACTGTCAGGTTTTACCTCCTTCACTCCTGCCTCTGAGGTGAGAACTCTCATCTCCATTCTACAGAAGGGGAAACTGAGGCCCGGAGAGGCAACGTGAGGCCTCAGAAGCGGTGCAGAGCCCTCTCCCCTCTGTCTGGGGACCCAGGCTGGGAGGGGGCTGTTCCTAGCCTTTGCCCCCATCACAACCCCCACCCAGGCCCAAGACAGGAAGACAGTGGCCAGGACAGCCCTGCTAGAGGGCGGGGGAGGAGCCAGACCAAACCACGGACAGGATTTCTCAGAATTTACAGTAGAGGGAAGGGAGGGGAGGCTGGGGGAGCCCCCAGGACCCACAGCAGTGGGGAGAGAGGGGGCAATGGGGTCTCACACCTGTGGCCTTATGGGAGGGGGGCCTCACTGTCCTCCCTCCTCCCACATCTTTGAGCTTTCAGCCCACCCCACCCTCTGCCACATATGGGGAGACTTGAAGGGACTCCTGCACGCCCAGGCTCTAGCCCAAGTGTGCACACATGTGCTACCCTCAGGTCCCAAGCACACATGTGCACCGTCGGGCTGGAGCGTGTGAACGTGAGTCATCCCAGCCAGGCAGGCCCAGGCATTTCACTCTGGTCACCGGAGCACCCCACAAGGCTGGAGAGGCCCGGTTGCCTTCCCCTAGCTCCCCAAGGGCCACACTCCAGGCTGGGGTCCGTTGGGGGCCCCTCCTCCTACAACCCCTCTGCATGCTGCACAGGTCCCTGATCTCTCTCTCTCTCTCTCTGCCCTCCCAGATGCCTGGGTGTCCTCCGTCCTGCACCCTCCAGGCAGGGCAGGCTTGCTGGCACCATTTTAAATTGAGGTGATATTCACACCACATAAAATTCACCATTTTACAGTGACCAACTCAGTGGCATCTGGTGCATTCACAGGGTTGTGTGACCACCACCTAAGATGTTCATGGCCCCAAAGGAAATGCCATACCAAGTACCTAGCCTCCACCAGCTCTCCACTCCCAGCCCCTCCCAGCCACCAACTGCTCTCTGTCTCTGTGGATTTGCCTATTCTGGATATTTCGTATTCAGGGAATCACAAAATGTGTGACCTTTGGGAACTGGCTCCTCTCACTCCTGTTTTCCAGAACGCAGTCCAGATATCCTCTGAGGGAGCTTTCCCGACCACCCACCCCCCAAGCCCCTGACTGCCCCCGCCTCCTGCTCTCAGCTCACAGCCCTCAGCAGCATCGGACATAACCCGCATATCTCCATCATACTCATTCACTCAGAGTTTGTCCAACACCTTCTCAAAAGGGCAGGCGCCGAAGGGCCAGGAATTAGTTTCATCCTCTGGAAAGTCCTGAGTGAATGAATGGATGGATGAATGGCCCAAACGACAGTCTCCTTCTTCCTCGTCTCCCCCTGCTCCATGACCCCGGCTTCCTTATTAAACCTCAATTCAATTAGAAAGGATTTATCATCCACCCCGTCCCAAATACCAGGGATCCTGCAGTGAACACAATGAGAGAGACTCCCCATTCCCAGGCTGCCTTCGTCCTCCAGGCAGGCCGTCACACCTGGTGACACAGGATTTTACTGCCGTCTAAGTTGCCACTAGGAGACTCAACTGTTCCTTACCCGATTCATTTATTCATTCAACAAATATGCACCTTGAGCCCCTGCCATGTGTAGGGTGAGTGTGGATAACCAGAGGCATATTAGAGCAAGTGTTCAGGGAAAGCTTTTCCGGAGAAAGGAGCATTTGAGCAAAGACCTGAAGATGGGAGGGGAGAGTTATTCAAAGACACGGGGAAAAGCATTATAGCAGAGGGAACAGCAAGTGCCAAGATCTGAGGCAGAAAGGGACCTCAGGGAAGAGAAAGCTAGCTGGGACGCTGGCACAGTGATAAGCAGTGATGAGGGGTGAAATGGCCCATTCTCCACCACATGCATGACATTAGGCAAGGTGTGTAACTGCTCCAAGCCTCAGTTTCCCCATATGTTAATGAGGATAATAATAATGAAGGCTTTTGCAGAGACAAATTCAAGGTGGCCAGGAAATGAGCTCACTTGTCCTGGGTGACAGACCCCTGGGATTATGGTCATGGTGGGGCAGGTGTAAACCTCTACCTCCTTCTCACCTCCTGGCCTTGCCCTGCCGTCCTCCCCACTGTCACCAGTCAGAGCCACCTAATCTCCGATTATCCCCAGATCTTCTGGTTTACCCGAACACACCCCTCCACCTCAGCTACTCCTGGTCACTTCCTCGCTGACCTCCCCCATCTCAGTGGCCCTTCGCCTTTCCGGTGTCCCCCACATGCACCCGACTGCCTGTCCTCCCGTGTATGTCCAGAATGGTGGCAATGGAAGGCAGCATGATTCCTCCTCATGCAGCAGCTTTACCTGCCTGCCCTTCAGGTCTCAGAAAGGGTCAGAAACAGGGATGGGATGAGCACCTTGGTTCCAAGGGAAGGCGGCCCGTGACTGCCCGTGGGGAGATAAACCGCACTGTGGCCGGTCACCCCCTTTCTCAGACAGTGAGCCAGCTCCCCTGTGCTTATGCGGTGGGCTTATTTATTTTCACTCAGCCTCACACGCCACAGGATGGAGTGGGGTGGGAGGAGGAACAGTTACAGCAGAAATATACTCAGAAACTCCCCAGCACCCCCGTCTCACTTACAGAAAAAGCCGTGACCCACAGTCTCTGCATGAGCTGCCCCCTCACCTCCCGTCCTTACCTCCTCCCTCTCTCCCCCTTGCTCAATCTTGCTTCACCCCCACAGGCCCCTTCCATGTTTCTCTAACTCACAAGGCACAGTCCTGCCCCAGGGCCTTTGCATGGACTGTTCTCTCTCACTTAGGCAGAGCTCTTCCTCCATCACATGCATGGCTCCTTTAAACCTCTGCTCAAATGTCACCTTCTGGGCAAGAGAAGAGACACCTCCCTGTTTCACCTATTATAACCCATCCACTACCCCATCGCCTAAGCCCTCTGCCTCTTTTTTCTCCATGATACTTACCACCAAGGATTCTACTTGTCTTGTTTATTTGTCTCCCCAGCTAGGCTGCTAGCACCATGGAGGCAGGAACCACATTGTTCTGTTCACTGCTCTTTCCAGTGCCTTGAACATCACATATGATCAATAAATATTTGCTAAGTGAGTAAATTAATTTTTTTAAGTAGATTCCACACCGAGCGTGGAGCCCCACATGGGGCTTGAACTCACAACCCCGAGATCAAGACCTGAGCTGAGATCAACAGTTGGGCACTTAACCAACTGAGCTACCCAGGCGCCCCGAGTAAATTAATTTTTAGACTGAATGAATGAACCGTTGTTATGGTTGAGCCATAAGTTTGGCCCAAAACCCCTGGTGACCAAAACAAAAACTGAAACAGGATTAGTTACAGTCTCTATGTGGATAAACAATCCGGTTCCTGAGGAAGGCCCTGTGCCAAGCCACAGAGGTACTTCCTCTCATTTAATCTCCATGAGAAGCCTCTGTGGGGTGAGTATATTTGGAATCCCCATTTACAGATAAGCAGGGGAAACCTGATGATATGCATGAGACCACCCAGCCAGGACAGGATGCTGCCCAGCTCCCAAACCCTTCTGCTCACCACTGCACCACCTTCTCCCAAACTGGCCTGTTATAAGAATCACTCGGGTGCTGATTTAAAAGTACATATTCCAAAGCCTCTCTCCTGGAAAGTCTGATTCGGGGGGTTTATAACTAAACAAGCACCTCGAGGTGATCTGCTGAGCGAGCAAGTTTGAATAATGGCACTTTGTGCAACAGAATGAGAGAAAGACAGAAAGGGGCTGGTCTCAATACTTCCATGTGAAAAACAAAACTGGAAAACATTTATAGGAACATTTAAGAGACTATGTCTATGCCCTTGAGACATGGAAGGACTCTTCAACAAGACAAAGCAATGTACGAATCATCAAAAAAGATCGATAAATTTGGAGACATCCCATTTCCCAATTTGGGTTGAAATAAAACACATCAGGGATAAAATGAAAAGACAAGTCAGGTGAAAAGTCTGTGATGTTCATAGGTGCTCTGGAATATATAAAGAGCTCTGAGAAATCAGTAAGAAAAAGGTAAATGTCCTGACAGAACAGACAATTCACAGAAGAGGAAATCCAAGAGGCCAACCGATTTTAGCAAAGACATTCAACAGAGGAACGAAAGTTAAACCTTTTTACACGCTCCAAATAGGCAAAAATCAAACTGCCCATCAAAACCAAGTGTTGGCAGAACGAAAACTTCTTTTACAGGTGAGGGATTGCAAATTGGCAATGTCACGCTGCAGAGCACTTTGACAATATCAAGGTTGAGGACAAGCACCCCTAGGATCCACGGTTCTACTCCTGGGGATATACCATCAGCAAACTATGGCCAACGGGCCACATCTGGGCACACCTGTTTTGGGAAATAAAGTTTTATTAGAACACAGCTACACCCACTCATTGACATATTGTCTATGGCTGTTTTCACGCTACAAAGACAGAGCAGAGTAGACACCACAGTGGCTGTCTGACCCACAAACCCAAAAGTATTTACTCTCTGGTCTCATACAGGAAAATTCACCAACCTCTGTTCTGGATCAACGGTTCTCAAACTTTAATGTGCTTGTGGGTCTCCTGGGGATTGCATTAAAAGGCGGGTTTTGATTCAGCTGTTCTGGGAGGAGGCTGAGAGTCTGCATTTCCAGCAAGCTCTCAGGTCATGCTGGGCTGCTGGCTCGTGGGCCATGATTTGAGTAGAAAGGATCCAGGTAACACAGAGGTCAGCCATGATGTGTCTGTGACTCCTTGATAGACAAGACAGAGAACGTGTCCCCATCATCGTCTTCAGCTCCTTTGAGCTCTGCCTCCAGCAATCGCCAACAAAGCAAGCAGAAACTTTCACCCAATGTGTATTGCGCACACTCTACGTGGGTCAGACACGCCCGAAGCAGGAAGGGAATTTCATGCATCCATAGCCAAAAAGATCTCCCTAGCCTTCAGGGATGGGTGAAAGAGGAAACTTAGGCAGCTGTACAATGTCCTAAAATTTGGCCCCCAAGTCAACCAGGAGTATGACAGACATAAACTGAGGGGCCTGTGAGCACCCCAGGGTGTGATGTGGCACTAAAGTTCTTATGGCGGCAGCTCTCTGGACGACACGTGGGAGGTTGCCAGCTGCCTACTGCCTCTCAGAGGTCAGAGGCCACACCTGTGGTCCCAGGGCCTAGCACAGGGGTGTGATCAACATGACTTGGGTGAATGCTCTGGATGTTCATGCACGTTTCCCCTTGCAGTCTCTTCAGTCTAGAGCACCATTTCTGTCATCCAATTTCTGTGTGACACATAGGAGGAGCTGAAAAATATATTTGTTGAAAAAAATATGTATTCGATGAATGAAGAAATGTTTCATATTCAGTTCCAAGAGTTATCATATATAAATAGCATTGACAAAAAAAAAAAAGAGCCAGACCAGAGGAAAGGAAATAATTTTAAAGGAGAGGAAATTTCCCCTGAAGAGAACACTACTCAGGCCGGGAACATAAGAACTTTCTAAAAAGGAAAAAAAAGGGAGGGGAGTTAACATTTGTTGAACACTTGCTGTGTATAAAGCGCTATGCACACAGTAAATGAGATTTAATCTTCTCAAACTATCTGGGGGTGTGTGGTGGTCTCTCCTTTGGAGAGGAGGAAACAGAGAAAACCACAATGCCATCTACCTCTGAGCAGAGGGAGGGAAGCAGGAGGGGGTTCTGAGTGGCCACCAGTGGCAAGAATAAGAGCAGAGTGGAAATGTGCAGGAAGCAGGGGTTTTGACTCTAGCAAAGGAGTGGTGATGAGTTTTAGAGGAACTCTGTCCCTAGAGTTCTCCATCCCTAGAGGCATCCAAGAAGACTGGATGAGGACCCACCAAGAGACTCTGCGGTTCCCTTCTGATGTGGGAAGTTTATGATTTTCTTTAAGCAGATTCACCTCTGGGCTTTTCCAACTGGGACTGGAAGGTTAAAGAGGGTCTGAGTGACCCAAAGATGGCCAGCCCCTGCCCCCGTGTCCACAGGACAGGAGTGAGATTGTCCCAGACACCTCAGACACCAACGAGGTGGCACGGTCAAGAGCAAGCACCAAGCCACCCGCATCTCCCGGCAGTGGACTGCTACCCAGCCACCCAACCTCCTC
Source organism: Martes martes (assembly GCF_963455335.1). NCBI lineage: Eukaryota > Metazoa > Chordata > Mammalia > Carnivora > Mustelidae > Martes > Martes martes. The sequence continues at coordinate 212,390,252 of NC_137888.1, read as the reverse complement.
CTTCCCTCTCCCTTAAGCATTTTTAATATCCCTCTGGTCAGAGCCAGGGCTTCATTAAAGGCCTTTGTGCAAGTTAGCCACAGCTGTACGGCACGTTTTTGTTGGAGGTTAGCTCCTATGCACACCCAGTCTCCACCCTCCCAGCTAGGGGCAGTGGCTGGGGAGAAACAGACCAGAACCTCTTCCTCCAGGAAGCCCTCCTTCCTGCCTCCCCAGGACATTCTTGGGAGACAGGAATCTCTGAGCCAAAACCAAAGGCCTGTGCCCAGGGACAGTGATGGCCAAGACTCGCCTGCTTACAGCTGTGACCAGCAAGACGGGAGGCCTAGCCGGGCCCTTGTGCTTGGCTCCCACTGGAAGGCCAAGCACTCGGAAGGTGTTGGGGGAGAAGGGGATGTCCTTGCCCAGTCCCAGCCTGGAACCAGAACCAAGGAGTGAGCAGGGAGAGAGGGGCTGGGCAGTGATGTGTGGGTTCCCTGTGCTGCCCATTAGAAGCAGGGCTCCTGGCTGGTACATAAGTGTGACTGAGATAAACCCAGGGTGACCAAGAACGGCCCAGCTCCTGAGGCTGCTGGGGGGTGTTCCTGAGGCCCAGTGACCCAGCTGGCCCGGGGCAGCCAGTGCTAAGAGACTACGTCAGCCCAGAGGAGTGCTCCTCCTCACCCAGTTCTCCCCACAGAGTTGGGGACTTTTTATCCAGAATCTAATAAAAACCCTGATTTTCTTTTTTTCTAAAAAAAGTGGTGCCTGAGTGAGAAACTGTGGAGTGGGGGGGTCTTTGATGAGCTCTGGGTCTCCAGGGTCCCTGGGGGAGTTTCCCTACAGTGGTCCCTTCTCCTGTTCTCAGGCAAGTGTGTGTGCCGGGGCTGAGAGGCCCTAGGGGACAGCCAGGGAGAGAGAAGAAATGCACTCCCACCCCCACCCTACTCCCGATATTGCTGACCTGTTCCACTGGTTCAAGACCCTGACCCAAGACACAGAGGAAACCATCTGATCTGAGGGAGACTGACTCCCAAACTAGCTGGGAGAGCCCCAGACACCCCGAGACATTGCCTCCTCCTTCCGCAGGACCCTTAGTACATCTATCCCCAAACCCCCACTACTACCTCCAGAACACGAACTGCCGAGCCAAGGGAGTGTCTTCACACTTGTCACTAAGCTGGGCACAGAGAGAGGGTCCAAAGATCATGAGTGGGTGGGGGAGGGGCAGGTAAATTGTGAAAGTAAATGGGTGAGGGAATGAATGAATGGACAGATGAGCACGTGAATGAGTGACTAAATGAATAAATGAAGGAAAGACGGACGGATGGTTGAAAGTCAAGGAGGGAGGAGGGAGGCCGAGGAAGGGGAGGAAAGGGAGAGAGGGAGGGCAGAAAGGAAAAGGGACTACCCAAAACACATATTTCAGGCAGGATGGGAACCAAGGTATGATCCAAGATGAAAGCCCGTCCGCTCCTCCCAGAGGGACCCTGAGAAGTGGACCCCCTCCAAGGCCCTGGCCCAGCCTAGGAGCTAATTCAGGGGCAAGCCATCTTCCCCAGACACACCCATGGTCGGTCCCAACACCCCCTTGCAGGCCTGGCCCTGCCCAGGGAAAGCCCTCAGAGGGGGACCCGGCCACTCCCCCACCCTGGAGGTCCTCTGCCCAAGGCTTGGGACTTGATGCGCAGTTTGTGGGGCAGGGAGGGCTGAGGAAGTCCCTCAGGATCGCTCCCTGGGACAGGATAGGCCATCCCAGGAGGCAGCTGCATGGGATCAGCGGTGGGTGTGAGCAGCACATCGGAGGGCCCAGAGGCCTGGTAGCCAGAGGCCATGGGTGACCACAGCCCCCAGAAGGGCCTGAGCTCCGGTCTGGCCCCCCCATGCTCATCCAGGAGATGACAGCTGAAGAAGGTAGCGGGGACGGCAGCCTGCAAGGCCATGTCCATTCTCTTGGGGGTGTGGGGAACAGGGTCCTGGGGGCACCTGGGGGAAGAGGCCAGACCAGTCCACTTGTGAGCCACCAGGCAGCCCCGGCATCCCGGAACCCCAGCGTCCAAAGCGCATGGCCTCAAAAGGCAGCCATGGGAGCCAGGGAGGGAGGGGAGTGGCTCGGCCCTCGAACCCGGCTCTCCAGTCCAGGGGGGCTCCCACAGCAGCGCCTGCAGGGGCAGGGTCCGGGAGCCAGCAATGGAGGGCAGAAGGCCGAAGCGATGCCTGAGCGCCCACAGCTCAGCCCTGAGCAGAGCGTTCTCCTCCAGCAGCGCGGCCAGCCTGCTCTCCAGGGCTGCGTCGTTGAGGCGCCTCTTCTCCCGGGACCTCTTGGCCGCTTCGTTGTTCTTCCTCCGCTTCTCCCAGTAAACCGTGTCCTTCTTCTCTTCCGGCATGAACTCTCGCTGCCGCCGCACAACCGGACCCCTGCCCCGCAGGGTCTTGCTGCGACCCTGAGTCACAACCGGGAGGCCTGAGAGACCCACGTCCATGGCCGCCTGAGGGTCCTAGGGAACAGGAGAGAGGTCTTGGACGGGAGGCAGGAAGCTGACCTGGATGACTGTCCCCCTCATTTATCCTGAGACCCCACTGTCACTGATGGGGGAGGGCACAGGTAGAGTGGGAACCCAGGTGGAGGCGGGGATGGAGGCCGAGAGGGAGGTAGTGGAAAGGGAAGCTGGGGGGATGATTGGGTGCCTGAGGGAGCAGGAGTGGAGGCGGCCAGAGATGCCACGTGGCTGGAAAAGGCTTAAGAGCAGACCCCAGCCTTTATGCAGAGCTAGTAGGGCACCCTATTCTCAGGAGTATGCAAGCTCCTTCCCCCAGGGTTCTTACCGCTGAGAAAGTCAGCTGACAAGACAAGGGTTCAATTCAGTCTGAGTTCCAGGGTGAGATCCTTGGAGATTCGGAGGAAGCTAGAAAGAAGGCTAAACCTAGAAAGAAAGAAAGTGTGTCCGTGGAGTTAAGCTGAGCCAAGTTGGGGTCAGAAAATAAGCCACTATTCATTTGAACTGTGCTGAGGTTATGTCCCAAGATCTCCTCGACATGTGGCCAGAATTTTGCACCTGCCCATCCATCCGTCCACCTACCCATGTTTTCAGAAGGTGATCTGTTCACCTGTCCACTCACTCAACTGTCCATATGTTCATCCCTCTACCCACCTATTTAACCAACTCGCCATCCATCCATTTATCCACTCAACAACCCATCCGCCATCTTATTTGTCCATCCATCCACTCAGTCAAACATCCTGCTGTCCCCCTTCCAATAACAGAATCATCTATACGTCTGCCGTCCACATGCTCATCCATCTAACTGTCCAGTCACTGTAGATTCATTTTGAAAAATAACATTTTGCCTACAGGTAGCAAATAAAAAATAGACAAACTGGACTCCATAAAAAAAATCTTAAATTTTGTGGATCAAAAGATACTGTCCATAAGGTAAAAAGATAACCCACAGATATGGGAGAAGATATTTGCAAATCATATGTCTGGTAAGGGATTAATATCCCAGAACATACAGAGAACTCCTACAACTCAGCAAAAAAAAAAAAAAAAAGAAAGAAAGAAAAGAAAAGAAAAGAAAAAAAAACCTCAATTCTGAAATTGTCACAGAGCTGGAATAGGTCTATAAGCAGACAAGATGCTCAACATCACTTATCATTAAGGAAATGCAAATCAAAACTACAATGAGATACCACCTCACATCCATTCGGATGGCTACCATCAAAACAAGACAGAAAATAGCAGATGTTGGCCAGGAAATGAAGAACTCAGAACTCTCATGCACTGTTGGTAGAAATGTAAAATGGCACAGCCATTGTGGAAAACAGTATGGTGGTTCCCTCAAAAAAAACAAAAATAGAATTACCCTATAATCTAGGAATTCCACTCTTGGGTATTGCAGGAATACCCAAGAGAATTGAAAGCAGGGTCTCAAGGAAGTATTTGTCCACCTCTGTTCATAGCAGAATTATCCATGATAGCCAAGAGATGGAAACAACCCAAGTGTCTGTTGACAGATGAATAAATAAGATAAATAAATAAGCAAAATAGGGTCCATCCATACAATGGACCATGATTCAGCCTTAAAAAGGAAGGCCATTCTGACACCTGCTACAATGTAGATAGACCTTGAGGGCATGGGCTCGGTGAAATAAGCCAGACACAAAAAGACAAATGTTGTAGGGTGACACTCAGAAGAGGTACTTGGAGTAGTCAAAATTATACAGACAGAAAGTAGAACGGCGGATGCCAGGAACTGAGGGGAGAGGAAAATGGGGAGTTATGATTCAATGGGTACAGAGTTTCCAGCTTACAAGTGTATGGGGAATGGATAGTAGTGAGGGTTGCACAACAATGAAAATGCATTTAAAATCCCTGAACTGTATACTTAAAAATGGTTAAAATGGTAAATGTTATTATGTGTATTTTACCACAATAAAAATGTTTAATAATATACTTATGTAACTTGACTGAGTGCCAAGCGTCTTGCCGTCCATATGTTCATTCATTGGTCTCCCTCCACCCTCAACTCATCCATTTCTTCAACCGTCCAATAACGCTCCCGCACCCCATGCCAGCCAGCCTTTCACGAGTCCATTCATTCATCTCTATATTCATCCATGGGTCCATCCATCCACCCAACCACCAAAGATCAGTCCCTGAGAACTTGCCATGTACCTAGTTTTGAAGAATCAGAACGTGAAAAGCAGTGGTGGAAAAAAAGAATCAAAATCATGAGACTCCAAGCTCCTAGGGTTGGGAGCTAGAAAAGATGCCTGGGTTCCCAGGGGTACTCCAAGAATGGGAGAACACCTCCTTAGCCTCAGCTCAATTTCTCATATTGGTTTTCCTGAAAATTCTAACACAGGTAGGCTCTATCAACCTCCTGAGTTCCCTGAACCTAGGATGTCCTCACCTTTCATGATCCTGATACGAAACAGGTGGAGAGAAAAAGAGAAACCCCAGAGCAATCAGGGGATTCTGCCTGAGAAGTCATGATAGGCTCCAAGAAAGAATAGACATTGAGAGCATGACATCCTATGACTAACCTTCATGAGGGCATGTATATATGTCTTTGTCTACCACTGTATCTCTGGTGCCAAGTATTGTGCTTGTAGACAGTAAGTAGTAAATAAACACTGTTGAATGAATGAATGAACGAACAGATGAATGAAAAGAGGATTTTGGGGGCGCCCAGGTGGCTCAGTGGGTTAAGCCTCTGCCTTCGGCTCAGGTCATGATCCCAGGGTCCTGGGATCGAGCCCCGCATCTGGCTCTCTGCTCAGCAGGGAGCCTGCTTCCTCCTCTCTCTCTCTGCCTGCCTCTCTCTGCCTGCTTGTGACCTCTGTCTGTCAAATAAATAAATAAAATCTTAAAAAAAAAAAAAGAAAACAGGACTTTGTTCACAGAAAATATTTGGCCCTCCTAAAATAAGACAAAATCAGAGAGGGAGACAAACCATAAGAGATTCTTGATCATAGGAAACAAGCCGAGGGTTGCTGGAGGGGAGGTGGACGGGGGATGGGGTAACTGGGTGATGGGCATTAAGGAGGGCACTTGATGTAATGAGAAATGGGTGTTACATGCAACTGATGATCACTAAACTTACCTCTATCTCAGAAAGAAAGAAAGAAGGAAAGAAAGAAAGAAAGAAAGAAAGAAAGAAAGAAAGAAAGAAAGAAAGAAAGAAAAGGAGGGAGAGAGAGAGAAAGGGAGGGAGGGAGGAAGGGAGAAAGGAAACAAATATTTGGCTCTCCTTTTAACTGCCAGTTGAAAACTGTGAAACCTACCACATTTCCCTTTTTGCTCTGGCCACCAAGAAACTTAGCACTCAGTTTTAAGATAAACTGTAATAGCCTTCTTGATTGGGAAAGCAGTTTTTCTTCTCCAGTGTTATTATTTGAATTTAGTCTTTTGCTCTGTGCTAACGATGTCTGGGCTTAGTGTCTGTGGCTGCATAAGGTCATTCAGATCACATATAAAAGAGAACTGAGGCATAAACCATCAAAAAACAAAATTCCTCAGAACCCTGACCATGATTCTAAGTCCACATTTCCCAAAGTATGTTGTCAGGAACCCCAGTGCCAAGGGTTCTCTGCCAAAAGAAAAAAGAAAAATATAATGCATGTGAGAAATACTGCATATTTTATTCCCTATGTAAGAACAATTAAAGGCTCTGAGAAGTCCTGCAAAAAAAAGAAAACCCACATATTTACCCTTGTTTGATTTAAAGGTTCTCAAATTTTTTTACCCACAAAATATTTACTTCACATAATACCTTGGGATGCATGTTTATTCACTCATTCGTACAACAGAGTGCCAGGTCTTACAATGGCTACTAGAGCAGTAGAAGAAAATCAAGCAGCCCCCCTGCCTTCACAAAGCCCGCAGTCTCTTGGTAAAGGTGAGTGAGATGATAATGGAAAATATAGGCTCAGAGAGGGTCTGTTATCTGCCCAAGTCACACAGTAATTTAGTGGCAGAACAAGGATTTGAACCCAATCTAATGTGTGGGTCCATTCTGTTTACAGCTCTGAGGAGCTGCTATGTCTGGCAATCATGGCTGGGCTTGGAGAAAGAGGCCTTGTGGAGCTCTGCAGTCACCTGAGTGGCCAAGAAGTCCTAGTCACCAGAGGGACTCCTGTGCCAGTGCCTGAACCCTCTCTGAGAAATCCTGGTTCCTGGGGGAACTCCAGCACGAAGACCTAAGACCCCCTCTGAAGCCCAACAGGTCTGGGGCCACCTGCCCACCTGCTGGTGCTTGCTGCAGTGGAGGGCAGCCCCACACTGGCCCATGTCACATGGGCTAGAGAAGCATCTGCAGTGTGTGGACCCTGGTCCACAGGAGCCAGGTGGGGAGCAGCCCTGGGTTCGCACCTGGCTACTACTCACACCTGGGCTTTGTTCTTGGCAGCCAGAGGAACTAACACATCCTTGTTCAGGAGGCCAAGTTCACTGACCCCTTCCAGATATCGGAGGCCACCACACCTTCTAGCAGGAATGTATTATCCTGCTTACGGAGAAGAAAACCAAGGCTCAGGAGCTTACATAGCTGGCCTGGGGTTACTCAGCAATTTCACACATAAGCCTGGCATTCCCTCCCATCCTTTCCTCCCAACAAGGTGAGGGCCACCACCGACTCCAGCCCCAGAGCCACTACTGACACCCCTGGCATCCTCCTCTCCTGGCCCCATTCATGCCACCTCCCACCAATTCCCCATCCACATGTGCATGCTCCCTCTCCATGCTCTCCACAGCCCTGGCTGCTGGCCAAGCATTTCCTAGACCACCTGTCCCCCCACTCACCTCCACCCTGGTCTCTCCAAATCTACCAACAGCCCAGAGGACTCTTTTCAAACCCTACTTATCCTCAGCTTGGAAATCTCTGGGGTGTGCTTATGAAAGTATCAGCATCTTGAACTCTTGAAAACAGTGCTCACGTGTACCTTGGTTCACCCCCTTCTCCACCCTGGGGCCAGGGAGTACACAGAGGAAGACGCTGCATGAATGTTTTTTGGAATGAACTGATGAATGTATGAGTGAGTATCTGAATAAATTAATGAGTAAAATGCAAGTGAATGAAAAAGTAAGCAGATGAAGTAATGCTCGAGGGTCAGGGGCCTTGAGTGGGGTACAGTAACCCTGATCAAATCCTCTCTACCCGCTAAAGGGTTGGGCCTGGACCTCCCGCTGCCCAGAAAGCTCATCTGAGCCCCAACCAAGACAAACCCTTAGACAGGCTCTCACTCAGAGTGCCTTGTCCCACCCATCACAGCATCCTCCTGCTGCCCACCTGGCCCTGTCCAGGGGACCCCAGATGGTGTCCTGACCACCGTTCCAACTTCAAGGATGTTGGCAAGAGCCCAGGAGTTGATATGCATTGTGGAGCACATCCTAGGGCCCTGGGGCCAGCATCCAAAGGCACCATCCTGGCTCAGGGAGAGAGTGTGGAAGAGAAGGGACCAAATGAGCTAGAAAGGGAGGGGACAAGCACAGGGGTCCTCTAAGACTAAGTCAAAACCAGCAGATGGCCAAAGAAGGCAGCAAGGGCTGGCGGTCAGGTAGAGGAGGGGAGGGGGGCTCTTGCGCCAAGCCAATGAAGTAGACGAGGGCTAGTCTCACTGTGCAGCTCCCTTCCTGAGTCCCCCCTCCCTGTGGCTTGGCCTGAGCCCCCCCTAACCACGACCCCCCACCTCCACAGGAACCCAAATGGAGATGGGGCAGTAGATAGCTCAGTTGCCTGAATTTATTTAGAGAAGAGGCAGTGAGGGCTGGGCTGGGCCTTCCTGTGGTCACCGAGGAAGCACTTAATGGAAAGCAGTAAGTCAGGGGCACTCCTATGCAGAAGCCCACAGCAGCGGCAAATAAGGAAACAGGAAAATGGTCTCCCCCAGAGACGGCCCTGGCCAGTTCCACCCCAGCCCCATCAGCCTCCACAGCCTCCCTGACCGTTGGCCATCAAAGCTCTACTTGGTTTTCTGGAGTGACAGGGAGCTCATTCGCTGCAAGTCAAGGCACTGCTGGGCTGCATGAACTCTCACAAACAAGGTTTTCCTGGAATGGAGCTAATACCCACCTTCAGCAGCCCTTTCCTTTTTAGAATTCATCCCCTCTGTTCGTGAAAAACTCCTCCCTTTGGCCCCTAAATGCTCTGAGAAGTTGATGGGTTGATGCTCACATCCCCCCAGCCCCTACTCCAGTCTGCTTTCCTCAAAGGAAAGCAGCTATGTCTGTTCAGTACCTGCTACATGCCAGACACAAACAGTGTCTCACTTTGCACTTATCAGCACTCAGAGAACAAAGTTTGGTCATCACCCTCATTTGACAGATGAAAAGACTGAGACTCTGAGAAGTCAAGTGACTGACCTGAGTCATCATGGCCAAGAATGCAGGTACAGTGGGCTCTGGAGCTCACAACTTTCTAACACACCAGGTTAAACCTTCCCCGCTTTCCCCACTCCTTCCACCAAAGACACAGTTTTGAGTTCATTTAGTACCTCTGACCAGTGCCCACAGAGGAAAAAAGGACCCAGAGAACCACACAGCGAACAATGGGACAGGGCTGAGACGAGCACCCAGGCTGCTGGGATGATGCAATGGATGGACCGAGTTAAGACCTTAAGCTTGTTTGAACTGGGTTCAAATCCTCCTTCCTAGCTAAATGTGTTTGGGCACATCAATTCACCTCTACGAGCTCCCAGTGCCTCCTCTAAAATGAAGATAATAGTGGTACCTACTTCATTGGTTGTGTAAAGAATAAGTGAGATCCTGGGTGTTAAAAGCCGGTACGTAATAATAGTAAATGAGCCACATGGCTACTTTTTATTCGATGGTGGTGGTGGTGCTTTTGTATTAGAGCCCTCTTCCACTAGGGCTTCTGCTGAGGTGCTCCCATCATTATTTATGTTGAAAATACCTGTGAGAACCCTCAGAGACCACTCAACACACTGATCAGTTTACAGATAACAAAAGTGGACTTCCTTTCAACATGGCGGACCAAGTACACACTGAAACCTTCCCATTCCTCCTCAAACACTTAGAAATGACAGGAAAATACTAACTTGAATGAGAGAAAAAAGAAGTGCCCTGTGACAAGGGTATGCCCACCCGTATAGGTACAGGGCCCCTAATATTTGAGATCAAAAGCACACATTCTCAAGAGACTCAGACCAATGAGAAATATCCCAAAGAGTTGAGGAATTCATGAAGTTCCCACAAAGTCTCCAACTGGGAGAATTTACATCAGAGGAAATAGAAATCATTGGCACAATCTGAAAGGAGTTTTGCAATGAATAGATTGAGGGACTTGAAAAGATAAATGATGGTAGCACCTGAGTGGCTCAGTGGGTTGAGCCTCTGCCTTCAGCTCAGGTCATGATCTCAGGGTCCTGGGATCGAGCCCCGCATCGGGCTCCCTGCTCAGCGGGGAACCTGCTTCCTCCTCTCTCTCTGCCTGCCTCTCTGCCTACTTGTGATCTCTCTCTCTCTCTCTCTCTCTGTCAATTAAATAAATAAAATCTTTAAAAAAAAATAAAGGATGGAATAATAGCCATAAAACAAGAGCAGGGGTTATGAAACAAAAACAGGTAGATTTTTTTAAAGAATCTCTCAGAGCTCAGATATGAAAAATATAGTTGTTAGAAAACATAAGAAATGAGTTGTCTACCAGAAAGGGAAACCAAGACCAAGAACTGGTAATGGGGATTTTATTGGCAGTGATGGACCCAGAACATGGAGCCCAGATTTTAGAAGACCAGAACTAAAGTCAAACTCAGGAGCTGACCCTTGGGGCCAGTTGTGAAAACCCTCTTCAAAGGTGTCCTGTGATTCCTCCCTCTCCCCACCTTGTTTTTTTTTCCTTTTTCCCCTGTATTTTAATGTCACTGCTGAGCTGGACTCCATAGTTCCTCCCTAACAAAGAACAGAACTTTCCTCCCCTGACTAGTCAGGTGGGACAATGAGTATGGAGAAATGGCCAGAGTTCTCCTCCAAAATTAGAATTGAATTAAACAGAATCTGAATGTTAAGGAAAAGAGTTGACTGAGTAAAACTGAGAGAAATAGCCAATACTGGCCATGGGATGCTGGACAGATGGCTTAACGTCTCTGAGCCTCAGGTTCCTTGACTATAAAATGGGCTCAAGGGCCCAGGTCACATGCAGATGTTCTGAGAATTAAATAGAAAGTTGTACATACAAGACACCTGGCATATCCAAGGGGTCTTACAAGGAACATCTCCCTGGAGTTCTGCAACACTTTTTTGAGCCCATAGAAACCTCACATGAGGACAAATCTCCAGTCACTTGAGCCACAAACAGAGGAAAGAAACTTAAAACTTTGAAAGGACAAAAAAAAAAAAAAGGTGAGAAAAAAAGATGAATCAAAGGAGAGAGGGTAGGCTGACTTACAAATCCCCCACCTACGTGGTCAGAGGGCAGCCCACAAGCTTTCCCTTTGCTCTGTGCTATCAGGGGAACTAAAAATGACCACAAACTCTCCAGTGGGTGTAAGACTTCTTAATACTCACAGGCAAGAGATGACATTTGTGTGGTCAATGCACATCTGGAAAAAGTGTTCACCCCCTTCCCTGACAAGAGACTCATTTGTTTTCATCTACACAATGAGATACCAGTTTTTTTCTGGCTGAAATAGACAAAGATTTAAAAATAATAAAACCTAATGCTAGCAAGGATGCAGTGAGATGGGCACTTGTGTACCTAGAGGGTGGAGGTGTAAACTGCTTCCTGGCAAAGCAATTAAGCAAAATGAAACAAAGTTAGACTCACACCCTGTTTGAGGAATGACGATAACACTTCTCTCCCACCTGGATCATTGTTCCAGCCATCTCATTAATCTGGCCTCAGGAGCCCCTGTGTCCCTCCTCAAACACACCATTCCAGTCTCTTTTGTTTCCTAAAGAGATGTTCTCTCACCTCCACATGCTGTCCCTTCTGTCTTGAAGATTCTTCCACTTCTCTCACCTTCCCCAACCAAATCTTACTCATTCTTCAGGATTGGGTGTAGATGTTACCTCCTACAGCAAGCCCACCTAACTGACCTCTCTCAGCTAGACCAGGAGCCTCTTCTGGGCTTCTAGCATCCTGTGGGTTTCCTCCATCAATACAGTGATCACTCTGGGTCTGTGTGCCCCCATCCACAGATCTCCAAAATAGGTACTTGATAAATAACAGGAATGAAATATTTGAAGAAGAGGGTGTGCTCTGTGTGGTCCCAGAAGGTTGAGCCAGGACCACAGATTAGGGGAATAGAGAGGCATCTCTATCTATGGAGTAAGGGTCTGAAATTTTCTAGAGGTGCCTGGGTGGCTTAGTTGGTTAGGTGTCCAACTCAAGTCATGATCTCGGGGCCATGAGATTGAGCTCCACATCAGTCTCCATGCTGAACATGGAACCTGCTTAGGATTTTCTCTCTCTCCATCTCCGCCCCATCCCCCCTACTTGTGAGCTCTTTTGTTCTCTCTCTCTCAAAATACTAATACTAATACTAATGAATTTCCTAGGAATCCCAGCTCAATAACCCAGCAGAAGCCACCTCGTGAAGTAATGAGCTGCCCATCACAGGAGGTGTGCAAGCAGGTGGTTGGAAACCACTTCTCTTGCTCTGGCTTCTCCACTCCTCTCTGTACAGATTCAGGGGGCCAGGGATGAAGAAGATGCCCTCCTCCCCAAGTTGTTCTACGTGGCTTTCCTCTGACTCAGAAGACTGCCCAGTGAGGTCTGTGGACCCACAGAGGCTGTTCCCACGGAGCTGGTACAGCCCAGCCCATTCCTCAGAAAGGCCACAGAGTCCCAAGAGGCTACGCTCTCACGGGGCTGGGGGAGCCTGATGGAGGCTTCGGGCCCTCTCACTCTGAGAAAACCCCTGCCTCATAAAAGCCCCAGTGAAACCGACCTCTAAAACCGAGAACCCTCTGTGGGAACTCAGATTTCAAGGGGAAAATGCAAGGCACTCTGGGACTGCGGCAGGCCCTACCCCTCCCCTTGGCCCCCTCCCCGGGCCCATGGAGAGGAAGCCGTTGGTACCTCTGTGCCCAACCCACAAGCCCAGCTAGAGTCCCAGATCCCAGTTCAGACTGATAGGCAGGAAGGGGGTGGGGCAGGCGACAGGTTGTCCGCCATCCGGGCTGTGATAATGACACACTGCAAGACCTTAGACAGGGGCCAGATGCTCTCCCAGCTTCAGTCTTTTCACTGTCAAATGGGTACAAGATTGGTGCCTGGGTCAGTAAGGAGCCCAGGTACATGCTTAGTCCCAAAACATAGCAGGTGTTTTGTTCTTGAATTCCCTGAGCTAATGGAAACTGACCTCCTGAAACTGACCGGGAAAAAAATTCATCTCTGAGAACCTTAAGTCCTCAGCTCCTGGCCACAAACACCCCTCAGGCTCCACCTCCCCCTCTACCCAGCCCAAACCAGGACAACCCCCAAATGAGAAGAGCCTCAGATCCTTGGGGGCCCAGGCAGACTGGGGCCCAACTGCCTGGTGGACATTTGAGGCCCCCTAACCAGCCTGGGGGTGGTGTCACCAGGAAGGAGTAAGGGCATCTGGCACCAATCACCACCCACGCCCAGGAAAACAGTTCAGAGGTGTCCCTATCCAGCCAAGTCCAGGACCCAGCCAGGCCCTATTCCCACTCAGGCCCTGGGTCTCTCTTCCAGGGACCTGAGTCCCCAAAGCGTCTCCTCTCTGCATTCCCAACACTCCAGATACGGTCCTGCTTCCCGGCTTTTGCACAGGCTGTTCCCACCCCCTGGAATGCTGTTCCTCCCGATACTCACATATGATTGGTCCCTCCCTCACCATCTCCAGGTCCCTCCTCCTTGGCAAGGTCTGTCCTGACCCCAAGGCTGAATTACCACCCACACACACAGCCCTCCATTGTCTCTCCTTATCCTGCTTAGTGTTCATTCAGGGCTCTTACCGCCCCCTTACTTTTTAGAGACTGACTGATTGGTTTGCTTAATGTCTGTCTCTGCCACTAGAACGCCAGCCCCTGAGGGCAGGGACAGCCCCTCTCCGTGTCCCCCGTGCCTAGAACAGCACCTGACACACAGTAGGTGCTTAATAACTATTTGTTGAGTGAACAAATGAATAAATGAATGTGAACAATGTCAATTCTCACAACTTTCCTGGAAGGCAGGCTCACCCCCTTTTGCCACAGAGGCTCAGGGAGGTCCCACGGCTGACCACCCAGCTGGTCACAGTTGGGCTTAGAACCTGGGCAGCTGGGCCCCAGGGCCCACCCTCTGAAGACCTGAGATACAGCCAGGTCCTAAAGGCACCTGGACAGCAGGACACAGCTCACGGCTCCAGATTCAGTGCCCAGGGAGCCCCAGGGCCTCGGGCTTCTTTCCGTGAAATAGGCCCAGGGAACTGAGAGAAAGAGCTTCCGGCTGTGGGAGCCCTGCCCTCCACCCCAGGGGTGGCTGTTCCTCCTCCGTCCCCCGGAAATGCACTTAAAGAAACGTCCCACTTTCCATGCCCCCACCCCACTCCTGGAATAGACCACAGTTCCCAGAGCAATGCAGGACCTGGACCCCGTGACTTCTTTGGGGTCCTGAAACATCCAGTGGCCTCACCCAAGCCTCTTCTGGGTCCCCAGCTCTGCCTGTGCCAAGCACTTTACAGACACTATATACCAGAAGGATCTTTTCACCACATAGATTATGCCACTTTCCCGCCCAAAACCCTCAGCAGATCAAGACCATGCTCCTTTGCCCGACCCATGGAGCCCCCCACCCCGCACAGTTCCCACAGGGCTGGTCCCCTCTGTGCTCCAACCACTGGGACTCATCACAGGGCCCTTGTACCTACAGACCTGCTGCTTGGACCACTCTTCCTCCCCTCCCCTGGGTTCCTCATTCTCATCCCCTGATTTCAACTCCTCTGAGAAGCCCTCCAGAACTCCCCAGGTGCCCTTACTCTGCACTTACTGATCATCAGGTGTTTCCACTTCTGAGCATTTATTAACCAAGAAATTTTACATTCACTCATGTAACTCAATGACTAACATCTCTCTTTCTCTAATGAGGCCAAGACCTGTGTTTCTCCTCCCCAGTATAGCTCCATGCCAGGGCCTGACACGTAGTAGATGCTCAATAAATATTTGAACTAATGATTGTGTTGGATCCATATCACCCGCAGTATCCCATTCTACAGGTGAGGAGACTGAGGCCAGCTCCCAACTCCTGTTCTGCACTGCCTGTCCCCGATGTCCCCCAACCAGCCTCCTACCCCACCTCCAGCTCTAGGGCACTGGTTCGGATGTTTGTCAATGTTTGAGGACACACTCGGTTGTCACGGCAAGGGGGGCAGATTACTGGCATCTAGTGGGTAAAGCCCAGGGATGCTGCCCACACATCCAGTGCCTGGGACAAAGGATTACCCAGCGTGTGGTGGAGAAACCCTGCTTTAGGAGATGTGCCCACATCCTAGCCCGATTGATAAAGACCAGCTTGGCCTGGTCCCGGGGGACCCTGTAATCAGAATCCGTGGGTGTGGTGACACGATAGATTTCACCTGGGTCCAGCTGCCCCTGTTTCAGCCATTAAAAAAAAAAAAAGGCACCATCAAAAGACACTAACCACAAAGCGAAAAGGTGACCAACAGAATGGAAGAAAATATCAGCAAATCATAGATCTCATAAGGGATTAATATCCAGAATATATAAAAAATACCTACAGCTCAGCAATAACGACCAAAAAAAAAAAAAACCTTAATTAAAATTGAGCAAAGGGCTTGAACAGACATTTCTCCAAAGAAGATATCTAATCGGCCAATAAACCCGTGACAAGACGTTCAATATCACTCATCACTCGGGAGGACAGCCGGTCCTCGGACAGTGCGGGTTTGGACTGTACAGGCCCCCTCGCACGCAGGTTCCTTCATAAACACCATCCAGGACTGTCAGTGCATTTTCTCTTCCCTGTGACTTCCTTAACAACACTGTCTTCTCTCTGGCTGACCTCACTGTCAGAAAACAGCCCACGATCCATGTAGACACACAAAATAGTCTTTCATCGACTGTTCACGTCCTCATGAAGGCTGCCGGTCAACAGCAGGCTGGTCGTAGGTTTTGGAAAGCCAAAGGTGATGTGCGGATTTTTGACTTGCAGGGGTTTGTGCCCCCGATTCCCGTGTTCAAGCATCAACAGTACAATGAGACACAGCCTCACACACATGAGGACACTGCTATCAAAAAAAGGAAAAACAAAACAAAAGCAAAAACAAAACCAAACCAGAAAATCAACAATGCTGGTGAGCATGTGGTAAAACTGGAATCTTCACACACTGTTGGCGGAAATATAAAATGGCCAGACCTTCCCTATGAAAAACAGGGTGGGGATTCCTCAAAAACTTAAAAATGAAACTACCATATGATCCCGTAGTTCCATTTGTGGGTCTACACCCCAGAGAACTGAAAACAAGGACTCCAAGAGGTGTGGGCACACCCATGTTCAGAGCAGAATGATTCACAGCAACTACAACATGGAAGCAGCCATAGCAGCCACCAGGACATGAACAGATCAACACAATGTGCTCCATCTACACAATGGAACATTCGGCCTAAAAAGGAGGGCCGTTCTGACACCTGCTACAACACAGATGGGCCTTGAGGACCTTTGGCTCAGTGAAATAAGCTGGTCACGAAAAGACAAATGCTGTATAAACCCGCTGACATGAGGTCCCCAATGTGGAGACATGGACAGAAGGTAGATGGTGGGCGCCAGGGGCTGGGGGTTTGGGGGGCTGGGAGTTAGGATTTAAGGGGGACAGAGATTCAGTTTGGAAAGGTGAGAAAGTTCTGGAGACGGATGCTGGTGACAGTTGCACAACATTATGGATGTATTTAATACCCATGGGCTGTATACCTCAAAATGGTTAGGTTGGCAAATTGTATGTTATGTATAATTTTACCAAAGTGGAAAAAAAGAAGAAAACACTGTGCAAGTGGCCATGTCTGAAGCATGGGCTGGCGTGCCTACAGAACCCAAGACACGTCCAGCCCTCCAGGGCCCCCGCCTCCCATAGGGTAAAAGCCCAAGTCCTCCCCAAAACCCAAAAGGTCCTACACAACCTGCCCCATTCCCTCCCTGCCCTCCTGCCTTCCTGTCTCCCCCCTCTTCACTCCACTTGGGCCACAAGGGCCTCCTTATTCTTCCTCCAACACACCTGACCCAGTATTACCCCAGGGCCTTTGCACAGGGCGTGCTCTCCCATTTCAATATCTGCATGGCCGGTCCCCTCTGTCAATGCCCATCAGCCTCTATGCAGGACTGAGTTTTGCAGTCACCCAACCCCTCCACATCACACTTGAAGTTTGGGGAGCAAGGCCTGACCTAGACAGTGGGTAGTCTCTGAGACACTGGGGTGTCTCACCTGCTCTTCCCATCTGAGCATGGCCCCGAGGCCCCCAGACACCTGCTGCCACCAGATGGTGGGCACAAAGCAAGTGTTCAATAAACACATGAGTAAAAGTGCATTATGGAGGGACAGAGAAGAGAGACAGAGAAGAAGAGAAAGAGATACAGAAAGAAACAGAAAAGGCAGGAAGGGCAGACAGGGAAAGAAAGAGAGAGGCCAGCAGAGAGAGAGAGAGAGCAGATTGCCCCTAACCCACGAACAGCAGCCCCCCCACACACACAACAGACTCCAGCAGACAGCAGCCAGAGGTCTGTAACAACCACTGTCTGCAGCAAATGCTCACTCCCATCCTCAGGGCCCCTGGGACCTCACAGCACTTACACTAGACCCCAACAACCCCCAAATCTTTACCTCCAGTTCACCCCACAATAGTCAGGCCCCACAACACACAGACCCTGAGGACAAACACGCAAGGTCTGCACAGCAGCTGGACCCATCTAACCACCACATCCCGGAACACTGTGGGACCCCCCCCTCCCGTGACAAACCCAGCCCTCCCCTACAGACAGACCCCTAGACGACCACACCGCAGCAGACCCTCCCAGGTCCCCACAGACCCTATTCTGAGACCTCAGCCTTCCAGCCAGTGCCCCCCACACACACACACCCCAGTGGGTGTAGTCACCCATAACGACTGGCACTATCAGGGCCGTTTGGGGTTCCAGAAAGCCTGAGCTTGTCACCCCTAAGTGCTGACCAGGCAACAGCAGCTGTCCTCAGCCTCCTGATGTAGGGGACGGGGCCGGGTATGGACCCAACACCCAAAGAAGGAGCAGAGAGGAGGGCGGGAGCCAGGAGAGAAGGCAGCAGAGCTGGGGTGCACAGGGAAGGTGGGCTTTGCAGGCAGGGGGCCGCAGAGAGAAGGCAGTTGCTGGAGGCCCCCCAAAATAGATGCAGGCATTGGGGGCCGAAGCCAGATGCTCCCACCCGTCGCTGTGTGAAGACTGACCCTGGCCGCCACCCCGCTGCCCAGCCCTTCCTGTCCCATCCCCAGGGCCACACCGGGTCTCCCTCAGGGCGGGGGGGGGGGGGTCCGAGGAGACAGAGCCCAAGAGGGGAGAGGACAGGCCCTTCCGAGTCAGACAGAGGTCTGTTCTCCCTCGCCCAACCCCGAGCTCTGGGGCTTGGATGAGGCCACAGAGATGTGACAGACAGAGACAAAGAGACACACAGGTAGGGAGACACATAGAGAGAATTCCAAAGAGAGCCAGAGACTCTGAGACACAGGGAGAGACACACAGACAGAGAGCTGGGGCAGGAAAGCTGGAGGGAGCAGAAAAGACTCAGAGACAGCATGAGAGCTACAAGGACGGGAGACGGGCGGGGGAGGGGGCGGAGGTCTGGGTGAGGGTCCCCGAGGGTCCCCTGGAGCCCTGGCTGTCGGGCAGCCCAGGCGGGCCTCTACCTGCACACGGGGCTCACTTCCCAGATCGCTGTTTCCCCAGTAAGTCCTGCGTGAGCCACGAGCCGCCACACATCAGCTGCGCGGGGCCTCCAGACGCCTCCGCGGTGGAGGGAGTCACCAGCGCTTCCGTAGAAGCGACACCCCGGCCCCCAGTCTGTAGCTCGTGGCTTTCCCTGCAGAGCTGTCCCCCCACCACACACACACCTGATGTCTGCCCGGGGAGCAGGTGCTGTGGGCTGGCTCCAACTCAGGGGGGTCACTGGGGTGCAAACAGCCCCAGCAGGAGGGCTTCAAGGGAGGCGGACCTGCTGGCCTCACCACCGGGGGCCCAGCAAGGGCGGGGGGGTGGGGGGGCCGGTCTGGATGGCCAAAGCTGGAACATCTCATTCCATCCCACTAAAGCCCTTCCAGAAAGATCAGAGGAGCAAAAGGAAGGGTCCCTTTCTCCCCTTCCCCGTGAGGATGCTCTCCCGCTCAGACGCCTTCTGTAGCTCCTCGTCGCCTTTCAGATTTTCCAATTCCTTGCCCTGGACATACCCTCTCTTCCCAGCCCACCCAGCAGAGGAAACAAGCCCAGAGCATTTTGGAATGTGCCCACAGGGGAAAGTGAGGCCCAGTCCTTAACTGCAGTATGAGTTTTCTGAGTGGACATCAGGAAATGAGGATGGAAGGTATTCCAGGCAGAGGGAACAGCACATGCAAAGGCTCGGAGGTCAGGACCGCAAGGATGTGCTCGGGCGGATCCTGGGAGAGATGGTCGGAGTTGCTTGGAGGAGAGCCCTCGCACTTGGCCCCTGGACGTGAACAGCCTGCAGGGGCAGGATGAGGGACTGGAGGTGAGGAGGAGCCCCAGGCACGCCCCATGTGCTGTGCCCCCACCGGCATCCCACCCCTTCCCCGGCCGGATTTGAGGAAGATTCACGCGGAGATGGGATTGAGCAGGCCTTGATTTGGGGACAGCGGCACCTGGTGGGCACGGCCTGGAACTGCACCTTCCTTCGTGGGTTCATTCTGCGAACGTACTGCAAGCCCGGGGCCCATTCCCGGGGTATCTGACACCCAGATGGGGTCATCTTTTAACTCCCCCTTCCCGTAAAATAAACTCACCTTCAGCAAGAATCATGAAATGAAAATATTATAATATCCACAAAATAAATACAGATGGTGAAAATTTAGTGTCCAGTAGAAAAATACTTTACGTAAAAAGCGGCCAGTAACTAAGTGAATTTTAGCAAAACAGCAAACAGTAGTTTGGGAAGCCACTAAGTCGTGCCCCTGATGTACCATTTTACTTTCTTGATTCATTCATTAGCGTTAAAACAAAGAACAATTTTTAAAAAAATAAGTTTTCTACACTTTACCTTAGAATTTTGTCAATTACACCTCAATAAAGCTGAAAAATTAAACAAATAAAAAAACTAAATTTCCCTTTTTAAGACATCACTCAACCTCAGCACTATAGGGGCGCCTGGGTGGCTCAGTGGGTTAAGCCTCTGCCTTCGGCTCAGGTCATGATCCCAGGGTCCTGGGATCGAGCCCCACATCGGGCTCTCTGCTCAGCGGGGAGCCTGCTTCCCCCTCCCCCTCTGCCTGCCTCTCTGCCTGCTTGTGATCTCTGTCTGTCAAATAAATAAATAAAATCTTTTAAAAAAAAAACTCAGCACTATAGTTCATGTACGAAATAATATTTACACTTACTTGCCAATGAAAAATATTGTGTCTCATGGTTTGCAATCCTTCACTGTTTTAATAAACATGAATAAAATCTCCAAGTGGTCACAGAAAAATACAAAGTTGTTGTTGTTATTTGCTGCCTGCGTGATTACTAAGTGTTCTGCACTGTTCTAATCACTTTACAAATAATAACCTTTATTCTCCACCCAAACCTGTGAGGCAGGTACTATTATGACCCCATCTTACAGAGGAGGAAAATGAGACACAGGGGCATCAAGATAATGGCTCAAGGTCACACAGCTTTGGAAGGGATGGACCAAGATATGAGCCTGCAGGGCATGTGTTCTTGGCGTTTGGGCTTTATTGTCCTAGACTGAAGTCAGGAGGAGGGTGGCCAGGGACCACTGCCCCGAGGACATGGGACATGACCCGGTTAACCAGGAAGAAGAGGAGATGGGGATTTCAGGCAGAGGGAACAGGGGGTGGGGGGGGGAAGTTGGGGTAAATTCAGTGATTTGGAGGAACAGAGAGGAAGCCTGTGGGGCTGCAGCTGAGTAAAGTGGGGACAGCAGAGGCTGAAATAAGGAAGAGAACGCAGCAGGGGCTGCGTCGCGTGGAGCCTCGGGGACCCACTAAGGCTCTGCCCAAGGAAGGAATGACTCTGATTTCCATTCTCCAGCGGTGAACCCTCTAGCATCACCCGGAATCAGTCAAGGCGCCTTTGGGTATAAGTGACAGGAGCGAGAGGCTGGATCTCACACAGGATGAGGGGTCCAGACATCCTGGCTCTGCCACCCCAGCTATGCGGCCTTGGGAGCGTTGTGTTCCCCTTTCTCTGCTTTGGTTTCCTCATCTGTGCAATGGGGATAATAACAGGGCTTCACTCAGAGGGTTGCTGGGAGAGTTAAATAGGTTAACACATATCGAGAGGTTAGAATAAGGATGGATGGAGTAAGGGTTACATAATGTCACGCAGCATTGTCTTCATCTTCATCTTCACGATAAAGATGAAAGTCTGATGGCTGCAGGTGAGGTTTGATCCAGGTGCTCACATGATATCCTCAAGGCTCTGGTGTCTTCCCCTCCGCTATCCCAGGCTGCCTAGGCCTTATGTCCTGATTTCACGCAGCAGTTAAAGCCCCATTCCCAGCCCTGAGGTCCACAACATGGTCACTGTCATTTCTCTCATCCTCAAACCACACTGTCTAGGGCCAGATTGAGGGTTCTCTTCCGTTTGACCCAAAGAAGGGAAGAAAGGCAGGAGGGGGAGGGACCTGAGGCCCCAGAATCCCCAGCAAGTCTCCTTGCCTCTCATTGGCTCTGAGGGGGTTACATGCCCACTCTTGAGCCAATCGCTGTGGCCAGAAAGATGTGGTAGTGGCCTGGAGCTGATGGTCAGAAAAGAAATTCAGGGTCCGAGCTCTACTTCACCTGCCCTGACGGGTTCTGTGCTGGAGTCCTGGAGAGTCTCCCAACTTGACTCAGTTTCCCCACTCTGTTCCAGCCCCCACACTTCACATCAGGTTGATTCCAGAGCAGAGAGGTGGGGGAACCAGCCTCACCCTCCCTGGGGGGTCACTTTTGGGCATTTATTCTCGATACCCCCCAATGACCCACCCCCCTTTCCCGGTTTCCACCCTCATCCTTCCTGCCCCCGGGGGAGCAATGAGGCAGCTCACACAAGACAGAAGCTGAGTTTATTTTGGCGTTGAGAACTTTCGTCTGGGGGTTGTAGAGTCTTCTTTCAGTGGTCAGAGGAAGGAGGTTCGTCAGGGTAAGGAACATGCCCTCAGCCCCAGAGGGGCCGGAAAACACCAGGGCAGGACCAGGCGACACAGTCTGTGTGAGTCTACGAGGACCTATCCTCTCCCGGTCTTCCTCCATCCACATCCCTCCTCCCCCAGGCAGAGAGGACAGAAGGGGGGATGCGAAGGTTACTTTCGTGCCCACTCGGCTAGGCTAAAGTACTGGGTCGTTCCAACACTAATCTAAGAGCTGCTGCGAAGGCATTTTGTAAATGTGGTTCCCATCTTCAGCCTTGCCTTGAAGCGAAGCAGATTCCTTTCACTATGTGAGTGGGCCTCATCCAATCAGTTGAAGGCCTTAGGAACCAAAACTGGTTTCCCTGAGAAGGAGGAACTCTGCCTCGAGACTGCAGCATGAATTCCTGCGGGAGTTTCCAGCCTGCCCTGCAAATTTCAGACTTGCCAGTCCCCACAATTGCTTCAGCCAATTGCTCAAAATAAATCTTGTTTTATATATATATATATATATATATATATATATATATATATACGTATATATATGTATATATGTATACACACACACACACACATATGCTATTGGTTCTGCCTCCCTGGAGAGCCCTGACTGATAGAGAGACCATCCCCCTTACCACTGCCATGCTTGGGAGAGAGGAGGAGGTGACCCCAGCCAACCTGAAGGCCCTGGGTGTCAAGGGGAGGCGGAGAAGTTAAAGCTGGGGCATGAAGGTCTCCAGCCCCAGGCAGGCAGAAGCTCAGACACTCTTATTCTTGGCCTCCTGTCCAAGCCCCTTGGGCTCCTTGGTCTCACTGACCAAATAGTACCCCTCTACCATCAGGAAGTCTGAGTGATCCCCCCACCTGTGGAGGGCAAGACAGTCAAGTCAGGCCACTGTCCACACCCCCAGAACCCAACCACAGGCAGGGTGTCAGCAAACACAGCCCATAGGGGGTATGAGGTACTGGGTGACAAAGGGACTCTTAGGTGTGAAAGCACTGGGCGTTGCTTTGTCAACCTAGCAGAAGTACAGCTGTTGACACAGATGGTGGGGTGTTGGCTGGTGAGGACTGGGGAACAGAACTCACCAGTGTCAGGGCAACACCCACGGTGGCGGGGGTGGGGGGGTGCCACTGAGCACTGGACCCAAGCACACACATGGAGGGCTGGGTGCGGGTCTGCCCTGTCCCGTGTCTGGTGGAAGCTCGGCGAGCTTGGCCAGGGGGGAGCTGGGCGATTAAAGAAACAGGCTGTGGATCTCCGTGAACCATGAGGGGTGTTGGAGGCAGACCCCCTGGGTATTGGGGTGTGCCGGGTGTTTTCTGATTGTGGCTGGTTGGCAGATGCTGGACAAGGGGCGTACAGTCCATCAGGGTATCCCTTTGTTAAACCATTTTGGTATTTGGCTGCCAGACCTCAATGGCGGCCAGTACGTGGGCCACGAAAGGGAGCAGGTGTTGGAACACCTGCACGTCACGTGACTAGGGACAGCGCAGCGGCCTGTTTGGGGGAGCACATCGCCTGTTGCCTGAGAGAAGTTGGGGTGCTGACAGCAGTTGGGACACTCACGTGTTGGGTTTTGACCAGCCAGAGGTGGGGTGTCTGCAGGCACTGAGTGTTGGGGTGCTTCAGTATTGGCCTGAGTAACGAGGTATGGGCACTGACTGATGGGAAAGTGGGGTCTGAGATGCTAGAACATTCTCCTCTGCCCCGAGTGTTGGCACCACGTGTTGGACAACGGGATGCTGACTTGTCCAAGTACCGCGGGGTCCACACATTGGATGCCAGCTCTTGGGGGCCCGAGATCACAGACGCTGGCACACAAAGGTTCTGGAAGTGCCCGCCCATAGTTTGGGTGTGTGGGTCTTGGCCCAGCGGAGAGCTGCAGAGTTGAGCATGGACGTAAGAACGGATCGGGCACTGGGGAGAGCAGCCTTGGACCTCCCACCCCAGGTCCGGGAGTGGATTCAGCAAGCCCCTTTCCCCAATGTGTAGACCCAGCAGCTGCCCATGAATGTGAGTGTTTGGGGCAGACACCCTTACCTACCCTTCCCACCCAGCCCTCGCCAGCCTGTAGGGCATCCAGCCATGAAGGAAACCTCACCTATGGTGACTCAAGAAGTCCAAATGCCACAAAGGCTGGAGAATGGGGGACAGTTAACGCACTCTGGTGCACACCAATGGACCAGCCCATCTCCACCTCTCCAGGGATGGGGAGTGTGGCTAGGATGGGACACAGGTGCACCTGTGTCAGCACGCAGTGCCTGGGAGAGGCCAGAATGACCTTGGCATTGCCTGGATGACAAGCAGGACACTTGGGGCTGCTAGGAGAGTAAATCCTAAATGTTTTCCCTCAAATGTTACGGTGGTAATCATGGAAATCATTCCGCAACATACACGTGTCTCAGAGCTTCCCACCGTACACCTTAAACTTACACAACTTTAGAGGTCAATGATTTCAAAGCTGGGGGGATAAAGAATGGGCACAGATTAAATTCAGGGGGGAAATGTAAATGCATAAGTGTTGCTGGTGGGTTAAATAAACCGAACCATCCATCCAAAAAATATTTTTAATAAAAAAATAAATTGGAGGCACCTGAGTACCTCAGTGGGTTGAGCTTCCAACTCCTGATTTCAGATCAGGTCATGATCTCAGGGTCCTGGGATCGAGACCTGCCTTGGCTCTGTACTCAGTGCAGAGTCTGCCCAGAATTTTTTTTCTCTCTCTCTCTGCCCCTCCCCCCACTCACTCGTTCACACACTCTCCCTTTCTGCCTCTCTCTCAAAATAAACAAAGAAGTAAAAATCTTTTTAAAATAATAATAATAGAACTGAGGGTTGCCGGGAGGAGGAGGATAGGGAGAGTGTGGTGGGGTTATGGACATTGGGGAAGGTATATGCTATGGTGAGTGCTGTGAAGTGTAAACCTGGAAATTCACAGACCTGTACCCCTGGGGATAATAATGCATTATATGTTAATAAAAAATTAATAATAATAATAATAATAATAATAGAAGCGCCTGGATGGCTCAGTTGTTAAGCAGCTGAGCCTTTGGCTCAGGTCATGATCCCAGAGTCCTGGGATCGAGCCCTCCCATCTGGCTCCCTGCTCGGCGGGAAGCCTGCTTCTCCCTCCCCCACTCCCCCTGCTTGTGTTCCCTCTCTCACTGTGTCTCTCTGTCAAATACATGAATTAAATCTTCAAATAATAATAATAACGATTTCTTACTCCCAGAATCACCTACTTACCTAGTGTGAAGAAATCCCAGCTAAGATACTGGGAAGCAGTGCCCGAGTCCCTTTTGGAGAAACGGATGATAAGATTTCTGGGTACTGCTTTAGTGTTCACTCTGATTGACAAAATGGGATCTTATGATTAATTACCGAGGATGCAACTTAAACATTCACTGTGATGCAGCCCAGTGCTTAGCAAGAGAATACCAGTTTCAGGTGCTTTCCCGAACTATGACAGTAAGGGATAGACCACGTTCTGATATTGAAACAATTTTGTGTCGGGATGAGGATCTTTTCCAACACCTCTAAGTATTTGCGATAGACTTTTCCCCCTTCGATGTGTCCCCTGCTACAGCTGCTACAGGAATGTTTAATGGTCACGACGATGGCACTGTTAACAATCGTTGGCAGAGGTTACTTTTGATGTTTGGAGAAAAAAAAAAAAAAACTAAATGCACTGACTAGCTTGACACAGTTTATAGCTTGGAACTATTTGAGCGTTTGGAAGAATGAGAGAAATCTGACTGGGGAATTATTAAGACCAAGTTGAAACTTTTTTTAAAAATCACCTTATGCCACGATTCCCATACTGACACCTGTTTACATCCTAGGTGATCCCTGGCGACGTCTCAAAGGTCGTGTGACGCGGCTGTTTTCATCGGCTCCGTTCAAGACACATCCATTCTTCACTCGCTCAGGCCAGGAGCACAGCGGGACCCTCAGCTCCGAGCCAGAATCAACCCACTTTTCTCCTCCTCAATCCCCCCTGGCTCATCCTATCACCGCCGACCCAGACCAATCCTGGTCCTGGGGCCCCCCTTGCCCCCGCAGTCTGTCCTCCCCGCATCGGCCACCAGAGGGCGCCCGTGAGCGCCAGCGCCAGGTCCGCAGCCCTCCAGGGCTCCCACTTTTTCAGAGTTAAAAACCCAAATTCTTTTTCCTCCTTCCTTCCTCCCTTCTTCTCTTCCTTTCTTTTTTTGAGGGATTTTTTTTTTCGGATTTTTTAAATTTTGTTCAGTTAGCCACTGTAGAGCACTTCATTGATGTAGTATTCAATGAAAACCCAAATTCTAACCCCTTCCCCGTCTCCCTCTCTCCCCTTCACTCACTCTGCTCCAGCCACGTGGGCCTCCTCGTTGTTCCTCCAGCTTCCAGGCACAGCACTGCCCCCACGGCCTTTGCACGGGCTGTTCCCATGCCTGGACCCCTGTTCCCCCAGAGATCAGCAGGCTCCCTCCGTCACCTCCTTCATAACTCCTCAAACATCAACTCCTCAGAAAGGGCCTCCTCTGACCCCCGAGCTACATAACCACATCCCTCCTCTGATTCATTCTCTCTCCTTCTTATCTTGCTCTGTGTCAATTCAGGGCCCTGATCACTATCTCCCACCTTATTACTTACTGATTTGGGTAGTGTTTGTCTCTGCCATTATAATGCCAGCCCTTGGGGGCGCCTGGGTGGCTCAGCGGGTTAAGCCTCTGCCTTCGGCCCAGGTCATGATCTCGGGATCCTGGGATCGAGCCCCGCATCGGGCTCTCTGCTTGGCAGGAAGCCTGCTTCCTCCTCTCTCTCTGCCTGCCTCTCTGCCTACTTGTGATCTCTCTCTGTGTGTCAAATAAATAATAAATAATCTTTAAAAAAAAAAAAAAATGCCAGCCCTTGGAGGGCAGGGACGGCTCCTCTCTGTGTCTCCAATGTCTCGAACAGACCCAGTTGCCTGGGATCAGACCCCACCTTCACCCCTGCCCGCCAGGTAGGACCTCCAGCAAGTTTCTCATGTCCCGTGGGGATCCTTCCAGTCAATGAGCTCACACAGTGCTGGGCTTGCAAAGTGACTGGCACACGTCTACACCAGGTGTCCTTTCCATGCATCAGCATTTACCCAAACTGTGTGTGTCCACAGGCAGGCCTGCGCCTGGATGCCTACACACCTGAGTGTCTACCTACAGGCAGGGCATACACACAGAAGCGAATCAAGTCAACCACCACAGGCCAGGCCGAGTCCCCTCTTCCTCTCCATGCAGACCCAGTGCCCAAGGACCCCACTCCAGTCCTGGCTCAGGACTGAGGTTGGGGAGTGGATCTTCCCTCTGAGTTGAGGCTGTCCATCCATCTCTGAAGCGAAAGGTCAGGGGCCAACAGAGCCCCAGCTGAGGGGACCCCCTGTGGCCGCCACGACACCCACAGTCTTTGGAGGACTCTAAGGGATGGCCCTGGGAGGGGGCCCTCTTCAGCTCCACAGAGGACCACTCGCTTCCATCCCAGTGCCTGTGGGGTCAGGTTCAATCTCCCAGCCACCCAGTTCCATCCCGGAGCCCCCACCTCTGAGATGCCCGCCTGACCCATGGGGACCAGTGTAGAGTCTGAGAAGAGCCAGGAGCCCGAGAGGAGCAGTCCTGGAGGAGGCAAAAGGGACAGGGACTGGTGTGGGGAACAGGGTCTCCCTCACCCAGCCCCCGGTTACTCACATGAATTGGCCAAGGCACCATCATCAGGCAGGCCTCTGCCTTCTGGGAGCAGGAGAGTCCGGACAGGGGCTCCTCCCCTCCCAGCACAGCACGCCCCTCACCCAGCGCTGGACAGACGAGACAGTGGGCAGCGTGGCCCCTCGGGAATCCACTCCATGCCCACCTGGTCCTGACCGATGAGCTTTCCCCCATCGATCAGGGGCAGCACAGGCATGTCCTGCTCTTTCTGGGTGGAGGAATAAGGGAGGGGACGTCAACCCTGCAGCCACCTGGGCCCCCTCCTGTGGTGCCCCCCTTCTGGGCCTCAGTTTCTCAAGCACGGCTGTGGGTTCCACACCCCAGAACCAAGCAGCAGGGACTGTGGGAGGCAGGGGGCCCCCATCCAGCCTCCAGACCTCCAAGTAACAGGTGGAGAAAAAGGGGGGGGAGGGGACAAGGGAATGACAGTGCTCCCAGGCAAACATTCGTTTGTCCACGGGGGTCACTGGCCATCCACGGCAGGCCCTGAGCCACTCACAGAGGGGCACACCGCTTCCATTGGGCAGGCTCGAAACTATTCTCTTGGAGAAAGGGAGAGAGTCGTTTCCATACCGTCAGTGTCTTGTGACCATTTGTGACCATTCTACAGGTCAGAAGTCCCTCCCAGGGCTCGCCAGGCTGGAGAGGTGTCTAGGGGCTGTGCTCCTTTCCGGGGGCTCCAGGGAAGGATCTGTTTCCTTGCTCATTAGGGTTGTTGGCAAATTTCAGTTCCTTATAGTTGCGGGGACTCGGGTCTCATTTCCTTGCTGACTGTCACCGGAGAGCCATTCCCAGTTTTTAGAAACACCTGCATTTCTTGGCTCATGACCCCTTCCTCAGCATCAAAGCCCACAGCGGCTGGCCAAATCCCTGTCACCCTTCAAATCTCCTCCCCTCCCCTTCTTCCATGTCACTTCTGTCCCAGCTGGGGAGAGTTCTCCAATTTTAAAGGTCCAGGCGGTTCGACTAAGCCCACCCAGATGACTCAGGATCACCCCCTCATCCCAGAATGCAGACCTGTGATCACAGGTACAGAATTCCTTTGGCCATGAACATGGAGGGGAACATATTCAAGTTTCCGGGGAGTCCGTGCACAGTTTGGGTTTTTTTCTGGCTGCCACACACACATGGAAACCACAAAGGGAGACAGGGCCCATGGCTAGCTCACAGGGGACCTCCATGCAAATCAGAACCAGTCACCTTGTCATTGTGGTCTACTTTGAATTCATCAGCGCAGACTGACTTGAACGAGACCCTTGACCACCCTCTGCTGGAAAGTAGTCAAAATAAATGTACAAATTCACCCCGTCTCAGATGCGAAGGAAGGCCCTCAAAGACGGGGCCCTGGGGCAAAGAAAATCTGGACCCTCGCCCAAAACACACACACGGGCAGACTTAGAGACGCACGCGCCTATTGCCTCCCATCCCGCAGTGAAACCAGTGGCCGTCTCCCACCAGAGAGTTTTGTTTTGAGTCATTGGTGCCAGGGTGAAGTCTAGGGTTCAGGGAAGATGTCCAGCAGAGGAAGGAGGACAGCTCACCCTGGGAGGGGAGTCTGGGGGCCTTGTGGACAGCTGGCCACAGTCACTGAGGGGTCGCACTCAGGGTTCCAGACGGCTGGTGGACGGTAGACAACAGGAAGTAACCACTTAGAGGCCCACAATCGCAGAATGCAAAACCTCTGACAGCCTTTGGGCTCTGCCTGTAAACGTTCATCCTCTGCCCTAATATCCACCAACGGTTAGCCACATCCCAGGCACTGTATGAAGGCTAATGGGAGACAAGACAGGTATGAGCCCGTCTTGCCAGTGGGCCCTATCTTAAGCCAAAGGACAGAGAAATATCACCAAAATTGCCGTGACGGGGGACAAGAGGTTGGCCGTCACCATCCCATCCATCCCTAGACAGCATTTCCACTGAGAACAGGACAGGGAAGGACTACATTTCCCAGGCTCGCCCACCATCATCTGCTCGAACCTTAAGAAGGTGAAAGGTGAGAGCCCCACACCAAAGAAATGCAAGTGTCCCGTACAGAAGAGCTCACTTTCCCTCACTAGACCAGTGGGCTAGCCTGGAGGTCATAGTCTCTGATTACAAGTTCTCTTCTTTTGAGAAGTAGAAACACCCATTAGGGTCAAAACTCTCCAGGTTTTAAGCTGATAACTCAATACCCAGCCACTCGCCAGCAAACAGGTATGGGGCACTGTGAGAAAAAAAAAAGAAGAAGAAAAAGAAGAAAAAAAAAAAAAAACAGCCATGACATTTGGCAGCTCCTCCATCAAGCTATAGATTCTGATTTTCTGCTTCCTGAATCTGAGCTTGACCATGTGACTTGCTTTGGCCAATGAAACATGCAAACATGCCACGGGGGGGGGGGGGGGGGGGGGCGGAGGTTGAGAGAGGCTCCGATGCAGGCTTGCACTCTCTGCTTTTCCAGGCAACTCTGCAATCGCCGTGGGGACGAGCCGGAGCTCACCTGCTAGAGAGGCCACGCGGCAGAGAACATGACGCCGCAGCCAAGAACCTGCTGACTGCCAGGCAAGTGCGTGAGGCCTCCAGGACCATGCAGCCCCCGCTGACCCCCCCAGCCAGCCGCAGTCCCCCGAGGGAACACAGGCACGTCCAGCCGAAGAACCACGCAGCAGAGCCCAAGTGGGCCAACCCACAGACTCAGGTGTTCCTAAATGCTTATTGCTTTAAGCTACTACATTCCAGGTGATTTGTTGCCCAGCTAAGGTGAACTGATACAATGTTCAAACACAGTCTTTTTAGAAGAAGATACACCCCCTCATCAAAGAACAGCCACGAGGTCCCCAACTATAACCACCCGGACAGACACCGGTGCACTCAGTGCCACAAGGTCTACTTTACTTGCCACAAAAGCACTAGGTGGCAAGAATTCTTTGGTTCAAACTTCCACATAAGCTAGAAGTACAGGCTAAGGAATCCACCTGTGCCTCCACTTAGGAAAAAAAAAAACTATTATTGGGACACCTGGGTGGTTCACCCAGTTGAGTGTTCCACTCTTGATTTCAGCTTGGGTTGTGATCTCAGGGTCACGGGATCAAGCCCCACCTCGGGCTCCGCACTCAGCCTGGAGTCTTGCTCGGGGTTCTGGCTCTCCCTCTCCTTCTGCCTCTCCCCCCACTGTCCCTTTCTCACCAAAACAAAGAAATAAATCTTTCAAAATATATATTATTGGGGCACCTGGGTGGCTTGGGGGGTTGGGCCTCTACCTTCGGGTCAAGTCATGATCTCAGGGTCCTGGGATCGAGCCCCGCATTGGGCTCTCTGCTCAGCAGGGAGCCTGCTTCCCTTCCTCTCTCTCTGCCTACTTGTGATCTCTCTCTGTGTCAAATAAATAAATAAAATCTTTTAAAAAAATAAAAATATATATTATTAGCTCGATTTTGCAGATGGGGAAACTGAGGCACGGGTCGATCTCACCTCTTGCTGGTAAGGGGTAGAGCCAGGGTTTGCATCCAGTTCAGACTCCATGGTCAGTTGCCATGTTGGACTGATGCCAAGCCCCGTCACTTCCTGCGTGACTCTGAGCAAGGCGCTATGCTCTTGGGACTTTTTCCTCTCACATCAAACAAGAGACCCAGAGTGAAATCAGAGATGCTCAGCCTGTACCAGGCTACCGTACGGGGCTACCGTACCGGGCTACCATACCGGGCTACCATGGGCCCGTACCACTGGCCAAAAAATCATCTGGGGAAATATATTTGGGGGGGGGGGGCAGGCACTGAGTCAGAGGTGGTCTGTAGATTTGGTTAGATTGCCCAACGAGTCTGTGATCCAGGACAGGTGAAGACATACCAGACCATTCGGTTT
This sequence comes from Martes martes, assembly GCF_963455335.1. Classification (NCBI taxonomy): domain Eukaryota; kingdom Metazoa; phylum Chordata; class Mammalia; order Carnivora; family Mustelidae; genus Martes; species Martes martes. Next base: position 212,358,934 of record NC_137888.1, on the reverse strand, counting down.
TGAAAGCGCATTCCGAGGGTCAAGCTGCTCTTCAAGTCCACACCAAATGCGACGATTACAATTACGCGAAACCAAGCGAGCCCCACAGAGAACAGGCCAGGGTATGACTCAGCCCACGTCATAGCCACAGTGAATTGTGGTCACGGTGAAACCGGACCCTGATCTCAACTCCAGGCTTGAGCAGAACGCACCTTTCCGACACCCCCTGCAGCCCGGTCTTGGAACCAGACCGGTTCTGGGCTTTTCCCAGCATGTCGTGACCTGCCCGGGGAGGGTCGCCTCCCCCCTGCCCCGTGAGAGATCCTACTGATTCAGCTTTGACCCCTGAGCCCTGACTAGCCACACCCCGAAAGAGCAGTCAGGGGTTATTACAGGAACCGCCAGAAGCAACTACAGCAGATTCCGTCTGGAGCAACCCTGGCCTAATTTTCCAGGAGTCTGGCTCATCATCATAACTGTTTCTGGTCTCGAAGTTTCCCTGGAGGGAAGCGTCACTGTCTTTCACAACTGCTCACCACCAGCCCCGCTGTCGGTTCTGCGTCAGCTCCTATCTCCCCCTGCCTCGACTTCCTGCAACCAACCCTGGTTCTCCCACCTGCCTCCAAGTCTTCAAGCCACCCTGATGTCAAAAACACCTACGGCTGCACCCAGGCATGGCCCTGGGTGTCTGAGATGCCCCTTCATATGACAACCCAGTTCACTTTCAGCTGGTCATAAACTCTGCAGGGACGGACAAGAGGCACGCAAACTTTTCCTTTGCACGGTGGAATTTTTTGCCAAGCAACGTCTTACAGAAGCTCATCGCGGAAGCTCAGACCACATTAAAACAGCCAGGACAGCAGAATCTTAGGGAGGACGTAGCACCTTGCATAGGACGTGCAGGCGGTGGGGTGCATGGGCGAGGATGCCGTGTGGGTGGTCTGGAGGAATCGGGAACACAGGACAGTTTCTCCAAAGGGCAGGCCCAGCTAGGTGAGTGAGAGCAAGGGTTCATCGGGCAGCAGCTCAGGCCAAGAAGGAACCATGGGAACAGAGGCCCTGGGAATTTGCAGACATCTCGGGGAGGGCACTGGGCTTCCCGCAGGTCGTGGGAGAGAGGCAGGCGCCAAATCTCGGAGGCCCGAGTGACCCCAGCTGACATCTGGATAACATCTGTTATACAAAAGAGCCTGTCCAAGCCAGAAAGCAGTAACCCCAGCAGGGCTTTCAAACACCCAGCAGAGTTTTTTAAATAGCTTTAGAGAGACTCTTTCGCAACAACAGCCGCCCCGCTAGCAGCCACCCCGCTCAGCTGTAGTTCGGACACACCCCAAGACCCACATGTCTACCACACATAATAATAACCTACTATGTAATGTATGTTTAGTAAGCCCCAGACACTGTATTATCACTTTACGCATATTAATTCGTATAATTCCTATAACAAATCCTTGGGGTAAATGCTATTATAATCCCCATGAAAGCCAGAGGGAGCTGCCTCCACGCCTTTCCGTGGGGAACCGCCAAGCCCCACCCCACAGCTTATAAGGCCCTGCAGCCCTGGCCCAGTCACCTCCCTGCCCTCACCTCCCTCTCTCCCCCTAGCTCACTGTGCTCCAGCCCCACACACCTCCTCAGGCCTCCTCCCCGTGCCTCCATCAAGCCAGGCCTGACCCTGCCCCAGGACCTTTGCACAGGCTGATGCTCTTCCTCCACTGAAGTCCTCACTCCTCACTTCATAGGACTCTATCCAAGTGTCACCTTCCCGGGAAGGCCTCTCAGTCTAAAATTTCCCATGTACACACACACCACACTTAACACCGTGTGACATATTGTGTACTCAATTCTTTATTTATTGTTGGCCTGGCTCACCAGAGCCAGGATCTGCGACTTTTGCTCACTGCTGCAGCCTCCAAGGCCTGGGCTAGTGCCTAGCACACTGTAGATGCTCAGTAAATATTTGGTGGATGAATGCATCCACAAGGGACAAGCACACCGGGGCAGGAAAAAACTGGGCAACTCATCCAAGGCACAGGGTCTTAAGTGGCAGAAGCCAGACTCCCAGCCGGCACATCCTGACTCTGCAGTCTTTCCAACCACCATGCTCCTTTCCCCTGAACACATCGGGGGACAAACGCACACAGAGACTAGCCACTGGGACACGGGCACACAGTCGTTCGTAAACGCATGCAACCCCCGGCAGCCAGGAGGAGGGGCACAGACTCACCCCAGGCACACACAATCCCTCCACTGCACACACAGCCCCCAAGCTCCTGGCCCCAGCCCTCCCCTCCCAAGGCCCCCAGACCCCAGGCAGGAACCAGGCCTTGGTCTGCACCCGGGCTGTTGTAGTACCAGGGTATCCGCTCGAGGGCCCAGGGGTCTGGGCTGATGATGGTCAGGTCCAGCGCAGAGCCCTGGGGAAGGAAGGTTGGGGAGAGTCGATGGCGTGGCCAAGGGCGCAACGACGCGAAGCTCCTCCCCGTCTCCCGGCTCTCAATCTCCCTAGGGTGCGTGGCGCCAGCTGTTGGGGACAGTCCCCGCCGTCTCTGTGACCCTTCCCCCACCCCGGGGGACCTGCACCCCAGCCCGAGCCCGCGCTTCTCCAGCTTCCAGGTACCGCGCACCGCGGCACGGCTCAGGCTGCAGAAGAACGCAGCCTCCCCTCACCGCGCACCCCCCTTGGCCTCCCATCTCACTTGAGCCCCGGGAGTCCTCAGGCTCCGCCCTCAGCCCGAGCCCCGCCCACTCCCGGCCTTCCTCAGCTCCCCGGGCGGGTGCAGCAGCACCAAGGCATCGCCCGGGCTGTGGGAGGGGACCCCCAACCCTGGAGCCCAAGCCTCCTAGGCCTCCTGGAAGGCGGGGTCCCCCGTCTCCTGGGAGGGCGCGCTACGGCCCCTCCGCCGCCTCGCCCCGCCCCCCACGCCCGCCCAGGCCCCGCCCTCCGGACCCGCCTCCTCTCGGGCTTTCTAGTACCAGGCACGTGGTGGCTCACGACCTCGTGCCCACTGGCGAAGACGCCGGGTTCCCCGGGGCCATCAGGGTCCCTGGCGCCCCTGTAGGTCTCTTCTGCCCCTCAGCCTCTCTGCCACCCTCCCAGCCCCCCGCCCCAACCCAGACCTCTCCCTCGGCCGGCCTCCCAGGAAACTGGGGTGCACGCCTTGCGCCGGGTGCTGGCACGGTCCCGTGGCTGGAGAAGCCGGCCGGTGCCGCCGAGCGGGCGCTCCACGGGGAAGCGCTGGGAGCGCACGCGCTGCAAGCCCGAGACCACCTCCCCGCCCCGCGCCTGGAGGGCCTGGATCTCTGGGGAAGGGCAGGCGGGCCTTACCTGCCGGCTCCGGCGCTTCTGGGCCTCCAGATGCGGAGGAGGAAGTAGAGCAGGTGCGAACCCCGCGTCCCCGCCGCCTTCCTGCGCACAGTCTGAGCCTCAGTGGTCCCTGAGGGGAGAGTGGAGGCTTTGGGGTACGTGAAGCCCTCCGTTCCCCCTCCTGAGCCCCGTCCATCTGGAGCAGAAGTAGCAGAGCTGAACGGGCAGGGGGTGGAGAGCCTGCTTTAAGCCCGAGTGGATTTGGAGAAGAGCCTCAGTCTGCTGGACTCAGACCCGGGACTCACAAGCTCCCCTCGGACTTTTTGGAGAGCTTGTACGGAGCTCCCAGACACCCGTGCTGGTCCCCACTCCCCAGTACCTGAAACCGTCTGTCTCCTGCACAGACACTTGTTGAACCAAGTTAGAGAAGACGGGCGTCTATGGCTGGGACGGTCACCTCCTTGAGGAGGCGGCTTGTGGGCTCAGATCCGGAGGAGGGAGGAGCTGGCGTTCACACAGCCAGGGGAGAGCGGACCAGGCAGAGAGCAGTCCTTGCCCACCAGTGGGATTTGCTCTCCACAGCCTTCTTCACCCCTCAGCCTTAGAAATTCCCTCTCATCCTGAAAACCTCTTCCTTGCCCCACTGCTCCCCCACGATGGCCAGGTTTCTAGAAACCATGAGCTGAACTGAATGTCCGTCAACAGCGGGTTGGAGTGAGACATGACACTGAGGGCTGCAATGGAAACAGGCCCACATCTACTCACGGGAGAGCAAGAGGAAACTTGTAGGATCCCACTTGAGGGCGAGGTGATCAAACACACTTGGCCACCCAAGTAGATACCTGGCAAGATAGCTAACTGAAAACCGCCTACCTCCTGCTTTCTGGGGATCGTGTTGATGTTCTCTGTCTTGATCTAGACAGACAGACCTAGACAGAGTTACACAGGTGTCTCAAAATACAGGGAGCGGACACCGAAGACGTGTCTGTTTCTAGCAGGGAGATTTCACCCCCTCCCCAATAACAAAGAAACAGAAAATCTTGAGCTCTAGGTAGCAGTGTTGCATACTGATTTGTTTGGGGGTGACTGATACTGGTGGAAAACACCACTGACAGGCAGGTAGAAGGAGAGGGGGAGGGAGGGATGGCTGGAGAGATTCGTGATAACGTGAATACAGCAACGCGCTCGCGGGAGAATCTAAGGGTGGGCAGGCCGGTGCACAATTCTTCCCATTCCTCTGTATGTTTGAAAGTTGTTGTCATGTTGAGACCATTCGTGTCCCCACATTAGCCCCCCATTATTTGTCTACTAGGGTGAGCCCAGCGGGGTCCCCCTTGGTGCAGATCTGTGTTGAGAATGGGTCCTTCGAGATCTTTCTTTGCTGTTCAATGGGAGTATGAGGAAGCTTTCGTAGACTGAGGTGGACTCTGGTCCCCTGGGTGCACAGGGACCTGGGGAGGGTGGGGGGCTGGACCGGGGGGAGGGGGGGCGGGGAAGAGAAGGAATTGGAATTAGATGAGGTTTGGGTCAGACTGGCTAAAAGAAGAACCAGAATCTTCATTCTAACCAGATCCACAAATTTAAAAAAAAAAAAAAAAATGGGCAAAGGACCTGAACACACACTTCTCCAAAGATCTACAAACAGCCATCATGCAAAAATGCTCAACATCACTAGTCCTGAGAGTGCAAATCAAAAGCTCAGTGGGATAGCGCTTCACACCCACTAGGATGGCTGGAGCCCAAAAGTCAGATGACAGGTGTTGGCAAGGATATGGAGAAGTCATAACCCTCCTACACTGCGGATGGGCATGCAAAGTGGTGCGCTCTGTTTGCAGGTGCCCCGAACCTGTTTGGCAGTGTCAAAATGTTCAACATAGAGTTGCCATATGACCTGGAAATTCCGCTCCTAGGTAGCTACCAAAAAGATCTGAAAACGGGTATTAAAAAAAAAAAAAATACTTGTACATGAATGTTCACAGCAGCACTATTCACAGCAGCCAAAGGTAGAAACAAGACAGGGGCCATCAACGGATGAATGGACAAAGTGTGTTACATACATACAATAGAATACTACCCAACCATGAAAAGAAGGTACTGATACACATTACAACACGTTGATAACCGTTGAAATGTTGTGCCTGGTGAAAGAAGCCTGCCCCAGAAGGTCACATGTCCTGTGATTCCATTTACATCAAAATAGGCCGATCTATAGGGATGGAAAGGCTAGAGCTAGGGGGCAGGGAATAGAAGGCAGTTATTAGCAAGCACAGGGTTTCTCTTTATGGAGGTGAAAATACTCTAAAATTAGATAGTGGCAACGGTTGCACAACTGTGTGAATTGTGCACTTGAAATGGGTGAATTATGTGGTGTGCAAATTATATTCCAAAGCTCTGTGTGTGTGTGTGTATGTGAGAGAGAGAGAGAGAGAGAGAGAGAGGTGGGAGGGGAGGGATATTCATCCAAAAGAAATGAAAACTCTATGCTCATACAAAAACCTGCACACAGATGTTTACAGCTGTTGTACTGATAATTTCCAAATTTTGGAAACAACTCAAATGCCCCTCAACAAATGAGCTGGTAAGAGGTGGTAGAACCACCCTAACCTTAAGAGCTAAAACTACAAGACCCTTAAAACATTAGGGGAAATCTTCATGACATTGAACTTGGCAAGGATTTCATGCATTCCACATCAAAAGCACAGTCAACAAAAGACAAAATAGATAAAATGGACTTTATCAGATTAAGAATTTTTGCATCAAAAAGACACTATTAAAGGGGCACCTGGGTGGCTCAGTCCCTTAAGTGATCAACTCTTGGTTTCAAGCTCAGGTCATTATCTCAGGGTCCTGAAATCGAGCCCATGTCGGTCTCTGCATTCAGCAGAGAGTCTGCTTGTCCCTCTCCCTCTCCCTCTGCCCATCTCCCTGCACATGCACTCTCACTCTCTCTCTCTCTCTCTCTCTCTCTCTCTCTGAATATAAATAAATAAAATCTTTACAAAAGGGGTGGGGAGAAAGAAAGAAAGCAAAGAGAGAGGAGCCTGGCTAGGTCAGTCGGTGGAGCATGTGACTCTTGATCTCAGGTGGTGAGCTCAAGTCCTGCATAGAGCTGACTTAGAATAAGTTAATCAGGGCCCCTGGGTAGCTCAGTCCGCTAAGCAGCCCTTGCTTTTGGCTCAGGTCATGGTCTCAAGATTGTGAGATTGAGCCCTGCATCAGGCTCAGTCCGCTTAAGATTCTCTCTCTCTCTCCCTCGGCCCCTACTTGTGTGCTCTAAAATAAATACATAAATCTTTAAAGAAAAAAGAAAAAAGGAGGAAACCTGGGTGGCTCAGTCGGTTAAGGGCCTTCCTTTGGCTCAGGTCATGATCCCAGAGTCCTGGGATTGAGCCCCGCATCGGGTTCTCTGCTCAACAAGGAGCCTGCTTCTCCCTCTCCCTCTGCCTGCCGCTCCCCCTGCTTGTGCGCTCGCTCTCTCTCTCTCTCTGTCTCTCTCTCTCTGACAAGTAAATAAATAAAGTCTGAAAAGAAAGAAAGAAAGGGGGGAAGGAAGGAAGGAAGGAAGGAGAAAAAAGACAACTTATAGAATGGGAGAAAATATTTGCAAATCATGTGTCTGATAAGGGATTAATATCCAGAATATATAATAAACTATAATTCAACAGCAACGAAATCCATCCAAAACTTGACCAAAGACTTGAATTTGTCCAAAGAAGATGTGCACATGGCCAATGAGCACATGAAAAGATGCACAACGTTGTAAATCGTTAAGGAAATGCAAACCCAAACCACTTCACATCTATTATGAGAGCTATTTAAAAAAAAAAACAAAAAACAAAAAAACAAAAAAAAGGAACCTGCCAGGTGTTGGTGAGGATGTGCAGAAACCAGAGCCCGGCCCGAGGCAGATGGGAAGGTGAAACCGAACAGCTGTTGTAGAGAACAGCCGGGCAGTTCTGCCCAACACTGCGATGGGAGCTACCATACGACTCGGCCACTCCACGCCCGGGGATCTACCCGAAGGGGACTTTTGTACACGACAGGTAGTCCAAGAGGTATCTGTACGCGGTTGTTCACGGCACACCCTTCACAAAAAGGTGGCAACAACTCCGTGTCCACTGACGGGTGAACGGATACAAGAAATGTGGTCTGTCCGTACAAGGAGATGTTTGCTACCCAGCCTCAAAACGAGTGACACTCCAGGGGCGCCTGGGGGGCTCCGTCAGTTAAGCATCCGACTCGTGATTTCGGCTCAGGTCACCATCTCTCGGATCACGGGCTCGAGCCCCGCATCAGGCTCTGTGCTCAGTGAGGAGCTGGCTTGTCCCTCTCCCTCCGCTCCTCCCCCTCCTCTCTTTCTCTCTCAAATAAATAAATAAAAACCTTTGGGGGGAGAGAGAAAAGAGTAACACGCTGATGCACGCTATGACATGGACGAACCTTGAAAATATGCAAAGTGAAAGAAGCCAGACAGGTTCCGGAAGGACCCGTCCCACTGGACCCCGCTCCCACGAGGTTCCCAGAGGAGTCCCGTCCACAGAGACCGAGAGGAGATGGAGGGAGCTGGGGGTTAGGAGAGGGGGTTGGGGACTCAGGGCTTCATGGGGACAGAGTTTCTATTTGGGAAGATGAACAAGTTCAGGAGACGGACGGTGGCCATGGGTGCACAACATTGTGAATTACTCAATGTCACTTAAGAGCCATACACTTAAGAATGGTTGGGGGGGGGGCACCTGGGTGGCTCGGTCAGTTAAACATCTGCCTTCAGCTCAGGTCAGCATCCCGGGGTCCTGGGATCGAGCCCCGCATTGGGCTCCCTGCTCAGTGAGGAGTCTGCTTCTCCCCCTGCTTGTGCTCTCTCTCTCTCCAATGGGTGAATAAAATCTTTTTTAAAAAATGGTTAAAAGGGGTTGCCTGGGTGACTCAGTGGGTTAAAGCCTCTGCCTTCGTCTCAGGTCATGATCCCAGGGTCCTGGGATTGAGCCCCACATCGGGCTCTCTGCTCAGCGGGGAGCCTGCTTCCTCCTCTCTCTCTGCCTGCCTCTCTGCCTACTTGTGATCTCTGTCAAATAAATAAATAAAATCTTTTTTTAAAAATGGTTAAAATGGGGGCACCTGGGTGGCTCAGTGGGTTAAACCGCTGCCTTCAGCTCAGGTCGTGATCTCAGGGTCCTGGGATCGAGTCCTGCATCGGGCTCGCTGCTCAGCAGGGAGCCTGCTTCCCTCTCTCTCTCTGCCTGCCTCTCTGCTACTTGTGATCTCTCTCTGTCAAATAAACAAATAAAATCTTTATTTAAAAAACGGTTAAAATGTAAGTTTTGTGTTTTGTAATTCTACCACGATCGAAAGCAGAACAAGAACCTGCCATGGCTCCCTCTTGCCTACCTCCCTGAAGCCACTACCCTCCTCTGCTCCCTCACCAGCCAGCCTGGGCTCGGCACCTTCCTCCTGGCACAACTCCGCCCTTCGGTCACACTATCCCCTCCCCTGGGTGCACCATCTCCACTCCTGTCCCCCCAAATCCACCAGCCCTGCCCTGCAGACTGGTAGAGCTGCTCCCCACAGAGAACTGGGACAAGGCAGCGTGGTCGGGGCTGGTCCCAGGAACAGCGAGGGGATGGGAGTAGCTGTGGTTCAGAGAGGATGGGAGCGGCTGCAGCTTGGAGAGCTCCCCCCCCCACCCCCCATGGCACCAGCAGGTACAGCAGGAGCAGCAAGGAAGATGAGGAGGGAGAACGGCAGGGAGCCAAGCCCGGGAGCCCTGTCAAGGGCCTGAGGTCAAGGTGTCTTGGAGACCATGCATTTCCTCTGCTTTCTCAATTTTGTCCTGGTTTCCCCATCCCACTGGCAATGCCAAGGTCAGCAGCCATAATAACAACCACACTGCGGCCAGCTCAAGGGCAGCCAGCCCCCATTTGCCTCCGCCTCCCTGGGTCTTGACAGCCTGTGCCCATCCGGGACACACAGGGGCCGAGGCCTGGAGTGACCAAGTCCCTGGGCTCACCACAACCAGAGGCGCTGGGGAGGCTGGAACAGGCGGGCAGAGGAGGTGGAAGGAGACGGCAGAAGGGGGCTGGGCCAAGGCCGGGCAGCTAGACCGAGGGGGAGCCAGGCCAGCGGCCCATGTTTACTGTCGGAAGAACAGAACCAAACTTCAGCTTCCCACTGTGACCCTGGACTGGGGCCCCAGGGGTGATCAGATGTTTCTCTCCTGAGCTGAACTCTGGGCTTCATCCCAGGGGACTCCACAAGCTTTCCCAGAAGACACGCCCACCTCGAGAACCCCCCGGAGATCCAGGGACACCATCCGGCCCAGGAATCCTGCCTCTCCATCCCCCATCTGCCCGGTCCTCCCACCAGCCCAGCCCCCAGTCCTGCCTGGCCCCGCCCCATCCAGCCTCATTCTGAGCTCCTAATTTGGCTGCCCAGAGTTTGCAACCCCACTGGGCCACCCCAGAGAGAGCCGTGGGACACCAGCCTTGTTCTCAGTGCCCAGGTCCTGGGAAGAGGAGGAGGAAGAAAGCTTTGATACTTGGCCAAGAGCCTCGGCCTGAAATTCTTCCATTCCACTCTCCCCTTTGGGCTAAAGCCGTGTTTCCCTTATCTCTTCCAGGAACCCCGAGCACCCCGAGAGGGCTTCAGAGGACCAGAAATGTCAAGGGGGCAGATACATTCTGGAAAGCGGAGCAAAACACATGAGCATAGGAAAACCTCTGAGATGACCTGCACGGTTCAACCCCATTGGGCTTTGCTTAATCCCCCGGTCTGGCCACGGTTCCACAGAACGTCCTCTGAGCATCCAAGGCCCCAATTAAATGCCCACTGTGAGAGCCCAGCGGGGCGACGGGGGAGGTCAAGCTGCAGAGAGAGTGAGTCAGTTTGACTGGAGGGAGGGCAGAGACGAGGGGGACACAAGCCGGGCCTGGGGATCTCGCATGCCACCTTAGTCAGAGACCAGAAATGTCCCCAAGAGCCTGGAAGGGGATTCAGCCTTCCCTGTTGCCACCTTGCTCCTTGCCCCCACTCCTGGCTCTCAGACCAAACCCCCCGGTCCTCCACCCAAGACCTCAAACGCCCCCCACCCCCGGCCCCAGAGCCGTGTCTCCTGCTCCTTCACCCTGGCCGTGCCGGGAGCCACTGTGCCCATCAACGGAGCTATCGCAGGGACATCACGGGCATCGTCAGCCCACAATGTGATGACGTCAGGAAGACCAATGACCGGAGTTAGCCTTCAGTGGACACGATGCTCCATGGACAGTGATGGACGCTCTTGTGTATTATTTCTGACCCGAGGTGGGGGGCAGATGGGTGGGGACTGGAATCAGGGATCAGCCCTAAGCAACTGTACATTCCCAGGACAGTGAGTTAAATTTTGCTGTCTTCTAGAGACACTGTCTCATTTAAAAAAAGGGGGGGGGTGGTTGCAAGTCCGGGAACAGTGGTGGGCTGGGAGGGATGCGGCGTGTGCCAGTGGCTGCCAGTGTCTGCAGAAGACAGCCGAAGGTCCGGCCAGTCGCTGTCGCCCAACCGATTCTGCCCCTACCCCACACTCAGGGAGCATTGGGCAACATCTGGAGATGGTTTTGGCTTTCAGAATTGGGGGTGCTCCTGGCGTCTGGTGGGTAGAGGCCAGAGATGCTGTTAAATGCCCTCTAGTGCATGGGACAGCCCCCCAGAACCAAGACCTCTCCAGCGCAAAATGTCAGGAACACTAAGCGGGAGGGATCCTGGATCAGTCACCCGCCACGCTGGGGACCGTCACCATCTTACTGATGAGCTTTAGTGTGTACCCGTAGGGTACTCAGTCCTGCTCTCAGGGCTTTATACACATAGGCCACTGGATTCTCGTAACGATCTCTTTGTAAGGTGGGTACTATTATTGTCCCTGTGTTCGGAAAGGTTAAGTAGCTGTCCCAAGGTCACACAGCCAGTAAAAACGGCAAAGCCAGATTCTAACCCAGGCTGCCTGACTCCTGATCTGACTCTCACCCCCCGCCAACCCCGAGGTGGGAGAAGGGAGCCTGAATCCATTCTGATCACGCTTTCTCTCCCCCATAGCTGGATGACAGCTCAAAGTAAAGGCTGGTTAAGATGGGTTATAAAATATCAAATTCTGGGGCTGCCTGGGTGGCTCAGTGGGTTAAAGCCTCTGCCTTCGGCTCAGGTCATGATCCCAGGATCCTGGGATCGAGCTCCAGGGGGAGCCTGCTTCCTCCTCTCTCTCTGCCTGCCTCTCTGCCTACTTGTGATCTCTGTCTGTCGGGTAGATAAATAAAATCTTAAAATATATATATATATCAAATTCTGTTTCTCCATCGCCCAGATCCACATGCCTCTCTGAGTGGACGTGCTTACGGGACATTCTTTCCAGCGGTGGGAAGCTGAGCTCTTCCTGTTCCGGTATCAGAAGTAAATCTACTTGGCTGTGGGGTCACCGGGTCCGGGCAAACAAGGGCTGGTTATTCTGGGAGGGAGTTCAGAAATCAGAGGTCAGAACAGTGAACGACATGGGCCACCACTGCCACCATTATCCTTTCTGTCACTAATAATAACTCATCGGTAGCAACTGTCCCGCACTAACTGAGCACTTGCTAGGACCCAGGTCATGTCCTAAACCCCCTCCATCCTTAACCCGCTTACTGATCCCAAGAGTCCTGTGCAAGCGATACTATCTACGATCCCCATCATACAGATGGGGAAGCAGGTTCAGAGGGGAGAGCCACCTGCCCTGGGCCAGGCAGTAGGAGGTGTGACTCAGAGCGCCTGCTCTTAACCCAGAGTTTTTCCAGATTATCTTGGTGTTGGGGAAGGTCCTGGGCTCTGTAGGGTGTTTGGCAACACCCCGAGTTCTACCCACCAGATGCCAGTAGCATCTCCCTCAGGCATGATCACCAAAAATGTCCCCAGACATTGCCAGAGGCCCCCTGGGAGGAGGGGGGTCAGAAGTGCCCCTGGTTGAAACCACTGTCTTGACCTTACAGTCTCGGATGGGGCAGGGGGTGATCCGCATGGAGAAGTCTGCTTGCTGGAGCCCCCCACAAGAGTCTGGAGCCTGAAACCCAAGCTAGCAATAATAATCAGTGTTAGGGGGATGCCCGCGTGGCAGTCGGTTGAGCCTCTGGCTCTTGGTTTTGGCTCGGTGGTGACCTCAAGATCTCAGGATCTTAAACACCACGTTTGCCTGCCCACTGGCCCCACCAGGGCTGCCCAGTTGAGGCTGGGGGACAAGCTGGAGAAGGAAAAAGAGGCTCTGCGTCGGCAGCGGGCACCTAAGGACCCGCCATCCGAGGAGTCTTGGGCCCTAACAGCTTGGCAAGCTTTCACTAGGCATTTACAATTGTGCTGCATCGTCCTGGACAAGAAAAGAGCCACAAAACTAGTCTTGAGCTGTCCACCTCCCTGCCGAGACTCTACCTGCAGTACCTGTCCCAGCCTCTCAGCCAACAACCGGGGCGCTAAGCACAGACTGAGCGCCAATATCTGCATTCACATTGAGGCTCAGAGAGCCCAAGCAACTTGCCAGGGACACACAGCAATTAAGCAGGAGTCAGGAGGCTTCAGAGCCGCCCACCGGCCTCCCCCCCACCCACCCCCGCCAGGGATCATTAACATTCTGTTCTTCAGATCCTCAGTCTGCTAAAGCGTCCTGGTATCCACAGGGTGTAAGAACCAGAGCACGCATTTGCTTTCTCTAGAGGTCTCTCTGCTCCCCAGGGCTGGGGCTGCAGCCCTGATGGGGCCCAGGAACCAGGTGTCCCCTGCACGCTACACCCTCGACGCATCTTCCGGAATGGAAAACTCATCCCTCATCCCTCATCCCTCGGGAGAAGGGGGTGGGAGGTGCTGCCCCATCTGGGCCTGACTCCCCCCACCCTGGTGACGGGAGATGGTCCCCAATGCTAAGAGCTTGTTCTTGGCCAACTTGGACTTTGCCAAAGCCACATTCCCAACCTGAGAGCACTCCCGGCGCCGCTCACTCGCCACCCCCACCCCGTCACACACACGGGCAAGATGTAAGGAGGTCACAACCCCCTGGGGTCCCCCATTGGAAGGAGAGGGGGATTTTACTCATCCTCTGCCAAGCATGGCTGAACAAGAGAACACTGGGGGTTGGGCCACTCGCCTGGACGTGCCAGGGGCAGCACAGAGATCCAGGTGGGGCAGGACAAGAAAGGAGCCACATCTGAAATCTGTATCACGAAGCATGGGGCTGGGGGAAAATGGCTGGGCCCACGCTCAGGGTGGGGGGCAGAAGGGGACAGCTGAGCCGTGCACATCTGCCCCAGCAGCAGGAAAGAAACTGTGAGGCCAGCCATCACATCATCACTCTGAGATCAGGAGTGATGTGCCCAGAAGCCATCCTAGCCCCAAGGCTGGGGAGGAGAGAAGGGAGACCCTTCAGTGCCGGAACAGGGGACTGGGGGATGGCTGCGGGAGGGGGGACTCTGCAGGGCTCTGGAAACAGGGGGTAGGCGGGAGGGTTGTGTTGTACTTGCCAGGCAGAGTTGGGCTTTTTGGTTTTACCTTTGATCCCCAGCTTTATTGAGCTAGAATTGACGCAGAGCACGGTGTAAGTTTAAGGCATGCAATATATTGATTTGGGGCACTGATACATGGCAAAATGTTAACCACAGTCCCGTTAGCGAGCACCGGCTCCTCAAGGCACAAGTTACCCAGTCGTCTCTGTGCCGAGAACCCTGACGTTCTGCTCTCTTAGCAGCTTCCAAGTATCAATGCAGCATCGCTAACTACACTCACCACGCTGTTGGCTGTCCGGGAGATCTGCAGAACTCGCTCTCCTACTGGAAGTTGGTACCCTCTGACCAACATCCCCCCATCTCCCCCCATGCCCGCAGCCCCTGGTAACCACCATTCCAGCGTCTGTGTCCACGAGCGGGGCTCTTTCAGATGCCCCGTATAAGCCACGCCACACAGTGTTTGTCTTTCCACCTCTGCCGTGCCTGGCGGACTTTGAGCCAGTATTCACTCCAGACACGGGTGTGCCATGAAACCCTTTCTCACCTCTCCCACTGCCTGATTCCTACGGATCCCTCAGACCTGTTATTAAACGTGCCTTCCAAGGAGGAGCCCTCCCTGACCGCTAATGGGGAGACATGGGGGGGGGGCGTCAATTTCACCTGGCCTGGGGCAAGCAAGGTTCATCTCAATATTTAAGGGGGAAACATCAAGCATGGAGGCTGGAGGTGGGGGTTCCAGCCCCTGAGGAAGGGGGTCCCCCCCCCACACTTCAGTGCAATGATCCCAGGTCTTCACCCTCAAGCTCACCTGCCTTCCCTTTGAGTGGTTTACCTTGGTTGTTCTTTTCTGATTCTGCCACCTGCTGCTGAGCATCCTTGAGCAAGTTACTCAGCCACTCTGTGCCTCGATTTTCTCATTTGGGAAATGGGTATGATAACGGTGCCTACCTCACGAGCACTCGCCTCAAAGGTGCTCCATCATTGGGTCACGTGCTCATCATTGTCTCTGATTTCCTCGGTCCCCACCGTGCCAGGGGCAGCAACGGTATTCCGGGGGGCCCTCCTGTGGCCGCACTGAGTACTGCATTCGTCCAGGCACGCCCTACATCACTTTGGATTCTAAAGGTTCTGAGTTACCAAAAAAAAAATAAATAAATAAAACACTTTTTAAGTCCGTCCAAGCTTGTTGAAGTCAAAAGAGAATGTGATGGCCGTAACAGACTTTGCATTTGCTGTGATTTCCCCCTAGAATGCCCTCACACCTTCACCCTCCTTCTTAACATTCAAGTGTCAAGGTCATGTCCCCAGGAGCCTTTGGCTGGCTCCCTAGTTACTCAATACTGCGTAATGTCACCTGCGTGCCAGACCCTGTTCTAGGCACTGGGGATACTGCTGTGGACCACACAGATGGAAACCTCTTCCCTCAGAGCTTCCATTGTGGTGAGGGAGAAAGAACCAACAAAAACAAGCATTCCAGAGTGTCCGGGGGTGACTCCTGCTAAGAGCGAAATAAATCAGGAAATGGGAGAGAAGGTGTGTGGATGTAATCTGGAAGTGGGGGGAGGGGGGTTGATGCGTGAGATGAAACTTGAAGGACAAGGTGGGGTGGCCAAGGCAACATCAGGGGGAAGAGACAGGGTGGTGACCTCAATGGGGTTGCCGTGTTGTTGTTGCTGACCATGTCCCCAGTACCTGGACCAGCACCCGGCACAAAATGGTACTCAATAAAGATTTCATGAATGAAAGCCCAGTTGTGGGCTTCAGGAACAGCTTGCTCAAGGCTGAAACAATGGCCCTGGGGCCATAACCCTCCTCCACCTGGTGGTTTTGTTCTTACAAGTAGCCTCTCCTTTATGGGGACTCCGCTGCAAATGCTACTCTGGCTTCCAAGGTTTCCAGAGTTCCCTGCAAATCATGGACGTGCCCATCCCCCAGCCAACCCTTGAGGCCCAGAGATGGGGATGTGGGAGTGGCTTAGGGCTGAGTCACATGCACTACCCAGACCACACCCTCAGGGGGAGAGGGAGACCCCCCCACGGGGACATCTGGGGTTGCAGGGTGGTAGGAAGGAGGAATGGATCCAAAGAGCCAGTTTCACAGAATGATTATAAGAACGTTAGTAAACTAGGAAGTGGCAGAGCCTGGGAGCTCCTGGCTCAAAGCAGCCCTGAAATTTCCCTCTATGCCTGGTGGCCACCCAGCATCAGGCTAAAGACCCAGGGGCTATAGGAGCCCCTGGGCTAAAGATGGGAGCGTTCAGCATTAGGGAAATTGAGAATGCCAGGGTAGCCCGCTCTTTAGAGAAAGAGGTAAATGGAAGGCAGCTCAGTGTGGGCTCCCAGGGGGCCCCCATGAAACAGTGGGGGTAAGCAAACCCAAGGGCAGGCTGTCCATCTGGTCTGGCCACAACGTGGTGGGAGCTCCAGGAGCAGTCTGGCATTTATGGAGTACCTGCTGTATACCTGGGCCCTGACCTAACTTTCCAAATTCAGGACAAAAGGAACAAATGTTTGCTGTTGAATGAACCCCTCCCCCCAGCGGCCAGTAAGGTTGTTATCTCCCACCCTGCGGGGAGACTCCGGAGGGTGAGACCCTAGTTCCCTGGGGGTCAGGCCTGGAAAATGCCTGGGGCTGTGAGGTTGGAGGTCACAGCCCCGCATCCGGGGCCTAGGGCGCCGCCGGCCACCTTGGGCTGGATTTTCACTCCTGCCCTGACTGTGCAGGTCAGCCCCATCCTTGTGTTAGCGCCACATCTACTGAGAACCCCCCCGCCCCCAGGAATGAATAAAACCTCCGGGCCCCTGCGCTCAGGAAACTGTCACTCTGCGCGTCTCTAGCCTCGGTTTTCTCGTCTGTGAAATGGAACCCACCAGGCCCGCGGCAGGTCAGGCCCCCAGAGGGGAGCTCCGGGAGGGCAGGGGCGGGCTGAGATTTATTCACGGGTGGCGCCCAATAAATGCTTGTTTGAGCAGGACTAGCCCTCAATAAATAACAGCTGTTGTCGATGCTGGCGGTGGTGCCGGCGAGAGAGTGGGCTCTCCCCTCCCCCACCCTCCGCCCGCTCCCCGCTCCCTCCTCCCCTCCGCGCCCCATTCCTTCCCGTCACCTCCCCACACGACGGTGCCGCCTTCTCCATCCCCCACCTCCTCCCGCCTCTTTCCATTCACTCTCCCCTCCCCCAACCACCCCGACTCCCCCCTTACCCCTACCCAATTCTTCCTCCCTCCCCTCCCCCCACCCTGCCTCTCTCCCCTCCCCCACCTGCCACCTTACTCCCTCCCCCCCTTCGCCTGCCACCCACCCACCCAGCCCCCACGGCGGGCCCGGTCCGGGCGGGGCCGCCCGAGCTCCCGGGTCCCTGGCTCGGGTCCAGCCCGCGGCCCAGGCCGGGCGGCGGCGGCGGCGGCGGCGGGCGGGGTTCTGGCCGCGCGCGGTTTGGGGGTTTTTTATAACCCTGGCAGGCGGCTCAGGAAGTGCCTTCCCCGCGCCCCCTCCCCCGGCCACGCCGCCGCGCTCGCTCCCTCCCTTCCTGCGCAGGGCGGCGAGACGGCGGCGGAGACGGCGGACGGAGGCCCCGGGCGGGCGGGCGGCCGCAGGTAACGGCGCGGGCGGCGCGGCGGGGAGCGGGGCTCGGCGGGGCCGGCGGGCGCCCGGGGGGAGGTGGCCGGCGCCGGGCGGCCGCGGGTGACCTTGTGTGTCCGCGTCGGGCGGGGACGGCCGCGGGCCCGGGTCTGTCGGACCGTCCAGCCGCGGGGCGGGGGTTGTGTCGGTGTGTGATGTCCCGAGTGTGTGCGACACTGAGGTCATGCGGGCGCCTGTCTGGGTGTGTTCGCTGCGTGCGTGTATGTGTGTCGGGGTGCGTGTGGGCATCCACGTATGTGTGAGTGCAACTGCATGTGTGTGTCCGCAGGAACATGTCCATGAGGGTCTGGGTGTGTTTGTGTGCGATCGTGTGGGGTGTGGTGTGTGTGCATAGGTGTGAGTGTAAACTGACATAGCTAAGTGTCTGCTGTGTGTGTCGATGTCTAGGTGAGTGTGTATGTGTCTCTACGCTGTCTCCGGGTGTGTCTGAGTGTAACAAGTGTGTAAATGCCTGTATGTGAGTGCGTCTGATGTGCACGTCAAGTTCTGCGGGACTCTGTCCATTGTCTGGTGTGAGTGTGTGAACGACTGTGTACATGTCTGTGTGTGTAGGCCCAAGTGTGGGTCTCTGGGTTGTCTTCTGTGAATGAGTGTGTACGTGTGTGTGCACGTAGGTCTGGGGAGTGTGTGGTTGTGTGTCTCGTGCGTTTGCCTCCCGATGTGTGTGTTCTGAGCGTGTTGGTGTGTTGGGATGCGAGCCCTTTGTGGGTCTGTGGTGTCCAGTTGTGGGTCCCCAGCGGCGCAGGTGTGGTCACCCTCAAGTGTGTGCGCTCGCTACCCGTGTGTGTTTGTGTGTCTGGGTGTGGGAGTGGCACCTCCCACTTCCCTTGAGTCGGTCACCGAGGCCACAGCCGTCTGTCTCCAAGTGTCTCCAGGCCGTCGGGCTCAGGGCCTTTAATTAGTGGCTAGTCGAGGGGGACCCGCCGGGGCGCCGGCCCCCTCCTCCCGCTCCTCCCGCAGGCCGCGGGCGGGCCTTTGTCTGCTCTCCCGGCAGGGTTCTGCCTCCCGCCCAGCCAGATGTGCGGCGCCTGGAGAAGGCCTCTGCTCGGGCGGCCTCAGCCTTGGCCTCCACGGAGCGGCCGGATCTCCCCGGCCCGGCCCAGGAGGTCTGGGCGTGGAGCGGCGGGTCCGTCCCGGATCGCTGGGATGGGATGGAGCCTCCGCTGTTTCCGGGCCGCTTCCGCGGCATTTCCTCCTCCGGCGCTGGCGCCGTCCCGGTGCTGGCCGCCTCCCTCCTGCCTTCTGGGAGGAGGGGCTGGGAGCAATGGCCAAGCCCGGGCAGGCGCGCTCGTGCGTGCGTGCGCGCTCGCGCGTGCACACAGCCACACGGGCACACACAGGGCCACACACAGGGTCACATGGGCACACACACCACACACAAAGTCGCCTACATACATACAATCTACTTGCACGGTCACACACCCAGAGATACACAGAGTCACACACACATCCTGGTGGAGACCCCTGCTGTTGCCCCCAGCCAGGCTCAGCCGGGGAACCCCCTAGCCTCCCTACCCTCAGTATCATTTTCTCCCCAGACCCACTGACCTGTTCCCAGTACCCCCATGGCAGGTCACCCCTGGCTACCACCCTGCAAGGGGGCCACTATCCCAGATCCTCCCCCCACGCCCACCCCCCAGCCCTGGAGGGACACCTGCTGCCCTCCCTACAACCCTCCCTCCATCCCACCCACCTATGCCGGGTCCTTCCACACCCTCCCCCATACCCCACCTGAGCCAGAAGTGCAAGGGAGGCTGCTGTGAGGTCGTTGGGAGGAGGGGCCGAGCCCCAGAGGACAGTGGTGAAGACTCCAGGGGTTCAGAGCAGAGAGACTCAAAGACACTGCAGCCGGGACCAGAGCCACAGAACCGCTGGGGGAGATTCTGCACCAGGCCTGGCAGTGCAGGAAAGAAGGAGAGGGACAGGATTGGGGGAAGGGAGCTGCAGCCTCACACGGCAATGAGAACGTTGCCACCTTGGCATGGGAGGGGGGTGGTTAAGGCAAGAGGAGGGTCAGGGGGAACTGACCAGGAAGGGGCTTAATCAGAGCCGGTCAAGGTCTCCAGGATGGAATATGGGAGAGGAGGCAAGAGGGGATCAGGGCGCGGGGAGGAACAGTAGGGGAGGAGGGAGTTTGGTGGGGGACCAGGAGCTGAGGGAGGATGAAATCCAAGAGGAGGTTTGCCAGGGTCAGGGGGAAGGGCAGAGTATTCTCAGCCACCCCTGAACTTCAGACCCAGGCCAGCTCCTCCTTCCTCCCCCTCCCTGTCTAGGCACTAAAGAAGAGGCTGAGGCACAGAGGGGCTCACGCACAGGTGTCCGACCCCAGGCCGCCCACTGCCACCCCCAAAAGGTAAAAACAAACCAAAAAACAAGGGATAATCATTAGCCCAGCTGAAGGGACCAGTAGGGTCACAGAGTGTCTGAGAGTGAGCTCCCCGTCGCTGGAGGGGTCCAAGCAGAAGCGGGTAATGTCAACTTCTAAGTCTGCATCTTGTTGAAAACCTGGCTCCCTCCCTTGTGTGCTGAACTGCCCTGTTTGGAGATCAACTCTCAGACTTTGGCCAGGCTGCAAAGAAAACAAGACAGTGTGTGATTAAGGGGGAAACGGCACAGAGGAGGAGGAGGAGGGTGGAGACAGGAGTGGGGAGGAGGGTTTGGCACGGGGTAGTGGCCCAAAGTGGTGTCTGTGCGCAGCAGGCTGGCCTGGGGCAGAAGCCAGAGAAACGGAGCCCTCCTGGACAACCCTAGAGCTTCCCAGAAGAAGAATCTGAAGGGAGAAGGAGTCGAACCAGGGGCGAGGCTGGAAACAGAGGGTGGAGGAGAGGTCAGGGGGACAGATGCCCCCTGTAGGTGTGAATAATGCTCCCCGTGGCCGGGGATCCAACGGCAGGACCTAAGTCGGAGGCAGGACCTAAGTCGGACGGGGTTAGTGGGAGGAGCCAATCACTTCTGGTTCCATCTGGGCTGAAAATGCGCACTGACCCGCACAGCCTTCAAATGTGTCCCAGTCCAGCCTCCCCTTGCTGCACTCCTGCCTCCCCACAGACAGGCTCTCTGCCCAGCCGCACTGGCCCTTGTGTTCCTGGGTCCACACCCAGGTCCTCCCTGCCTCTGGGCCTTTGCCTCTGCTACTCCTCTCCCGGGGCACCTTCTCCTGTCTCTTCGTGACGAGTTTCTTCTCGTCCTCCGTGCCCCAGGTTCTGAGCCTCCCCGTTATTTCTAGAGAACTTGTCACAATCTGAACTCCTGTGGTTCGGTCACTCCCAGGAGATGCCCCTCAGTGGGCAGAGATGGCATCTCTGCCATGCCTATCGTTAGCCGTGAACGAGTCCTCAGGGTTATTGTGGAAGTGAAATGAAATGGTGTGAAAACACTCAGGCCGGTGGCTAGCACGTAGTAGGGACCCACCGAGTCATGATCCCCTGTGTATCCTTGTAGCATAGGGAGGACGTGGGGGGTGGGGACAGGGAGAGGAAATGCCAGGGGCATCCCGGGAGCTGGGAGGGATGGGCTTTAGCACTGGCCACACTGGGCAGCAGGACAAGGCACCCGCCTCCCCCGCAACCCAACTCCTCCCTCCCAGGAGCCCGGTGATGCTGCCCAGGCTGTGAACAGGGGAGGCGGTGCTGTGAGGGCTGCCGGCAGCCGGGGCTGGAGAGAGACATGTGGACACGTGGCCTCTATGGCTCCTGCCTACCAGATCCTCCACTGGGCCCTTACCCTGGGGCTGGGCCTCACATTCGAAGTCATACACGCCTTCCAGTCTCAAGGTAGGGGCGTCCCGGGGCAGCATGGGGAGGGAACGAGGAGCTAAGGAAGGGTCAGTGGGGCTGGGATGGCAGTCACTTGGGGGAGGGCCCTGGGGTTAGCGAGGCCAGCATCGTTGGCCCCATAGCCAAGCCATGAAGACCCAGATCGCTCCCACGGCTCACCCCAAGCCTCTGACCCTCGCCCGCAGATGAGTTCCTGTCCAGTCTGGAGAGCTATGAGATCGCCTTCCCCACGCGAGTGGACCATAATGGGGCCCTGCTGGCCTTCTCGCCCCCTGCGCCCCGGAGGCAGCGTCGGGGCACGGGACCAACCCCAGAGTCCCGCCTCTACTACAAGGTGGCTGCGCCCAGCACCTACTTCCTGCTGAACCTGACCCGCAGCCCCCGCCTTCTAGCAGGGCCCGTCTCCGTGGAGTACTGGACACGGGAGGGCCTGGCCTGGCAGAGGGCTGCCCGGCCCCACTGCCTCTACGCCGGCCACCTGCAGGGTCAGGCTGGCAGCTCCCACGTGGCCATCAGCACCTGCGGGGGCCTGGTGAGCAGAGGGTTCCGGGAAGCAGGGGGACGTGCCCACCAGCTTGGGAGTTAAGAAAAACACTTCTCCGTGTAGGTCAGAGAAGGAATCCCGGTGGATGTTTTTTTTAAGCATTTTGAGCTAATCACAAGGATTAGTTATTCTAGGGATGTAGCTAAAGCAGAACTTCGAGGAAAATGCGTAGCCGTAGGGTCAGTCTGCAAAGGAACCAACCAAACTTCGTCCTCAGGAAGGTGAAAAAGGAAAAGCAACATAAACCCAGTAAGACAGAAAGAACGGAATCGTAAAGACATAGGTAGGGTCCCGTGGGCCCTGGGAACCGAAGCCTGATCCAAGCCCTCCACCTGCTCCCCAACCCCCAGCATGGCCTGATTGTGGCAGATGAAGAAGAATATTTGATCGAGCCCCTGCAAGGTGGGCCCAAAGGGGCCCAGGGCCCAGAGGACAGTGGCCCCCATGTGGTGTACAAGCGCTCCTCTCTGCGTCACCCCCACCTGGACACAGCCTGTGGAGTGAGAGGTACATCTGTCTTTTTGGGGACAGGCAGAGGGAGGCGGCAGTGTCTAATGGCCCTGCCGTGAGTGAGACAGGTGCTCAGGCATAAACCCTCCATCTCCAGGATGACGGGGTGATCAGACAGCTAAGCAGCCGATGAGTGGCCGATTCGAGCCACCGCACGGTGCAAACCCTGTTGAGAAGGTCCAGTTTACAACCATATTTGCAGGAGGACAGGTGTCTGATCAGACGGGCGGGGGTGGGGGAGCAAGAAAGCTGGATGAGACTGATATTTACAAGGGCCATCGTCCAGCTGCAGGGATAAAGGCAGACCCAGGGACATTCTATGAGGCATGTGATCCAACAGACTGGGCGTGGGACCCCATGTGTCGGACCTACAACTGTGGTCAGTGTTTAGAATGGAAGGGTGGGTTGTTTCACAGTCAGACGGCCAGTGAGACCGGCTGGACGGTAAGACCCTCCGGCAGCGGGTTGTCCTCCAGCTGCACAGCTGGACGGTGTGTTGGCGAGAATGTGGCCGGACCCCAGAGTCCCACAGGCACACAGTGCCCATGCCAAGGCGGGCAGCTCCACACCTATGTTTGGGTGATGGAATTTTTCAGGAAGTGGCGCGGTCATTCTGGTTGTCGTGGGGCCCGGCTGTCCGTGCCACCAACCAGTGTGACAGTGTAGAGCCCATCCTCTGGGTCGTGGACCATAGTAGAGCCAGACACTGGACACCCAGGACACCCAGTAGCCAAAGAACAAAGGGTCTGCTGGCCCATGGGGCCAATGCGCCATCAGACAGCGTCGCAGACCTAAGAGCAGGCAGCAGAATGACCAGAAATTGTCCATCCAGATGAGAAGCCATGGAAGGGGCGGCCATGGTGGCTCCGCACCCTGAAGCCACCCCCTGCCAGGCCCCTGGGGAATGAGACCGAGCGTGGCCAGCCAGGCCTGAAGCGCTCTGTCAGCCGCGAGCGCTACGTGGAGACCCTGGTGGTAGCTGACAAGATGATGGTGGCCTACCACGGGCGCAGAGACGTGGAACAGTACGTGCTGGCCATCATGAACATTGTAAGTGCCTCCCCCTCCCCGGCCATGGAGCCCTGAGGTCAGGGAACCCGCGCGGAGGGGGCAGAGTGAGAAAGGAGGCCGGGCTGGGCAAGGAATAAGGAGAAGCAGCCTCGCTGGGCAGCTGGGAGCGTTTACTCAGCTCTGCTGCTTTTTAGCTGTGTGCCCTTGGACCAGTCCCTACCCCTCTCTGTGCCTCAGTTTACCCACCCATGAAATGGGGGTAGGAATAGTATCTCCTCCACAAGGCTCAGGCAGTCGCAGTGAATCAGGATAGCGTCTGAAAGAGCACCAGGCACGCGGTCGGGGCTGCGCAGGCACCTGCTGTATAAAACAAGGACGCAGCTTGAACTTGAGGCCAGCAGTGCACAGCGGGGCACGCACCCGAATCCTCCTACAGGCACCTGCCCGCCACTTCACACGGTGACCTCGCTCACCCACACTCAGATATCCCCAGGGTCCATACCAGCTCTCTGTCGAGACTCCAGATCTCTCCGAGCCTCAGTTTCCACGTTTGTACAACACTGTTGTCGTAGTATCTACTCCTGCAGGAAAGAGTCCGGGCGCGGAGTGGGGCAGGGGGAGCCAGACACAGCATTTGGCATGCAGTAAGAGCCTGACAAGGGGCGCTGTTGTCTCACGGATGCAAAAAGGGAAGAGAAAAAGGCCAGCAGACAGAGAGGTGGCCCAAAATGTTGACACAGCACCGCACTTCTGCCCTAGCCCTGCTTCCCTCCCTTGGGCTTTCAAAGTTGTCTAGAACCTGCCAGAGTTTCTGTGGCTCTCCACGTGGGACAGTGATGCCCCAGGCTCCGAGATCACTGCACACCGTGGCGACCGCCCCCCTGACCCCAGGCTCTTCCTCCTCCCCCATCGCCCCTGTGTCCAGAGCTTCCTGCCCCCGACCCTTCCGCCTTCTTGTGGTGATGCTCAAATTGATACGTTTATTTTTTTTTTTTTTTAAGATTTTAAGTATTGACCTGAGAGAGAGAGAGCACAAGCAGAGGGGAGGGACAGAGGGAGAGGGAGAAGCAGGCTCCTCACCAAGGAGGAGCCACGGGAACATGGGGTTCAATCCCAGGACCCCGGGATCCTGACCAGAGCTGAAGGCAGACGCTGACTGACTGAGTCACCCAGGCGCCCCCAAATTGGTACCTTTAGACAGCTGTGGAATGAGACCAAATGTGCACGTCCCTTGGGCCGCCTCTGGGCAGACACTTGGGGCCGCTGCGGAGGTGGGTAGGGATGGGGGGCAGTCAGACAAGCTGAATGGGGGCGAGTCAGAAAGAAAGGTACCAGGGAGCAACCCAGACATGAATCCCCCTTGTGGCACCTACCCGCTGTGGGTCCTGACCTCTCTGTGTGTCTGTCTGCCCCTCTGTAAAATGGGAATGACCATTGTCCCTACCTGCGCAGCAGGCATAGCCCGAGGCCTGGCCCGCAGGAGATAGTTGATGAAGGAGGGTTACTGCCCTTTTGCCTTTTGTCTCCTGCTCTGGGCCCCTCTTAAGACTCGGTCTCCCTTATTTCTTGGAGGTCAGGTTGCCAAACTTTTCCAGGACTCAAGTCTGGGAAACATCGTTAATATCCTGGTGACACGCCTCATCCTGCTCACGGAGGACCAGGTGCGAGGGCCCCCTCCCCGCTCCTGCCCCTGCACACCAGCGCTGCCTGTCTCCCCCTCCCCCTGCCCAACCCCCTCCCCCAGGGGTGGCTGGCCCCTATGCCCCTCTGTCTGTCTGCAGCCCACCCTGGAGATCACCCACCATGCCGGGAAGTCCCTGGACAGCTTCTGTAAGTGGCAGAAATCCATCGTGAACCGCAGTGGCCATGGCAATGCCATTCCAGAGAACGGTGTGGCCAACCACGACACAGCAGTGCTCATCACGCGGTGAGGGGCGAGGAGGACTCCAGGACATGGGCCGGGGGAACAAGTGGTCCCGGGGACCCTCCAGGTCCAAGCAGGGCTCACTTCTGCTGGGAGATGGGAGAGGCGGGGAAGCTGTGGCCACTCCAGTGGGGAGTCAAATGTGGGGAGGGGCTGCTGGGAGCCTGAGAGTCTTGGTTCAGGGGGACGAGGACGAGGGGCGGGGGTTGGGGGGGGAGGCAGGGACAGTTGGGCGCAGACAAACTCCTTCCCTCGCTGTCTCATTGATGCAGTCAGTCGGTCACCTACACACACCCAGCATCCCCGAGGTCCACTGCGGGCAGAGCACGGGGCTCTGGCTGAGAGGCCGAAGGGAGCCCCTGAAACTGGTTATGGTGGCCCCTGCAAGGGATTAGGGAGGCAGCCCAGCGCCTGACTGCCCCCCTCTCCTTCCACAGCTATGACATCTGCATCTATAGGAACAAACCCTGTGGCACACTAGGTACTTAACCCCCGTAGGCTTCAGGCACCCGTGGAGGCAAGCGGATGGGTGCCCCCCGGCCCTGGCGGGGTGGGGACCTGGCTGGGTGGCTGGGCCAGCCCTCACAACCCGAGCCCAGCCCTGCCCCCCGCGCCTGTCCCCCAGGCCTGGCCCCCGTGGGCGGCATGTGTGAGCGGGAAAGGAGCTGCAGCATCAACGAAGACATCGGTCTGGCCACCGCCTTTACCATCGCCCACGAGATCGGACACACGTGAGGCAGGGGACACCGCGGGGCGTGGGGCATGGGGGACGGGGACAGGCCGGCCGGGCAGGTTCCTCGGCCCCAGTGGTGGAGCCGACGCTGCTCTCCCCAGGTTTGGCATGAACCACGACGGTGTAGGGAACAGCTGTGGGGCCCGTGGCCAGGACCCGGCCAAGCTCATGGCTGCCCACATCACCATGAAGACCAACCCTTTTGTGTGGTCATCCTGCAGCCGCGACTACATTACCAGCTTTCTGGAGTGAGGACGTGCCCGTGTGCCTGCCCACACTCCCGCTCACCTTGGCTGGGAACGGGGGTGGGGGAGGGGGCACAGGGGAGTGGGGTCTGGAAACTAGAGCTGCCTCCGGGAGGGGTCCTGTTCCCTACATCGGGCTGCGCCCTATGACCCACACCTCCCCCCGGGGCCCCTGAGCTCTTCGCCTGCAGCCCCCTAACATGACAGCTCCTTTTTCTTGCCCCAGCTCAGGCCTGGGGCTGTGCCTGAACAACCGGCCCCCCAGACAGGACTTCGTGTACCCCACGGTGGCACCCGGCCAGGCCTACGATGCAGACGAACAGTGCCGCTTCCAACATGGAGTCAAATCGCGTCAGTGTAAATACGGGGTAGAGAGAGCCTTCCTGCTTTCCTTCCTGGGAGGGGAGGGGCCGCAGGGGGTGGGAGAGTCGGGAAGGGGGTGAGCCCCCATGGGGGCCAGGGGGAAAGAGGTGCACAGGTGTATAGATGTCACACGCACTCAATGACTGGGATAGAGGATGGGATCTCCTGGCCCTCCAGACCCCTGATTTTGGGGGCTGGTCTGGGGAGACCTTGGGCACCCCCTTCTGTCCAGCCTATCAGGCCACCAGTGGGCTGCTACAGAACTAAAGTCCCAAGCCCCCTAACTGGGCAGTTTTTCACCAAACATTCCAAATGGGGTGGAAATAGTTCCCTGGGGATGGACCATCTTTCCCACTTGGCAAAGAACTGGGCAGAGCCTTCCAAGGACACCCTGTCTTCATTCCCCACATCCCCCACCAACGGGTTCACAAGATCGCCTGGCCCTGATGCTTGGCTGAATGAGCTCTGAGCCTCCGGGCCACCCCTCACTCTTGGTGAGGTTTACATTGATTTCCCAAAGCCCCTTCCTTTTGTAGAGAAGCAAGCTGGGGGTCCCACTCCCAGCTGCCCCCAAGGAAGCTGGAGGCCTGCTGGCTTCCTCAAGACTCCAAAGATCAGAGTTTGGACAGCCATGTCCAAGCTGAGGCCATGTTGACTCAACACAGGAAAAGGCAGCTGTTCTAATGCCCTCACTTCATCCCAGGGCAAGACAAGGAGACAAACCCTGGCACCATTTCTATTTAACCTGCTTTTGCCCACCCTTCCCAACTTGGCTGGTAACTGTAGCACCCTTAACGAATTTCTAAAGAATCTGGAGCATCTGCTATGTCCCAGGTATCCTAACCATGATGACAGTGGCTGACATTTACTGAGCGCCCACTATGTGCTAAGCATGTGATATGTTTCATCTCATTTAAACTCTTGACAATCCTGCTATATTTCCACATTACAGATGAAGGGACTGAAGCATAGGGAGGGTGCCTTGCCCAATGTCACAGTTCAAGAACATGTCAGAGCTGGGACTCAAAGGTCTCACTGTGACTCCAAATTTTATAATGAGGTGGGGGAGGGGAAGAAGTGCCAAAATAAGGAGCTTGGACTGGTACTGGCTGTATGTTGAATTGATTCTTTCTTTTATTTCTCCAAGGAACATCTTCCCGGAGCCCCTGGCAAAGGGGGAAATTATTGACTACATATAACTTGGCTAACGTGTGTAAAGAGCTGGGCCCAGTGCCTAGCCCAGAGATAGCTGTGGTCACTGTTACACAATAACAGGGAGTTTATGCAATCTCTTTCAGATCTACTCTGTCACATGCCTCTCAGCCTCTTATGTAGCAAGGCCCATCTCTTAGATGAGAAAACAGGGTGGGGGGGGTGGCAGTTCCCCAGCGGGGCTGAAGTCTCCCCCACTGGCTCAGAGCCCATTCACATGCACCACAGCGCCTCCTTGTGGAGAAGAGGAAAACCAGGACTGGACTAGCCAGTTCTCTTTAAGAGGTGTCAGAAGTGGGATGAGGGCCCGTGATATTTACAAACGGCTGGGAGGACACAAGCCAAGTGAAGCCAGAAAACCAGGCTGAGTTTTTAACTGAGACGTAGCCTCTGAAGGAGCACAAGACAGGGACTCTGGAGGACGGTTGAGGGAGCGGACTTGAAAACAACCTTCCGGGGCTTCTCATGTGTGTGCAGATGTCTCTCAGAGGCTGCCCCTTCCTACAGCCATTGATTGGCCCCGTCCCAGGTCATCAAAACTTGAAAGGATTAGGTCAAACAGGAAATGGCACATGGTTATAAAAAGGAGAATGAAGGATCTCCATTTCCCAGGGTGGGGGGAGGCCCTGGGAGGCGGGGCAGATGGAGGCTAGAGGGTCAGAGATTTGGACACCCCTGAACCCAGGGGGTTTGTCCAGCGATATTAACCTGAAGCGTCAGAGTGACTTCCTGGGACTGGTCCAGCCCAAGCAGGATTCTGACAGGAAGGTGGGCAGAGTTTTCAGTGGGCAAAGTCGCATGCCCCCACCCCAGATCCAGCCTGGCTCCGTTCCTGCCAAGTCTCCCATAGAGTAAAAGTTCCAGGAGCTACCACAGTTGGCGGGGTGCGGGGGGGGGGGGTGCAATAAAGAAGACCACCAGATGGAAAAAATTAGAGATGAGGCCTTTGACCCGAGCCATCTTCCAGGCCAGAGTTTTCAGAATTACTGTTCTCCCAGGGGCTGCTTCCCCCATCCCAACAAGGAATGCAGAATCATCTTCGTTCCTCAGCAGGTTTGGAGACTCAAGAGGCACCAGAGTGATGAGATCGGAGTGATCTATCAAAGGCCCGGGTTAGAGCCGAGGCTGCCCCTCAGAAGCTGTGTGGCCCCTAGCAAGTGACTTTACCTATCTAAGCCTTGGTTTTCTCACAGTGAAACGGGGGTAGTGATGCCTAAGGGGGCTTGCCACACACACGGACGTTGGTTAAGTGCAGCCCATAAGGCAGAGGGGAGGTCTCAGGCCATGCCCCACAGGAAGACTCCAGGAGGCTCCTGGAGACCCAGCGGAGGAGCGCTGGGGCCCCACTGCTAGGCGGCAGTGAGCGGGTCGCCGCCCCCGGCGGGCGGGCTGCCCGAGGGAGGAGGGCGGGGGGCGAGCCTGAGCAGGCGCCTTGGCCCGCAGGAGGTCTGCAGCGAGCTGTGGTGTCTGAGCAAGAGCAACCGGTGCATCACCAACAGCATTCCGGCCGCCGAGGGCACGCTGTGCCAGACGCACACCATCGACAAGGGGGTGAGCGTCGGCCCCGGCCGCCAGCCGGGCCCCGCCCCCTGCCCTTGAGCCACGCCCACCACGCCTCTGTGGGGGGGGTCCGTCGGCTCTGGCCACGCCCACTGCCCGCAGATCCCGCCCATGGCCTGAGGCCACCCGCTGCCACTACTCCTGCAGTGCTCGACCCAGGGCGAATTTCATCTCTCGGCGGTGACCCTAGGCTTAGGCCACGCCCCCATCTTGCCTGTGTCCGGGTCCCCAGACCCCACTTCCACTCTCGCCCCTTCGGTCCCATCCCAGGGATGCGGAGACCTCTAGCTGGGGGAGGGGCGGGTCAGGAAGGAGCGCCGGGATCCCGGGAGCCCACGGAGCCGGACTCACCCCCCACCCTCTCCCCACCACCTGCCGTAGTGGTGCTACAAGCGCGTGTGCGTCCCCTTCGGGTCGCGGCCGGAGGGCGTAGACGGGGCCTGGGGCCCGTGGACCCCGTGGGGAGACTGCAGCCGGACGTGCGGCGGTGGCGTGTCCTCCTCCAGCCGTCACTGCGACAGCCCCAGGTCAGCTCTCAGGACCCTCTGTAAAGAGAGCGGGGCGGGGTCGGGGTCGCCCTCTGTCTAACCGCGCCCTCGCCCCACATCTGTTCTGTCCCCAACCCTTCCAGGCCAACAATCGGGGGCAAGTACTGCCTGGGTGAGAGACGGCGGCATCGCTCCTGCAACACCGACGTGAGTTTCCCCAGGACCCCAGGCTGGGATCCGCTGTCCTGCCCTGCCCTCCAGACACCTGCCCCTGGGCCCCGGTGTCAACAGGACGGGGCTCCCCTGCAAGCGTCTGGTTCCTTCCCATTCTCAGATGCCTCCCCCACCTTGAACTTGTATGACCTCCGCATCCTCCTCCAGCTACAGCGCACTGCACCCCCTCCCTTCAGAGCCGGGTTCCCCAAACTTCCCCAACCTTACCCCAAAGCCATCTCCAAGCTGTCACCAAACCAGTAGCCACTGAGCACCCAGTTTGGGTTCTCCCTTTGTCCTCCCTTCTGCCCAGGAACCACGGCCTCCATCCCAAACTCCCTACCGCACTCCCACCCCCTTGCTGCCGTCACCCCTGCCCTGTGCTTCCAGCTCCTCCCCATACGCCTTCTGCCTTCTCTCCTCCACTGCTGTCCCTTCGTTAAATGCTGGGGTTCCCCGTGGCTGGTCAGGGCTTCTGACTGTAAGCAAGTCTTCTGTGGACACACCCAGTAAGCACAAGGCTTACTGCAGCTGGGGGTGTTCAGAGGGCGGGGAGAGCTTTGGGGGGGCGGGGTGAGTGGTCCTCCCAGCCCCACCTGGAGTGGCTCCTGTCTCCAGGGAGTCCACACACGCCCCACCCCCCAGAATGAGTGCCCCGGCTCCTTTCTAGGCCTGTTCTCAAGAAAGGCCTCATGGTCTGAAACCAGAAACCCAGCCACCATCCCCAGCTCGCCCCAAACTCTCATGAGTCATCTACTCCATCTCTGAAGTACCAGTCCCTCCAGCCCCACCGCCGGGCCCTGGCCCAGGCCACCAACCAGCCTCACCTGGCCCCCCACCGCTTCCTCCCTGGCCTCTTGCCTTCAGCTCCCCCCGCCCCCAACCCATCCCTGCTCTGAGCATCGGGCCTGTGCCCGAACTCCACCCCCCACACATGGCCTCCCTCCCTGTCCCTCTCTTGCTCCCAGGACTGTCCCCCGGGCTCCCAGGACTTCCGGGAGATGCAGTGCTCTGAATTTGACAGCATCCCTTTCCGTGGAAAATTCTACACGTGGAAGACATACCGAGGAGGTGAGTGAGGGACCCAGGAGGCCATGGGGCACTGGAGGGCGGCAGCAGGTGGACGCAGCATCGTGGGGTCTGCCCTGAGCACCCCCTCACCCACGGGGCCAAAGAGCCCAAAATGTGGTTCAATAGTTCCTTGACTGGACACTGGGAATCCTGACTCGCTGTGCGCAACCGGCCCAGCCACACTGGGGCTGGGATCTGTCCCTCTTTGGCTCCCCTACCCGCTCCTCGGGAACGAGCAGGGCGTCCCAGGTGGCCTGGCCCTCCGTCTGACGGGGCTGTGCCCCCCCAGGGGGCGTGAAGGCCTGCTCACTCACGTGCCTGGCCGAAGGCTTCAACTTCTACACGGAGAGAGCGGCCGCCGTGGTGGACGGGACGCCCTGTCGCCCTGACACAGTGGACATTTGCGTCAGCGGCGAGTGCAAGGTGACAGGGACTCCCAGACAGAGGGCAAGGAATAGGGGAGTGAAGGCAGGGAGGGGGGCTCACTGACACCCCCCACCACCACCCTCCCCACCTCCCCAGCACGTGGGCTGCGACCGGGTCCTGGGCTCCGACCTGAGGGAGGACAAGTGTCGGGTTTGCGGTGGTGACGGCAGTGCCTGTGAAACCATTGAGGGGGTCTTCAGCCCAGCCTCGCCTGCAGCTGGTGAGAGATCCCTATTCCTTCTCCCTCTGGCCACTTGGTGACTGAGGGCAGGACTAGTCCCATCACAGTAGCCAGAGTCAGCTACTCAGACCCAGGGGCCCGGTGGGGACCCCAAGAAGTCCCGGGGCACAGCAATGCCCCAGCTCAGGGTCAGGGACTAGCTTGGGCTCTGGCGTCTAAACCTTGGCAATTAACATGCCAAGAGGGTGGGGACCTAAACCTTTCCCCGCCCCCACCCTGGGAGGCTGGCCCTGGGTTGGGGGCAGAGGGGTTGACCACTCTCCATGGTCTGAACCAGGGGCTTGAGAGACTCTGTGCTGGAGGAAAAGTCTTGGGGGGGGGGAGGGATATCTGTAGGGTCTGGTGAACTCGAGCCTGCCTTCCAACCTTGGGCTGAAGGAGAGCGACCCCAGGGAGTAGGGGGTGGCTCCTGGGAGCAGACACACACAGTGAGGCCTCCGTGTGGGGTTCGGGGGATGGGAAGGGACCCAGGCTGGAAGTGGTGGAGCCCCCACTGCTGAACTCGCCATGTCACCATGTGGGTTGGGGCCTCCACGGCACCCCCATCCCTCTGCACTGGGGGTGGTAGGAAGCGGACCACACCATTGTGGTGGTCAGAGAGGCAGGAAAGTTGGGGTTCCAACCCCAGCCCCGCCACTTCCTAGCTGTCAAACCTGAGCGAGTTGCTTAAGTTCTCTGAGCCTCAGTCTTGTCATCTGTAAAATGGGTGTGACGACCCATCTACTCCACAGAGCCAGACCTGATGCTGCAGTGGGATGGCCTTGTAAGCACTTACTGCAGTAATGGTTCGCTGTTGTCATCGAGGGCCAGGAATGGGGGTGGGGGGGGCTGGGTAGGCAGGTGTGGGGGAAGGGCCAAGTGGGCGACATCTGAGCTCCACCGTCCAGGGTATGAGGAAGTCGTCTGGATCCCCAAAGGCTCCGTCCACATCTTCATCCAGGACCTGAACCTCTCCCTCAGTCACCTGGGTGAGCTGGAGATGGTGGGATGAGGACTGGGGGTCAGCAGGGGGTCAGTGCAGCTGGGGTTCTGACCCCTATGCTGTCCTCCTAGCCCTGAAGGGGGACCAGGAATCCCTGCTGCTGGAGGGGCTGCCTGGGACCCCCCAGCCCCACCGCCTGCCCCTGGCCGGGACCACCTTTCAGCTGCGACAGGGGCCAGATCAGACACAGAGCCTAGAAGCCCTGGGACCCATAAACGCGTCTCTCATCGTCATGGTAACAATAGTGGGAGCAAGATGCCGGAAGACATCAGCCTCCTTGTGGGGACCGGAACTTGGTTTCCACTTGATGGCCTCCTCCCCCACCCCAGGTACTGGCCCGGACAGAGCTGGCCGCCCTCCGCTACCGCTTCAATGCGCCCATCGCCCGAGACTCGCTGCCTCCCTACTCCTGGCACTATGCACCCTGGACCAAGTGCTCGGCCCAGTGTGCCGGCGGTGAGGTCGGGGTGCGGTCGGGGGTAGGCACTGGTCCCCTGGGCTCCGCTGCTGGTCCCGGTGGGGCTGAGCGGGTCTCCCGGCCACCCCCAGGCAGCCAGGTGCAGGCCGTGGAGTGCCGCAATCAGCTGGACAGCTCGGCGGTGGCCCCCCACCATTGCAGTGCCCACAGCAAGCTCCCCAAGAGGCAGCGCGCCTGCAACACGGAGCCTTGCCCTCCAGAGTGAGTGCCTGCCAGGGCCGCAGGCTAGGGGTGACAAGAGCCCGAGCGGGTAGTGCTCCCAGGATCGGGGTGGCAGTGCTCCCCAGGGTGGGGTCAAGGCTCTCCCGGAGGGGGAGTCAGAACCATCCTCTCCCTCAGCGTGACGCACCCCCCCACCCCCACCGCGGGTGCAGGGTGGGGATATCCCAGGTGTGTGCTGGGGTGCTCCCTGCAGAAGCAGCCCTGTGCGGGATTCTGTCAAGATGCTGGCTCCTGGGGAGGAGGAGGATATGCCCGTAACCCCGACGGGAGGAGGGCCCTCCCCTGCATACTCGCTCAGACCTGCCCCCTCCCCACAGCTGGGTTGTAGGGAACTGGTCCCGCTGCAGCCGCAGCTGCGACGCGGGGGTGCGCAGCCGCTCAGTGGTGTGCCAGCGCCGAGTGTCAGCCGCCGAGGAAAAGGCGCTGGATGACAGTGCGTGCCCGCAGCCGCGCCCACCAGTTCTGGAGGCCTGCCAAGGCCCCGCTTGCCCGCCCGAGTGGGCCGCCCTGGACTGGTCAGAGGTCAGCCCATACTGCTCGCTATGGGGGTGGGGGGATGCAAGGATGCCCATAATGGGTTCCCACCGAGGCACCTCTCGGCAGTCACAAGCCCCTCCTGCTCGACCTAGTGCCCCCCCCCCCAACTGGTCCGAGGTTAGCTGACTTCTCCTTGTCGCCCTTTGGACCACCATCTTCCCCACCTCCCGTCCCTCCCCGCACCCCCCCGCCCCCGCGTGCGGGGACTGGAGCACCCAGGAGCATGAAACCCTCTCTCCGACTGCAGTGCACCCCCAGCTGCGGGCCAGGCCTCCGCCACCGCGTCGTCCTGTGCAAGAGCTCCGACCACCGCGCCACGCTGCCCCCTGCGCACTGCCCGCCCGCAGCCAAGCCGCCAGCCACCATGCGTTGCAACTTGCGCCGCTGTCCCCCAGCCCGCTGGGTGACAGGCGAGTGGGGCGAGGTAGGCCGGCGCCCTGGGGGCGGGGGCGGAGGGAAGGGGTGCCCCGCCGAGGCTCAGCAGCGACTCCCCGCAGTGCTCCGCACAGTGTGGGATCGGGCAGCAACAGCGCGCGGTGCGCTGCTCCAGCCACACCGGCCAGCCGTCGCGCGAGTGCGCAGAGGCTCTGCGGCCCCCGTCCACGCAGCAGTGTGAAGCCAAGTGCGACAGCGCGCCCCCTGGGGACGGCCCCGAAGGTATGTGCGGCGCGGGGCCAAAGGGCTCCAAGGGGGCCCTGTCCAGAGCGTGGGAGTCCTGACCATTGGCCTGGAGCACCTCCAACCACCGCAGCGTCTTTCTCTGTCCCCTCCAGGCACTTCACCGCCTCTCCCTGCAGGCATGTATTTAGTGCCACTGTATGCCAAGCATATTAGGCGCCTGATCCTTCTGGGCACCCAAACTCAGGTCATTCCCCCAGCCACCTCCGTGACCTTCATCCCATTCTTCCCCATCCGAACCGTGAGCTGCCCAATGTTTTTCTTTAATTCAGAGTTTCTCAACCTCCGGCACTATTGATGTTTTGGACCGGATCATTCTTGGGGGAGGGGGGCTGCCCTAGGCCCTGTAGGATATTCAATAGCGGTCCTGACTTGTGTCTGCGAGATGCCAGCAGCGCTCCTGCCCCCCAGTGGTGACGAGCAGAAATGTCTCCAGATCTGGCCATATGTCCCCTGGGGGACAAAATCGCTTTCCCTAGAGAATCGCTGCTTTAAATATGTCCATTTTTTTTACTACCTAAGTGAATTTATTCTCCATACAGGGCAATAGATAACTTACCCCGGGCACTGGAACCAGACTGCCTGGATTGGGTTCCCTCCCCTGCGCCTTCTAATGGGTCAGGGGGATAATGATACACTCACTAGCCGGGGACCTGCATGAGAGAGATGGACTGAAACAACCCACGTGAGGCCCTTTACTAGGCACCAGGCCCTGTCCTACATCACTGGCCAAGTGGGAGCCCACATTACTGTCGCAAACGGACGGTCAATGACCACAGACACAAAATACTCAAATACCCTGAGAAGGAGCGACTTCTCTGGACCTCAGGGTCCTCCGTTGGTCACAAAGGGAAACGAGCAAGGATTACAGCCCCAAATGGATCAAAAGGATAACTGAAAGGGAGTGCTGTTGTCGTGATTGAACACTGAGTCTGAGTCCCAGACTCGGCACTGTCTCTCTCAAAGTCCGCCAACAGCCTAATGAAGTATTAACAAGCCCCTTCCACACACTTTTTTTTTTTTAAGATTTTATTTATTATTTGATAGAGGGTGACAGCTAGAGAGAGAACACAAGCAGGGGGAGCAAGAGAGGGAGAAGCAGGCCTCCCACCAAGCAGGGAGCCGGATGTGGGGCTCGATCCCAGAACCCGGGGATCATGACCTGAGCGGAAGGCAGACGCTTAACCGACTGAGCCACCCAGACGCCCCTCGCACCCTCCCCCCAACTTTGAGTTACAGTTATAAGCTCCCTTTGAGAGGCGAGGAAACTGAGGCAGAAAAGCTAGGAAGCTCTGTGCAGGCTTCAGACGCGCTCCTAAGGGAAGGGGCCCTGAGCTCTGATCTCTCCCGCCCCCTCTAGAGTGCAAAGACGTGAACAAGGTCGCCTACTGCCCCCTGGTGCTCAAATTTCAGTTCTGCAGCAGAGCCTACTTCCGCCAGATGTGCTGCAAAACCTGCCATGGCCGCTAGGGGGCGCGCGGCCCCCAGAGCTACCGCTGGGCGCCGGCTGGAGGGGACCCGGCCCGCAGCTGGCCAGCCTGAAGAAGCCCGAGGGGGCGGGAGCTGGGAGTAAAGGGTGTGACGAAGCCGGAAGTTATTTATTGGGAATCCCTAAAGGGCCCCTGGCTGGGGGATGGAGAGGGGCTACCCGCCCCAGGGCCCCTCCTCATCCCCTCTCCCAGTTCATAGTGAGACCCCCCCTCCAGGGTGGGTTTGAGGAGGGAACAACTAACTGTTCGCCCTAGAGCCCTTTTCACCCACTCCTAGGGAGCCCCTAATACTGCCCCCCTTTGACCGGAATATGTACTGTGAAGAGAGGGGGTGGGGAGGGGGTCTGCCTGTGTCCTGCCCCCGGCACTGCCCCATCCCTCCACTCTGAGCTGGGGGCGGGGAAGGGGGAGGGTCTATGTCCGCTATGGGGCAGGGGGATTAGCACCACCTCCCTGACACCCTCCCCCTGCCCAGACCAGCTACAAGGCTGAGGCAGAGCTGGCAAGATCCACCACAACCTCTGCCCTGCCTGCCCCAGGGGGACCCCGACATCCAGGCGCCCCCATCATGGTGCTACAGACCCTGCCCTGGGGCCCACACACCCCTCGCCAGGAAGCCCTCCATCAATAAAGTTCTGTCTTGTGTAGCTTTCCGAGTGTTGATTTGTGAGCGCGTCAGTGAGCCTGAGTCACACGCGGTCCCCGCCACCGAATGGAAGGGGCCGTGCCCCCCGCCCCACCCCACGCCCACCCCCGCTCCCGTCGCAGGTGGCTCCCATCAGTCCAAAGGGGCCTCTCACCAGCACGGACAGAGCCCAGTGATACTACGGCTTCTCAAGGAGGGTCTCAAAGCTACCCGGTCTGGCCCCTGCCTTCCCGGCCACCGCACCCCCAGGCCCTCGGATCGGTCCAGCCGCCCGGGGCCGCCCGGGCCTCGCGGAAGTTCCTCCATCTCCCGCCTTCTTCCCGTCTCGGGGGCCTTTGCGGGAGCTGCTGCCTCTGCCAGGTGCTCCCTCCCCTCCCCTTTCCACCCGGTTAACTCCAGCTCACCCTGCAGCCAGGGTCCCCTCCGTGCAGAAGGCCCCTCGGAAGCCTCCGACCAGGAGACGGTCCTCCCGCCGCTCGCTCACTCGCCGGTGCCTGGAGGCTTCGCCGCCGTCTGCAGGCGCCACGCCCGGGAGCAAACGGGTGCGGGAGATTCCGCGACAGACGCGCTCCTGCCCACACGTGGCCACTAGGGGGCGCCGCGCCTCGCCGGCCTCCAGGCGCGGTGCCGCGTCCTGCCGGGCCGCAGGGATACCCGGGTCCTGGGGCCTCCCTGCCAAGCTCCCGGGATGGGCCTCGGCCTCCTCCCCGCTGTGCGGCGCGGGAGGTGACAACCTGTCGGAAATGCCACTTCCTAAACGTCAAGGGGAGACCAGGACGTGGCCCGCTGCTCTCCAGAGATCAGGACATGGACCAACACTTGATGAATCCTAGGTGAGCCGGGCACTGCGGCGAGGGCCCGCACCCCATTTTATAAGAACGTGGGGTCCCGGAAGTAGCAGAGCGGGGGGGGGCATTAAATCCCGAGCTGACACCCCATGTCTGGGAGGTAACAGCTGCCCCTGCTTCCTGGGAACTTCCACTCGTGATGTGTCCCCCCACCTGCCTCCCATGACAGGCCCACGTGGCTCCCCACCGGCCTTTCTAGGGAAAAGACCGGCAGATGGCAGAGGCGGCTCTGGAAGAGGAGGTTTGCTTAGGGGCGCCTGAGCAGACGCACATCTGAAGTGGTTTTGAAGAGACCTGAGCAGCCCAAATGCCTCCCGGCAGCCGCCTGACCTGGGTGCTGTCTGCTGCGGCCCCTGTCCAGGCAGTTGGAGAAAGGGCCTTTCCGGGGCCTGGCAGCTGCTGCCATCAGTCCTCGACCTCTCCCTTCAGGCAGGCTCAGAGCCCCAAACAGCCAGCGCCCTCAGCCCCGCCACTGCCGGCTGGAGCCCTCTCCCCGCCCCTGGCCCGGCTTCCCTCCCTTGTAGCTGTGGCCCCTCCCGCTAAAGGAAGTGGGACGGGGGCTGTTCTAAGAGGAACTAGGGCTGGAGTCTGGGGCAGGAGCAGGACCAGGGCCATGCCCGAGCCGCCCCCCGGAGCACCCTGAGCCTCTACCCCCGCCACAACCCATCCAGTCCCTCCCCAGGGGCCTGACAGGACACCCCCCCCCACCATGGTAAGTCCTTCAAGGGCGGGCCCTGCAGTGCAAGAGTGGGGGTGGGGCGCCAGCCCAAGGTTGGGGTGCCCTGGACACCACCAACCAGAAGGTGGGGCCGTGGGGAGGGGCCCAGAGGACCCATGGGGGTCCCCGACTGCAGCTTCAGGGGCCCCCAGCATCCTTCAGCAGGGACCAAGCTCACATCTGGCAGGGCCAGGATGCGGGAATGATGATGGGGGACCAAGGATGGAGCAGGGACTGAAGGACAGAGGACGACCGTGCAGGATCACAGGGCATCTGCGGGGACAAGGACAGACCCCTTTCTCAGGGCTTCGGGAACCAGTTTCCAGCCCAGCTGGGTCCCTCATCCTCCCTTGTGGCCTTGGGCAAGTCACTTCCCCTCTCTGGGCCTCGGTTCCCACATATGTCATATTTGGAAGTCAGCTGAGATGTAGAAGGTATTCGGGGAAACTCTCGGAACTTCAGAGAGCCTGTGGGTTCTGCCGCTCTGAGTCCACAGCTGGGAGCGGAGGCTGGGTCGAATGGGCAATGGGGGCAGCGATCGTGTCGTGACATCGTGCGTGTGTAGGGGTGGTCTGGTCGTAGCAATCACAGAAACAGGGGACAGTGAGACCCAGCACGGCCACTGGTACCGTTCTGAGCAAGTATGGCTCAGAAGGGATACTCTGTGGCCCAAGGTGTCACGCCCCGGGTGAGGCTGAGATCTGATGATGATTACAGTGAAAGGGGTCAGGAGACTGTCACTGTCACGGGTCTAGACCCAGAAGCATCATGACACCTACATTAAGAGAGAGCCCGGGCGGGCTCGAAAATTTGCACCCACCACCCCATGCATGGGCAAGCCACTTCAGCTTTCATTTTTCGTCAGTCTGTCAAGGACAGCATGTGGCTGGGACAGTCACAGAGCCAGTGGTGACCACTGCGGTGCTCCCGGCAGTTGCAGCAGGCAGCTGGCCTAGGCGGAGGAGGCAGGGTGATAGACCAAGAGGTGGGGATCGGGTTAGTCTGAGAGAGAACCTCTCCTGACTTCGGAAAGCCCAGGACACCCTGGGCATCGCTGGCCAAGGACCTCGCTGGGTAACTCACAAAGCAGACCATCCTCTAGAGCTCCGGGCTTGGGATGGGAATTCTTCGAAGAAGGAGCCAAGCCAGAGGTGCTCAGGAGCTCGGATGGGCAGACTTGGATCAAAAGAACACAGGAAATGAGTTGTTACTTGAAAGAAAAGCAGCCCCTCCCAAGGAAGCCTTGTGAACTGCTTAGTCAATGTTTTGCTCAGCTGATGGGCTGTAGGAGGGGAGATATTCCCCCAAGAGGACCACGGAGGGGGGAGAAAAGGGGCAGACGCCATCCACGAGGCTAATCCTTGCTTCCTGGAGGGATGATGATGAGTGCCAGGAAGAGCATGGAAAGATTCAATGGAACGATGTTCCTAAAGCGCTTTACAGAGCCCCTCTACAGTCACCGTCGCTGTGGGTGATGCTCATTCATTGCTGGAGTTAGCGAAGGTGCTGGGCAGAGGTGACTCATTCTCGGTCACCGCTGAACGATGGTTGTTGGGCTGTTGGTGCCGCTGGTGGTGATGGTGCTCACTGGCATCTGTTGTTGCAAGTTGGCGGTGACCGTGTCTCTCGTGGGTGTGCTGCTGGTGGTGATGGCTGCTTTCGGTGCCAGTTAGTGTGGAATGTTTGCGGTCGGTGGTGGGTCATTGTCAGGGGGGATCCGCAGAACGATGGCGGTTGGTGGGGGCGGGGGGTGAGGTTAAGGGTGACCGTTTGTAAACTACAGACCAAAAAAGCAGGGAGACCTTTGATGTGGCTGCTTGGTCCACAGCCAAGAGCCGTGGGGATGGACAGAGAAGACTGTTGGCCAAGAGAGAGTTGGGGCGGACTCTAGAAGGACAGGGGTCCCCACCTGTGCCCTCCAGTCAGGCCAAAACTGAGAGCTCTCCCCCCAAGGGAGGGGGGAGCTCAAGAGCCTTTGGAGGCAAGGATGCTGTTTGCACAGTGCAGGGATCAGAGTGCGGCCCCGGAACCCCACTGAGATGGGGGAGGACAGGACCAAGGCTGCAGGGACACACCGGGGTGGGGGCTGGGGGGCAGGAGCTGGGGGCCAGCCCCAGCAACGGCTGCCAGGACAGCTTCACATCTGCTCCCTGCTTGTGACCACAGCTCGCGGGACCCCAACGAGGAAGGAAGTGGCTGTTTCGTTGTTCTCTCCAGTCTGGGGCTCTTCTCATCAGCACCCAGGAGCAGGGAGGCCAGAGCAGCTAGGGCAAATTGCAAAAGCTCCACTTCCAGCCCCTCCCCCTGGCCTTACACGCAGAGCCCATGGGACCAGCCAGCTTAAGGCGACTACTGCTGGGCATGGTGAGGATGGCTCCCGTTTCCACTTCCCAAGCCTGACCTTGTTGGCTCTGCACGGCTAGCTGCCCCATGAGGCCTACAGCCCTCAGTGTCCCCATTTTCCCGATGAGGAAATAGCCATCACTGTTTCCAGATGAGGAAATAACCTTCCCTTCCAGGGAGGGTCAGTGAGCTGCTGTAAAGCCCCAAAGTGGCAGAGGATGTCAACTCAGTGACTCCTAAGGTCGCGCTTTCATCACCCACCTTGACCTGCAACCTCCCGATCCTCCCTACAAGAGGAGGGGCCATGGGGGCTTGGGGGTGCTGACCCCCGCATGCCCCAGGCTGCTCATCCCTCCAGCCTCATTTGGATCTGGAATCTCCACCCCCAAAGAAGCAGGAAGCTCCCCTCCCCCTGCCTTCTGCCTTAGACTGGCGGGGGGGGGGTCTCTCTGAAGAGCCAAAGTTAGAAGCTACCTCCCACCTCCCACTCTAGCCCTGACTCTCTTTCACAAGAGCCCCATCAGGTTGAGTCATACTTGGCTTGTGGTCTGCTGTGACCACAACATCTTCATTGCACCCCCACCCCTAAAAAAGGGACTCAGAAATTCAGTTTCAACTTGGTCTGGGAGACTTGGGAGACACAGGGAGATGGGTACTCATGATACAGAACAGGAGAAGGCAGTCTCGTCCCCGTGGTACCTCATTCAGTCCTTCACTCCCTCAACAACCATCCATCCGCCAGCTCCTATATCTTCTGTCACCCATCACCTCCACTAAATGCTCTTGGGGCCACCTGCTGCCATTTCCTGAGGCTTCTAGCTCACCTCCTCTCCGCAAAGGCTCCCTGACTCCTCTCAGAGAACGAGTGGAGGAGGTTTATTATGGAACCCGTTTTACAGATGGGAAAAGAGAGGCTTGGAGAAGTGAGGCGGCCTCCCCAAGATCACAGAGTCAGTCAGCTGTCAAGCCGAGCCTCACACCCAGCTGGTCCCATGCCAAAATTCTTGACTGTCCTTCCATATCTGTCCTCCCTTGAGCAACACCCTCTCTCTCTCTACCACAAACAATGCACGGTTTTTGTCCTCACAAGGGGCTAGGACCGGATCTGGAGGTTCCAGGTCCCCCACTGGTAGGACACAGAGAGACAGAATGGCGGGGGGCGGCCGGGGGCAGAGGGCCACTCAGCTGGCGGGGGGAAGAAGAAACGGACAAGAAGAGGAACCAGCTCGTTGGGGCCAAGAGACCCAGCCAGACGCAGCCAGCTTTGGGACCTCTGACCCCAGAGAAAGGAAGTGGCCTCGAGCTTCGGCCCAGCTTGATGGGCCCAGGAGCATAGAGACTGGACTGACCCACAGGGGAAACTCTAGACAGGACCAACCTTGTCTCTGCCCCACGTTCGTCTGATCTGAAGCAGCAACCCCAGCCCCCTCTGACCCGGACAGGGCTAAGGGCGACAGTCTCTACCATCCTCTCCCAGGTCCTCCCTTCCTGCTGTGTGACCTTGGAGAGGACAAAGAACTTCTCTGTGCTGTAGCGTTCTCTTCCACAGAGTGGACCTAGGCACGGTACTGATCCCAGCATGATAAATGAGGTCAGGCGCAGAAGAAGCCGAGACCGCAGTGTGGCACACGGTCCCTGCCAGTGGGCTGTTACCTATTGTGATGATGGGCGTTGGTTACCATAGTTACCACGGGAAGTCCCTCGCCTCAGAGGTCTTCAGAGAAAGGTTCCACTTCCTGTCCCCCCCATCAGCAGCCCCCACTTCCCCACCCGCTGTTGACTCAAAGAAAGAGCAGACCCCCGCCTGCAGCCCCTGAATGACACCAGTCCATGAAGGGTATCACTCTTCTCCCAGATTTCATCCTCTCTTCTCACCAACACGCTCTGGTCTCCCCATCTTAAGAACAGGAAACCTGCTCCCTGAACCCTCCTCTCCCCACAGCATCTTTCCTCTTCCCCTTCTCAGCTAGACCATCTGAAAGCCATCCTCCCTCCCTGTCTACACCTCCTGACCTCCCAAACTGACTTCTGGATGAGGTCGCCAGGGCTCTCCCCGGGGCCCCCTCTGAGCCTCCAGGGAGCTGGACACCTTCAGTAGCTCGGGGATCCGGTCGATGGCTCCCTGTTTCTCCCAACTGGCCCCTGTCATCTCCGGGTCTCACGGCTCCTGGCTGCCTCCAGCCTCCCAGCTGACGCCCTGCTCAGCCTCTATCTTGGACATCCTCTCCAACCCCTGCCCCGTGCTGCTCCCCCAGCTTTGCCCTCCCCAGCACCCTTCCCACCTCACCCTGGGGTTCTTGGTGCATCCCACCCAGCACCCTCTTCTTGTAACAGACCCCTTGGCAGGCCCCCTGGAAACCCCAAACTGAAATTCACAGGCAGTGAAACACACCAACTCCCATTGTTTCAAAAATAACGCGATCTCCTGTAATGCGGAGGAGAAAGTCACTTGGAAGAAAATAGGCACATAAAGATGAAAATGCTCAGGCCAGTGGCCCACGAACGCCCACCGGAGCCCCCAGGTGCTCACGCCGGGACACGGGAGCATCTCAGTGGGCTGATGCCGAGTGACGGAGGCATCCGCCACGCTAATACCATGAGCAGCGTGAGTTTCCAAAATGCCGAACGAGTCTCAGTACAATCTTAGTAACACTAAAAACTCTCTTGGGTAGTCTGGAACATGGAGTGGGTGTCAGCCGTGCAAAACATACTGTTTTTCTGTATAGACCTAAAATAGAATTTGATCTTAGGTTCCAGTGATTATAAACAGTTTTGTCACTTACATAAGCAGCTGGTGGGGTGCAGTGGGGGTTGCAGTCAGGGTGATAATTTATGGACCAATCTGGCACCTGCAGCCCGCTTGAAATGCCAGCCAGTCCCCATCCCCAGACAACCGAAAACGCTGCCACAATTCTTAGAGTGTCCCCAGGAGCCCCGCTGAGAATTCCCCAAGCTGCTGACAATCAAGCCTGAGTTCCTTTGCTCGACATTCAATGCCCTTAGGGACCTGGCCCGGGTTGACCTCCCCTCCGTTCATTCACGGGCCATCCCACTCCTCCACTTGGTCATTCAAATGTGCAGCCGGCCCCACCTGAGCCCCTGGCCTGGGGACCTTGCACACGAAAGATGTAGCTAACGAGCAGGGTGCCCAGAGCAGAGTGCCCAGCACGTGGACAGGGGCCCCGGGGGGCTGTGGGGGTCCAGAGGAAACCTCCACCTGGCCCGGGGTTGGGGAGGGCTTCTTACAGGAAGTGTCACCTGAGCCGAGTGTGAAGGCCGGACTGGCAGGGACCAGGCAGGCAGGGTGTTCCGAGCTGAGACCTGAGCACCGGCAAAGCGCGGGGGCGCCTGGGGCAGGGACTGAGAGAGTGTCTCCCTGGGGGCCGAAGTTAGCAGCGCACGGGGAAAATCTTTGGTGGGATGGTTGGGTGGGAACGTGACAGGAAGCCACAGACGGCTTCTCAGCCCCAGAGCGACGAGACCAGATTTGCCACATGAAAAAACTCCCTGTGACAGCTCAGGCTGGAAGCACTTTGAGGGGGGCCGAGC
Source organism: Martes martes (assembly GCF_963455335.1). Lineage (NCBI taxonomy): Eukaryota > Metazoa > Chordata > Mammalia > Carnivora > Mustelidae > Martes > Martes martes. The sequence goes on along the minus strand of NC_137888.1, from coordinate 212,314,720 downwards.
CCTAACCCCCCCACACGCTCCCTCGTCTGCTCTCGGCTCCTGCTTCTGCACCTCCACACTGCCTGGCGCGCTTCTTCTCCCAGCTCTCGCCCGAAGCCCTTCTTGGCTTTCGAGTCCCAGCCCAAACACCCCATGGGTCCCAGCCACTTGCGGGTGTGGACGGAAGAGCCTGGGCTTCGCTGTCAGACGCGAATCCCACGCCCTCAGAGGCAACCGAGCTGGGTCCGTAGTCAAGTGTCAAACCCTCCTGGAGCCTCCGCTTCTGTCCCTAGATGTCCCTGAGCTGCCGTAAGGACTGCTGGTGGGTGATGCGACCTTCACCCCTGGCCCCCCGGCTCCGAGCACGTCATGGGCCCTCGGTGAATGCTAATTCTGTCCAGGGCCGCTCCGCCCGGGGCCCATCCTCACAACTCCTTGGGCTGGAGAGGGGCGCGGGACCCTCACCCCAGTTTGGAGTTTGCGCCCCAGAGCGGTTTGCTCCTTCCCATTAACCCTGGAAAGGGAGGCTGCTTCTCCCATTGTAGAGATGAGGCCACTGAGGCTCAGAGCTGTGTTGGATCACCCATCTAGATTGGAAGCCAGAGCTACGCCCCACCAAAAACTGGCCTCATTTAATGTCTGTGGGCATTCCTCAATGAACCCCGTTCTGGAATTGCCCAGGGCCCCCAGGAAAGAATGGCCTCTCCTCCTGCCCCTGTCCCACGCTGCCCCTCCTGCCCCATGCCTGCCTGCGTCCTCTCTGCCCAGCTCACCATCCTTGGAATCTGCGTGGCAGATGCTGGTCAGCTCTCAGGACTTGCCTCTGATTCCCAGCATCCTTTGCTCTGGGGGTGTCCCCCAAAGCTGGGTTTCTTTGTTTGCCCCTGTTCCTCATCCATCCATCTGGTCATCCCTTCTAGAGCTGAGAAAGGACTCAGTCCCAGTCCCTGCCTTCCAAGAGCTCCAGGTCTGAGAATGGCGGGCTTCCTGGAGGAGGCACACTGTATGTAGGCACGAGCACGCCTGCCAGGCAAGCTCGGGGCCTCAGACTCCTCCGTGGCAGGAGTACACCGAACTGAGAGCGAGTCTGTTTAAGGGTCCGAGGCACTGGATGAGCTGAAAAGTAAGGCTGAAAAGAGAAAACATTCCAGGCAGGCTTCCTGGAGGAGGGGTCTTGTGGGGGAGGAGTCTGTGTCTGAGTCTTCTCCCAGGGGCCTAAGGAAAGTCTAACCCGATTTAAAAAAAAAAAAAAAAAAACTGAGGGAGAAAATGAGAAGGGAAAGTGGCGGGGGCAGAGGAGCCGGGTAACAGCACAGAGGACAGAGGTCACAGCCAGGACAGGCCAGGATGCGTGACCGTGAGGGAGGAAGAGAGGAGGAGGAAGGAGGCCACCAAGAGGTGGAAAGGTGGGCGGTGGGTCAAATGCCATGGAGAAATCAGGGACTCAGCAGGAGCCTGGGCAGGGAGAGGGGGCTGGAGAAGTGAGGGGCGCGGAGTCCGAAGGAGAAGTGAGAAGAAGGGTGAGTCCACCCCCAAACTAGCCTCCCCCCCGACACCCTTTTCCCCTCCCACAGCCACCGGAGCCCCAAGCACACTCTGTCCCCCTGGGCCCGGCGTCACGGTCTCCTCCGTGACAGTGGGACACTAGGTGGAGGGTTGGGAGGACAGAGCCCCCTCCTCTGGGGCAGGGAGCCGGACTGAAGCGCCCCCACCTCTCCTGGTGTCTCCGCATCGGGGAAGGAGGCTGGCAGGTGGCTGAGGGGAGGCAGAATCGGAAGGCGGTGATGGAGGTGAGCCAGGCTGGGGGGCTGAGGCATCAGCCCAGCCCCACCCCCCCCCAAAGCGGCTCACTGCCACCTGGCCACCCCCACCCCAGGGCAGCAAGGAGCGTTTCCACTGGCAGAGCCACAACGTGAAGCAGAGCGGCGTGGATGACATGGTGTTGCTGCCCCAGATCACGGAGGATGCCATCGTGGGCAACCTGCGCAAACGCTTCATGGACGACTACATCTTTGTACCCTGGGCCGTGGGCAGAGTGATGGAGACAGGGACGGGAGCGGGACCGACCAGTGGAGGGAGGGACAGCACGTGGATGAACGCAGGGAAGGGCGGGAGAGGGACTGCAGCGTGGAAGGGAGAGGCAGAGGGAGGGATGGGCGGAGAGAGCACCAGCTGGGAGGAGGGGACGGGGGAGGGACAGCAGGGCTCTGCTCTGGGGCGGCTGGGGTCCTTCCTGCTCCCTCTGCCCTGGGTAGCTCAGCCACAGTACATACCATCTCTCCCTTCTGGACCCAGCCCTGTGTTTTCCCCAGCACATCTGAGTATCTCCATCTCTTGCTCTGAGCAATGGGGCCCTGGAGGCCCTGGGGATTAGGATTTAGGGGACAGGGGCCCATGAGGAACAAAGCCAGCCAGAACACTGCACAGCCCTTAACGGCACCCCAGACCTACATCGGCTCCGTGCTCATCTCCGTAAACCCCTTCAAGCAGATGCCTTACTTCACTGACCGCGAGATCGACCTCTACCAGGGCGCAGTAAGACCGGGGCCAGGTGGGAGGCATGGCCCCGGGACCCCCAGCCTCCAGCCCTGTGCTAAGAGCTGACCTTCCCCACCAGGCTCAGTACGAGAATCCCCCGCACATCTACGCCCTCACGGACAACATGTATCGCAACATGCTCATTGACTGTGAGAACCAGTGTGTTATCATCAGGTATGTAGAGGGCCCCATACCCTCCTGCCCAGGCCCCGCAACAGCCTCACCAGCCTAGGGAGCTTTGCTCAGAGTTCCTGACCCAAACAGAGCCTTACTGTCCCTTTCTGCCCCTGGCCCTGCTTTACTTTCCTTGTCACCCCCTGACCCATGATATATTTATTCATCCATTCTATTATTGTCCATCTGTCCGTTCCAAATGTCCACTCTGAGATGGCAGGGATTTTTGTCTGTCTTTTTCACTATTGTCTCCCTAGAACCTGGTATGGTAGTGAATGAAGGAAAGAAGGAAGGAAGGATGAATGAATGAATGAATGAATGAATGATCAGGCGCTAGAAAGGGTGCTTACCCTCCCCCCAACCCTCCCTCCCTGCTGGCTGCTGATCATTCTTTCCTTCACTCACCTCCAGTGGAGAGAGTGGAGCTGGGAAGACCGTGGCAGCCAAATACATCATGGGCTACATCTCCAAGGTGTCTGGCGGGGGCGAGAAGGTCCAGGTGAGGGGAGAACAGAAGGATGGGCTGGGTCTCCCCAGCAGCACGGTAATTAACCCCCGCAACCACCTACCTCCTCCTGACCTCTTCCCACCTCCACCTGCCTCTGCCCCCCAGCATGTGAAGGATATCATCCTGCAATCAAACCCACTGTTGGAGGCCTTCGGCAACGCCAAGACCGTGCGCAACAACAATTCCAGCCGCTTTGTGAGTCTGCAGCCCCCCACACACAAACACACAAACACCTGTGTTCCCAATAGCATAGGAATGCCCTGCTCCTTGGTGGGAGACTCACTTCCTGCTCATGGGAGACTCACTTCCTGCTTATGGTCCTTCTGAAAAAGATTCCCCCACCAGCTGAACTGTAGAAGCCTTGACTTGTCTGTATAACATTCTTAAATATTTTCCTGGCTGCAACCATGCCACCTCCGTTCCTGTTCACAGTTCAGTTCCCAATTTATTCTCTCATTCATTCTTTTCTTCAACAAATTGTTCTTGGGCTCCTTCTTTGTGTCAGGCTTTAGTGCTGAGCCTAATGGAAGACAGAATAGGTCACTGGGTCTGGATTTACAGTCTGATTCTGTCACTATTTAGACTTGTGGCTTGGACAAAAAAAAAATGTTTCAGCAGCTTGAACTTCCTGAAGCTTCTGTTTTCTCATCCATAAAATGGGGATGATGTTAATGCCCACCATGCAGACCTCAGTAATTCCAGTACACACAGACCTCAGTAATTCCAGTACAATACCTACACATGAAATGATTTAATAAATTCCATACACCAATAAGATGTTTTATTCCCCTAAATATTATTAATTACATTTTTATTTCTAACATATTGATCATATAATTATATTTTAAGTATTTTCCTCAAAATTTTATCCTTAAAAATGTACTGGGGCGGGGCGCCTGGGTGGCTCAGTGGGTTAAAGCCTCTGCCTTCGGCTCGGGTCATGATCCCAGGGTCCTGGGATCGAGCCCCGCATCGGGCTCTCTGCTCAGCAGGGAGCCTGCTTCCCTTCCTCTCTCTCTGCCTGCCTCTCTGCCTACTTGTGATCTCTGTCTGTCAAATAAATAAACAAAATCTTTAAAAAAAAAAAAAAATGTACTGGGGCACCTGGAAGGCTCAGTCAGTTGGGCAACAGACTCATGAATCTGAAATCAAGAGTCAGTTGCCTTGATTTCAGATTCATGAGTCTGGGCCCTTTCTTGGGCTCCATACTGGATGTGGAGCCTACTTTTAAAAAAATAATTAAAACACAGAAAAATTGGGAGAATGGTATAGAGAACACCTGCTGCCCATCTCCGAGAGTCTATCATTAACATTTTGCTCTACTTGCTTTATCATATCTCCATCTGTTCATTTTTTTAAGTAAGCTCCACACCCACTGTGGGGCTTGAACTCACAACCCTGAGATTTAAGAGTCACATGTTCCACCAACTGAGCCAGCAGGCACCACTACCCATCTTTTTTTTGATGCACTAGACAGTAAATTGCAGATACCTTACTTTCCGCCTCACCATCACCTCGGCATGTGGATCCTCAATTAAAATCCAATATAAATTTTCATTGCTTTTTCATTTCTTTTAAAGTAAAATTTGCGTAGAGCAAAACACGTAAATCTCAAGTGAACCATTCACTGAGTTTGGGAAAATGCGTCTGTGCTACCAAAGCCCTATCAATACACAGAACATCACCCTCTCTCCAGAAAGTTCCCTCCCTTTTAAGTCAATCTCCAATCCCACCTCACCCCAGAAGCAAGCACTCCTCTGGATCTTTTCTTTTTTTTCCCCACCATAGATTAGTTTCAGCTGTTCTAGAACTTTATATAAATGGATTCACACAGTATATGTTTTCAAACTACTGATACACACACAAAAACGTGGATGAACCTCCAAAACATAATGTTTTATACTATTTTATTATACCAGAGACTAAGTGTAGGTCTTGCATTACAGGTGTCTGTGTAGTGGGATGATGTAATGTGTATTGTCATTGCATGACAGTGGCAAAAAGGAACAAGTAAGGGGGCTTCTCTGCCCTCCAACCTCTAGGCAGAGTAGAACCCAGATACTGTCAGAGACCAAAGAAGGGACTTGTGGGGCTCTCGCTCTGGGCTTAGGGACAATCTGTGAGAGACAGCCAGGATCACTAAAACCAGCAGCAGCCTGCGGAGACACGGAGGTGTTGTGGTCAAAAAAGAAGAGTTGGGCTCATGTGGGCAAGACGGGGAAAGAGGCCAGGCTCCTAAGACCCATCCTCAATCCCCCCCGCACTGCACCCCCGGGGACCCTGGGCGCCTCACCTGGCTCTCTCGGCTTCAGGGCAAGTACTTTGAGATCCAGTTCAGTCGTGGCGGGGAGCCAGACGGGGGCAAGATCTCCAACTTCCTGCTAGAGAAATCCCGTGTGGTCATGCAGAACGAAAATGAGAGGAACTTCCACATCTACTATCAGGTGCAAGGAAAGGGGCCGTGAGGCTGGGGCCGAGGGAGAGCCAAGGGGAGACGGTGGGAGGGTCAGGGTCCAGGAGGCTAGGACAGTGAGGACTGGGGGATCACAAGGGTGACACCAGTCCAATGCCAGATGCATGAGCATTGCTCGCCCTCCAGCTGCTGGAAGGAGCCTCCCAGGAGCAGCGACAAAACCTGGGGCTCATGACCCCCGACTACTATTACTACCTCCAATCGGACACCTACAAGGTGGATGGTACCGATGACCGGAGCGACTTCAACGAGACTTTGGTGAGCCGTGATCCCTACTCTAGAAAGCCAAGGCCCAGAGAGGGGCAGGAATTTGCCTCAGGTCACACAGCAAGTGGGTGAAATAGGCAAGACAGGGCTCCAGGTGTCCTGACTCCCTGCGTCCATGCTGCGGTCCCAGAAGCCTAACCCAGGAGGGCAGGACGCAGGTGGCAATCCGTGGTACAGGTTCTGCCCCTGTTGTGCCTGCAGAATGCCATGCAGGTCATCGGGATCCCGCCCAACGTCCAGCAGCTGGTCCTGCAGCTGGTGGCGGGAATCTTGCACTTGGGAAACATCAGCTTCTGTGAGGATGGGAATTACGCCCGGGTAGAGAGTGTGGACCGTGAGTGTGGGTGCTGGGGACGATGGGGTGGATGGGTGTATCCAAACTGCTTCCTCCTAGTTGGGTCCCAGGAGGGTGAACACCCACGAGGACAGTATCTGTGTCACCGGGCACAAAGGGGAGGGATGGAAGCACCACAGGAGGCTCCAGAGCCTAACCGGCGCCCTCTTTTCCCCCAACCCTGGCAGTGCTGGCCTTTCCCGCCTACCTGCTGGGCATCGACAGCGGGCGGCTGCAGGAGAAGCTCACCAGTCGCAAGATGGACAGCCGCTGGGGTGGACGCAGCGAGTCTATTGACGTGACCCTCAACGTGGAGCAGGCAGCCTACACCCGCGACGCCCTGGCCAAGGGGCTCTATGCCCGTCTCTTCGATTTTCTTGTGGAGGTGAGAGGGGCCGGGGCCAGGGAGTGGGAGAGGCCCTGCCCCAGAGCGCCCTGGGCTTGGACCAGCCAGGTGGGAAAGGCAGGCACGGGATGTGTCAAGGTCAAGCATGATGACAATATTGTAGGAGCCAACATTACAGAACACTTGGCCTCCACCAACTACTGTTCTAAATGTTTCTCCATGCGTCAGTTTAAAGCTTTATAAAGCCCTACAGAGTAGTCGCGCCATCATTACCCCCATTTAAAGATGGGAATGTAGAGGTGCAGAACGGTTAAGAGGCCAAGCGAGCTCCCGAGGTAGGAACCCAGATGTTCTAACACCTGGGGTTCTCATGCGGGTGACTGGGGGCGGGGGGGGGCAGAGAGCTGGAGAAGGCAGGAGAGGAGCTGGCATCAGAGGACACAGCCTGGGAACGTGGTTAAGAGCACACGCGGAGGGGAACACGCTGGCACTCACCCACTGTCGCCGTCCACACTGCAGGCCATCAACCGCGCTATGCAGAAGCCCCAGGAGGAGTACAGTATCGGGGTGCTCGACATCTACGGCTTTGAGATCTTCCAGGTATGGCCTCTGCTCCCCGGCCTGCACCTGGTGCCTCCCTGAGCCTCCTGGGGTGGCCCCGTGGCCCCAGGAGCCTCCAGCATCAGCCCACTGATGGCGACACCCTTGGCCTCCCTTGACAGAAAAACGGCTTTGAGCAGTTCTGCATCAACTTTGTCAACGAGAAGCTGCAGCAAATCTTCATCGAACTCACCCTGAAAGCTGAGCAGGTGGGCAGGGGGAGCCAGGAGCCTGGGGACACTGGGGGTGAGGGCAGGACCGGCAAGTCTGCTGAGCCCCCAGGGGAACACCCCCCAGCCTCCCAGCCTCACCTCTCTCTGCTGACCTGTCCAGGCCCCACCAGGAAATTTCCTATGGAAGCAGTTCCCTGCCTCTAAAGCTTTGACAAGGGCTGGGGCACAGCCTCCTTGGTCATTCCACCAATGATTATTTATTGAGCACCTGCTGTGTGCCAAGCACTGTTTGCAGTGCTGGGGAGACTGCCATGCAAGAGAGGAATGAAAATTCCTGCTGTTTTCATCCAACCCATTCCTCAAAAACAGAGCCCGAGGCAAGGATTCAATACAAATATCAGGAGAGGAGTGAGGAAGTGAGAGACATATTAAAAAAAAAAAAAAAAAAAGTTGGGGAGGTGAGCGCCTGGGTGGCTCAGACAGTTAAGCATCCAATTCGTGATCTCAGCTCAAGTCAGGATCTCAGGATCCTAGGCTCAAGCTCCACATCGGGCATCTGCTTGGGATTCTCTGCCTCTCCCTCTGCCTTTCCCTCTGCAGCAGGCAGAGGGAGAAGCAGGCTCCCCGCTGAGCAAGGAGCCCAATGCCGGGACCCATCCCAGGACCCTGGGACCATGACCTGAGCCAAAGGCAGACACTTAACCAACTGAGCCACCCAGGAATCCCAGTAAATGAATCTTTAAAAATAAACAAATAAAAATTTTAAAAGGCCAGAATAGGGTGTATTGATGAGCAGGCTACGCTGCAGGCAATTGGGGCCAATTTCCGCTGAGCCTTGGGGGACACTCTAGCAGGAAACTCAGGGTTAGCCCACCCCAGAAGCAGGGAGCCAGGATATTTATGCACTGGCTCCTGTCTGTCTGTGGTCAAGGGCAGGGTGGGGCGGCCGTTCCAGTCTACCCCACTGACGATGAGGGCGATGAGATGGGGAGATATGGGGAGACACCCATGGCACCTCCCTCACCCACCCTTGTGAAGCATGCATGCTAGAAACCCGCGCATCCTTGCCCAGACCCCCACCCCCACCCCGGCCGCTTTGCCGCCCCCAGGAGGAGTACGTGCAAGAGGGCATCCGCTGGACCCCCATCCAGTACTTCAACAACAAAGTGGTCTGCGACCTCATTGAAAACAAGCTGGTGAGGACCTGCCCGGCTCCGCGCGCGTTCTGCTGGGTCTGGAGCTGGGCCTGGGAGAGGAGGGGGTGGGTTAGCGCCCCTTCCCCATCCCGCTCAGAAACACCCCGACGGCCACCTCATCCACCCTCTCGGCTCACCGCTTGTATTGTCCGCTCAGCGAAAATTCCCCAGCTCGGCCTGCTCGGGGACAGGTGTCAACCCTGGCAGGTCCCCAACCAGGTCATCCCCGTCTGGGGAACCGAAAGGAGCATGGATCCTTCAGGGGCTCCTCACCCCGTCCTGCCCCCCAGCAGGCTTCCACCACAGCCCCCCCACACCGTCAGCGCCTCCACTTTTGCTCTTGTATTGGGATCTCGCCGCTTGCTTGCCCTGCCGCCTCCACATCCTCCCAGTTCGGGGTAGGGGCGGGGCCCGGCCAGGCTGAGCCGCGGCCCCTCCCCCCCGCCCGCAGAGCCCCCCGGGCATCATGAGCGTCCTGGACGACGTGTGCGCCACCATGCATGCCACCGGCGGCGGCGCCGACCAGACCCTGCTGCAGAAGCTGCAGGCGGCCGTGGGCACCCACGAGCACTTCAACAGCTGGAGCTCGGGCTTCGTCATCCACCACTACGCCGGCAAGGTGCGCCCGTGCCCCGCCTCCCGCGCGTCCCAGCTGGGCGCGGCCTCCCAACCTCCAGCAGCCAGAGCCTCGGGACTCCAAGACCCCTTGCCCCAGCCCTCCCACCGACCCCCAAGAACTGGCCTGCGCCCCCCCCCACCATGGTCCTTCAGCTGGGGCTGCGGAAACCCCCACTGCCGCCCCCACCAAGGTCACAGCTGTCTTTACTAACAGGACAGCTCGCCTAATAGGACAGAAACTCCCTCGCATTGACCCCACATTGGGCAACAGACTCCCACACCCCGATCTGAGCTGCAAACCCCACTCACCCCCTGACCCAGGACACAGCTTTCTAACCCAAACTCAAAGACTCCAGGCCCAAGCTGTAAGCCACGGCCCTCCAAAATGGCCCCCTGCAGACTCCTACCAAAGACTATAGAAATCTGCTGGCCTCTGACCCTGGCCACCGTCCTCCTCCCCCACTGACAGGACTGTAGACTCTCCCACTGACCTCAAGTGGCAGCAGACGTCCCCAGGGATCTCCCGGCCCCCACACTGGGCCAGAGCTCCTGTGTTCCTTCAGCCAAGGAATAGCAGCTCCCAGGACTACGGAGAGCCCCCCACCTTCGATGCAGACCCAGCCCACAAGCCTGACCGAAGACCCCCGTGGATCCCAGCCAGTGCTGGAACCCTCCTGACACCAAGCCCACCCCCTCGACTGACCACAACACACTCAATCCGACCTTCTGAGCTCAGATTCAACAGCAGACCCCGCAAGGACCCTCTGTTCAGGCTGCAGCCCCAGCCCTCCAACCTGCACTTGAACATCAGACCTCCATGGACCCCAAGCCCATGCAGTAGCCCCCTGATTTTATTTATTTATTTGACAGATCACAAGTAGGCAGAAAGACAGGCATGGGGGTGGGGAAGCAGGCTCCCTGCTGAGCAGAGAGCCCAATGCCGGGCTCAATCCCAGGATCCTGAGATCATGACCTGAGCCAAAGGCAGAGGCTTGACCCACTGAGCCACCCAGGTGCCTCTAAGCCCCCTGCCCCTTCTTAGGAACCATAGGTACCGCCTCCATTCGGTCAGCTCAGGGCAGGCCCTCACAGGACCTCTGGCCACCTGGGATGTAAGCAGCACCCCAGACTTCAGCCCCTCATTCCCCCCAACACTGTCTCCCTCCAGGTCTCCTATGATGTTAACGGTTTCTGTGAGCGGAACCGGGACGTTCTCTTCTCTGACCTCATAGAGCTGATGCAGACCAGTGAGCAGTGAGTGGCCTCCGGGCACAAAGCTGGGGCAGCGGGGCGGATTGGGGGGGAGGCCAGGAACCTCTCCACCTTCCCGGGAGCTCCCATCATGCTTTGTGTGGGTGGCTGTCTGCAGGGACAGTGTTTCTAGTGATTGGTTCTGATTCAACAGCAGCCCAAGGTCCACAGGAAGAAGTAAGGAGAACCCTAGGGGCAGTTCCTTATGGCCCCCCTGTGCAAACCCAGCTGATGCGGGGTGTAGACAGTGTCCCCTGGTGCACTGTGAGAACACATCGCACCCGGCCTTCTTCCTGTATTGACATATATGGACCCATGTCCCTGGCCACAACTTCACACCGGGTTCCATTTTTTGCCTTTTTAACCTCCAAATGTAATTCAAGCTCTGCCGTGTGCTGGGCACCATTTCCTGGGACCGGTGGGGATGGAGACTGAACAGGTCAGAGAACACGGGGGCCCTCATTGAGTGGAGAGCCAAGTGGGGAGCAGGCACGGAACCAGGAAAAAGGGCAGATAGTAATATGGCATCGCATGAAAGGCACAAGACTGCGGTCAGTAAAAGGCTGAAATCTGACTCCTGGGCCAAGAACAGGAGCGTCCTCTGAGCCGGGTACAAATGCACTCCATCCCGGGCCTGGGACATCAGGGTCTGCCCTGTAACGAGCGTCCCCGGCGCCTCCTCCAGACCCATGGGCACATCTGAGTTTGAGCTTCTGCAGTCTAGAGCGTGCGGTCTGTTACATTCCACATCCACATAGAATCCAAGCGATGCACATCACGACTTGAACACCACCTTCTTCGGGTACAACTTGCATGTCATGAAACACGCCCAACTTCAGAAGTCTTTTTTTTTTTTTTTTTTTTTAATGTACAGAGCTGGGCAACCATGACCTCTACCCAACTGGGACCATTTGCATCACACCCAAAAGAGCCCTCGTACCAAGTTGCAGTCGATCCCTAGTCCCACTACATGTGTAATTTTATATTTTCTTTTTTGAAGATTTTATTTACTTATCAGAGAGAGAGCACAAACAGGGGGAGCAGCAGGCAGGGGAGAAGCAGACTCCCCGCTGAGCAGGGAGCCCGCTGTGGGGCTTGATCCCCGCACCCGGGAATCATGTCCTGAGCCAAAGGCAGACACTCAACCAACTGAGCCACCCAGGCGTCCCAGCATGTAATTTTAAATTTTCTAATAAGCACAGTTAAATTTTCTAATAAGCACAGTTAAAAACGTAAAAAGCAGGTAATTCTTCATCTTGGGGTTGTGAGTTTGAGCCCGACCTTGGGGGGGTGGGGTGTAGAGAGAACTTCAATAAATAAACTTTTAAAAAAAGTAAAAAGGTGAATGGGTGACATTAAAAAATGTTTTCTTACACCCAATATACCCAAAAGATCACTTCGACACGCAATCCGTATAAAAATTACAAATGAAGGAATATGAGTTAATTATGAAGGAGTGAACTACATTCTCTTGCCTCGTGCTGGGGTAGTCTTTGAAACCTGGAATGCATTTTAACACTCCCAGCACACCATGATTTGGACAGGCCAAGTCTCAAGGGCCTCGATAACCCGGTATGACCAGGGGCTGCCATATTAGAAAGCGCAGAGCAGGGCGCCTGGGTGGCTTAGTGGGTTAAGCCACTGCCTTCGGCTCAGATCGTGATCTCAGGGTCCTGGGATCGATTCCCGCATCGGGCTCTCTGCTCAGCGGGGAGCCTGCTTCCCTCTCTCTCTCTCTGCCTGCCTCTCTGCCTACTTGTGATCTCTCTCTGTCAAATAAATAAATAAAATCTTTAAAAAAAAAAAAAGAAAGAAAGAAAGAAAGCGCAGAGCCATGGTTCTCAAAGCAGGGTTCCTGGCGGCAGTATCACCTGGGAACCTGTTAGAGATGACTGAGCCCCAGCCCAGATGTGTGAATGAGAAACTCAAGAGGAACTGGGTAGGGGCCAGCCCATCCGTGTTTTCACAAGCTCTCCTGGTGATTCTGGCGTCCACTGGGGAGACCACTAGATAGAAAAACTGAGTCGATGAAAGGCTAGAGTGTGCCGTGAGCATCATTCACTCTTTTTTTTTTTTTTACTTTCTTTTAATTATGATAAAATACACACAATATAAAGTTCCCTTATTGCCATTTTGGATTGCAGAGTTCAATGGCATGAAGCACGTTCACAATGCCGTGCAACCATCCCCATCCTCTCTTTCCAGAGCTTTTTCTTCCTCCCGAGTATGTCTGGATTGCGCAATGTGCTCGCTCTGTGTTGGGGCGGTCAGGGAAGACCTCGTTGAGGCCATGAGGGAGGGAATAGTGAATAGAGAAAGCGTGTGGAAGCAATCCCCCGGTGACGGACAGTTAGACCGAGCCTATCTAGGACTACTGCGGGCAGCGAGCACCCTCGTCTGTATCTCTGCTCACACGTGCGAGCCTGTGCGTGTGGGATCAGTCCCACGAGGGGACCTGCCCCTGCAGCCCGAGATGCTGAGACGCTGCAGCACGCGAGACATGTTCCTACTGAGCCGAACTGTGTTCTATCTCACGTGCTCCCCAAGTCGTGCGTGGCTGGAGAGGCAGGGGGAACAGTGCAAATAGATCAAGGAACCAGAAGGACAAAAGCGTCTCTCCGGTTCTCACCATCACACCCCCACGTTCAGGGAGAACTGTGCTCCCCTGGGAGAGGGCACCCAAGGTTCAGCTGCACCTCTGACTCCTCCTGTCCCCCTCCCCCCCGCCCTGCCCAGGGCCTTCCTCCGGATGCTCTTTCCTGAGAAGCTGGATGTGGACAAGAAGGGCCGCCCCAGCACGGCTGGCTCCAAGATCAAGGTGGGCCTGGGGCAGGAGAGGAGGAGCTGGGGCTGGGGAGGGCTGGGGATTGTTCTCTCCCCGTTCTGCCGTCTGTCTCTCATGCATCCTGGACCCCCGCCCCCGGCACCCTCCGTGCAGCAGGGTTTTCTTCCAGCTCTGGGGTTAGTAGGGGCTGGACCGGTTTCCTTGGAGTCCCCCCAACTCTCTAAATCCAAAAGCGAACCATCATCTTAATAATTTTTTGGTTTTTTGGTTCTTTGCCTCTTTAATTTGAACTGGGGTCAAATTTACATAAAATGTGTCGTCTTAACCATCCTTAAGTGCACAGCTCGGCAGCATGAAGCACACCACCCCCACCCTCCATCTCCAGAACTTTCCATCTCCCCAGACTGTCTCCAGAACTTTCCATCTTTCCACACTGAGACTCTGTCCCCATGAAGAATGGACTCCCCATCCCCTGCCCCAGCTCTGGTTCCCACCATCTCCCCTCTGTCTCTGTGGATGGGAACTCCTCTGGGGACCTCCTGGGAGTGGGGTCCTGTGGGATGTGTCCTTCTGTGGCTGGCTTACCTCACTCAGCAAAATGTCCTCAAAGTTCGTCCATGTTGAAGCAGGTATCAGGACGTCCTTCCTTTTGAAGGCTGACATCTTGCAACTATGAATGGACCTCATTTGTCCTATCCATTCGTCCATGGGTGAACACTTGGGTTGTTCTCACCTTTTCCCTACGGTGAATAATGCTGCTGTCAACCGGGTGTCCCATTCTAAAAATCTCTTCATAAACCCCGAAATGGGCACTCGCCAGTGCAGGCAGCCAACATGGGACACTTTACTGATAAGGGACTAGCCGCACCCGGGGCTTGGGGAGACCAAGGCTCAGAGCAGCAGTCACTGGCCTGGATCACACAGCAGAGCCACAGTCCACATCAAGGTCTCTCAGGCCACGCTCTCCAATTCCCCCACCTGGAACAATGTCCTTCCTAGTCTCTTCCAAGGGACGAAAATGCACAACCCAAGGCGCGCGCGCACACACACACACACACACACACACACACACGATTCCCTACCTCCAAAGAAGTAGTCCCTCCGAAGGACAGGCAGGAATGTTCAATGCAACATGCTCTCCTGAGAGCTCTGTTACTCCATCAACAAACGTTTGCTGAGCGCTTGCTAGGTGCCAGATTAAGTGGTGGGTGCTGCAGACAGGAGAGCTCCTGGTCTGAGGCCCAAGGATCAGGCAGACCCACAATATCAAGTCCCCATGCTGTGCACTAATGGAAGAATGCCCAGACCAGGGACGCCGGGCCCCGTGGCTCCGTGGGAGCCAGCCCGATGTGTCTCTGTCTCCTGGGCCTGTATTCAGGGTGGGAGGAGAGAGGGTCCAAGGGTCCCATCTGTGCACCCATCCCCTCCTGCTCCTCCACCTCAGAAACAAGCCAATGACCTGGTGGGCACGCTGAAGAGATGTACCCCCCACTACATCCGCTGCATCAAGCCCAACGAGACCAAGAAGCCCCGTGACTGGGAGGAGAGCAGGTGACCACCAGGGGCACCAATCCACCCAGCCTGTCCCCCCAGACCGACCCTCCTCCCAGAGCCCGCCCAGAGTCACGGGACCCATCCCAAGACTGAGCGAGGCTGACCCCTAGGACCAGCGCAAAACTCCTCAGGGGCCCCGGGGTTCTACCTGGCACCGACCAAGACCCCTGGACTCCAGGGATGAGCAGAACCGAGTATAGAGTGACCCAGGGACTAGCACAGTCCCCTCTGTCCCCAAACCCTAGGACACACCCCTAGAATTAACCCTGGAACTGACCACAGGACTCACACGGGCCCCTCCCCCTAGAAGGAAGGCCCCCACCCCACCGAACTGACTCCTGGACCCTGAAGTCACCCCCGCCCCCGCCCCAACTGCCCCCAGCACGAATCCAGACCCCCTGGTCTCACAACTGCCTTTCCCAGCCCGGCTCAGCAGCAGCCCCTCCCCCCACCCCCGCTCCAGACCAGGGAGTGCAGGAGACTCACACTGCCTCCCCCTCAGGGTCAAGCACCAGGTGGAGTACCTCGGCCTAAAGGAAAACATCAGGGTGCGCCGGGCTGGCTTCGCCTACCGCCGCCAGTTCTCCAAGTTCCTGCAGAGGTGAGGCTCCCCCCGCCTGCCCCCGGCCCCCACCGCCAGTCCGCAGGGGAACCGCCAGCACGGACATGCACCCCAAACCCTCCCACACCCTCTGCCTCCAGGTACGCCATCCTGACCCCTGAGACGTGGCCCCAGTGGCGTGGGGATGAACGTCAGGGGGTCCAGCACCTGCTCCGGGCGGTCAACATGGAGCCAGACCAGTACCAGATGGGGAGCACCAAGGTCTTTGTCAAGAACCCCGAGTCGGTGAGTGTGAGAGACGCCTGCATCCCCCGCACGGGCGCGGGTCCCGCTCTTCGGGCCCCTTTACGCCTCCGGCCTGTCGCCTCACCCCCTCGGAGCCTCTGTTTCTCCATCTGGAAAGTGGGGAGAGTGGTAGCCCCCTGCAGGGTGGGGGTGAGGCTCAGACAAAACAGGAAGTCCGCTAGGCGGTGTGTGGCAGGTAGCAAGGGCTCGGAAAAACCCGAATTAGCCGGACAGGCACGGGGGCCAGGAGGCAGGTGGGGGAACACGTAAACCCATGAGGGGCAAGAATCACAGCTTCTCCAGAACGTCACTTGTCCCTTCTTTCTGCTTTCTTCCTTTTTTTTTTTCTAACGTCCTTCTGTGCTTTCTCTTCTCCTATGTTTTCTTACCTTGTCCCTCCTTCCCTCCTCCGTGAGCACACTGAGTCCCTGGGTCTGAGACTCTCGTCAAAGCGGTGGTTGGCTGATCCCGAGACCTGCCCCAGGCCCTGAGCTACCGCAGACAAACCTGACTCCGCATTCTCCACGCACAAACCATCCCTCCTGCACCGCACCGGCTCTAACTAAGCCTTTTAGCAAAAGTCTGGGAAGGCCACCAACGCGAAGCTGCGTCCGCTTGCAGGGAGAGAACGAAGTCACAGTGACAGATCTGTCCTGGGGACCTACTGTAAGCATGGTGACTGTCGTTGACAGTGCTGTGTTATAAACTGGGAACTTGCTCCGAGCAGATGTCCCCTGTTCTCACACCACAAAAAAAGAAATGGGGGGCGCCTGGGTGGCTCAGTGGGTTAAGCCTCTGCCTTCGGCTCAGGTCATGATCTCAGGGTCCTGGGATCAAGCCCCGCATCGGGCTCTCTGCTCAGCAGGGAGCCTGCTTCCTCCCTCTCTCTCTGCCTGCTTCTCTGCCTGCCTCTGATCTCTGTCTGTCAAAATAATAAATAAAATCTAAAAAAAGAAAGAAAGAAAGAAAGAAATGGTAACCATCTGAGCTAGCTAGCCTAGGAGGCCATCATTCTGCAACAGATACATGTATCAAATCAAGGCCTGCCCACCTTAAATTTGCACAGTATTATATGTCAGTTATATCTCAATAAACCTGGGGGTGGGGGTCTTTTAAACAGCAACAATGACAAGGAGAACAAAAATCAGGGCCAAAGCGGAGGTGGGGCGCCCAGCGGGCTGTCCGTGGAGAATGCAACTCTTGGTCTCAGGGTTGGAAGTTTAAGCCACCACGTTAGCTGTAGAGATTACTTAAAGATAAAATCTTAAAAATTAAATAAATAAAAAGGCAGGGCAAGGAATCCCCTTGGGTGGCCTGCCCGGCCACCTGCTTCTATACGAGGACGAGAGAGCAAGCCGGGAGCTGGCCGTCTGGATGAGATGTGCTAGCTCACCACACTCCCATGCAAATCTTGTGTCCCCCAGCCTGGGCCAAGCTGGAGCCCTGGGGAAAGGGCTGCCGCCTGCCCAGGGCTGGCTAGGTGCCTCATCGCCTGCATGGTCAGAGCACCTGCCCTACCAGCCCCTCAGGGACTTGAAGGCAACTGGATTGTCCAGATGATTCCCTTGACGTTACTGTAACTCACGAGTGACTGTTCCCTCACCAAACCAGACACATAACACAGTGGAGAGGAGACCCTGGAGATTTCACTGCTACAAAAATTGCTGGGGCTCCTGGTTGGTTCCGTTCGTAGAGCGTGAGACTCTTGGTCTCAGGGTCATGTGTTCAAACCCCACGTTGGGCATAGAGGAAAGGAAGAAAAGAAAGAGAAAGAGAGGAGAGAAGGAGAAAGAGAGAGAAAGAGAGAGGAGGGAGGGAAGGAGGGAGGGAGGGGAAGAAAGAAAGGGGAGAGAGAGGGAAAGGAGGAAAGGGAAGGAAGGAAGGAAGGAAGGAAGGAAGGAAGGAAGGAAGGAAGGAAGGAAAAAAGAGAAAGAAGAAAATTGTCTTGGGTGCTCAGGCTCTTCTTGGTCCCCCGAACTTGTCTGTACCTACCTCTAGACCTTCTCCCTATGGATGCATTTGCTCCAAGAAACAAGAACAGTCTTTGGGACACCTGGGTGGCGCAGTCAGTTCAGCACCCGAATCTTGGTTTTGGCTCAGGTCACGATCTCAGGGTCGTGAGATGGAGCCCGGTGTCGGGCTCTGAGCTCAGCCCGGACGATGTCCGCGGCAGACTCTCTCTTCCTCTCCCCTCCGCCCCTCCCCCCATCGCTCTCATTCTCTCTCAAATAAACCTTTTTTTAAATACTTAAAAATTGACCCTGAAAAAAGCAAATAGCCAAAGCTAGCACTGGCTAAGACTATATAAGGTAACATCAAATTCTGACCCAAAAATGCAGTCTGCACACTTTGAGGTGAGGAAGATGAACTGGCGGGAAATAATGGCGTTCGCAAAGGCCAAAATTTGGTGGAAACGTTTTGTAAGGAAAAAAAGAAAGGCTGAAAATTTGCACGGGACAAAACTGATCCCAATGAGAATCATTTTAGTAAAATGAAAACAGAAGAAACAAACATAGGAACAGTTTTATGACTGTTTATAACTGGGCCATATCAAAATTGATCAAATTAACTTACCCTAATGGAGTTGGGGACTTTCTCAACCACAAACGCACTTACCCCGGGATGATTCTGACTTGGAATCTGTGTCTTGTAAACATGGACCCAAAATATCCTTGATGTTTTACGCACGTGCTGGCCTTCACTGCCCATCACGCCGGGCGTGTTCATTTCCGGTGGCTACTGTAACAAGTGCCATCAGCTGGATAGCGGAAGTCAACAGAAATTAATTTCCTCATGTTTCTGAAGGCTAGAAATTCAAAATCAAGGTGTCCACAGGGCCATGCTCCCGCTAAAGTCTCCAGGGAAGATCTCTGACTCTCCCTAACATCTGGTGGTCGCCTGTGTCCTTACCATTCCTGGTCACCCTGGTCTCTGCCTCTGTCATTACATGGCCTCCTCCTCTGTGTCTGGGTCTAAATGTCCCTCTTGGAAGGACACCAGTCATACTGGACTGAGGGCCCACCCTACTCCAGTATGAGCTCATTTTAACCTGATTACATCTGCAAAGACCCTCTTTCCAGTCAAGGTCACATTCACAGCTTCCCAATGGACATGAATTTGGGGGTGGGGAGAAACACTCTTCAAGCCAGTACATTAAGATAATCTCAGATTAGGGGCCCATCTCACATACCTTAACCACACGCAGCTCTGCCCTCAGCACATGAAGGAGATGAATTTTATTTTTAAAAAGATTGTATTTATTTGAGAGAGAGAGAAAGAGCACGAGCAGGGAGAGAGGCAGAGAGAGGCAGACTCGCTGCTGAGCTAGGACCCTGACTCAGGGCTCAATCCCAGGACCCTGGGATCATGACCTGAGCCAAAGGCAGACACTTAACTGACTGAGCCACCCAGGTGCTCTGAAGGAGATGAATTTTGTTTTATTTTTTTTAAGATTTTGTTTATATATTTGAGAGAGAGAGAGTGCACAAGCAGGGGAGGGGCAGAGGGAGAGGGACAAGCAGACTCCCCACTGATCAGGGAACCCAATGTGGGGCTTGATACCAGGACCCCAGGTTCATGACCTGAGCCAAAGTCAGTCATTTAATCGACTGAGCCACCCAGACGCCCCGGAAGGAGATGAATTTCAAACTCTGTAGACAGGAAGATTCCTTTCCCAAATTGAAAATGAAAACCCTTCCTGAGCAGAAATTACAAGGTTGCGGGACACTCACCCCACCTGCCCTAAACAGCTAAGGCAGAGAGGACTGCTGCTTGACCCCCACTTCTGCAAGTTCTTTATTCATACGTGACGTCCTCTTAGCAAAGTGCAGAATGTGCTTATGTGCCCTCCAGACCCCCTATACGAGGGATTACTTAGGTATAATTTGCACACAGACACACTGACCCAGAGAATATCAGTCTGAGAAGCAAAGGGGATATGGAAACTCCACTTGATTCCCTGCAGGCCATGAAGATTTAATCTTGGTGGGGTTAGGATTCCTTCCTGGTGAAAAGATCCCCACCTTTCGTGAACACTTCTAAACACCCACAGCTTTAAAAGTTCTCAAAGATATATAAAGATTAATTTATTTTAGAGAGAGAATGGGCAGGGGGAGGGGCAGAAGGAGAGGGAGAGAGAAAGAGAAGTGACTTCCCGCTGAGGACCCCCCTCCCCAATGGGGGCTCAATCTCCGGCCCCTGAGATCATGACCCGAGCCAAAAATCAAAAGTCGGACGCTCAACTGAGCCACCCAGGTGCACCTCCAAACTTCCTTTTTAAGTGCATTTGAACCAAGTATCTACAGAATTACTTTAGTCCTCGCAGGGAACCCTGGGCTTTCTGGGAAACATCAACCACCTTGGTTGGCAAAGCAGACAGCCAGGCTTTTAGCAGTGATGTGGTATTTGTGTATTTGACAAATCCCTCTGGGTGAAGTGCTAATTATTTTCCTAAAGAAAGACTCATTTTATTTACAGTATTTCCCATTCCGATATATCCCTGATTGACAATGCTGTCCCTTTTATCACTAAATTGGTTTGAATTACAACATTCCCCAGTCATCTGTCCTATTCCACTAGGTTGTTCTATTCTGCAGTCAGCACCCCATTGTTCTTATTACTATAGACTTACAAGTTTTCATATCCCATAAGCTCCTTTCCTTGGTATGTTCACGGTTATTATTCTAAGTGAAGAGACATCCTTCATGGCATTTCAACTCTGACTTGCTCTAATAGAGTTTATACCCTAAGACCCCTCTGGACTCAAAACTCTGCTCTCTGCAAAAGCTTCTTTTCCAGGGCCGCCAGGTGTGGCTGTGCAGGTTGTGCACTATACAACTACCTGGCCTCCAGGTACATCACAGTCCTATGTGCCAGATTTTCATATTTACAGTATCTTGTTGGTTTTCTAAGATGCACATTGGTTCACGTTTCTAACGTCTCTGAAATCGGGGTGCACCTCACATGGGTGGCATGCCATAACTTGATTAGCAGTGTAAGAAACGGCGATGTTATACCACTTCAGGCAAGACAACACAGCTAGGAAGAGGCAGAGCTGGGATTTGAACCCTGCAAGACTGGCCCACAATGCGGGGGCTTGTGCTCCATATTGGGAGGGAACCCTGGGTCGAGTCATTGGGAAGAAAAACAAATATTTGCCATAGTGTGTGAGCATGTGTGCAGGTGCTGGTAAGCAAAAGCAAGTAGGCGGGGTGGGGTCGGAGAAAGACCCACCACCCCTCCCTCTCGCCCAGCTCTTCCTTCTGGAGGAGATGCGAGAGCGCAAGTTCGATGGCTTTGCCCGCACCATCCAGAAGGCCTGGAGGCGCCACGTGGCAGTCCGGAAGTACGAGGAGATGCGGGAGGAAGGTGAGAGGCCGCAGGTGGGAGGCTCAGGGTGGGGACAGGTGGACTTGGAGGAGCCAGGCCACGACCTCTGCCCCCGACCCGGTGTCCCCACAGCTTCCAACATCCTGCTGAACAAGAAGGAGCGGAGACGGAACAGCATTAATCGGAACTTCGTCGGGGACTACCTGGGGCTCGAGGAGCGGCCGGAGCTGCGTCAGTTCCTGGGCAAGAGGGAACGCGTGGACTTCGCTGACTCGGTCACCAAGTACGACCGCCGCTTCAAGGTGAGGCTCTACCAGGTGGGCGCGTCTGGGACCCTGGCCCCAGCCTGGCACCCCCACCAGAGGCGCCCCCTCAGCTGGCCCAGACACACCTGTCCACTGGTATATATTCATGTAGCCTAGATACACCTGCCCCACCACAAATACACCCTCCAATGGGCCAGACACACCTGTGCACAGGTACACATGCAACTAGCGTAAATATGTCTGCTATTAAGCAGGCCCTCATGGAGCCCAGACACACCTGTCCATCGCATACACCGTCACCTGGCCAAACATGGCTGCAATTATACACTTCCCTTGCCCGGAAGCCCTGGCTGTAGGGCCACCCCCACTCGCCCTGGACACACCTGTCCATTAGGTATACCCTCAGCCAGTCTAGATAGGTATGTCAATTAGATGTATCTTCATCTGGCCCAGATACACCTGGGCCCAGGTACACTCTCATCTGGCCTGGGCACCCATGCCCGGCAGCTATACATCCGCCTCTCCTGTACCTGTTCCCTGGCCCGGGAATCCCTCCCTAGCCAATAGACCCGTACTTAAGCTCCTATCTCTTATATAATGCAACTCCTCATACACCTTCACATGGAGGGAAACACTCAGCTGACCTGTCCTTCCCCTGCCTGAGGTTGATCCCCTGGTGCCAGGTGGCCCGGCCCGGGGCTCCGGCCACCAGCTCTGCTCCTGCATCCTCACAGCCCATCAAAAGGGACTTGATCCTGACGCCCAAGTGTGTGTATATAATCGGACGGGAGAAGGTGAAAAAGGGACCAGAGAAGGGCCAGGTGCGTGAGGTCCTGAAGAAGAAGCTGGAGATCCAGGCGCTCCGGGGAGTTTCCCTCAGGTGAGGCCAGGCCCTCCCCCTGCCCCAGTCGCCCTCATCTGCCCCCTTGTCATCCTCAGCTGCCCTCACACTTCTCAGCCCATCTGTCACTCCGACCATCTAACCTACCGCTATACCCGTAACCCGCTCTTGGCCCTACCTGCCACCTTCCCCTGCGCCCACACTCATCGTCCTCCTGTGCCAAGAGCACCTGTCCCCTCGCCTGACGCTGCTCTGTGACCACCTTCCCCAGCTCTCCCCCGCCTGCATCAGCCCTCACCTCCCTTCACCCGACCGTCCCCGTCGCATCTCACGCGTCGGTCCTGCCCCCCTCACCGGCCTTCCCTCCCACCCCTCCCCCCAGCACGAGGCAGGACGACTTCTTCATCCTCCAAGAGGACGCCGCCGACAGCTTCCTGGAGAGCGTCTTCAAGACCGAGTTCGTCAGCCTCCTGAGCAAGCGCTTCGAGGAGGCGGCGCGGAGGGCGCTGCCCCTCACCTTCAGCGACACGTACGCCCCCGCCCCCGTCCCCGGGCTGGGCTGGGCACAGCGCCCCCTGTCCCGCCCCGCGGCCCCGGCCAGCTTGGGGAGTGCGCGTCCCCGCAGCTTCCTCCTCTCCCCACAGACTACAGTTCCGAGTGAAGAAGGAGGGCTGGGGCGGAGGTGGCACCCGCAGTGTCACTTTCTCCCGTGGCTCCGGCGACGTGGCGATGCTCAAGGCGAGCGGCCGGTCCCTCTCAGTCAGCGTGGGCGACGGGTTGCCCAAAAGCTCCAGTGAGTCTGCGCAGGGCTGGGGGCGGAGCCAAAGAGGCGGGGCCTGTGGAGGCGGGGCCAGCGAGGGGGACTAAGGCTGTGGGGGCGGAGCCACTGAGGTTGGCCTGGAGCAGGTGAGAGCCACGGAGGGGTGGGTCGAGAAAGACGTAAGGGGTAGGACGCAGCTACAGAGAGGGCAGGGGCAGCGAGGTAACCAATGAATGGGAGAGAAACGTTGAGGGGGTGTGGCCATGCTAATAACCCCGCCCAACAGTGGGCGGACCTAGAGACCCGGGCCAATGAGAGGTGGGTCTTGGGGGGCTGAGCCACTTATTGGGCAGAGTCTTCTCAGTAACTGCGGGGCGGGGTCGATGGGACAGCCAGGGAACCGGCGGGGCGGAGTCTGGGGCGGAGCCACAGGGTGGACTGGGCTTGTGGGCGGGGCCAAGGGCCTGCTGTGGTCCGGTCCTCGCTCAAATTCCCAAATCCTTTCCCCTTTCAGAGCCTACACGAAAGGGAATGGCCCAAGGAAGACCTCGAAGGCCAGCCCAGGCCCCTACCCGGGCAGCCCCGGGGCCTCCCAGAGGTGAGGCGACGTGTCTTCCCTTGCCTCTTGTGTGCTCCAAGACCCAAGTCACGCCAGCTGTCAGCAGATAGAGCAGACCACTCTGTTCTCTGCCCAGAACTCTCCACAGCTCCCCCTCTTCCACAGATTACAGACTAAGCTTAGTCGGATCTAGAGCCCTTCAGGAGCCAAACCCAGCTAACCACCAACCTTTCTCTCCTCCCACCGTATACTCCTGTCGCTCAAGCTACATCTTACTCTGTTGGTTTAACAAATTTGTTCTTATCTCCAAGCCTTTGCTTGGGCTGTTGACTCCTCTTGTGTCGCACATTTTCACTTAGCTTGAGCTCCTACTCATCCTCCAAGACCCACCCACAAAAGCCCACCTACAGAAGACGATGGGGGAAATCTTACCGCTGCAGAGCCTCCCTCTGGACCAGTCCTCACCATGCTGCATTGAGCATGTGACTGGTTGCCTCCTCCCTCAGCCTGGGATCTTGGAGCTAAGTCCTCCCCAAATGCTACCTTCACCCTGATAAATGCTCCCACTCTTCCTCTTGCAACAGGCCTGGGCCATAATGGGGTGCCTCCTTCTGCCAGAAGTGGGCCCCTGCCCCTGGAGATCACATCTGGAAGGGGCTCCCAGCAGCCTTTCCGGGGTCCTCCATCCTCAGCCCTGAGGGCCAGTAAACGCCCCCGGGCACGACCCCCATCGGAGCACAACACAGAATTCCTTAACGTGCCTGACCAGGGTGTGGCAGGGTAAGTGAGTTAAGAAGGGAGCCCCAGGAGGTGGACAGGGGGCAGGGGAGTGTCTGGGCTGTGATGACGCCTCCCTGTGCCCACAGCATGCAGAGAAAGCGCAGTGTGGGGCAGCGACCTGTGCCCGGCGTTGGCCGACCCAAGCCCCAACCTCGGATGCATGGCCCACGGTGCCGGGCACTGTACCAGTACGTGGGCCAAGATGTGGACGAGCTGAGCTTCAACGTGAACGAGGTTATCGAGATCCTCATGGAAGGTGTGTGTCCCAGGCCAGAGAGGGGAGGAGTCAGAACCCTGACACAGCCGGGTAACACCCCATTCCAGCACACCCTTCCCAAGGAGAACAGAAACAACCAGCGCCCACTAAAGATACGCTCTTCCGAGCCGGTGACTGCATAGGCTAGAAGGCCTTGGGTCTGAAGTTTCCCTCCTAAGACACTGGGGGCCTGGCCTCCCAGCAGCCTGACCAGTCCCTGGGGCCTCATTTTTCTCTCCTGTCGAGCACAGTGCTCATAGCAGAACCTACGTCACCCCTTGTCAGTCATGTCTGGATGGGCCGGGGCACCTTCCTACCTTAGTCCACTGGGCTGCCCCCCAGCCAGAGGGGCTGGGGACTCAGCAGCATCCTCTGTGGGTAAATGGGGAGACCCAAAGGGGTCACTCACTGGTCCGTCATGCGGAGTGAGGGGAGGCACTTGTAGAAAGAGATGAGGAACGAGCACAAGAGAATGGCCTGGAACATGACAGAGTGTGAGGCAGTAGCAAGAAAAACCACTTGTCCGTCCATCCCTCCCTCCTTTCCATCTGTTGACAGTTCTCTTTTCAGCGTCTGCCTTCTGCCACACCAGTGGCGATGACTAAAACAGGCAGGGAGCCAGCATGAAGGTTTTCTCCTGGGTGGGCTGGACACCGCCTCACGCTCCTTTCTCACCCACAGATGCCTCAGGCTGGTGGAAGGGCCGGCTGCATGGCCAGGAGGGCCTCTTCCCAGGAAACTACGTGGAGAAGATCTGAGAGGAGGCCCAGATTCTGCCTCCTGCCTGCCCGCCTGCCTGCCAGGGAACCAGGCCCCGCCGGCAAGGGCCTCACTTTCCTTGGCTGCATTAGCCCAAAGGTCCAGCCCAGTGGCCTCCAGCCCTGCCCCGCCTAACTCAGGCCCTGGGTCTGGGGGTCACCACTGCAGCCCCCCCAGGGCCCTGGCCTCCCCCCATGTCACACACATTGCCTCCTGTGTCAAACAGGGCTAACAGCATGAATCTACCTCCCAGCTGCCTTGTGAGTATAAATGAGTTATGTCCTGTTGGCAGAGTGCCAAGCACAGTTGGGGACACCTTGGCAAGCAAGACTCCCCTTCTTCTGTCATCACTGAGGCAATAAACATTTGCCAGGTGAAAGTGTGAATTAATTTGCCAGGCGCTAACCAGAATTACCTTCTCGCAAGGCTGAGGGAGAAGCTGCAAATGTTCCATTGCAGGTGCAAAACTGGGAGCCGGAAGAAGTTTTGTCACTTGCCCGAGATCCCTCAGAGCCAAGCCTTGAACTCCTATATTTCCCCCACCCCATCTCTCCCAAAGGTGGAGTTGGTCCCACCTTCCCCCTCTTGGCCATTTGCATCCCGGCCTTCCTGTAGAAAATAGCCTGGGGGGTCCTGTCAGCTTTGAATCTGCAAGCCCCAAACCCATCCGGGACCTGATTGGCCCCTGAGAAAGGAGGCAGGTCCCACATGGCCCATCACCATCCAGTCTGGGCCAACCCTGGCCCCTGCACCCGCCCCCCTGCTCCGTGTCTGTGCCCTCTTAGGCTTTCCGCACTTATTGCCATGGATTTAGGGGGCCAGCCTCACTACCGGTCTCCCCAGATGCTTCCAAGCCAGTGATGGAGTCTGAGCCTTTGGGGATCCTGCCGTGGGCTGAGCCTAAGTATCCCGACTTTCCAAACGGACACCCGCTCTGGGCTCAGACCCTCAAGGAGCAGTCAGTCTGGGAGAGACGCACCCAAGCCGGTGGGGTCAGTACTGGGTCGGAGAAGGGACAGGGGCTGGGGCAGGGGAAGGGGACGCAGAGAGTGAGTGGGCATTACTGGAGGAGCCAAGAGGGAAGAAAAGGGTTTGGGGTCGGCAGATCTTGAGGGCAAACGCCACGTACGACGATCCAGGCTGTGACAGGAGAACTCAGGCAGAGGGCACCTACCCGGCCGGAGGATGGGAGACGGGCTATCAGAGAAAGACTGGCCAGTAGCCCCTTCTGTAGGATCTGAACCCTCTCTCTTCTGTCCCTACCTTGGGAAGCTGAGTGTGGCCAAAAAAAAAAAAAAATTCCAAGGTTGCCACTGGGTCTCAACAGCTCTTTTATTCGCCAATCATTATACAGAAGCACTTAACCCAGTCCCCTGAATGTCCCTGGTTTCCTCCATCTCTGATTTTCGTCCCTCCACTGCCCAGCCACCCCTGTGTATGTCTCTCTCTGCAACACTTCGATGTTAGGACAGGCTGGGGAGAAAGTGCGGGAGCCACCAACCTCATCAGCTGGACATTCCCTGGGGCTGAAGAGGAACTGGGGCGTCCTCTTCCACCTCCCTACTCTCTCCTTGCACTCACCATGCAGTGTGCCTGCCCTGACATTTTGGGGTACAGCCCTCGGGTCCCGCCACCATGGCGGTCACCCTATTTACAGGAAGTAGGGCCTTCTGGGCCTCCCATCTAGGTTACAGCATCTTCAGACTGCAAACCTCAGTCACCTTGGCCCTGCCCACTCCACAGCCCCACATCCTGTTGACTTAGAGAATTTCTTAAGCCTGGCCTCTTCTCTCCCTTCCTTGGGTCCGTGTCCTTCTGAGGCCTCACCCCACCCTTCCCCAGGTTGCACCAGCCTCCTCTCCACACACAAACACACCTCTACCCTGTGTCAAATGATCTGTTTTGGTTTTTGGGGTTTTTTTTTTAGATTACTGAGTTTTTCACTGTATTCATTATCATCAAAACCACATTTTTTAAAAAATTCAAACAGCACAAAGTATGAAAAGACCGTCTCTCCCTCACTTAAAAAATCTGTTCCCCTCCCCACTTTTTTAATGTCTCCTTCTAATGGTATTCTCCACATATAAAGGCACATGGGTACCTCTTCTGTACACAGATGGAAATACACTGCCCATAAAGTCTACACTTGCCAGAACGCAAGATAGCTCTTGAATATTAAATAATGTATTACAGAGACCTGAGATCAAAGATTCACTTTACCATCCCCCTCAACTGCCCATCCTCCCAACAACAACCAGGAATCAGATGGTGGACCTCCCCCTGCTAAAAATACATCAATGGTAAGAATAGAAACCACACTCCTCTCTATGGTTCATGAGGTCCTGTGTGACCCTCCCTGCACCAAGTTCACTTTCTGACCTCCACACTCTGCCTCCACTCTGTTCCAGCAGTGAGCTGATCTCCTTACTGGTCCTTGAGAAAGACAAGCTCGTCCCTCCCCACCTCGGGACATCGGTACAGCTATCCACTTCCCAGGGTCGCCTGACCCTCCATTTGCTCACAGCTTCCTGACCGGCTCAAAAGTCAACTCACAGAGAGACTTCTCTCCTTCCTGTGTGTGCCTGTGTGTGTGTGTGGTTTTTTTTTCCTTTGTAGCGGCTAAAACACTAAGGTGGTTTTCTGGATTTGTTGACTCATTGTCTGTTTCCCCATTTTAAAATGCGAGCAAGCCCCTGAGGGCAAGGATGTTTGTCCTGTCCTCTGAGTCCCCAACGCCTAGCACACAGTAGGCGCTCAGGGAATGTAGGATGGATGGGTGACTTATTCCACGCCTGTCCACCCAGGGGTGTCCCTCCTTACGCTACACCTGTCCGGAGGACAAGCAGCTTGCTTCCTGCCCCTGCCCCATTCCAACTTCACAACTCGGTGCACCGCACATTTTGACGATCACTGCCGCTTTCTCTCAAGGCGGCCCAATCAACACTCCCTCTTCAAAAAGGAGAGCAGCTAAGAGCTGGTGACGGGACGGGATAAAGGTCCCCATTTTGCAGATGAGAACAAGGGCCCGGAAGGATTTTTCAACAAGACCTCTGAGCTCAGGGTCTTTAAAGCTGTGCTCGCAAACCCGCAGCACTGCCTCCTCCAGGAGGCCCCACCCCTCAGGCCCCGCCCCCCCAGGGGCGCTGCGCGCAGGCCACGCCCCGGCTCTCGCGAGAGCTGGGAGGCGGAAAATGGCGTCGACGTGAGCACGAGCCCGCGGCCGCCCAGGGAGTCGCCGCAGCCTCAGCCGGAGCCGCCGGAGCCGCAGGAACAAGAGGCTGAGCCGGGTCGAGGATGGTGAGCGCGGCGTCGGGGGTGCGGGCGCGTCGAGCCAGCGGGTGCTGGCGGGGCGCGGCCCTGTCGCACGCGCACCGTCCGGCCGACCCCGCCCCCACATCCGGGCCCTCGCCCGTCGCTGGCTGTCACTTGGGGAACACCACACCCCTGGCTTCCTGGCCCCGCTTCGACTGGGCCACGCCTACAGGACTCAGGCTCCGCCCCTGTTCCTTGTGCATCCGGGCCCCTAGCACCGCCGGGTTTGGCTGCCCAGCTGCAGCCGGGCGGGTGTCTGTTTCCGTTCGCAGACAGTCCGCTTGCTCCCTTCTGGCCCCTCCACCGTGTTCCTAGCGGCGCCCTGTTCGGAGCCTGGTCTTTGTAACCTGCGCCCCGCCCGCACCCCGTAGGCCACGGCCCTGCCCCCAAGTTAGGGACGAGGGAGGGACTGCTGCCTTCACAGGAGTAATTCCTGACAGATACCCCCTTCTGCAACTGGGACACCTCCAAGCTCCCTCCCAGAGGATGGAACACAGGAGGTTCAGTCCACCCTTATCCCCTACCCACCCCTGATGGTGACTCCTTAGGATGGGG
Organism: Martes martes; assembly: GCF_963455335.1. Lineage (NCBI taxonomy): Eukaryota > Metazoa > Chordata > Mammalia > Carnivora > Mustelidae > Martes > Martes martes. The sequence continues at coordinate 212,285,661 of NC_137888.1, read as the reverse complement.
GCTGACCGGGTGATTTCTCAAGGGCGTTCGCTGCTTCAGGAATGTCCACAGGTCTTGGCGGGGTGGGAGGGGTTCCCATGGCTGGCCCAGGCCGACCTGGGCCCAGAGGGGTTCTCCCTGCCTTTTTCTTCCACTAGGAGGAGGAACCCTCGGGGCCCAGCCCGGACATGCCGGCCCCTGCAGAGCCCAGCTTCAGTGAGACTGACAAGGAGGTGTTGTCCCCAGTTGCGGCCGCAGCAGCCACTTCCTCTTCCATGGGGGAGGAGCCAGGCCCTGAACGGGCATCCACACCCCCAGCATGGGACCGAGGAGGGCCTGGAGGGCCCCAGCAGGGTGCCCCCACAGCCCCAGACAGTGTTCAGCCCAGTCCTGGATCCAGCCTTGGCCCGACCAGCACAGTCTCTGGGACCAGCGAGGACCTGAGGCCTCCCAGACGACGCCAACAAGCAGGTGATCTGTGATGGAGCCTTCTGGGGGCTCACAGGCCTTGGAACAATTGAGATGAATACAGATTATCTCCAAACTTGGGCCCCATCTAGAGGGAAGTCACATTTACTGAGCACCATGCGTAAGCCAGGCTGTGGCTGCACTGATGAGCCAGCCAACCCAGCCCCTGCCCTCTGGCAGCTCCGCCTGGTGGGGGAAACAGATGGTAAAGGCCCTGGTAAGAAACCAGTAGGGTAACTCCAGCCTCATATATGCCCCTCTGGGGCAGAACTCGACATGTGGCCAGGGGAAGAGTGGGTGACACCCCCCTTTCTGTGCATCCCGCAGGGAAGCAGATACCCTGCTCCAGCCCTGGCTGCTGTCTCAGTTTCCCCAGTGTTCGCGACCTGGCACAGCATCTGCGTACCCACTGCCCACCCACACAGTCCCTGGAAGGTAGGGCCAGAGTAGGGGGTGGGAGGCCGGCAGAGCCTTCAGGCCGGCGTTGGCCATCCCTCTCCACTCCTCTGTCCTTCATCCCTGCCAGGCAAGCTCTTCCGCTGTTCCGCCCTGAGCTGCACCGAGACCTTCCCCAGCATGCAGGAACTGGTGGCACATGGCAAACTGCACTACAAACCCAACCGCTACTTCAAGTGAGACATTGACTGTCCCGACTTCCCCTGGTGCTCGGTGATCAGGCCCCTGGCAGCTCCGCCCACCCCTGATTTGATTGCCACTACCTGGGGTCCAGGCCTTTCTCCCTCCCTAGTCGGGGGGTGGGAGTGGGTGTGGCCTCGGGCAAGCAAGCCCTGCCCTTACCTGCCCCCAAAGAGAGACTGGCTACTGGAGTCCCAGACACTCGAAGGGCGGAGCTGGGAAAGGGCGGGGCATGTCGTGTGTGTCTCCGTCCCGTTCCTCCTGACCTTCCTAGAAGAAAACTGGCCACCTAAGTCAAAATTAAGACTTCCTTCCTCGTTTTCCCAGGGCGAGGACCCGGAGGGGTCCGGAAGGGTCGCGGCCACATTGGGGGGCGCTTAGAGCAAGCTTCTCCCCCACGCAAGTGGGGGTTCTGTGATTTGGGCCTTAGGCTCCCTTAACCACCCTCGCGCGGCGGCTCCCCGGGTAGCGTCGGATAGGCCCTACCCTCGCCCCCCAGGAGACCCAGCCCAGTCCTGTGCCTGCCCCCAGGTGTGAGAACTGCCTCCTGCGCTTCCGCACGCACCGCTCGCTCTTCAAGCACCTGCATGTTTGCGCCGAGCATGCGCAGAGCCCAGCCCCGCCGCCACCCCCCGCCCTGGACAAGGAGCCACCGGCGCCTGAGCGTCCCCCGGAGTCCGACACTGCGTCGGCGCCCGGCCTGCCGTTCCCGTTGCTCGAGCCCTTCGCGACCCCCGCCCCTGCCCCCACCGGGCCCTTCCTGCCCTACTTGAACCCCGCGCCCTTTGGCCTAAGTCCCCCACGCCTGCGCCCCTTCCTGGCCGCGGCGCCCGGGCCGCCCGCCTCCAGCGCCGCCGTCTGGAAAAAGAGCCAAGGTGAGTGTGGGAACGGCGCCGCCTGAAGGGTGAGCTGGGCTCACCCAGACTTCTGACCTTGATCCGCCCGTTTCTCTCAGGTGCCGGCGGCAGCCCGCGAAGACCCCAGGGCGGCTCCGACGCGCCCTCAGGTGCGTGCAGGTGACCACCAGGGAGGGGCGGAGGGGATTTTTCTGTTCCGCGCCCTGCGGGCCCGGGGGATGCTGGGAGGCAGCGTTGCCCGCCCCTTCCCAGGTGGCCAGAGCTGCCACCCCCGAAATACAAAATTTTTGCCTTAAAAATTATTAGCCCCTGAGCCTTCCTCTGCGCCGGCGTTTCCGTGTAAAACCCGCGCCCGCTTCACAAGTCCTTTGCCCTGCGGGGGTTCCAGGGATGGGAGTGGGGGATTCGGATAAGTCAAGTTTAGTGCCCCCCCCCCCAATTACAGGAGGGAACACGCTCGGGAGCAATGGATCAGCCAGGCCAGACCAGCCAGGTGCCCGGGAGCTGATGGGGAGGCGGGGAAAGGTCTGACCCGCACTCGTCCACGTCTACCGTCCTTGGGGGTGGCCGGGACTGACCGGGTCCCGCCTGCCCGCAGGGCACGCGGCCCCGAGCCGCATCGTGTGGGAGCACACGCGCGGCCGCTACTCGTGCATGCAGTGCGCCTTCTCCACGGCCTCGCGGCCCGCCATGACACTGCACCTGGAGGACCACCGCCCCGTCGCCCCCGCGGCCCCGGGGCCCGGGCAGCCGCGCCCCGACGCGCGGGCGGGTAAGGCGGAGGAGCGCTCGAGTGGGGAGGGCGGGGCCCCCGAGGCGAGGGGCGGGGCCGAGGCTCAGGCGACCCCTCCTCTGCCCCACCCAGACCCGGTCCCGCTTGCACCCAAGGCGTCGTCGCCGCTGCTGTCAGAGGGGGAGTGTCCGGTTTTCTCGCCGTTCTGAATCCCGCCGCGGGGGGGGAGGGGGGAGTTGGACGGTAGGATGGGGGTAGTTTTGTAATTAATGGGGCAGGGGTGGGGGAACAATAAAGGAGGCGCGATGAGCCAGCCTGTGCTGTGTGGGTCCGTTGCCCCTCCGATGCATAGCCGGCCAGTCTAGCAGTCATGGGGTGCTCACACCCTGCGAGGCGACAAGCCTCCCCTCAACCTCACTGTTACCCCTCACCTTGACAGTGGGACCCAGGTCTCCAGTGCTACCCTCTCCAGCTGTAGCTGGGACTGCCGGTGCCCCTTGTCTTGTCCCACCATTTCCAGAAACCAGATGGGATGGAAACCTCGCTTCTAGTAAGTCCCAGGACAGGCTGGGAGGTTGGTCCTGAGAAAGTACTGGGGCTGGCCCTGCTGGAGCCGCCCCCCACCCGCATTCCTGAAGCCAGCTCAGACTCACAGGTGACAAGGTTGAGGTGAGGGTGCCAGGGTCCCCAGGCCTGGGCACTGTCAGCCTGGGGGCTCTGGTTTAGTCTTCGTCACTGTCCTCCAAACCCTCATCTTGGCTGTCTGCTTTCACTTCTGCCCGTGTCAGCTCTGAGGAAGAGGGTGGGTCAAAGCCGGCCCTGGGGATCCTGGACTTCCTTCCTCCTCACCCCTCCCCTCTCTGCCTTCCAGCCACTAGGATCTCCTCTTCCCTTCACGGGAAATCAGTCCTGGGTCAGGCTTCAAAATCTGAGGCCACACTGCTGTCCCAGCCCTGTTGTCACCAAAACCCAGTGAGCAAGCCTCCTGAATGTGGAAGTCTCACGCATGTTGTTGGCAGCCACCCCTCGGAAGCTAGTTTTACTTCCTGCATCTTGCTCCTTTCCAGCCCGAGGGTCCTTTAGCTTAGGCCCCTGACCCTCCTCCCCCACCCCCAACCCCAGTACCTGAAGCAGCCCCTCCTGTCCTCCCCCCCAAGTCTGAACACCACTGAAAACGGGTTTCTTCTCATGCCTGCCTGGTAGCCTTCAGCAGCTCCCCGTGGCTCTCTGGATGAGGGCCTTGTTCTAATAACCCACAAGGTTCCATCCTGAATCTTCCCACCCACTCCCTCATCCCTCTCCTCTTCCTGGGGAACACAGACCTTCTATGAGCAAGAACTCGATAGCCTCCTTGCAGTTTAACAGCTCCAAGCTCTAGAGACCCTCCTGCTTCTCCTGAAGGGGGGCGCTGATCTGAGTGCCCTTAGGATCAGCCCACCTGCACCCAGGGGCCTGCCTGCTCACCCGCCTGTGTTCGGGTTGGGCTTCAGGGCCGCGGTGTCATTGATGGGGTTGCAGCGGAGACTCAGCTGGCTCAGGCCAGGTGTTTGTTCTCCCAGCACCTCCGGGCCCACGCTGAGGCAAGTATCCCTCGGCACCTGCTGTGGGACCAGCTGGGCCATCAGGGGACCTTAGGGCTCCAGCCCCGTGAGCTCTCCTCTTCCCAGCTGGAAGCTTTGGAGCCAGGACTTTGTGACCCTGGAGAAGACGCAACCTCCCTGCATCTCACTTTGCTAGTCCTTAAGATGGGTGTCAGGCTGCTTCTTACCCTCTGGAGTCCTTGTGAAGATTCGAACAGAGACTGGGGAGGGAGGATGAGGGCTTGGGAAATGTTTGTGACTCACATCCCTATGGCTACCAAACCCATGGCTGCCTAGGACACCCCCAACAGAGAACCCGGGAAGGGAGGGGGGGTGGGGTCAAGGGGCCCATTTTACAGCTAGAGAAGGTGAGGCTTGGAGGGTAAGATGACTTAGCCAGGCCCAGTTCAGTTCCCTTACTGATTCCGTACTGCCCTCCAAGCTGAGGCCGGTTCCCATAAGATGGTGTCTATAAGAAAACCCAGGGAGTGAGGCCCAAAGGGCACTTTCCCCTTTTCCCACAACTGCAGGGACAGGGTTCAGGGTTCCCTCCCCCCAGGACCCCAGTCTGTCTCAAGGTATCAGCGTCCCTTCCCCTGTCAGGCCCTGCCATTCAGCCACCCCCAAATCCAGGCAGTGCCACTTCTCAGTCTCTCAGGACATTTCCAGACAGTCCCAAGGCCATTATCTTGGTCCAGGTACCCGCCCCCGCCCCCCGGTCACCCATGTAAAGGCAACAGCCCCTCCCATGGGGTCAGTGTTCCCCGGCCCCCCAGCACCCTACACTGAGTGCCCAGAGGCCTAGGGAGGCTGGATCACGACGTGGCCTGCTCCCTTCAAAAGCAACTTCCTACCCCTGCCCCCTCCCAACTCCTATCCAACTTTTTCAGCTCAACTGGGAAATCTCCCAGTGTCTCTCCCGGGCTTCCAGAGCCCCTGCCCGCCCTCTGGTGAACTGATCCCTGGGAGGGCCCTCCCCGCCCGCCGGCGGAGTCTTCTTACGGTCCCAGCTCTGCCCAGCAGAGGGCGCCCTGGAGTGTCGGTCTTGAAGGGAGATGGAAGGACAGAGCAGGCACCCACTTTGCCAGGCTGGGGCAGGGGGGAGGGGTGGTAGGTTGATAAGAGACTGCTGGTTTACATCGAAGAGCGAGCCTCTCCAGGCAGCTTACGTCAGATGGGTCTGGCCAGGTGCCTGTGCACCGGCTGGCAGGCGTCCAGCACCAGCCCCATCACCACCAGACTGGGGGAGGGGAGTAAGGTTCATGGGTGCGCGTCCCAGAACCCTGCCTTGGACCTGGATGCAAGCACCCCCATCCCAGGCCCCCAGCTCCTCCGTGTGCCCCTCAACCCCCAGGACTGGCTGCCCACGTGCTCAGTCCTCCTTGACTGCGTGCACTTGGATCACATGTGGCTGAACGTGGAGACCACCGTCATGTCTGTCCTGGTACCACAACCAGGGCAGCCAGGGGCATGACCCTGCTCTTGCACAAGGATCGGACACGCCTGCTCTGGCTCCCCACCCCCACCCCCCCATGTTTCCAAAGCCAGGGACCCCACCTTAGCCCAGAGTTCCACAGGCTTACTGAGCCAACACCTTCCCATGCCCACCCCTCCCACCACTGAAACCCCGGAGCAGATCCGGGGCCGCCGTCACTTCGGGCTTCAGCTTCCTCAACTCCATCTGTGGAGCCTCCTGTCCAAGTTCATGGTGGTGCTTTGTAGACTAGGCCAGAGCCACCTGGAAAGCTCCAAACACAAAGGGGAGTGAGGGGGAAACACCTCCTGGGGGCCATGGGGGAATAGGGTTTGCCAGGGCAGGACCCTCCAAACTTCGAGTTCCAGGCCGTGGGTATGCACAAGGTGGGGGCCTGGCTTTGGAGCCTGGGAAGTCACCAGCTTGTCACCAGCGTTCAGTCCTTTAGCTGATCTTGATTGGGCACCTGTTGTATGCTCCTGACCAATAACTGCCTGTTTTATTCATTCCCTCACTCACTGAACACTGGGAGGGTCACGCAGCCTGCGACCAGCCTGTGCCGGCTGGTCCTGGAGACCCCAGGACCCACTCTCATCATCCCTGGTCTCCCAGGACTCCTGGGGACCCACCTCTGGGAATGTGACCCAGGGTGCATGCCTACCAGTGCGGGGATGGGGATGGACAGGCACTGAGGCTCCAGCACCCCCAAGCTGTGCCTCTTAAAAGTGGACACAGACAGGCAGAGTCCTTTCCGATGGCACGGCCTGTGGCTTCCTCGGCATGGAGGTAATGGATGGGTCCGGCTGGGAATGCACTGTCCTCAAGACAGACTGGATCCTTCTACACCTTCGCTACTCGAGAGCATCACCTGGGATGTCTAGAAATCTGAGGCTCCACCATGGGCCTGAGGCAAAACCTGCACTTTAATGGGGTCTTAGGGTGACTCGTGGACACATGAGAATCAGCCTTCAGTGTTTAAGAAATCCCCAGGCTCAGGGCTCCTGGCTGGCTCAGTCAGAGGAATGTGAGTCCTGACCTCGAGGTTTTGAGTTCAAGGCCCAAGTTGGGTCTAGAGGGTCACTTAAGTAAGCTTTTAAAAAAAGAAATCCCCAGGCTCAGGCCAATTAAGTCAGACTCTCCAGGAGCTTCCTTCTATCTCTTTGTAAACTCCTAAAGCTATGTCCATGTAGAGCTAAACTTGAGAATCAGGGCTCTGCACTCCCCCTTTGTCTGTGTGTCCAAAGTCCCTGACCTCCCGCAGACCAAGCCCTGTGGAGAGGGCTCCCCTCTGGCTGGCTGGGCCGCACACCCCCACAGGGCTAGTGTTGCCCGCTCCCTCCGCCCCCTTCACTGCTCTCCCTGCTGCCTCCGTTCTTCTCCCTGGCCTCAGTCTCCCTCCCTCCCCAAGGGGGCAAGGCAAGGCCTTAGCTAAAACCCACGCAACCCACCCACCCCCAAATCTGCCACCCCAGCTGGGCCCTCTGCCACCAACGGTCCACGACCCATGTGACATGTGCACCTCTAATAGGGAAGTCCTGCTCAGAGCTGAGAATCCAGCAGTGGGGAAGTGTGGAAATGAGGCAGGCGGATGAGGTAACAAGAGCCGGCAGCAGGGCCCACCCATCACGCTCTCTCAACTCCCGAGTCTCCGGGCCCAGAGCTCCCCCTCCCATGGACGCCCTCACGGCCACACGCGGAGTCCTCCCTGGAGACCACAAGTCTGCCAGTCCCCAGAACCACAGAGTCAAGCAACTGGTGACCGTGTTGGGCATGTGCTGACAGCCGATACACGAAGCACAGAGACCACGGAGACAGCAGCAGGCAGGACAGGAACTCAAGCGCCAGGCAGGATCTGGGGACAGGCAGAGGCTGTCTCCGCCTCCTTTCCTTCCTCCTCTGCCCTCCCAACCCGGCCAGCATCCCCCACCCCCGTGGGGCCCGTGGAGCAGAAGCCACAGTCACTTCCTGAAGGCAGCAGCCCAGCTCAGGTCCCACTTGCCCTGTGGCCCATCACCCGCCTGCAGCCATGGTGAGTGAACCCCCAACCCTAGGCGACCCCACCCCACCCCGGGAAACGGCAGAGACCATCACAAAGACCCAGAGGTGGGAAGCAGCCAGGATGTACCACTGGGACAGCTGGGGCCCCAAGGGGCCTGTGGCCCAGGCTGGGGCTGGGACTTTAATAGGGGGAACAGGCAGACAGCCCAGACTACTCTTCTCCCAGGTCAGCATGAACAGCAACCTGGGGACAGGCCAGGGTGAACAGAGGGGCTTCCTGCAGGTGACAAACTGGGTCATGTACCTGCCGCCCACCCCCACTCCAGCAGTCACCCGAGACATTAAGCTGCTGACCCTGATTTCCCTAGTCCTGTGCGTGACCTGGGAATCCTTCCCCCAACCCACCTGGAGCAGGGGCTTTGTAGAGGCATTTCAGGCTCCAGGTGGGAATCGCTACCTTTCCTTGTTCTCTGGATGGGGAAAGTGAGGCCCGGCCAGGAGCACAGTCTCCGTGGTTCTGCCCTAACCACCCCCACCCCAGTCTCCTAGGGTCCAGGTGAAGCCAGGCCTGGAGGCCTGCAGCGGGGCCCCCTCTGGTCAGAGCAGGCCTGGCCTACTGGTGTACCCCACCTGTGTCGGGGACGGAGAGCACGGGGCCGGTGGAGACGGGGTCTGGGACGGATGAGGTGTGCCGCCGACGGGGCACGGGCCCGAGCGGGCCGCTGCTCGGGCCGGCCTGCTGCTTCTCCTGGGTGCCGTCCACTGTGAGTGCCCTGACCACCAACAGAGGCTATCTGGGGCTGTGAGACTGAGCCCACATGTGCGTGCAGGTCTCTTGTCTCTCCACATCTCTCTACACGAGTCTGTGACGATCAGACTCAACGTGGCTGAGTGTGCGCCCGTGTACCCTGTGTATTTCAGTGAGTACCTACTGAGCGCCAGCAGCGTGCCACGCTCTGGGAGGACAGCAGCGAGGGAGCCCAGTCGCTGGCCTTCCACAGGGGCCGGGGGGGGGGCAGAGAGAACAAAAAAAAGCCAAGGCACACCAGCGAAACAACACAAAACAAAACCGTATGATACACAGTGGCAGGCACCGAGAGAAAAATGTAGGTCGGGGAGGATGGAGAGTTCTCCGAAGGGGAAATCGATTTTTTTAAATGAGGGTGGTCTGTGAGGAAGGCGCCTCCAATAAGAAAATATCCGCAGAGACCTGGAGGCGGAAGAGGCAAGAAGCAGGCTGTGGGGGAGCAGTGTCCCAGGCAAGGGGCAGGACCAAGTCCCCAGAAGAGGGGCTGGGGTGGAGGGGGAAGGGAGCAGGGGCGAGGCGGAGGGCAGGCCGAGGTAACCTGGTAAGGGAGACGGATCGACAGTTTAGGGCCTTCAGGAGGTCTTTAGCCTTTACCGTGGGGAAACGACGCAGCACGGCCAGATTCGGAGCAGAGGCTCTTCCTCTGGCCACTGTGGGAGAGGGTCCTGGCCAGAGATGGGGGCGTGGGGGGCAGAGCGGAGGCAGGAGACCAGGGAGGAGCCTGTGTTCCTCCAGCCAGCACGACAGTGGCACAGGCAGCGAGAAACTGGCTGGATTCTGGATGTGTTTTGAAATTAGAAGAGAGGGCACTAGGGATGTGGAGCGTGGGGAAGCACAGGGCATCTCAAGGACACTTGGAAGACATCACCAACCGAGGGGGAGGGCTATGGGAGCGGCCGGCTCTGGCGGAGCATCGGGAGGCTGAGTTCTGATGGGGGCGAGGTTGAGGGCATATGCAGTGCCTCAGAGGAGATATCAGGACTCCGGGGAGCCTGGAAACAAATGTGGGAGGCCCCGGCCAACAGGAGGGCAAGCCAAGGACGAAGGATGGCCAAGAGGGCCTAGGAGAAACTTGTGTGAACCCCCGCCTGACTGGCTCCATGTCCCTTAGGGGAGCCATCAGGACTTCCGGAGCCTTCAAGCCAAGTTCCAGGCCTCTCAGCTCGAGACCAGTGAACACCCCAAAAAACCCCCAAAGCCCGAGTTCAACAAACTGCTAAGGAAGTTTCCACCACCTGAGCCAAGCGAGCATCCCAAGAAGCCCCTGCAGCCCAGCTGCAACGATCTGCCTACGAAGCCCTCCAAACCTGAGCCGAGGGAGCCCTCCAAGAAGTTCCCACAGCTCAACGCCCCTCAGAAAGCTCTGCAGCCTGAGCCTGGCCATCCAGCCAGGCCCCCACCAGAGCCCAAACCCAGTGCCCTTCCCAAGAAGCTCCAGCAGCCTGAGCCCAATGAGGCCACCCCAGAACCCTCACAGCCTGACTTCGGTACCCTTCCCAAGAAGCCCCCGCAGCCTCAGGTCGGTGGCCTCCCTAAGAAACCCTTGCCACAGCCCGAGACCAGTGACGTCCCTCAGACGCCCCCCTGGAAGCCTGAGCCCAAAGAGCTCCACCCCTACTCCTCACAGCCAGACCTCAGTACCCTTCTCAAGAAGCTCCCGCAGCCCGAGTTCAGTGTGCACCCCAGAAAGCCCCCGCAGCCTCAGGTCGGTGGCCTCCCTAAGAAACCCCTGCCACAGCCCGAGACCAGTGACGTCCCTCAGACGCCCCCCTGGAAGCCTGAGCCCAAAGAGCTCCACCCCTACTCCTCACAGCCAGACCTCAGTACCCTTCCCAAGAAGCTCCCGCAGCCCGAGTTCAGTGTGCACCCCAGAAAGCCCCCGCAGCCTCAGGTCGGTGGCCTCCCTAAGAAACCCCTGCCACAGCCCGAGACCAGTGGGGTCCCTCCCACGCTCCCCTGGAAGCCCGAGTCCAGTGAACCCCACCCCCACTCGAAGCCCGATTTCAATACATTTCCCCAAAAGATCCCAGCCCCTCAGCTGAATGACTTCCCCAAAAAACTGCTGCATCCTGATTTTGGTGACCTCACCAGGAGGTCCTCAGAGCCTGAAGTCAGTGTGTTTCCCAAGCGGCCACGGCAGCCTGAAAGCAAAGCACCCTCCAAGAAGCCAGAGCTGGGGGTCCTCCCCAGGGTGTCCTCAGAGCCCGAGTTTGGCCTACTCCCCAGCAAGTTTCTACAGCCTGAGTGCCAGGGCCCCCCCCGAAAGTTCTCGCAGCCTGAGTCCAGCGCTTTGCCCAAGAAGTACCTGCACACTGAGTTCTTTGGTGATCTCCCTAAAAAGCCCCCCATCCCCGGCTCTGTTTCAGAGAGCTCACTCCCCAGGGCGGTCACAGGCTCCCGCCCCAGGCTCCCACTCAGCCCTGGCTTTGGAGCCGGGGAGCAGAGATCAGGAGCTCGCTCTCACAGCGGAGGGTCGAGGCTGGGCCTCAAATCCGGCTACCCACCCCGGCGAAGGCCTCTGCCCTCAGTCAGCAGCCTGGGACCCCCTCCAGCCAAGCCCCCGCTGCCCCCTGGCCTCAGGGATGTCCAGAGCTTCCGGAGAGCCACAGCCACAGCCACAGGTGGGTCACGGCAACCCAGGCAGAGAGCTGGGGAAGAGGCTCCCTGGCAGGGCCTGCCTCCCTCCCGCTCTCATCCCTCCACAGCTCTGAGGAGGACCGGTTCTGCTGGGATCCACTTCCAGGCCCAACAGACTGAAGACATCCTGCAGTGAGTGTGGGGAGTCCGCGGGCCCTGGCGCAGATCGAAGGCTTGAGAGAGGCCCTTATCTCAGGTATTCCTCCAGGGACCAGGAAGAGGCCTGTGAGCTGTATGACGACGTGGAGCCCATGGACAACTCCAGCCCCGGCCACAAGGGCAGAGGTTTGTTGGTGGGGCTGAGCCCTCAGCCAGACCATCCTGCCCAGGCATCCGGGGACCATTCGCCGCAAGGGCATATTCTGCCATGCAGCGAGTGTGAAGCCAAGGGACAACCCATCTCCCTGGCAGTGCCAGGGGACAAAGTAGAGGGCAGGAAGGACCTTTCAGAAAAGTCAGACCAGCTCCTGATGGGCAGAACAGGGAGGTAGGGCAGCCAAGAGGCCAACAGCCAGTAAGCATGGTGTGGCCAGGGCAGGGGGGTGGCCCAGGATGATGGGAGAGAAGTCGTGAAACAGCAGTGGAAGAGAAGAATCAGAGAACTTGGTGGCCATGTGACGCAGGGGTGAGTGGGAGCAAGCCGGCTCATGACATGGATGAGGCCCAGGTTTCACCCCAACGCCTGGGCGCAGAGTGGAGGTATCCGTCAGTCGGGGACAAAGGGTCAGATTCCACAGACCTGTAGTGCTGGAGGCGCTGGCTGGACGACCAGGGCAGACTTGGGCCTGAACTCAGGCGTGGGCTGGAGCCAGAGACCCCTGAGCCTGCAGGCCTAGACAGTCTGTGCTCTTGGGTTCCTAAGGAGCCTTCTCCCCTCTTCCCAGAGTCTGCTCCTGGAGAGCGGGGTAATGGCAAAGCAGACGTCTGCAGCCCAGCTGCAGGGTTAATGCCTTCACCAATTTTGAATGGGGGAAAAAAAGGGACTTGCATGCAAGCCCTGTAGGTGACAGTCACTGACCATGCACAACCACCCCGCCCCCGCGGCGACAGCATGCCCTTTTACAGACATGAAAGTCTGAGGACCCGGGAAGCAACCTGCCCCAGTCCATACCGCCAGCACAAAGGAGCCCAGGCCATGTGCTCCCAGACTGTTTCTCTGCCCTCTCTCTGGAAGGGCTTCCTACAGGGGAACCTTAATGATTAAGGGTGCTTTCCCCTCCTGCACCAGGTGTGCTGCCTCTACTACTCTTTCCCGAGCCCCTTCTGCTTCTCCTGGGCTTCCCTCAGGGGCCGCTTGCAACACCCTCTGTTAGCAGGGCTTCCTGACAGGGCTCCTCCTGCTTCCGCTCCGGTGACGCTCTTGTGGCTGGGGTCTGGGGGCCGCTCTTGGGGTCACAGACACGGGGAAAGGGGGTAACTGGCCACTCTTCTTCCAGCAGCCTTGCAGGCATGGCCCACCCCTTCCCCAATCCCAAACAGACCAGGAACCCACCTCTGCTCACTGTCCCTGCCTGTGGACAATCGTCTCCCCATTCCACGCTGGTCATTCTGCAAGACTCCAATCAAATACATCTCTCAAATCTCTCCCCTCTTGAAACACTACGTGTGGGCCCTCGCTGGTAGTATAGATTGTCCAAAGGCTACTTTGCCCTTTTCAAGTCTAGCCACCCGCTCGGCCCCACTCTGCAGTGGCAGCAGGCCCCCTCCAGAGGGTCCTCGCACCGCTGGGGGCCGCCCTGGAGGCGCTGGGGCCCGCAGACCTAGCTCCTTCCCGGGATCTCAAGAGGTCCCCCTCAGAGCCTGCCTTACCGGTGTGACCTGATCAGTCACACTGCCAGGAAGTCTGGGCCGCGGGTGTGCCAAGTCTGCACTGCACCGCGGCACCCGGGGCCGTGCTCTGCGCTGTGCTGGTTTTGCAGGAGCCCTGGGATGCCTCTGGGAGAAGGGGGAGCAGCAGGAGGTAGTGTCCTGGGTAAGACTGTAGATGGCTTCATCATCTGAGCACTAGGCCAAGGCTGGAGTCTGGAGCAAAAAGCTGGGGGCTTCAGATGCTGGATCCTTCTTCACTCAGCTGGTTTTCATGAGGCTCTTGCCATAAGCCAGCCCTCATGGGGGTTGGGGGTGGGGGAAAAGCAGGGGGACCCTCACAATGTGGTCTCCGCCGCAGCCAGGCCGGTCCAGGAACACCCCCCTCACGACCCCCTTCTCAGATGCCCACTTCATTTGCTCTAGGAAATGCTTTTGCCTTATTTTTAACTCAGATCCCATGACAATTCCCAGAAGCCAACCTACTTTTAGCAGACAGACATGAAATGGCCTCAGAAGGCTGCAAATACGTCCTGCCTTTATCATTTCCAGCCAGATGCCCTTGGAGCAGGATTGCTTTACCGCTCAGAGCCTTTACTTCCCTCATCGGCAAGCCGGGAATGACAATACTGCCTACTACATCCTAAGTAATAAGGTTGTGCCGGCTGAAATGAGTTACTATAGTAAAAACAGTTTCTGCCGTTCCTCCATGCAGTAGGAGTCCAGAAAACAAGAGGCAATCCATTAGAATTCACAACCCAGGAGGCAGGCCTGGGGAGAAGATGGACAGGTGGGTTGGGTGGGGGTTGGGAGGGGAGGGCCGTCCCGAGGACTGAGAGGGAAGGCTCATTCACGATCGAGCCAGCAGTGTCGAGAGGGAGGCTGAGCCAACAGTCCTGACCCTAACTCACTGCTGTGACTGCTCCCAGATGAAGTGCCATCTACCCAGCAACGCCCCAGGCCACCACAGGACCCGGAACTCAGGTACCACAGGGCAAAGGGCACGGAACGTGGAGGGGCTGAGCTCTGGGAGGACCGGAAGGGGGCCCCGAGGAACACATCTTCCTCAGCAGCATCCAATTCCTCAGGCGGGAGAAGGCCCCCCAGCCACAGCAGTTGCCGCCCGCAGACCCGAAGACCCTGAAGCAGATCCGGAAGGCAGAGAAAGCCGAGAGGGAGTTCCGGAAAAAGTTCAAGGTGACACCAGAATCCTCCAAACAGGAGCCCTGGGGGTTCTGGGCACAGCCCCAGTTGACCAAGGCCCCAGAAATCCCATCCTTAGAAGATGGGGTTCCTGGGGTGCTACGTAAAACAAAAGCTCTAACATACCCCTTCCCAGTTTGAGGGGGAGATAGTGATTCACACAAGGATGATGATCGATCCCAACGCCAAGACACGTCGTGGGGGTGGCAAGTACCTGGGGATCCGGCGTGGGGAGATCCTAGAGGTGATCGAGTTCACCAACAAGGATGAGATGCTGTGCCGGGACACCAAGGGCAAATGTAAGTCAACTAGGCCAGAAAGTCCCAGGAAACAGGCCACCACCAGGGCTGGGAGCTTACCTATCCCACTCTCTTTGCAGACGGCTACGTGCCCAGAACAGCTCTACTGCCCCTGTGAGTGCTGGCCCTGACTGGGGGTGACAGGGAGGGTGGGTTGGTGAGTGGGCCAAGGTGACTCTTACTGACCAAACTGTGCTCTCTGCTAGGGAAACGGAGGTGTATGACGATGTTGGCTTCTGGGGTATGTAGATGGTCTGGGTAGGCTAGAAGGGACCACAGTGCCTGGAAGGAGGTAAAACCCCCACCCCATTTCCCCGGGGGCAGCTCATCATCCGTTTATGGGGAGAGGAGTCACTGCAAATCACCCTTCCTCAGCAGACCCTCTGGAGAGCCAACCATCGCCCCAGGAACGGTAAGGCCCACGGGTGAGGACGCCCAAGACCATCGGCCAGCCCAGCCACCCACTAACACAGGAGTCTTGGATCCCAGATTGGCAGTCACAGAACCACCCAGGCTCCTGCCTGCCTACATACACGAACCACATAAAGCTCCTATTTAAAGCAATTCCTGCTTCTTGTCTTTTCTCTCCCTCCTCACTGACACACAGTGGAGTCCCGATCAAAGAGCGGGGGGTCTTACCCTTCAGGAATAAACAGCAGGGGGGAAAGTGTGGCAGGGAGAAGGTGGCAAGGGTAGGGCACCATGACCAAACGTGACAAGCAGTGGCTGCAGCTCCACACAGGCTGCAAACAGCTGTCCAGCCCACAGGGACCTACGTATGAGATCACATCTTGGGGGAGGGGTGACCCAGTTCTGACCGAGCTCAGGTATCACCCTCAGCCTAAACAGCTACAGGACTAAATGCACTCAGTAACCTGCACCCCACTTGTCTGCTACTGCCACAAGGAACAGACCACACCCCCGCACCGCCCCCCAAGCACACAAAATTCCTCTGCCGAAAGCCTACCGCCCAGTGTGATGCTATCTGGGGGTGATTGGGTCTACGTAAAAGAGGCCCGAGAAAGTTCCCCTGCCACTTCCACCATGTGCGACTGCAGAAAGTACAATCTACGAACCAAGATCAGGTTCCCTCACCAGACATGGAATCTTGAACATCCCAGCCTCCAGAACTGTGAGAAATTCATGTTTGTTGTTTATAAGGTGCCCAATTTATGGTATTTTGTTATAGCAGCCAAAGACGACTATGACAGAAGCCAAACTGGAAATGAGCCTAACACAGTGTGCCCCAGAGAGCAAGCGTACAGGAGGGAGCAAGAGCGGCTCTCAGGACCACTAACCCCTGAGTGCTCTGATGCCGGCGCTGGAGAATCCACGTCACTCGGGACTCAGTTTCCAGTAAGAGCTCTCAAGTGGCCAGGGTCCATGTCCTCCACCCCCAAGGGTCCACAGACTAAGCAAGAGTAGGGGTGAACCCCACCCCCCTCAGTGGTCACAGCTCCGAGGGTAGACGACGACTGGCTCTAGCTCCCCAAACCGCAGGTGGGTGCCCCACAACACACACGCAAAAAGCAAGCATCTTTTCAGGAACTGGTATTTATTATCAAAGTCATATTCGATGTCAACAAGATGCCACAACTACAAAAAAAATTGCGCACATTGCAATCTCAATGCAAACAGTCAAATGGAACCCCGGTCATTAAAAAAGTAATTCAAATTACCCCAAAAAGCAACTGAATTTTTTAAACATCTTTATACATCCAGCCAACAAATTAAAATGGTTAACAAGAAAAAATACAAATTCAGAGGTCTGGTATCGATGTTTAAAAAAGGCAACTGCTTAAGCATTTCTATCGATTCGAACATCAATCTCTCGGCCACTCAGCTTCATGCCATTCATCATCCGGCAGGCTCTCTCAGCCACCTCTGGCGACTCAAACTTAACCACACCGCACCCCTTGGACTTCCCGTTCTCCATCTTGATGTCGGCATACAGCACGTGGCCTGGGCACAGGGAGGGAAGAAGAGACCACAACTCATCAGGCAAACCCAGAGCTCAGCCTCAGTCTGGGCTCCACTCAGTCCAGATCACCTGTTGGATTTCGGTGGACAGAGTCAAAAGGGAGAGCGGCCCTGGTGCACAAATGCTCAGAACACAACAGCCGGAATCCGGCGACTATGGCCCTCAGCCGTGTTGCCATTCTTCTGCCAACAGGACAACAATCTGACCCACAATAAGCCTCCCTGGCAGCTTCAAATGCGTACCCGCATTTGAAAGTTATCATGGGGGCTGTGTGAAGCCAAACTTATAGGCGAGTTTTACAGAGGCTTCATCTTCCAGACCCCACACCACAGCAGTTACGAGGCCGTCATGATGTAACGGACGCTTCCGCACTGTGCACTGTGCACTGGGACACAGGCTGCGTCCTGTCTCCCCAGTGGGCTTCAATATTCATTCAAGCACCGAGTAAGCATCCAGGTATGTGTCAAGCACCACCATGAAACAAGTCTACAGGAGAAGAGCTAAGAAGGTGACCGTGTAGCCTATGCTAGGGGGCCCTTGTTTCTAAATCCGTTAACTCAGCCCAAGGGAACGTGAACGTCTGGAGGGCTCCTCACGGGACACTCCTCAAAGACTTAAGTTTGCCAGAAGGAAGATTGCTGCTATAGTAGCTCCATTCTGGAGAATGGCACTTGCAACCCAGGGTTCAGGGACAGGAGGGAGATGAAAGAGGAGGGGCTAAGGTACAAAGAGATAGTGAAGTTCTCTCATTGGCAGATGGGCACCTCCAGGCGTCTGAGACAGGGGAGTAGCCTGATCCAACCTGACTTTTCAGAATACCTACTACAACGCAGAGACAAGGAGTAGGGAGAGGGCCAGAAGGCACACTATGGCTCCACGGCTGCCCCAAGAGAACCAGGAGCAGCAGCAAAGTGGTGCAGTCTGAGCTCCCAGTGAAACAGGACATGAGAAACACCGAGGCGGCCTTGACCAGCAAGCCACCCAGACTTCTGGCTTAGGTCCCAGGCTCCCACCTGACACAGTTAAAAGAACAGAGGTGGTGGGAGTGAGGGGCAGGGATTCACCCTGGGACAACTACACTTCCTTTCAGCCACATGGGGAGCCTTTCAGAATGGTGGCCCAGGTGCCAGGAAACCACAACCAGAGCCCCTCAACCTCATTCACACATAAGCTCACCCCTGGGGACTTCTGGGCAAGTGCTCTTTGAGGCGCGAACCACCAACAGTGTGGTGGCAGAAAGCAACCTCATCTCAGATGTTTTTATTCAGCTTTGTCACGCAGACGCCACGTGACCTTGAGAAAGTGACTTTGCCTGTCTCATCTGCAAAATGGGGACATCGCTGCCTTTCAAAAACCATAAAAGGAGGATGGGGTTGAAGTGAGAACACAGATGAGAAGTGTCTGACACATAAGAGGAGACTCAACAACTGCTTGAATATTTGCACAGGCAGAAAAATGGCAAGTCCCACTGGTCCTCGAGTCATGGCAAGTGGCTGTGAAGACCAGGATGGGAGATTCACTGCACCCCTCAAACGCATCACTAACAAGCTAAGATTTCTGAAGCCACAACACATGGAAGCACCTAGAAAGCCTTTCTCAAACACTTACCACATTCGTTGAATTTGTCTTTTAGCATCTTCCATGTAAAATCAAATGGGAGCTAAAGGGAAAAGAAGCAGCTGATGAGTGATACAACCAAACCCCAACGTCCTAATGCATAAACACCAGGCTCTCTCTGAGGGCACTTTCAGGACTTGTGACACCGAGAACCAAGGTGCCCTTCAAACGGAGATGATCAGCAGAGAACAAAACACGCCTGTCCAGAATGAGATTCAAAACCAAGCGTACTCCCCCTTGTGGCATTAACTGTCTAAGGGAGAATCATGCAGAGGACAGTCACCTACGATACGCGGCCTACAGACCCTTCAGTAGTAACTGAAGGTGGTCACGCTGGTATAAAGATACTGCAGATACAGCCCTCTGTCCCTCTGTCCCTCAGTCCCACCCAGGTGCAGCGGCTCTTCAAGCCAAGGGAATCAAGCAGCTAGGGTTTCTGAGCTCACTGCTGGTTTCCACCTAGCAGCCCGAGAACCCGGGGCTCCTGCCGCACAGAGTTCCATATGCTCTCCCATTCCCTCCTTATCCTACCAGCACCAGACTCTGGAGACAGCAGCCAAGTGGCCTTATGCGCTGCTACTCTGCTTCCCTACCGAGGGCACCAACTCTGACTCCAACCTGCCCCCCTCCTCCCTTTGTGCCTACCACCAGCACCACCAAGGTGCTGAAGAGCCACTTACATTTCTCACAAATATCTGGCAGGCCTTCCTGGCCACCCCAGGAGCATGGCCTCCAGCTCCGCCAAAGGAACCTGCGAAGCTTCCTCCAAAGTTGCCACGCTCCATCTCGATGGCACGGTCAAAGCTGGCACCGCCACCGCCACCCATGGCCAGGCCCATGCGCTCAATGCCGGCGCCTAGGGCTGGACCCATGGCAGGACCCATGCGCTCCAGGCTGTTGGCGCCCATGCGCTCCAGGCCCATGCGCTCCAGGCTGTTGGCGCCCATGCGCTCCAGGCCCATGCGCTCCAGGTTGTTGGCGCCCATGCGCTCCAGGCCGGTGGCCATGCGATCCATCACGGGGCCCATGCGCTCCAGGCCGGCCCCCATGCCTGTGGGCACCATGCGCTCCATGCTCAGGCCCATGCGCTCGATGGCAGGGCCCATGCGCTCCACACCAGAGCCCATGCGCTCGATGGTCTGGCCTACGCGGTCGATGGGCGCGGCCATGCGCTCAAGGCCAAAGCCCATGCCGGCACCCATGCGCTCCACGCCAGAACCGATGCGCTCCATGGTCTGGCCCATGCGCTCGATGCTGGAGGCCATGTGGTCGAGGCCCAGCGGACCCATGCGCTCGATGCCGGAGCCCATGCGCTCAACTGAGCCCATGCGGTCCATGACCAGGCCCATGCGCTCGATCTCAGAGCCCACACGATCCATGCCATGGCCCAGGCCTGCGCCCATGCGCTCCATGCCGGCACCCCCGATGCGGTCAATGCCAGGGCCCATCCTCTCGATCCCAGGGACGCTGCCTCCACCTCCACCTGTAAGAGGGACACAAAACACAGGCAGGTATCAGGGACTTGCACACTTGTGTGCACACCATGCCAGGAGGGTGACCTGGGTGCAGAGGCTTGGGCACTTCACAAGCTCAACCACAGTTCAGGAATTAACTCCCCCAAGTTACCATCAGACATTCCTCAAATGTCAACTGTTACGGCGGGACAGTGAGGACATCATTCTTCCTATTTCTGTGACACAGCTGAAATTTCCATAGTAAAATTTTAAAAAAAGAAAACCCACTCTGGAGGACTTGTGTCCACATGTATCCTGAGTTACTTTGGAAGCACCTAGTACTTGTAACTAGCTTTGTGAGCCATGGTTGGCAATTCCCAAAAACTGAGGTCTCCCCACCAAATCTAACTGAGAAATGCTCTCCGTGAAGGAGGCTTGGAAACCCCACCCTGAGCTGGTCAGCCTGCGGGACGGATTACATGGATTATGTGTGACAATTCAAGTCGCTCACAACCTCTACCTCTCCCAGCTTGTCCCCTCTGATGGCCAGTCTGGCTGCATTTCCTTAGCACCTCCAGGCTTAAAGAAGCTAGTATACAGCCACGTAATTAAGAGGAGATAAAGAAAACAAACAACACAGATCCTCTATGTGTAGCAGGACAGAGAGCCGCTCCCAGGGAGCCTTACTCTGTGAGGAAAATCCCCGAATGACTTGTGTATAACTCTGCGGGCTCTGGAGGAAAAGAAGTCGATGCACTGCAGAGCCGATCCTAGAAGAGGCCTAAAATCAGTTCTCGATGCCGTGGCTGAGCCAGACACACGCTGGCACGCCAGCAATGCAATGACCCTGTGACCCTAACTCTGGAGGGTCTGGCTCCGCCCGCAAGGCCACCGCCCGCCACCTCTCCATATGCGGAGCATGAGGGTCCTTCTCACTCGAGCTTCACCACCGCCACTACCGCCACTGCCACCCACCTCTGAAAAAGGTCACCTGAAGCCCACAGCCAGCCCACTACTGACCCAAGCAGCCCGTCCAAGAAGTAAACTCAAGAAAAGGAAACTCAGAAGTTTCTGAGTCTCTGACTGACCTCACATACCCCTCCACTTCTCCATGACTATTTCCTTAGTCATGCTAAAGAACAGCACACCAAGTGGCAAAATAGAAACACAATTTTAAGAATCTTAAGACTTTCAGAGCGAAATTTCTCAGAAAATATTTAAAAAAAAAAAAAAAAAAAAGGCAAGATAACTAGAAAGGGCAGGTAGCATGCTCAAGAACATCAGAGATCGGGCTGACCCCCTGGATGCCAAAAGCAGCAGAGAACAAGGGGAAACGGTGCCCACGTGGAGTTTTAGAACGAGAGCACCACAGAAATAACCAGCAAGCAGAGTTACCAAGGAAATGCCAAGACACTCAGAGCCACTGGGGGTTGG
The DNA here is from genome assembly GCF_963455335.1 of Martes martes. Classification (NCBI taxonomy): domain Eukaryota; kingdom Metazoa; phylum Chordata; class Mammalia; order Carnivora; family Mustelidae; genus Martes; species Martes martes. Next base: position 212,264,697 of record NC_137888.1, on the reverse strand, counting down.
GGGGGAGGTCAAACTGAGAAAAGTGCATTTAGTTTTAAGTACCCATTAAAAAACGTGTATTAAGGGCAGGGTACGTTCCAAAATGTTTACAGCACTCATCACTGGGCAGTGTGACTGCAGATAATTACTTTCTGCATAATTTTCTGAATATTTATCAGTACACATGTACACTTTGGTAAGCATTCGTTAGGGATGGAACTAGTATACTTTCATAATCCCATATTTACTTTTAGGAATTTGCAATTTTACAGTATTTAAAAACAACAAAGCCCCCGAATTGCATGGATATTATAATGACGACAATGGCTAGCACTTACACAGCACTTATGTGGGTACCCTTTTCTATGCATTAACTCATTTACTCTGCACAACAACCCTATGAGGTAGGTACCATTATATCCCCATTGACAGTATGGAAAACAGAGAGGTTCAGTAACTTGCCAAATGTCACACAGCTAGGAAGAGACAGGGCTGGTTCCCACCCAGGCAGTCTATTTTAGAGCCCATGCTTTCCACCACTACACTCTACTATCCCCGGTAGTAACAGCCTATTCTAAAAATCAAAACATCAAAACTAAGCGTTTCCTACCTCCTCCCTGCTTTGCAATGATCTCTCCTCTCTTCAGTGCATTACTTAGGATTTCTAAGGAAATCAGGAAGAAAAAAAAATTAGCCAAATTTCTCTATGGTAACAGAAATTTGTTTATTACAGATTCCAGAGTAAGAATATTACTAATTTAAAAATAAAACAAGGAAAGGGGGAAGGGGTTAAGAAATACACATACACAGACAGATCATTTTACTAGAGTAAGAGTCCTTGATGATGGGTCATGATACCAGGATCCCATGTAGCTCCAGAGTGTGAGGCCCAGTTGGCAAGACCATCTGGGAATGCGCCCAGCAGAGCTAAGTAAGAGCCCGTGTGCACCAATGAAGTGAACTTAGAAAATCAGAGCAAGAATGGGGCCAGCAGCACAGTTTTCTAAAGCTGGTCCAAACCCTCAGTACTCAGGCTGAAGCCTGCACTCCCCCACCAGATCTAATCAACACCTCAGTTACCCTCCAGCGAGCTAAAGCTGTGGTTATACTTACTGCCAAAACCCTGAAAACCAGCAACTGCGCACAGTGCTGAAGTATGACCTCATTACCAAGTAAGTCGTGCCTGGAAAGACTCCAGCAAGCTGAGCCCACCGGCCCCACCTGGAAGGAGCTGGGTGTGATGACGACTAAGTGACAGACAAAGCTTCAGGAAAATAAAAACCCAAACTCATCCAAAACACGTTCAACACCTTGTCCAAAGCAGAAAACACTGTTGCTTGTTTGCCAACAATTCATCCAAACCTCTTTAAAGTTTGTCTAACGCTATACGGTTAGTATACTAGCTTTAAAAAGATTCCTCTCGGCCTTTCCCTGTGTCAGGAAACGTGTACCCATCCCCCTTCTCCGGTCCCAAAGTGTGCTCAGCAATGTGGACAGATAGCCAAAAGCACATCTCATGTTATGACCAAGACCACAGAGATTAACCCTAATCCCACAGATGTTTCTGGTGCTACAACTACCTGTGACAGGAAGGACATGGGAAAGCATACCAACAAACAACAGACCCCCAGCCTGCGAGCAAGTAGAGCTTACTGACTCGGTGACACCTGCAATCTTGCTCAGCATACCCAGGCCCAGCTTCACGTTCCTAAATGGGCACTGAGATCAAAATACTCCTTGCAAAAGCTCCACAACTGGCACACCACTGATTTGAAGAGAAAGAAAAAATTCTTTTCATGGCCATTCACAGACCTCCCTGCTCTGACTGACTCTGAACTTGAATCTGTTCTTCCTACCCCAGGTAGACCCTCACCTCCAAGCCTCTGCACCTGATGCTGTCAATCCTCTCCATCGGCCAGTACACCCTCTAGTTACACTGAGCCCTCCCACACCCAGCCTCCTCTAGCTTAAACTCCATCTCCCACCCAGTCCTGCACTCCTGCTCGGACCCAGTGCTCTCAGCAGAACATGTCTATCAACCCCGTAGAAAATGATCACCTTTGGGTGTTCCTCACCTTGGCGGCCAAGGGCCTGGGAACCAACACCTTCACTGGCACCCTCACTAAGCCACTTCTATGTACAGACTTAGGGTGTTGCCCTGAGTCACTAAGCACCATCTCCTCAGCTGTGCCACCTCCTTCAAGATGAAAGATCCCATATCTACATCCCTACACCGCCAAGAACAGCGGTTTACAGAAACACGGTCAAAGATCTACTGCCTTGATAGTAGAGAAGGGACACTGAATGGGGAGACACTACAGAAGGTAGCACCAAAACGATTAAACTTTCAAGTGAAAAAACCGAGAGAGAGAGAAATCAATCACTGAATAAACAAAACAAAACACCCATCCAGGCCAATTGGTCCGAAACCCCAACTTAAACTCAGACACCTTTTACTAAATTGTGCGTGATCTCAAGTAGCAGCAGGGACTTCCAGAACAAAGCCCTTTGCTCCTGCACTTTGGGAGGTCTGAGGACAAAAAAACAAGACAGTCTCAATCAGAGAGAAGGTGGCAAAGTAGGAGGAGATAGCAAGGCCTACAGATGACATTTCTATTCAGGTGGGGACCGGGAGTTTCCTGTTGCCATGAGAAATGACCTCACCAGATTTACCCCTTCTCCACGAACCAGAACAAGGCCACCAGCCTCCTCACAGGGGTTGAGAGGCACCACAGAGTGGTAAAGGATTAAAGGCCTAAAGCAGGAAGAAGTGCCTATGAAAGCAAAGTCATGTGCCATCTTGTTCATCTCACCCTCATTATCCACAATTTGCTACCTGCAGCCAAATGACAAGTTTTTAAATATTTTTAAAAATATCCTGCTGTTGCAGGACACAAAAACAAAATCAATCATAGACAATAGGAAACTTTTGGCTGACCTAGTCACATAACTCATCCCCAAAACTCTAAAGCTTTGGAATAATCTAAAGCAGAATCAGTCAGTCATATGAGACAAGCACAAGGGAGAAAAAAAGGGTAATCTTCCTTACCAGCCTCGTAAGACACAAGAAAATCCTTCCAGATACCTAACTGCCAGCAGGGAAAAAGAGAAACAAGTCTCCACCGAACAACTGTTTAACTCTATTCGGAGGGAAACAGTCTCCGGTAGCTCCGGATTTTCTTGGAGAACACAACGCAAGGAAGACGGGAGTCCTAGAAATAATCTGTAGAAGAATCTGGTCTCACTGATGAGCTGGATGACGAATCTTTCTAGGACCTTCATAAATTCTAAGAACATATCTAATACAAACTTACACAAAAGGGCTTAAAATCCGCACACCTAACTCAATGGGTCCCCCAAAACCAGAGGCTGAGCACTCTGAGGCGTCACCTAGAAGCTTCACTACGGCCCAGTGCTACACTGAGGCCTGCCAGCATCAGAAAACTCCCCCAGTTCCCTGAGGCCTCTTTTAAAGGCACCGGCAAGCACTCCATGCCATCTGTTAACTAGACCACAGCGCCGTGGACAAGGGAACTCACACCCCACTCAGCAGGGTCTCAGAAACCTCTACCACTCCAGAGAGCCAGTGCCATGTAAACACAGTGGTTTTAACTCCCACAGCAAGCAAACACCTTACACCAATACAACCAAAGAAACCCCTTGGAAGGACTAAAGAAATACGGTGCTATTGGTACCAGTAAAAAAATTCAAAGACCAAAAGTTTTTACTTAGGTCTAGAAAACGTTCGATTTTTTAAGACTATGGAAAAACAGCTGACTTTGCCTAAAAAGAACCTCTGACCTGAGCGTGAGCCTACACCCCAGGGGATGAGCCCCGCCCACGTGAGGCCTTCTTACCCATTCCTCTGCCAAGGGGCTCGCCAAAGCTTCGAGACATTCCCATCTTGTTTCTGGCAAAGTCTCTCTCAAATCCTCCACCCATGACACGCTCCATCTCTGTGGAGAAAAACAGTACCCTAGGCCTTTCCAGGAATACCACTGTGTTTGACATGACAAATGCACTACAGGTACGCAACAGCCACCACCAAGTCAGGATGTTCTCTCTTCCTATAGAGAAACCATCATCCGCCCTCTTTTCCTTAAAAGTCACCTGAAGTGAATCCCTGAAAACTACCTACCTTTAATCCATTAAGGACTAACTAATAACTTCCACTAGAGCCCCCCAGCGAGGAAGGCACACTAAGCACCTGCTCCCACACCACGCAGCACGGGCGCACGTGCGTCAAAGGCAAGCTGCAGCAGCCCGCACGTGCGGGTACTTCCCCCGGGGCCCCGCCCCACTCAGGGCTCTACACGGTGCTAGGAGTCCATGGAATCCTCACACCAGCCCGCAACATCATGCCCATTCACAAAGAAAGACGTTCAAATGCCTCAGTAACTTGTCCAAGGCCACATGCCTGGTGAAGGGGTAAGGCAAAGGCTGGAACCTAAACCCAATGCAAAAATCCATGCTCTACTGACCGGCACATCCACACAGAACACAGAAACACACCTGCGTGTACTGGGCCTTCTCTAACAGAGGTGGTTTCATCTACACACAGGTGCTGGTAGTAACCTCATTACTTTTTTCTACACTGAAATCAAGACTTAAGTTTTGCAAAAGTCTCTTAAAAACAAAGGTCTTGGGCGCCTGGGTGGCTCAGTGGGTTAAACCTCTGCCTCCGGCTCAGGTCATGATCTCAGGGTCCTGGGATCAAGTCCCGCATCGGGCTCTCTGCTTGACAGGGAGTCCGCTTCCTCCTCTCTCCCTCTCTCTCTGCCTGCTTCTCTGCCTACTTGTGATCTCTCTCTGTCAAATAAATAAATAAAATCTTAAAAAAAAAAAAAAAAAAGGTCTTGGGGCACCTGGGTGGCTCAGTGGGTTAAGCATCTGCCTTCCACTTAGGTCATGATCCCAGGGTCCTGGGCTCCCCACCAAGCAGGGAGCCTGCTTCTGCCTCTCCCTCCGCCTGCTGCTCCCCCTGCATGTGCTCTCTCTGTCAAACAAATAAATAAAATCTTTAAAATAAGTAAGTAAGTAAATAAATAAAAACAAAGGACTTTTAGCTTCTCTGGGGAAAGCCTTACCACAGCTGTCACCTGCTGGAGAAAGCCTTTGATGATCCCATCATTGGCTACTTCTTTCCTCTAAATCAAGACAAGATGTGTATCTTACTGTGTCTCCCTCCCACAGTGAGAGGTCCTTGAAAAATCTAGTTAATTACTGTTGCTCCTTAGAAATCAGGTAAACAAGTGCTATATAATGGCCACCTTTTATTGTACAACTACCAAAAATAGTTACATGCAGCTTAAGTCCCTACACTTTCAAAGTGAACACGTCTACCAATTGGGTGGAAGCAAGCTAGCCATTATGAATTACGCAGCAGAGGGGTGCCTGGATGGCTCAGTCTCTTAAGCGTCTGCCTTCGGCTCAGGTCATGATCTTGGGGTCCTGGAATCAAGCCCTACATCAGGCTCCCTGCTCATCAGGGAGTCTGTCTCTCCCTGTCTGCCTCTGCACTCCACCATTCGTGCTCACTCTAATAATAAAAGTAAAAATCTTTAAAAAAAAAAAAAAAAAAAAAAAGGTGCACTTGCAATGGTGAACTTGCTATCATAGTCTGAATCGACCCAACTGAACCTCATAGGTTGGTGCCATGCCATCTGCCAAAAACGTAACCACCTTGCACAAGCTTGCGTGGGGTCGGTCCGCAGAAGGGAAATCCCAGAGTGGCACTCTAACGGACAATGCTCTGCTGTACTCCTTTAATCCCTTATCATAAAGAAGGCAGCACTCTGCCCCCTTGAGATAAGGAAGTCACATGTAGGTATTAATTTGTCAGCAAAGGCCTCAGAACTCATCTTCCCAAACAAAAAGAAAACTAAACAGAACTCATCTGCCCAACTGTTAACAGGATCTACAGTTCAGGGAACCCTCTGTGAAGTCCAATGAACTACCCAGAAAGAAGAGTTCTCCTAGTCAAATATTGTGTCATATCACTATCTAGCGCTCAATGATTTAATTTGTAACTTTTAATATCCACTCTATCAGGACTTGACCTGACTGCTCATTGGCCCTGAGAATGATTTCTAATTAGTCTGATGTCAACACCTACCACCCTGGTAGATATGTTTTGGTCACCAACATTAAATTAAATCCAAAACATCTTTATCAACTTTTCCTCTGATAAAGTTGATTGCACTCAAAGCTCAGAACACAGCTCAAGCAGAAGTCCCTGTTGTCTATTGCAGAGCGTAATGAGGAAGGACTCAGAGTACCTGTATCTGAGAACATCTAAGAACAAGGCATCAAAACACATCCTCTTAGTGTGGCTCTCCAAGAGAATCAGCTCTTTGAACCTTTGATCACCAAGCCAAGAACTGTGACTGTGACATTCCACCTGCCAGGTTAAGGGGGACTTTGCCCACAGGGCTCAGCACAGCCCCACCCCACCCCCATCCACATCTAAATCACATCACTCCACTCCTCAGAGCAATAACCCCATCTCCTAATGACTCATCTGTTTTGAGTAAACACTTTACCAAGCCAGGCTTCTCCAACTCTCACTTTTTATTAGAATTCCTGTACACATTATGAGCTATAGGCTAGCCTGAAAGTACACTGGAAATGCAGACCTTTGTCCTCCATTCCTAATGGTGAGGACTTCCCTACTTCTTTTTATCATCATCTAGAACCAGGCAAACCCATGAAGGGCAGTTTAATCATCAGAATTTTCTTTCTTTCCAGTCTGACAGTTACAGTCTATCCTAGGCAGATGCTCTCTTGCTCTCTGTCTTCACATTAAAGGATATTGCAGGTCAGTAAAGAAACATTTAAATACAAAACTTTAAGGATTTTCCATCCCAGGAAGTTTAAGGGAAGCAACATCCCCACAGGTTGGGGGGTGGGGGTCAAAGAGTCAACCAAACCCCAAAGGATTTCAGAAACACAGTCTGCAGGGTTTCTCAAGGCACACTCTACAGCCCCGCTGAGAAGCAGCTGACGCCCATGCTGGAGGCAGTCCTGAAAAGGCAGGATCACAGTGTGACTAAGAGCCAGGCTCTGGAGCCAGAGAGCTGGGATCCACATAAATCCCATTATTACTAGCCATGTGACCTTAGGCAAGTCACTCTCTGGGCCTCAGTTTCTGATGAAATGGTGATACAAGTACCTACAAATCATGTGGTTCTTGCAAGGACTAAATGAAAAACCAGTTACAATAATATATTTCTAAATCGAAAGCTCTGTTAGATGTGAAGGACAGTACACCAAAATGCACACTGTGTAACTGCTACATTAAATCAATGTCTCTGCTCACAACTCAGAGTTATCAGAGCAGATAATCAAGAGCTGATGCCATCCAGCGCTCTGGGAAAGACAGGAATTTGCTCAAAAACCCCAAAGAAACTAAAACTAATCCCTTACACTTGAAGACAATTTTAAAGTGAGCAAAACATAACCACAGGTATCTACAGGATGCTTGCTAGTGCTGGAGACAAGAAAAAAGCTTTACTATTTTACTGGGTAATTATTAGGGAGGTTCGGAACACAGGACACACAGTTTAGTGACTAACGGGATTAACACTTACCTACTAGGAAGTCTGGCTTCTGAAATACAAACTTGTGATTTTAATAACACTTAAGGCAATTCAGAGACATCTAATTCAATAGAGAAGTGGAAGGGGCAATTATTCATTACAAATGGGTGTGCTGCCTCAAGGACACCCAAGAGCCAACAGCCAGCAGGGGCAGGTGGAGGCAGGAAGGAAGCATGACACTTACCATTTATTCTGCCCATGTTCATCCCTGATCCAAATCGACCCATGTTTTCCATACCGCCACCAAAAGGTCCCTCCATGCCTGCAAGAGACATTCCCATTTGAGTACCATTCCAATGACACCGCTTACACTCATCAGAAGAAAGATGTTTTCACAAGTTTCACCCTGAGCATTTTCTGCCAGGAATTTCCTTACCAAGTGTAAGGCTTTTGGGAAAAAATGCTAGTCCCCTGCCTAAAAATCACCATCATCAAAAAGCTAATCTGATCCAACCCCTTTAACAGACAAGCAGAGAGAGGCCCAGAGAGATGGAGTGATTTGCCCAAGGTCACAGAGCTCGTTAGTGAGAAAGCCAGAACCAAAAGCCAAGATACCCACTGGAAAGACTGATGGGTATTTCTAGGCTCAGACTTTTTGGAAAACAAAGAGAGAATTCATGCAAGGCTAAGGGAAAAGAGAAAGGTGAGAGAAAACCATACCTAAAAGTGATTACATTTGTACTTCATTTTAAATCTCTTACCTCCCATTTTATTTATTCCAAATCCTATGCCTTCCATTCCCATTCCTTAAAAAGAAAAAGTCAATGCAAACTAAAATTATGTCAAAGCAGTAACGTTTGAACTTAAAAAGCACAAGAAATTCCAAACCAGCAAATGAACAAAAAATACCCTGGTTATGAATATATTTTAATTGTCAAGGAAAAGGGGGACGGAAGGGGGTCCACCATCTCACCTGTCAAACTATCACGTTCCAAGAAACTATGTCTTTAACAAAAGACTTTAACAAAATACTCACCACATGACTCAAGATTCTTTAAGGCCCACATACAGTTTTAATAAATAACCAAGTCAGACTACTTTAAACACGATACATAATCACAAACTGAACACTCACTTTTTGAGAAGTTTATTTTAGGGAACGTAAGTTTAAAAATCTCTTTTTAAAGATAAAATTCCCTAAATAAAAAGCAGTTCCTAAAGACACTGAGGCTTCCCTCCCCACCATCCCTTTCTTCTTAGGCATTAGTCAGGGCTCGGGGGCGGGGGGTGGGGGGGGGGACACTCATAGGGCCACGCAAGATGATGGTCCAGGGTGCTGAGGTAAGCCCCAGAGTTTAACCTGGGAGGGAGATAAGGGATATGCAGAACTAACAGTAGCAGGGTGAAGGGACATCCATCCTGCAACTCAAAGGATTTCAAGAGAGACCGAAGTCTGTGGTCATAAAAATGAAATAATTCTTAATAGTATGTAAATGCCTCACTGCACAGAATGAAAATGCTAAACAGAATTTAAAGCCTATTCTCACAGAGCTTTCATTCACCAGTTATTGCTCACCTTCTTGAACAAACACAACACTGAACACCAGGCCTCTGCGGCCTGTGACAGCTATGCTATCTTGTAATGAGGCCCTCCACGCCTTTTTATATCCATCAATGCCTCTACCATAGTCTAGAAGCTGTATCCACACCAGCCAAGAGCCCAAGGGGTGTCTGCATAACATAACAGACTGGCAGTGCTGTGGTCCCATGGTCAGAGATCTATAGTCTCTGTCACTAACTGATGGTGTGACCTTGAGCAAGACCAACTCTCTGGCTTGTCTCCTCTTATCAAACAGCTTAACTACCTCAGCTCGGAAGGTCATGAAAGGTTAAAATGCAACATATAAATAACTTTAGAAAAAAGGATTCAATTCAGTAAAAATAAAAATACTGTTTTTATCAAAATGAATCAGATAAGTAAGGAGGGAATTCTGCCCCAATGAAATCTTTATTCCATTTGAAGTACTCAATGTCCAATTATCCCAATAGTTCACTTGAGTTACCTAACTTGCCCAGACACCTCCAAAGCACACTGTTGTTCTCACCTGCGGGTCCTATGTTTCCCATGCCAATGCCTTTATTCAGGTGATTGGCATCAATAGGCTGTCCTCCTGGGCCTAACCCCATGCCAATACCACCAAGTCCATCTGAAAAGAAAAGAGAAAGTTCTAAGTGTAGAATCCACTTAGAAAACCATAACCTTGCACGGGAAAAAGTCTTTGTTTACTGTGTTGTAAATGTCATACTCCATTCCCAACCTCCCACCTCCACAAGCAAACCCAGGACCTAATTCATATTTGGGAGCTATCCCTTCCAAGACAGAACTTCTCATATGCAGATTGGAGTTTGTGGTATATATAAAGGACAAGTGAAAATCAGTTCCTTGAAAACTACAGAGAATAATGAACAACCCAAATATAAGAATCACGTATACTTATTTGTTTCCCTAAATCTCGAAATGAGAAACGCTTGATTAAAAAAGACTATTAAAGTGCTGCCTAGATGGCTCAGTCGGTTAAGCATTTGCCTTCGGCCCCGGGTAGGATCAAGTCCTGTATTAGGCTCCTTGCCCAGCAAGGAGCCTGCTTCTCCCCCACTTGTGCTCATGCTCTCTTGCTCTGGCAAACAAATAAAATCTTTTAAAAATAAAATTAAAAAGGCAATTAAGGACATCGGGTGGCCAGCAGCACAAATATGCCCAATCTCCACCTCCAAACCTGGACCCCGAAGGACTTTCCCAAGAAAAAACAATGCTATAAACCAGCCAATTAACGTACTGGTCATACACTATTCTCTGTCTCCACTGTGGGCCGTTTTCTTTCTTTTCTTTCTTTTTTTTTTTTTTTTAAAGATTTCATTTATTTATTTGACACAGAGAGAGAGAGAGATCGCAAGTAGGCAGAGAGACAGGCAGAGAGGGGGAAGCAGGTTCCCTGCTGAGCAGAGAGGTGGATGTGGGGCTTGATCCCAGGATCATCCCAGGCAGAGGCTTAACCCACTGAGCCACCCAGGCACCCTGTGGGCCATGGGCCGTTTTCTTAAGTGTGAAGCTAGTGTTCTCTTCTGCCCAAAAAGTTTCCTAACCTGTGGCTCAATACCCAGCCCACCCTCAACTCCACGCTCCACAAACAAGCCAGCATGCAAGAATACAGACCAGTCTCTAAACAGCCAACAAAACCTGATAGTGTAAGACACCTACACCACTCTGAGTGACCTTGGTCAAAGGCTTAAAACACTACAGGGTGAGATATTTTTAAATGGAAACCAAGTTCAATTTAAAAAAACAAAACCACAAAAAACCCTCATACTAGTTCCCAGAAAATCTATTTAACAGCTCTGTTTTTCAAATGCATAGAAACAGCAGCAAGGGATCACAGAGATCACCAAGGTTACTTACTCCCCCAAGCAGTCTCTGAAATGTGCTAGGAGACCAAAAGTCATGGATAATAGGCTCCCTGGGGCCCAGGGTGTGCCAGCCTGATCTCCCAAATAGCCCTCGTCCCACCTCCTCTAGGCACAAAAGTCAACAAGAACCATCGCCCTGAACCTTGGGTGATCACTGCCAACTGGCCACACTGATTAGGACAAAGAAATGTGGTCCTTCTCTAAAAAATGTTAATTTTCAACAGAGAAGCCACCTTCTACTCTTGAAGCCACTGACACCCCCTCAAAACCCACCTCCATTATGCTTCCATAATGTTAAACTACAAAGGCACTCGTTTTTTGTTTTTTTTTTGAGATGTTCTCTGACAGAGAGAGATCACAAGCAGGCAGACAGGCAGGCAGAGAGAGGGAGAAGCAGGCTCCCCGCCGAGCAGAGAGCCGGATGCGGGGCTCGATCCCAGGACCCCGAGCCTGAGACGAAGGCAGAGGCTCAACCCACTGAGCCACGCAGGCGCCCCCCCGACAAAGGGATTCTTGTTAGTGTTCTAGTCTAGGCTCCCATTCAATTCTACCTGATCTGGGCCTTAGGTTTGAGTCCCTCTCCAAATCAGAAACAATCCCTGGCCCCCAAACAGATCCACCCCAACTGCCCCACCTGGAAGAACTTCTCCCAACACAGCATAAGCAAGCCCTCCTCTCCTGCCACTTAACCACCAGGCTTCGTTCGGAGTCCCCCGCACTCCCACTGCTAGAAGCACTCACTCTTGCCGCTTGCCTATGCTCGGGTTTCACTCAGCCCTGTGGGCTTGCCAGAAAACGTGCCTAGGGCTTCACTAACATGCACCATTCTCCATCTGTGAGGTGACCAGTCACCTAGTCTTCCCTGTTGGAGATTTTCACCTGCATGTTTCAAGTGACCCTGTATAAAAACCTGGACTGTTGTACTTCCCATACCGTTAAGATGCATCTGAAGTGTGTAGCCGACGGGGTCTAGTTTAGTCGGGAGTTGCATACAACTATCGCCACCACCTCGTTCGGAAACACTGTCATCACCTCGAAAACAAGTCTCCAGTTACCCTTCTCCCCAGGCACCATTAACCTACTTTCCATCCACGGATTCACTCATTCTGAGAATTTCCTGCAGATGGGGTCCAGGTCCAGCCACGCTGTGGCAGTCACTAGTACTTCGTTCCTCTGTAGGACTAACACCCCATTCTATAAATTTACCACTTACTCACTGACCAACTGCAATCACGCTGCTAGGAACACCTGTATGTCAGGCTCTCTGGGGCCGCAGTTTTCGGGTCTCTGGCGTATACCTAAGAATGGCACTGTTGGGCCATAAAGTGTAACCAATCTCTTCTGAACCCACGTGCAGTCTGGTTTTAATTTCCTTTGCAGTTCCTGGTTCTTCCTTCCTTCCACAGAACACTTTAAAAGCGCCCAACTACAACCTCTAGGATGTAGTCTGCCTTACCACAAAGTAATCCTAACAACCTTTCCTAAGCTGTGACTCTGTTCATTTTGTACTGAGAAATCTATAGAAAAACAAAAACCAAACCCTTTTGAAGCTTTCCCTCAAGAATCAAGAGAACTACAGAATAACACCGCACAAGCTCGAGGGTAAATGTAATTTTCTGGGTTTGGTTTTTTGTTTGTTTGTTTGTTTGTTTAATTTTATTTATTTGAGATAGCAAGAGACAGCACAAGTAGGGAGAAGAAGCAGGCTCCCCCTCTGAGCAGGGAGCCTGATGCAGGGTTCCTCCTGGACCTGAGCTGAAGGCAGACACTTAATGTACAGAGCCACTCAGGTGTCCCTTTCTGGCTGATACTAATCAAATTCAAAACCTAAGCCATACTGAGACTACTTACGGGGAAGTTGCTGTGGACGCTCAGGAGGGAAAAAATCTCCCTTTGGTAAGGCCCTCTCATCCTGAAAAGAAAGGTAATAAATGTTAGTATTCCTTGAAGCACAGCTTTGCAAGAGCAAAAGATGGAAACAACTCCCAACAACAGAGAAGCAGCTAGAAAATTAGGGTCCACCTATGCCATGGAATAACATGTAAGTATTAAAAATAAAAGTAGAGAGAAATACCTTTTGTGTAAAGGAGGGAAGGATAAAAATATACATCCATGTTTCTATGGGGAATGAATGGGAACTGTGTACAAAGTAGGGGCAAGACTCTCACACTGTATCCCTTTCATGCTTTTTGACTTTTGGGTCATATAAAGCAATTATCTACTCAAAAAACCAAACTGATGTTTAAGGTAACTACAATACCTCTTTACAGTTCCTTTTTTCTTTGTGAATTTGAGCCCTACCTAGACAGTCCTCAGCATGTTCCAGTCATGCTTGTATGAATTCATTATGCCCCACGGCACAGCCACAGCAGGGCTAAAGGTGATCACTGAAGTGCTTCAAAAGCAGCTCGAAGACTGTCTGAATTAGACAGTACGGTCACCACACACACGACATTGGCTCAACGTTCTAATGCAATACCAGGAAAAGTAGAAGTCAACGTACAAAACCGTCCTTTAAAACCGATCACTTGCTTAAAGCAGGACACTCAACTGACCACCTGCCCATGCCAAAAAGAGGCAAGCACATAAAGGATAAACATCCCAAGAGCTGCACAAGCGAGCAAAAAGTGCTCATGAATTTGCTCATCATACTGTACACCCTATTTAGTGCAGACTGATCCATAACTACTGCAGAAGGCCTGTGTACACTCTAAGTCATCTCGTATTTTTGCTAGACTTGTTTGAGTATGTTGTGCAGGAGGAGACCCTATTAACTTACCATTTTCACGTGCATTGGTCTATCAAATAGCAGTTGACCATTAAACATAGCTGATATTACAATTAAGGTTATTTCTTGCAATTCTAAAAACATGCGCAGCAAGAGAGAAATACAGAAGGAAAAAATACTCCAACTGCTAATAGCCCCTCTAAACAGTGAACTTAAGAGTTTTGGGTTTTCATTATACTTACAAAATATCTGTTTCTATAATAAGCATAAATGCAACAATAAACAGAACTCAGGGCTGGGCAGGGGAGTAAATGTTGGCTTATGCCTCAGGTGCAGAGCTTCATTTGCATAACCTGAACTTCTCACCAGGCCATCCTCGTCAGTACCAGCGGCGTGAGTTTTCTGGAGGAGTCCACTGGGCCAGGTACCCCACCCTTTCTTGAACTACCATGTTTTCTGGGTAAGATACACAGTAACAGCCTTATCTGAGTTTAGTGACTGTGTTCATGTGTGACATTTTCCACTGTTAACTACAAAGATGTAACTCTAGGGTCAGAGAGAAATGCTGCTTCTAGAATGAGATCAACTCATTGGAGAAATAGGGCCTAGGACTTATACATGAAATAACAATGGAATTTCTCTCCAGAGGCATATTCTTTATAGACATCTCCCTTCAAACCAAACTTCTCTAAAAAGAGAACACTGGAAAAGATCACTCATGGACACGTGCCTCTTTTCTCTCTATGCTGTACTGACTGAATCAATTCCATCACAAGAACTTTTAAACTCCACAGTAACACATTCCCTCCAGCCACTTAGGAAATATTAATACATAAAGTTACCACTTCCCCCCAAAAAACCTGTATTGTTAATATGACATTTAGGCCAAACTGTTCACCTAAGAGTTGAATTCTGATAAAAGGATACATATAGCCTGCACAGCTTCAATGGACTGTTCAAAAGTAACAGTGCCTATTCCACGACTCTTTCCATCTTTATCCTCAAGAATGTCTGCTCGGACCACCACACCAGCCATACTAAATACTTCCTTCAGTTTCTTCCAGCCAACTTTATAATCCAGCTGATCAAGAGAAAGGAGAGAAAATCCTCAATGCAGACATCTTTAGAAAAAACATTTTCACTGTATAAGCACAATATGCTTTGGTTGGAAACAAACATCTAAAAATAACACGTTATTTTTATTACACTGGGCACAGGCTCAGCCAACAGAGCATGCAGCTCTTAATTTTGGGAGGCATGAGTTCAAGCCTCATGCTGGGTGTAGAGTATACTTAATAAAAGTAATAATATATAATAAATAAATAAAAATAAATAAATAGGGGCGCCTCAGTCAGTTAAGCAACTGCCTTCTGCTCAGGTCGTATCTCAGGATCCTGGGATCGAGCCTCACATCAGGCTCTCCACTCAGCAGGGAGCCTGCTTCTCCCTGTCCTTCTGCCCTCACACCCGGAAATCACACTCTCCCGAACAAATAAAATCTAAATAAATAAATAAAATGTCACAAAAACTTATCACCTACAGTAGAGTTTTTTAGACAGGATTATGAAGCCTGGTCTTAACTGCTATTCACTGTCTCTTTTCTCTAAAAGAACAGGTCAACTCATCTCATACCTTTCAAATTAATGCTTACTATGTGAAATATTAAAAAAAAAACTTTAAAAAAAATTTTTAAGACCTTATTTGATAGAGAGAACAAGCGAGAGGGGAATATAAGCAGGGGGAGTGACAGAGGGAGAAGCAGGCTTCCTGCTGAGCAGAGAGCCCAAAGCAGGACTCGATCCAAGGACCCTAAGATCATGACCTGAGCAAAAGGCAGAGTTGCTTAACTACTGAGCCACCCAGGCACCCCTAAAATAAAAAATTTTTTTTTGGTTTACCATCATCCTCCCCAACTCACTTTCCTTTAACAGTAGTTCCCCTTGCAAATGGCAAGGATATTACTTTCACCCCAGACACAAGAGGGAGGGAAATGTCAGCCTTGCTCATATACTTTTTTGACTGGCACCTAAATAAACCCACAGGGAATGCAGACTCAGCTGCCACTTCTGTAACCAGCAAATTCAGTAAACATGGCCCCAAAAGGACCATGGTCAGGCCTGTGACTTATCACTGCAGTGGTCACTATGGGACAAAGTCCAACCTCAAAGCTAATTTTTTCAAGAGATCAAGAAGAGAACATAACCCTTTTTCCTTAAGATAGATTGATATATATATATATATATATATTTATGTATGTATGTATTTATTTATTTATGAGAGTTGGGGAAGGGAGAGCACAGAGAGCGCGCGCGCAGACTCCCCGCTAACAAAGGAGCCCAACGCAGAGCTCGATCCCAAGGCCCTGAGAGATCATGACCTGAGCGGCAGTCCAAAGTCAGATGCCTAACCAAGCCACCCAGGCACCCCAAGCATAACACTCTTTTTAAAATGTTTTCCTCTCAAACAGAAGAACGACTTTTATGACATATTGACAAGATGATTTCATAGAGTTCTGATTTTCTACTTTAGACAGTATTTCCATTTACTTACATTTGCTACAAATACTGTGCTTCCAAGTCTTCCAGCCTGCAATGCATGGATAATCTCATTTGGGATGTTAGGATTATTTAGGATACTGGGTGGGATATTAATCATTCCTGGGCCACCTGGTCCCATACCCATCCCACCGGTCGTAGCCATCACCTTTTGCATTGCTCTCCTGGCATGTTCACCATCAGGATCCTAAAACAAGCACAGAAGTGTTAGACTTAACTGACCCAGTGACAACTAAGACCATGATCTCACAAAAAGTGATATTCCCAAAACTCCAGAGATTGAGAGGTCGTTGGAAAGCATGTCTCGAAATCTATAACAAGAAATCCAAATGAACTCAACCATAAGGCTAGGAAGAGTTCCAGCCAAAGGAATAGGAAGAAAGAAATGTGTAAGATTTAGCTCTCAACTTAACTAAAAAAAAAAAAAAAAAAAAGGAGGGGGGAGTGGTTTGATGACAGAATTAGTTGGTAGAATATAGAACACTTCCAGACGGAAATAAGATCTTCACAGGCTTGGTATAGTTGAATCTCACTAATTTTCAATGGGATTTTGTAATTTCTGATAACCCCATCAGTGGTTTTTTTTTTCCAAAAGTTTGAAAACGCAGTTCTACATCACCGAGGTACTCCGGTCCTTCACGTTTTTCAGGCGTTTGACTCGTGTTAAGGTCTGAACAGGTTTATGAAACTCTGGCATTGGCACTAGTCTTCAACTTTTTGCCCTTTCATGTGTCTCTTCAACACACAGAAACCTTAAACCCTATCACGCTCTCCTGAGTTCTGAATATACTCATCTTCCTTTAAGATGTCAACATAAGTCAGGGAGCACTCTAATCAACAAAAACTTCCCTCTTCCTCAAGGGAGAAAAGATAATCTGGTTTGGATTAGATATCAAAGTAGATTAATGATAAATTCACTTTAGAGAAGAAAAAAGATTGGCTAGGTTAAGAGCAGGGTTCAGGATGGGTAAAACCGGAGGCACAGAATCCCTTAACACGCATACGTACACCCCATGGGCTCGGTCTGAGCACCCCTGAAAAAAAAACAAGGCAGGCTGCTCTAAGACAAATGAGACGTTAGGAAGGCAGTAAGCGGTTGCTCGGGATGTGCTCGGCCACTATTCCAAAGTTCTCACAGGAGTGACTACTGCAGCCTGTGACTGACCCTCTTCATTAAAAATAACAAGCTGGTCTGCTCCATAAAATGTAGTCAAGGAATATTTCCGTCTTTTCCTAATTCCAAACAGGGACAACTCGACAATTATAAATGGTATCCACATTGTTTCAAGAGCTTACTTCTTTGACTTTCAGTGGTCTTCCACTCAGACTATGCTTGTTTAGAACTTCGGCAGCTTTTTTCATGCTTTCTTCCATCTTGAATTCAACAACGCTATGAAGAGTCAAAAGGAGATGAGTGAAACCAGTCCTACAATTTAGGAGGCTCAATTGCCAGTAAGTAACTAGACAATACTTACGCACATCCCTTTGGAGGAAGCCACAGACCAGTCAGAAGAGCAAGGAAAGGGGGGAGAAAAGAAAAGAAAAACATAGTAAATATCAATGACAGTTACATAAATTACAAATATGATTTATGTAACAAAGTTAGTTTTTAAATTAACCCTTCTAAGGGGAAGCTCACAGGAATGTCTTGCCTCGCCTTCCTCATTAAAAGCTGGACTCCTCATTATCTCCTCTGCCTGCACATTACCAGCATTGCACTATAGTTACTGAAGTTGTAATAAGCAGACCTAAATTCAGGTTCTCCAAGAAATCACACAAACTTTAGATCTGCTTCTCTGTCCTCAAATCAATTCCTTATCATACTCCTCCTAAATCCATCCCTTCCATAAATTAAAGCTCATCCTTTGATTATTCTAAGCCATTCTATTGCACAACAAAATAATTTATTTTCTCTTTAAACTAGGCCAATTTTAAACGTTCAGGTTTTAATATTTGTTTTACAATTTACTGGCACAAAGGCGACTTTTCGGAATCTTTGGTTCACACAACTTTCAAATTCAGCAAACGACCAAGAGTAACATTTTCTAGACAAAAACACACGTTTTACATTAATATACCACCGCTAAAATTCCATGCATAATTCACACACAGCCAATTCCTCTGTTAACAAAGAGACAATGCTGCTATTGGTCCCCAGTTATCCAAATTGGGCATCCAAACAGAATACCAAAAAGCTCTTTGGCCAGCCATTTGGAAAAGCGGGACTCCCGTTTGCAAATCCCCTCCCACCCCACTCAAATGTTTGGCAAAATCAAACATAGCTACTGTAACGTGAGCACTCACTGCCTTCCTGATTTCATTCGATTCCACGCCACCATACAGTTACATTTTTCAAGTAGTAAATCCACAGAAGAAATTCTCTCAGACACTTACCCTTGACTTTCCTTCAGCGTCCATTAAGAGCTCCACGTATGTTACCTCACCAACTACAAATCAGTTTCCAGACGACACATAAACCAAGGGAGAAAAGCCAAGAAAACAATGGGAATTTAGAACAATCATCAGCAACCTTGTATGGAGCCTCTGCCTTATAAGAAAGCCCAGAAACACTCCATATTCTCTAAACCACCAAACTAGGCATTACAGGTGTGCAGTAAAAGTAGGTGAGACTCGTTAACAATTATGTCCTTGATTTTCCTCCCACCACAAACAAGCTATTGCCACAGATTTCCGTATCACCTTCCCTGTCTGAAATACTCACTCATGACTAGAGGCAATCCAAATCTATAGGAAAGAAGTCTGCGTGCTTCACTTTTTTTGGGGAAGGGAGGCAAACATTTTACACAATATACTTTCACGGTGAAAGCAGATAAGCAGTGCACAAGCTGCAAAGCCACTGAACTGAGCTCAAATACTAACTACGAGGATGTTCAAGTGTGTATATGCTCAAAGGCACCACATGGTGTGGCGAGCCACACAGGTACAACCCGTGTGAATGCACATGGCCCTGCACTTAGGAGGGCCACACACTTAGTTTAATCCTCTGATGTTAATCTTGAAATCCTTAATATTTTAACAAGAGGCCTCCCGTTTTCATTTTGCATAGGGCCCCACAAAATCTGTAGCTGGTCCTGCACACGGCACCAAGCTCCAGAACTGCTGTAATTAAGATGTTCCGGTATCTGATCATAAACCAGAGCAGCATCTGGATTCTCTTCAGTGAATTAATAAGCCAGGCTTTATTCTTCCTGCTTTCTCAACCTCCCCATTGAAAGACACAGATAAATGCAAATGTTGAGCTCAGTTTGCAACTAGACAAGTTAAGATTCACATAATTCTGAACTACATAAGGGGGAGGGGAGCAGAAAATAAAGCATTTCAAAGGATTTCGCAGATTTTCCTCAAGGTTTGGATTGCCAATTCATGACCACCATGACCAGATGTTAGAACCCATCAAGAAGACAACCACCAAAATGGCTGCTGAACTTGAAGATGGCACAAAAAGAACAGAAATTTAGTGTTAACTTGGAGAAAACAATCCCTTAAGCAGGCTCTCCAGAGTCAAGAAAGTGCTTCTGTCCTCAGGAATATCCTTTTTTTTTTTCTTTTTAAAGGATTATTTTTATGGTAGTAAAGCCTTCTCCAAATCTGTATTCAAGTTTGGTTCAACAGTACAAGGGTAAAAGTAAACATCTTAATGGCCTCAAGTCACACCTATTCTAATTCCTTTGCTCAAAGGAATTCGAATTATGAGATTTTAAAATAATAGCAAGGGAAGATTTAAATATAAAATTACTTTTAAAATAAAATTAACAATTTTAAGGGCATATTTATTACTAATATATCTGCACTGCAGTTGACAACATGAAGGACAAGTGTCCAAAGTCACCTCCCCTTGTCCTTTCTTGGAATGTTACAGAACCAAACCAGCACTTTGCACAAAACAGGAAGGAGTATCAGTGCAAAGAAATGAAAAAAAAAGAAATAGGGACTAGTATAATTTAACTTTTGGAGGATGCACTCCAGTTGGGCAAGAAGAAAATGATCACAGCCAAGGGACAGACATACAAATTGACTTTATTTTACTCTTACAAAAGTAAAGTGATTCCAAAAAAGGTGCAGCCATTCCTGAGGCCATGTTTTTAAAAAGCCATTCATTTCAACAGCAGCAGCCATTTGAGGACCAACAGCCTTATCTCCACTTTGATAAAATGCCAAATAGTGTCAATACAGTGAAGAGACCTCAAATTTATTTTCTACAAGCTGTTAAATACCATCGAGTAACCTTAAAAATGAATCATCACAATATCTAACGCAAGACAACTGTAACTATGTTGTTGGAATTCAAATACTGTTGCATTTTTAAGTTTCTAGTCTGTGTCCATAAAGCTTTCACTGACTGCAACCTAGACACCAAGCAAGTCCAAACCAAACTTTTTTTTCCAAAAAGCTAGGTTTAGAAATTGGGACTTTTTCCGCCTAACATTCTAGTGATGGCACACATCCAACTTCAATCCTCTGCACCAAAACTTTGCTTAAAATATCCCTTTTTGTGTTTCCCCAAATGGCATAGTTGTTGGTAAAAACAAAAAATTTACATTTTAAAAAATCCTCCATCCTATCAGGTTAGCCACAGGTTAGGCAGCCGCTGTGGCTCTAGCATGAGTAGTAGTGTTCCCAAGGGAGCATCAATAATAACCAGGTCCTTCATACATTCCCAACCTCTACCTGAGAGTCCACATCAATTCAGAGATGCAAGCAAATCAGGGTTACAGGACCTGCAGGAAGTGCTAGTTCATACTTCCCTATAGGAAGATACTAGCAGACCACCTCTCTTTTAGTTCTACAATATTAAAACAAAAAACCTGTTTAGTGTAGTCAGTACAACTAGCAACAAAACACTGAAGGTGAAATTTGCCACCTAGTCTGGTCACATCCAAAGAAAGGAAGTTTAAAAGACCAAATCAACCAGAGCACACGAGTTAGGACTGAGAGGCAGAGTTAATAAATCGGCAGCAGCAAGTCTCGCCCAAATGGAACTCTCAGGTTATTGATGGAAAACTACTGTTGCTCCTCTCCCTTCCTAGACATGGATGGGATCTAGGGAATCCCAAAAGAAGGTTCTAGGAAATTCTACTGCAACTTTAAATATCAAAACATCTAAATGAAAGAACTAAAACTGTAAAATCTAATGCCCAATGTTTTCACCTACCTTGATTTTAAAAAGCTTCAACAATCACCTTTAACCAATATTTACATGATTAAGAACACCGCCTCAAGCATAAAACACATCAAGAGGATAAGCAGAATGAATGAGTAACCCAAAAAGAGTCAAGCGGTCACTCGGAGCTACTGTGATTTAACACACCTGCACATATTTTTGTAACAAACACTACTTGTGTCTGTGTTCTCATTTCCTTTGAAATGGACCAAAAAAAGAGAGGGAGGACAGAGGCCAAAGCTTCACTGAAGGGAATTCATATGTGAAAAGGCCTATAAATTTAAAGGCGAGGGTGGAGGCGGAAGGCTCCATAGACCAGGGCACGTTATCAAACACACCCCTCAGGTGGCCACGCTTAGAGGGGTGCACAGAAGAGATGCTTATTTTAATTTGGAAAGCTTGTGTCTTTAATATACAGACACCTTGAAACCTGGCAAAATAATTACTCTACAGAAGGACTACTTGATTTATGGATGAGTTAGAAAATTATTGAGCCCATTCTTGCTCCTACTTCCAGTGACAGAAGAGCACTCACTACTAGGTTGGCGGGGCAGGGACAACCCAAGGTGCCCACAGACACAAATGTGTTAACGTAACAGGTCTTCACAAAATGCAGGCTGAATTTTCAAAAAAAGGAAAATACGAAGGAACAAAGAGACTGGATATGGATTTTTACTTAAACTGAAAATAAAGTTTAGGGCGCCTGGGTGGCTCAGTTGGTTGAGCCACTGCCTTCGGCTCAGGTCATGGTCCCGGAGTCCCAGGATCGAGTCCTGCGTTGGGCTCCCAGCTCTGCGGGGAGTCTGCTTCTCCCTCTGACCCTCTCCCCGTTCATGCGCTATCTCACTCAAATAAATAAATAAAAATCTTTCAAAAAAAAAAAAGAAAGAAGGAAAAGAAACTTTAGCTCCATAACCCCACAATGTAGGTTGTCTTCAAGAGCCAACAGACACTTTCTTTTGGACTACGCTTGCTCTCTGAGCCTCAGTTTCCTAATCAGCTGGAATTTGAAATTTACTTAAAACAATCCCATCAGCGGGACGCCTGGGTGGCTCAGTTGGTTAAGTGGCTGCCTTCGGCTCAGGTCATGATCCCAGCGTCCTGGGATCGAGTCCGACATCAGGCTCCTTGCTCAGCGGGGAGCCTGCTTCTCCCTCTGCCTCTGCCTACCACTCTGCCTGTGCTCGCTCGCTCTCTAACAAATAAATAAATCAGAAAAAAAAATAAAATAAAAAAAAAAAACCAACAATCCCATCAGGGAACCCAGGGTGGCTCAGTGGGTTAAGTGTCCAACTCTCGGTTTTGGCTCAGATCATGATCCCAGGGTCATGGGACCAGGCCCCACATTAGTATTCCACACTCGGCATGTGGAGTCCGCCCGAGACTCTCTCCCACTGTCTCTGCCCCAGCACACGCGCTCCCTCACGCGCACTCTCTCAAAATAAATATATCTTAAAAAAAAAAAAAAAAAGGCGATCCATTAAATGAAGACCGAGGATTAAGTGCTTAAAGAAACCTTTGCTTACACAAGTTAGAATGACTGCTGGTAAACTTGGGATTGAGAGCAAACTCCATCACTGATGTTCCTTTATTCCTCACACGGTGCTCCCATGTTTACTCACTGCAGGTCCAGCTCAGGCCTGCCTGTCTCTTTACAAATGCCCCACCTCGATGGTGCCAACTCCCTGTTTAGGTCAGGAGAGTAAGCAGCCCGATAATGAGGTTTCTTCACCCACAGAGGACTTTGCAGTAATGCAGCACAACATGATTTAAGTTTAAAATTCCCAAGGTCACCTTTTTCACCTAGTCCTTAAGGTCAAACACTTTTCATGTGATCCCAATCTGTCTCCAGTGATGAAAATCAGGTAGGCTGTGAGGCTGTGAAAGCATCTGCAAACTTGACATGACAATCTCCAATCCTGATCTCCAATTACACTGGCTCTCAATTTTTTTTTTTCAATTTAGCAACTCTGTGGTGTTCACAGCAGCCATTTGCCCCATGTACTATCTCCGTTAAAAAATCAGCATGATCAAAAGGAAGGACAACAGAAACCCTTCCTCTGTACCATGAGGACACTTAGGGCAGGAAGGGCAAAGCTCACCACATGATTCTACAAGCTATGAAAGCTGTTTAATCCATATCCGAAACTTGGCAGGGGAGAGAGGGGGTGGTGCATAAGCAAAAAAAAAAAAAAAAGCCTGGCTCAGAATAAAACAAAGTTCTCAATACTTATTTTTTATTTTTCTCTTTAAACTCAGCAGTGCTGATTTCATGATACTGCCACCAAACAGCTGGGCCCCAGACAAGCTCTGTGATCCCATCCAGGAGAAAAAATAAAGTGACCAATTCACACAATCACTGTATCATTAATAGGATCTCCTAGAATGTTGCGCTAAATGTTCAAACTTAAGACAGTATATATACACTTGGTGGCCAAGAAGGGGGGAAAGATCAGGAATCAGGAAGGGGTCCATGAGGCATCTTAGGCACGGTTAGCCTTAGAAAAGCTCCTGTCTTGCCACTTAGAAGCTACTAGTCCACTTCTGAGAGGCAGCAGTTAGATGGTGTGGCATTAACAGGACACTTTCTAGACCTTTAAGTTGAAGACAACTAATTCTAGCTTATCCTGCTGGTTTCCTGAAATAACAGAACTCTTAAGATGCAGACCAATAAAGTGGCAGAGTTGTAGTAAGTCGGTATCCACAGCTGGCCCACTCTGGAGGTGACCTTGAGACTTTTAGGGTGGTAAGTGCCCCCAGCTGCAGTTACAAGTTTTCAAAAAACGAAAACTTACTCACAACAGGCTTCAAGTAAATACTTCAGATTTCCCATAACCACCTAAACGTATTATCAGTATGCCAAGACATGAATAAATGCAATTTTAAACCTAACAAAAAGGAGGACATTTTTGAGGAGACCTGTATATGTGAACAGTAAATTTCTTCAGACCTCACGTGCTGAACAGAAGCATTACCGTAAAAAAATTCTCTCTTATGAAACTCTTTCACCCATAATACAAGTAATTTAAACAGAAAAATAATTAATTTAACCTACACAGGGGAGCTCTAAACAAGAACATTTTTAAGATTTGTTTAAAATAACTTATTTACTGCACACCTGTAATTCTAAATTACACCACCAAAAAATACACTGAAAGGGCTGAGCCAGGGCATTCGTAGCAGTATGCCAGGGGAATATGAGAACCAGTTTGGAAGTATCCAAATAAACCACCAGGCTGGCCCCACACTTAATAGGAAATTGAGGTGAACTGCTTCTACATCCAGAAACGTCATGGCTGCTGCTGCTACCAGCTTTAAGGCTTCCAAAACTGAATTACTGAATGGTAAAGCAGTAAAAATGTCACCTACTTTATCCATCATGTCCCAAAACTGGTTCACACACTCCTAAAAATAAAAAAATAATTTGGCCTGCAATCTCGTACAAAATTCTAACAATTGCATTTTCAAAGCCACATTCCTGGTTCTTGGAACTACTATACCTTATTATCAATGGAAGTATCAATTCAGCGGTTCAACCAAATCACGAGAACACAAATTTGGGGGTTATTCCAAAAACTAATTCGAATGAGACCCAACTGTACTGTACAGAAATTCTAAGCTTGTATTGAAGCAGCAGTCCCAAAAACCAAGAACACTGCATCTGGGATGCCACGTGACACGCCCTTCAGACGAAAAGAAGAAACTTCACTCTTGCCCTAGGAGCATTGGCAGGAATGATTTGGCTGATCAAGGCAGGAAAACAAATCTCACACCAAACGTTTTTCCATCCATGTTATCTGGAAAACTACTACATGGGAGCAGCCTACATGAATGTACAGAGAAGTTCACGGTGCCTAGTGCTTCAGGCATGTCATGGTCAAATTAAGTGATGGGACAATGATGGCAGTGGGCCAGTCATAATTTCAAAACCCAATGCTGGGAGCACCAGTACACATACCAAAATGACCTATCCAAGTGGCATCTCTGCCACTGAATGTTAATCATTTGACAATTCAAGCTTGAATCTCTTTTCATTATGAATGCTCCAGAAAACCAATACCTTTCAGTCCTTCAAAAAGACTCCATTTAAGGGTAATTTGATTCTAGGTTTCCCTTGGAGACCTCAAGGCATCAGACACATTGTTCTCTATCAGTAGTTTTGTCTAAACCAGGGCTGAGCAATCTCTTTAGCCCTGAGTGCCACCAGCAGGGCCAAGAATCAGGAAAGAAAGGAAGACAAAAGCACAGAACAAGAATGTGGAAAGAAAGAGGATACACATGGTGTGCACAGGGGGTGAGGCAGAGGACCACGGGGACAACCAGCCTCCTAGGACCTCCTGGTGGCAGCAGAGCTTCAGTTGCTTCCCCTGCCCGAGGCCAGAATCTGGACACTGGGCCAGTACCGAAGTGCGCCTGAAAGCAAAGCATCATGTAGCAGATGCCTTATCTGGAGCTCTCCGATTGCCGATCTAACCCAGGTTTCTGCCCAGGGGGAAAAAGCCTAACAGTTTAAATACAAGCTAATGGTTTAGAATTTAGAATCTGAGCAGCACAAGTTCCAACTACCAAATTTTGATCCCAGGAAGACATCCACAAAATTTAAACAAACTACCTTCCCTCCAGAATTAAAAAGCTTTAAAAAAAATTTTTAAAGAAAAACCTCTCCCACCTAATATGAAGAAATCAAAAAATTTCCTCAACACAAAGAGATTCCCCTCAAGCTTAATCAAAGCCCTATTAACCATATTAAGCCAGTAAAATCATTTGTAGGCCAAAGGACCATACAAACCACCCTGTTTGACACACAGGTGCATGACCACACAAAAAAGTAGGGTGGGTAAAGCGGCTTAACTCTCAAGCGTGGACAGAACACATGCTCTACCCAGATCCTCTACCCAGATCAACTTCCACTGACAAAAAAATAACCAAGGAATTAGCCACAGAAAAGATGACACATCAACCTTCTTACCCTACTCGACCACCAGTACCATTACCTTTTTCTTTAACCAGGTCTTTAAGTGACTGCCATTTCACATCAAAAGGTATGTTTGTAATGAAGGCTCTGTATCTTTTAGTTGGATTGGCATATGGCTCAAAGCGATTGCCTCCTCTTTTTATGTTTTTCTCCTTCCTCTTCTCATTCTGAGTAGGTCGCTCTCCTTCACTGAATTCGAAGGGAAAAAAAGGGTCCATATGTTAGCACAATATGAAAGACAGTATTTGATTTGCCAGGTTTACAATTCCACACAGTTACATCCAACACAAGACTAATATTGACTTTGATCTGACACATTCAAACTCAAGTGCTCACAGAAAAGAAAGGTACAGTAGTGCACTCCTTAAAACCCACCTATCAAGAAGCCATTCCCAAGAAACTGCTCTCCTACACCTTCATACATTCCTAGGGGCTTTAGCAGAGATGGGGAAAAGAGGCCAACTCCTGGCCCAAAGTGCTTTAACTTCATGCCAGAAACAGGAAAAGAGAAGGGAAGATTTGCAAG
Source organism: Martes martes (assembly GCF_963455335.1). NCBI lineage: Eukaryota > Metazoa > Chordata > Mammalia > Carnivora > Mustelidae > Martes > Martes martes. The sequence continues at coordinate 212,237,749 of NC_137888.1, read as the reverse complement.
ACTACATGGAACAGAAATGAGCTGGTGCCTATAGGCCCAACCAATTTTAACTTCACGAAGAAAACTATCTTTTTGTTCTGGGGGGGGAAAAATTTTTTTTAAATAGGAATATAAAATGGGGCAGCCACTATAGAAAATTTGGGCAGTCACTCAAAAAGTGAGAACACATAATTACCATATGACCCAACAATTCCACTCTGGGGTACAGATCCAAAAGAAGTGAAGGAGCAGATACTTGTGCGCCAACAGCAGCATTCTTCTTAATTGCCAAGAGGTGGAAACAACCCAAGTGCCCACCAACAGATGAAGAGAATAAAGAAAATGTGGTATAGCCATACAATGGAATATTATCCAGCCACAAAAGGCATGAAATGCTTGCTGATAGCTGCTGCAACACAGATGAAGTCTGAAAACACTATACTAAGCAAAATAAGCCAGGCACAGAGACAGAAGAGAGGTTACCAGAAGCTTGGGGGAGGTGGGAATGGGGAGTTACTGTTTCACGGATGAGAGTTTCTGTTTGGGATGATAAAGTTCTGAAAATGGATAGTGGTACAGTGCACAACACAGCACTTACTGCCACTAAACTATACACTTAAAATGGTTAAAATGACAAATTTTATATAGATATTTTACCACAATTAAGAAAGTTTTTGTTTTGTTTTTACCAGAAAAAAAGCCATTTTCTATACAACCCTAGGAAAACTGAAGTCTAACCAACCCAAATAGGTAAGACAATACACAGGAAAAGATCCCACCTTCAGCTAAGGCTGCCTGCTTTTTCGGCATGGCTTTACCTGTAATATTCTTTACCTTTGTGTGTCTGGCATCTCCACACTAACACTTCATTTCTAAGCTCCACAGATACAAATTCGGTTTAGGTTAGCACATGACATAAGTTTCAGAAGAAAAGCAAACTTCCAAAAGCAAGGAACCAGACGTCAGGCTGGAAGCCTAGGCCACAGCACAGAGAAACAGATCGCTGCATGCAGCCAGGGACCACGCAAGGGGGGGCCAAGTGAAGCTCCTCCATGAGCTGCCCACTCAGGTGCAGTGACCACAGGCAGACACCTGTGAGAGGTGACCAGGAACAACTGGGGATCTGGCAGACACAGGAAGTTCCTCCACTTCCTGCACTGTGTCCTGCACTTTCTGCTTCCCAACCCCTATGCTTTCCACCGGTGAAAATCCAGTAACTCCCAAACCACAGAGCCGAGCAGAGACTTTGTGATCCATGACAAAAATGGAAAAACAGGGGTGCCTGGGTGGCTCAGTGGGTTAAAGCCTCTGCCTTCGGCTCAGGTCATGATCCTAGGGTCCTGGGATCGAGCCCCGCATCGGGCTCTCTGCTCGGCAGGGAGCCTGCTCCCTCCTCTCTCTCTGCCTGCCTCTCTGCCTACTTGTGATCTCTGTCTGTCAAACAAATAAATAAAATCTTTAAAAAAAAAAAATGGAAAAACAAAAAGCCAAGATTATGGTATTAATGATTTATAAGCCTACCTTTATTTAATTAAAGGGCTGATATTTATTCTAGGATATGTCTTCCTTGTGTGGGAGAGGTAATGTTCAAATACGAGATGACAGCTAGAGGACTTTGTTCTTGTAACATATTTACTTGGAGCTAAAAAATATTTTTTTTTTAAAGTAAGCTATGTGGGGCTTAACCTCAGGACCCTGAGATCAAAAGTCACATGCTCTACCAACTAAGTCAGCCAGCCACTCCACTTGGAAAATTTTTAAAGTTAGCAACTTTTTGTAGCCCCAAGGTTTTGGGGTTTTCTTTTCTCCCCTGTTGGTCCCTCCTATCCAAACACAAGGGTTCCAAGTGGTAACCCAGTGAAGGTATCCTCCTAGGCAAAAGTAAGGAAGGCAGTTTCCTCATGATTTCACACATATCAACATGCAATAAACAGACTTCCTTCACAGAGGCTAGCAGATATGGAGGGATACAGCTACCGTAATCCGCAAATTCCTAGAATTCTACTCGGTCTACCCCAAGTTAATAACAGATCCTCCTCAGTCTGGCTGCACAGCACAAGCAGATCTCAAAGGAAACCCTCAACCATCACAGAGGCCACCTGTCTACTCCATATAAAAGTTCCACACCAAAGTCTGCCAAACAGAGCATATTTGCCAACGTGTCTCTTGCTCCTGGCAGATAAGAAGGCAAGTGTTAGTAAAAATTCATAAAATGCAGAGCATCAACCATGGACCTCCAGAGAGGGTCTGTGGATAGAAAAGTTACTTTAATATAACTGGTCTTTTGAAACCCACACACTCTATAATTACATTAAAAACCATTATTCTGACAGAAGGTCCATGACACAGTAATAATCCCAGTCTGTGTTTTCACAGACCTGCTTACGTCATCTATCAGTTACAAAATATATAAATAACCAATTACAGTCAAAGCAGGTAACAAACTGTCCAGCCCACATTCTGTAGATAATTATGGCTAAGAACAGGCTAGCTACCCAGTCTAACCACAGAAGCTGGGGATCTGGTTTGGGGTTAATCCACATCACATGGCTCACCATCAAGAAAGCAGCTCAGATGGATTATGTCCAAGATGTGAGCACAGCACTCTACCCAAATCCTTCTCTGGCTAATCATTCTCACTGTCTGAGAAGCTTCATCCCAAGTAAATGGAGTGAGAACTATCTCGTCACTTCCAGCTTCTGAAAAAATTTACATTTTCATAAACTCAGCGATCACCAGCAACCTTTTCTTTTTTTTTTTCTTTTTTTTAAGTAATCTCTATGCCCAATGTGGGGCTTGAACTCACAACCCTGAGATCAAGAATCACATGCTCTACCGACTGAGCCAGCCAGGTGCCCCTTCTAAAATTGTATTTTTTCTTAAATAATCTCTATATCATTAATCCTTCTTAACACAGAATTGTAAACCACCCTCAAAGATATCTCACTCAATGTACATATTCAAATACAGCTAACAAGAGTTCTAAGAGTGGTATCCTGAAAAGTTCATTTTTAAAAATGTCCAGGGGCGCCTGGGTGGCTCAGTGGGTTAAGCCTCCGCCTTCAGCTCAGGTCATGATCCCAGGGTCCTGCTCCCCTGACCCCCACCTGCCTCTCTGCCTACTTGTGATCTCTGTCAAATAAATAAAATCTTTAAAAAAAAATTTTTTTTTAAGTAAAATAAAAATGTCATCATGCGTCTGCCTTCGGCTCAGGCCATGATCTCAGGGTTCTGCGATCAAGCCCCGCACTAGGTTACCCTGGCTCCCTGCTCAATGGGAAGCCTGCTTCTCCCTCTCCTAATCCCCCTGCTTGTATTCCCTCTCCCTGCCAAATAAATAAAAATCTGAAAAAAGTAAAATAAAATGAAATATCCAATCCCATTTTCTCATTTGTCTTCAGGATAAAATTTGGGGAATAGTCTTCTCTAGCCCTAAGATATTTATAACACTTAACTCCAAAAAAATTTTTTAAAGTACGTAGCTTTTTTTAGTTTGTTTCCATGTGATTTGAAGATTTTATTTATTTGACAGAGATCACAAGTAGGCAGAGGGGCAGAGGGGCAGAGGGGCAGAGGGGCAGAGGGGCAGAGAGGCAGAGAGGCAGAGAGGCAGAGAGGCAGAGAGGCAGAGAGGCAGAGAGGCAGAGAGGCAGAGAGGCAGAGAGGCAGAGAGGCAGAGAGGCAGAGAGGCAGAGAGGCAGCCGGGGAGCAGGCTCCCTGCTGAGAGCCCCACGTGGGACTTGATCCCAGGACCCTGAGATCATGACCTGAGCCGAAGGCAGAGGCTTAACCCACTGAGCCACCCAGGTGCCCCTAAGAAGTGCATTTTTTTTTAAGATTTTATTTATTTATTTGACAGAGACAGAGATCACAAGTAGGCAGAGAGGCAGGCAGAGAGAGGGAAGCAGGCTCCCCGCTGAGCAGAGAGCCTGATATGGGGCTCTATCCCAGGACCCTGAGATCATGACCTGAGCCAAAGGCAGAAGCTTTAACCCACTGAGCCACCCAGGTGCCCCAAGAAGTACATTTTTTAAATTATATTTTGACAACATTAACAAAATTGCTCAATCCCAAACACCCCAAATTATAGACATTAAAAAGGTTAAACACACACCTACCGTAAGACCCAATCGTCTGCAGCTAGATACTTTTTCAAGAGAAAGTAAAGTGTATATCCATACAAAAACTTGAACCTTAAGTGTTCACAGCAATACTATTTGTAATGTCCCAAACCCAGCTATCTATGTACTAAACAAGAAAATGAAAAACGAAGTTGTAGTAGATCCATAAATTGAAATACTACTCAGCAACAAAAAGCAACAACTACATGCAACAAGAAACACTCGAAGAAACCAAAAGGGTTACAATACAGTATGATACCATCATATAAAATTTTCTATTTGAGAAAATCTAATCTGGCAAATTAATCCACAGCAGGGTTTCTCAACCTCAGCACTACAGACATTCTGGGACAACAGCTCTGCTCTGTGGGTCTGCCACGTGCATCCCAGACTTGTACCCGAGAGATCTTAGTAGAAACCCAATCAATCCTTCAGTCCTGAAGGTAAAAATCAAAAATATCTCCAAGATGCTTCCAAATGTCCCCTGGGGACAAATGCTGCCTGGGGATGGAGAAACAGAGGACTGAGAAGATTACAGAGTGAGAAAAAATTGCGGGGGATCATGGACATATTTATTACCTTGACTCAGTGAGGGATTCATAATATTGACACTTATGCTGCACATTTCCATTATGTACAGCTTATTGTGCCAAGAATACAATATAATTTTTTAAGTTTCTACTTATGTTCATTAAATTTCAAACCTGACCCAATAACTTATGTAACTCCAACATAAAGTATCAAATATGGAATCTTTCAAAGCAACGGAAACCACAATAAGAGACCTACCTAGGCCAGCTAATCTCTTACTGATGCTCTCCTTGCTAACTGGCTCTCAATTCCCAACTGCCAATGAACACTGTCTATTCTGGCACCCAATCATCCACCTTAAGGTCTAAGTAGACCGAACAGAAATAAAAATTTTTTCTAACAGTCTATCAACCTATTTCACGATACATCAAAACACAAGCCTAAAATATCTGTAAATACCTCCAAGTCATGAAAATGAAATATGTCTAATACGGCTTGGGAACTATTTCACTCACTGACTGCATTCTTTGAAAATCCATTTTTTCACGTCACTGCTCCACTGAACAAGAATCATACTGTACCTAAACACCGCAACTATAAAAACAGTTCCTGCTCCACAAAAACTGCTCCATTTGCTGAATCCCTAACCCCTCTTACGCTTCACAGAGTTCAATATTCTCACCACTTTCAGTTTTTCAATGAAGAGTATAGTCTGAAATGGCAACTCCCAACACCCTGAAATCCTGATCACCTCTCCGGAGAGCAAAGACTCCTCCTCCCCCCACAAGCCCCCTGAGACTCATCCCTTATGTCAGGCCCCAAGCTCTCTAATGCACTTAGCGCACAGAGCACTAGTCCTGGCACTCTTCTAGCTCCAGATCCACCACTCAACCATCCTTGCAACTCACGCTCCGTACCTGTTTCTTTACCAGCAAAACCAGCATAACCTGTATCCAGGGTAGCCCCTAGGAACGCTGTGGGAATCAACAAACAACCTAACAAAAAGCAGTCTGGTAAATGTCCAGCACAATATCCAAAGGGGCAGCACTACAGGTGACTGACTAAGCACCACAAACCCAGGTCTATACAGCAACACCATGGTCTTTGCTAGGCTTCAGCTCCTTCCTCTGTAAAAGGAGATGACCATCCACACCTATAGGTTTAAAGACAACTTGGCACCCAGTAACTGGGGCACGGATATATTTCTGTACCAGTAATTTTCTTCAGGGGAACTGATCCATTCCTAGTCTTCTACCTTTACATAGTGATTAAAACAAGCCCACCAGGGTGGTGGCTGAGGACGCTTAGGCACTGTACTCATTACGGACTGCCCAAAGGAGCAATTCAATGCTTTCAACTCTGTGACTGTAAAACACGATCATGGGAGAGTCCATGAAACAAACAACCTAATCTTTGCAGACTAGTATCTCTTCGCCTAGCCATGAATAAAACCAAAGAGCAAAGTCAAAGTCAAGAGCTGGCAGCATTCATTCAAATAATACAGAACCCTCTCTGAAGTTCAGTTCAAAATCTACTGTGCTTCAAAAATCCTTTACCAAGTATACAGTCACTTTTTAAAGTACAGCAGACACTCAAATCATTGCAAAGTGGAGAATGTGGTTTAAATAAAATACTTTCTATGACTGTGTTTAGAGAGGTTACCAGGATAGCACTGTGGAAGCAACTAGGACCTTAAGAGTCTAGACGGTCACCCCTAGTTTCTGAGTAAATTTCCTTAATCCAAGTTTTCTCAATTGCTTAAAAAATTTTTTCTCAGTTCTAAAACAGAGTTATCACAATGTTACCTCCCTGGCAATCTATACTAAATACAATTTTTTATTTTTAAATAACCTCCATCTCTCAATTTTCCGATTCAGTCACAAGTTTAATCTAGAAAAGGAATAGGTTAAGTCACTGATTTTAAATATATGGTGCAACCTTCACTTATTGGGGGGGGGCGGGCAGACAGACACACACCTAAACCCTCGAGTAATCCTCTACAATGAATACTTCTTCCCCAACTAAATATACTCTTAACTCTGAATCTTATTTGCCTTTTAGATGGAAGATTTCTCATCAAAATAAAACAAATCCACCTCCCACACCCAGAAAAAAATGAACTGAAAAATAAGCTTTCCTATCTGTGGTCCTCAATCAAGCCTGCTTGCTCATGCTCCACTCCTGGGACGCACGGGTCAGAAGAACTAAGTTTCACTCAATTCCCATCCCTCAAAGGCTTTGAAGATAAAAATCTAGATTCTTTAGCCTGGAATTCACTGCCCACCAGCTGGCTCCCAGTGTTTTAGCATTAAGTGCCACAGCAGCTTCAGTTTTTTACAAATATGCAAAGCATATACTCAAATCCCTAGTCTTTGACACTCTCCTCTCAGCCTCTCCCCAATCATCTTTCATCCCTCTCCAACCAAAGGTACACCTCCTGGCCCGCCAGCAGGTTAGGTTGGAGGGACGTGGGCCCTCCAGGCTTCCCGGCAGGTAACTCCTTTTACTTCTATCACACCCTAATTACCCTACGACAGAAATGTAAATTGCTTCCTCCTCTGGGTCAGGGCTTTATTCTAAAGAGCTGTTTGAAGAGCTTCCTCATACCAAAAAAAATAAATAAATAAAAAATCCACAAGCCCTACAAAATAGATCTAAATGTTACTATCTCCCCAAAATATCCAGGATTAGGCAGTCCTAGGCTCTAGGTTCTTTTCAACAAGGCTATTTTATCTCTAATATCTTTGGGTTCTTTCTAACCGTGCACATGTTAAGTGAATCAGCCACAAAATGACTACCTGAAAATGAACAGTGGAAAAAGGGAAATCTGAAAAACGTACCCCAGCCGCTATAATCTATAACCAAACTTACCACCTAACCCGGTTCTAGCAGTACTTCATCCTGTAATAAATGCTTTGAAAGAAAAAAGAAACACCGGAAATAAATGTATCTTAAAGGCCCCCAAAAATGGCCCTCAGAAATCCCACTAGGCTCCCCAAAAGATGATGAAAAAAGTCCACATAAGCACATCTCTTCCCAGTTTTCAATAGCAAAGTGTTGGGAATACTTCCAGGATGCCTTTCTGTTGATTTCTCAGGACCAGTAACCATGGTATTTTGTTCCTCCCCACCTAAGGAGAAAAAGTTTAACAAAGCCAGTATTTACTGAATGCTCATTCACATAAAGCCAATTTAACCGCATAACCTTTCAATCTCCACAAACTCTAATTATGCACACTAAAACTTTGTGGGAAGGCAAATTCATAAAAGACAGAAGCCTGTAACAGAGGTGACCAGCAGCTGCGGAAAGAGGGAGAATAAGCTCATGTGTAAGCGCTCCAGTTTGGGAAGATGATAAAGTTCGGGACGGGGACAGGGGATGATAGTCGCACAACACTGTGAATGCGCTTCACGTCACTGAATCGCACAATCAAAAACGGTTAAAGCTGTAAATCGTATGTTACGTATGTTACCACCATCTCTAAACAATTTGTAGAAAATCAACTGTGCGCCCAGGCGTCCCCTCTCCTCCCAGCTGTAGGTTGTAGCCACGTCTCTCCGCGTCTTTCAGGTGACTGCTATCGGAATGGCTGGGTCTCACGGGGACACAAGATGATGCGTTAAAGCTTTAATTAAACTTGAAAAACCAGGAACCCCAAGACAGAGCCCTATGCTGGACTAGAAAAGGTGACGAAGTTCGCAAGTCGCCGGCAGAAAAATCTGCCCCTGGAACACGGAAGAGGAGCTTTCTTCCCGCCCCGCCACCCTTTGTTTGGTTGTTTCTAAGGGTGAACACTGAGCAGCAGATGCGAACTCTCTACAATTACCTACTGCGCACCTGGGAGGCGCGAGGGACGCCGCGAGGGACTCGAGTCCGGGCCAAAGCATGGGGCTAGCGGCGGTTCCGACCGAGGCACTCCCCGCGGGGCGGGGGAGGGGAAAAGGAAGAGGTGGCGCCCCGAACCGGCCTCGAGGTCCCTGCCGAAACCTAACCGCCTCGCCCCGGCTGCCGTTTACCGGGGCTCACCGCGCGCGAACTGCTGCGCGCGCACGCCTTCCCCTCCCCCCACTTTACGGATCGCGAAACTGAGACCCGGGGCGGTAGGGGAGGGGAGTTGTGAAACCACTCAACCCAAGGTCACTCGACAGGCTAGCGGGCGGCGGACTCCGCGACTCCCCGGCTTCCCGAACCCGCGCCATCATCCCCGTGCGCAGGGGCCCGGCCTCAGGCCTCGGCGTCGGGCCCGGCCTGCACGGGCCAGCGGAGCCGAGGTCCGCGTCCTGGGACGAGAGGGCGATCCTTGAGGCGCTCACGGGGCGGCCCGGCTTCACTCCTCACGGCCAAGGCCGCCCCCACAGGCCGTCCGGGCTAGGAAGGCCCGGGCCGCGGCCGCGCCGGTGGGAGGCCAGCAACAGACCTAACGGAGCCGCCGCCAGCCGCCGGCCGCCGCGAAGGTGCCGGGCCCGGGACAGGGAGCCGTGGAATACTCACCCCTTCGGGCCCGGAGCCCCGTTGCCGCTTGGCACGCCGGGCGCGCCGCTCTCCTCCTCCATTTTGGTCTCCGCCGTCGCCACCTCGGCCGCCGCTTCGACCCCTGCCGCCATTTTCTCCGCGTCTGGGCTTTGTGTGAGGGAGCGGGATGCGAGCCGCTGCGCCTGCGCGCTCACGTGACTCGGCGCGACCAGTAACGCCTGCGCGCGCCGCGGCCCGCTCCCGCCTCGTCCCCTCCCGCCACGGGCCACGCCCCTGCTCGGGGCCACGCCCCCGCCACGCGCAAGCGCGGACCGGCAGCTGTTATTCATTCATTACCGCAAACGATTTGCGTTAGGTACCTACGATACTCCCCGCCCCGGTCTCGAAGTCGGGGAGGGGAGGCACCCCCCAACTCCCTACAGGGACCTACTCACTCCCAGCTTCCACTCTAATCACAGCTGGCGCAGAGAAGCCGCGAAAGTTTTGTTTACTAGAATATAAAGGAGTTCCCTAGGACCCCGGCGGGGCCAGACAAGACTGCTGTGCAAAATGCTCTCTGCCTAAGTTGGTATCATCCTGCACCAAGAATACCTGGGCTCTGTCTGGCCTGTCTCCCCGCCAGGTTGGGAGCTCCTAGGTGCGGAGTTCATGGCCTAAGTTCCTCTCACTGAGTTCATTAACCAAAAACCGAAACATGTAGCTGAGGACTTAGTGTGTGCTCATGGATGTTTCTTGAGTGAATGAACAGGCAAGAATCCCAACATGATAGAAGAAATTAGTCACTGGCCAGACGAGTCCATTAACCTTAAGGGTGGCTCCTTTCTGCCTGCCCCTGGATCCTTTTGTCCTGAAGACTCAGCTCTGTCCAGAAACAGGTTTTCAAGGGCGCTAACGGTTGTGTCCTGGGGCAACCATGTTGGCCTGGGAAGAAGCCAGAGCCGGGGAAAACGTTCAGAAGCCTCCAGCTCCCTTTCCCCACAGCACCCCGCTCCCCAGTGTCTCTGGAACTTTGAAATGGTTCACTGGATCCTGGAGAAGCTCCCACTCAACCACCGAACTCTCTCTAGGTTTACAAAGGTTGAGTTTTCTTTACCCCCTCTCTCACAGAATGGCTGCGTATCAACAGGCTCTGGGGGAATATCTCATCTGCCACACCATCCTAGCTGCGTAATGTGGCCTGGCGATTCTGACCCAGACTGAGAATTCCAGGCCCAGAGATGAACTCCAACAGCCCAGCCTGACACAGAGGGTAGGCCCCATTCCCATGTACTCCCCAAACTCCTCTGTCTCATAGAATTTCCTTCTATCAACCATCTTCAAGGATCTCCTCCCCCCACACCCACCTCAGCTAAATTAAATTCAGCTCTACTGCTCTACTAAATTCCCTGCTCTACTAAATTCCCCCTGTGCACGCCAGGTCTTCTCCTGGGACTGCACAGGTATCCAAGCTTACTTTCCTCGCCCTTAGACTTCTGCTAGACTCAAGGGGTCCCTGGGACAGATGGAGCCTCACCAACCTCTGAATCTGCCTGCTCAGCGAGGCTCAGAGATGATGGAAGAGGCCCCAGTAGTCTGTCAGAATGAGGGAGAAGAGTCCAAATGCAAAGCAGCAGGGACAAGAGGCCACCTGTCTATACAATCCCTCTCCTGCAGTGAGTATAATCGGAAATCAGGAATGAGCCAGGCCTTGGTTGAGGAGACAAACTTCCAGGCTAGGTTTCTATGGGCTGGTTGACTTAACCCAATGCTGCCCACATTCCTGGGTCTTGCCATCTCCTGAACTATGATTTTGCTCATACTTTCCTTTCATTGACACTTTTTCCCCTTAAATATGTTTTTAAATTTTGCCTTACATCACACTACATACTGGAAACTTGATATAAATAGCTTATTGTAAAAAATAAGAGGGTGATGCCATTAAAGTACAAATTCAGGGGTGCCTGGGTAGCTCAGTCAAGTGGCTGCCTTCGGCTCAGGTCATGATCTCCAGGTCCTGGGATCGAGCCCCACATCGGGCTCCCAGCTCAGTGGGGAGTCTGCTTCTCTCTCTGCCTCTGCCTCTCCCCCTGCTCATGCTCTCTCTCTCTCAAATGAATAAACAAAATCTTAAAAAAAAAAATAAAGTACAAATTCAGTCATGCTGTACTGCCAACAGCTCTGAGCCCAAGACTTGCTCTCTCTTTTGCTAGGGTTAGGGGTCATTAAAGACTGCCTAAGGGCACCTGGGTGGCTCAGTGGGTTAAGCCTCTGCCTTCGGCTCAGGTCATGATCTCAGGGTCCTGGGATCGAGCCCCACATCGGGATCTCTGCTCAGCGGGGACCCTGCTTCCTCCTCTCTCTCTGCCTGCCTCTCTGCCTACTTGTGATCTCTGTCTGTCAAATGAAATAAATAAAATCTTAAAAAAAAAAAAAAAAAGACTGCCTAGAACCAAACTGCAATTTTCTCCTCACTATAATTAAAAGTATGAGACGAGGGGCATCTGGGTGGCTCGGTTGGTTAAGTGGTCAAGTGTCCAGCTCTTGTTTTTGGCTCAGGTCATGATCTCCAAGTCCTGGGATCCAGCCCCCTATCGAGCTCCCTGCTCAGCGGGGAATCTGCATGAGACTCCCTCATTCCTCTCCCCAGCTCATGTGCGCATGCATTCTCTTTCTCTCTCTCAAGTAAATCTTTTTTTTTTTTTTAAGATTTTATTTATTTGTCAGAGAGAGAGGAGGGGGGCACAGGCAGGCAGAGTGGCAGGCAGAGGCAGAGGGAGAAGCAGGCTCCCTGCCCAGCAAGAAGCCCCATGTGGGACTTGATCCCAGGATGCTGGGGTCATGAGCAGAGCCGAAGGCAGCTGCTTAACCAACTGAGCCACCCAGGCGTCCCAAGTAAATACATCTTTAACACACACACACAAAAAGCGTTAGAAGAGATTTGCAAAGGATCTTTTTTTCACGATGGCACATTCTGGGGCCTCAGGACTGTCTCCAGGGACAGCACATTCCAAAGTCAGCCCGTGAGAGGTGGGTGCCAGAAATGCGTGGCATAAAAAGCTACAGGAGGTTAGAAGGGCCCTGATTGCCAGCCGAGCTGAGGTACTTGGGTATGAAACTGTTCTGCAGGCCCCCAGAAGCCTGCCGAGGCCCACTCATCTATCCATCTGCCCCTCTGCCCCTCAGTTACAGGGCTCCAAGCATTGCTCAGCGGCTCTGCTGCTCCTCCCCTGGGCCGCATAGTTTCCAGCCTTGAGGCCTTTTGCCCTTTGCTGTTCCTCCCCGCCCAGTGGCCAGGCTGGCTTCCCCATTATCTACCTATGGCAGAAAGGGTTTTCCTCCCTCTCCGGGTGAGCCACACACCCGACAGTCACTGATGCAGCAAACAAGAGAAAACACCAGACACTGTGCTGGGCCCATCAGGGATGTGTGGCCTTGGGTGAGTAAGCCCACTGCTCTGAGCCTCTGTTTGCTTATCTGCAAATGGGATTCACTAGAGAGCCCCGGAGCCCACCTTTTGGATCTGTTCTGAGTCATAACTGTGGCCCCATGGAGGGAACCCTCAAATGTAGAAAGCTCAGAAAGAGCTCAAGAAGTGAATGCCGCTGCTAGCATGACTGTATTCTGCTGCTTTTCCCGAGTCCCCCGGGAAGGGGACGCAGAACGCTCAGCACTAGACCCGCGTGGCCCCGAGGGTCAACCCTAACTCTGCTTCCTAGAGCCTTGGGGCCTCAGACAAAAGCTTCCCTGCTCTGAGCCTCGGTCTTCTCTGTAAAATGGGGGTAAGAGCCATTCCTGCCGCTGAGGATGGGCGGAGGGAGGACACCTGCGAAGGCTCAGACACTGGTCACCCTCGCTAAGTACGGACGTTAGTGATTCAGAGTGTGAGAGGGCCCGCATGATAACTGGCCCGCTCTAGATGCAAAGCAGATGGAAACTGTTCTTCTTACGTGTATTTACTTGAAATCATTTATTATATGACCCTGCCACCTGCTCTTTGCTTGAAAACTCCGGCTTTGCGTCTTCCGGGCGTACACAACAGGCCCCTCAAAACCAGCTGAGGGTCCGTTTTGTTTCTTTAACCCGATGCCCTGAAGGTCCCAGGTGCCTCCCTTCGAGGCCTCGCCTCAGAAATGTAACTGACAAGTCCATTTTGTCCAGCAAGGGCTCCTTTTATTCATTCAGGGTGGGTTTTTGAAACGCAGTGCAACTTTATAAAGTCAAGGGGTGCCAGGAAAGCGAGCCTGCCAGGTGCAGAGAAGCGCAAGAAGCTTGCGGAACCTCCCAGCCCCGTGGGCGCCCTGGTTCACCTATGGCCGTGGCTGCTGGCCCCCAAGGGGGCCGGGTGGACCTCAGAACGAGATCAGGGGGCCTGCTCTGTCCGAAGCTCAGGACCACGTCCATCCGTCCTCATGTACCACAGTGTGCAAAACAACTGGAGAATATCTTCATGTGGGATCACAGAAATCAGCTCCGCTTGGTGTCTCTTGGCCTAAGAAGCATTCCGGCCGTGCAGGAAGGGTCGGGCGGTTTCGTCCTTCCAAATACCGGGGCGTCACCAGCTGCCTCCGGCCCTGCCAGCCCAGCCTTCACACTGGTGTCTCGTCTGCCACCTTCTTCAGGAGTCCAGCTGCCAGTGAGGAGTGCTGCGCGCCCTCAGAGCCGTCTGCATCACGGATCTTCAGGCGAACTTTCTGGTTGGTCCTTCTCCACTCTGAGTACAGCTGGCAGTGGTAGCGGAAGGAGACCTGCAGGGCGGGGGTGGGGGGGTGGGGTGGGGTGGGAATGCCAGGCGCTGGTCTCCGCCCCCAGGGGAGGGAAGCTGAGTCCAGGTGGCACCTGCTTTGGCCCAAACTAGGGCCAGGCTCCTGCTTCCAGAAACAGAGACAGCATTCATACATTTCTCATTTGGACCGCGTACACACACTCGTTCACTCTCCAGGGAAAACTCCCCACCAGCATTTGGGACCCTGCAAAGTGCAGGGGCCGGCGGCACGGAGCAAGGAGTTCCCTTTCTGTTTGTCTTAGAGTGGGACTGAAGTGGGACAGCTTCTTGGAAGGGTTTAAATGTCACCGGTCAGAGAACTGCCCGAACTCGGAAGCCAGCAAGAAGTCCTTCAGGAGATGAGTGGACAGATAAACCGTGGGACACCCAGACAAGGGAATATTAGCCAGTGCTAAAAAGAAATGAGCTCTCTGGCCATGAAAAGACATGGAAGAACCTCAAATGCAGGTTACTAGGGAAAGAACCCAGTCTGGAAGGCTACACACTATCTGATTCCAACTCTGTGACATTCTGTAAGGATGAAACTATGGAGACGACACAAAGACCAGTGGTGCCAGGAGTTGGGGGGTGGGGGGCAGGGAAGAACAGAGGGAGCCCAGAGGACTTTTAGGGCAGTGGAATTACTCTGTAGGATACCATAATGATGGCTACATTCATCCTCCATCTGTCCAAACCCCAGAGAATGTACAGCACCAAGTATGAACTGTAATGGAAGCCACGGGCTCTAGAGGACAGTGATGTGTCAATGTATGTCCCTCTATCCTAACAAAGGGGCCCCTCTGGTGGCACATTGATAGTGGGGAAGGCTAGGGATGGGGATGGGGTTGGGGATATACGAGAACTCTGTGTATCCTCTTCTCAGTTTCGCTGTGAACCTGAAACTGACCCAATATAGTCTATAAAGAAAAAATTTTTTTAAACCAATGTCATTGGTTCATAGTCTTTCATCAAGCAAGTTCCAAGAAGGCATTTGCACAGGTGGTGCTCAATGCACTGTTCATAACAGCAAAAAAAAAAAAAAAAAAAAAAAAAGGAAGGGGAAGAAAACATAAGAATCCCGGTGTCCGTCAAAAGGGATTAGTTAAATAAATACTGTACATCCAGACCATGAATAACTGTTGGGTGGCTGCCTTTTTTTTTTAAAGGACGTTAGCAAAGTGAAAGCAAGCAGACTCTGAAGCCGTAGGTATGGTTTCATGCTGTTTGCATTTAAGAAAAAAAACAAAACTGTTAGTGGATACGCAATACTTTTTGAGAAGGGATCGCTCCCACAGCTAGACAACAGTGGTTATCCCTAAGAGGTGAGACTGGGGGGCTCCTCTCTGGGCGAGGGTCCTAACGGCTGCCAGGCCAGTCCCTCTCGATCCCAGTGGCCTTCCCTCTTCATCTCTTTCGCTTCCTGTCTGTCTGTCCTTCTCCTCCTCCTGCTCTTTCGCTCCCACTCTTCTGGGCTCGCTCTTCCTCTCATCCTCCTGCCCTCCCTCTCCCGTGACCCCAGCTGGTCCTGCTGGGCTTGTGGAAGGCCAGGCCTGCGCTCGACACTGCCAGTCAGGCGCCCTCATCTTTCAGGAGCGGAGCTCACCCCTGACTCGTGGCTTCCCTGGCCCTTGGTTGGGCTCAGAATGTGGAGCTCCATGAGATGCCAGGAATTGCTTCCCCCCGGGCAGAGGCACAACGAGGCGGAGGCAGGCAGGGAGGCCCCCAAGCCATTGCCCAAACCCCTGGCCTGCCTGCCCTAAGCCAGAGACCCCCAGATGCCTCCAGCCGGCAGCCACTCACCAGCGTCCAGAGGACATAGATGGTAAACAGGGCAATGGTGAGGGCGATGAGCCCCACGGCCTCGAGCCGGCTGTGGAGCCGGAGGTGGTCCTGGGCTCCGCGCAGGCACAGCCAGCCCGAGATGGCAGCCAGCGGCGTGATGAACAGGAAGCACACCATGTCACAGCACAGCGTCCGCTTCTCTGTCCGAGGCCCCGGGTCCTTCAGCCACTGCAGGGGGGTGCGGGGAGGAGCTGCTGAAGTGGGCTTCACACGGCCCTCCCACCAGACCCCCGGCCTAGGGATGGGGCGCGGGACCTCCAGGCCTTGCGTCTCTGCCTGCAGACCCGGCAGGGGGGATGGGTGGGTCCCGCGGGACCAGCCTCCTCCGGGGTGTCTCCCTCTGTCCTCTCCTTCCTTCACATACTTACTGAGCCTACAATGAGCTCCCGGTCCTTGCTAGGTGCCCCCACTGTACGGATGGGGGAAACTGAGAGGGCACAGAGGGACGGACTCATTTGTGCCAGCTCACACGACTAGTCACACAACTAGTCACCCACAGAGCCAGGACTGCAAGCCGGGGTGCGGAGGGGTCCGGCAGGGGGGTCTGGCCGCAGGGCCCGTGTGCCCGTGGATGCTGTGCTCCATGGCCCGCAGCAGAGGAAGGGGCGAGAGAAGTGGGCTTCGCTTATGGTAATTCCGGTGAGCAGAACAGAAGGGTCCCTGCCCTCCCGGAGCTCCCGGGCTGATGCAAGAGGTATGAAATGGGGTGCATGGTTGGGGAGGGGATGGCCTTGCTGAGGAGGGGACCGTGAGTTGAACCGAATGAGCAGAAGCAGCCACATGGAGAAGGGCAGGGGGAAGGGGGGGTGGGGACGGTACCCCAGGCAGCAGAGCAGCAAATGCGGGGCCCTGGTTCAGGGCCCTGATTCGGGAGTGTGTGGCCTGGACAAAATAGAGCAGGGAGGAGGCCCGTGTGGCTGGAGGGCAAGGGCAAGGAGAGAGGGGTGCTGCCTCTCCCACACCTCACTGTTCTCCTAAATCCCACCCCCAGGGCCCCCCCACCGTCCCTCCTGGGCAGGCCAGAGGCCTTTCTAAGTCAGGCCCAGAAGAGTCCAGAGGGCATCCATGCAGCCAGCAGAGCTCTGGGGGGCAGTGTGGCACCCACCACACCCGAGAATGCTCATCTCAGTCCTGACCCATGCCACTCAGGCTGAAGTCTAAGCTCCTGGGCAGAGCCCACAAAGCCCAGAGTAGCTGCCGTGGTCATCTCCGGTAACTCGCTCCACTCCAGCCACCCAGGCTTCATCAGGAATGCTAAACTCTCCCTGGCCTCAGGGCCTTTGCACTTGTGCATTGTGCCAGGTCCGCCCTTCCCCAAGTCGGGTCCTTGGCATTACTGACTCCTCACTCTTCAGGTCTCAACTTTAGGGGTGACTGAACAGGGAGGGGGAACAGGGTCTCAGGCCTGGTTCCTCACCCCCATCTGCAGAATCTACCATGGGGGGAGGAGGTGGGGAAAGCGGTCCACTCTATAGAGAAGGATACTCCTGGGCAGTCCCCTCCTCCGGCCCTAGGCCTGTCTGCCTTCCCTCTGCCTGCTCCAACCTGGGGCTCCCAAGCATACCTCTGTGAGGGGTCGGGGCCGCTTCTCCACTGCAAACTCCGTGTGGCACAGCTCACAGTAGCTGGTGTTGGACGAGGAAAGCCACCTCTCCAGACAGCTTTTGTGAACGGCACCCAGCGTGCCAGTGCAACCACATGGAGAGAGCAGGCTCTCCCCATTTGCTCCCTCGTGGCAGATCCGGCAGAAGGGACCATCGCTAGACACAGAGACAGAGCACATGACTAATAAGCAAACCTCCTGCCTATGCCTGCTCCGCCACCCGCTGGATCACAAGCTCAGCATTGCCCCTCTGCCGCCACTTGGCAAACTCCTACTCATCCTTCAACGCCCAGCTCCAGACCTCCTTTCCTTTGTAAAGCTCTCCCAAATTCCCAAAACTGTAGCCATGTGCTCCCTCCCTGGGTTCCTGTGGCCCATTTCTGGCCCAGGGTAAGCACCTCTTATACACGCCCATCTAACATTTGCTCCTCCTTTTCCTGCAATACTCCCTTAACTGTCCCGGGCAATTGACAATTCTTGGTCCTCGAGGACTAGAGCAGAGCTGACAACACCCCTGATGACCTCAGGCCTGACCAGTTAGAACACCACACACCCCTGGTCACCGGGCCTGATTCAGGGAAAGGCATATGTGAAGCAATCAGAGTCACTGTGAATTAATTCCTGAAATTCTTCCCACCCCCACCCCTCCAACTCCAGAACTAGAGACAGCAAGGCTGATGTAAGTCAGGAGCCGATGGCAGCGTCTGGTCCCCACATGGAGTCTGCGAATGGTGCCAAGCAGAGAAAAGCAGAGCCAAGCGACAGGGAAGGACAGATTCTCAAGGACACCACCCCAGGCTCTGGATCTAGCCGCACCTGAAGGCCACGCTACCTGAGAAACCTGTGCATCCAGGGAGAGTAGTTCCCCTGCTCCTGTGTCTTAGGTGGGCTCAGAAGACATAACAAACGTCCACACGAAGCTGCTTCAGGGAAGCCTCAGCCCCAGCCTGCTCTCTGGGGATACCGGGTGCTTCCTGGGGCAGCTCAGGGCTGGGGGTGTGGCCTCAGTGGGTGCAGAGGCTGCCCAGCACATGAGTCATTGTTTTCCAGACGTTTCTGCCCGGAGACTGGACCGCAGGAACACTCAAAGGAGGCAGACCAGGAGGGCTGCTTTCCAGATAACAGCAGTTTCCCCTCCGAAACTATTTTCTATCCTCTCCTCAGCGTCCCCTGCTGTGGCTGCTTTGAAGCCAAAACCACGAGCGGACCCCTCACGGCTACCTTCTGCCGTCCCCCACCATGTCAAAGGCCGTACGGGGCTCCACCCTGATCCCACAGCGCCCCCGCCCAGAGTTAACAGGAAAGGAATCCCTGCTCCGGAAGCCAACCCCGGGAAGGGGAAGGGACGAGAACCTTGAGGAAGAGCCGTGTCAGTTTGGGGTTTGTCCCAGGGAACCCTACTTTTTTTGGAAAAGCCACTTCAGAGAAGACAAAACAAAACGAAACCTGACTTCTTGCCGAGCACTTGTTAAGGACCGGGCCCTGTTCCAAGTGCAGCACGTGGACGAATCCGTTATTCTCCCAAGGAACCTGCGAGGAAGGTGCCGTTTTGCCCTCCTTTCACAGATGGGGAAACTGAGGCACCAAGGGGTGACCCCGCGTGCGTGAACTCACACAGCTAGTAGCCCGCGAAGCCGGGGTGTGAACCCAGGACGTCTTGCTCTGAGGCCCCCCTAACGGCTATGCTATGCTGCCTGTTCCGGGAGGCAGGACGAGAGAAAGGGACTTCACTCATGAAATTCTGGCAGGTTAATAGCGCAAACGGCACAGATGAGAAGGGAATGGGCCAGGGGTGGAGGTGGGGAGCCTCAGCGGGGCTGCCCAGGGCACACTCCAAGAGCAAGAGAAAGGAGAGTGTGGGCAAGGAAGAAGCCGGCAGAAGCCACGTGGGAGAGGCAGCAGGGGAAGTGTCGGGGGTACAGAAATGCTCTGGGAAGCTTCGAGGATGGCCTGGGCTCGCTCTGGGACTGGTGCGCAGAGCGCCAAAGGCTGAAGGATGAGAACACTGCGGGCAAACAGCAGCCTTCTCTCTGGGAGGATGGATCTGCCCGGGTCCTCGGCCTCGGCAGGTTCGGGATGAGCGGGATCAAAACTCAGAGGGGAGGGGCCCGTGGCCGACTCTTGATCTTGGGGTCATGAGTTCGAGCCCCATGCTGGGGACAGATGACTTTAAAAAGAAAGGTAAAAAAAAAAATTCAGAGGGGAGAAGCCATGAGCAAAGAGGCCAAGGAGCAGATCGGGAGGGCCTAGTGGTCTCGGGGGCATGGCTGTCCTGACCATCCGTGGGGTCACAGAGGGACTCTCTGCTCCCTGCCACTTGTCCTGTTTCTGAGGACTGCAAGACTAGCTGGTGGGACTGAACGAGCTTCTCCTCTTCCCACCCCAGCAGGAGCCCTAGGTTTAAGCCTCAGCAATGCTCAGGGACATGGGCGGGTATCTGCCTCCCTCTGGGCCTTGGTTTTCCCAGGTGTCAGGAGGGAGGGTGGGGAAGTGGGGATGGCACTTAGTGCCCCTCAGACACCCCATGTAGGGAGACGCTAGCTTTGGTCAGCCTCTTCCTAGACCCCCTGCCCACCAAATGTCCCCTCGCTCCCAGCCTGGCTTACCCAGCACAGATTCTGTCCTGCCTTCAAGAGCACTGAAGGGGATGCGGGCATAAAACCCCACACCCCAGAGGAGGCCTAGGAGACCCGCCATATCATCTGGGCTCGAGCGAGGCTTCCGGGAGGAAGTGACGCCCGGCAAAGACTTGGAGGGTGAATGGCAGTGAGCTCCCTCCAAAGCACTTCGAGGTCTCCCAGGGGCTTCTTTTGATGTTGGAATGAACAGCTTATGACTTAATTCTGACACAAGCCACAGCACGGGTGAATCCTGATGACGCAAAGCTCGGTGAAACCAGCCAGTCACAGAAAGACGAATACTGTGGACTCCCAGGAGCTCCCTGGAGGAGTCCCATTCACAGAGACAGAGAGGCCATGGAGGGCACAGGGCGGGGGAGGGGGCGGGGAGTCGGTGCTTCAGGGCGACAGAGGTTCAGTTTGGGAAGAAGAGAAAGTTCTAGAGACGGGTGGTGGGGGTGGCTGCCCAACAGTGTGAGGTTACAGTGGCACCCCTTAGGTTATCTATATTTTACCACAATGAAAAAAAAAAAACACAAAAAAACCCCCAAAACCTGGAAAAGAACCTAGGAATGAAATCTCAGTAGATAAACCCAATGGCAACGCCAGAACGCTTGAAAAATTAAAAAGAAAAAGACATCCCCCAGAGTCTCGTTCCCTTAGCCAAGCTGGTGGCTGTTTTAAATCCGAATGAGGGAGAACGGATCCCGATTTGTGTCTGAAATCCCAAAGAGTTAAAATGGATTCAGATTCAGATTTGAAGGGTTTACTTCAAGCTCTTTTCCTCAGAAGCGATGACAGAAGGGCAGACCAGGCAGGGGTAGCTCACAGGGGGGTCTGGAAGGCCCCACTGGGGCTTAACTACTTTTATCAAAGGCAGATGAGGTGGCAAACCTGTGGACAGACACCGGAGGTGGACCACACGGCAAGGGACTCTCGGAACAATGCAATGAGGAAGGTGTCCCCATCTCCAAGAGACTGGGGTAAAGGAACTTGTCCCGGGTCCCAGAAGGAGAGGGGCTGCGGGGCAGGATTTGAGTGCCGGTGCTGTGAATCCGCAGCCTGTACCGTGAATCACTCCCTTATCACGTTTCTCCAAACTAGGAGCTGCTCCCCACGGTCTAATCTCCAGCTTTCACCCAGCAACCTGGGATTTCCGCTTTTCCTGGAGAACCAGGAGGCCAGCCCGGGCCTCTGTGTCTGCATGGCAGTTAAGACGGAGGCCCCTTTCTCTGGCTTGTCTGCCCCCCTGGGCCCTCTAGACAACTGGATTTCTGACCCCAGACGGGGAGAAAATCACTTGGCCCAGAGAGTAAAGCGAGTGACAGCAAAGACCCCTGCTCGGTTGCCACTCACCTTGACGTATCCAAGGCTCGGATGACAGTTGAGAGGAGCCGGCCATCCCTGGAAGTCACCTGCGCCACGTACTGGGGTGGCCCGAGGCCAGTGGCCTCCACGACCTTGGAGAAGGCAGGGCTGCCAGAGCAGTCACACAGCGAGCCAGGGAGGTGGCAGCAGTCACCCGTCGTCATGGCCACAAGGAGCCCTATGTCCTCAGGGCCCGAGGCCCATGGTCCCAGGAGGCTGGGGAGAGGCCGGCAGGGAGGTTAAGGGCAAGTTTATCAAGCCAAACACCAACTGGCATTCGAATCCAGGTCTCGGAGCCTCAGTTGCCCAATCTGTAAAATGGGGGATTCAATGGGATGCTACTTGCGACTCAGCCCAGGCCTGATGCACAGGAGGGGCCTCCTGAGAAAGGGCAGCCAGGTCCAGCCCTCAAGGCTTGGAGGCCACCCCCAGCATCACATCTCCAGACACGGTAAGAGCCCCGAACAGGTACTGAGTGCCTGCTGTGTGCCAGGCCCTCTGCTTGGGGCTTTCCTGGGCTAGAACCATGCCTGCCAACCACCTAGACACTTGTTCTCCATGGACTGGATTTCTGGGGCTGGGCTCAGAGCATGTGAGCCTGCCTTGGAGTGGGGCAGAACTGAGCTAGAAACCTGGCCGAACAGACCAGGACAGGACATCATCTGATACCTCCTTGACTCGTCAGGCCATCAGGAAAATGGTGCAGGCTGGGGGGCTCTCGGCAGCCTCTGTTCCTGCTGGAGCACGTGGTCCAAAATGTGCCCGTGTCCTCAAGGAGAAGCAGTGGGAGATGACCAGAGACTTAGGGAGCGGCCTCAAGTCTGCTCTGGGTGGGGGGCTTCAGCACTATTCTTCCCTCTACCCCCTACCTAGGGTCTGCTCCACCAAAAGGAACCCTTGGCAGTCTTCACCCCCAACCCAGAAGGAGCCAGTGAGACTTTGTGTGTTTCCCCTGAGAACTTCCTGGAAGTAAGAGAGGCAACAGCAAACCTGGAGCCAGGGTCCCTGGGCTGAGCCTGTCTTATCCTCCAGCCTCTGTCTCCAAGAGCTGCAGTCCAGAGACGCCAGCAAACTCACTGAGGCACCCCCCAGGCAGATTTTACCAACCTCTGCTGGCCAAATCTGACACCTAAGAGAGAAGGGGAAAAGCCAGCCTAAGTGATTGACTAACTCTTTGCACCAAGGCCATCATCTGGCAATGATCAGTACCGTCTGAACAGTTCAGCCAGAAGCCTTCCTGGCCCACCGTGCCCTTCGGAGCCTCCACAATTGGGTCGTTGCCACCCCGATAAGCAGATATCAGGCCCGAGGCAGGAGAAGCGGGGAGGAAGACTGCATGGCCCAGATAACATCCTCGGGGCAGCAGTGACAGGAGCCTGGCGTGTTGTGTACACGGCTGTCCCTCCCGAGGAACTTCCGGCTCAGAGGTCAACAGGGAAGCCTCTGGGCTCTCCAAGAGAGTGCATGAAGTGGGGACTCCATTCTTCCCAGCCCCCAGGCATCAGCCTTAACCTTCCCGCAGGGAATTGGGCACTCCAAGCATCATCACAGTTCCTGTATATTAAGTTCTGCCATTTCTCTTCCTGGGTGTTGGGGAGGGAACTCACCAGTAAATCTGCTAAAGCAAGGACTGAAAATCACCAGAATTACGACAGCAACTACAGTTCGTTTAGGACCACCGCAGGCTGGGTATGAGAAGCTTGCTGAATGCTAAACTCTAAACACCTGCCCTAAGTGTCCCCTTCAAAGAGCACCTGCCCGGAGAGGCCCTCTTCCATGACCACACTGGCCAAAGTGCCACTGGTGACCACATTATTGTGTTCATGGAATGTGCCCCTCCCTGCAGCGCTCTTATTTCTTCACCCTCGGTGAGCTCTGGGAAGAGGGGACCGGGTTGGACGTGCCCTCTGCCATGGCTGGCACAAAGTTGCTTTGTTTCATTTCTCAGCCCCTGCTCTCTGTAAGAGCAAGGAGGGAGAAGAACCCTCCTGACCCCCACACCTTGGTCTTCCGGGGCCCGTGGTGGGAATCAGGGATGTTTGGAGGCCAGAGGTTTGCACAAACCACAGAAGCCGGGGCTTGAAGGGAGCCAGACTCAAGGCAGGACTCAGCTCTGGGGCTGCTGGGCTGGGCGAGTGAGCCGATGCCTCAAGTGAACTTGGCCCAGTGCCTGGGGGATAAATTTCACCGAGTCTTCACAACTAATCTATGACATAAGTCTAATAATTACCCCCATTTGACGGGTGAGGAGACCGAGGCTCAGAGAGGGGCAGCTACTTGCCCAAGATGACACCACGAAGAAGGGACCATAGCAAGATCTGAACTTAGTCCAGCGAGTGGCTCTGGGACTCCAAAGACCTGGATTCTTTCAAGTCTTGACTCTGTCACTGATGCTGTGTGTCCAGGGACAAGACACTTTGCCTCTCTGGGCCTCACCCTTCTCTTTTGTTAAGTAAGTTAAGATGGAGCTGGTGGACTGTGCTGAAGGACTTCTTGAGAAGGAGCCTTGAGGCTCAATTCCTCCAGCAAAGCTTGTCCTTGGTTAGGCCCCCGGAGGGTGGGTGTGGGGGGCGCAGGGGAAATGCAACCTGCTCCGCCTCCTTTCCCTCCGTGCAAGAAACTATACGGAGAGGAGTCAGAGGGCCCTAACAGTGCCCAGTCCCGCCAACTGCTTCACTCTCTGGGCCTCAGTTTTCTCATCTGTAAAATGGAGGTCATAACAATACCCAGCTCATTCACCCCTAATTACTAAGAAGTCAGTAAATATTATCTCTTCTTCATGATTATTGTCATCAGCTTACAGAGCTATTAGAGGGTTTGAGGACACAAGTCACAGCCAGTGCTTGGCACACAGTAAGTGCGCAGTAAATGCTGCTATTATTTTTAGAAGAAATGTGGAGCTGTGAAATGCATTCATTCCTCTTTGCTCACCGGAGAGTGGCTCCTGGGTGTCCTTCAGTCCCTGCATGGCCCTGCACTGGAGGCCAGGTTGAAGCCCAGCTCTGCCCTCTTTTGCTGGATGGCCCCAAGGGAAAAGACTTCTCTGAGCCTCAATTTCCTCATCTGTGTAACAGGGAACATTTCTAGTACTTCCACCTATTAAGGTCCCTAGAAGACTAAATAAGCGAATCGTATAAATTCTGGCTCCCCTGGTCTGAGCACCTACTAACAGCCAGGCAGTCCGCTAAGCAAGTCCTTTGTAGACAGTACCTGGGTCATTATAATATTTACTATCTTCCCGGCAGAGCCGCGCTGGGAAGGAGGTTGGGGAAGGCGCTTACCGACAGCCTCCTGCGTGCGAGGGTCTTTCCTCGCCCACCACCTTCTGAATTCTCCCAACAAGCCCCATCGGGTTGGCGCTGGGATGACCCGGTTTCACAGAAGGGGAAACCGAGGCTCGGAGAGGCACCTACTGTGTGCCGGGCCTCGGGGACCTCCCGCCGTGCTCGAGACGGGAACTGCGATCCCCCGTTCCGGGGAAGGCTGAGGCCGAGGGTCTGAGCCTGAGCGTCCCGCTCGAGAGCCAGGTTCGGGCCTCGAACCCGGGGCCGGCCCGCGGACCCGCGCTCCCCCCGACCCGCCCGTGCCTACCTGACCCGCGGCCGGGCCGGGCGGCCGCGCAGGCCCCTCCGCTAGCCCCGGCCCCGGTCCCGGCCCGGCCGGTCCCGTCAGCGCCGCTAGCTCCTCTCCGGCCGGCACCTGCGTCCGGACACCGCCCGCCGAGCCGACGGTGCCACGGACCAATGGCTACTGCCTCTCGCCCGCACTAGCCAATCCCCGTGCACGTCCCGCCCTGGAAGGCGGGGCCGGAGGCGACGGGGACGTCCTGGGCCGCACAGGCCCCGCGGCGCCGCAGCTGCTGGCTCCGCCCCCGCCGCGTCTTAACTCCGCCCCCAGCTCCGGCTCCACCCCCAATCCTGACCCCGCCCCATCCCGGCAGGGGGCACGAGCGGGGTTGGTGGCGCCACCTGCCGACGACCAGTGCTAGCTAACCATTACAGACTTGAACGTGACACCCAGGTAAGGGATTTGTAAGTGTTCATCACCTCCCTTATGCTTCTCATTAATTCTGGGAGGGGAAGAGAGAGGAACCGTATGATCACACTTTACAGAGGGGAACACGATAGTCTAGAGAAGTTAGGGGGCCGTGGAAAAGCCTGAAGCTAACGCCACTCATCATTCACTTGCTCATTCATTCATGTAATAAGTTCATTCACTAGGTGTAGTAAACATCAGTAAGAGGCTTGTTATGGGGGAGCCTGGGTGGCTCAGTGGGTTAAAGCCTCTGCCTTCGGCTCGGGTCATGCTCTCAGGGTCCTGGGATTGAGTCCCGTATCGGGCTCTCTGCTCGGCAGGGAGCCTGCTTCCTTTCCTCTCTCTCCGCCTGCCCCTCTTGTGATCTCTGTCAAATGAACAAACAAAATCTTAAAAAAAAAAAAAAAGAAAGAAAGACTTGTTATGAGGCAGGCACTGTCCTAGGCTCTGGGGACATAGGGTTGAGTAAGACAAATATTGTTGCCTTAATCTAGGGAATTAACCGATTGTGTAATTAATTATTAATGACAAAAATGATAAATTGTATTAAGTGTGGGGAGGACATATCATGGAATAATTTGGAAAGTCCAAAAATACTTCCTTTAGGAAGAAGCAATTGAACTAACAACTGACACAGAACAGAGGGAACTAAGAGAGAAGAGGGTAGAAGAATCCTAGGCAGGGAGTTCAGGTACTTGCAGAGTCCAAGGTAGGATGGAGAATTGCCTCAGTACTCCTCTCCCCTCCTGCCCCTCCCTTTATGGAATATATAGAGCAATTCAGTTACCTCAGTTACATTCTGTTGTGTTGTACTAGCTTTATTTTTCAAAAGTGAAAAGATAAATCATAACATTGTTTAAGGTTAGCAGAAGTAGAGGAAGGGGACAGAGATACAAGTTAGACTTGTAAAAACATACCTTGTTTTATAGATTTGGCTTTACAACCATGTAAAATATGGTATATAATTATAAAACAAAGTTTAAAATGTATAGATAGCCCTAAAAATGAAAATAAAACAAAGGAACTTCTGTATCCAGTTGATGACAAAGCAGCAGAGAGGAGTGCCTGGGTGGCTCAGGGGGTTAAAGCCTCTGCCTTCGGCTCAGGTCATGTTCTCAGGGTCCTGGGATAGAGCCCCGCATCGGGCTCTCTGCTCAGCAGGGAGTCTGCTTCCTCCTCTCTCCCTGTCTGCCTCTCTGCCTACTTGTGATCTCTGTCTGTCAAATAAATAAATAAATAATCTTAAAAAAAAACAAACTACAGAGAGATGAACATCTAGTGATTTCAAAACACAACAATTTGACCCTACTATATTGTTGATGGTGATGTTGTGATTGTTATCCTGAGCCTGTTGCATATTTAGTATGGAATAAAGCAAAAGCAAAGAAGTACTTATGATGTTAAAGACTGGGGTTTTAAGAGGGAATGAAGGAGATACAGATATACAGTTGATTATGTTAGTAAAAACCCTGTAGCCTTGAACTTGAATCGGGAGTGTCACAGTATATTTTATCTTTGCAAAAAAGCAAACATTTCCTAGCTCTGTCCACTGAAAGGATCTGAAACAAAGACTGACTTTGTTGCCATCAGCACTCCTTAAGCCCAGATCATAGTCTCTAAATATCACTTCCAGTTGAAAGAGCCAGGGAACTTTGGGGAAATATCTGATTCTGGGTCTGGGGCAGGAAATGTACAAGATGAACCTGGCACAATATGATACACCAGAAAGTGCAGGTGTTCTCCAAGACATTATTACCTAGTAGTGGGAGTCAACTGAAAAAAGCTCTCACTGGCCACAAGTGGGATAATTTGCCCTTCAGTAAGAGTAATGACTACAGTAGATCCAAAGACATTGGGGTGCCTGGGTGGCTCAGTCGTTAAGCATCTGCCTTTGGCTCTGGTCCTGGTCCCAGGGTCCTGGGATCAAGCTCCACATCGGGGTCCCCACTCAGCTGGAAGCCTGCTTCTCCCTCTCCCACTCCCCTTGGTTATATTCCTTCTCTCACTGTCTCTATTAAATAAATACAAAAAATCTTCAAAGACATAAAATGTTTAAATCCATTTATTTGAGGGGAGCCTGGCTGGCTCAGCCAGTAGAGACTGTGAATCTTGATCTCAGGGTTCTAAGTTTGAGACCCACATTAGGTAGAGAGATTCTTTAAAATAAATAAATTAAATCAATCAATCAACCAAACCAAACTTTAAAAATGTATCTATTTACCTGGGGTTTGGTTTTTTTTCTTTTCTTTTCTTTTCTTTTTTAATATTTTTGGAGGGAGGGAGGGAGGGAAGTAGAAACATCGAACAAGTGGGGGGGAGGGTCAGAAGAGAGAGGGAGAAGCAGACTCTCTGCTGAGCAGGGAGCCCAATGCAGAGCTCGATCCCAGGACCCTGAGATCATGACCTGAGCCAAAGGCAGACGCCCAAGCGACTGAGCCACCCAAGTGCATCTATTTACCGGCGTTTTAAAAAATTCTTAAAATAGGGGCACCTGGGTGGCTGTGATTAAACGTCTGCCTTCGGCTCAGGTCATGGTCCCAGGGTCCTGGGATCGAGCCCCCTGTTGGGGCCCCTGCTCAGCGGGAAGCCTGCTTCTCCCTCTCCCACTCCCCCTGCTTGTATTCCCTCTCTCTCTGTCTCTCTCTGTGTCAAATAAATAAAATCCTTTTAAAAAAATAAAATAAGGTTGGAGCACCTGGCTGACTCTGTGAGTACAGCATGTCACTCTTGATCTTGGGTTGTGAGTTCAAGTCCCACATTGGGCATAGAGCTTACTTTTTAAAAAAATGTCAAATTTACATCATAGAAGTTGCAGAAGTAATACACAGAGCTCTCATAGACTCTTTGCCCAGATTGCCCATTTTTAGCATTTCTGAATCCTTTATTTTTATTAAAAAAAGTTTTTTTAAAGCTTTAAGTAGGCTCCACACCAATGCAGGGCTCGAACTCACAACCCTAAGGCCCGGAGTCACAAGCTCTATGCAGTGAGCTAGCCAGGCATCCCGAATCCTTTATTTTTTTAATTTATTTATTTTAAAGATTTTATTTATTTATTTGTCAGAGAAAGAGAGAGAGAGCACAAGCAGGGAGAGAGGCAGGCAGAGAGAGGGGGAGAAGCAGGTTCCCCACCGAGCAGAGAGCCTGATGTGGGGCTCGATCCCAGGACCCTGAGAGCATGACCTGAGCCAAAGGCAGAGGCCTACCCCACTGAGCCACCCAGGCACCCCAATAAATAAAATCTTTAAAAAGAGAGAGAAATATTTAGATGGGGATCATGTCTGGGATTTGCACACAGGAAGAGAATGGGATGAAACCAGATTGGTTAAGCTGGGTAGTGGGCTTATCGTTAAGACTATTCTGCCTTTTTTTTTTTTTTAAGATTTTATTTATTTGATAGAGTGAGCAAGCAGAGAGAGAGAATGATCATGCAGAGGAGAGGGGCAGAGGGAGAGGGAGAAGCAGACTTCCCACTGAGCAGCGAGCTCAACATGGGACCCTGGGATCATGACCTGAGCTGAAGAACGATGCTTAACTGACTGAGCCACCCAGGCGCCCCTCTCTCCACTTTTAAATGACAATTTATTTCGGTTAACGCAGTTTATGGAAAAATTAAACCCAGAGTTACCCTATGACCCAGCGATCTCATTTTTGACTATCTACCCAAAAGAACGGAAACCAGGGACCTGAGCACCTATCCGTACACCGTGTTCGTCGCAGCATGGCGCACAACACCCAGCGAGTGGAAGCAACCCGAATATCTGCGGATGGACGAATGGATAAACGAGAAGTGGGACGTCCGTACAAGGCATGACCATTCAGCCTTTGATTAAAAGGGAAAGCCTAACACGCACTGCAACACCGATGAACCTTGAAGACGTTATACTAAGTGAAATAAGCCGGTCGCGAAAGAACAACGGTGTATGATTCCACTTATAGGAGGTCCACTTGAGTCAAATTCACAGACAGAAAGTAGATGGTGGGTGCCAGGGATGGGGCCGGGGGTGGTGGTGTGGGGAGATGGTATTTCACGGGGCCAGAGTCTCAGTTTTCCAAGACGAAGAGTTCTGGAGACGGACGGTGGGGACCGTCGCTCAAAACTTACTGTACTCTGAGCTGTACACCAAAAAATGGTCAAGATGGCCAATTTGATGTTGTATATTTTGCCATTAAGGAGAGACTTACGAACAGGGCCTGGCACTGAGGGACATGCTGGGCTTCCTACATCACGGAAATCAGAGTAACTGAAACGACATGGCTGGACTGTGACCCCCAGGGGGACAGTGTCGCTGTCAGTCTTGTTCCCTCGTATGTGCCTTGGGTCTGGCCAGTCCACGGAGGTGCAGGAAAGATCTGATCTTTGGATTGCCTGAAACCTTCCGGGGTGCCTCATTACTTCACTGGGACTCCCTGAAGCCTCTGCCCTCCCTCTGCCCTCCCATGCCCACCCTGCCCAAATCCAGATTCAGCACCCCCAGGGTCTGAATGAATGGCCTCTGGAGTGCGTGTGGCCTACCAGATCCCGAGCTGTCCTGTTGCTGGCCTTGGCTCAGGCTGTCCCCTGGCCTGGAGCACATACCTTGGGTCACTCCAGCTTCCCTACAGAACAGCCCCCTGTGGCTCAGGGCTCCTCTGGAAAGACTGCCTGGGTTTGCCCAGCTAGCCAGGCAGGGCAGCCAAAGCCTGACATTGGGAGTAGACCCCCGTCTCTGCAGGCTCTTCTAAGGGTCAAGGGTATAAGTGGCTTCAGCCAGAGGGTAGAGCTTCTAGAACAGGGGCAGGCACTCTGGTGAGAGAGGACACATTGGGTCACATGGTCAGGGCAGGGATGGGGGTAGGGGGGATAGCGACCCTTCCTCCATAGTGGCAAATGGCCCGCAGGCCATCTCTGCCCACATGGACCAGGGGAGAAGCTGGATCCTGGGCAAAGGCAGAGAAACTCCAGGCCACCTGCCTCCCCTCCATCACCAGCATCTTCCCTTTGGGCCCTCCTTAAAGGTCAGGCTGGGATCAGGTGAGCTGGGGTGGCAGTGGCATGACCAACTTCCCCTGGATGAGCCCCTTTTGCCTGTCCTTGGCAGGACCCCAGAGGAGGCAGCGGCCACGGGCAGCAGACAGAAGCAGGGACAGTCCAGTCCCAGGGTTGGGAACAGGGAGTAGTGGGTACAGCTCAGCCCCTACCAAGGGGCACTGCCATCTCCGGGAAGAAGTTGAATACATCCCCCAGCCACAGGGTCAGCTAGGAGAGGGTACCCACCCCTCCCCCGCAGGCCAAGGGCCCTGCGCCCAGCTCATGGGCCTCCGCACTGTCCCGGGTGGTGCCCGGACCTGGTCTTCTAGCTCCCTGCGGGGCTGAGCCACGCGGATGCAGCCCACAGCAGGACGTGTGCCTCGGGGAGCCCGGGGCCCAGGCGTGGCCGCCTGGCGGAGAGAATGAAGACAAAGGCGCAGCGGCAGGTTTCTGTACAGGAAGTCGGATTATACATTTTAGTAACGGGCGGGAGAAACGAGGCATTGGGGCAACAGTGCGGGGGGGCCACAGGGAGAATAAGAGATCGAGAGCTGGGGTTTGGCGTCAATCTTACAAAGTGTATAAAGAATCTGTGTTTCTCTACAATAACAAAAAAACCAAAGGCTACAAGAGCGGTTGTATATACAAAACACGGAGATATTGCTTCACTTGCAAACGGGTTCCTGACCAGACGGGAGACAAGACAGAGAGGGGCACAGGGAGGGGCTGGAGAGCGCGCTGCGTGCAAAAAGAGAGTGAGGGGGGAGAGGGGTCTTCCCCCAGCATAAATCTACAGGCAGGAGCTGGAGTCGCGCACGCACGGGAGAGGTCGAAGGCGTGTGCCGGTGCTGGCTGTGCGTGGGGGAGCAGGGGGGCCGGGAGCCGAGAGTGTCCGCCTGCCCCGGCCCCCTGGCGCCTTGCTCTTCGAGCATCAGCTCAGAAGGGGGTTCTGGGTGGGGATCGGGGGACCGGTGGGGCCAACTGGCCACAGAGGGAGGGAGGCAATCGCTCCCTGGAGTCTGCCGTGGAAAACTGGAGAAGCCCGCTTGGCGCGCCCCTCCTCCTCGCCTCTGACCGGCCCGTCTAGGCTGCCACCCTCCCTGGCCCGCCGAGATGCACACCGGGACCCCAGAAAAGCAGGCGCGGCGACCCGGGCGTCTGGCTTTCCTCGAGCGGGACAGCAGGTGCCACTTAACTCCTGTTCTTCCTGGGCCCCCGCCAGCCATGCGGAGCTCGATGTGAGGGCAGGAGCCGGTCACAGTCACGGAGGGACAGACAGGGCGGGGCCGGGGAGCGCAGCGCGGGGCGGGGCGGGCGGAGGACGAGGACGAGGACGCGCAGGCGCCCTCGGGCGGGGCGCAGGGCGCTCACAGGTTCTGGCAACACTGCAGCTTGCTGGGTTTCTGTCCGTCAGTGGTGGGCGGCACGCTGATGTCCACCACGTTGTTGCCGGGGGACTCGTCGTGGGCTGCGCGGTCCGCGATCTGCTTCTGCGACACGATGCGGTAGATCTCTGCAGATGGGGGAATGCGGGGTGACCCATCTGGACCTCACGGCCTCCAAGGAGCACCCCCCAGGCAGAGTCCAAGACCCCCTCTCAAAGGACCCCCCCTTACCCCGTGGGGCACCCCCATCACATCAGGGTGGGGGGAAACGATGGCAGGGGCTGGGCCCCTGGAGGCTCCCACCGGGACACCCAATGCTGGCTGGGGCCCCATGTCTGGTCATGGAGGTCCCGACCCCCCTCCCGCCCCCCCCCCCCCCCCCCCCGCCAGCCTGGCCTCTTCTCCTGTTAAGATCAGCGGCCCCTCCTCCTCAGAATAAACGCCAGGGGCCCTGGGCCTCATGGCTGACCCAGCGGGCTGTTCTCCAGAGGGGCCACCGCAGAGGGCCCCACGGCAGCCAGGTGGAGGGCGTCTATGTCCTCAGGATCTGCCCTGATCCCATGAAATGCGCCACGTCTGTCCGGTCTGTCCAGACTGGCCTGTGGCTTTCAAGACTAAAGCTTCAGGCAGGGGCTGTGCTCTGGAGCGGGCAACCGGGGCTGCCGCTGTCCTCCCCAGGCCCACCCACAGGGAGCATGCTGGGGTTACCGTGACCCCAGCCTAACCCTGTGACCACCTGTGAGGATGTTCTTGAAAGCTTCCTCGACGTTGGTGGAATCCAATGCTGAGGTCTCAATGAAAGACAAGTTGTTCTTTTCTGGAACAAAAAGAATATTGCCCAGGTTGGCAGTGGGGCTTGCCTGCCCGCTGCCTGGCCCAAGAACTGAATGGTGGGGGTCAAAGAGATAGGATTGAGACACCCACCCCTCAGGAAGGGGACGCTGGCTGAGGCCAGGGACACAGTGAAGACGGCAGCGGACTGAGGCAGGGGTGAGCTGCCTGCCTTCCAGATGCTTCTCTGATGCCTCAGTCACAGTCCCACTTTTAGGAATGTGGCCCCCGGGGGAGGCCCCGGGCGGGCGTCCCCGAGTGACCCTTATGCTGCCCCCCAGCCACACCTGTTCCGGCCCCTCCGCGCCTCACCTGCAAAGGCACGAGCCTCGTCAGTGGGCACGGCCCGCAGGTGGCGAAGGTCACTCTTGTTGCCCACGAGCATGATGACGATGTTGCTGTCAGCGTGGTCCCGCAGCTCCTTCAGCCAGCGCTCCACGTTCTCATAGGTCAGGTGCTTGGCAATGTCGTACACGAGCAGCGCGCCCACTGCGCCGCGGTAGTACCTGCGGGGGACAGCGCGTGAGCCAGGGGCCTCCCAGCCTCTGTGTGCAGCAGCCCCTTGGCCCCGACGCCCGGGGCAGGGAGGCACAGAGCCCGCCCGAGGCACAGAGGCCCACCGTGACTTGGCCAGTTGGACCACCAAGGAGACTGATGGACACCCAGCCATTCTGCGGGATTAGGGACTTGAGAAGGTGACCAGGCCTCAGTGGCGTTCCGAGGGCGCAAGTGACCAACAGGAAATGGTGGGACGCTGGGGGTGTCTAGGAAGAGGCAGCCCCAGTGGGTCCTGGTAGCGGGGGACCACAGGGAGGCAAGGGATGCCAGGCCTCTGCGGGAGGACAGGATGAGGTGGGACAGGGTCTGAGCTGAAGTGCAGAGTGAAGCTGGGGGCAGACAGGCAGGGCAGGCGAGCAGGCAGGGCTGGGGGGGGGCGGGCAGAGGGCCGCAAGCCAGTCCAGGATAACAACCCTCATGGTGCAGCCAGCATCTGGTGAAACCACAGTGCCTCGAGGGACTCCAGGGCTCAAAGGGACCATAGGACATGCCTACCCTAGGGTCACAGTGTGGCCAGGAGTGGACACTGGTCTTCCCAACAGTCCCATAGCTCCTGGAGGTCTTGCCCCTTCCCCTGGGGCCCCCCCACTCTCAGAGCTGCGCTCTCCCCTTCTGCCAAACTCCTACCCATCCTTCAGGGCCCACCGGCCCCACACCCATGGCTTCCTGCACTGCCCCGGCCCTGTCACTCACGCGGAGGTGATGGCCCGGTAGCGCTCCTGGCCAGCGGTGTCCCAGATCTGCGCCTTGATGGTCTTGCCGTCCACCTGGATGCTGCGGGTGGCAAACTCCACGCCGATGGTGCTCTTGCTCTCCAGGTTGAACTCGTTGCGGGTGAAGCGTGATAGCAGGTTGCTCTTCCCCACGCCCGAGTCCCCAATGAGCACCACTTTGGGGGCAGGAAGGAGAGAGGTGAGACTCTGCGGGCCAGCCACGCTGAGCCAAGGCCCACACACCACCCACGTCCACCTGCAGGACCGTCAGTGACCCCCTGGGCGCTGCACAAACTGGGAAAGCCAACATCAGAGCAGTCGGAGCCATCCTGGAGCCCAAGGCACCACATTTGCTGTGGTGCAGAAGCAAACAGGCTTTGGGCTTCCAGAAACAGCCACTGTGGACAGCGCAACACCCCTGCTGTCTCAGGTCCCTCAGAGCAAGGCTGCCCCAAGGGCATACGAACCCAGACATCCCGGCGGGTGCACAGTGGGGATCCATTAACCCCTGGACCTCCCCTGCAGCCTGGTGGCCAAGAAATCTCCAGGGCTGGGCAACCTTGGGCGAGTCACTTAACCTCTCTGGGCTGTCTTTTCTGCAAGAGGGGGACTTGAGGAGAAAAGGCAGAATCAGAACTCCACTAGCATGTAGCATGCTAAGGCAGGTGGGGGTGGGGGGTGGTTATTGCTAGGTTCTTACCTACAAGGGTCTGTCTCTGGAGTTCTAAGCCACAGGAAATGAGAAGCCTCACCCCCACGCCCAGTCCTCCTGGGCAGGGCAGAGCAGGCCCCTCCCGTCTATCCCTGTATCCCTCTCTTCATCAAGTTTCCTACCCCAGCCAGAGAAGCAACGCCTCTAGGGGCCAAGGTGCCCCAGGCTCTTTGGTAGGGTCACATGAGATGGTCCAGGAGGGGTGTGAGCCCAGGAGGCTGTCCTTAGACCCAGGGCACACTGGAGTCTCACGTCTGTGTATGCACAGTGTGAGCCGCACATGCACACGTGGGTATGTGTGCCGTGTATAAGAAACAACACAGGGCCGTCTGACCAGACACCCCAGGTGGAAACCACATGGACCCCCTCCACGTGTGGACCTTGGGCTCTGACACCCAAGGGTGGGTCTGTCCAGTGGAAAGCCATGGGGGTTGTAGGCTTGGTCACCCGCACCCCAGTTAAGTCTTTCCTCGATGGAAAGTTGTATACGTGCATGGCCAAATTCCCACGGCTTCTGACCATCTTCACTGCGCCCACCCCAGCCCACCCCACCTGCACACGCCCGGCGTCCCTGCATTGACTCTCGCAGCCAAACACCAGGCTGTTTTCCTGGAGGCCGCCAGAGGGCGCAGGCGCCCATCGCCCTCCGGGGCTCCCACCTCCCGGAGGTAAAAGTCCAAATCCTCCCCAAGGTCCAAAGAGCCTTGCACTACCTGCCCCGTGCCCTCCCCGCCCTCCCCTCCTCCCTCTCCCCCCCTCGCCCACTCTGCTGCAGCCACAGGGGCCTCCTTGCTGGGACTCCGAGATACACAGAGGCGCACTGCGCTCGCCTATACCGTTCTTCCCCCAGGTATGTGCCTGGTATCTGCCCCCACCTCCTCGGTGGGGTCCCTCAGATGGCACCCGGTGGGTCGAGGAGGCAGGCCCTCACGGTCGTCCTCTTAAAAGCCCTCACCCCTCCCCACCTGCCTTTCCTCCACAGCTCCCCCCTCCCCCAACCCTCTCACGCTCTCTGGCCAGCCTATTCGGCCACAGGGGTGGGCGTCTCAGGCAGTCCGAGTTCCTGCTGCGCCCCCAGGACCTGGTGCAGTGCCCAGCACCCGGGAAGCACCCGATCACTGTCTGCTGGACGAACAAACCCAAAGTGGCTTGTGTAGTCTCCCAGCCCCACCTCCTTCCACACCTGGAAGATGCCCAGGTTACCATCCTCAAGCCATAGGGGAGGCGGGGGGCAGGCAAGGCAGCCTCTCTGGGAGGGCTGCTTTAGAGCCAAGAATACTAAGAACGAGCAGAATGCTTAACGAGTCTGTCCAGTGAAAGCCCCTGACGTGCACCACCTCCCGCGAGTCTCCCGTAACCCTACGGGTCAGGAAGCAGGACAATGCCATGCCTATTTGTAGGCCCACTCTACCTCCCAACCCTGCTCACCAGACAGGGACTTGCCCAGGGCCACCGGGCTGGAAAGTGGTCTGTCAGCATTTGAACCCACATCTCCTGCGTCTGGGGCTGAGCTCAGGGCTCTGGGTCCAGCCTCCTCCTCTCCCACTATCTGGGGCATCCAGACCCTCGGAGTAGCTGGCAAACTCCTGCTCATCCTTCAAAACCCCTCAAGTCAGGCCTCTCCTCTCCCCTCTCCCCTCTAACCCCTAGTGCCCTGGCCTCTAGGACCTGGTTGATAACGAGGCCGGTGTTCTCTCATGCCCGACGGAAGACTGGGAGCTGACCTCAGAGAAAGGAGGAAAGAGGTGGAGACGGACATGGGCCTGTGGCTCTAGACCATACTGTGGGGCCTACACGCACAACCTCTCACCTCCTTCTCAGGTGGCCTCGGAGACCTGGCCAAGGCTGGAGAGGCTGGCTCACAATTCTTATGCCCTTGCAAACGGAACAGGAAACAAGCACGAGGACCCTGGCCTGCAGGGCCATCCCCATCCCCTCCCTCCCTTCCCAGCCTTGGCCCCATCAACTCCACTCTGGCCTAGCCACCAGTCTCCTCAGGCACTTCAGGGCCAGGCCCAGCCCTAAAGGCTTTGTAACTGTGTTCTCAGGCCCAGCCCAGGGGCAAATGTTCCTATTATCCTTCCCTTTATACAGCCGGGGGACACTCAACCCAGAGTGACCAGGTTCCTGGCCCAGGATCACCCAGTAAGAAAGTGGACGCCAGAGCAGGATGAGAGCCCCCGGCCCCTGCCCAGCTGAGCGGCAGGAAGGCCCGGCTGCTCGGACTGACCCGTGGGGAGAGGTGCCCAGGGGGGCAGCAGCCAAGCTGGCCCCGTGTGCAGGGTAGGAATGAGAACAGCATTGTCCGGGGCACAAGCGATCTGCTGTCTTGGGGAAATAAAGGGCCCTTGAGGACACAGCTCCTAGAATTTCCACAGAAGTCGGTGGCATCACTGGCTGGGAAATAGCCCCCCCACCCCCACCCCGACATGCCACTTGGCTGGCGGAGCAGGCGAGCCCAGTTGGCAAAAACAAAGAGCCGGCCCCTCTTGAAGCCCTGGGTCCTCTGACCTGCCCCTGACAGTGTGGCACCCCTGGGGCCTGCACTCTGACACTCAGGTGGACTGTGGCCATTTGGGTGGGGGTGGGGGGGCTGGCACCCCTATCCAGGCAGAGCAGGCCCCTGCTTCTCCCCCAGGAAGCCAGCCCTGACCATCCCAGGCCCCAGAGGCTGGCCCTTGGGGGCAATCCCACCACAATTATATTCCGGGGAATCAGAGCAGAGGACAGATCGGGGCCCAAAGCCAGGGCACAGGCGAGGCGACCGTGGGCCAATGGGGGAAGATGGCATGCTTTGGTCCTTACCGGTGGGTCTGGTGGGGGCCCTGCCCAGGCTGCAAAGCATGGAGGCTGCCTCAGGGGCACTCAGCAGAGGAGGGTGAGCACAGGGCTGGCCTGTTTCCTGGCTGCTCCTCTTCCCTCGCCCCCTTTCCTAAAAGGACTCATCGATGGCACAGGGGTGGACAAAGCCCAGGGGACGTGGTCCTGGGCTACCACAACAGCTTCCCACTTCAACCCACATCCTCAGAGGCCAGGTGAGTGGCCGGGGGCCTCTCAGAAGTCCCTGGTGGCCCTTGGGGACATAGCTGCTCCCACTGTGGATCCCACAGTTGGGTCAAGCCAAGAGAGGTCAGGGTTGCCCCGAGGGGCTGATCTGCAGGCTGGGAAAATGGCCCCGTGGCTGACAGGATAAAATGTTCAGCAGGCTGAACATGAGGATCTATAATTAGGTACAAAAAAACAACCTTACTTGGGAGGGGGGTGATGCACAGTGAGGAAAACACCCTGGGGGATCTGCTGGCCTTGGTCTTGGGAGGTCAGGGGAGCCAACGTGTGATGTGGCTGCCAAAATTATCACGGCGGTGGCCAGAGGGTGAAGCAGGGGGCAGTCAGTGTCCCAAGTGAGAAGTGTGGCCCCTCTGTACCAAGGGAGGGGCCAGAAGTTACTAAAGCCTGGGGGAGGCTGAGCACAGGGTCGGGGGCAGGACGATCGCTGGCCCTCCCCTCCTGAAGGGCCCCTTGGACCAGGTGACAGGGCTGTGGAGCCTCAAGGTAAGGAAGTTGGCCCCTGTCAACCCTCCTGGTGTGGTCTCTAGTTGGGACACCTCTCTAATGCCCATACCTTATCCTCTGCAGGCCACCGGGTCTCAGGAGGGTCCGGGGGACAGTATACTCAGGCTTCTAATGCTGTCTACCCATGGCAAGTGGTGTGACAGTGGTGGCTTGCCTCCCTGCTGGCTTCTTTCCTTCCTTCTTTACGTGCCAGACCCATACAGTTTCCTTCCCCCATTTAAGAGAAAAACAGAGTGGATTTCGAGAGAAACATGCAGAGGTAACAGGGAGACCCTCCACAAGACGTACGAGTGACCGTGAGGTCTCAGATGCCGGCAGTTTGGGAAATACTGACCTTGTGGATTTGACTTTCACTTCTAACCCTGCATGAGCAGGGCGCCTGCTGACTCAGAAAAGGAGGCTAGTGGGGGAGGGCAGCAGGGCAGGTGGCCCCCACCTGCACCCCCGCCCTGTGCCAGTGGCCACCGAAGCCAGATCTGGGCTTCCAGTAAGCGGACTCAGGGATGAATCCCCGGAAGCACACAGCCGCTCCATTGCCCCTGACCTACTAACTGGACTTCTGGGAACGTACTTCAAGGAAATAACCCAAAGGGCAAAAGATGACTAGTGCAAATACTCGGGCTGGGTTATTTATAACAGCAAGCGGCTGAAAATAACAAGCGGGCAACGGCCCCAGAATCCTGGAGGTGACGACTGGGGTTAAGGTCCCCTGCCCTGGCAGTCCAAATCCAGGTGGGTGTCCAACGGGGACCTGGGAAGCAGTGGCCTCAGGGCCCCAGCTGCAGAAGGATGGGAGGCCTGTCCACCTGTGGCCAGTCTGTTTCGGGGACTCACGGAAGAGCTTCCCCGCCTTTAACGTGAGACGTCAGGGCACAGACAGCACCGGGGATAACTGCTGACCGCACAGCTTCACCTGCCAGTGACTTAGGAGCCCACACGCAGCTCCCCAGCCCCGCGGCGCCATGTGACAGCTCTGGGCCTCTGTACAGGCACTGCCCCAGCCCAGAAGCCTTTTACCATGTGGATATCCCAGGTAGGGAGCACTCTGCCCCTCTCTCCACGTCCTCAAGGTCCCCAGGCTTCCGGCCTCAGAATGTGGGATGATACCACGGACACAATGGTCAGTGTCGGACACAGACCACACTCCCAGCGACAGCCAGGTTTCCTGGGCGAGGGGGATGAGGCCAACCGCTGGTGTGGGAGGCAGACCCTCACACGGGCAGGCAGAAGGACAAGGTACCTCATGTGGGCCCAGACGTAGCTATCAAGGGCAACCATTGTCAGCCAGGGAGCCCAAACAGACAGCCCGGGGCCTGGCCAAAGCCCACGCTGGCACAGAAGGCACTGTGAAGTCAGTGACTCTTTTTTCTTTTTTTTTAAGACACTATTTTTAATTGATCTCCACACCCAAAGTGGGGCTGGAACTTACAACCCAGAGACCAAGAGCTGCATACTCTACGGACTGAGCCAACCAGGCGCCCCCAAAGCCAGTGACTTAAGTCACTCCACAACCCCAGCAACGTGGAGGGGCTCTCCCCAGCTTGAGCGGCCGGGCAAGGGAGCTGGGTCAGCAGTGGCTGCCTCACCTGCCAAGGCCATACTGGAGGCTCCTAGAGCCCTCTGTCTCCGGGGCAGGGACGATCCTCCAGCAGGTTGGCCAAAGGCCAGCCCATCAGTGCGCATGTATTGGGGGAGGTGGTCTGACAGG
Source organism: Martes martes (assembly GCF_963455335.1). Taxonomy (NCBI): domain Eukaryota; kingdom Metazoa; phylum Chordata; class Mammalia; order Carnivora; family Mustelidae; genus Martes; species Martes martes. The sequence goes on along the minus strand of NC_137888.1, from coordinate 212,197,950 downwards.
CTTAGTCCCACATACACTCTTTGGGTGGTAAAGCCCACAGCTGAAAGCCCTGGGTTCAAATTCTGCTCCAACACTTTGCAAACCTGCCCTGTCTCTCTGGGATCTCAGTTTCCAGGTCCCCAGAGGCTGGATACTACCGACGACCTCGCAGGGCTGGGGTGTGCATTTCAGTGAATTCGTTAAGTGCTTAGAGAAGAGCAGGTACTTCAGTAGCTCTATTAAGGGTTCTAAGAGTTCAAAGATAATTGTTACTGTTAACCACCAAGCCTCGGTCCGGCACACACGGTCCCCCCCCGCCAGGTGCCCCTTCCATGCAATTCTGGGTCAGTACCCCAATCCAGGGTCCCCCACCACGCACGTCCCCTCGCGTCCTCGCCCTTTCCGGGCCCCGCCCCCAGACACGTTGCCGCCAATCAGGACCGGCTCCTCCCACTCCGTAAGAGCACCACCCCCACCTGCCCCGTCCCAGCCCACTTCTTGGGCACGCCCACCGCGCCCTAGCCCCGCCTCTGACGGCCCCGCCCCCACCACGAACGGAGCTTTCCACCCAGGCCGGCCCGCCAAATGCTGGGGAGACCCCGCCCCCGGAGGCCCCGCCCCTAACGGCCTCTCCCACCGCTTGGGGCCCCACCCCCTCCCGGCCCCGGCCCCGCCTCGGCGCATCCAGGGCCCCCGGGCTTCTGTGGGCCGCCCGCTCCGCACGGCCGCACACTCCAGCCCAAAGCTGACCGAGCCCAAACTGCCCCGGCCTTGCCGGCTGCCTAACCCACCGGGCCCCAAGTCCCGGGTTCCGGTCTGGGCCTAGCGGCCTGGAGCGTAGCCTCAACCCGCATGCCCGCCGCCTCGCCACCGTCCCCTCGCCCGTCTCTGTCCCACAGACCGCACCTTTGAATAAGTAGTCGTACTCGTCGTCCCGGGTCCCCATTGTCCTGGCGCTTCCGGCGGGATCAGCGACTCCGCAGCCCCACCACAAACACTCGACGGGGGCGGAGCCGGCGCCGCGCAGAGCGGCGGGTGGATGACCAATCAGAGGCGGGTAGCGTAGCGACCGGCACCCAGGGCAGCCAGTCACAGGCGGAAGCAAAGCCTCAGGGGTGGGCGCCGCCTGGGATCCACCCTCCTCGCCTTCGGTCTCCTGGAGAAAGGCGGAAGGAATGCGGACCTTTCTGAAGTGACGGCCACATCAGCCTATCAGAGGTGGTCTCTGGAAGGCGGGGCGGAAGACTGTAAGAATGAAACAGATTGATGGAGCGAGTAACCAATGACAGGCTTGATTCAGACGGTCCGGGATTACCAAGAGGACCTGTCCAGGAAGGGAAATGGGGCTACGTCCAGGTGATGTTACGCTAGTTAACGTCCCAATGACGTCATAGGTCAATCCGCGCTGCTCTGCTTCCCCCCCTGCTCCTGCCCTCCCACTGTATGACCGTTTCGGGGCCTCTGCGAGGGGTTTTTTTCCCCCCCCACCTAGGGGTTCCCTCTCCGCCCTTGGTTGGGTTTCCATCACTATATTCGTGAGTCATTAAGGTACCCCTGCTACCTCAGTTTCCTCCGCTGCATGACGGGAGAAAACCACTTCGTGGAGACTTCGGAAGATAACTAGATCATCTGGGGACCTAACGACATACTAAGTCAACCGTCCACTTTCTGTCATTGAGCCTTTAACAAGTATTTATAAAATCCTTCCTGGACGTCAGACTCTCTCCAGCATGATCTCCCCTTCTCTATCCCCTTGCCCCGTGTTTTCGCACCTTCCTGCCCCCCCGGATTTACCACTACCTGACATTAGACTTTGTATTTCTGGGGGCGCCTGCCTGGCTCAGTCGGTGGAGGCTGCGACCCTTGATCTCGGGGTCGTTAGTTCAGGCCCCATTTGGGCATAGTGCTTATTAAAAAAAAAAAAAAGATATATAGATAGATAGATATATATTTTTTTTTAAGATTTTATTTATTTATTTGACAGAGATCACAAGTAGGCAGAGACGCAGGCAGAGAGAGGGGAAGGGAAGCAGACTTTCTGCCCAGCAGAGAGCCCCGCGATCCCCGGACCCTGAGATCATGACCCCAGCCGAAGGAAGAGGCCTTAACCCACTGAACCACCCAGGCGCCCCTGTATTTCTTTCTTGATGCATTGATCTCTGTAGTCTCCTGCCAACCAAACATCAACCCCATGAAGGCAAGGGCTCTCTGTCTGTCACTGCTGGTGCTGTGCCCCTAGTGCTCAGTAAATATTTGATCAGTGATGAATAATGTAACCAGAGAGCTCTGTGGTAGTGATTTTTTATAACTATAATAATGATCACAGTTGCCTCCTAGACATCACCCCTCCGTTGTCCAGCAGGCATCCCAGACACTAATGTGCCCTCTTTTCCCATATCCACTCCTTCTTCTGTGACTCCATGTACCCCACCTTACCCCCGCCTCCATTCCCTCCCCTCCCCCCTGCCCATCTCATAGCCGGAGGTCATGGATTCTTCTCTCCTCATCTTTTAGTCCCCTGCTTCTTCCTGCCCTCCCTTCCCTGGGTTGTCTTACTGTGTTTCTCCTCCCTCCTGAATTTCTGACCACTTCTCACCCCCACTATTGCCACCATCTCAATCCTGGCCCCAACATCACTCTCTGGACCTGAGCTGTTGTCTGTCCCCAGATCTCCCTGTTCTGCCCTCACCCCACACAGTCTGTTTTTTTCCACAGGAGTCAGAGGAATCTTTTTTCCTTTTTTTTTTTTTTTTTTTTTTTAGGGAGGCTCTATGCCCAACACGAGACTCAGTCTCGCCACCCCGAGATCAGGAGTCACACGGTCCACCAGCTGAGCCAAGCGGGAGCCCCAATCAGAGGAGTCTTTTAAAACATAAGTCAGGGTCCCTGGGTGGCTCAGTGGGTTAAGCCTCTGCCTTTGGCTCAGGTCATGATCTCAGGGTCCTGGGATCGAGCCCTGCATCGGGCTCTCTGCTTGGCGGGGAGCCTGTTTCTGCTTCTCTGCCTACTTGTGATCTCTGTCAAACAAATAAATAAAATCTTTTTTAAAAATTTAAAAAAATAAAACATAAGTCAGATTGCCCCACTCCCCTGTTTAAAAATCTTTCAGTTCTTCCTTTAGTAAACATTTACTGTGCTCCTACTAAGTGCCAAGCAGTGTTCTAGGTGCTGGAGATGCAGCATTGACTAAGACAAATCCCAGCCCTCACAGAGCTGGCAGTCTAATGGGGTCAGGCCAACAAGAAGCCAGTAAACAATCTGCATAAGATGATTTCAGAATGGGAGGAGGGCAGTGAGGGGAATAACTTGGGTTATGTGATGATGGTGGCACTCCTTAGCTAGGAACCCAGGGAAGGCATCTTGGGGAAGGTGGCATTTGCACTGTTTGGGGGCAGAGGAGGAGGTGATGGGAACAGCATTTCAGGAGGACACAACAGCAAGTGAGAGAGACTCCGATGGGTCTGAAAAGCCAGGTGGCCATGGTGGCCGGAGAGTGGGGATCAGGGGCCAAGAGATCGGACAAGGTGAAAAAGCAAGACTGGAAGCCAGACCAGAGTGGACACTCCCAGGGACCTTCTCAGCACACTCCCGGGCAGTTGGCTTGAAGCCTTGCACATTCCCGCACAAATGCCCTCCCCACCCACCCCCAGCTCACCATCCTCGCTTCCTGCCCAAATGCTGCAGCCAGGTGGGGCTATTAAATGGTTCCCTAGTGAGCTTTACTTCCTGCCAAGGTCACTAGATTTTGCTCTCACTGTGCCCTCTTCCTGGAATACCATCCTCCCACCTTCTCTGTGGGAATTTCATCCTTCTTTGAAACCTGACTCAAAAGCAACCTCCACCCTGAAGCCTTTTCTCCTGTCTGGGTTATGCTCCTGTCCCCACAACCCTCCAGGATAGCTCACAGTAATATTAGTAATGTTGACTAATGTTTATATGGTGTGCTAGGAGCCAGACACTGTTTGCAGTGCTTTTCATTTACTGCTACATGAAATCCTCACAGCACCAGGAGAACAGAAAGGGGTAGGGATCAGAGGGTGGGGTACCAGAGGCTCCCTGCCCCCATTTTCCAGATGAAGGAACAGAGCTTTCACAGACTATCTCTAGTCAACTAGGAGAATGATGAGGTTGACGAGTTCCAAATCTGGAGTTGGACGGGTCTGGATTCCCAACCTGGCTCTTGTTTGGTTCCCAATCCTAGTGGTTATTTTTTGTGTTGTTCCTGGGATGGAAGAGGTGGTGATGATGGGAGAACGGACAGGGTTGGGGAGATAAGCTCTCTTGGCAGAGGTTGAGAATTAAGAGGGCAGAGGTGAGGGAACCCCCTACCATCCCAACATTCCTAGGAGGCACATCCCACCACCTGCAGGCACAGTGGGCTCAAGGGAGACTCTGCAAGCCTGCCTGGGACAGGACACTCCCAAACAAGGAGCCTAGAGAAGGTCTGGCCTCCAAATGAGGGAGTTCATCACCCACACTCAGCCAGGGCCCCAGCGAAGCTACTGTGTCCCCAGCACAACCAGGAAGGAGTCACAGGACCAGACTTTTCCTTTAGCAAAGGAGGCACCCACTGATTTCCCAAGAACATTTAAAAAGCATATTGCAAAGATATGTTTTCCTATTAAAACAGCAGCTGGGGCTCAGGGCTCAGACAGATGTTGTTTTTCCCAAACATGTGTCCTGGAGACAAGGCATCACATTATGCCAGACCACATGATATGAGTGGCAATTTTAGGCAGTGCATTAAAGACTGTTGAACCACTTGCTGAGAAATTCGTATCTTTTCCCCATTTCTCAAGTATTATCTATCAAGGAGAGAGGCTTACTCTCTTTTGCTCATACCTCTTGAACAGTTTTCTACCACTCATCTCCCTTTCTTTTTTTTTTTAATTTTTAGAAAGATTTTATTTATTTATATGATCGGGGTGGGGGTAGAGAGCACGAGCCAGGGGGAGAGGCAGAGGGAGAAGCAGACACCCCACTGAGCAGGGAGCCCAGTGCAGGGCCCAATTCAGGAACTCTGTGATCATGATCGGAGCCAAAGACAGATGTTCAACCAACTGAGCCACCCAGGTGCCCCTCGTTTTTTTAAAAAAAGATTTATTGTTTATTTATTTATTTGAGAGAGAGAGAGAGAGAGCAAGCAGGGAGGGGAAGGGGCAGAGGGAGAGAGAGTCTTAAACAGACTCCTCCATACTGAGCGCGGAGCCCAACGTGGGGCCTGATCTCACAACCCCAAGATCACCACCTGAGCCAAAACCAAAAGTTGGACACTTGACTGACTCCGTGTCCCACCCCCCGGATGCCCCCATCTCCTTCTCTATACAGAGCTCCAACATAGACTGAGAGCCTGCAGAAGGCAACAGGATCAGGCTAGAATTTTTCTTGCCCATGTTTTATTGAGAATTTTTAACATTTCGAGAAATGAAAAGAATTGTGTAGAAAATATCTAGATTCCACTATTAACATTTTATTTTAATTTTTTATTTATTTATTTTTAAATTTATTTGTTTTATCTGTCCACCCACCCAACACTCTGATGAATTTCAAAGAAAGTTGAAACTTTGGAGGAATCTAATGTATGGCATGGTGACTATAGTTAGTACTTGAAAGTTGCTAAGAGAGCAGGGGTTAAATGCTCTCACTACAGAAAAGAATGACTGGCGTGTGATGGAGGTAACTGCTCACACTATGGGGGTAGCCATTTCACAATACATACGTGTATCAAATCAACGCATTGTGCACCTTAGACTTACACAATGTCATATGTCATTTGTATCTCAATATAGTTGGAAAAAAAATAAAAATAAAAGAAACTTGAAGACATCAGTCTGCTTACACTTCAGTACGCCTATCATTAACTAGAATTCAGTATTTGTTTATGGCTCTTTTTCTTTTGTTTTTTTCCTTCTAAGGTGAAATTTACATACAATGAAATAAAATCTTAATTGTGTATTCACAGAGACAGAGGCATATAGCTTTATGGAGGAGTAACCCACCCCTATCAGGGTTCAGAACATCACCATCACTGGAGAAGCCTGCCTCATGCCCCTTCTCAGTCAATCCCACCCATCTTCCCAGGGTCTCAGCCACTATTCCTAGGTTTTCCCCACCCAAAGTGGTGGCCTCGTTTTGGACCATCAGCTATAGGCCAGCCTATCTGTAATATGGAGGGGCTTTGAGGGTAAGCATGGTGAGGGTAGGAATCTTTTTGTTCACTAGAGTATCCCAAACCTTCCCGGGGTCTCAGCTTGGGATGTAGTAGAATCTCAATAAACATTAGTTGAATTTATATATATATATATTTTTATGTCCAACTTACAGGATAATTTCTGCAGATGTGGTTAAAATGGGAAGAATTTACCCAAAACACTGAATGAATGTACTGTGATGTCCAATACAGTGATGGTTATCCCCTGTGGTTGTCGAGCCCATGAAATATGGTTAGTCCTGGGCCTCCTGGGTGGCTCGGTGGGCTAAAGGGCTGCCTTCGGCTCAGGTCATGATCCCAGGGTCCTGGGATTGAGTCCCATACTGGGCTCCCTGCTCAGCGGGGAGGCTGCTTCTCCCTCTGCCTGCTACTCCCCTTTATATGCGCTTTCTCTCTCTCTCTCTCTCTGACACATAAATAAATAAAATCTTAAAGAAAAAAAGTTAATAAAAAATATGGACTGTCCCATTTGAGATGTACCTTAAGCATAAAATAAACACTAGGTTCCAAAGAGTTGGTATTAAAAAAAAGTGTATATGCTTTAATACAATATTAATATTATATAATAACCTGTATTTATTAATGACTTGTACATAACTCCCACGTTGAAAGGCAATATTTTGGTTTTACTGGGTTTGATAAAAATACATTTTATTTTATTTTTTTTTTTTAGAGAGAGAGAATGCATGTGAGGGGACAGGGAGGCCAGAGGGAGAGGAAGAGAGAGAATCCCAAGCTGACCATGGAGATGACCCGGGGCTCAATCCCACGACCCTGAGATTATGACCTGAGCTGAGATCAAGAGCCCGGTGCTGAACCAACCGAGCTACTGAGCCACCCCAATAAAAACACACTAATAAAACTCATTTCATATGTTTCCTTTTACCTTTCTTTCTTTCTTTTTTTTTTTGGAGAGCGATGGGAGGAGGGGTAGAGGGAGAGAGAAAGAATCTTAGGCAGGCTCCACGCCCAGCTGGACCCACTGCGGGACTCCATGTCATAAACCTGAGATCGGGGCTTGAGCTGAAATCAAGAGTCTGATGCTTAATGGACTGAGCCACTCAGGCACCCCTCTTTTTGCTTTTTTTTTTTAAAACCAACGAATCTTTTTTTTTTTAAGCTTCAAGTAATTTTTTTCTTTTTTTTTTAAGTTTTATTTATTTGACACAGAGAGAGATCACAAGTAGGCAGAGAGGCAGACAGAGAGAGAGAGAGAGAGAGGGAAGCAGGCTCCCTGCTGAGCAGAGAGCCCGATGTGGGGCTCGATCCCAGGACCCTGAGATTATGACCAGAGCCGAAGGCAGAGACTTAACCCACTGAGCCACCCAGGAGCCCCATATTTTTTTTTTTCAAGATTTTATTCGCTAATTTGACAGAGAGAGAGCACAAGCATGGGGAGGGGCAGTGGGAGAGGGAGAAGCAAGCTCCCCACTGGGCAAAGAGCCTGATGTGGGTTCCATCCCAGGACCCTGAGATCGTGACCTGAGCCAAAGGCAGATGCTTTAGTGACTGAGCCACCCAGGCGCCCCGACTTTATTTTTTTTAATTTTGTTTTTGGGTGTGTGTGTTTTTTTTTGTTTAACATGACTATTAGAAAAGAATAAAATTCAACATGTGACTCACATTATATTTCTATCAGACGGCCAGATGCTAAGAAGTTCGCTGTGATTCATGTATGTAAGTATGACCATGAGGGGCTCTCATTTTCCCCATTATCTGCTTCTGGAAGGATCGAATGAGGGTTTCAGCTCTTTTGAAAATAAAAATTGAGACACATGTTGCAAAATCATGAACAAAGGAAATTAAAATCAGTTGTCAGGTGGTAGGACTAACCAGTGTTGTCCTCAAAAGATCTGGGAGTGTTCACCCTCTATCCTGGGAACATATTTCTGCGGACTTTGAAACTGCCCACTTTTTAAAAAACAAACTGAAGAACAAAGAATGAAATGTTCTGAGGTTGCTTTTATTACAAGGATTCTGCGAGCTCCGCCCGGACACCCCAGGCGTTGGGTCATCCCACAGCACCCACACACCGGAGCACTGTAAGGGCACTGGGTGCCCATGGGAGCCCTGGTCCCCCAGCCAGTCAATATGACTGATTCTGCCTTCGAGGGCTGGCCTGGCTGCCCCCAAGTGGTCCCTCCAGGTCCCCGACTCCTTACACGGGCAAGGAGTAGGTCTCAACGCCCCTCAGTCTCATGCGTCCAGGAATCTGTGCCCTGCAGCCCTACAGCTCTGTCCTCAGAGGACATCGCCTGCAGTTCCCCCACTCGGAAAAGGGGGCATCTCCACTCGTGAGCTGCTTCTCTGTCCACGAGGCTCCAGATGGCCCCGTCTTGAGCCCCTGGCGAGGCAGGGAGTGGCCACATGCCAGGCCAGAGTCAGAGTCACTATCCTCTATAGCCTGAGACCAGGCCCCAGGGAGGAGGCTAGGAGGCTGCTTCAGTCTCTGTGGGCTGAATCAGCATCGTGGTGGCCTGTAGTGGGTAGTAACGGCCCCGCCAGGTCTTCCAGAAGATACCCTTCTTACGCTGCTGCCGCTGGTGTGGGATGGAACGGAAGTACTGGCCGTTGAGGTTGGAATGGCCACAGGTGCCAAACCACCAGCCACCTGTTGGGGTCCAAGAAAACAGAACGTGGTCAGGCTGGGGTCCTTGTGCCTCCGCTGGGGCTGGGATGGAGAGGAGGCTAGGTGGCAGACTTTACAAACTTTATTATTTTTTTTAAAGATTTTATTTATTTATTTGAGGGAGCATGAGTGAGAGAGAGCATGAGAGAGGAGAAGGTCAGAGGGAGAAGCAGACTCCCCAAGGAGCTGGGAGCCTGAGGCGGGACTCGATCCTGGAAGTCCGGGACCATGACCTGAGCCGAAGGCAGTTGCTCAACCAACTGAGCTACCCAGGCGCCCCAGACTTTACAAACTTTAGAGGGGAAGACGTTTCTAGTGATTGTCACACTGTGTCCAGAGGAACCCCAGGTTGTGACAAAGGGCCCCCCCACTTCCCAGTAACTACAGCTTTCATGCCTATGACTGTGGCACATTCCTTCTCTGTACCTGGCACATGGCAAATGTTTATTTTATTTTTAAAGGATTTTATTTATTTGACAGAGAGAGAGAGAGAGAGAGTGAGCACATGTAGGGGGAGCAGCAGGCAGAGGAAGAGAGAGAAGCAGGTGCCCTGCTGAGCAGAGGGAGCCCAGTGCGGGGCTCGATCCCAGGACCCTGGGATCATGACCTGAGCCGAAGGCAGATACTTAACCGACTGAGCCACCCAGGCACCCTAATGGCATATGTTTATTAAAGACTTTCTATGATCATTGTCCGGCTCATCAATTTATATATTAGACTGACCCACATGAAATTACTGGTTTTCCGTCATTTTTTGACCCACCAAAAAGCGGCCTCACAGATTTTACTTTACAGGGCCTAGGCTCTGCCTCTGATTTCATTAGAACAAAACAGGGTTTATCTTGGTGGTTTTGTCACATGCCAGCCACTATCCCACAAATGTCATCTCGAAATAAGCCTATGGGGTGAGCACTGGCTACACCCATTTTAAAGACGGCAAACTGGGTGGCTCAGTGGGTTAAAGCCTCTGCCTTCGGCTCAGGTCATGATCCCAGGGTCCTGGGGTCAAGCCCAGCATCGGGCTCTCTGCTCAGCGGGGAGTCTGCTTCCCTTCCTCTCTCTCTGCCTACTTGTGATCTCTGTCAAATAATAAAAAAAATCTTAAAAAAAAAAAAAAAGATGGCAAACTGAAGGCGGGAGAGGCTAACTCAGCTGCCCAAAGGCACGCAGCACGTAAGGAGAAAAAGAGGCAGAGGATTGGTGGAATTTGGCCTTGAAGGCAGGACAGGGACGCAGAAAGCCGGGCAGGGGAGGTCTTGCCCTTGAACAAAGCAGGACGGGGAGGGGCAGAGCTGCTCACCAGAGAGGCTCTTGGCACAGTTCTTGTCCCCACGGAGGTCGTGGTCCTGATCCCAAGTGGAGAAGGGCAGGGAGAGGCCACTGGGCGCCACAGTGGTGGCCCCCAATTCACTGGCCACGGGAGCTGTAAGCTGCAGGCTGTAGGCGGTGTCCTCACCGCCCAGGTGGACGGGGAACTGCAGCGACTCGGCGTTGCCCTCCCAGTCATGCAGCTGCACGGCCAGGCGGCTGCCTCGGTCCCCCAGGATGCGGTGCACCTTCTCCAAGCCCAGCCAGAACTCACCTACCAGGGAGAGGCCGATCAGCGAGACAGACCCGTCTCCATGCCCCCTCCTGTCCCCAGTGTCTCTGGCCCCACCGGAAATACCCACCTTGGGGGTCTCCAAAGCCAGCCTTGTAGGCTTCCCAGGGCTGGTTAAAGTCCACAGAGCCATCCTGGCGTCTCTGAATTACAGTCCAGCCTCCATCTGCCCAGAAAGGTGCGATGTCGTCAGGAGGACCCTGCTGGCGGGGGATTCTGACTCCCCACCTGCCTCTCAAACCCCGAACTGCCTCCAAATCCGGAAAGGGCAATGTTGCTTTCATACAGCCCAGAAGGACTGGAGGAAGACGGTCAAAGGTGGGCTGGCCACTGGGCAAGGGGCTCAGCCTAGAGCATTGATTGTCCCAAGGACCCAGTGGGGAGGGAGGGGGCAGCAGAAATCTAGAGAGCTCTCGGGGCCCACGAAACCTGGCTCAACAAGGGGGAGTGGTGGGGAGACACAGCTGATAGAGAGATGACCCCAGGGGGCCCGTGAATCCTACCCGAGGTCATCTTGCAGTTCACCAGGAAGGGCGGGGACTCCTGGGGCTGGATCTGGAACAGTCCACTCTGCCTCTCTCCCTCGTCAAACAGCTCTTGGCAGTCCCTGGGCAGCCCTGAACGGCAGGCAGAGAGAGGAGCAGGGAGAGTGAGGCAGGAGGGTCCTCAGGAAACAGGCATGTGAGGGGCTGGGCGGTGGGTGATGGGAACATGAGGGGGCAGTCCCAGGTTCACAACAGCGCCCTCCTGGATGGTCCGAGTCAGCCTCCCTCCTCCCACACCGCCCTCTGACCTCCAGCCACACAGCCTTCCCCGCCCCATGCGCCCTCCTGCCACAGGGACCTTGCACATGCCAGTCATGCTGCCCAGGGCCCTCTTCCCTCAGGCCTTTCCTGCCTCATTCTAAAGATCCCAGCTTCTAGAAGGGAGGCCTTTCCTGACTCCCAGACCAGGCCAGCCTCCCAAAAGGAGCACTGATGAATTCCCACTCCCGACACCACTAGGGTCATCTGGTGGTCTCTCCGCCACTGAATGAGGATGACATGGGACCGGGGACAGAGTGGCTCTTTGCCCACAGTCTGGCACCAGTGCCCAGGCTGATCCTAGCCCACAGCAGGTGTTTAATAGAGACTGGAGGAATGAGTGAGTGAGAAGCTGGGTCGGAATGGGGAAGGGCCAAGCAGAAGTAGCCCTGCTTTGTCAGGTGAGGGCCTGCATGGGGTTTGCAGGGGTGGGTTTCCAGGAGGGTTTCCCCTGGGTTTCCAGGATGGGAAGGATTGATGAAGGGAAGAGCAAAAGGAGGGGAAGAGGGAGGGGGGGCTCCGGAGGTCCAAAAGCTGGGGAAGTCCCACCCCCAGTCCAGCCAGGAAAGTAGGGGAAAGGTCGCCAGAGGGAGGGGGAAGTCCACACTGGAGGAGGGGGGGCCGATGGGGGGGTGGGGGCGGGGCCAGCGTGACTGGAGACGTTTTCCGGCCCCTGGAGCAGCTCCCCTTTCCCCTACTTTCTTCTCTTCCAATCTGGACGGCACCCGGCCAAACCACCAATGTGGCTTCCATTAACACCAGCTGTTTGTCTCTCCAGCTCTGAACCTTGCCCTACTTGGCAGGGCTGAGCCCCGAGTCTGGGAGTCCCCAAACCCAGGCACCCCACAGCTTACATCCCCCAGCCCAGACCTACGCCTGCTGGCTAGCTCCAAGCCCCTCATCCCAGGGGGGACGGTACACTGGACCCTTACTGGCCTGGGACGGAGGAAGAGTTGGGGAGGGAGCTGGTGGGTAGGGGAGGAGGAGCTCTCAAGATGAGAGGGCTGACAGCCAGCGCCGAGCCCCCGGGTGTGAAGGGGGGAATCCGACCTCTCACTCAGTCGGCTGCACACAGCTCTCCATGCCAGGTTGCGGTGATGGGACAGGGGGACTATGGGGAAGCCAGTGGCATCTGGACCCCTGAATTTAGGGTGGGGACAGAGAAACCAGGAGCTGGGATCCTGAGCCAGACACACAGAGACACGCTGCGGGAGGAGATCTGGGGCAATCTGGGATACGCAATAGAGGACCCAGAACTTGTGACAGTTGCAAAGGCTCATTCTCAGAAGGAATGGGGGAGAAGGAAAGGGGGTGATCAGGGACTTTGGGACCAAGAGAGAGGTGACGGATCGGATGTGTGGGTCAGGAACTCTGGATTTGTAAGAGATTCAAGAGTGAGTGGTGTGTCTGGGCGGGGACATGGAGGTTCCCTGTCTACGCCCCCTCCTGGATCTGCACTCCGAGAGACCATAGGGCACCCAAGTTCAGAACCCCCATCCCGGGCAGCCATCTCTTTTCACCCAATCAGAACTCCAGGATCCCTAGCTAGCACCCTCTTGTCCACCACTGTGCCCCTCAGAGGAGGTCCTAGCCTTCGGGAAGGTGTCCTTTCACTGCAACACCCCCTTCCCCACGCCCCTGCAGCTCTTGTTTCCTCCTGGACCCTCTTCCCCAACCCCTGCTCCAGCTAGTGGCCAGTGAGGCTTTGGGGAGAGCCACTGGCAGGAAGAAGGGTGGGGTGGCCTGGCTGGTCAGGGGTAGGGATGAGGTGGGATGTACCCCCATCAGCCCTTTACCTGAGAGACAAGTGAGCCCCCAGGAACCCAGAGCTGGGGCCTCTCTTCTTCCCAGTAAGGTGGACCACACTAGGAGGGGGGACAGGAATGGCGAGTGTGTAGGGGGGTAGTGGGGGGGATTGCCAGAGGACAGCAAAGGACTGGACACTCACTGCGCAGGCGGCTGATATTGTGAGCAGGGCCCCCGAGCTGCACCATCTTGGGGAGCCTCTTCTTCCTGGGAGGCTTGGCCATCCCGTGGTCCAGGTGCGTGGGGGCCAGGAGACCCACCTGGGCAGGACAGGAGGAGAATATCAGGTCTGGCTGGCTCCCCGGGCTCTAAGCTGCTTAACCGGCCTCTCAGTCCACACCCACAGGTCGAGCTTCGACCTCCTGCCCCACCCCGGGCAAGCATCGGCACCTGGCTTTGCAGATTCTGTATTTTCAGGTGCTGCTTCTCCAGGTGCCGCTGCTGCTGGGCTACCTTGTGGACGAGTTGCTCAATCCTGCTGTTCTGACTCTTGAGCTGAGTCTGGGAGAGCGGGAAAACAGTGGTGAGGACCCGGCCCTCGGCGGCAAGCCTCCCCGTTCATCCACTGGTCCTTCCTTCCAACGCTCCCTCCCAGGGAAGCCCGGATGCATCCCCCGCCCAGTCCCCACTGGTCCCACCGTTTAAGACCCGCGGGGGAGAAGCAGAAGCAGGAGCACCAGTACCTGCAGGCTGCGGAGAGTGTCGGGGACAGCTTCGCCACTGGGGCCGGGACCCTCGGGCGCGCGCGGGGGCGCGGCGGAGCCCCCGGAGTCCTTGCAGGCTGCCCCGCAGGCGCTCAGGCGCCGCTCCAGCGCGCCCAGCTGCCCCCGGGTGCGCTCCACGTGCTCGCGCAGCCCGTGGCCGAGCTGCAGGAGCCCGTGCGCCAGCACGTTCACCTCGTCCCAGGACGCGAAGCGCCGCGGCTCGGGAGGGGGCGCGGGGCGGCCCTGCGCGCTCAGCAGCCCGGCGGTGGCCGCACACAGCACGAGGGCGGCCGAAGCCGTCGGAGCGCGGCGCATCCTTCCGGGGGTGTCCTGGACTCGGAGGCGCCGGGGCTCGGGAGTCGACGGCTGGAGACGCGGCGGCCCTGGCGGAGACCCCCTCACGTGAGAAGCCTCAACGGAACCTCGGGTCACAGCCTCGAGCCCTTCGGGCTTGGTTTGTCCCCGCGACTCCCGCTTTTATAAGGCCGGTGCGAGAGGGACGGGGGAGCCTCGGAGGCGGGGAGCGGGGAGTGCCGGGGGCGGGGCGTGCGGCGGGGGTGGGGTTCTGTGCTCCCGGGGCCGGCTAGGTCTGCGAGTGGAGGGGCGCCCTGGGGGTGCAAAGCTCTAGCTCCTCCCCTCCGGGCCTTGTGGTGTCTTCTCCGCGGACCACGCGAGACGTGACTCTCCGCTGCCCCCCTTCCAAGCGCTGGATCTCAGGCCCTCCACGCCGCACCTGCTGCGCTCAGCGGGGACCCTCGGGGCTGGGGGGGTCCTCCGGACCCTGCCCCCCAAGTCAGAAGCTGGGGAGAGGGCGGAAAGAGACGAATAAGAAAGGGCCCTGGTGCGCTGGGTCCGGCAAGGCCGGGCATGGAGCCCGGGACACCTCAAACACCCCCGCCTCCGGAGACTTCCCGGAGAGGAGAGCAGCCGAAGGCCCCGGTGGAGCCGTCTCTGGGCTCCCACGCTCCTTCCCGCTCACGGATTCGTCACTGCAGCTGTGTTTGTGGGATCGTCTAACGTCTCTCATCCCACTTCCCGCAACTGAGCGCCCTAGGGCTGGCCCCGGGTCTATCTTGTTCACCCTCCGGCTGGGGGGGGGGCTCACTCCCCAGTCCACCCTCTACCCCAGGGTCTGTAGTGTCGTCAGTCTTGGCCTATATCAAAGCAGACACCTCAGAACAGCAAGAGCTGATAGAGGAAAGAAGGGCTCCCCCTCCTCATTCATTCATTCATTCAACAAACAGTCCTGTTATCCGGTAGTCATTCCCAGGCTAGTGGAGAGAGCCCAACACTCAGCCTGGGGTAGGGGCAGGGCTGGGACAAAGGAAGCACTAAGTGAGGCTGTGGGGCTGGACCATGTCCATTCCGAAAGTCCAAGCATTCATTCAACAAACATTTTTTTAAAGATTTATTTATTTTGAGGGAGAGCGTGCCCGCTCATGCTTATTACGGAGCCAGGGTGGGGGGAGGGGCAGAGGGAGAGGATCTTTCCAGTCGACTCCCTGATGAGCCAGGAGCTGGATGGAGGGCCTGATCCCACAACCCCTAAGATCGTGACCTGAGCCAAAACCAAAGAGTCAGTCGCTTCACTGACCGAGCCACCCAGGCGCCCCTCATTCAACAAACTTTGACCTTCCCCACCAGCTCCACTCTACCCTGTCAGGAAGTTGAGGCTGGCAAAGGAAAGCCTGTGTGCCAGGAAGAACCCTGGGCAGGTTGGCTTGGAGCTCCAGCAAGAACAGAGTTGACTCAGCAGGGCTCGAAGCCAGCTCAGCCTCTGGAATCTGAAACCGCATGCCCCGGGGCTGACGTGCAGGTCAACACTCATACACTTGGCCCAGCCCCCGGGCCAGATGCCAGGCTGGCCGATCCGGCAGCCGGGACAGGCAGATGGGGAGGGCAGGCGGGAAGGAGAGTCTCTCTGCTGCAAGGAGTAGATCCAGACAGCCACCATCTGCCCTGGCAGCCCGCCTGTCCATCCCCCAGGCCCTGGCCTCTCTCTCCGGGTGGGTGATACAGGTGTCAGGGGGTGCTGTCTTCCCTCCTGGCTTCTCGCTCTGGGAGAAATGATCAGTTACTTTCTCAACCTGATGATGGCCTTTTGGGCTTTGTCCTCTGGGCCTCATTTCAGAGGGCACAAACCACACCAAAAGTTCTTAGAGACACCTGCTGTGAAGGGGCTACGAGGAAGAATTTGTCCAAGGGCCCCAGGAGCTGGCTCTGGACAGCATCCTAAAAAACTACACCCCCCCCCCCCGCCCCGGGGCACCTGGGTTGCTCAGTGGGTTAAAGCCTCTGCCCTGTGATCCTTGCTCAGCTGATGATCTCAGGGTCCTGGGATGGAGCCCCTCATGGGGCTCTCTGCTTGGCAGGGAACCTGCTTCCTCCTCTCTCTCTCTGCCTGCCTCTCTGCCTACTTGTGATCTCTGTCTGTCAAGTAAATAAATGAAATCTTTAAAAACAAATAAACAAAAACCGGTCCCCCAGAACATCCCTCTAACCCAACAATGAAACAGCCCATCCACCCCCACCCCCACCCTTCTCAGTTGTTTCTTGAGTACCTGCTGTGTGATAGCTTTTGTACTGGGGCCATAATGGTGGGTAAGACACTCCTATCCCCCATGTCAGCTACTCTGGTCAAAGCAAATAGTGTCGGGAAGGTGACACGTGGCCTTGGATCTCTCACCAAACCAGGGAAGCAGTGAAATGGACCCTTTTTTTGGAGATTTCAATCTGGCACGGTACGTGGTCTCATGAAGTGTATCTTCCCATCTGTGTCTCTAGAACCTAGGTTACAAAGGGTCCCTCTGTCCCTCTTTACTAATTTCCAGTCTTTGGTCTTCTGGGGGTGGGACAGTCTGTCAGCAGAGGGACCGCTTATAATCAAAATAGCAGCAAACTCCTACTGTGTTCTTAACATAATGGCCCTATTATCCTAAAGTGATTATGTATTCACTGAATCCTCATAGCAACTCCAAAGGAGTTAAGAGCTGTTGTTATTCTATTTTATAGACGAAGACACAATAAAAGAGAGATTAAGTCCTTGTTGAAATTCTCGCGATGATCTGGACAGAGCTAGGAATTGACACCGGGCTAGCTGACTCACAACTGTGTTCTCGGGAGCCGCTATATGCTGCTTTGTTCGTAACAGCCCTGTGATGCTTGCCTCCTGTCACCCGTGCCCTTACATCCCTGTGGTATAACCAAGAGGATGTTATTGAGATGATGGTGTGTGCAACTTCCTAGGTCAGATCATGGAAAACCATGTGGCTTCTGTCTTGTTCTTGAATAGATCAGTCGCTCCGGGAGAAGCCGGCCTCCGTGCTGTGAGGACACTCAAGCAGCCCTTTGGAGAAATCCACACGGTGTCATGAAGAACGGGACCCCTCCCCCACAAAGATCAACATCAGCCTGTCGCCATGCAAGGGATCTATTCTGAAGATTGATTGATTGATTGATTGTTAGAGAAAGGGGGGAGGGGCAGAGGGAGAGAAAACGGAAGCCGACTCCCCTCTGAGCGCAGAGCCCAACCTGGGGCTGGATCTCAGGACCTGGGCCAAAATAGAAAGTCGGCACTTAACCGACTGAGCCACCCAGGTGCTGGTAAGGGGGTTCAGCTGATACGTGTTAGCAGCGTCATGAGGCACGCCCCCAAGCCAGATCCAATATGCAGGTAACTCAATAGATAGCTAATACCATAGCCAATGATTAATTCTGCCCACTCTGTGCCCTGGCACTATTTTAAGTATTTTACATACATTCATTCACTTAGTATGCCCTATGAGGTTGGCACAGTCCTGTTTTAGTCTCTGTTTTATTTTTTAAGATTTTATTTATTTATTTGACAGACAGAGATCACAAGTAGGCAGAGAGGCAGGGGGGGGGGCGGTGCGGGGAAGCAGGCTCCCTGCTGAGCAGAGAGCCCCATGCAGGGCTCGATCCTGGGACCCTGAGACCATGACCTGAGCCAAAGGCAGAGACTTAACCCACTGAGCCACCCAGGAGCCCCATATATATATATTTTTTAAGATTTTTAAAATTTATTTATTTGATAGAGAGAGAGGGAACACAAGCAGGGGGAGCAGGAGAGGGAGAACCAGGCTTCCCATTGAGCAGGGAGCCCTATGTGGGCCTTGATCACAGGGTCCTGGGATGGTGACCGGAAGGCAGCCACCCAATGACTGAGCCACCCAGGCACCCTTACTCTCCATTTTAAAGAAGAGGAGGGGCACCTGGCCGGCTCAGATGATAGAGCTCAGGACTCTTGATCTCAGGGTTGTGAGCTCAAGTCCCATGTTGGGTGTGGAAACTACTTAAAAAAAAAAAAAAGCAAAATGTTCTCTCTCTCTTTTAAGAAGATTTTATTTATTTATTTGACAGAGAGAGAGAGGAAACACAAGCAGGGGGAGTGGGAAAGGGAGAAGCAGGCTTCTTCCAGAGCAGGGAGTCTGATGTGGGGCTCGATCCCAGAACCCTGGGATCATGACCTGAGCCAAAGGCAGATGCTTAACGACTGAGCCACCCAGGTGCCCCCAAATTAAAACAGAAGTTTAAAAAGTTAAAGAAAGAAGAGGAAACAGGCACAGAGAGGTCACATGACCTGAGAGAGGCGGTGGGAGGGGGCTTGTCTCCCGGGAAGCCTGGGAGCTATTATTGGGCTTAAACCAGCTGCAAATGTATTCTTCCTCCTCCTCCTCCCCTTCTTCTTCTTCTTCTTCTTCTTCTTCTTCTTCTTCCTTCTTCCTTCTTCCTTCTTCCTTCTTCTTCCTTCTTCTTCTTCTTTCTTCTTCTTCTTTCTTCTTCTTCTTTCTTCTTCTTCTTCTTCTTCTTCTTCTTCTTCTTCTTCTTCTTCTTCTAGATTTTATTTATGGGACACCTGGGTGGCTACGTTGGCTAAGCATCTGCCTTCGGCTCAGGTCATGATCCCAGAGTCTTGGGATCGCCTCCCTGCTCGGCAGGAAGCCTGCTTCTCCCTCTCCCTCTGCCCCTGCTTGGGTTCCCTCTCTTGCTGTGTTTCTCTCTGTGTCAAATAAATAAATAAATAAATAATCAGAACGAGAAAGAGCGAGAGAGAGAGAGGGAGCACGAGCACAAGCGGGGGGAAGTGGCAGGCAGAGGGAGAACGAGAAGCAGGCTCCGTGCCGAGCTAGGAGCCCAATGCGGGCGCTCAATCCTAGGACCCCTGGATCGTGACCTGAGCAGAAGGCAGATGCTTAACTGAGTCCCCCAGGCACCGCTGCAACTGTATTCTGTTTGGAGTTCTGTCAGGGGCTGACAGTGGACACAGTTAACGCCACCCCCATGAGTTACATCCCGTCACCTGTCCACATTTGCGGAAGCCATGGCCCCTCTGTCCTTTCTCCTCCGGTACCCACTTCACCCCTTGCCCATGTTTTAGGCACAGACCTTGTATGATCCTACGCTGGGTCCCACCGGCCGAACCCTGCCTGAAGATAGATATGCTTGCTTGGGTCTGGCCAGAATTTTGCATATCAGGAGCTTCCTAACAAAAATCTAGATTTTTGGTTTCCTTGCAAAACTGGAAGCCCAGCAAGGGTGGTCTGCAGTCCTGCTCTTTGCAATGGGCCGGAGTGGCTGGGAAGCTGCCTCTTTGGCCAGAGCAAGCCTTCCCACCCTGTCACTGCCGTGGGACACAGTCCCTTCTATGCTCTGTCTTTTGCACATCCCTAAGGGCTTTGGTCATTGCCTTTGGGCTGGTGATTTTCCATCACCAGTGCCAGCCTCAGACCTGGGCAAGAGGGACGTCTATGAGGGCACTGCACTTAAAGGGTGAACTCCCCCCACCAGCTGAGAAGTCGTGGGAGCAGGGAGAGATGTGTTTACTGGAGCTTACGGACTCCTTCTAGACCAAGGGTACAGTGTTTCCATTTAGTGTGCTGAAAAAGTTCTGGAACCATATAATGATGATGGTAGTACATTGTGATTGTACATAGCTGAATAGTATTGTTTAAAATGGTTAAAATAGGGGTGTCTTGGTGGCTCAGTTGGTTGAACGTCTGCCTTCAGCTCAGGTCATGAACCCGGGGTCCTGGCATCGAGCCCCACATCCAGGCTCCCTGCTCAGCGGGGAGTCTGTGTCTCCCTCTCTATCTCCAGCTCCCCCTGCTTGTGTTCCGTGTGTGTGTGTGTGTGTGTGTGTGTGTGTGTGAGAAATAAGTAAATAAATCTTTAAAACAAAAGAAATCTTGGTAAGACAAAAAAGAAGTAATAAATCTGAACCTGGCCTTTTATATAATGTTGAGGATATATTTAATAAATATATTTAATAACAAGGATAGGACATATTTTATTATTTGACAGGAGATAATTAGGGCATTAGTTTCCTCTTATGGCTGTGTAACAAACATTTTCAGAACTTAGGGGCTCAAAACCACATTCAGGGGATTGGAGAGGCTGTTCGTTCCGTCGGTGGGTCACCCAAGAGTCCCCTGAGCCCCACTGGGAACGGATGATCCAAGGTGAACACTTGGTGTCTGGTGGCTAGCTGGGGCTATGGGACAGGACCCCTCGGTTCTCCTCTATAGGACTGACTGAACTTCTTATATGGTCAAGACAGTGTTGCAGGAGACTAAGACCCAAGATCCAAGATGTTTTAAGCCTCAGCTTGGATCTCCTTTGCTGATGCCCCAGCAGCCAGCGCCACACAAGGGCATGGGTACCACTACGAGTGAAGCACTGGGGGCCATTAGCAAACACCCCACCGCAGTTAACTTGATGTCGAACTTCATGTATTTATTTTTTTTAAGATTTTTATTTATTTATTTGACAGACAGAGATCACAAGTAGGCAGAGAGAGAGGGGGAAGCAGGCTCCCTACTGAGCAGAGAGCCTGATGCAGGGCTTGATCCCAGGACCCTGGGATCATGACCTGAGCTGAAGGCAGAGGCTTTAACCCACTGAGCCACCCAGGCGCCCCAAACTTCACATATTTAGATACATGGTATATGGACCTCCATTGGTACTCTTGCCCTGGTCCTGCAGATGTTGGGGGGTACTTCTCCATGGCACTAGGGACTCCGTGCAAATCGAGATCCTGTCATTGCCATCACAGAGATCCCAGGTCTGGGGGCCAGACCCAGGACTGGCTCACTTCAAACGTTCTGCAGATGTTAATTACCTATCATGTGCCAAGGCCCTGTGCCATCCAGTGGGGATACAATCCAGGGCAGGTCGACACAGTCCTGTGCTCAAGACTTCACAAATCGGTAGGGGACCAGGGCCCGGGATGAATTACTTACACAGAGCCGTGTTGCAGTCAAGTTGATACCACGCGGCATTCTGCAGACATCTGACTAAACATGCGTTAACTTTAATATTGCAGATCTTTTTTTTTTCTTCCCATATTTGCAAGAAGGTGTGTTTTGTTTTCAAATCCCACATGTTTTCGTAGGGGCTTGAAAAGAACTTACCCTTTAGACTCTTTCTGGAAAAGCTTGCCCGAGGAGACAGACCACATGACCCTGCAATTTCTTTTTTTTTTTAATTTTTAATTCTTAACTAACTTTAGCTTATAGAAATGTTGCAAGAGGAGGTCATAGACTTCCTGCATACTCTTCATAGAGATTTGCCAACTGTTAACTTACTCCACTAGATTTATCATTCTAACGATCCATAAATCCCATGTAGGAACAGATACAGGGATGGAATACAAACACACACACACACACACACACACACTATATATATATATACACACACACACACACATATGTTTATATAAACACACAAATATTTTGAGAAATGTATATGTCAAACATTTATGGGGAGAGACATATGTATAATATACACCCTTATATGTAGAGAGCTACATACACATACAAAGAGATATATAATATACATATATACATAAATATATATAATACACATATGCAGGGACATATTAATACACAGAGATACATACATAGCACAAACTCCACATGTATATGGAGAGAGCCACATTTATGTACAGAGCACACACATGCATACGCATAATGTATACACAGAAATATAACATATAATACACATGCCCATAAATACAAAATACACATGTAGGTACAGATACGGATATAATAAGCAGGCACAGAGGGAAAAAGAAAGGTGACATATACTCTTTCACACACATGCACACACACATGTTGATTTTTTTCTGAACAGTGTGAAGGTGTGTTGCACACACGATGTGTGGCTCTGCCTTGGGCTTGGATCTTGTGCTGACAACAAGGCCACTCTCCTGGGCCCCGCAGCACGGTTCGCAACGTAAGGAAATGTGACCCTGACACATTGCCATTATCTAATCTATGGTCCATATTCCACTGTGTCCTTTACAGCTGGTTTTGTCTTGGGATCTCATCCAGGATCACATGCTGCCTTTGGTTTCTGTGTCTCTTCAGCCCCCGCCCCCCCTTAATCTGGACCAATTCTTTGTTCCTTTTTTGTCCTTCAGGGCATGGGCATTTCTGAAGTCTCCACACCAGTTATTTATAGAGTGTCCCTCGCTTTGTATTTGTCTGATGTTTCCTCTTGATTAGACATTTTTGGGGCGGTGATATTTTGTCCTCCTCTGTGTATATCAGGAAGCACGTGATGTCCGTCTGTCCCTTGCCAGCACTGTTTGTGCGATTTTTTAAAATTTATTTTTTTATTGGGGCATAACTGACGTATAACATTATGTTAGTTTCAGGTATACAACATAATGATCCAATATTTGTATAGGTTGCGAAATGATCACCATTATACGTCTAATTACCACCCATCGCTCTTCATAGTTACAAAACTTTTTTGTTGTTGTTATGAGAACTTTTAAGATCCATTGTCTTAGCAGCTTTCAAATGCTCACTACAGTACTATTATTATTTTTTAAAGATTTTATGTATTTTTTTGACAGACAGAGATCACGAGTAGGCAGAGAGGCAGGCAGAGAGAGAAGAGGAAGCAGGCTCCCCGCTGAGCAGAGAGCCCGATGTGGGGCTCGATCCCAGGACCCTGGGATCATGACCTGAGCCGAAGGCAGAGGCTTTAACCCACTGAGCCACCCAGGTGCCCCTACAGTATTATTAACTATAGTCACCAAGCTGTATGTTACACCCCAGGACTTATTTATTTTAAAACTAGAAATTTGATCGAATAGTGATTATTTTAACTTTAAATTTAATACTGGATGGTCAGTCATGCGGGAAGCATGTGAACCTAGGACAGCCCAGGAAAGGGATCAGTCCCACCAGGCAAGCCTTCCTGGGGCAGAGGCCCTGAAGCTGACAGATACTAAGACCAACCAGATGAAAAGGGTAAGGAACGGATGGCCCAGGTTGGAGGGAGAGCATGGAAAATGCACTATAGCCTGGGATGTGTGCCGAGTCCCTCCCAGACAAACCCAGAGGGACACTGGGGTTGTTTATGTGGACACCCCAAGGGAAGCTGCTGGTCTCTGTCCAGGGAATGGCCCTCACCATCTCCAGCTATTGCTCATGCCCTTTCCTGCCAGCCTCTGGTCATAGCCAGGTCACCAGGAATAGTCAGCCGCAGGACAGGAGGCTCAGAGGCTCAGAGAAAGAAAGGATCGGTTGTCCCAGGGGGGCAGGCTCCCCATGGGCGCCCTGCCTCAGAGTCCTCCCAGCCTGGGAGCTGTGTGCATGTGAACCCAGCAGTCAACAGCTCTCAACTCACTAGGGAAGGAGTAATAACCATAAACGGCTCCTTTATTGAGCGCTCATCTCTATACCATTGGGCCTGCGCATGGTCCATATTACATCATTCTCAAATCAGCCCTGAAAGGACAATGTTCCTTTCTCTTTCTGACTGTTGGGAAGACTGAGATTCAGAAACGTTCAGATACTTGGCCAAAGTCACACAGCTTGGAAGAGCCAAGATTTTAATCTAGTTCTTTCTAGTTCCAAATCACTGGATTTTTTTTTTTTAAATCTTGCCCTTTTTTTGGTAAATGACAGTTTTGAATGCGTAATGCATTTACATTGCACCAAACCCAAAAAGTCTAAAAAGATGCTGGAGAAGTCCCTTTTTCCTAATCATGTGTCAACACAAAACTGTATTTGAGAATGTTTATCCAGGTTTACTACTGATCACTTTTCAGGGGTTTTTGGTACATTTAAATATCCTCCTTTAAAATTTTTTTCTGGACATGGACACCTGGTGGTTCACTCGGTTAAGCTCAGGTCATGATCCTGGGGTCCTGGGATCGAGTCCCACATCGGGCTCCCTGCTCAGCAGGGAGTCTGCTTCTCCCTCTCCACTGCTCCCCCTGCTTGTGCTCTCTCTGACAAATAAATAAAGAAAATATTTTAAAAAATAAAAATAAATCAGGGCACCTGGGTGGCTCAGTGCGTTGGGCCTCTGCCTTCTGCTCAGGTCATGATCGCAGGGTCCTGGAATCGAGCCCCACATCGGGCTCTCTGCTTGGCGGGGAGCCTGCTTCTCCCTCTTTCTCTGCCTGCCTCTCTGCCTACTTGTGATCTCTGTCTGTCAAATAAATAAATAAATAAAATCTTTTAAAAAATAAAATAAAAAATTGTTACGGACAGAACGTTTGTATTCCCTTACAATTCATATGTGGAAAGCCTAACCCCCCAGTGTCATGGTATTTGGAGATGGGGGCTTTTGCAAGTGATTAGGTTATGAGGGTGGGACCCCCATGATGACAGTGTTGTCCTTATAAAAAGAGACACAGAGAGAACATATGTGAGGATGTAGCGAGAAGCTGGCTGCCTACAAGCCAGGAAGAGAGCTCTCCCAGGAACCAAATCTACCAGCACCTTGATCTCGGACTTTCCAGCCTCCAGAACTGTGAGCATTAAGTGTCTGTTGTTTAAGCCACTCAGCCTGTGGTATTTTGTTGTAGCAGCCAAAGATGACTAATATTGCATGCTGAGGTCGAAGCGACATGGCCGTAGTCTGGCACGTTTCAAGGCACAACGTAATTGACACTGACATATGTATATGCTTGTGAAACTATCACCATAATCAAGGTAATGGACATATCTATCACACCCAAGCTTCCTTGCGTTTCTGTCTATCACACACAAGCTTCGTGGTGCTTCCTGGGAACCCCTCCCACTGGCTTCTCCCACTTTCCTGTGTTCTCGTGACTTGCTTTCTGTCACTACAGAGTATGTTGTTTTCTTCTAGAATTTTATATCAGTGGCATCAGATAGAACGCACTCTTTTTTTGTCCGGCTTCTTTCACTCTGCATGTTTACTTTGAGATTCATTCCCGTTGGAGAGCAATAGTATATTTATTTTGGGGCGCCTGGGTGGCTCAGTGGGTGAAGTCTCTGCCTTCGCCTCAGGTCATGATCTCAGAATCCTAGGATTGAGCCGGGCATCGGGTTCTCTACTCAGCAGGGAGCCTGCTTCCCCCTCTCTCTCTACCTGCCTCTCTGCCTACTTGTGATCTCTCTCTCTCTGTCAAATAAATAAATAAAATCTTTAAAAAATAATATATTTATTTTTAATGATAATATGAATAAACCACAGTGTCTTTATCCATTCATCTGCTGAGGGACATTTGGATTGTTTTCCTATAAATAAAGTTGCTAAGGACATTTATGGACTAGATTTTGATTGGACAATACTTTCATTTCTTTTGGTGGAATTTAGAAAAAAATTTTTTTATTTATTTGAGAGAAAGAGTGCGTGCATGGGGTAGGGTCAGGGCAGAAGGAGAGGGATAAGCAGACTCTCTGCTGAGCAGGGAGCCCAATGCAGGGCTCAGTCCTAGGACTCCAGGATCATGACTCAAGCCCAGGGTAGAGGCTCAGCCGACTGAGCTACCCAGGTGTCCCTGCGGGGATTTTTTTTTTTTCTTTAAGCTTTTATTTTTTTTTTAAAGAGTTTATTTATTTATTTGACAGAGATCACAAGTAGGCAGAGAGGCAGGCAGAGAGAGAGGAAAGGAAGCAGGCTCCCTGCCGAGCAGAGAGCCCGATGCGGGGCTCGATCCCAGGACCCTGAGATCATGACCTGAGCCGGAGGCAGAGGCTTTAACCCACTGAGCCACCCAGGCGCCCCTAAGCTTTTATTTTTAAGTACTGTCTACACCTGACATGGGGCTCTAACCCACAACCCTAAGATCAAGAGTCACATGCTCTACTGACTGAGCCAGTCAGAGGCCCCAGGAATCTTTTTTAAAATTTCACATTTTAATCATTTTTATGTATCTACTATTATTTTTAAAGTAATCTCTACACCCAGTGTGGGGCTCAAACTCTGACCCAAGAGTCATATGCTCTACTGACTGAGCCAGCCAGATGCCCCTAATTTCAGATTTTAATTTTAATTTCCCTGGCACTCCTCTTCCTTAGTGCTCAGTTCCCCTCATAAAATCACTGTCAAGAGTTCTTTCTCTATCCTTCTTGTGTTTATTTAGACAGATATAAGCGATACCTCCAAAAGCTCTTTTTACACAGAGGATAGGGTAGTGCACGCACTGTTTTGTATCTTTTTTCACTTGACATAAGTCTCAGAGGTCTGATAAGTCCTTTTTATGGGTGTGTAGTATTCCATTTATGTTTGCACTATAATTTATTCAACCAGGTCTCTAATCTTTTGCTACTACGAACCGTGCAGTAATAACCTTGCAGATGGCCATTTTGCATTTGTGCGATGAGACCTTCAGAATGAATTTCCCACAGTGGAATTACTGGATCAGAGGGGATGTATATTTGTGATTTTGACAACCATTACCAAACTGCCCTCCATGGAGTTCGGCCAGTACGGGCTGGCCCAACAATGTATGAGAGCGCTTATTTGTCCCCCAGCATGGTCAGTGAAGTGTCTTACTAAACTTCTGGGCTTTTGCCAATCTGATCCAGATGCAAAGAAATGGCATCTCATCATTTAAGTATCATCTTAGTACAATGTTATCTCAGTATAAGGTTATCTTTTCAAACGTTTAATAGCCATTTATATTTCCTTTATCTTTTGGGGGGGAAATGGGTGTGTTCTTTTTCTTCCTAATTTCTAGCAGCTCCTTATCAGTCAGACAGATTGTTTCTGGGATACTAATTGCAAACTTTTTTCAGTTTATATATATATATATATACACACACACATATACATACATATATGTATATATATATATATAAAATTTCATATATATGAACTATATATGTGCATATATCATTTATATATATAAATTTATACTTAATTTATAAACATATCATATATAATATATAGGAATATATTATATACAAGTAAATATATAACTTTTTCAGCATATCTATATCTGTATCTATATATTTATTTACTTATTTTAAGTAGGCTCCACACCCAATGTGGGGCTTGAACTCCCAACCCTGAGATTAAGAATTACATGCTTAGGGTGCTGGGTGGCTGAGTTGTTGGGCGTCTGCCTTTGGCTTGGGTCACAGTCCCAGAGTCCTGGGATCGAGCCCCATGTCAGGCTCCCTGCTCAGCGGGAAGCCTGCTTCTCCCTCTCCCACTGCCCCTGCTTGTGTTCCCTCTCTCACTGTGTCTCTGTCAAATAAATGAATTAAAAAAAAAAAAAAAAGAATTGCATCCTTTATCAGCTGACTCAGCCAGGTGCCTCTTTGCTCTGAAAAAAAAAAAAAAATATATATATATATATATATATCTCTCCCCACATACGCATATGTGTGTGTATATATATATATGCATGTGTGTGTGCACACACACACAAAATTATATATATATATCATTATTTATATAATTTTGTGTGTGTGTGTGTGTGTGTGTGTACGCAAAAAGGTGATTTTATGAAAGCATGGGGACAGAACCCAGGGTCAGAAAGAGCTGCCGCCTGCTCTGAATATATTGTTTGCCATAGAGAAGTTTTATTTCTGTGTGAGAAAGAAAGAAGAAACTTTTTTTTTTTAAATTTCTGGGTTTCAAGTCACAGAAAATCTTACTTTTGCAAGATAATTCTCCAGTTTTGGGTTGAACATTTATGGTTTTATTTTTATGCAGAAATATTTGACTCAAACCACCACATTTTAAAAATATAATCTCTACTTGCCAAGTAGAGTTGGCATCCAACTTGGGATCCCAAGGGCGAGAGCGGCGCGCTCTCTGACTGAGCCGGCCGGGAGTCCCCTCAGACAGAACATTTTAATACACTAGTTACACCACCTCCTGAAACAATGCTTTGTTGCAACAGTAACACTCAGGAAACAACCTAAGTGTTCCAAAATTGGGGGAAAGACCTTGAGTGCAACATACTTTCAAACTGCAAGCTGGTTTAAGGAAGCATTAGGGACCTGGGAAAAAAATATAAGGTGTGTTCAATGAAAAATCCAAACTGGGTAACCGGTGGCATTCCAATTTCACTTTCTTTTTTTTTTTTTTTTTAAGACTTTATTTATTTATTTGAGAGAGAGAGAGAGAGATCACAAGTAGGCAGAGCAGCAGGCAGAGAGAGGGGGGGAAGCAGGCTGCCCGCCGAGCAGAAAGCCCGATGCGGGGCTCGATCCCAGGACTCTGGGATCGTGACCTGAGCTGAAGGCAGAGGCCCAACCCCCTGAGCCACCCAGGCGCCCCTCCAATTTCTCTTTTTAAACATGTTTACAAGAAAGGACGCTGGTGAGAGACACGCAAGTAGATGAATGGCCTCCGGCGAGTTTTCTGTGGGCACATCCATTCATTCACTAGGGTATTTACTGATGCTGTGTCACAGAAGAGAGGAAGCGTGGACCACTAAATGGAAGTGTGCATCGCCACTGATAAAGTCGCCCTGCTGGAAAATCAAACTTGAAGATGTAAAAACATCCAGAGTTCATTCACCGTCCAAAATAATAACAATGAGTTACCTGTGGCGTACAAGCCCTGGAAGTGTGGCCGGTCTAAGTTGAGATGTGCTCTAAGCAACACACCAGATTTGGAAGACTTGGCTGAAAAAGAAAAGAAAAGAGTGTGAAATATATGACTATTTTTTAAAAAAAGATTTTATTTATTTATTGGAAAGAGAGAGAGTGATAGAGAGAGCATGCATGCGGGGGGGGGGGGCAGGAGAAGCAGATCCTGACGTTGGGTTCCATCCCAGGACCCCAAGATCATGATCTGAGCCAAAGGCAGATGCTTAACTGACTGAGTCACCCAGGCGTCCCTCACTCATTTTTGATATTGATTGTGTGTTGGAATAACCAAATTTTGGATATGCTGGGTTAAAATGAAATTATTACAATAAATTGCACCTTCTTTGCCTTTTATTTTTAAAGATTTTATTTATTTGACAGCGAGAGATTACAAGCAGGCAGAGAGTGAGAGGGGGAAGCAGGTTCCCAGCAGGGAGCCGGATGCAGAGCTCAATCCTAGGACCCTGGGATCATGACCTGAGCTGAAGGTAGAGGCTTTAACCCACTGAGCCACCAGACGCCCCGGCTTTGCCTTTTAAAATTAAAGTGGCGGGGCGCCTGGGTGGCTCAGCAGGTTAAAGCCTCTGCCTTCGGCTCAGGTCATGATCCCAGGGTCCTGGGATCGAGCCCCACGTCGGGCTCCCTGCTCAGCGGGGAGCCTGCTTCCTCCTCTCTCTCTGCCTGCCTCTCTGCCTACTTGTGATCTCTGCCTGTCAAATAAATAAATAAAAAATCTTTAAAAAAAAAATAAAAAAAATAAAATTAAAGTGGCTAGAGGCGCTTGGGTGGCTCAGTAGGTTAAGCGACTATCTTCCTCTGGGGTCATGATCCCAGCTGGGGTCCTGGGATCCAGCCCCTAGTAGGGCTCCCTGCTCAGTGGGGAGCCTGCTTCTCCCTCCCCTTCCGGCGGCCCCCTGCTTGTGCTCTCTCGCTCTCTCCCTTGCAAATAAATAAAATCTTAAAAAAAAAAAAAAAAGAATCCAATTGGGAAGGAAGTGGGAAATGAAAGGAGACGAAGCAGGATTGAGTTGATAACCTGGTGTTTATGATACATATAGATTTTTTTTTTCCATTGTGGGAGAAGATACGTAACATAAAATTGACCACTTTAACCATTTTAAGTGTACAGTTTAGTGGCATGAAGTACACTTCTCTATTTTTTTGTTTAAAATTCTCCAAAATAAAAGTGAAAATAAAAATTTCAGAGTGAGCAAATGGTGATCAAAGTAAAATATGCTGGTAGATCATTTTGAGTTCCCAGGGGGGGCTAGTGCAGCAATTTTTGTCTTTCTCTTTAGTTTCCTAAATATCTGTAATGAATATGTTAATTTTTAGAAGTTAGTTTTTTAATCACAATAAGAAAAATCTAAGTTGCCCTTTTTTGTCCAGAAGGGAAATTTCTTCGCAGATTGTCCGCGCACCAGCGCCCCAGCCCGGGATTTGGCCGGAGGGAAGCGCCCCCTGGTGGCGGATCCGAGAGCAGCCCTTGGGTTTCCCATTTCCGCTCTTCCAGACCCCGGACCCGAGGGAGGTGAGGTGCTCCAGGCACCCCTTTTGCGCGACTCCGGAAGGCAGCGGGGGCAACCGAGGTGGCCTCGAGGGGGGCTTGGCCTAGGAGATGAGAGATTCAGAGGAGTAGTCCAAGGGGGAGATGTGGAGATGATGAGTAGCAGCTTTCCTCTTCCCCCTCCTCCTTCTTTTAGGCCATACATCAAACATTTATTGAGAACCTGCTGTGTGCCACGCGATGGGGACAAAGGTCCTTGTCCTAAACAAGGACCTGGCACAATAACTGTGTCTCAGGGACATGATACACAAGAGAAGGAAGGGAAATATATAGCATATTACATGATGATGGATTCTAGGGAGAAAAAATAAATCCAGGAAGGGAGTTATTGGAATGGAGGGGGGCTCGCAATTTCTTTGTTTGTTTGTTTTTTTTAAATTAACATATAATGTATTATTTGTCTCAGGGGTACAGGTCTGTGATTCATCCATCTTACACAGTTCACAGTATTCACCACAGCACATACCCTCCCCAATGTCCATCACCCAGCCACCCCACGATGCTTGCGATTTTAAATAGAGAGGTAAGTCAAGCAGGTATCTGGGGAAGAGCATTCCAGGGAGAGGGAGTAGCCAGGGCAGAGGCCCTGAGGAATGAATGTGGCTGATGTGTTTAGGGAACACGAAGAGGATCCATGGTGAGAGAGAGAGAGACAGAGACAGAGAGAGGTTATAGTTAGAAATACACATTTTTTTTCTGAAGGTTTAGAGAGCTAGTCCCAGATATGGCTCCACCTTACCCTCCCATCTATATTCTCTGATAAGAAAGACACTCTCTTACAAAGGGTTTCTCTGCCTTGTCACTGTTGACACGTGGGCCGGAGAATTCTTTGCTGTGGGGGACCGCCCAACGCATGGTAGGATTTTTGGCCCCTGTGGCCTCCAACCACTAGACATCAGGAGCACACGCCCCCATGATGTCCCCTGGGTAACAGAACTGGCTCCAGTTACAAAACATTGCTTATACAACCATGGTACAATCATCACAATCAGGAAACCTAATATTGATATGATGTTGCTCCTTAAACTACAGACCGTGTTGAAATTTTTTTAAAGGTTTTATTTATTTGACAGAGACAGAGGTCTTAAGTAGGCAGAGAGGCAGGCAGAGAGAGAGGGAAGCAGGCTCCCTGCTGAGCAGAGAGCCTGATGCGGGACTCGATCCCAGGACCCTGAGATTATGACCTGAGCTGAAGGCAGAGGCTTAACCCACTGAGCCACCCAGGTGCCCCCGTGTTGAAATTTTATCAATCATCCAGTAAGATCCTTTAGGGCAATATTCATTTTCTGCTCTCTGGTCTAATTCAGGATCATGTGGACCATGTGGCAGCCATGCCCCCTGCTTTTTAAATTAATTAATTAATTGATTTGAGAGAAAGAGAGAGAGTTGGGGGGGTGGGTAAGGGGCAGAGGGAGAGGAAGAGAGAGAGAATCCCAAGCAGGTTCCATGCCCAGCGCAGAGCCTAATGTGACGCTTGATCTCACGACCCTGAGATCAGGACCTGAGCCAAAATCAAGAGTCAGATGCCCAACCGACTGAGCCACCGAGGCACCCCATTGCCCTTTTAACTTCCTTCACCCGGAACGTTCTTCCTCCTTTACCTCCTTTACCTTTCATGACGGTGACATTTTTGAAGATCATAGGCCAGTCATTTCATAGTGTGGTCCTGTTTGGGTTTGTCTGACTTTTCCTCATCATTAGATTCGGGTGCTGCATCTTTGGGAAGAACGCTGCCCAGGTGATGGTGTGTCCTCTGTGCACTGTATCAGGAGGCGCGTGATACTCTCCATTACCAGCCATTGTAACTACGATCGCATGGTTCAGACCCCTTTCTGTTTCTCCTCTGCAGCCTTACAATTCTCTCCTTTGTAATCAATATGTATCCTATAAGCAGATACATTGAAGCTACGCAACGATACTGTTTGTCCTCAAACTTTCACCCATTAGTTTCTTGCCTACATCATTGTCCAGATTGGTTGCTTCAAATCGTTTTAAATAAATACTGAATAAGGACAAAAGGCTGCTTTTTTTAAAATAAAGATTTCATTTATTTGAGATAGAGCAAGAGAGAGAGAGAGAGAGAGAGAGCACACGCACAAGCAAGGGGAGCAGCAGGCAAAGAGAGAAGGAGGCTCCCCACCGAGCAGGGAGCCCGACTCCAGGCTCGATCCCAGGACTGCGAGATCACGACTGGAGCTGAAGGCAGACGCTCAACAGACCGAGCCACCCAGGCACCCCAATGCCTGCTTTTAACATGCATGTGAAGTGTACGGAGTAAAAATGCAACACACACTTGTGTAACTCTCAGCCAGGCTAAGAAGGAGACACAGCAGAAGGAGAGAAGCCCCAGCACCACTCCCGCCTGTTGAAACACACAAATTGTTCAAAGCTAGGGGTGGAGCTGGAGGGCAGCAGGGAAGCCTGGGGTGATGGGGTCCTGGGTTAACCAGACAAGGATTCCAGAGCTATTCAGGTGAGGCCACTAACAGGCTGTGGATTTGGAGTCTGGGGAGGAGGGGGGGGTGGCTGAGACTGGAGAGTGGATGGAAGGATCCTGCCCTTCCAGACTCCCACCTGGCGCCCATCAGCTCTCACGCTGGGAGGAGTGAGTGCTGAGGGGCAGACACAGCCACTCTGGGGCAGCTGGACATTCCACGCTGGGGTGTGGGCTGCTCTGCAGTTTCCAGGAGGCCCTAGATCTGGCAAAGGGGCTGAAGTGGTTCCCAAGAGGTTCACGTGAGTCCTGGAGTGACCAGGAGCCCTCCTCTCTTCTCCTCGGGCTTAAGCCTCAGCTGGACAGGATGGGACAGAGAAGTGTCCCATTTCCTACCAGGAATGGTGTTAGGAACCTGGGAAAAAAACAATGTTTCACTTCTAGAGGAACCACCAAATCTTTTTCCAAGGTGGCTGTGTCATATTATACTCCCACCAGCAACGGAGGAGGGTTCAGACTTCTCTGCATTCTTGCCAATGCTTATTTTGATAATAGCCATCCTCGTGGGCGTGAAGGGTATCTCATCCCAGTTTCGATGTGCATTTCCCTGATAACTAGTGATGTTGGACATTTTCTCGTGTGCTCGTACAGCATTGTATTGTGTACGGTCTTCTCCCCTTTTCCACGAGCACGTGTTCCAAGACCCCCCGTGGACACCTGCGGAATATATTGAACCCTATATACACATATACGGTGTTTACATTTAAATACTATAAATACTATGTTTCCCCCTATTCATACATACCTATGACATAGTTTATAAATTAGGCACAGTAAGAGATTAACAATAATAACAAATAATAAACTAGGACAATTATAATAATATACTCTAATAAAAGTTAAGTCACTGGGGTCTCACTCTCTCTGAAAGTATGTTATTGTGCCATACTCATACTGTGAGATGATAAATTGTCTAAGTCATGAGATGAAGTGAGGTGAACGACGTCAGCATTGTGATGTAGTGTTAGGCTACTTTTTTTTTTTTTTTTTTTTTAAGATTTTATTTATTTATTTATTTGACAGAGAGAGAGAGAGAGATCACAAGGAAGCAGAGAGGCAGGCAGAGAGAGGAAGGGAAGCAGGCTCCCTGCTGAGCAGAGAGCCCAATGTGGGGCTCAATGTAAGGCTCGATCCCAGGACCCCGAGGTCATGACCTGAGCCAAAGGCACAGGCTTTAACCCACTGAGCCACCCAGGCGCCCCAGTGTTAGGCTACTCTTGACCTCACCATGCGGGAGGATCATCGGCTTCCTGACCATAGTTGACCACAAGTAACTAAAACTACGTAAAGCATTGGGGCTCCTGGCTGGCTCAGTTGGTGGACGTGTGACTCTTGATCTCAGGGTCATGAGTTGGAACCCACGTTGGGTGTAGCGATTACTTAAAAAAAAGTAAAATAAATAAATAAAACTTTCCCTTCTCCTCCTACTACAAAGAAAAACCCTCCCCCCCAAAAAACATAGAAAGTGAAACCGTGGATAGGAAGGGTGACTACTGCTTGTTCTTTGGAGAAACATATATTGAAGTCTTTTGCCCATTTTTAAATTGGGTTGTTCTTTTTTTTTAATTGCTTGTTGAGTTGTAGGAATTCTTCATATATTCTGGATACTAATCCCTTATCAGGCATATGATTTGCAATATTTTCTTCCATTTGTGGGTTGTCTTTTCACTCTGTAGATAGTGTCTTATGATATTGTACAATTGTATACTGTGATTATTACGTATATTATGAATTATATATCCTAATATGTTATATTGTATGCACATTATATGTATATGTAAAATATAATATATATTCCCCCTAACTTTGTTCACTAAAAAGTCTGGACACAATTACTAACCTAGTAACAAACATTCCTAGCACCCAAACTAATATAACTTCCCACCAAAAAACCTAAAGTTTTTTGGAGTTTCTATCTGATGCAGGCGAGGGACAGAAGGTGTCTGAAATGAGCCTGGAACATCTGGTTATCGAGAGAGCAAGAGCCCTATCAAAGGCCACTATAGACATTTTATTTTATTTTAAAGGTTTTATTTATTTATTTGAGAGAGAGAGAGAGAGAGCCCGAGTGAGCCCAAGGAGGGGGAGGGGAGGAGGGGGAGGGGGAAGCAGGCTCCCAGGTGAGCAGGGAGCCCCACTCTGGGCTCCATCCCAGGACCCTGAGATCATGACCCGAACCAAAGAGAGACCCTTAACCAACTGAGCTTCCCAGGTCACAACCTGCGAGGGCTCCCACTGGCCACGTGGACCTAGCAGAGAGGAAAGCTACAATGGATTGAAACATGATGTGTTTAAACCCATAAGCTCATGATGACTTTTTTGTTTTTATTTTTTTCCTTCTCCAAGTTTTTATTTAAATTCAAGTTAGTTAATATATATAGTAGCATTGGTCTCAGGAGTAGAATTTAGTGACTCATCGCTTATACAGAACACCCAGTGCTCGTCATAACAAGTGTCCTCCTTAATGCCCACCACCCCTCCAGCCCATCCCCCACCCCCCTCCAGCCACCTTCAGTTTGTTCTCTATTATTAAGAGTCTCCTGTGGTTTGCCTCTCTTTCTGTTTTTATCTTCCTTTATTTTTCCTTCCCTTCCTCTGTGTTCATCTGCTTTGTATAATGACTGTTTTTCAATAAAGATTTCCTTTTTTAAAAGATTTTATTTATTTATTTGACAGAGAGAGAGAGATCGCAAGTAGGCGGAGAGGCAGGCGGAGAGAGCGGGGGAAGCAGGCTCCCCGCTGAGCAGAGAGTCCCCCCTGGGACTCGATCCCAGGACCCTGAGATCATGACCTGAGCCGAAGGCAGAGGCCCAACCTACTGAGCCACCCAGGTGCCACAAGATTTTCTTTTTAAAGTAATCTCTACACTCAATGTGGGGCTTGAATTTACAACCCCAAGATCAAGAGTCACATATTCCATCTACCTAAATAGCCAGGCGACCCCATAAAGACCTTTTTTTTTGTTGTTTAAGATTTTATTTATTTATTTGACAGACAGAGATCACAAGTAGGCAGAGAGGCAGGCAGAGAGAGAGGAAGCAGGCTCCCCGCTGAGTAGAGAGCCCGACTCCGGGCTCATTCCCAGGAGCCTGGGATCATGACCTGAGCCAAAGGCAGAGGCTTAACCCACTGAGCCACCCAGGCGCCCCTTGTCTTGCTTTTCTTATGTGAACACGCCACTGGGTAGCCAAATGGGATGCAAGGAGAAGCATCTGGAAGGGAAGAATTCTAGCTTATGAGTGAGGAAGGGAGGCTAGGAGGACATCACCATGTTGCAACCCCAGAGAACCGCTATGTCAATGTCTGGTAGCGCCATGCAGGAGAGACCATCAGAGTGTGGGGGTTCTGGTGGGAGACCCTAGCACACCCCATAGTTGTGCCAAAGGAGTAAACCTGAGTCTAACCCCAGTTCCAGACCCAGCGGTCAATTTGCAGGGAATGTGGAGGACAGAGGAACGCAAGTGTGGCATCAGCAACACCCAGACCCTGGGAAATGCTCCAGAACAAACAGCATGAGTTGAGCGATTGATTTATTGGAAGGGAAGGAATGGGGTGAGGGGGGAAACACTATGAATTAAAAGAGACTTAAAAGACATATCATTTCCTTTTTGGATGTGCAAGACTAAACTACCGTGTTTGCAGACCCTGCTTGGGTGACAGACTATTCAGAAACACAAAGCAGGGATTATTACCAAAGTCACAACAGTTGGTTACTTGGTGGAGAGAGGAGTCACTGGGACCGGGACGTGGGGCATGGAGGGACTTCTGGGGTCGCTGATGACGTGCCACATGCGAACCAGGGTGGGGTTTATCATGATGTTCACCTGAGAGCTGGGTTTCTCAAATTCAGCTCTTTTGACATTCAGGTCAGATTATTCTTGGGGGGAGGGGGCGGGTTGCTCTGTGTATCACAGGATGTTTGGCAACAACCCTGACCTCCACCCACTAGATGACAATAACAGGTCTTCCCCACCCCACCGTGACAATCCAAAAATGTCTCCCAGATATTGTCGGATGTCCCCTGAGAACAAAATCACCCCTGGTTGGGAATGCCCTCTTTAGTACCTCCAAAAGCAATGCATTTGTTTTGTGTGGGTTCCTGGACCAAACTCTGTGTGTGTATGCATTTTATTTCACAATCAAAATGCATTCAGGGACTCTCGGGTGGCTCAGTTGGTTAAGCGTCTGCCTTTGTCTCAGGTCATGATCCTGCAGTCCTGGGATGGAGCCTCTACTCAGCAGGGAGCCGGCTTCTTCCTCTCCCTCTGCTGCTCCCCCTACTTGCTCTCTGTCTCTGTCAAATAAATAAATAAAATATTAAAAAAAAACTTTTAAATTTCCAATGGAGTTTTCATGGGAAACTCAACTGACATCTACAGGGGGGATGAAAAATCTAGAAAAATAAAAGACAATGGAAATATCCCAGGAATTCTGTAAAAAGAGGACTACCAGATATTGAGCCGTATCCTAAAGCTACAGTAGTTAAAGCAGGCTGGCACTGGGATGAACAAGACAGGTGCATCTAGAAGTGCCGTGAGCTCCCCATCTGTGAAGCTTTGTACTTCTCCTTTTTCCTGTGTGGTTTATCCCATTTGGAGCACAATTCTCTAAGTGTCCCCACTGCCGGCTGCCTCCCTGAACCCTGAAAGTCAGGGATTTGCCCCTCCCTTTTCCTCCCATCCCATTCTGCCACCCTCTTACCATAAACATTACCTTGAAAGTCTATCTCTGCCTCTCAGCATTGTGGCCCAGGATGGCAGGCACTGTGACCCTTCAGGGACCCGCAGAGTGCCTGGCGTATGTTAGGTGCTCAATAAATGCTAAATGAATCGGGAAATGGGTTAAAGAATTCAATCTTACTTAAAAATCACTCAACAGGGATGTCTGGATGGCTCAGGCAAGAGAACGTGCAACTCTTGATCTCAAGGTTTGTGAGTCCAAGCCCCACGTTGGGCATGCGTTCTACTTTAACAAAAAAAAAATTTTTTTTTAAAGATTTTATTTATTTATTTGACAGACAGAGATCACAAGGAGGCAGAGAGGCAGGCAGAGAGAGAGGAGGAAGCAGGCTCCCCACGGAGCAGAGAGCCTGATGTGGGGCTCCATCCCAGGACCCTGGGATCATGACCTGAGCCGAAGGCAGAGGCTTTAACCCACTGAGCCACACAGGCGCCCCAACAAAAAAATTTTAAGTAGTTAAAAAAAATTAACAAACATTTATTAAGCACCTACTGTGTGCCAGGGGCCCCGGATGAAGCAGTGACCAAAATCAATCAGTTCCCTGTCCTATGGTGTTGACACTTTAGAGGCAGAGATAGGTGGCAAGCAAGTAAACAAAGGACAGAGATTCTTTTTTCTTTCAGATAATGAAAGTAGTTATCAAGTTAAAACAGAGCAATGGGAAAGACAGAGGCTGGAGGCGGGCCACATCAAGCCCTTAGAGCTGGGAACACACAGGTCGAGTCATCCAGAATAGAAGTTGCCCATGGGAACATGTGCAGGGAAGAACAGTTCAGAAAGATGGGACAGCTTGTGCCAAGATCCTGTGGTAGGAAAGAGCCAGGGTATTGGTACCTCACCCAGACACTGGGACATGAGCATCAGCCTTTCTAGCCTCCACCCAAAGACTCTTCCAAACACGCAAATCCCATCGGGTTAGTCTCCTGCTGTCTTCCCATGGCTCCCTAGCTCCCAGTGGATCAAATCCAAGCTCCTCAGTCCTGCGCTGGGAGGAATTTGGCCATCCCCCGCCACTCGCCCCCGCCCCCTACCTTCTCCTCCTTGCCAGCAGGCGCACGGGGACAGTCACTTCAGGCCCCGCCCCCAGCCCCGCCTCACTCTCGATCCAGACCAGCACCTCCCACCCCCGTCACCATTGGACAGCTCGGAGAACATCGGGCGCTGATTGGCTGGTGTGGCCATCAGTTAGGAACGAGGCCTTGATAACCCGTCCCCGAGCTTCGAGGGGGCGGGCTCGGGTGCGGGCGCGGCGGGGGCTGCGGCTTCAGGTAAAGCGCCAATTTTCGGGGCCATCGATGGGGGTTTGGGGGGGTACTAGTGGACGTACCGGGAAGGGGTATTGCGCCTCCTGCCCTTCTGCGGGCTCAGTGCCCTGTGATGGGGCGGGCTTGATGTCCTCTGGCTGGGACCCCTCCCGCACTGGGAACCCCAGGTGGGCAGCGAGCAGAGTTGGGGACTCTGGACTCGGGAGATGGCCCTCCTCCCGCTCTTTGGAGCCAAGTGGGGGGCTTGTTCACCCTGTAGCGCCCCAACCGACTCCGGGACTTTCCCGGCGTCGCTCCTGGAGAGCTTGGGGACCTGGTTCCAGTCCCTCATTCTGGACCTGGGTGTGGGGGGTGATACGGAAACGGTGTCGGGGGGAGGGACGGACGGCCCCCGGGCGGGCAGACAATGGGTAGCGGATGGAACCGCCCGGCGGTGTTTCCTGCAGGAAACTGCTCTGTCTCTACGAGGCTGTCTTGGGGTGTGTGTGTGTGTGTGTTGGGGGTGGGGGGGGTACCTGGAGGGGGAGGTATCTCCCCCTCCCACCATCCTCAGCCTCCACGCCCACGTCAGGGGTCTGAAAATCCAGCTCCAACTTTAGGGGATGCTACCATTCAGGGCCTCAAGCCGGGAAGAACCCCCCCATCCCCAGGACCGGGATCCGCGCTACCCGCCGAGTCCCCTACCCTGCAGGTTTCCTGATCGCAACTCCGAGTCCCGAAATAGTCTCTGGGGCGGGAGCGGGGGCGTATGGCGTCGGCTCTGACGGCCTAATGAGGGGGTCTTAGGCAGAGGATCCGATCTAGCTGACATCTCCTGCAGGGAGCGGAGAAGAGGGGAGGGCAGTCGCGCCCCCACTCTGGTGGGGCTGCGGCCCCTGGAGCCGCCGCGGCGTGGGCCTGCCTCTTCCCCGCTTAGGGAAGCACGCAGGGATAGGCAGGGATGCAGGCTGGGAGGGATGAACCCCATCGGGCTCTCTGCCACTGCCCTGCAGGGGAGGGCTGCTTCTAGAAGGCCATCAAGTGGGTGGCCAATGCAGAAACACTGGCAAAAACGCCCGGGTTAAAATCCTGCCTCTGCCCATGTGTGACCTGGGACGGGTCCCTTAACCTCTCTGGGTCTCGATTTCTCCATCTGTGCAGTAGGGTAAAGGGTAATGATAAGAAAACCTCCCTCAGGGTGTTTAGCTAGGATTTTTTTTAAAAAGTTAATACCCACAAATTGCTTTTAGTAGAGAGTGATGACCCATAGTAAATGGCAAAAGTGTTGTTGTTGTTATTATTATTATTTATCATTCTTGAGGCATCATTTCTCACCCTAGCGCCTGGGTCCGGCTGCTCTAGCTGACTGGGGTCTTAGGGACAGCCCATAGCTGTTTTTTTGTTTTGAAATTTTTTTAAGTTCCCAGGGCCTCAAATTTGGGTGTGACCAGGTCACCAGAGGAGGGGGCTGAGCCCATTGAGTCAACACTGCCAGCTGTGGGAGGCGGGCCCAGACCCCTAAGTCGGCCCAGGTTTTTTTCCACGACTCAACTCTTCCCTGGCAGTTTCCTGAAAACAAGTTGTGCGAGCACGGGCCGTCCTCCCTGGTGACCGGCTGCCCTGCTGGCCTGCCCCTTTCGGCCGGTGTAAGGGGACAGGAAACAGCTGCTTCGGGACTGGAAGGGGCCCTGCCTGCCTGGGGGTGGGGTGAGGGAGGTTTTAGGGACACAGACTGGGCGCAGGTCCGGAGTGGCAGGGTCCCTCCAGCAGTGGAGCAGGGGATATTCAATGGCTGGTGGGTGTCGGGGACAGAGGTGGTCATCAGAAGCGCGGGAGGTTGGGAGGGGCGATGGCAAAGGTTGCCAGGTGGTTGGCACATTGAGCACTGGGTCAGGGAGAGGACAGATGGGTCCGGCAGGCCCCTGGTGGTGGAGGCTCAGTGGGCAAAGTGTCCCTGGAAGATGGGCAGAGCCCAATCTGAGGGCATTTCCCACAGACAGCTGACCTGGTTGCTCTGTGCCTTAGTTTCCCCATCTGGAAAATGTGAATGATAATATCCACCTTCCACGACTGTATGGGGCTTGCATTTAATCAGGCAGGGCATACAGTAGGTACTGAAGACAAGCTGCTTTCCCTTCCTCAAAGGTTTTTCGGGTGAGCTCTTCAAAGCCCCGTTTTCCCCGCCTTGTGCTTTCTGATCGTCCCTGTTAATTATCACATGAGATGTGGCCTGCCGTCCCTCAGTTTCGTAGAGCCTCCATCATGTTTCCTGAAGAGGCCCCCCAGCCCCAGGTATAGCCACAGCTCTGACAACCTGGGTGCTTATAGTTCCATTACGAGCTCCTACGAGCCAGGAACAGAACCCTGTGGCGCTCCACCGGAGACGTCCTAGGGAGAAAGGTCTCCACTGATTTGAATCCTTGGTGCACCTGGCCTACGACTCTCCATCGTTACCACAAGGCTCTCTCGCAAGTGACCTGGTAAAAACTCAGAGGCACAATTATATCTGGTCTGCATTTCTTTAAGGAAAAAAGGATTCAAATGATCCCGCGTTTGTCCCTTTTTTAATATGCAGAATCCGACCAGATGAATTTCTAAGAAGCCCATGGAGGGCCTCCAGCTCTCACCTTCTTCTTCTGAAGGTTCACACCTCATCCCTTTGAGCATCAGCTTCTAATTTTGCCCTGGGACTGACACAGCTCCGCAGGTCTGGAGTGACTCTTCCCGGCCCCCACACCTAGTCACTCATGCTCTCTGATCACTCTCCTCCCTTCTCTTGTTGCCTTTCCTGCCTCCTCCTCCCCAGCACGCTGAGGCCTGGACCTGGGGATGCCCACATTCATTCATTCTGAAGTTCCAAGGCCTCTTGAAGGAGCAGGGAGGACAGGACATAT
The DNA here is from genome assembly GCF_963455335.1 of Martes martes. Taxonomy (NCBI): domain Eukaryota; kingdom Metazoa; phylum Chordata; class Mammalia; order Carnivora; family Mustelidae; genus Martes; species Martes martes. The sequence goes on along the minus strand of NC_137888.1, from coordinate 212,156,436 downwards.
GTGTGTGGGAGGGTGGATGAGGGTCTGTTTACTCACTTAGAGTCCCGGCTGACTCCAGAGGGATGGGGCCAGCCCCAGCCTCACCCCCTCTGGGGACATTTTCCAGGGTGTGTCTGGCAGCTACTCCAGAAAACATGGCCAAGTTTGCCCTGAATCAGAACCTGCCTGGTGAGTGTGCAAAGTGGGATATGTGTGTGTGCACGGATTGATACTTGGTGCCCATGTACGGACACAGCCCTGTGCTTCCCTCCATTGCACGTGGCCAGGGAGCCCTTTCTAAAGGTCCATTGATAATGTCATGGCCCTGCTTCAACCCTGCCTGTGGTGGTCTATCACACGTGTAATATAATCGCAACTCCTCATTGCGGCCCAGGAGGCCCCCCCACGATCTGGCCCCAAACCACCTCTCGGACTCCTCTCCCTCTCCCTTCTTTCACTGTTCCGGGTACCCTCACCTCCATCCACCTCACTGTTAACTCCGGCCCACCCTGCTCACTATATCCCGGGGCCTTTGCTCTGACTGTTTTCCTTCAGGAACCTTCTGTCCCCAACTGCTTCCCCCTCCTCGGGTCAGGGCTCAGCTTTTAAGTCCCTTCCGCAGGAAACCAGCCTTGACAACTAGAGCCAAAGTCACGCACCTCCTCCGGTTACTTGTATTTCGTCTTGTTATTCTTATTAGCCCTAAGCATCATTTGGAATAATCGTGTTTATTTATCTATCAGAGGACAGGGGTTTGTCTGCCTTGTTCACTCACGTGTCCTCAGCGCCTAGAAAAGTTCTTGGCACATAGTAGCTGCTCAGTAAGGGTGGGATTGCTTGACTGTTTGGTGCAGATAGGCATTTGGTCCTCGGGTATGCATGCGCGCAAGGGCAGGTGTGTAGGGTTTGGTGCAGGTGGATCCCTGCAGGACTCCTTGTCGTGGGGCCGCGGGGGAAGCGCTCTATTTGTCCAGTTTCCCCGGGGCGTCCCCTCCCCCAGCCTGACGCCCCCCAAACCCCGTCATGCCTGCAGACCTGGGTGGCCCTCGCCTGTGCCCCGGCACCACCGCGGGCGCCCGCAGCCCGAGCTCGCCCTACTCAGTGGAGACGCCCTATGGCTTCCACCTGGACCTGGACTTCCTCAAGTACGTGGAGGAGCTGGAGCGCGGCCCCGCCACCCGCCGCGCCCCCGGCCCCCCGCCTGTGCGCCGCCCCCGTGCACCCCGGGCGGGCCTCGCAGGCGCGCGTAGCCCAGGCGCCTGGACCTCCAGCGAATCCCTGGCCAGTGACGATGGGGGAGCATCGGGCGCACTCTCCCCCGGCGCGCCCTCGGGACTCCTGCTGCCGCCGCTGTCGCCGCGCGTGCCCGTGCGTAACCCGCGCGTCGAGCACACGCTCCTGGAAACTAGCCGACGGCTGGAGCTGGCGCAGGCGCACGAGCGCGCGCCCAGCCCCGCCCGCGCCGTCCCGCGCAGTCCGCGAGGATCTGGCCGCAGCAGCCCCGCCCCCAGCCCCGCCCCCAACCCCGCCCCCGCTTCTCCCGGTCCCGCGCAATTGCAGCTCGTGCGCGAGCAGATGGCGGGGGCTCTGCGGCGCCTGCGCGAGCTCGAGGAACAGGCGCGCGCGCTGCCCGAGCTGCAGGAGCAGGTGCGCGTGCTGCGTGCGGAGAAGGCGCGGCTGCTGGCAGGACGCGGGCAGCCGGAGCCCGACGGGGAGGCCGAGGCGCGCCCGGACAAGCTAGCTCAGCTGCGCCGGCTCACCGAGCGCCTCGCCACCTCCGAGCGTGGCGTTCGCTCCAGGGCCAGTCCCTGGGCCGATGGCCCCGACGGGCCGGCTTCTAGGGGCAGTGAGGGCGCGCTCGAGGTCCCCGACGCAGCCGGGACCCCAGACGGGGCGCTGCAGACGCGGGAGGCTGGCGTCCAGGCGGTGCCGGAGACCCAAGACTCCAGGGCCCAGGCAGTGCCGGAGACCCGGGAGGCTGGCGTGGAAGCGGCCCCCGAGACCCTCGAGTCGGACGCGTGGGTGACCGAGGCGCTGCTGGGGATGCCCGAGGCCGCCGAGCGCGAGCTGGAGCTGCTCCGCGCCAGCCTGGAGCACCAGCGCGGGGTGAGCGAGCTCCTGCGCTGCCGCTTGCGCGAGCTGGAGGAGGCCCGCGAGGCTGCCGAGGAGGAGGCAGCGGCAGCTGCGGCGGCTCAGCCCCAGCCGCGCGAGGCTGCTACCCAGACCCCGTGGGCTTGCGCCGCGAAGGCCACACAGACCGAGACCCCCGCCGAGGACCCTGGCCTGAGCCAGGAGAACCCGACGGGACCCACGGATGCGGACAGAGCCATGGCCCCTGCGGGTGAGTCCCAAGCCCTGCCTAAGCCCCGGCTCGATGGCTGCTGCACTCGAACTCAGTACCCTCATCTGACCCCCGCCAGGCATCCTCAAATCCATCATGAAGAGGAGGGATGGTACACCTGGCGCCCAGCCCAGCCCCGGACCCAAGAGCCTGCAGTTTGTTGGGGTCCTCAACGGAGAGTGAGCACTTCACCCCTCCCCGTGGCAGCACCTGCAGGGACATAGTCTGGGGTTTGAATCCTCGCTCTGCCCCTGACTCGCAGTGTGGTCTTGGAAAGCCTGTTTTCTTCTGTAAAGTGGGGAAACCACTCCCACCACGCAGGACACAAGAATGAGACCACAGGGGTGGCTCAGCTGCCGCCTCCCACCCTGCCCCCAGGTACGAGAGCTCATCCAGCGAGGACGACAGCGACAGTGACAGCGACAGCGAGGACGGTGCTGCTGAGCCTCCAAGGAGCAGCTCCTCCGGGGAGGACAGCGGCAGGGATGCCCTGGACCCAGACCCGGACCCGGACCCGGACCTGGACCCAGAGCCCGAGCCCGAGCGGGAGCCCGAGCGGGAGCCCGAGCCCGAGCCTGAGCCCGCGCCGGAGCTGGAGGCAGAGCCTCAGCCTGGTGCGCAGGGGAGGTGAGCGGCGTTAGGGACACAGAGTGGGGACCGCTGCTTTCTTTCCTGTCTGCCACGCACCCCCACCTCCGACGACTCCTGAGCGTCTCCCAACCACCTTGATAGGTGCGAGCTGAGCCCGCGTTTGAGGGAGGCGTGCGTGGCGCTGCAGCGACAGCTGAGCCGGCCCCGCGGAATCGCCCGCGATGGCGTGAGTGCCAGCCAGAGCCCTTCACACCTGGAGTCGTGGCCCCATCGAGGACCTCTCCTAACGCCCTCTTGGGGAAGTGCATCGGATTTCTTAGAGTTGGGGTGGGGGGCGGTCCCAAGTTCCACCCCTTGGCGCCAAGACTTCCACTGATCCCAGGCTTTTCAAAGGGATCTCCACCGGCAGGGATATCGCTGAAGTGTTCCCTGTTTCCCCCAACAGGGTGCAACCCAAGCCCCGGGCCCACCCCCATACTCCCCAAAGGCAAGCTCTCACCGCCTTCCTCCACTCTAGGTTCTCCCACAGGCTCTTTCCCAGAGGGGAGGACCCCTGCTGGCTTGAGCCTGGGACCCGCACTGGCTGTACTCCCTCCTCCAAAAGGGTGCGGCCCCACGCACCCCCTCAGACAAGCCACGACCATCCTCCCCGGCCTCGATTCCCAGCCCCGCCCCCACGCCCTCCCCACCACCACAGCCTGGACCATCTCTTGACGTCTTTCCTCCGGTCCCGGCAGGGCGCGGCGCGCCTAGTGGCCCAGGAGTGGTTTCGAGTGTCGAGCCAGCGGCGCTCTCAGGCGGAGCCCGTGGCGGGGGTCCTGGGCGCGGTGGCGCGCCTGGGACCCGAGCTCCTGGCGCACGTGGTGAACCTGGCCGATGGCAACGGGAACACAGCCCTGCACTACAGCGTGTCGCACGGGAACCTGGCCATCTCGAGCTTGCTGCTGGATACCGGTCAGCACCTTCCTCCCAGGGTTAGAGGATCCGCATGTCCTGGGCAGATTGCCAAGGGTCTTTAGGCCTCTCGCTCTGAGCTCTCCACCCTGACCCTGCCTCTCACTTTGCAGAATACCTGGCTTTAAAGTTAGGTTGACCTAAATTTAGAGGAATTCGTGTCACCAGCCTTACCTTCCTCATCTGGGAAATGGGGATGCAACTCCACACTTACATTATCTATCTCCTGCCACTTGCGTGCTCATTCTCTCCCCAGCTTTCCCCCTCTGGAGCTGAGATACACACACACAGGTGTTCCCAAGCCCACAGACATGTATTGAAAGCCTACTAGGTTCCAGTACGGTGCTGGGGTGGGGGTGGGGCATCCACATACAGCTACTTTCCGCAGGGGACTCACAGCAGAGGGGACAGAGGGCAGTAGACAGACTGCCCACCAAGAGCCCTCCTGGGTGTCATCCTTCAGGTCAAGTATCTACTGGGGCCTGTCCTTGGAGGGGGTCTCACTGTCACCGCAGGCCCAGGCAGGCCCCACTGTTCCCTCCCCGACCCCAATACCCCCAGACACACAGGTCTGTCCCATCTCTGAAGATCTTGGTGACCTGGGGAAGGATACAGTTGCTCTGAGCTGGTCCGGGAGCTTGAGCTTGGGAGGAAAGGACAATACATGATTCAAGCCATCTCCTCCCTTCAAGGGAGCTGGGGAGGGGCTTCCGCAACTGGCAAGGCAGGCTTGGCTGTCAGTCACAAGCAGCCCAAATCGCACAGACCCCCTTTATTTCTTGCATTCACACCAGTTCCCCAAGCTCCAGCTCCCCAGACCTCGCCCTGGGCCTTCTAGTTCTCACATCCATCATTCCCTCTGCCCCTGTCTGCTTGCTGTCGGGTCCCTCCCCTGCCCCAGGTCCCTGAGTCCTCAATGTACTCCCGTCGGGTTTGTTCCACGCTAGGCTGGACGTGGCTGTGTATCCTTGCCCCTCATCTCCACCTCCAGATCCTTCCCACTTCCTCCCTCAGCCCTACCTTGGAGCCTCCAATCCATCAGACCCCTATTCCCTCCACCCCTCCTGGCATCTCCCTCCAAACACAGGCCACTCTTCCTTCCTCTCGTGTTCTAGCTGCGGGCCAGCAGTTCCTCTTCGCAGGTGAATCCTCCCGTTTCAGGATCCTCATGAAGCATCACTCCCACCACCTCCAGGCTTCTCAGTTCCTTGACCCCCTGCTCCTCCTTTCACCTTGCCCTCTGCCCTGCATCAGCTTACACTTGTAAGGTCACCCTAAGATCTTGATGTCAGTGATAACCACGCCCCCTCCAGTCTCTTCTCAGCTCTCACCTCCCAACATTTCAGCTCTCCAGTTGCCCGGCCCTAACAGCCCTTGGCCATCACAGGACCATTGTCTGTTTCCCCCCCTGCCTCCACATCAATGCCCGCTACACCCCCTGCTTCCGTGTTCGCCCTCATTTATGTCCCTTTTCAAACTCCTCCCCATGGCCCTCCTTCACCTCACCCTACTTGCATGGCAGGCCCCAGCACCCTGCCCCGTAGACCCTCAAATGCCAGCTCAAAGAATGAGCCAATGCATATGAATGTATGAGAATGAATGGCTGTGAGCACGTGCATTATGGCGAGACGGGGAGTGGAGATGGACAATTATCATGTCGAAACATGAAATAATTACAAATAGGGAGGACCACAACAAAACCTAACTAGAGGAAATCAAATGGAGTGATCCTTTGGCTTAGGAAGGCCTCAGGTAGGAGGGGGAAGGAGAGGGCAGGGGAAGATGGGTGCCCCCGCTACCCAGCAGAGGCCCCACTCTGGTTGTTTCTATGTGCCCCTCCCCACTCCAGCACACTCCACCAGTGTCATAGCAGTTTGTGGGGGCGGTGAACTAGGGAACCCACCCTCCTCCTTTCCATACTACTTAGCCCTTTTTCTTCCCAGCCCACTGAGTCCCTCTCTATAGGGCGTCCACTCCATGACCCTGATCCAACCCCCAGACCTCCCCAAGCTTTTGTAGCCTCATGGAACTTTCCAGTGGGGGACAACAGCATCAGTCACTCTGCTAACTGTGCCCAGAGGAGATACTGTGATGGCGGGTCACGATCATCCTCAGGGATGATCCCAAAGGAAACAGAGCCAGTGTTCGTGTTCAGTGCTCCTTCCTTGAGCTGCTGTAACAAAATAGCACAACGTGGGTGGCTTAAGAAAACAGGAATTCATTTTCTTGTAGTTCAGGAGGCCCAAAGTCCAAAATCCAAGTTGGGAGGCCTGGTTCCTGAGGAGCTCTGAGCAAGCAATCTGCTCCAGGCCTTTCTCTGAGCTCCTGGCTGTTGCCTGCAATCTTTAGCATCCCGGGGCTGATGGCAGCTTCTCTTCTCTGCCTGTCTTCACGTGGTCTCCTGCACGTCTCTGGGTCTCTCTCTCTTTTTTTTTTTTTTGAAGATTTTATTTATTCATTTGACAGACAGAGATCACAAGTAGGCAGAGAGCCCAATTCGGGGCTCGATCCCAGGACCCTGGGATCATGACCTGAGCAGAAGGCAGAGGCTTTAACCCACTGAGCCACCCAGACGCCCCTCTGGGTCTCTTCTAAGGACACCAGCCACACCGGATTAGGGCCTACCATCATGACCTCACCTTAACTTGATTACATTTGCAAAGACCCCATTTCCAATTAAGGTCACATTTGCAGGTACAGGGTAGGTAGGACTTTGTAGCTCTGGGGGTAGGACACAACTCAATGTGTAACACAGGCTTGGAGGAGAAAGGGCTCCAGAGGAAGGGACAAAAGTTAGGGGACAGCTGCAGAAGCCATGGTGGACAGTGGCCTGTATTCCAGGAGCAATGGGGAGATATGAGAGTGTCTTAAATAGGTAATCGGGCCAAATTCCTCTTGATCTGCATGGGAACAAGTGGATTTGGACATAAAGGGCAACCAACTGACATAGCTTTTTTTAGTTTGTTTTTTTAGGGGGGGCAGCAGGGGCAGAGGGAAACTCTTAGGCAAGTTCCACTCCCAGTGCAGAGCCTAACACCAGGCTTGAGCTCGCCACTGGAGCCAAAAATGAGTTGGATACTTAACTGACTGAGCCACCCAGGTGCCCCAAGTTAACATAGTTCTTGGGGCGGGCAATGACATTGGCTTGGTGGATGATAGCCACAAAAATAGGAACCCTGGTTTATTGAGGATGTACTGTGGGGCAGGTAGTAGGTCTGGGAGATACAGCAGAAAGCCAAGTCTGAACCAGCTCGAAATACAGAGATTTGAGCAGACCCTGAAGGGCACGGAGCCATGTGGCTCTTGGCAGGGAGAGCCCAAGAGGCAGAGGAAATAGTAAATTCATGACCAGTGACCAACCCCCTTACACTGGCAGCAAACCTGTCGTGGGTGGGGGGAGGGGAGTAAACTAGGTTGGGCTGAGGGTGTCAGCATCTTGGCTCACTGACCTCCTCCACTCTCCCAGGGGTCTGCGAGGTTGACCGCCAGAATCGGGCTGGCTACACGGCCCTCATGCTGGCTGCACTCACCTCTGTGGGGCGAGAAGAGGACATGGCTGTGGTTCAGAGACTCTTCCACATGGGCAACGTTAATGCCAAGGCCAGCCAGGTGCGTGGACACTTCTTCCCTTGCTCCCTGTCTGGTGGGGTCACTTCTGCTTTGGGTTTGTCTCTGACCTCCCTTCCTCCAGTGCCCCCCCCACCCAGCCCTGTCCCCTTCTTCGTTCCCAGACAGGACAGACAGCCCTCATGCTGGCCATCAGCCACGGCCGCCAGGACATGGTGGCAGCCCTGCTGGCATGTGGGGCCGATGTGAACGCCCAGGATGCGGATGGGGCCACAGCGCTGATGTGTGCCAGCGAGTACGGGCGCCTGGACACTGTCCGGCTGCTGCTGGCCCAACCGGGCTGTGACCCGGCCCTCCTGGACAACGTGAGCCACCACGGGGCTGACGTGGGGATGGCAGGGGAGCCATGCCTTGGTTCACGGACCTGACTGTTCCTACTGTCCCTCAGGAGGGCACCAGCGCCCTGGCCATTGCCTTGGAGGCCGAGCAGGACGAGGTGGCCGCGCTGTTGCACGCACACCTGAGCTCGGGCCGGCCGCAGTCCCCGGTGAGTGCAGCCCCTAGACTGCAGGGACCAGGCCCCCCGGCTGCACGCTGGCTTCACAGAGCATACCAAGTGTGCCCCGGAAAGTGTGCCTCCCTTCTGGCTTTCCTGGGGAAGCACCCAGGGTTGGGGGAACCTGGGTTCGATCCCCTGCATGTGGCTGGGACCTGAGGTTCCCCCCGCAAAATACCTGTGAGACACACCTCGATGTCACAGGTCACGAGCCCAAGGTCTCCAGAGGGGAAATGACCTAAGATCAAGTTGGAGCTGTTAGACCTAGCTCCCACCTTCCCTGTCAGGGGACTCCTGCTCCTGCCTCCAAGAGGCTTCCACCACGGTGGAATCCTGCCCACGGGTGACTGACAGGACCCCTCCCCCACCTTTCCCCAGTTACCCCTTGAGTCCCCCACAGCTGCGCCTGGTGAAGGAGAACATAGTGACCATAAAGAAGACCCTCAGCCTCAGTGAGCAGCCTGGCACCCTGGACCTGGATTGGGAGAGTGTCTGTTCCCTCCTCCACCCCAGCCTCTGGGGCACAGCAAGGGCCAGGGTTTGCTACCCAGACGCTACCGTGGGCCAAGAGAAAGGCTCAGATGACCCAGTGCTCAGGAGGGGCTCACTCTGGACCAGTGGGGTGAGGAAGGGGCTGGAAAGTGACAAGGCCCCTGAGTCCACCCACCTGCAGAATAAAACATTACTAACTCAACTTGTGTCTTGTTTTGGGGGCACATACACACAGTTCCCCCTCCCCCCAACTCACCAGAGGGCAAAGTGTGAGAGAGGCTCCCTCTAGAAGATTTTATAAGCCTTACTTAGAGCCAGACAAATGATTTATTAATATATGCAGATCATCTTTGTGAGCAAGCTGCCGACCCAGACATCCAGGACCCTGTAAACAGACCCAAACATGAGATACTGAGGGGCCACCCAGCAACTCCCTCCCCTGTCTTCCAAATCTCAGTAGCCTCTTTCTACACTTCCCACCCCAAGAGCCTCTCACCCCATGGATTTGGGAAGCCTCCCTACTACCACCAAGGAAGGGTCTCATAGGCCTGCCGATTCCCACCCCTGACCTGCACTCACCAACTACAAGTTCAGCGTAACCTCCGAGCTTCTCGCTCGGACTCCAATAGGGTTAGCACGTCGCCCTCGCGCACGGGGCCTTTCACGTTGCGGATGATGGAGCGGCTCGTGTCGTCCATGAACTCCACGCGCACCTAACGGGGCCCACCGCGAAGACGCGAACGAGTCAGGGCCAGCCGCAGACAGGCTGCGCGGGCTGGGCAGCAGGTTTCGATTCAAAGGACGTGTTGGGACCCACCCAGAGATACTTAAAAAGGGGGCTGCGCCTGGGAGGCAGAGCTGAGCCAGGAGAGAAATCCGAGAGAGCCAAGTCGCGGAGAACAAAGTTCTCGAGCGGGAAGAGCAGCCGTCAGGAGGGACAGCGGCAGCTCCGGTCCTGTTCGGGAGAGGGACACACTCGGCAGGGCATGGAGCCACAAAGAGGTCGTTGGGACAGGCTAAGCCACGAGAAAGAGGAACGTCAGAGTCCGGGGAGTGAGGTCGACGGAGCTCGGACCCGGTGGGCAGGGCCCTAGTGAGGTCTCGGGGCGCTCCAGGAGCCCTAGGATATACGGACTCCGGCTTTCAAGGTCCATCTGGCCAGGCAGTCAACAGAGCTCAGACCCTGGGGCGTCCCCACCCGCGTGCTCACCTGCGTGCACTGTCCCTGCGAGCCGGTCCTGCCCAGAACTTTGGTAACCTAGCGGAGAGAAAGTGGGATCAGACCTGGGCAGCCCGAGCCCCCCACCCCATCTCTCTTCATCCCGGGCCCCCAAAACAGGACTCCCCACCTCACCCTGGCCAACTTGATGGGCTGTACACGACTCGTGTCCATGATGGCGGCGCGGCGGCGGTCGGGCGGAGAGGGGTCACGTGCTCCGAGGAGCCCTTTTATGGTACGTCCCAGCCCCGCCTGCCCATCCTCTCGCGAGACCGCGACGTTCTTCCCAGCAGCCCTCGCGGTAGAGACGTCACCGGCGTCCTTCAGTGCAAACGGAAGATGGCGTCCGCCACTCGCTTCATCCAGCGGCTGCGGAACTGGGCATCGGGGGTGCGCGGGGCGGAAGGGGCCAAACGGGGAGGCTGAGGGTTGCGTGCGCCTTGGACCCGCTCCCACTAGTCCCCTTCTTCCTGCACCCTTGGGCCTGAGGCTTTTAGTACCGAGATCCCTTTAGGTCGGAACCCGTGTCTCAGCCCGGGACCCCCAACTCGTGACTGCTTCAGCCAACACAACCACCTCCACGCCAGCTCTGGACCCATTCTGGCCTAAGATCTGTCTAGTCCCGGACCTTCTTAGCTCTGTGTTTTGAGGCCCCGGCCTTAGCTTTCCTCTTCACCTCTAGGGCCCACATCCCTGTACCATCTCCGTCCGACCTTCCCTTTTACACCCCTGGGATGCCCTGTTCCCTCGCCCTCTCCTCTCCTGGAGGACCCTGCGGGTTGACTGCCTTCCTCTCCCCCCCAACAGCACGATTTGCAGGCGAAGTTGCAGCTGCGCTACCAGGAGATCTCCAAGCGGTGAGCAAGCCCCGCTCGCTGCCCACACTCTGGCCTTGTCCTGTTATTCTTTTTTTTTTTTTTTTAAGATTTTATTTATTTATTTGACAGAGGTCACAAGTAGGCAGAGGCAGGCAGAGAGAGAGGGGGAAGCAGACTCCCCGCTGAGCAGAGACCCTGATGCGGGGCTCGATCCCAGGACCCTGAGATCATGACCAGAGCTGAAGGCAGAGGCTTTAACCCACTGAGCCACCCAGGCACCCCTTTGTCCTGTTATTGTTATCCTTAACATTGGGAACAAAATGCGTGTTCCTTTACGCCCCCGGTTTGCTGGGCCGGCATCTTGCCTCTGGTCCCTGGCAGGCTGTGGAAGCAGAGGTTTGCTTTTAACTTTCCTGCACTCACAGCCGGCTGCTCATGGAACTGTCAGGTTGGACGTGAATTCAGAGTGGGGATCCTGTAGCTGTGGAGTCCTCAGTGTGGTCCTGCCAGTTAGGGTTATCATCCCCAAGCTACAAATGAAAAAATGTGAGTTTCAGAGAGACGATCATTTTCTTAAAGTCACTCAGAAGCTAGAAGGTGACAGCTGGGATTTGAACCCAGAAGTGCCTTGATTTCAAACTCATTTAAAATGTACAAAAATTACTTAATATTTACAAGCCCTTGCCATGTCCTCAGGGATACCAGGACCAAGAAGAAAAGTTATTATCCCCATTCCTTTCACGGAGCTCAAGTTCTAGAAAGAAAAATACAGTAGGGAAATAAATGCAACAGGTAAAGAGCATTCTGGAATGCTCTGAAGACAAACTAAATTAGAGTCAGCTGGGGGGGTGGCTACATTAGGTCAAGTGGTCAGGAAAGGTCTTTTTTTCTGGAATTGACATTTGAATGACCTGAGTAATGAGCCAAACGGTCATGATTGAAAGAACATTCTGGACAGAGGGAACAGTATGTGCCAAGGCTTTTGAGGCCCGACAGAGCCAGAAGTAGGAAGGAGGTCTGTGGCTGGAACACTTGGAGGAAAGGAGGGATATCAGTATATTGGAAGTCAGAGGAGTAGGCGAAGGTAAGGCAGCCATTGACAATTAGCACAAAAGGAAGACAACTAGCATTTGAATAACCAAACTTATGTGAATGTCTACCTGTTATAACTAATTCCAAATATCAGAAGTTTAAAGTTGCTTTCTATCCAGGGTAGTTGGTAGGCCAGTTGAGGAAAAGGGTTTATAAAATTTACAACCTCCTTAGGGTAGTGGCGCCCCCTAGTGATTCCTGTGTGTCTGTTGGGCTCGTGGTTCTTAACCCTTCTGTTAGGTCGCAGAAAGTTATGGCCGCACCCACAGGGCGGGGGGCGGGGGGGGGGTGCGGGTGTGTGTGTGTCATCGGCACTCCAGGGGTTAAGCAAATTCTAAGTGCCACACGGGATAGTGCCCCCACTTCTTGAAGATTTTATTTCTAAGTAATCTGTACACCAAACATGGGGCTTGAACTCATAACCCAGAGATCGAGAGTCGCATACAGCATGGGGTGCCTGGGTGGCTCAGTCGTTAAACGTCTGCCTGTGGCTGAGACCATGATTCCAGAGTCGTGGGATCGAGCCCCTGCATCGGGATCCCTGCTCAGTGGGAAGCCTGATTCTCCCTTTCCCACTCCCCTTGCTTGTTTTCCCTCTCTGGCTATGTTTCTCTGTCAAATAAATAAAATCTTAAAGAAAAAAAAAAAAAGCGTCGCATGCACCACTGACCGAGCCAGCCAGGATATTGCTTTTACTTATTTACTCTAAAGATCTGATTGATTGATTGATTGATAGCAGACATGCACACACATGCGAGCTGGGGGAAGGGCAGAGGAATGAGAAAGAGCATCTCAAGCAGAGGCATACTGAGCGCAGAGCCTGATGTGGGGACCCTGAGATCATGACCTGAGCCAAAACCAAGAGTGGGACACTTAACAGACTGAGCCACACAGATGCCCCAGGATATTGCTTTTAATATCAAATTTTTACATTTTTATGTATATTTCTCATTTTTTTAATACAATGGCTGTTATTTAAGAAAAACTTAAATCCTGGCAAAACAGTTAACCAATTATTGTAAATTAATTAATTAAGCCAATTATTGTAAAACATGGTTGAATGAAAACCCGCTGATTTTATGATTTCTCCTATTTTCTCTGCCTCTCCTCTTTGCTGTGTTTTCCAGGGAGGCTTCTCTCTTTTGTTTCGAGGTTAGCATTTCCATTTTAGGCTTCTGGCTTCTTTGTAAATTCACCCTAGGTTTTAGCCCAACCCAGGGCAGAGCTCGGTTCACTCATCCAGCCCTGGCTGTAGTGTTGGTGACCAGGCAGGAAATGCAGAGACCTCAGAGGACAAGGTGCTCTTTGAGTAATAAGCCTTGATCCCAGCAGGGTTCTGCAGAGTTCCTGAGATAATGGGAAACCCAGGAGTTCTGTAGCCTGGCTTTTGGGAACAAAGACCCTCAGAACACACGAGGTCTGGGGCTGTTGCCCGAGTGTTTACACACTGTGACCACTGGGCACGAGGTGGGCAGAGCCTCAGACCCTGGCCTCTTTATTCCCTGAGCTCCTGAAGCTAGAAGTGAGGCCACATGGAAGCTTTGGGCCATGGTGGAGTGGGAACAGGCCTGGGTGTCCAATTTGGGCTGCCCCCTTCCCTGAGAAACCTCAGAAAAGGTCCTCCATACATTTGAGGCGTATCTAGGCCTTGCCTTCCAGCACCTTCACACCCGAAGCAGAGACTGCTACCTGCTTCAGGGCCCTGGATCCTCCCTAGCCATGCATCTACGACAGCGGATCAAGGACTTGCCCTGGCCTGCAGCCCAGTGACGGAGGCGGCCCAGGCCAGCGTAGCCAAGAAGAGTGACTTTATATTAGGGCTGCTTGGGGGGCTCAGTTAAGCATCCGACTCTCGGTTTCCGCTCAGGTCATGATCTTGGGGTCGTGGGATCAAGGCCCATGTTGGGCTCTGTGCATAGTGGGGAATCTGATTGAGAATCTTTATGTGAGCGTGCACACTTGCACTCGCTCTCTCTCTCAAATAAATAAAATTTTTTAAAGTGATTTTCTCTTTGCTTCAATGGTGATGTTTTTTCCCTCAGAACTCAGCCTCCTCCCAAGCTCCCCGTGGGCCCCAGCCACAAGCTCTCCAATAACCACTACTGCACTCGCGATGGCCGCCGGGAAGCTGTGCCGCCCTCAGTCATCATGTCCTCCCAGAAAGTTCTGGCGTCAGGCAAGCCTGCGGAGAGGTGAGGACCCCACAGTCCGGAACCAGCCCTTCCTCTTGTGCTTTTCAAGGGCCCACTGAGCATCACCTGTGTCAGGAACTGTGCCGTGGGGGCCTTTCATGGGAGAGCTCTTTTTTTTTTTTTTTTTTTTTATTTGACAGACAGAGATCACAAGGAGGCGGAGAGGCAGGCAGAGAGAGAGAGAGAGAGAGAGGAGGAAGCAAGCTCCCCGCTAAGCAGAGAGCCCGATGTGGGGCTCGATCCCAGGACCCTGAGATCATGACCTGAGCCGAAGGCAGAGGCTTAACCCACTGAGCCACCCAGGCGCCCCATGGGAGAGCTCTTTTAATCCCCACCCAGCCCAGAGTAGCGGCTGGGGCCTCGGCCTGGGGTGCATTTCCTACAAAGCGAATGAAGCTCCACGCTCCCATCAAGGGCTCTGGGAGAAGCCCAGGCCTTGTTTTTGTAATTTTTTTTTTTTTGAAACGGAGGCGTAATTGACCTATAACATTATGTGAGTTTCACAATGTAGAGATTTGGTATTTGCATACATTGTGAAATGATCACAGTAAGTCTCCTTATCTGTCACACACACACACAGTTACACGTTTTTTTCTCGTGATAAGAACTTTTAAAATCTGCTTTCTTGGTAACTTTCAACTATGCAATAGAGTATTTTAACTCAGTCATCACGCTGTAGAGTACATCCCTGGGACTGACTCATTTTCTAACTGGAAGTTTGTACCTTTTGGGCTGTTTCACTCATTTCACCTACCCCCTACCTGTCTCCTGCCTCTAGTGACCATCAGTCTGTTCTGTGTATCTATGAGTTTGGTTTCGTTTTTGTTTGGTTTTTAGATTCCGCACATAAGTGAGATCCTACAGTGTCTCTGATTTGTTTCACTTAGTGTAGTACCCTCAGGGTCCATACATGTTGTTACAAATGGAGGATTTCTTTCTTTTTTTTATGGCTGAAGAGTTTTCCATTCTGTGCGTGTACGTGTGTGCGTGTGTGTGTGTATATACACACACACACCCACATTTTCTTTGAACTCTTAAAGAATTGTATTTTCTTTTCAAATAGGCTCCACGCCCAACATGGGGCTCGAACTCACGACCCCGAGATCCAGAGTGGGCTGCTTCACTGACTGAACCAGCCAGGGGCCCCAAAGAAAGAATCGTGTAAATCTCAGGTCCCTTAAAACCCAGTTTGGTCCCTGGCCTCAGATGCCTTCTCTCAAATAAAAGGGAATGATAATAGTATCTACTTTAGGGAGTGTATCTCAGTCTACTCAGCTGCTGTGACAGTATCATAGACTGCGGTGGCTTATAAACAACAGAAACCTCTTTTGCACACTTCTGGAGGCTGGGAGGTCCAGGATCAAGGTGCTGGCAGGTTCCGTGTCTGGCGAGCGCACTCTTCTTGATTTGCAGATGGCATTTTCTTGCTCTGTCCTCACGTGGTGGAAGGGTACGGGGTATCTGGAGTGTCTTACAAGGGCACTAATCCCGTTCATGAGGGCTTCTCCCTTAGGACCTAATTACCTCCCAAGCGCTCTGCCTCCAAATACCGTCACGTTGGGGGTTGCGATTTCAACAGGAGTTTGGGAGGCACAAAACCTTGAGTCTGTAGCAGAGTTGTTAGGAAGTTTAATCTTCATAATTAATATTTGTAAGGTTTTAGGATGGAGTCAGTGCCATGCCTGCCCACGGATCCCTCCACAAGTTGGGCAGTGATGGCCCCTGTTGCAGAAGAGGAAATCGAGGCACAGAGAGGCCACGTGACCTAACTGGGTCACACAGATAGTGGGGAGCAGAAGCAGGATTTCAGACCCGTTTGCTCAGACCCCCAGTGGTGTCTAGGCTCTACAGCCGGTTCATCGTAGGGTCTGCAGCCAGTGTTCCGTCCTTTTTTTTAAGGATTTTTATTTTATTTATTTGACAGACAGATCACAAGTAGGCAGAAAGGCAGGCAGAGAGAGAGAGGGAAGCAGGCTCCCCGCTGAGCAGAGAGCCCGATGTGGGGCTCGATCCCAGGACTCTGGGATCATGACCTGAGCCGAAGGCAGAGGCCTTAACCCACTGAACCAGCCAGGCGCCCCTGTGCTGTCCTTCTTGAGTCTCAGTTTCTATATCTGTAAAATGGGATGGTGGGCTTGCAGTGTGACGAGATCTGTAAGGTGATGAGGCCAGGCAAGGCCTGCTGTGTAGTTAGAACTCGGTGAATGGCCAATGTCATGGTCCTTGTTACCTTCTAATTCTCCAGAGTCCAGCACCAGACTGGCACACTGGCACACTACCCAGTTCCCCCCACACCCCCTCACCTGAATTTCCTAGGGAGGCCGCTTCTGCCTCTTCCACCTCCTTCAGACCCCTGGGAGGGTGGGCAGCCCTGGAACCCCTGCTCCTGGGCGTCTTCTCCACAAGGAGAGCCTCCCTACCCGCCTCCTCTCCCTTGTTGGCTGACCGTGCGCCAGCCTCTCTGGTCCGAGGCACCAGGGGCTTGGATTTGTTGCCTGTGTCTCTCTTGGGCTTCACTCTGGGTTAAATGGTGCATTCTTCTTTTTATTTTTTCTTCCTCCTTTTTTTTAAAGATTGATTGATTTTAGAGAGAAAGAGAGCTGGCACATGCATGCACACACAAGCAGGGGGAGAGTCGGGAGCAGGATGGGGGGGACAGACTCCCCACTCAGCCGGGAGCCTGATGCAGGGCTCAGTCTCAGGACCCCGAGATCATGACCTGAACTGAAACCAAGAGTCAGACACCTAGCCCACTAAACCACCCGGGCGCCCCAAATGGAGTACTTGCCAATTGCACTTGACTCTCAGCCTCATTAGACTGAGGCCTGGTCTTAGTGCTCTGCCGGGGAAATGCCTGCCACGTGTCAAGTGCTCAGCACCGGAGGGGGAGAGAGCAGTGGGCGTCCATCACCTGATTGCTCTGCCCTTTTGCCAGGCAACAGGAGTGGGGTGCTCGTCCACCCTGGGGCCACAAGTGGGAGGGGCTGCTAGAGGAGGCGGCCAGCTCTTCATGGCTGGCTTTGAGCTCAGGAGCCAGGGCAGGCTGATTGGGCGTTCACGTGGGGGCTTGGGCGGGAAGGGGGCTGGCCAGCTCCCAGCGACGGTTGGCTGACCCTCTGGGGGACCCCAGTGAAGGCATCTGGGCATTCTGAAATACACTCCTGCCGGCCTGCGCACAGTCTCGGCAGGCATGGTCTTGCTGGGCGCAGGTATCGGCTCCCTCAGATCCGCCCACGCTGCTCTCCGGAGACCTGGCCCTAACCAAAGTCTCTTTTTCCCTTCCAGCTCTGCTGCAGCTGCCACTGAGAAGAAGGCTGTGTCGCCAGCCCCTCCCATGAAGAGGTGGGAGCTGTCCAAAGACCAGCCTTACCTGTGACTCTGCTCCCGGGGGGCACCTGGCCGGGCCCTCAGGGCCACCTGAGTGCTTCCCCTCCGTGTGTTCCTTCCGGGGAGAACGCGACCTAATTTATGACAAATACACCCAGCTCTCTAGTGTCACTTCTGTTCTGACTTTTTGAAGCTGTGTATGACTTCCTGGATTTCCTGGGGAAGTTGGTGCTGATTCTGTTTGCTCTGCCAGCGATCCAGGGCCAGGGGAGGGAGAGGGGTTCCGGTGTTGTCACTGTCCTTTCCTGGGGGCCTGGCTAACCTAGAGAGCCGTAGGCTGGGTCCGAGGACCTTTGGGTGTTTGGGGGGCACTGATGGTGAAGGACGGTGGGGCTGAATGCAAGCTGCTCCCTTAGGTTTCATGTAGACACCAGCCAGCGCCCTTCTACGGCCGCCCCCGTCTGGCCTTGAGTGCCCTGCAGCTTCGTGGGGGTGACCGAGGACAGCAGGGCAACTCCCAGAGAAGGCTCACCTAGGACAGGTGAGGAAAGGCCTCCCTGAACCAGATACCTTTCTTTCTTTCTTTCTTTCTTTTTTTTTTTTTAAAGATTTTTATTTATTTGACAGAGATCACAAGTAGGCAGAGAGGCAGGCAGAGAGAGAGAGAGAGAGAGAGTGGGAAGCAGGCTCCCTACTGAGCAGAGAGCCCAATGCGGGGCTCGATCCCAGGACCCTGAGATCATGACCTGAGCCAAAGGCAGAGGCTGAACCCACCGAGCCACCCAGGCGCCCCATGAACCAGAAACCTTTCACTGTGGGCTCTGGGAGCAAGGCAGAGTCAGCGGAGGAAAGGAGGGGGCTGGTCCTTGTGGAGGAATGAGCTGTTGAGTGAAAGCCAGAAAAACAAACCGGGTCTGTCCGAAGGAACAATGGGGAGCCATGTAGGCACCTCAAGTGGGGGCGTGTCATGGCTGCCCTGTGGAGGAACCCCACAGTCCTTCAGTAGGGGAGATGTAGGAAGATCCGGGGGTTGCGACTGCCCTGCTTTTTGGAAGCCAAGAGCAAGGCAGGAAAGGGTCCACGTCCCAGGCGGGATGAATCGCGGAGCCTCAGAGTTGGCGATAGAAATGCTAAACGCTCACCTGGAAGAAAACCCTGGGCACGCTTTCTGGAGGAGGTGGGACTCTAATTGGAGCAAAGGCTGAGTCAGATTCAGGAAAGAGATTGGGAGGGAGAGGAAGTCTAGGCAGGGTGTCCTGAGGTCACAGGGAAGGCTGCCCTGAGGGCTTCCACACACTACGGCAAGATACGCCATTGAAGGTTTCTGAATAATTCCGTGACACAGACTTGAAGTTTCGCAAGGGAGTGGGGGTGGGAAGGAGGTCTGACACCTGAGGTCTGTGCACTAGGTACTGTTTTGAACGCTCTGGGGCTCTCGGCTCCTTTGTGGAGCAATCCTGGGAGGTCATGGATGATGCCACACACCCCTCGGCAGAAAAACAGGAATGGAAGGACAAGAACTTGCTCAGGCTCAATGACATTGAACCTGACCGCTGATGAGTCTGCCTAACTACTACAGATCCCTGGCGTCTTCAGCTTTTATCCTGCACCCCCAGAGACCTCTGAGCCTCAAAGATGGGGCACTCCCCACCCCTGCTGTGCACAGTCCTCTTTGTCAGCTTTCCACCTGCCTCTGCACCTGTACACCTTTGCCTCTTACCCATTTCCCCTGGGATATCTGGGAGGTTTTTTTGTTTTTTTTTTTTTTTAAACAACAACAAACCCCAACAGGCACATACAATATACACACTCCAAAAGCAGCTGTAACTTTCAACATTTTCAAATAGTGAAGCTTGCCAACAACCTGCAAACAGAGCCCCCTGTGGGAAAACTTTAGTGTTGCTTCCCAGGAAACGGGAGTGGGGGACTGGGGTGGTGGTCAATGCTTGTACACCTAGCACTGAGGGAGAGCCACTTGTCCGGGTTTCTGCTGGCAGGCCACCTGTTGCCTCTTCTGAAGGCAGAGCTATTGATAAAGTATTTATTTTCAAGAAAACTCAGCCTCTGATTGGCTAGAAAGTCTGTAGAAGGTTTGTATTTTTTTTAATATTTTATTTATTTATTTGACAGACAGAGATCACAAGTAGGCAGAGAGGCAGGCAGAGAGAGAGGAGGAAGCGGGCTCCCTGCTGAGCAGAGAGCCCAATGTGGGGCTTGATCCTGGGACCCTGGGATCATGACCCGAGCCGAAGGCAGAGGCTTAACCCACTGAGCCACCCACGTGCCCCGGTTTGTATTTTTTTTTTTTTAAGATTTTATTTATTTATTTGACACAGAGAGAGCGCACAAGTAGGCAGAGCAGCAGGGAGAGGGAGAAGCAAGCTCCCCGCTGAGCGGGAAGCCCAACGCAAGGCTTGATCCCAGGACCCTAAGGATCATGACCCCAGGGAAAGGCGGACGCTTAACCGACAGAGCCCCCCAGTCGCCCCAGAAGATTTTGTATTTTATGTGCCTATGGGTTGAGCACGAGAAGACAAAGCCCACGGGCGGCCTTTGTGTATCTTGTTCCGGAAGAATACGACCTATCTCCCGGTGAGGAAGACTGAAGGAGGCAGTGGGCGTGGGTGAGCGTTCCCAGGTACGAGGGATGGGACCCCTGATGGAACTTCTGGAAGTGTTTCATTCATTTATTCATTAAATATTGAAGAGCCCGCTATGGTGGCAGACCCTGTCCCGGGCACTGGGGACACAATGAACAACCCAGCACTCCTGTCCTACCGTTGACGTTCTAATGGGTCATGAGACACTAAGTCAAAGTGAGCAAAGTAGCAAAGCTGGGTGCAGAAGAGAAGCTGGAGGAGGCCAAGGCTGGAGCGTGCCTGAGGTGGTGGCTGCCATATTAACTATGATAATTAGACAGTCACATTTGCTGCAGGATCCATGCGACGCCTTCGATATTGTGAGTAGACACCGACGAGTTCCTTTACATCCCCACAGTTTCTAACTTCAAACGGGCCCGGCATTTTTCCATAGACCTTGTCAGTGGGAAAAGTGGGTTACAGCCTGAAATTGTAGGTCCCCTCGTATTCGGACCTTTACGGTACGCGTAGCCGGGGGCGCGGCGCATCCTCCAGGCGTGGGCCCCGCCCCCGACGGCGGCGCGCGTGCGCGGGGATAAAAGCGAGGCTGTGCCGGCGCGTGGTCAGTGCCAGGGCGGGGGCGGTGCGGCGAGGAGCTGCATGGCGCAGGGCGGAGTGCGGCGGCCGGCGGCCCAGGGCCTGGCGCTGCGGCTGCTGCTCGGCTTCGGGCTGGGCCTGCAGGCAGCCCCGACCCCGGTGCCGACCCAGTCCTTGGCCCAGACCCCAGGTGAGTGAGCTCCGCGCCCCGCGCACCCCGCGCACCCCGCGCGCGCGCGCCTCTCCGCCGGCCCGACCCGCCCCGCGCGCCGGCGCCGCCTCGCCATTGGCTGTGCCGCTCGTGGGTCCCGGACACTCCCCTCGCACGTGGCTCGAGACTCTGGCGGGCGGGGAGCCGGGCCCTTGAGCCAGCCGTCCCCAGAGAGCGACCGTCGCCTGGGTGGACCTGCCTGCCCCTCGCTGCCCGGCTTCTGCCTTCTCACACCGCTCTCGTGCTCCGCTTTGGCGGACCCCTTTGTCACCTCCAGGCCGCCCTTCAGGCCAGCGTGGTGGTGGCTTGCTGGTGGCTCTGGTTGTCCGACCTCTAACTGCATGGCCGGTCACCTGGCGCCTCTTGGCAGCAGCTGCAGCGAATATACCCCCGTCCGACCCCGAGGCCATATGGCTGAGTTTCCTGGGCCACCAGACCCCACCCTCCCCATCCCAGCGCCTTCCTCCTCTGGCCTTAGAGAGCAAAAGGTTTCTCTCCCTCCCGGTAACCCCAGGCCCGTGGACACCTGCTCCTGGGCCTAAGTGATCTTGGTGGCCATCTCTGAGGTTCCCAGAGCGGTGAAATAGAGTGCTCTCCCAGGTGACCCTCGCTTTCAGCTGTGAGCTCCCGTCTGATCTGGACTCCTGGCTCATCCCAAAGCCCCTGCCTTTACAGGCTAAATGTTCCTGGCTCCTTTAAGAGGACAGGACTCACTTTAACCAAGTACCAAGCTGCAAGTAGTCTCCTCTCCTCCGGACCCTGAGATAGGGACTCCTAGCGTCCTCCTTTTACAGGGGAGGGAACTGAGGCTGGGTGGGAAAGTCACCGGTCACTTCTAACTCCTGTCTGACCCCACAGCCCTATGAGGCCTGGTGTGCTGTGCTCTGCCCCCCCCCCCCCCCCCAGTTTCCAGGAAGAACCCACACTCCAGGGAGGGAGGTCTGGAGGTTGGCAGGGCTGAGAATGGCTAGGCCTGGAGAGGAAACCGCACCCCGAGATGGCCAGACACCCCCACCCCCGTGGGCAGGGAAGGAAGCCAGATCCAGGTCCGGCCATACCTCTTCCTGACTTCAAAAGCTCCGAGACTGTGTGGGCCACAGGTATCATTGTGCCTGGAGGCCTGTGGAGGGACTGGCTGTGGGGAACAGGGGGTCTGGAGGCACAGGCCCAAGTAAAGGTGAAAGTGGCAAGAGTACCAGGATGGACTGGAGAGCTGCTAGGTTGGGGCCAAGCAGGTATTTGCGCCACCCCCTTCTCCCCCACCACTGCACCCAAGAGAAGAGCCTTAAAGGCCATTCCTTTCCTCGGTCTGTCAGACTCCCTGCTGCTGGCCCGCGTTCTAGGCCCTTCCGTGCTCCTCTAGATCAGCACGTAGCCTGAGCCTCACTGCCTGGGGCCCAGGAAGGCTCAGATCTCATCTGGACGCAGCCTGGACCTTGGTGTGATTCGTGTCTGTATCGCCCTGGGCTTGCGGTCACGAGGTCCCGGCCCTGATCTCCACCGTGTGTCCAGTCTGTGTGGATACCAGTTTGGAGACCGTTGTTATTGGGGGAAGGCAGAACGTCAGGCCTCCCTGAGAGGTGCAGGAGACCCTTTCCGAGAGAGAAGCTGAGATCTGAAGGCTGAGGAGGAATCACCAGTTGCAGAGTAGGGAGAAGAGAGGGAGGACTGGGCCAGGAACCGGCACGGGCAAAGTCCCTGAGGTGGGAGCGAGCCGGGCCTCTTGGAGAACAGCGAGCAGGCCCGGGCAGAGGGAGCTGGTTGAAGAGGAAGGAGGAGGGAGGGGGTGGGGTCCAGGAAGCGTTCGCAGTGGGCAGTGGGGCTGGGCCGGGCCTTGCGACCCCATAGACAAAACAGGGATTTGGCAGCGAGAGGGTTGGGGGAAGGGGGCATGGTTTTGAGCAGAGGGGAGGGCAAGGGCAGGTGACTGAATGATGTGACTCTGAGGTCCTCAGTGTCCAAATGGAGATGGGGACGGGGCCTTGTGAGGAGGCGGCCCATTCAGGATGGGGAAAGGTGGTTGGATCTGAGAGGAATTTAGGAGGTGAGTGGACAAGCCTTGCTAACTAAGCAGGTCCTCTGCCCAGGGCCTCAGTTTCCCCTTGGCTAAGCAGGTGGAATGGGTCCTGCTGACCCTGACCACAGGCCTGGTCCGGGGCAGGCGTGGAGATGGCCGCTACCCCAGTGCTTTGAACTGTGGGTCTTGGAGGGCCTCTTGGGGAGACCGCCTGGCTTGGAGCCTGGTAAAGACCCCGGGATCAGTGAGACCTGGGTTCAGACCTGGACTCTGCCACCAGCGCTCCAGGCCTCCCATCGAGTAGGTCCTCCGCAAATGGTGGCTACCAGAGTCATTCCAGCGCCCTGGGACCTGGCCTGTCTCCTGGTGGTCGCAGTCTGTAACCTCTGTGCCCCTGGTGGAGGGGGCCGGGACTGGGGCCTCCCAGACCTCACTTGTGTGCCCCTTGTAGGCTCCTGCTCGCCCACCAGCTTCCAGTGCCGCACGAGTGGCTTCTGCGTGCCCCTCACTCTGCGCTGCGACGGTGACAAGGACTGCCCCGACGGCAGCGATGAGGAGGACTGCAGTGAGTGGCCTCGTTCTTGGGGTGTGGCTGCAGGGGGTCAGGCGCTGGCGCAAGGGGTGTGGTCTTGGGGGTGATGGGGCGGGGCCTGAAAGTGGGCAGGGCTTACAGGAAGAGGTGGGTTTACTGGGAAGGGGACTTGGGGGCGGGGCTCAGGAAGAGGGGCTTGAAGGGAGGCCAGGCCTCGGCGGGCGGAGCTAACAAGGGAAGATCTTTAGGATGCGTGGATTTTCTAGGGTCACCTGTTCCTGGAAGGCGGGGCTTACGAGGGGGCTCGGTGGAGGGGCGTACCGCAGCATTGTTGGGTGGGTGTTTGGGACCTGACTGACCTTGTACCCCAGGGATCAAGCCTTGTGCCCAGGACGGAGAGTGCCAGCCACCCACTGGCAGCCCCTGCCCTTGTGACAACATTGATGACTGCCCAGACGGCATCGTCGAGAACGGTCACAACTGCAGTTCCCAGCCCTGCCCGGCGGGGGAGCTCCGCTGCCTCCTGGGCGGTGCCTGTGTCCCACACACGTGGCTCTGCGACGGCCATCCCGACTGTCCCGACTCCAGTGATGAGCTTGGCTGTGGTGTGTGCCCTGGGACCTCAGCGTGCCTGGAGGGGTGGGGAGGGCTGGCCTTTAGATAAGGACACTTGACACCCTCCAGTGGCTGACCAGGCTGAAAGTGTGGACACTTGCATCCACCTGGGCCTGCATCCCCTGGGGGCAGCAGGAGATGAGCTGAAAGATCCGACACCCCCCCCCCCCCGCATCTGGAACACGTTCGTGTCCCCGTGGTCTCCCCGCCCCGCTGCCAGTGCCCATCCCCCAGCTGCTGAATGCCTGGACTTGTTGCAGGAACTGAGACCCTCCAGGAAGGGACTGCCACATCCACGGGGACCTCCATGACCCCGCACAGTGTCCCCTCTCTCAGGAATGCCACAGCCACCCCCACCTGGGACGAGGACTCCGTCCAGTCTGGAAACCGGAGTGCTTGTGGGGTTATCGCAGCCGCGGGTAAGACAGCCAGGCCCTCCTTGTCCTGGGGCTTGGGGAGGACACAGGCTGCAGACCCCCTTCTCCGTGCGGCCAGCTCCGGCTCACTCCCGCCTGTCTGACCCCGCAGTGGTGCTCAGTGCCGGTGTGGCCGCCATCTCCCTGTTCGTGCTGTCCCGGCTCTGTGCCCGGGGGCGCCTGCACCCGCTGGGGCTGCTGGTGGTCGTGAAGGAGTCCCTGCTGCTGGCAGACAGGAAGCCCTCGCTGCTCTGAGGACGAGCTCTTGCTACCCAGGCTCCGGGTCCCGGAGCGGCGGCAGCTCTGGAGACCTCGCACGTCGGCGGCGGCGCGCGGGTGCTGGCACACCAGCCCTCAGACGTGGGTCCTTCTGGCCGCGCAGCACCGTGGAGCCGAGCTCCTGCCGCTGGCCCCAGAGAGGCTGGGGGTGCCGGGACCGTGCATGGGGAGTGCATCGCAGCCCGAACGGAGGGGCTGGCCCCAGTCTGCTCCCCGGGGCGGCCCCACACGTAGACACTCCTCCTGCCCCCATCGGAAGGTGCTGATTAAAGTTACTTCACATCCTCCGTCTGCCTCTGGGCCTCTGTCTCCCTCTGCCCGGGGAAGCCCAGGGTCTCCCTTCCAGCCCCTCCTCCATGGTGGCAACGTCCCCAGGGGGTGGGACTTGGGGACCCAGCCCTGGGTGCTCCCTCGGCCGCTCTGCCTCTGGCTTCCTGGGACCCAGAGGAGGAGGCAGTGGGGCTGGGGCAGCGGGTGGTCCTCCTTACCCACCGGCCCCCGTGCGGCGTCCCGGGGGACCGCCATCCGTCACGGCTTCTCGCTCTCTGAGATGTAAGCCTGGCATCCCAGGGTTGGTCTGGGCTCCACCCAGTTGTGTTTGTGTGTTTTTTTTTTTAAGGTTTTATTTATTTATTTGACAGAGAGCACAAGTAGGCAGAGAGGCAGGCAGAGAGAGGGGAGGAAGCAGGCTCCCCGCTGAGCAGAGAGCCCGATGCGGGACTCGATCCCAGGACCCTGAGATCATGACCTGAGCCGAAGGCAGAGGCTCCAACCCACTGAGCCACCCAGGCGCCCCCATCCACCCAGGTTTAACATGTGGGCTTTGTGGTGTGGGCTGTGGACTGCGACTGCAAAGACTCTCAGTTCCCAAAAGACGGGGGGGCGGGGGGCACACTACCCCACGCAGGGGAAGGAAGCACCAGGGTCAGGAGGCAGAGGGAGCGGGAGGAGAACGTGGGCAAGAACGTTTATTGTGGTTCCCACGGGCAGGCGGGTTTGGGGTTGGCTCGTTTGAATAACCCCAGTGGGCTCTGGGGGCAGGCGCCGTCTGTCCCGTAGGTACCGGCCTGTTGACAGTGCCGCCGTGGGCTAGGAGCGCCTGGGGCATCCGCCTGGGTCTCTGCTCTGCCCAGCCTGCCCCCACGGACCTTTCCTGTCTGCAGCCAGTGTTACGGCTGCGCCGGCCCTTGTGGTTCTTCTTACGATCGCTGGACACATTTCAGCAAAGACTATCTGGGAACTTCGAGGAACGAGGGCGATGACTCACGAGTCCTCACAAGAGGGCACACGGCAGCCTCGCCGGCCACACAGTGAGGTCACGGGGAACCTAGAGAGAGAGAGGACCTGGGGCTCTGCCTTTGTTAGGGTCTGAGGGTGGGGTGTCCAGGGTTTTGGGGATTCACACTTTACTGATGGATTTATTTATCTATTTATTTATTTATTTTTAAGATTTTATTTATTTGACAGACAGAGATCACAAGTAGGCAGAGAGGCGGGCAGAGGGAGAGAGGGGGAAGCAGGCTCCCCGCTGAGCAGAGAGCCCGATGCGAGGCTCGATCCCAGGACCCTGAGATCATGACCTGAGCCGAAGGCAGACGCTTCACCCACTGAGTCCCCCAGGTGTCCCCTTTATTAGTGAATTTGAAGCATAAAAAGAGGAATCGAGGCCGGGAGGGAGAAGTGGGGTAGCTTGGGCAGTCAACTATCGAGGCCCCCCAGGGCTTTCTGAAAGAGGGAGTTTCAGGGGCAGATGAATTCCTTATCTGGCAGTGTTGCTCGGAGCTGGGTTGGATTTTCTTATTTTTAGGTTTTTCTCCCCTTTGCTCAGGCGTGGTCAGCATCCGTGGGTCAGAGGGCAAGGGAGGAAGGCGGGTATGAAGCCACTGTCACATGTCACCTAAGCAGAGGTCTGGCTCATCCGTGGGCGTCACATGGATTCAGAGGAGCAAACCCCCCTCGCGTTCTCTGTCACGTCTGCTGCCGCTCTTCCGTCCCACGTAGTGAATGGTGGCTGCTGTCCTCTGGGGGCTGGGCTGGGTGGACATCAGCATCGAGAATTTCTCTGGTATGTCTGGTGCCTTGGGATGGCCAGGGCAGCAGGGCCACCCCACCCGCTCTGGCCCCCTGAGCGAGACGGCCCAGCGCCCCTTTTGATGCCTTCTTTTGCTTCCATGGAGTCCCAGGTCAGCCCAGATGTGCGTGGGGACCACACAAGGGCGTGAACCTTGACAGGACCCGCATCGTGGTGCCATCCTTGCAGGCCGCCTTCCACGAAGCGGGGGAGGGCAGAGGATGGGGCAGGCAGAGGTGGGGGGGGCTCCCTGTCCCCATCAGCCAGCTTACTATCTGTGAACCCACAGCTCTGCCCACAGCCAGACATTGGTCCCCGCGCCTGTCCCAGCGTGCAGATGACAGCAGTTCTGTGTAATGTAACGTACTGCGGGACAGCAGTTCTGTCATCTGCTTGCTGGGACAGGCACAGGGACCAATGTCTGTCGCTCTGAGGAGGCTGGGGTTTCAGCTGCCTCTGTTCCCCGGAGTGGGGCTCGCTCTGCTGTCCCGTGCAGCGGGCTCAGTGAGTCACTTCCAGGAAACCGCAGGGACGGTCCAAATTTAAAAGTTGGGGAGGGGAGTGTTTGGGGAGCCCAGGAAGAGGAGGCGGTGGACGCTGGCAGGTGGCTGGGAATGGGTGTGGCGGGGGTGGGGGCTCCAGGGGCCGATGGGAGCAGGGGGGACGGACGGGTGTGTGCATGTCTCTCTAACTCTTGACATTCCTCTTTTTTCTTTTTTTTTTAAATTAAGGAAAAATTAACATTGGATTAACCATAACCAGTTTAAGTAGACATTCCGTGGCGCATAGTACATTCACAGTGTTGGGCACCCAGTTCCAACACCTTGCCATCCCCCAAAAGGAAACCCTGCCCCCATTAGCACTCACTCCCCATCGCCCTCCCCCAGACCCCGGCTCCTAATAATCCACTTTCTGTTTCTGTGGGATTGCCCAATCTGGATATTTCATAACAATAGGTGGCCTCTGATGCCGTACTTCTTACACCTAGCATCAAGCGTTCAAGGGGCTTCCCCCGGCGTTTCCCTGTGCCCCTTTTTTATTACCCCCCTCATGACCCAGGCAATGATTGATCGGCTTCTGACACTATAGATTCATCACGTTTCTATTTAAAAAAAATACTCAAATAATCTCTACACCTAATGTGGGGCTCGAACTCTCGACCCCAAGATCAAGAGTTGCACGCTCTTCCAACCGAGCCCCTTAACTGCAGTTCTAGACGCATGTAATAGGCGGCCTGTTTTATCTGGTGTTTTTTACTTGACACATTTAAGATCTATTCACGTTGTTGCGTGTACTAAAAGTTAACTCATTTTTTTTTAAAGATTTTCTTTTAATTTATCCACTTGATAGAGATCACAAGGAGGCAGAGAGGCAGGCAGAGGGAGGGGGGAAGCAGGCTCCCTGTTTAGCAGAGAGCCCGACGCCGGGCTTGATCCCAGGATCCTGAGATCATGACCTGAGCTGAAGGCAGAGACCTTAACCCACTGAGCCACCCAGGCTCAGTTAACTCATTTTTATTGCAAAGCTGTATTCTGTTGTATGGTTGTCCCGCATGTATGTACCCTCTGCACCTGCTGATGGACATTTGTGTCCTTTCCATTTTTTTCTTTTTTTTTTTTAAGAAGGACCTGCTGGAAGAATTCTTTTTCTCTCTCTCTTTTTTTTCTAAGATTTTATTTATTTATTTGACAGAGATTGAGCGTGAGCAGGGGGAGGAGCAGGCAGAGGGAGAGCGAGAAGCAGGCTCCCCACGGAGCAGGGAGCCGGAAGCAGGGCTCCATGACCTGAGCCAAAGGCAGAGGCTTAACGACTGAGCCACCCAGGTGCCCCCTGCTATGAAGTTAGGTCTAAGTTTCTTCATGTGCTCTTATTCCTTTTGGGTAAGTACCCCAGGAGTGGAGAGGTTGCATCACGTGGTAGGTATATATTTAATTTAATTTAATTTTTTAAAGTAGGCTCCGTGCCCAACATGGGGCTTGAACTCACAACCCTGAGATCAAGAGTCACATGTGCTACCGACTGAGCCAACCAGGCGCCCCTTTTAATTTTAAAGAAACGCCAGTGTGCCTTGCAGAGTGGGCGCACTCTTACTTTCCTCCCCAAACAATGTATTTATTCTTGTCCCTTCACTTGCTGTGGGCAGCCTTTTAAATTTTAGCCATTCTAATAGGAGCGCGATGCTATTCCATGGAGCCATTGTTGAGTGATGTGAAATTGACGTAAGAGAAAATTAATCATTTTAAAGAGAACAATTCCCTGGCCTGTAGCACACTCGTAATGTTCTGGAACCAGCACCTCTAACCGGTAGTGTGTGAATATTTTCATGGGTGTGTAGCATTTTAGAAAATATCGACTTGGGACTTTGGGATTGCATTGCAGTTCTAGGTTAGTTTGTGGAGGAGGACAAATACTCCTTGAGCATCGACAGGGCAGCATGCGTTGTAGGTGCTGGAGACTCGCCTTGAACCGAACAAGACCCCTTCCCCCATGGAGAGGAGTTAGTGGAGGTGGCGTGGCGGAGCAGATGGTTAGCTACTAAACCCTACCAAAGCAGTACATCGGTGTCAGGCGGTGCTAAGTTCTGGGGTCTGAGTACCAAAGGAGGAGGGATGGGCTTGCTGGGTTGGGGGAAGAAGGGTCACTATCTTTCTATTTGATAATCAAAAGAGGCTTCCAGAACACGGAGAAATTCGAGAGGAGACTTGAAAGAAGTAAGATGAACAGTGCGGGTATATAGGTGGAGAACATTCTGAGAAGAGCAAACAGCAAGTGCAAAGGCCCTGAGGCAGAAGTGTGTTCCAGAAACAGGAAGTCGGGAGGCTTGTGGAGGGGGTGGTGCAGTCGTAAGAGGTGATGTCAGAGATGGCTGGGGTTGGGGTGGGGAGGCACGGAGAGAGGGAGGTATGATGGGTCCTTTGGAGTTTTCAGCAGAGAGATGCATGGTTTGACTTAGGCTTTGAAGGGTCTTCCTGCAATAAGAAAAAAATCCCTCTTTAAGGAAGTGATTTATCTAACTGAAAGCTTCTGGCTCAGGACAATGTTTTTTCCATTTGTTTTGTTTCTGCCAAATTGGTTTAGTAACAGCAGTGTGTAGGTACACTTTGTGCTGAAGCCACACTTACGTTATAATTTGTAATGCAGAACAAAAAGCCAGACCGGGGAAGAAAGGAATCTTTTGGATGCTTTCTTCTATTCTCATTACAGTGTGAAATTTCCACTTGGATGGGGTTCTTTGGGTTACATGATTAGGTTTCTTCGTTTATTCAAAACGTAGTTGCTGTAGATGAATGTTCCCAGCCAGCCAGTCGCCAAGAGTCCAAATGTAGAACCAGTGGAAAGGTCCATCAGCCGATGAATGGATAAACCCGACGAAGCCCATCCGTACGATGGGGTCTTACTCAGCCGTAAAAAGGAGTGAAGTCCTGTTACAGCGCGGGTGAGCCTTGAAAATATGCTAAGTGAAAGGAGCAGAAGGTCGGGTATCATATGGTTCCGTTCGTATCCCAGGTAGGGGCAGAAAGAGAGTGGTTGCTGGGGGTTGGAGGGGGAGAGAGGGATAGGGGTAGGTAGCTGGAGGGTGTGGGGTTTCTCCTTGAGGGCTGAAATGCCCTACACTTCCTCATAGTGTCCGTGGCACAAAATCTGCAAATATCCTAAAATCAACCAAATCGTACATTTTAAGTGGGTGAATTCTAGGGTACTCTAGGGTATGTTGTGGGCTGAGTCGTGTCCCTTCCCAACTTCCGTGCAGGAGCCCTAATCTTCTGTACCTCAAAACGTGGCTGTATTTAGGGATGGGGCCTTTATTATTTACTTTTAATTTTTAAAATTGTGATGGGGCCTTTAAGGAGGTGATTGAGGAAGCCATTGGAGTGGGCCCTGACCCAATCTGTTGGGTGTCCTTCAGGAAATTTTGGATACAGAGAGTGGCCTCACAGATGTGGACACGGAGGGACGACCACATGCGAGCACAGGGAGAAGGTGGCCACCTGCCAGCAGAGGAGGGAGGCCTCAGAGGGAACCAGCCTTCCTGGCACCTTGACCTTGGACTTCTAGTCTCCAGAACTGTGAGAAAAAAAAACTAAGCCCCAGAGTGTGGGGTGTTTTGTTAGGGTCGCCTTAGCAGAGTAAACTGTGTGTCATACCTCAAAAGTTCTTTTATTTTTATTTATTATTATTATTTTTTAAAGAGTTTTTTTTTAAAGATTTTATTTATTTGACAGAGAGAGAGAGACATCACAAGTAGGCAGAGCAGCAGGCTCCCCGCTGAGCAGAGAGCCCGATGTGGGGCTCGATCCCAGGACCCTGAGATCATGACCTGAGCCAAAGGCAGAGGCTTAACCCACTGAGCCACCCAGGCACCCCTATTATTATTATTTTTTAAGATTTAAAAAAAATGATTAATAGAAGATTTATTTAAACAATAATACACAGAGTCATCCTTGCCAGACTTACTATGAAATGTTCCATGTTCGATCCAATTTTCCTTCCTGGATAAGTTTTTCTTTCTTATCTCTCAGTTTTGAAAACATAAAACCAGAAGAAAAGGGGCCCAATTCCAAACAGAGCTCCTAAGAGCGAAGTCTTGGGAGTGGGTCTGAAATTGGGATAGATGTTTGCTGATCTTGCCTAGGTGCAACGAATCAAGGCAGGATCTTTGATGAGCTCTTGGCATTTGGGGTTGTTGTACTGAAGCAGATACTCCCATTTAAGTTGGGATCTTACCGCCAACCAGTCGGCTTGTGCCTTCCAGGCTTCCGGAGATATGTTTTATTTGGCTGGGTGGAGGGTCAAGGGTAGGGTAGCCAGAGGCAACGGTTGGTACTTGGGGAACGACATCTTGGCAATCCGGCACACAACTGTGCCTGCCTATTTTTTAAGATTTTATTTATTTGACGGAATACAAGCATGGGGAGGAGCAGGCAGAGGGAGAGGGAGAAGCAGGCTTCCCGCTGAGTAGGGAGCCTGATGTGGGGCTTGATCCCACCACCCAGGGATCATGACCTGAGCCGAAGGCAGGTGCTTAACCGACTGAGCCCCCCAGGCATCCCCAGTGTGGGTTTTTAATAGGTGCGTGGCGGTATCTCGTTTTAATTTGCAATTCCCTGATCGCAGATGTGCAGAACATCGTTTCGAATGCTTCTTTGCCGTGTGATATGTTTCGGAATTAGACAGCAGTTGCATAGCCCTGTAAATACACTAACTGCCACCAAGGTTTACTTTTAAATGTAATCTACGGCGCTGAAGTCTAATTTTATGTTCTGTGGATTTCATCTCAACGATAAAACCAACCCCCTCCAAAAAAAAAAACCCCAAAAGTTGGAAGATGACCCAGCCTATCTGTGTGCTGATGGGAACCATCTGGTACAGAGGGAGGGTTCTGGGGTGGCTTCTGGCATAGGCAAGCGGGTGTGGGAGCTGGTGGCCCCCGGGGCTTTGCCCAGGCTCCGGGCACGTTGTTTACCCACAGCCCCGAAGGGAAGGCTGGCCTGTGGGTCTAGGTGCAGGTTGGCAGCTGTGATGACTACGGATGTGTCTTTCTGCTCGTGTCCGTGTCCCGGGTGAGGCGTCTGTTCTGCCCCAAGGGTGGGGGCGCGACGTCCGCAGGAGGACAGATGGGCTGCGGCTGCGGCGCGCGGTGCGCCGGCGTCCCCGAGAAGGCAGCGAGCGACCTGCAGGGGGCGCTCTCTCCCTTCCCCACCCGGCCGGGAGTCTCCTTCCCACCACGTGCTGCTTCTGGTTCTTTCCTGCGGTTCTTCCCCGGGTTCCGGCGTTTGCTTTTGTCTCTAACCTTCTTCGCTCGCTGTCCCTTCAGGTGCCCTTCACCTTTGTGTTTTCCTTGTTGTAAAATAAACATAAATGAGGGGAGGGGGGTCTGGTTAAGCAGCTGGCTCCTGCTCAGGTCATGATCTGGGGGTGCTGGGATGGAGCCCCACGTGGGGTTTGTTCCTCTCCCTCTGCCCCTCCCCCACCATGCGCCCGCCTGTTCTAATAAATAAAATATTTTTAAAAATACATACGTAGGGGCGCCTGGGTGGCTCAGTGGGTTAACGCCTCTGCCTTCGGCTCAGGTCATGGTCTCAGGGTCCTGGGATCGAGCCCCGCATCGGGCTCTCTGCTCAGCGGGAAGCCTGCTTTCCCCCTCCTCTGCCTGCTTGTGATCTCTGTCTGTCGATAAATAAGTAAAATCTTAAAAAAAAAATACGTACATAACATGAAGTTTGTCATTTTAACCATTTCTAGGTACACATTTCAGTGGCATGGTGTGCAGCTGTCACCACCATCTGCTTCCAGAACTCTCCATCTTGCAAAACTGAGACTCTGTCCCCGTTACACAGCCTCCCCACCCGCCCTCCCCACCCCTGGCTCCCACTGTCTACTCTCTGTCTCTATGACTTTGACTCCTCTAGGGACCTCACAGCAGTGGAATCATGCCGCGTTTGGCTCTTTGTGCCTGGTTTGTTTGACCTACAGAGGGTCTCCAAGGTTTTGTTCATGTGGCAGCAGGTATCAGAATTTCTGTATTTTTTTATTTTTGAAAGGCTCCCTTATTTCCTTCCATGTGCTAGAAATGTAACAAGTCTTTTAAACCGAGCTAGTGTTCATCTTAAGCTGGCTTCTCCTTTCCTCAACGCTTTGCAAGCAGACTTGGAAGGACCTTGCGCGCGCTGCCCCAGCCCTGGGTCTGCCCCAGCCCTATCGTGCTGCAGGTCCGAGTTCGGAGAACCCGCCCATGGTGCCGTGGCAAAAGCAAGTATCTGTGTCAGAGACAAGCCTGTCAGCTGCCGGAGCTAAATTACCCTGATTTTCTGAGTTAATTCATCTGAGCTTTTCTGGCTGAATTGTCCTTTGGTCATGATGTAATTCTGACCGCCTCCCCCCCCCAACCGGGCACCTGCGCGCTGGTGAGATTTGGTTGGCAGTATGTTAGGATTTCTGCTTCCGGGGACAGTACTGAAGATTGGTGTCCATTTTCCTGTCTTGGTCCAGGGTCTTACCTGTTTTTATTTTTATTGAGGTGAAATTTACATAAGAAAATGAACCCTTGGAGGGGCGCCTGGGTGGCTCAGTCAGTTAAGCGCCGGACTCTTGATGTTGGCCCCGTTCATGACCTCAGGCTTGTGGGATCGAGTCCTGTGCATCGTCAGGCTCCGGGCTCCGAGCTCAGTACCGAGTCTGCTCGAGATTCTCTCTCTCCCTCTGCCCCTCCCCGCTTGTGCTCACTCTTTTTCTCTCTCTAATAAATAAAGAAAAGAAAAAGAAAACCCTTTGAAAGCAAACAATTCAATGACACGTAGTACGTTTGCAATGTTTTACAGCTATAGCCTTTGTCTGGTTCCAGAACGTTCCCATCCCCACAAAAGGAAACCCCATACTCATTAAGCAGTTGCACTGCCCACCCCCAACCCTTCCCTTTTCCGTGGGTAACCACCGATCTGCCTTGTGTCTCCGTGGGTTTGCCCATTGTGGAGATGTCATACGAACAGAATCATGCGATATGTCACCGTGTGTGTCTGGCTTCTTTCCCTTAGCATCTTGCTGTCCATTACGCTGTCCTCGGAAAGGAAACCAGCTGTCCCCCTTCTCTTGCTCCCTTTTCCTTTTCCTGGTATCAACCAGCATCAGATGGGAATTATCTGCTACCTGAAGGGCTGATAAAACTTGATTGTGGTTTAACAATCTTGGTTCTGTCCTTTAGGGAGGAGGACCTTGTCCCCCCATTGTTTCCATATCAGTCACATTTATGGATCTACTTAGGTTTTCTGATTCTTCTTGGTGTGAGTTTTTGCTTTTTATGTTTCCCCATAAATGTATTCATTTCAGCTGGATCTTCAAATTTATTGGCTTATAGTTCTCTGGTTTTTTGCTTATAAATATTTTATTTATTCATTTGAGAGGAGACAGGTTCTCTGCCACATGACTCGCGAGAGCCGAGACAAGGAAAGAACCTAAGTGTCCATCGGTGGATAAAGAAAGGAGACAGAGAGGAGAGGAGACAGAGAGAGACAGAGCACAAGCATAAGCAGGGGGAGTGGCAGGCAGAGGGACTCGGGGCCCAGTCCCAGGACCCTGGGATCATGACCTGAACTGAAGGCAGGTGCTTAACCATCTGAGCCACCCAGGCGACCCTAGAGTTCTTTGGTTTCGTTTCAGTCTTCTGTTTTGTTTTGTTTTGTTTTTACCACCCCTCACCCAC
The DNA here is from genome assembly GCF_963455335.1 of Martes martes. Lineage (NCBI taxonomy): Eukaryota > Metazoa > Chordata > Mammalia > Carnivora > Mustelidae > Martes > Martes martes. Next base: position 212,121,794 of record NC_137888.1, on the reverse strand, counting down.
CATCCCCGCAGCCACCAATCTGTTCTTTGTATCTGAATTCGTTTTTGGGGGTTTTTTTTTGGATTCCGCAAGTGAGGTCATGTGGTGTTTGTCTCTGACTTATCTCACTGAGCAGAATGCCCTCAAGGTCCGTCCATGTTTTTGGAAACGGCAGGATTTCCTTCTTTCTTGAAGCAAGTCGTATTGCGTTGTTTGTATCCCGTTTCTTTATCCACCGATGGACACTTAGGTTCTTTTCCTGTCTCGGCTCTCACGAGTCACGTGGCAGAGAACCTGGGGCTGTGGATATCTTTTCATGGCATATTTTACTTCCTTTGGGTAAATTCCCAGAAGTGGAATTACTCGATCGATGGTAGTTCTCGTTTTTGTTTTATGAGGACCCTCTTGTACTCTTTTCTGGCATGGTAAGTTACACCCATTCGCTCTCCCACCGGCAGGTGCGTGGGGATCTCCTCTGTCCCTGGCCCGAGGCGCTTGTTACTTCTCATCGTTTTGACCTACAGTTGCTCTTAACCTCACATATATTTTTAAAACTCCTCACTTGGCCCCTCCTCATTCTCCCCAAGTGTTTATCTGCTTAGTCTTCCCAAAGAGCCAGGGTTTGGTTTTTATTCTTGGCATTTTTGTGCCTTTGCCTTCTGTATGGTTGATTCCTGCTTTAATCTGTGTTATTTCCTTGTTTTCTTGTGTGGGGTTTTCTCTATTGTGCACTTGCTGGCCTGCTGCCAGGTCCCCTCTCTGGCTGCGCTCAGCCTCCCGCCGTGGGAGTGCCTGGCTGGGTTTCTGCAGTCCTGTTCAGAGATCCTGGCCAGGCTGATGGGCTCCCGGTCCTGGATTGTGAATCTGGGGTCTGCGTGGGTGAGGCCAGGCTTCTCAGGGCTGAGTGGTAGGGCAGGGCTGGGGACTCAGGTACAGACAATGGGATGTTGCATCCATCAGGGGGTGAAGCCAGTCAAAGAAGAGATAAGAGCAATCTTAGAAGGCTTCCTGAAGGAGTAGCCTTGTCTGGGCTGAGAAGTGGGTAGAAGTGGGCCTTGAACGGTGAGCCTTTAGCATCTTGGAGAGGGCTTGTGGGCCCCTCTAAAGAATGGATAAAAACCTTGTACCTAGAATAAGAACAGGACAACTGTAGAGAAAGCACACAGATACACAGGACAGCATGCCCAGGTTTCAAGGAGAAACACATGAAGATATGACAGGGAGCACGCTTGAGCACGTATGGGCTGTATGCAGTGTGACCTCAGTGAGCATCAGAACACACCTGACCCACAGGGTGCCTGAGTGGCTCAGCGGGTTAAACCTCTGCCTTTGGCTCAGGTCCTGATCTCAGGGTCCTGGGATCGAGCCCCGCATCAGGCTCTCTGCTCAGCAGGGAGCCTGCGTCCTCCCCCCCTCCCCCACCTGCCTCTCTGCCTACTTGTGATCTCTCTGTCAAATAAATAAATAAAATCTTAAAAAACCCCCACACCTGACCTGGAAACAGATCTTCAAAGATTTGCACACGAACGATCATAGCAGCACAGTTCACAATGGTCGAAAGACAGAAACCACCTGGATGTCTGTCGGTGAGCGAATGAATGGATAAACCAGATGTGACCTCGCCGGACCATGGACTAGCATTCATGCATCAAGAGGAATGAAGGGTAATGAACAACATAATGAACGTTCAAAACATGGGGCTGAGTGAGAGGCGCGGACACGATAGGTCATGGATCGTGTGATGCCATCGCTATGGTTCTGTGGCTTGGAACAGGCAAACCCACAGACAGAAGGCAGGTGGGTGGTTGACGGGGGCTCGAGGAAGGAGGAGCGGGAGTGAGTACCAGTGGGGGGTGGGTTTCCCTTCGGGGGGATGGAAATGTCTTGGAACCCAGTAGAGGCGGTGGTGTCGTGCCACTGAATCATTCACTTTAATTCTTGATTTATTTTCTAAAAATATTTTATTTATGTATTTGACACAGGGGAGCAGGGGAGCACCAGGCAGAGGGAGAAGCGGGGAGCCCGATGTGGGGCTCGATCTCAGGACCCTGGGATCATGACCCCAGCTGAAGGCAGACGCTTAACTGACTGAGCCACCCAGGTGACCCCAAATCGTTCACTTTAAAATGATTAATTTTATGTGAATTTGACCTCCATAGAATAATATATTAAGAAAAAATTTTTCATCATTTCCGTAGATGTGGACTATGAAGGAGACTCTAGCTTGCTCTAGCCAGCCCCTCTGCAGTCTGCCGGCTTCCTCTGCACAGTGGGGTGTGTGTGTGTGTGTGTGTGTGTGTGTGTGTGTTTAATCTCCGTGTCCAACGTTGGGGCTCAAACTCACAACCCAGAGCTCAAGTCACACGCTCCTTCCCCTGAGCCAGCTGGGCGCCCTGCCCCACCCCTACTCAGTTTTCGAAATCTTTTTATTGTTTTATTGTGAGACGGCATCTATAAAAAGGTACACCAAGCAAACATTAGGGATACTTATGAAGTGAACACCTGCTTACACCCACTTTTCAGTTAAAAAGCTCATTCTTGCACTTTCTCTCCTCCCATTTTGTTTTATTGGAGTTTTGGCAAAAATGAAAAACAGAGAAATATTAACAGGAGAAAGAAAGTGACAATCGTTGCTATCTCTACAGCCACAAATTCATTACCATTGATGTTTTGAGATATTTGCTTCTACTATTTCCTGTGTATATTTGTTTAAAAATATGCAAATAATTTTTACTTGCCTGGCTGGCTCCGTTGGTAGAGCATGCAACTCTGGACCCCTGGGTTGTAAGATTGAGGCCCACACTGGATGTGGAGATGACTTAAAGTCTTAAAAAATATGCCAACAATTTATAAATAAATGCATCCTTAAAAAGGAGGAAGTTGTAATGAAACTGCCTTCTGGTCTCCAACCTTCATTACCTCCTACTACGTAGTCTTTATTTTTTTTTATTTTTTAATTTTTTAAAAAAATGTTATTTTTAAAAAAGATTATTTATTTATTTATTTATTTGACAGAGAGAGAGAGATCACAAGTAGGCAGAGAGGCAGGCAGAGAGAGGGGGGAAGGCAGGCTCCCTGCTGAACGGAGAGCCTGATGTGGGGCTCGATCCCAGGACCCTGAGATCATGACCCAAGCTGAAGGCAGAGGCCTAACCCACTGAGCCACCCGGGCATCCCGATTTTTTTTTAAAATTTTTAAAAACTATTTTATTTATTTATTTGAGAGAGAGAGAGAGACATGAATGGGGAGGGAGAGGGGCAGAGTGTGGGAGAAACAGACTCCCTGATAAGCAGGGAGCCCGACTCAGGGCTTGATCCCGGAACTCTGGGGTCATGACCTGAGCTGAAGGCAGACATTTAACCAACTGAGCCACCCAGGTGCCCCCTACTACGTAGTCTTTAGTCCACATTAGAATGTATATATGTGTGTGTGTGTATGTATATATATATATAAAATCATAATTTGTATTTTTATGTAGATGTGACTCTATACATATTTTGGCAAGTTTTTTTTTTTCCTTTACTCAATAGCATGTTTTTGGTGCCTCTCCAGGTTGAAGATATGACTGTAATTTGCACTGATCATGTGCATTTTGCTAGTACATTTCCCTGCTACCGGCCTGTTGGAACCTTTCCTTTTTCCTGCTAGCTGCAGAGCCCCTATGGCCGCAGCCATTCCCCATGTGTCTGAGATGCTGGGAAACAGAGGTGGGGGCTTGTGGGGTCAGCATATTTTCAACTGTTTTAGTTAATGCCTACTTGTCTTAAAAAATGACCTGCGTCGATTTCCACTCCGCACCCTGCCCCCCAGAAAAACATCATTCCCGCCCCCCGCCATCTCATTAACATTTGATATTATCAAACTTACCTTTTTTCCTCCCTCCTGATTGGAAAGTAAGTCTCACGGGGCTTTCCATAGGCATTTTCCTGACTATTCTGGAGGCTGATCACCTTTTTATATTTTATTAATAGACTTTCTTTTCCAGAGAAGTTTTAGCTTCACGGCAACACTGAACAGAAAACAGAGCTCCCATATACTCACTGCCCATATACAGGCACAGCCTACCCCACAGCCGACACCCCCACCAGATGGGTACGTTTGGTCCAGTCAGGGAACCTGCTGCCACCATTCTCTGGGGACCGGCAGCCCCGTTGCTTGGCCTGCTCGCCCCCAACTGTGTTGTCAGCACTCCGGAGTTTGAGTATTCTTATTTTGTTTTGTTTTGTGTTTAAGGATTTTATTTTATTTTATTTTTTTCAAAGATTTAATTTATTTATTTGACAGAGATTACAAGTAGACAGAGAGGCGGGGGGGGGGAAGCAGGCTCCCCGCTGAGCAGAGAGCCCGATGCGGGGCTCGATCCCAGGACCCTGGGATCATGACCTGAGCCGAAGGCAGAGGCTTTAACCCACTGAGCCACCCAGGCGCCCCTTAAGGATTTTATTTTTAAGGAATTGCTCCATCCAGCGTGGGGCTCGAAATCACAACCCCGAGATGGAGAATCGCATGTTCCACGGACTGAGCTAGCTGGGTGCCCCTCGTTGGAGCGTTCTCATGGGGGTGCTGTGGTAGCTCACCGTGGCTTCATTTTGCGTGTGTTCCCCTGGTGACCTATATGTGTTTTCATGTGCTCGTTCGCCATCTGTCTCTCTGTGATGAGGTAGGTGCCTGTTCAGATCTTTGGCCCATTTTCTAACTGGGTGGTTGGCTTCTTACTGTTGAGTTTTAAGTATTCTTTCTTTCTTTCTTTCTTTCTTTCATATTTTTAAAAAATATTTATTTATTTATTTACTTGATAGACAGAGATCACAAGGAGGCAGAGAGGCAGGCAGAGAGAGAGGAAGGGAAGCAGGCTCCCTGCGGAGCAGAAAGCCGGATGCGGGGCTCGATCCCAGGACCCTGAGATCATGACCTGAGCGGAAGACGGAGGCTTTAACCCACTGAGCCGCCCAGGCGCCCCCAGAAGTGCATTTCCTCTGTAGATCAAGTTGGTGAGAACTAATGGGTTGACACTATGAGCCTTCCTGTCCATGAACATGGACACCTTCCCGTGTGTTTAGTTCTTCTTGTATTCCTTTCATCAGAGTTGTGCAGTTTTCCTCATGGAGGACTTGTATGTATTTTGTTAGATTGATACCAGCGGATTGAGTTTTGGGGGTGATAGTGTAAATGGTATTGTGCTTTTAATTTCAAATTCCACTTTTTGATGGCTGGTACATAGGAAAGTGATTGACTTTTATACATTGACCTTGTATCTTGCCACATTACTCCAAGGGCTTATTAGTTCCAGGAGGACTTTTTTGTCAATTATTTTGGATTTTCTTTGTTTCTTTTTAAGATTTTATTTATTTGACAGAGAGAGAGAGAGAGAGCGAGAGAGGGAACAGAAGCAGGGGGAGCGGGAGACGGAGAAGCAGGCTTCCCGCAGAACAGGGAGCCTGATTTGCTGTAGTCCTGTTCTTAGAAAGCTTCGAGCTTCTCCCCATTAAGTAGGATGCTAGCTGTGGGGTTTTGTAGATATTCTTTATCAAGATGAGGAAGTTCCCCTCTATTCCTAGTTTACTGACTTTCCCATGTTTCCCCCCCATCTTTTATTTATTTTTAAAGATTTTATTTGACAGAGATAGAGACAGCGAGTGAGTGGGAGGGAGAAGCAGCCTTTCCTCGGAGCAGGGGCTTGATCCCAGGATCCTGGGATCCTGACCTGAGCCCAAGGCGAAGGCAGACGCTTAAGGACTGAACCACCCAGAAGTCCCCCCCAACACACTTTTAAATTATGGTAAGATACACGGGATGCCTGGGTGGCTCACTCGGTTAAGCGTCTGCCTTTGGTTCAGGTCAGGATCCCAGCATCCTGGGATGGAATTCTAAATCAAGTTCCCTTGCTCAGCGGAGAGCCTGCTTCTCCCTCTGCGGCTCCCCCTGCTTGTGCCTCTCTCTCTCTCTGACAAAGCAAGCAAGCAAGCTGTATGGTAAGATACACCTAACAGAAAAGTTACTATTGTAGCTACTTTAAGTGTGTACTTCAGTAGGTTTAGGCATATTCACATTGTAGCGGATCTCCAGAATTCTTTCCATCCTGCAAAACAGAAACTCTCTACCCCTTAAATAATTTTTCATTTTTCAGTCTTCCTGCCCCTGGCAACCACCATTCTACTTTCTGATTCTGTGACTGTGACTACTTTAGACACTTCATAAGTGGACTCACACAATGTTTGTCTTTCTGTGTCTGACTTATTTCAGTTAGGATAATGTTCTCACGGTTTATGTATGTCATTGCATGTATCCGAATTTCTTTCCTTTTTAAGATTATATTCCATTGCATTTTCTTTTTTTTTTTTAATTAAAAAATTTTTTTTAACTTTTTTTTTTCTGGAAGATTTTATTTATTTATTTGAGAGAGATTACAAATAGAGAGGCAGGCAGATAGAGAGGGGGATCCTCGCTGAGCAGAGAGCCCTTTGCGGGGCTTGATCCCAGGACCCTAAGATCACGACCTGAGCCAAAGGTGGAGGTTTAACTCACTGAGCCACCCAGGTGCCCCTCCATTGTATTTCTCATGTTTAAAAAATTCCACTTCTGTGACATGCTTGTTTATATCCTGTTGACCTCGTTTCTTTTACTTTCTTTCTTTCTTTTTTTTTAATTTGACAGAGATCACAAGTAGGCAGAGAGGCAGAGAGAGAGAGAGAGAGAGGGAAGCAGGCTCCCCGCTGAGCAGAGAGCCTGATGCGGGGCTTGATCCCACGACCCCAGGACCACGACCGGGGCCGAAGGCAGAGGCTTTAACCCACTGAGCCACCCAGGTGCCCCTTGACCTCTTTTCTTTTGGGTGGCTCTTCTACTCAGTGATATTTGGGACTCCTTTTCTTTCCTTTCATTTCCTTTCTTTCCTTTTTTCCTTTCCTTCTTTCAGTTTTAAGTAATCTCCGTACCCATTACGGGGCTCAAACCCACTACTCCAAGATCAGGAGTCACATGCTCCACGACTGAGCGAGCTGGCACCCCCCCCCCCAAGAGTTCTTTAGCAAGGCTCACTCTGAGAAAAAAAGCATCCCCACCCACTAAACAATTATTCCCTATTCCCCCCTTCCCTCCCAGCCGCTGGCAACCATAAATGCACATTCTATTTTTTTTTTTAATTTTTTTTTTTTTTTTAGATTTTATTTATTTATTTGACAGACAGAGATCACAAGCAGGCAGAGAGAAAGGAGGAAGCAGGCTCACCGCCGAGCAGAGAGCCCGATGTGGGGCTCGATCCCAGGACCCTGGGATCATGACCTGAGCTGAAGGCAGAGGCTTTAACCCACTGAGCCACCCAGGCGCCCCAATGCACATTCTATTTTTTATAGCTTTAGCTAATCTGGGTATTTCATATAAAAAGAACCATAAAATGTGTCTGGCTTCTTTTGTGTGTTTCATGTTTTCGGGGTTCATCCATGTTATAGCATGAATCAGTATTTCCTTTTTCCAGCCGAACAGTATTTCTTGGTATGGAAACAATCTGTTTACCCATGTGCCCGCTAATGGACAGTCAGGTTGGTTCTGTCTTTTGGCTCACGAATGGTGCTGCTTTGAACATTCATGTACAAGCACTGTTTATCTGTTTTCAGTTCTCTGGGGGTAGGTACCCGGAGTGGGATTGCTGGGTCATGCTGTCATTCTGTGTAAGGAATTGCCAAGCAGCATCCTGCAGTGACTGGCCATTTTACGTTCCTACCAGCAAACTACGTGGGTTGCTCCTTTCTCCACATATTTACTAACATTGTTTTTTCCTTTGAGTTTTTTTTTCTTTGTCCATCCTTACGGATGTGAAGTACTATCTTGTGGTTTTCATTTACATTTCCCTAGGACTTACGATGCTGAACCTCTCATGGGCTTGTTGGTTATTCGTGTATCTTCTTTGAAGAAATGTCAGTTCGGGGCGCCTGGGGGGCTCAGTGGGTTAAGCGTCTGCCTTCAGCTCAGGTCACGATCCCAGGATCCTGGGATTGAGCCCTGCATCGGGCTCCCTGCCCAGCGGGAAGCCTTCCTCTCCCTCTCCCACTCCCCCTGCTTGTGTTCCCTCTCTCGCTGTCTCTCCGTCAAAAAATAAATAACATCTTAAAAAAAAAAATCAATTCAAGTCCATTGCTCACCTTCTGTTTCTTGCTGCTGTAGTGTTTCAGGACTTCTTTATATATTCTGGGGACTAGGCCCTTTTCAGATCTGTGGTTTGCAAATATTTCCTCCCACTCTGTGGGCTGTCTTTTCACACGTCCCTTTCAACTGACACTTATTAATATGAGTGTCTCTCACCATGCTTCACATCTCTGAAGGCTGAAACGGGGGCTGTAGGTCTATCTACCTAAACCGCATCCTCCTGCCCCCCCAAGGTCAAAGGTAACATCACGATTCTGACTTTCTGTTTCCTGTTTCCTAAAGAACCAGCCCTACTGAACGATGTTCGGGCCTCAAGGGTACATCATCTCCTTTGTTGCATCGAACTTTGTCCAATGGTCCACAATTTTACACGATGCTGAATGGTTTTCCAAAAAACGATTATACCAACTCACGTTTCCTGCTGTAACAGATGGGGATTCCTGATCCCGGTCTCCTCCAGCACTGGCTTTGTCCAATTTCTTTCTGCCAGTTGAATGGGTCTGAAATGGTATCTGCTAGTCTTGCTTTGCATGTCCCTGATCATGAAGGAGACTGAATCCGTCTTACGCTTATGGGTCTTGACTGTTTTCTCTGCTATAAATGTCCGTGTCTTCTGATTCTGTTTTCTGTCTTTTCGTGCTCATTTGGGAGTGTCTTGAGAACATCTGGATGTGTCTTTAGGGACGAGGAAAGGCATTTGTACTTCTAGTTCTTGCCGGATTCCCCTCCTCAGGGTGCCCGCCAGGACCGATCCCTTTTCCCTGCCAGTCCCAACAGTGGGTGCCAACAGTGTTTGTACCAGGACAGCTGGTGAGAAGGGGCAGTCTTCAGCTGCCCCCTGCCCCTCTCCCAGCTTGTGCTGAGTGAGCTCGAGCACCTTTCCATCCGCCCCCTTCCTGTGGACCACCTGCTTGCCTCCTTCCTCCCTCCTCCTCCGCTCAGATCAGCTCTCTTCACAGATGTTTAAAAACAGAGGGATAGGGGCGCCTGGGTGGCTCAGTGGGTGAAAGCCTCGGCCTTCGGCTCAGGTCATAATCCCAGGGTCCTGGGATCGAGCCCCACATCAGGCTCTCTGCTCAGTGGGGAGTCTGCTTCCCCCTCTCTCTCTGCCTGCCTCTCTGCCTACTTGTGATCTCTCTGTCAAGTAAATAAGTAAATCAATCTTCAAAACAAAACAAAACAGAGGGATAATTGACATTGCTTCTCTTTAAAAAAAAATATTTTATTTGTTTGGCAGAGAGAGGGAGAGCACAAGCAGGGGGAGCAGGAGAGGGAGAAACAGGCTCCCCACTGAGCAGGGAGCCCGACGCAGAACTCGATCCCAGGACACTTCACCGACTGAGCCACCCAGGCGCCCCCGCTTCTCTTTCTCACAGTGTTTCACTTTCCACCTTCCTCTCTGGTGACGCCTGCTCTGGTCCTTGTGCTCTTTCTCTTCCCTCCAAGAGTCTTTCCATCTCCTCGTGAACGTCTCCGCCTCCAGCTCCGGGTCCCCAGCCCCACTCACCCTGGCTGAGCCCTCAGGGTCTCTCCTCTCCTTCCTCCTGGGTGCTCGCCCGGGGCCCACGCTGCCCACAGCTCCTCTTTGCTCCCCTTTCCCTGTCCTGCCGGTCCCTCTTCCCGGTGTCTCTCCCAGGGGCCACAACGTAGGGCCTTTCTCCTCCCCTTTGCTGAATGACCAGATCCGCACCCCTCCCCCGCTTCCTGCCCACCTCCTGCCCCCCCCCACCCTCCTAGCCCTCCTCTTTCTCCCCCACCTCTGCTCCTCTGCTGTCCGTCCTTTCTCACCCTCTATGATCTGTCTTCTAACACACTTCCTCTCCCCAGGGTCCCTGTCCTCTGCCACCTCTGGCTCCCAAGCCGCCTCTTCAGTGGCCTTGGGTGGGGTGTGGGGCTGTGGCGGGATTCCTGGACCGTCAACGCCTTCCTTTTCCTGCAGAGGTGGGGACCTTACCCAGGCTGAACCTGGGACTCAGCCCCTGCGCCTGATTTCGCTGCCCCCAGGAAGGCCCCAGAACTCTGCCAGCCTAGAGCAGGGGCCGCCCAGCCTCTGACTTGCATGAGCCCAGTACCTTCTCACCTGTAAGCTGGGGCTGTGAGCGGCGGGCCGAGGGCTGCCCTGTGGTGTTAGGAGGTGCCTTGGCTACAGTGTTGGCTGGGAGCCAGGGACTCACCTGGGGTGCGGGGCGTCCCCACGCACTGCTTGCTGAGTCCCCTGGGGGTGGGCTTGTGATTTGGGGTGAAGGTGAGTGTCTCATCAGTAGGGTAATCAGAGTCCCCTTGGGGCCTCTGGGGATGGACCAGGGACTCTTAACAGGGACATAAGCTCGCAGAGAAGCTGGTTCCATTCAAGTTTTATTGGGCCCCTTTTCAGCCTGGAGCTGGCCCTGGCGGGCAGGAGCCTCCGCCAGCTGCCCACCCTCCCCAGCTCTGTCCAGTTGCCCAAGGGAAGGGAAGGGCGGGCAGAAGGAAGGGGCTGGAGACAGATCACTAGCCCCCGACCCCCCCACCCCGGGGGGAGGGCCATCCCAGTCTCCAGAGCTGGCCCCAGGGCCACCAGTCCAGCCGCCCCCAGCCAAATCCCCAGCCATGGGGCACTGGGGGCGGCCCTCAGGGCCGGGCCTCGGCGAGCTATGTGGCCGGCGCGTGCCCGTTGGCCAGCCGCCCAGGCAGCCGGCTCCGAGGGCCGTCGGTCGGGGCCTCCACGGGCCTGGCAGCCGCGCCGTTCTTCAGCGGCCCGTGCTCCGGGCCCGCCTCCCCGTCGCTCGAATCGGACTCCTCCACGTCGCTGCGCACATCCTTCTCCATCTGGTGGGGGGGGGGGCGGGGCATGAGGCCTGGGCCGGGGGCTGCAGGGAGGCACCCACAAGCCGCTCCCGGCCCCCCGACCCTGCCCTACCCCGGCCCTACCCGGCCTTTCTTCATGAAGCTGTAGATCATGCGGAGGATGAGGCAGGACCAGAACACGTGCAGCAGCTGCAGCATGAGCAGGAGGCCGTTGAAGAAGTAGTAGCCGAAGAACGGGCCCCACTTGGCAATGGACTCGAAGTAGGTGGTATAGAGGATCCTACAGCAGGAGAGCGGGCGAGACGGGCTTCAGCCGCCACCGCGGCCCCCAGTCCTTGGGACCTCTAACTTGTGTGACCCTCCTTGCTCCACAACCTTCCATGGCTCCCTCTGCTGCCGCCCCACCCCCCACCCCCGCTCCGGCCCCCGAGAGATAGCGATGTTCTTTAGCTGCGCATTTAAGTGCCCATCTTGTCTGGTCATATTAAATTGTCAGAACGCACGTGAACCCCAAGGGGATGCTTAGTGGTCCAGCTGCTCCCCCCCACCCCGGTCCCCCAGGCAGTGAGCTTCTGCCCTGCCCTGCACCCTGGCTTGGCTGTGGGGTCACCATGAGCCAGCCTGGCTCAGGCAGCTGGCCCTCCCTTTCTGGCCTTCAGGGACCCGCGCTCCTCTGTTTCCTCCACAGGCTCCCCCGACCTGCAAATATCGGGGGCTCCAGGTCACCCAGTGACCTCCTCCAGTCTTGTGGCTACAAACTCTGGACATGTACATCTCTGTCCAGAACCCCAGGCTGGTGTGCTCATGCCTCCTCCATGACATTTCTAAGTCCCCCCACAGACCCTGCAAACCAGCACATTCAGAGCTGCGCACCTGTTCCTCAAGCAGCAACTCCGACCTCATACCCGTTTCATGAGCCTTGAGTGACTCTGACTGTACCTACTTCTGTCACCTGCACTGGTCCAGCCCCACCATGGCTCACCTGGGCCAGCACAATCCTCTCCACTGGACCTCCCTGGGCCCCCCCAGTTCCTGCTCAGGCCTCTCATCAGCTGTTCCCCAGCAGCCACCAGAGGGCGCCTGTGAGCCCGTGGGTATGTCCCTCCTCTGCCCACAAATCTCCAGGGCTCCCTCCTCATTGGGGTAAAAGCCTAAGTCCTCCCTGAGACCCCCAAAGCCCCAAATGACCTGCCCCATCCCCTCCTCCCTCTCTCCTCCTCACTCACTCTGCTCCACCCACAGGGGCCTCCTTGCCATACCTCCATACCAGGCCCAGTTCTGCCTCAGGGCCTTTGCACATGCTGTGCCTGCTGCTTGGACCACTCTTCCCATACGATCGGTCTTCAGTTCTCTCCCTCCGGTCTTTCCGTATGAATGCTGCCTCTTCCCTGACCAGCCTAATTCCAACTACCAACACACTCCCTGTGCCCTTCTCAACCTCATTTTCTCTTTAGCACGTCATTCTCTCATGCTTTAGATTCTACTTGTTTGCCTCATTTACTATAGTCCCCCCACCCCATCCCACCCCACCCCACATCAGCCCCACCTGAGCAGGTATCTTCACCTTGCTCCCTCATCAGCAAACAGACTGGGCAGACTTGAGTGAGTGGGTACCCAACCCTGCCTCCTCCTCCCTGTTCCAGGCACAGTGCGGAATGACTGAGTCCAGACTTCCGTCTCTCCTACCACGGGGTCTTTGCATATGCTGTGCCCAATTCCAGGAACACCTGTCCTTGCCTTCTCCTGGAAGCCACCCAGCCAACACCCCCAAGTCCATGGGTCAGGAAACCCAGAGGGAGGCAGGCCTGGATCTCAGACATGCCCTCCCTCCCTGCTCCCCCAACGGCGTGCTCACTGCGTAGGGAAGAGCACGAGGCGAGTATAGAAGAAGACCAAGGAGAAGATGATGAAGAGGGTGTCGCACACTTTCCGCCAGTGCGTGTAATTGAACATCTTGCCAGCCTGGGGAGGGCAACAGAGAGAACCGGCCTCAGGCCAATGGTGGGGACAGGGAAGTAGGTGAGAAGTAGGGCACTGGGAAAGGGCAGTGCCTCCTCTCCAGGAACTGTGTAGAAAGGTGTAGTGTGGCTCTCCAGGAGGGTGAGAACCTTCATTTCCACAGCCCACAAAGCCACAAGGGGGCGTGGCCTCATGGCCAGGGGTGTGGCCTCACGAAGGGCTAGGATGTCGGGGGGGGGGGGGGAGGGTGTTGGTGGGGGGAGGAGGGTCGGGCTGGGCCAGGCCCACCTCCAGGAGGTAGTCAGAGGCATCGTGCAGCAGCAGCACGAGAGAGCCGATACGTAGCAGGTTAGAACTGTAGGAGAACGAGATCAGCAGGATGGTCACGAAGTGGTGTGTCACCTGCTCCTTGAAATCCTGCGGGAGACAGTGGGTCACAGCAGGCATGAAGCTGGGTGGTGGTGGTGGGGGACACCCCACTAGGCTGGGTGTAGGCCCTCGCAGGGAGCTGGTTGGCTGGCGTCTGTACTTTTATTTATTTATTTGACAGAGAAAGGCACAGCGAGAGAGGGAGCACAAGCAGGGGGAGCGGGAGGGGGAGAAGCAAGCCTCCCGCCGAGCAGGAAGCCTGATGCAGGGCTCGATCTCAGGATCCTGGAATCATGACCTGAGCCACAGACAGACGTGTAAAGACTGAGCCACCCAGGCGCCCCTGCGTCTGTACCTTGTGGACTCTGGGTCTCCCACCTGAGGCACGAGGGGGTCTCCGGGGAGGCAGTGAGGCCATCCCACCCTATGCAAGACTGGGTCCATTTCCCTTCCCCGCATCACTTCCCAGCCAGGCCTCACCTTGCGTCTGACATCAAAGGGCAGCGTGATCAGCAGTGAGACGTAGAAACTCAGCTCCAGGAGGTACCAATAGTACAGGGCCGGTTGCAGGGGCTGCAGGGGTGTCGGCCAAGGTTAGCTGTCCCAGGGGGAGGCTCCCCAGGGGCAGGGAGGCTCCCCAGGGCCCTCCTCGATTGCTCAGAACCAGGACCCTTGAATCCCAATGAGTGAAGAAGGAGTAAGATCCCCGTCCCCAGAGGCAGGCAAGGGCAGTGGTTTTGCAGCAGCTCCTGCTCCCCGTTTCCCGGAGTCTGGCCCCTATCCATTCCACGGGGGAGGCAAAAATACAGAACAGAACCCAGAGGGGAGTCGTGTCATGTCTGGGTTTGGCTCTCCCGGCTGCGGCCGAAGGAACTCTGACCACCCCAAGCCCCCACCAACCTCCAGGCTCTCCCTGCCACTCACCTGATTTGGGTAATTGTCCCAGCACATGACCGGTGCCCACAGCCATGACTCCTGCAGGGACACGGAGGCTGAGGCTGCCCAGAGGTCAGAGGTTGCCCAGCCCTCTACCCCCCTCCCTGGGGTGGGTGGGGGGGGGGTTTCCCCAGGGCCGCTCTCATTCTGGACCCCCAGTTCCCGGGCAGGGCGTGTCCTCCCGGGCACGTGGATGTCCGCCACGCCCACTCCCAGTGCTCTCCCCTCCCTGTGCTTTGGCACGGGCTCCCCCCTCCGCCCGGGCCCAGCGCATCGGCGCACTCACGTGGTAGAGGACGGACAAGCCTCCGAAGAAGGAGCAGAAGTAGAAGCTAAACCTCCAGCTGCAGGTGGGGAGGGGGCCCGTGAGGCGGCCACCGGAGGCGCCCGCTCCCCCCCCCCCGCACCCCCGGCGGCCCCCCGCTTCCCCCCAGCCCCAGGCTCACCTGGCCTCGCAGAACTTCTTGGTCAGGCAGGGCCGGTCCTGGTTCCGGCGCCTCCGGAACCAGCGCTGGACCTGTGGCAGCGTGAGGCCACACTGGACCGCGAGGACGGCCATCTGGTGCTGGGGAGGGGTGGTTGGGGGAGGTCACAGAGGTGGCATCCTTCCTGTCCCTGTCCCAGGACAGATGAGACCCGGCTGTGTTCCCCCTTCCCCTGCGACCTTGCCTGTGGGATTGTCTGCCTGTAGACATGGAGGGGGCCCCCCAAACAGGCCGTATGCAAGCCAGCCCTGCTCACGGGAGGGACAGGTGGCTGACAGGGACCGGGACTAAGAAAGGGGGCGGCAGGTTTTCCTCTACTCTTCCAGAAAAGTCCTGTCTTACCCCCACCCCAGGCAGGCAGTTGAGACCTCGCCTCCCACCCCTACCTGCAGAGAGAGGGGTGACCAGGGAGGGAGGAAGGTCCTGCATAGAGACAGCCAGAGCACAGTACAGATGGGAATGGGGAGGTGTCACAGGCCTGCTGGGGTCTCCCCCCAACCCCATCAGTCAGGTCTTCCTCTCCTCACCAGCTCAGGAGAAACCGGCCCCCCCCACCGCCCCCAGCCCCCCAACCCCCCTGTCGCAGGATCTGCCCACTGAGACGGGGGTGCTGGCTGGTGGCCTGGGGGGGTTGGAGCACTGTGGGTGTGCAGAGGCCGCCCTGGACTTCCCTGTTCCTGGCAATAGGGCCACGTCCCATTCCCCAGGCCCCACCCACAAGGGGGCCTGTGCTGGCCAAAGGGGATGGAGGGGGGCAAAGGGGGGCTCTCACCTCCTTGGGTTTCCACCCTTCTGTGAGGAAGTACTTCTCCAGAGTGGCATTGGGCTTCGCTGGCCTCCTGGTCTGATCACGCACACCGAGCAGCCGGCCCAGGGGCAGGCCCACAAATCTGGGTGCAGGGGAGACAGAGCCTGTCAATCCAGGTGGGGAAACTGAGGCTCAGAGGGGCCGGGTCACATGCTGGGAGCCCGGAGGGATAGCCCGGCCTCTGCACTGGGACCAAACCTAAGAAAAGGCAGTTGGGTGGCCGGTCTTCAGGGTGGGGGTGTGAAGGTTAACTTGCGGGTCTCAGGTAGCTTCACACAGTCCCCATCAGGAAGAAGGGCCTCCTCACTGCCTGTCTCGTGATCTGGGTCCCTGTCTGTCCCCTGCCAGGCTCAGGGGTCCCCACAGGCAGGAATGGTGTAGACAGAGCGAGGGGCCTGGTCCCTGGCCCATCACCACACTTCCCACAAGCAGGGGTCCCCCCGGCACTTCATACCCACCAACCATCACCCTGCATTTGGGGAAACTGAGGCTCAGGGCAGCTCAGCAAGGAACTCCTTCCAGACGCAACCGTGACAGGACGTGGGGGGGGGGCTGTCATGCCTTGAGTCCGAGCACGGGTACAAATCTGCATCAGCTGCGGGTTCGTCTGACTCTACTGTCAGAGTCCCCACTGTCCTGATGGGCAAACGGGGGCTCAGACAGGTCAGAGCGATGCCCACGGCTACCCGGCGAGGGAGAAGCAGATGTGCCCAGCATTTACTTTAAAAATGGCGAAAACCTCTGCCTTCGACCTTGGAAAAGCTGATGAGGGGACAGAAGGCTGGCTGAGGACAGAGCAGAAGCTGTCACCCTGCGACCTCCCCCCACCCCCAGTCCTGGGTGGGACGAGTGTGTATCATTCTTCCAAGAATCTCCCAACTATCTTAACGTTAAAGCCTTGCTGGGGGGGGGGGGGGGAACGCCCTGAACCTGACAATGGCAAGGCCTCTGGTATCTCGAAGGTCCTCTTTAGCATAGGTAAGCTCTTTCAAAACCTGCCTGTTCCTTACCTCCCCAACCCCTGGTTCGGAATCCCTCACAACCCCAGTGCAGCCGCTTTCCACCCACGGCGCCTGTCCCTGGCACTTTAATAAACCACCATTTTGCACCAAAGAGGTCTCAAGAATTCTTTCTTGGTCGTCGGCTCCCGACCCCACCCCCACTGAACCTGCCCTATATTCCAAACTTCACCAAAGCTATCCCATCCCCATGGCCCTTTAAAAGGACACCTCTGGGATGTGAACACACCCCCCACCTGCGTCTGATGAGGCCAGCAGTTAAATACACAACCGCTCACTCCAGGCTCCAGTAGTGAATCGGGGCAGGTCTCCTGTCATCCCTGCCCTGCAGGAAAGGTGGGGAGCCCTGCTGACTTGACTTGAGACTCTTAGAACCCCTTAGGCGAAGCCTCAGTCCCAGATGACTCTCCCTCTGGGTGACCACAGGCTGGTCCCTCGACCTCTGTGCCTCCATTTCCTATTCTGTAAAATGGGGATAGCAATAGTGCCGCCTCACAGGACTGCGCTAAGGGCTCCCTTAGGATGCATAAGCTGCTCAGAGCAGTGGTGGGCACACAGTAGGCGCTCAGAGGGTACCCGTTACATAAATACAACCTCTGTGAGTATTCCCTGGGTCTCCCGGGGTCCAGCCTGTATCCAGGAAGCCTGGACTGGAGAGACAAGGCAAGAGGTAGAATGCTCCCGAGTCCCTATCATCAGGGGAGGGCAAAGCCAGGGACCCAAAGTGGCGGGGGGGGGGTTTGGGGGGTGGGATGGGGCTCAAGGGGGATAAGGGCTCTGGAGGGTGGGGGGAGGGATGGCGGAGGGGCCTGGTGGGCATTTCTGCAACCCAGCTTTGAAGGGACTGCAGAGGAGTGAGTGCAAAGGCCGGGTGGCCACATAGGAAGTGGTGTACCTGCAGAGGGCAGGGCATGGGGAGGGAGGCCAGAGAGGGCATCTTGGGGAGGCAGCTGATCATGGGGGGGGCGTTGGATCATGGGGGTGCCGGCAGCAAAGGGGCCTGGCAGAACAGGTCTGAAAACTGTGACTACAGAGTTGGTGGGAAGGGTGGGGCTACCTGGGACCCAGGAAAGGGACCCCAGAGAGATGCCCACACCCGGGAGACCAACAGCCAGGGAAAGAGGAAGAGACTCGGTTTGAAGCAGTGTCTGCGTCCATGAGAAATGACTGAAAATCCACAGAGTTTGCGAACCAGGTTGCTGGGAACCTGTGGGGTGGGGGTGGGGGGGTGGCAAACACTCAGGGGCGTGGGCACCAGCAGGCTGCAAGAGACTGGGGGTGGGGACGGATGGGGGTGGGGTGGGGTGGTTTAGGGCACAAAAAGGGAAGCCAGTGCTTTTTGCTCCTTCCTTTGCTACAAAGGGAGGAGGGAAGCCTTAGGAGCCAGGAGGGAGGGGTTGAGGGTCACCCTGCCCATAGGAGAGAGGCAGGAGGGAGTGGGCAAGAGGCAAGTCTGGGTGGCTCAGCTGGGTAAGCAGTTAAGCATCTGCCTTCAGCTCAGATCATGATCTCAGGGTCCTGGAATGGTGCTGCCCCCCTCCCCCAACTGCATCAGGCTTCCTGCTCAGTGGGGAGTCTCTGCTTCTCCCTCTACCCTACCCGCACCCCGGCTGCCCCCCTCCCCCGCCTTGTGCCCTCTTTCTCTCAAATAAATGAATAAAATCTTTAAAAAAAAAAAAGTTTCTTTGCTCACTGACTGGCCTCTGCAGACCCTTCCGTGGTCAGCAAAGCAAGAATGCGCCCCCCAGGTTTGCCAAAGATGCAGGCACGTGCAGCAGCAGCCATGGTGACAGGGAACCAGCCCTCAGAAGCTGGCAGAGTGTGGGTGGTAGCAGCTAGGGGCAAGGGGGGTGCCAGGAAAGGCACGCCAGCTCCAAGCCAGGCTCTACCCAGGACACATGAGGACGAAACAACACAGGACAGTTGGCCAGGGTGAGCACTGTGCACAGGGGAGGACAACAGGGACAGGCACCACCGTGAGGCATAAACTCACCTCTCGAAGGCCAAGCGCATGACCACCAGGGCCAGCGCCACGGGCAGGGCTGCCAGCAAGTCCCGGGCGTGAGGATAGACCAGGCCATCCCGGTCCTCTAGGACAGCCCACGTGTTGTTGGGTGGCAGCCACAGCCTCTCCTGCCAAAACCATTCGCTGAGGCTGGACAACATCCTGTGGGCACAGGGTCCCGTTAATGGGAGCTCAGCATGCGGGAGGGCCCACCGCCCCATCCTCACCCCCTCGCGCCCCAAAGCCCCGCAACCTTGACTTTATGACAGCCTGTGTGAGGGAGGGACTTGTGCTGTGTGCCCTCAGGCAAGTGCCCTGCCAGTTCTGAATCTCAAGTTCATTTGTCACACAGGGACAGCAGCCCACCCGGGAGCCCAGCTCGCTAACACAAAGGGTCTCCCCGCCTGCTGATCCCGGAAACACGCCTCATGAAAAGAGTTACTTCCCTGCACTTCACAGGTGCAAAAAAAAGGTGGCCAGAAGCCAAGGGCCTGGCTGACTGGGGTCATAAACTCGAGTTCTCCAATGTCAAGGGAGGTGTCCCGCCATTGTGGGAAGGAGCCTCCAAGGCAGCCCAAAGGTGACAAGCGGAGGAAATCCGCAATTCCCTTCCTGAGCATCCTTCCGGGTGTGAATGTGGGCAGCCCCGCTGGCTGTGAGGCTGGGCTGCAGCTGGGCAGGAGTACCCGGTGCGTGACGGTGCTTGCCTGATCACCGGAGCGGCAATTAAGTGAGCTTTCCTTCCACCGAGAAGGCTTTCCGACACCCATCTTGAGGCGCCCAAGCAGCTTTGCCCTTTCCCGAGATCTTAAGACAAGTGCCCGGACCCCCACACTGGTCCCCACTTGGGATGTTTGTTCATCCTCATGTCTGTCCATCCCATCCATCCATCCATCCAACCATCCACCTTACCTGCTGATCTACCTGTCTGTCCAATCACCTGTCCCTCCATCCATCTACCTACCAACCAACCCACCCACCATCCATCTATCCAACCATCCAGTTGTATGTTCATCCATCCACCTGCCTGCCCATCTGTCTATCTACCCATCTGTCCGTCTGTCCATCCATCCCTCTGCCTGCCCGACTGTCCATCTGTCTGTCCATCCACAAGGTGTTCTCTGATTGACTTGTTCATGCCAGCGTGCGGCTAGGTGTTAAGGACACATCAGGAAAAAAAACAGACATATTCCTGTCCCCATATGGGGGGCAGCCAACACACGAGTATACAGATTCATAGATGAGATAGGACCGTGTGATGAGGCCTGGTAGAAAATGAGCAGGGTACCATGATTTTAAACGAGGTGACCAATGAAAGTCTAAGGAGACGCCATCTAGGCAGAGACCCAGAGATGAGAAGGGCCTGGGTTTACGCAGAGGAGAGTAGTGGTGGTAGGGAGGGACTTTCAGAGAAAGCAGCAGCAGGTGCAAAGGCCCTGAGGCAGGACTGAGCTCAGAGTGTTAGGGAAGAGCAAGAGGCCCCTGGAGCGGAACGAGCAAGGGGGAAGAGGGACGGGGGGGGAATGGAGGGAAGGGGACAGGGGCAGGTCATTCAGGGCCTGTGGGCTTCAGGGAGGAGTTGGGATGACTTCCCCCAACATTCGTGGTGAAAAATTTCAAACCTACAGAAAAGTTGTTAGAATTTACAGGGAACTCCTACACCCCAGCACTAGATTCTGCCGCCCACAGTTTGCTCTATCTGCTCTATCGGATATCTGTGAGTGCATCCATCCCCCCTCCCCCCTCGTCCCCCCTTCCCCCGCCCCAGATCAGGCCATCTTATTTTTCTGGATGCATTTTAAAACAAGCAGCAGACATCAAGCTGCATCACCCCTAAATATTTCAGCACGCAGATCATTAGCTAGGCTTCAATATTTGTTAATGGGTTTTTTTCTTTCAAGGTAAAATCTGCTAGAGCGAAATGCATAAATCCTTCACCGTACAGTTGCCGAGTTCGAACAAATACAGGCAGCCGCGTGACGCAGCCTCCAACCACGGACATTCCCCTCCTCCCTCCACAAAGCTCTCGGTGCCCCTCTCTGGTCAACCTCCCTCTCCTCCGTCTAAAGGTACCCTCACTCCTGACTTTTGTTCCCACCATGCATTCATCCTGTCTGCGCGAGAACTTCCTATAAACGGAATCACACGCTTCATCTTCGCGTCTGGCTTCTTTCGCTCTGGGGAACCGTTTTGAGATTCGTGTGTCATAGTATCTACTGGTAGCTCCCCCCCCCCACCGCCCCCAAATCGTGGATATGTACCATCTGCTTGTTGATGGCAACTGGAATGCTTCCCATTTGGGGTGATTAGGAACCCAGCGATTTCGAGCAGACACATCTCCCCGGTCAGCCCGGAGGGCTGGGACGGCTGGATCGCAGGGAAGCCGCCCATCTGAATTCAAAAGCAGCGGCCAAACTGTTTTCTGGGGGGGCTGTACCATTTTCCACTCCCACCCGTGATGTCTGGGGGTTCTGTGGCCCTTCGTTTTATTTTCGATAAGGACACAAGCCATGGGGTGTTGGCAGCCTCATGGGAAGTGGCCTTTCCGAGGCCAGAAGGAGGTGCTGTCCACCGGAAGGGGGTGGAGAGGAGGGACGGGTTTCCAGAGACTTCTTTGTTTGTTTGTTTGTTTAGTTAAGATTTTACTTATTTATTTGACAGAGAGAGAGAGAGAGATCACCAGTAGGCAGAGAGGCAGGCAGAGAGAGAGGGGGAAGCAGGCTCCTGACTGAGCAGAGAGCCCGATGCGGGGCAGAGATGCACACACAGAATTCCATTTTTATCAAGTTCAAGAGCAGGCAAAACCACCCGAGGATGGCGGCGTCCATGTCCCGCGGCCACTGCCGCAGGTTACCACTAACGCAGTGGCAGATGTGTTCTCTCACGGTTCTGGGGCTCAGGAGTCTAAAATGGGGTCTTGCTGGGCTGAGCGCAAGGTTGGGCAGGGCTGGGCTCCTTTGGAGCTCCAGGGGAGAATCCGTTCCTGCCTTTTCTGGCTTCTAGAAGCCACTTGGACTCCCTGGATGGAGGTCCTGTCTTTGTCTTCCAAGCCAACAACTCTCTCTCTGACCCTCCTGCCTCCCTCTTATAAAGACGGCTGGGATGACACTGAGTCACCGGGGAATCCGAGGTCAGCCCCAACGCCAAGCTCAGCTCATCAGCCACCTCTAGCCCCCTTCGTCGCACGAGGCTCCAGGATCAGAATGTGGGCGTCTTTAGGGAGCATCATTCCGTGACCACACTGCTGGGCATCAGGACAGGCAGCTGCCCTGGGGACAGGCAGTGACCAGAGGGGCCCTGTGGGGTTGCCTAAGGCTGGCACGATCCGTCTCCTGATCTGAGCCAGCGCTCTTCTGGTTGAAGAAATTCACTGAGTCATCCATCTCCGATGCGGGCCCTTTTCTCCTGCTAATGGAAATGCCTGCATTTTAAAAGTCCACCATTCTGATTCCAATGCCAGTGTGCGGGCCTGTCCAGGGGACTCAACTCAGTTCTGACACTGGGCCTGGAGACGGTGTCAGATCCCACGGGGTAAGGGGCTCAGTCCTACAGAGACTGTCCCCCCACTTCAGCCGCCAAGCGTGTCTAAATGAAATCGTCACCTGTGCTTCTGGCCAACTGGCTGTAAACCAGAGAACCCCCGACCCCCTCCTGGGGGTTTTGAGGAACTCACTAGAGTGGCTCACAGAACTCGGAGAGACATTTTACTCACTAGGTCACCGGTTCATTAGACAAGGACACTACTCAGGAACAGCCCGATGGAAGAGACGCAGACAGCGAGGTGGAGGGGAGGGGCCCCCCACCTCCACGTGCATCACTCCCCAAATTTTCATGCACGCACCAACCAAGAAGCTCTCTGAACCTCGCCCTTTGGGTTTCTGGGGAGGCTTCATTGAATGCTCGATGAAATCATTGCTCCCTCCCGAATGAGTCAGCCCGCAGCCCCTCTCCCCTCCCCGGAGGTGGGGGGGGGGCCGCACTAAATTTCTACTCTCTCTTCACTGTCTGCCTCCCCTGCTCCAGGGGCTTTCCCAAAGTCGCCACGTCAACCTAACAGAGGACACCTAGATCACCCCCATCACTGGAAATTCCAAGGGTTTTAGGAGCTCAGTGTGAAAGCGGAGACAAAGACCAAATGTTTATTTCTTACTATAAATCATAACATCACAAGTCAAATGCAGAAAAAAAGAAAAATTCTGAGAGTCTGGGTCTCAGAACCAGCATGTGGCTGGCGTTCAAGTCCATGGGGAGGGATGGACCAGCCCAGGGAGGGATGGAGATGAAGGGGCAGTCTGCAGTCCCCATGGTGGGGGGGGGGACATCTGGCAGTCAGTGAGGTGATGAGCAGTGGCAGCAGCCTGACAAATGGTCAAGGGTAGGTGACAGTGGCTAGTCTAGACCCAGCAGGCTCAGATGGCCCAGACAGAAGGGACAGATGGGCACAGAGACTTCTGCCTGGGTGGTTGACTGCTCTACAAGAAACTAGCTTCACTGACAGGCAAGGTTGGCTTGATCTGGTGCACCGCCCCCCCCAACCCCCCACCCCACACCCCCTCCTGAGGGCGCATGCCCAGCCTGGCATTCCCACCTCCCAACTGGAGCCACATCCACCGCATGGCATCTCTAGCCTCCTCCCACTCTCTCAGCAGACCTCCCTCCCTCTGCTGCCCAGTGCAGATGCAAATAGGCAAGGAGTCCCAGGAAAGCCCCCAGTCAGCCAGAGCTGAAGCAGATACCCGGGAGTCCCGGCCCCCCACCCCATATTCTTCCCCCACTCGAGGATGCCTAGATGAAGACCCACCACCTCTGTGCCACCTGCAAGTCATGATGAGCTTCAGAGACAAGGGGGAACACACAAGACCAAGGGCTTCTTCCAATCTCAGGCCTCCACTGATGTCCTGGGCTTCTCAAGCCCCCCATTCACTGCCTGACACTTTCGGCTCCCACCACACCATAGGATTTCGCACAGCCCCTTTTACAAGTGCTGCCCTCTGCCTAGAATGCCCATGGAATATTTATTGCCCTATGCTGGGTGCTGAGAATACGAAACGGTCTCCACAGGGCTTATACACCTTCCCTGTCTGTCCGGCAAACTCCTAGGCATCCCTCAAAACCCAGTTCATTTGTTGCTTCCTCCTGGAGGTAGCTCCTGATTGGATTTAGTTGAAGCACACTCCCCCAGTCCCGCTTCACTCACTGTGAGGTTGGGAGCTCGTCACGGAGGCTCTCCGGAGACAGCACGGGGTGGAGAAGGAAGCAAGCGTGACCAGCTTGGAGTCCCAGTCCCCTCAGCTGAAGCAAGCCTGGCCCTTCCCGGCGTCCACGTCAGACTGACCCACCTTGACTGCAGAGGCCTCAGCCCTGGAAGCCCTACCCCTTCTCCAACCTGTCTGTCTGTCTGTCTGTCCCCTCCTAGCACACAGGAGGGACTCATGTGCGGCTGTTACTAAACATTCACAGCCAGCAAGGCCCAGACTTCTCTTCCTCCTCCACCCAACCCTCAACAGACCCCTCCTTCCCAGAGGACAGGAAGGAATGAGGCTCGGGGGTCACTCCTCCTCGATTTTCCTTTTTCTCCTTTGGGTCCCAGCTCCTCTGCTCATTTCCTGTGACTCTGCCACACTGGGACCAGCTGCCCCATCTGAAAAATGGGTACAGCCAGACTGCCTGTTTTCCAGGCTGTTGTGTGGGCCCAGGGGGCTGTACCACACCGAGGTGACTCCTGCCTCACCCATTCACCAGGCAAGCAACCTCAGGCAGGCAAGCAGGCTGTTCTGTGCCTCCGTTTCCTCATCTGTAAAGTGGGCTAATAAGAACCCTTTCCACATGGGGCAGTGGGGTGAGAGCTAAGTAGGACTGACCTGCATGTTATTAGCAGCAGAGAGGGGCGGTGGGATGAGGGGCAGTCTGGAGAGGTGGGGTGCTGGCCTGCAGCAGATTCTGGAAGGTTCTTCCCAGAACCTCCCCAACCTCTGCAGCTTTCCCTTAAAGCTGTAGCTCATGAACTCAGGCTGGGCTTAGCCAGGGCCACTGAGGGATCATCTGGAGACTCACCGAGTGAGGGAGTGGCTGGTCAGCCCAACCAGCCTGAGCCTACATCCCCCAACACCCCTGCCCTGCTCGCATCACCCCTGCCCTGCCCCCAGTCTCCCAGCAAGGCCGCTGTGTCTTGAAGCCTCTTTGGCCTCACTCCCAGCCCTGCCCCTGCCACCTGGGAGTCAGACTCTGATAATCCTTCTGAGTGGCTAAAAATATATCCTCAGACCCAGGGAAAGAGAAAGAGATTAGGGCTTTGAGCTGATACGGGGAGGGGAGGATGAGCGGAGGATCCCTGTCCCCTCTCAGGGGTCTGAGCGAGCCTTCATCCTTCTTGCTCCCCAAAGTCCCGAGCGCCACCCGGCATGGCCAGCAGAGCAGGGCTGTGCACAGAAGGTTTGTTTTATTTTAAACCTAGCTGGAAATGCACGACTTGCCCGGGGTTGTGAAAAAGGAAATCAATTCAGACTCCAGATGTCTGGGCTGCCCAGGGACGACGGACACACACACACACACACACACACACACACACACACGCCCCTCCGGGCTCCTGCAGCCTGGCCTGCTGCCGGGGGTCACCTGACTCCCGTGGCTGGAGGCCCAGGCAGGGAACACATGATGTGCAAAGTGGGGGTGGTGTGGAGACAGCCACAGCCTCCCCTGCCCTGGGCCCTGGCTGTCCCCTGTGGCTGGCCTTGGCTCCTCCACCGTGGACCTCTCTGAGCAGAATCCCTATGGGTGGTGCTCCCTGCCCAGCTCCAGGTCCAGGACTCTGCCTCCTACCCAACCCCTCAGATTTAGACACACTGTTGAGGGCACCTGGGTGGCTCAGTCAGTTGAGTGTCCGACTCTTGATTTCCACCCTGGTAATGATCTTAGGGTTGTGAGATCAAGCCCTGTATCAGGCTCTGTGCTGGGTGTGGGACCTGCTTAAGAGTCTCTCTTTCCGGGGCACCTGGGTGGCTCAGTGGGTTAAAGCCTCTGCCTTCAGCTCAGGTCATGATCCCAGGGTCCTGGGATCGAGCCCCACATCGGGCTCTCTGCTCAGCGGGGAGACTGCTTCTCCCCCTCTCTCTGCCTGCCTCTCTGCCTACTTGTGATCTCTGTCTGTCAAATAAATAAATAAAATTAAAAAAAAAGAGTCTCTCTTTCCCTCTTCTTTCTCTAAATATATTTTAAATAATTTTTAAAAATAAGAAAAAAAAAAGACACACTTCTGCCCTCCATAGTCTGGTTGTCTTGATACACCCTCCCACACCCCACCAACTCAACTGTTTGCAATGGCTGCTTGCTGGCCTTCTAATTCACCAAGCTCATTCCTACCCCAGGACCTTTACATATACATACCCAGCTCACCAAGCTCATTCCTGCCCCAGGACCTTTGCATGTGCTATGTTCAATTCACCAAGCTCATTCTTAACCATGGGCCTTTGCACATGCTGTTCCCCTACACATCCCTGTGTCTAGCGCTCATTATTCACATCTCAGCTCAGAGAAACCTTCTCAGATCACTACCAAAGAAGCCTGTGTATTATTCCATCTCCTCACCCTGTTTTGTTCCTTCAGCCCTCTTGTCCTACTTGATCTATTATTTGTTTTTCTGTCTCACCCCAAGATGTAAGACTCCTGAAGGCTAGAATGTTGTTTTAGGCACTGCAGTATCCTAAACTAGTGCCTCGCACAACATCGGGTGCCAACTAAGTGCTAAGTGGACGAATGAATGGGTAGTGCAGATACATGGACAGGTGGGTGGATGTGAGGACTTCAGTGCAGGTGGTGAGATCTTCTAGAAAAAAAAAAAAAAGTAAAAAAGAAAAACCACCCCACCAGGTCTCCTGGTTGGCTCAGGTGGTGGAGTGGGTGACTCTTGATCTCAGGGCTGTGAGTTCAAGCCCCACACTGGGTGTGGAGCCTACTTAACAAGAAACCACCTGTTTTAACAGGCAAGGTCAGCTCGATCCCAGTAAAAGAGATTCCCTGTTGCCCCATTTCAGAACTGGGAAGCCTGAGGCTTAAAGCAAGAAGCTACCGGCCATTCAGCCAGCAAGGGAGAGAGCTGGAACCGGAAGCTCACCAGGGTGGCGAGGGGGCTGCCCTGTACCACCAGTGGGCTCAGGGCTCATGGGACTCTGTGCAGCTGCCCCAGGCCTGCTTCTGCCTGTCAAGCTTTCTCCAGGATCAAGCCCCTCCCCCACCCTGTGTTTTCAGCGAACCAGTTGCTCAGCATATAATTTCTTTTTTCAAAGATTTTACTTATTTATTTACTTGAGAGAGATAGAGAGTGAGTGAGAGACAGCATGTAAGGGGAGAAAGTCAGAGGGTGAAGAGACTCCCCGCGGAGCTGGAAGCCTGATGTGGGACTTGATCCCGGATGACTTGAGCCAAAAGCAGTGGCTTAACCAACTGAGCCACCCAGGCGCCCCTCTTTTCTTTTCTTTCTTTCTTTCTTTTTTTTTTTTTTTTAAAGATTTTATTTATTTATTTGAGAGAGAGAGAGAACGAGCACATGTGGGGGAAAGATCAAGGGAGGAGGACAAGCAGACACCGTGCTGAGTGTGACGCGCCGTTTGATCCCACAACCCTGAGATCACAACCCGGCCCAAAATCAAGAGTCAGAGGCTTAACCCACTTCGCCACCCAGGCGCCCCTCAGCACATGATTTCTTAACTGCTACACCCCTTGGCAGGCCCAGGGGGCTTAGGTGAGCTGCACCCCTGCTGGCCACCCTCTTGGCAATGCCCCCATCCCCCAGAGAAGACAGCCACCAGCTGGGCATGAGGATCACTGCAGCTGCCTTGGGCTGGCTGTGGGCCACTCTGATGGCCTCAGCTCCCTCCTAGGGCCCCGCCCAGCAGCTGGGACACCCATGAGCTTCCCCCCAGCCGCCAGCGTCCAGGACCTAGCATCCGCCCTCGGCCTTCTGCCCTAAATGCCTGCCCCTGCTTCAGTGGGCCGGTTCCCACTAGCCTTTCAAGACCTGGGTCAGATTCTATTTCCTCCTTAAGAGGCCTGCTCTGCCTTCCCCACACTCAGCAGAGCCCCCTCTCTACAGCCTTGCCTGTCCCACTGCGCCCTATCCCTGGGCCTTTCTTCGGAGCTTTCTTTAGCCCTGGAGCTTAGAGAGCTTGCAGGCTCTGGGTGTCCCCCTGGGCAGTGAGAGCCCGGGAGAGACCTCTGGGGCCCACAGCATCACCTAGTGTATTGGGGGGTAGTCAGGGAGGTTTCAAGGACCAAGAAAGGAGAGAGGATCAGGTCTCTTGGAATTTGAGGGGGAAGGGAGCAGTCCTCAGCCCCAAAAGCAAGTGGGGATGGGGGGGTGGAATGGGTGGCAGGAGCTGACTGTTATCTGCACAGGGACTGATGAAGCTTACAGGTGGGGGATAAGGGTAGCCCACTTGGGCCATTACAACAAAAACAAAAATACAGCTTTTTTGAAGTATCCTTGACACACAAAAGTGCGCATTTAAAGTGCGTGATCTGATGTGTTCTGAACTATGTATGTACGTGTGAAATCGTCACCCTCAACCGAGATAACAAGCATATCCATCACTCCCTGAATTTCCCGGTGCCCTTATGGAGTCCATCCCTCTCTCCCCTCCAGGGAAAAATTGCAATCTGGATGTCTAACAGTTGGGGACTGGAAACCTCAGGGCTCCATGCGAAGAAATCTTACATTACAGTCCAAAAGGCAGAGGAAAATACATCATGGATGGACCTTGAGGACGTCCTTTGAGGAAGCTAGTCACAGCAAGATAGACACTGTAGGATTCCGCTCACAGGAGGTCCCTAAAGAGATCCATCTGTACAGACAGGAAGTGGATGGTGGGTGCCAGGGGTGGGGGGAAGGGATGGGGAGACAAAATCTCAGACTGGGGAGATGAGAAAGTTCTGGAGAGGGACGCACAACAATGTGAATATATCAATACTAAACTGTGCACTCAAAAATGGTCAAGATGGTAAGTTTTATGTCATGTGTATTTTACAACACTTAAATTTTTTTGAAAGGGGAAGAGGGAGAGAGAGAATCCTAGGTAGGCTCCATGCCCTGCACAAAACTCAACGGGGGGCTCAATCTCATGGCCCTGAGATTGTGACCTGAGCTGAAATCAAGAGTCAGATGCTTAACCAACTATGCCACTCAGGTGCCCCCAATTATTAATTTTAAAAAACGACCAAAGGAGGGGCACCCAGATAGTGCAGTTAAGCAACTGACTCTTGGTTTCAGGTCAGGTAATGCTCTTGATATCGTGAAATCCAGCCCCATGTACAGCTCCGTGCCTTGGAGTCCGCTTGGGATTCTCTCACCCTCTCCCCATCCTGCTCATGTCTTCTCTCTCTGAAATAAATAAATATATCTTTTTAAAAAATCACCAAAGGGGAAACAAGAGGAGGAACATTATGCTCATTGACTTGAGTGAGTGGGAGGGGGGGCTCAGGGAGTTAAAAAAATAAAATAAAAACAAAATGCGGGGAGCCACTAATGGCCCCATACGTCATTTAGGCAATGGAAAAGCACCAGGAGAGCTCGGATTCCACTTAAGTCAGAGTCAGCTGCTTCAGACCAGCCCCATTGGAGACAACCAGAAACCCTGGCCGACACACAAAAACAGACTACTTGAAAGCCCGGGTGCTGTGATGTCCCCACATGGTAGCTATCAGCAGCATGGGACTATTTGAATTGCAATGAACTGAAATGAAACACAATTTCAAACTCAATTCCTCAGTTGCACACAGCAAAATTTCTCTGCTCAAGAGCCACACGTGGCTTGTGGCCACCAGATTTGTGCAGGTATGGAACATTTCCATCCTTGTAGAAAGTTCTACCAGGCGGGACTGCTCTAGAGTGACCCCAAAGAGGTAGTAGTTGGAGGGGAGTCTATACCTGGCATATGGGAGGTGGGTTTCACATTTGTACTGCTCTTTGCTGGAAATAGAAACTGGCTTGAAAAATGAGAAGAGCCCAGAGAGATCACAATTGCTTAACAACAGGCTGGAACATGAAGAAAGGGAGCGAGTCCGAAAAAGGAAGTTCCAAATTCTACACAAAAGGTCTGTGCACGTCTCCTGCTAAGCCCTGAACCATGCGTGTGCAGGGCAGACTCCAACCAGGCCAGCTAAGGCTAAGAGAAAGGGAGAGAGATTTCACCTGCCACCCACCATGAGGACAACAGACTTTGGAGCCTGAGTCCAGACAGGTTAACTGCCTGATTAAAAAAAAAATATATATATATATTCAGTGCTCTCCAGAGGAACATAACAGAATCCAGAGTCTCCACGATAACATCTTGATGATGTCCAGAATACAACCCCAAATTACTTGATCTTTGGAGAAACAAGACAACACGAACCATACTCAAGACAGAAGGAAATTAACAGGGACTAATATCTGAGGCGACCAAGATGTTGGAAGGAGCAGATACAGATTTTGAAGCAGCTATTATAATCTATTCAAGGATGGGAAGGAAAAAAATAGCTCCTAATGAACGAACAAATAAGAAACTTCAGTGGAGGGGTGCCTGGGTGGCTCAGTGGGTTAAAGCCTCTGCCTTCGGCTCAGGTCGTGATCTCAGGGTCCTGGGATCGAGCCCCGCATCAGGCTCTCTGCTTAGCGAGAAGCCTGCTTCCTCCTCTCTCTCTCTGCCTGCCTCTCTGCCTACTTGTGATCTCTATCTGTCAAATAAATAAATAAAATCTTAAAAAAAAAAAAAGAAACCTCAGTGGAAAGGTAAAAAAAATGAACCAAATGTAAATTCTAAAACTGCAAAAATGCAATACTTGCAATTACAAAATCACACATGGGCTTGATAGCAATCAGAGATGATTGAAGAGTTAACAAATCTGGAGCTAGGTAATAGCAAACATTCAAACTGAAGAACAGAGAAGAAAAAACAAAGATGGAATAGAAATGTGTCATCTGGTGGGGCGCCTGGGTGGCTCAGTGGGTTAAGCCTCTGCCTTCGGCTCAGGTCATGATCTCAGGGTCCTGGGATCAAGCCCCACATTGGGCTTCCTGCTCGGAGGGGAGCCTGCTTCCCCCTCTCTCTCTCTGCCTGTCTCTCTGGCTACTTGTGATCTCTGTCAAGTAAATAAATAAAATCTTAAAAAAAAAAAAAAAGGAAGAAAAAAAAGAAATGTGTCATCTGGGAGATGCCAGGCTGGGCTGGCTCACAAATTAGAGCATGCAACTCTTGGTCTTGGGGTCGTTGAGTTTGAACCCCATGATAGATGCAGAGATTTTAAAAAGAAAATTAAATAAGTAAATCAACGTTGGGGTGTCTAGCTGGCTTTGCTGGTAGAGCCTGTGAGTCCTGATGTCAGGGTTGTAAATTTTAGCCCCAGGTTGGGTGTAGAGATTATTTAAAAGCAAAATCTTAAAAAAAAAACAAGCGCCATCTGGAAATAGGGGTGCCATCAGCACAATGCTGTGAAGGGACTTAGGGCTACTAAGTAGCACACTTAAAAATGAATAAAATGGTAAATTTTTTAAAATGGTAAATTTTATCTTTTGTATGTTTTACCACAATTGGGGAAAAAAAAAAAAGTACACAGTCTCAGTGACCTTTGGGACTATCAGAAGATCTAACAGGCCCAACAAGAGAAAGGAAGAAGAATGTGGGCAGGAAAAAATATTTAAAGCATTGAAGGCTCTGTATTTTTTCCCACAGCTACATATATGTACATGAACTCACGGAAATAGGCCATAAGGATGTAGTCTATGCTCAGAGTTATTGCGTCAGGAAGTCAGGGAAGGGAGGAGCTGGTCTGCTTGTTTTGTGATTCACTGATTTTTACAAGGAATGTCACAGCAACGTAAATTTTTATTGTTTTATTATTTTTTAAAATTGTATTTATTTGAGAGGTAAAGAGAGAGAGAGAGAGAGAACAAGTGAGAACACAAGACTGGGGGAGGGAGAAGCAGAGTCCCTGCTGAGCAGGGAGCCTGATGCGGGGCTCGATCCCAGGATGCAAGGATCATGTCCTGCGCCAAAGGCAACCGCTTAACCAACTGAGCCACCGGGTGTTCTAATTTTTAAATTGTGGTCAAATACAAATAACATAAAAATATACCATCTTAACTATTCCTATGTGTACAGATTGGTGGTCTTAAGTATGGTCATATCACTGGGCGACCATCACCACCATCCGTCTCCAGAACTCTTTGCATCTTGTAAAACTGATACTCTGTCACTAACCTCCCACTCCTCCACCCCTGACCCTTGGTCACCTCCACTCTGCTTTCTGTTTCTATGGATTTGACGACTCTAGGTGCCTCCTGTAAGCGGAATCATACAGTGTGTCCTTCTGTGTCTGGTGTCCCTCACTGAGCATAATGTCCTCAAGGTTCATTCATGTTGTAGCAGGTGTTTTTGTTTTTTTTTTTTAAAGATTTTATTTATTTATTTGACAGAGAGAGATCACAAGTAGGCAGAGAGGCAGGCAGAGAGAGAGGAGGAAGCAGGCTCCCCGCTGAGCAGAGAGCCCAATGCAGGGCTCTGGGATCATGAGATCATGATCCTGAGACCCTGAGATCGTGACCTGAGCCGAAGGCAGAGGCTTTAACCCACTGAGCCACCCAGGCGCCCCCCCCCTTTTTTTAAGATTTTATTCACTTGACAGAGAGAGAGAGAGAGATCACAAGTAGGCAAAGCAGCAGGTGGGGCGGGGGGCAGGTGGGGGATGCAGGCTCCCCGCTGAGCAGAGGGCCCGATTCGGGGCTCGATCCCAGGACCCTGAGACCATGACCTGAGCCAAAGGCAGAGGCTTAATCCACTGAGCCACCCAGGTGTCCCCGGAATGTCCTTCCTTTTAAGGTTGAATAAGAGTTTAGGGAGTGTAAACATTAAAGGTGACTTTTTAAACAGAAAATCGTATTAGTACAAAAGGAAAATAAAGGTTTCTGCTGAAGGGGTGGTTGGCGGAGGAGATATGGGCTCAGAGGTGACGTTTCTAGCTGTCAACCAGCTCCCCACCCCAGCTCGTCATTACGAAACCGATTCCCAATCACAATCATCCCCTCCAGCAATGCCACTACCCACCTTCCAGGGCGGAGACAACTGTGGGTTCCAGGTCGCACTCTGATGGCACCTTCTCCACCCAACCTGGTCTAACACCTGCCCTACTCTTTCCCACCAGCTGCCCACTGGGCCCCGCTGCCACTTCCTGGTGACGGCATAGAGGCAGGTTCAGGTAGGGCCAAGGAGCCCCAAAAGCCAGGCTGCTTTCTGGGACAGCAGCCCTTGCCCACACCTGTAGCAGGGATTGCCCAACGTACCTGGGGCGCTGGTACTATGCCAGGTGCCACCCAGAGAGGTTTACCCACGACAGGCCCTGTGCCAAGTGCCCTGCCTTCCTACCTCGGAAATGTTGTTAGACATGCCCTGAGGAAGATGCTGTCAGCATCCATATTTCCTTTTTCCTTTAGAGAGAGAGAATGCGTGTGCGGTGGGGAGGCGGGGGAGAAGAGGAGGGGCAGACGGAGAGGGAGAGCATCTTCACGAAGCGTCATGCCCAGCAGAGCCCCACGCTGGGCTTGATCTCATGACCCTGAGATCATGACTTGAGCTGAAATGAACAGACACTCAACCCACTGAGCCACCCAGGTGCCCCAGCGTCCCTATTTCATGGGTGAACGGAGTCTCAGGGACCCTGAGTCATCTACCCGGGTCACACAGCTGCATCTGAACTCCGCTCTACACCACTAGGCCTTCCCGGTGGACCCAGGCTCACGGAACCTCAGCTCCTCCGGCATTCTTGGAAAGCAGAGCCTGCCCGTAAGCCCGGGCTCCACTCCATCTCCACCTGTCTGCTTTGCACTCTGCCTAGTTCCCTGGGGACACACGCCCCCCGCCCTTCCATGACCAATCGCCGTGGCCAATTCTTTGTCTATGTATTCATGACCCCCTATCGCATATGGGACCCGTTGTCCACCACTCCTTCCAAGAACTGTAGCGTCCTGGTTCCCCTCTCTGCGGTTCTGTCTCTAGTCCACGCTGGTTTTCCTCCCCTTTGGCCCCCAATCCAGTCCTGGACCCCCACTGCCATCTGCTGTGCCTGGAAATCGCACGCGCCTGGGAGCTGCCATGGGCGCCCGTGCATGTGGGTTTCCGATTCCCGGAGCTCCCAGGTGTCCCCCCCCCCCAACAAACCTGCTAAGCCGGGAGCACCTGACTGCTCCTTGCCCAGACACACCACGATCAAGATCAAGTCACCCTGCACCAGAGTGTGCGCTCTTCCTCCCCGGGCTTCTTGGCCAAGATCCCACCTTCCACCCAGCCTTTGCGGACAGGAATCCGGGAGTTGTCCCGGAGTCCACTGCGCACAGCCAGGCCGCTCGGCCCCTCCTCGCCTGCTGCAACGGCGTCCGCCTGCCACGTGACCACCGAGCGGGTCCCTTCCCACTCATGGCCCACAGCGACCCCCTCCCCTCTCATGTCACTAACTGGGGCTTCCTCCCTGGGCTCCCAGCCTCTGGGTTTTGCCCGGGCTGCCCTTCTAACCTAACAATCACAGCCTTGGCTTGAAATCCTGCAAACGTTCCTGCCCCCCACAGCGCTGTGCCCGGGCTGTTCCCCTACCAGTCACGCCCTTTCTGCCTGCCAAATGCCTTCTGATTCTTCAAGACTCCGTTCTCACCCTTGTTGGCCAGGAAGCCCTGCTCAGTGTCCCCGGGCCGGATTAGGGGCCCTCCCCTCCATCCCTCCCCTCCAACTCTCCCACAGCCCGGTCACTCGTCGGCCCCAGCCTCTCCCATCTGTGCACTATGCACCCACCAATCTCCTCCAAAAGGCTCGCTTTGTTTTTAAGCATGTTTATTTTCAGAAGAAACTTTCCCTCCCTCTCCTAAAGAGAAAGTCAATGTCACTGCCCGACAGTGGCCGTAAGACAGATACAATGAAAACAAGATGACATTTAGTCCTGCCAGTCCAGTCGGTCAGAGTTCTCCTTGTTTGAGGGGGAGGGTGGCAAGTGCCTGTCACCTAGGCCTTAAGATACAGTGGGGGCGTGGGCGGCTCCGGCTGCGAGGTCACCAGAAGGGAGCCAATTCTGTGACTCCTCCTTGAGCGTGGGCTGTCCTTGGGTTT
Source organism: Martes martes (assembly GCF_963455335.1). Classification (NCBI taxonomy): domain Eukaryota; kingdom Metazoa; phylum Chordata; class Mammalia; order Carnivora; family Mustelidae; genus Martes; species Martes martes. Next base: position 212,087,186 of record NC_137888.1, on the reverse strand, counting down.
CAAAGGTGACGGAAATGTTGCCCCAAGAGCTCCTCAGTGGCTGAGACAGGGCTGGGTAGGGACAGCTTCAAGGGCAGGGGGGTCGAGGATGTTGGGGTGGGCAACTGATCTGGGAGCTCCCTGCCTGGACAGGAATTTGGGGACATGCAGCCTGGCGGTGGGTGGGGCCAAGAAGAGCCCTTGTGGGCGAATTCCAGATGTGGGACTCCGAGAAGGTGCCTTCTGAATGCAAAAAGGGGTGATGATGGGGAAGGGCAGGGCCTCGAGGGCTCTGGAGCCCCAGCACCCCCAGGCACTGCCTCCTTGCCCCCGCTGCCATGCTTCTGAACGTGGGCCCATGCCCTTGTCCAGGTTCCGGATCACACAGCTGCCAACCGTGAACTTCAGGTCCACACACCTGGGCAGATCTGCTCCTGGGGGGTGGTCTCTGGCCAGCAGCTCCTTCTGTGAAACTCTCACCATCCTGTCTGCCTGCCCAGAAAGGGGATGGAGCCTGTGCAGGGCGCCTGTGAGCGCTGGTTGCCCTCTGGAGGCCCAGGCTGGGGTCCCAAACCTCTTGGGGTGAGCAGAGAAGGGCACCCCCTGCCAGAATGCCAGGCTGTCCGTGGGCCCTTTAAGGACCAGAGGTGTTTGCGTAACTAGAGGCCAAGCTGCACTTCCTCTCCGATGATGACCATGATGACCATGACCGACCGTTGAGGGCAGCCCCTCCTCTCAGATGGGAAGCACACAGATGCGGCTGGGGGGGTGCAGGCAGGCTGAGCGCTCGTCCCCACCCTCAGCAGCACACAGCTCAAAGGACAAGCCTCCCTTCCCCACACCCCCACCCCCGACCTGGTCCCCCAGGGACCTCCTGCAGACACCACCCACCCACATCCATGGTTCTCAGCCAGGGTCCGTGGCCAGATTCCAGGGGTCCGGTCAGATTTCAGGAACATCACCCTAATGCAATCCCCGGATATCTCCTCGGCCTGAGTCACTATTCGCCATTTCTCCAACCCTTCAAAGTAAGTAGCCTGCCTGTTGCTGCTTCTAGGAAGCCTTCCGAGACTTCTGGGCTGCCCCATGGGCTCTCCATTCGGTCTGCTTTATTCTGCCTTGTAACGATGTATCTCTATCTATCTTCCCAAAGAACGGGGCGGGGGGCTCTGGGAGGGCAGTCAATGGGGTCTGATTCCTGGTTGTGTCCACTGTCAGCTCCAACTCAGGCCTCGGTTCCAGCAAGACCTCCTCAGAAGACAAGACCCGGGTTACATCAGCACAGGTAAGGCAATGAAGAATGCCTCCGCCGGCTACAAAGAAGATGCTACTGAAATGTACAAAGGGCAGTGCTTCCAGAATGTTTCAGGAATAATAGAGACATCCAGTCTGTGTGTCCCGGGCAAGAATGAGCTACTCCAGATGAAAACCAGTGGCTTCAAATGTCCACATAGTAATGGTTTCTAAATGTTCTCCACCCAATCTCTAGGCAGTATTTGAGCAACGCTGTGCAAGTGACTTATGTACCGGTTGGATTTCCCAAGGTCCCAAGGCACGACCTCTTCACCTATTTCCAGAAGTTTAATCGGTGTGTTCACTCAGTCCTACCTCTACCGCCCAAGGTTGAAACAGGTTGAAACAGGTAAGCAGCTCCTGCCCTCTGGCTTGGTCCTGTCTCAATCCAGAAGTTACTGCAAGCATCTTTGACATGTCATCAATGCCAAAGCCAAGGCTCTGAAGGGTACCCACGGCCCCACCCTCCCTGGAAAGTGCTCTGAAAATCTGCAGCCCCAACAGCCAGCTTCACCGAACGGGGGACCAACCACTCGGGCATGTAAGCGAGAGACCTCGTTCCCTGAGCCCGACCCACAGGCTCTTGGATTTAACGAGCAATCCCTATTCCCTGCATCGCAATATTTCTCGGGAGTTACATAAGTTTCAGGGCGTAAAAAAAGGCTACAAGCTTCAAAATTCACCACCAGCCCTTTGCCAGGAAGAACGACCCTAGAGGAAGCACGGGCATGGGTATAACCTGGCACCCACCCCCCCCCTCAGAACCGCCTCAGTCTGCAGACCCAAGGGACCTCTCAACTCTCAGTGGAGGAGAAACCGGATGTCGGTGTTAGAAATGAAGCACCCTAAAGGGTCATGGCATTCGCCCGGCGTTCATGGTCTATCAAAACAATTTCCTTCTTACTCAAAAGTGAAAGCTTTGAAATCTATGAAGAGGGGAAAACACAGGACCTCCTTAGAAAGGCTCTGCCCCCCTCCCCCCACTCTCGATACGTTTGTGGAAAATTCTAGGACTCTGTGGGGGAAAGTTCTAAGTGTCCTGCCTCGGGGTCTAAATTGCCACCAACTGCTTCTGTCATCCCCATGTTGCAGCTGTGTAAACTGAGGCACAGATTCACCCAAGGGCCCAAAGGAGGAGGCAGGGGGCTGGGATGCAAAGGTTACCCCACCTGTCTGCAAAGGCTGCCTCCTTGTCATTGCTGTACCCGGTGCGCCCGGAGCTGAGGTCCAGGACAGGGTGAGGGTTAGGGGTGGCAAATACTATACGTTTTATTAATTGATTTCATTATGCCCCGTAGTGGAAAGAAAAACAGGATAGGGAAAAGAGATCAGGAATTGGGCAGTGGGGGCTGTGATTTTAAATGGGAAGGTCAGGCTGGTCTCCTTAAGAAGGTGATGCTTGGGGCACCTGGGTGGCTCAGTGGGTTAAGGCCTCTGCCTTCGGCTCAGGTCATGATCCCAGGGTCCTGGGATCGAGCCCCGCATTGGGCTCTCTGCTCAGCAGGGAGCCTGCTTCTGCCTCTCTCTCTCTCTCTCTCTCTCTCTCTGCCTGCCTCTCTGCCTACTCTCTGCTTGGGGCACCTGGGTGGCTCAGTGGGTTAAGGCCTCTGCCTTCGGCTCAGGTCATGATCCCAGGGTCCTGGGATCGAGCCCCGCATTGGGCTCTCTGCTCAGCAGGGAGCCTGCTTCTGCCTCTCTCTCTCTCTCTCTCTCTCTGCCTGCCTCTCTGCCTACTTGTGATCTCTGTCAAATAAATAAATAAAATCTTTAAAAAAAATAAAAATTAAAAAAGAAGGTGATGCTTGAGGGGGCTCGGTCGGTAAAGCATCTGTCTTGGGCTCAGGTCATGATCCCTGGGTCCTGGGATAGAGCCCCCGCATCGGGCTCCCTGCTCAGTGGGGAGCCTGCTCTGCACCCCCAGCTGTTTCCCCAGCGTGTGCTCTCTGGCTCTCTCTCTGTCAGATAAATAATAAAATCTTAAAAAAAAAAAAAAAAAGGTGATGCTTGAGAAAAGAGATGAGGAAGCCATGGGCATAGACCACTCTAGCCAAAGGGAACAGGCTATACAAAGGCCCTCAGGCTGGGCCACGGGCAGTAGCTTCAAGTGATCCAGACGAAGCTCACAGGGCTGGAACAGAGGGGCATGTGGGAAGACGTGAGGGCAGGGAGGTGACAGCCGTATATTAAGGCCCACCCCAGTCAACATCACCGATGGAAAAATGAGATCCAGAGGCCGGAGTCTGGCCTACTCTCCCCTTCTGTCTCTGTCCTTGTCCCCTGAATCTAAGAGGGGAGTCAGTCTCCCTCCCTCCAGCTGTAGCTCCATGGTGCCTGCCAGGATCATTGTCATAGCTGAGCCGGGGCCAAAGGGAGCTGCCCTTAGGCGCACCCATCCCCAGTTTGGAGAGGGGTGGGGTGGGGAGGACAGGGGCAGCCACAGAGTCCTGGCTCAGCGGGACCACCGATCTCCGTTCCGGAGTCCAAGTGTCCGAATCCTCTCATTAAAGCATCTGAAGCTGCTAAGGTTTGGGGACACGCCTGGGTCAGTGGTGAGGGTGAGAAGGGGGACCAGACCCAGGCAACCAGGCCCTCGCCCACAGGCATGCAGGGAGTGGGGGGCTGGGTCCTTTCTCCTCCACCTGGAAAGGGAATGTTGGCAGGCTGATGGCGGGACCATCCTCGATATACAGTTGCATTGGTTTTTGCCACCTGCCATCTCCGTCCCCCTCCCTGAGAGCATCCTGTTCCATATTGAGCTCTGTGCCCTGCCTGGCCTGCCCACCGGGTCACTGTTGCTGCCCACCCCCTCGCCCCGCCGTCCCCTCCCTGCCTCCGTACCCTCTACCTGTGCCCTCTCCCTCTCCCTGGCTGCTTCACTTCCTCGGGGAAGTCTTCAAGGTCAGCGGAGCTCCCATCACGCGAAGGGGTAGACTTGCCCACCGGGAAAAGGGGTGGATTCTCTTTCTCCCTCCTACCAGCCTCCTGGGCCACCAGGGTTCCAGGAATGACCCCCACACTTAGGGGACAAAGCACCCCGCAAACTGCAAAGCAATGGGGCTCCACAACCTCTTACCCTTCAAGCCAGGACCCTCCCAGGGTCTGCTGTCATTGGACTGGGGCCCCCTGAGACCTTCGCTCTCTTCATCTGCCCCTCTGCCCACGTTCCCCCTTGCTCCCTCCGATCCAGCCACGCTGTCCTCCTTGTTATACCTCCAACATGCCAGACCAGGTCCTGCCTGAGGACCTTTGCACATGCCGGTGCCTCTGCTTGGACTGCCCTTCCTCCAGATGTCCACCTGGCTCTTCCTCATCCTTCAGGTTTCACACCCATAGGTGCGGCATGTATAAATGACAGACACGGGGGCAGACAGAGGTGGGGGCAGGGAAGGGGGGACAAGCACAGGCTAGAGGGGCTCTCTCCAGGGTGTGGATGGCAGGGGCTTGGCCCCTCCTCAGATTCACAGTCATGGGATCCTGGAGCAAAAGATGGGATTGGGAGCCCAAGATGGGGTAGGGAGAGAGTTAAGCTCCTGCCCATTCATTGTGGGGAACCGGTGGGACCGTCTCATATTAACAAAGGTATGAAGTCGAGATCGAAGGAGGAGAAAGACCTCCTCTATGCCACTCTGGTCTGAGCCCATTCAACGTGTGGCAAAGAAGGGCCCATTCTCAATGGCTTGGGGTGGGGTGGGCAAGACAGCCAAGTAAGGAAGACCCCTCTCACTGAATTACTCAAGCAGAGGATTCAGAAATGCAGCTGAGCTGACCATTTCCTCCTTTTTGAAGCCCTTGCTCCCTGGCTCCTGGCTTGCCACCTACTGTTTCCCTGCACCCTCTCTCTGCCCATTTCCCTCCAGGTGGGGATGTCTCCCAAGCTCCAAGCTTGCTTCTTCAAAGCCCACCTTGCACCTCGCATCCGCCTGGGTGTTTAGCAACATCACAATTTTCAGACGCACCTGAACCTGCTATAAACCACCTGCTCCCCAGTCAGCCGCTGCTCCACCACCCCCACTTCCGATCTCTCCAGGATCCCGGCACTTCTTCATCCCCGCCTCCATCTGGACCAGCGAGGTTGCTTCCAGGCTGGTCTCTTAGCTCCTCCACATCTCTGTACGCTGGTCTCTCCACCCTGTTCACTCTGAGTCATCCTTAGTAACCCACCAATGATCACCTCCTCCAAGAAGCCTACCCTGGGGAGGCTCACCCCGGGATGAACCAGCCACACTCCTCCGGGCTCCCTCCCCCCAGACATCCAGGCATCTGGATGCTTATTAGCATTCAGGTGCTTATTAGCAGCCTGGTGCTGTGCTCACCTCCGCGGTGATGACTGCTATTAGTCCCATTTTACAGAAGCAGCTGAAGCAAGAAGGAGGTGAAGTCACTAGCCTGCGGGCACCGAACTCAAGCGGGCAGGACAAGGTCAGAGGCAGCCTCCAGACAGCGGGAGAGAGGACAGCCTGTGGTGCCCAGATAAGAGGAGACTGTCCCCGGGCGCCTGCTTTCCTGTGGGCATCCCGAGGGTGGTGGGAGGCCCATTCCTGTTCCCCCCTCACCTCCTGGCCAACTAGCCCAGGGACTCCTGTGCCGAGTGATCACTCCAAGCCAGGCGCTGGGCCAGCCAAACACTTTACACGCCTGACTCACTCCATCTGCAGAAGGCCCTGGTCTGGAGGTGGGCACAGTTACACAGCGCCCCCATTTCTCAGAGCAGGAAATGGGGGCTCATTACGCTGCGAACTCCTGCTGGCTCTGGTGCCCTCCCCCAGTCCCTCGAGGCCAGAGGCCACCACTGGGATCAGCCAAGCCCTTTCCTAGCCAAGGTTTCCTTGGATCAGAACAACACTCCCAGGGATAGGTTCTACCGACCCATTTTACAGACTGGGCAAACTGAAAGCTTGGAAAACTTTCCCTGGGCTCACGAGGCCAGGTCCACCACCAAGTGTCCCAGCTCATTTCTACCGCCTCTTCGCTCCCCTCTCAAGACACCTCCACTGGGAGCAGGTGAGCTGGGAAGGCAGGCAAGGAAGGTCCCAGTGTGGCCTGTGGGCACTCAGGTGTGCTGAGTGAGTCTCCTGGCACCCGTGCCCCAGCCACGTTTCTTCACGGCAGCTGCTCTTGGAACGGGCCTGAGTAGAGCCTGGGGACCCTGGGACCTTCAAAGGCAACCCCACACTCCAGAATGTCTTTCTCGGGCAGCCTCCCTAAAAGAGATTCAGGTCACTAGACTGGAGCCGGCTTGACCCCTGCACTGGGCCTCCGGAGACCTTGCCTGGGTGTGGAGTCCGTCTCCAGGAGCCTCCCCGGTCAGGTGGCATTTCACAGGTTTTGCAAGTCAGACTCAGCCACGACGGCCCCACCCCACCTGCGTCTCCCTCAGTTTCCCCATCTCAGCAAGGAAAGGCCCGTGCATACTCCCAGCTGCCAGCTCCAGAAATCTCCGCTCGGGTTCCTTCACGCCCCACTTCTGAGCAGGCGGGGAACGCAGAGGGTGTTCTTCTGCCAAAACGCACCCCTCCTCCCCGCGTCACCCCCTTTCCACCACCCCTTCCGGTGGGGGCCAAACCAGCAGCCTCCTGCCGGGTTTCCTCCCATCCCTCCCGCCCACAGCAGGGGCTCTTCCTAAGACACAGCAGGACCGGGTTACTCACTTTGCTCTGCGCCGCCCCCCGTGACCCCCCCAGACTTGAGAATGGAATCCACTCACTCCCCGCCATCTTCGAGGCGCGGGCCAACCTCTTCCCACCTCCAAGCCTCCCTCCCGGAGCTCCAGCCAAGCTGGCCTCTTTTCTGCCCTGCAAACACACCACGCTGGGCCCTGCCTCAAAATCTTGCCGCTTCTGGGCCTCAAAAGCCCTCGCGGGCTGGTCCACTCAGGCCCGGATGACACCCTCTCGGAGAATCGCTCCCTGACCCTTACTCCCTCTCCCCGAGGGGTTGTCCTCCCCGCACTCGGCGCGGGCTGGAGTGATCGCAGCCTGTTTACACGGGGGCTAGCCGTCTACGCAGCCGGGCTGCGAGGTCAGGGCCCCGGCTGCATCCCCGGCGCGGGCACGTCGGTGGCGCCCAGCAGGTACTCCGCATGGTTTCCCCGGTGCCCGACCCACACTCGCGGCGCGCCGCTCGCATTCACACGCCCGGACTCCCCCGCGTCGCCGCGCCGGCTCGCCCCGATTCCCTCCGGCCCGTGTCGCAGCCTCGTCTCCGCGCTCGCGGCGCGCCGACCCTCGGGGAAGCGGGTCTCTCTAGGGGCGGCGGCCCGGGCCTGGGACCGGATGGGAAGCCCCGAGAGGCCGCCCCGGGCGGGGTGATGATGGGGGCCGGGGCCGCCATGGCCGCGGAGGCGGGGCCGGGGCTCGCCGCGAGGGTGGCGTTCCCGGCGGCGTTCGGGGCGCGGAGCGCTCGCTTACCTGGGGGCACGGCAGGGGCGGGCGGCGGACGCGGAGAGGAAGGAGCGCGCGCACCCCGCACGCGGCCGCCGGACTCTGCTCCCAGCGCGGCCTCTGCCGTGGGGCCCGGCGGTAGGCTGGGGTGGGGGGACCGGGGCGGGGCCTGGAGGGGCGGGGCCCGGAGGGGCGGGGCAGGGGCGGGCCCCGGCGGGACGCGGGGTCCTGGCGGGGCTCGGCCCTCTCCGCCAACGAGACCGCTTCCTGGACCCCCGCCCCGCGCCGCCGGCCGGGCCTAGCTCCGCCCCCCCGGCCCGCCCCCGCCCCACCCCCGGCCCGCCCCCGAGGCCCGCCGGGAGGCGCGCTTGGCGGAGATCCAGCCGCAGGTCTTTTTGCCGGCGCCTTATCTCTCGCCTTTGAACCCCGCGCGGCCCGCGCTCAGTCTGGCCCACGGTTCTGTTCCGTTCGCGGCACGTCCGCCCGACCCCCTCCCGGGTCCCCTCTTCTGGCCTGGCTCTGACCCGCCCATCCGCATACACACGACGCGCGCCCTGATCCGCGGGATCTCGCCGCGGGGCGTTGCTGGCGGACGCCCGCAGTCCGTCTCAGGCCTCAGAGGCCCCCGCGGGTTCCCCAAGCCTGGAGACGTCTCCCAGCTCGCAGGCCATGACGCCCCAGTTCGTGGTTGGGGAGGCCGAAGCGTGCGCGGGAGCCAACTGCCCGGTTGGGAGGTTGGGAGTAGAGGAGGTCAGCCAGGCAGACCCTGGTGGGGCGCGGGGGTCAGGAGGTAGAGCTGTGGACAGGGGCAGCGTGGGGGGTGGCGGAGCGTAGCCCGGGGCCCTCTCTTGTCAGGTGCAAGCGAAGTGGCCCAGGATCAGCAGCGCCCCGGAGCGGGGAGCCTGGGCCAGCCTCGAAGGGGAGACAATGCTGGACGAGGCGCAGGTGGTCTGTGAACCCCTGTGTCCCACCTGGGGGGCTCATGGTCCAGCTGCTCCGGGCTGAAGGGAAGGGGTTCCAGAGCGGCTAGGCCACCGTCTCCTCATCTGGAAAAGCGGCTTCACCTTTGGACAACAAGCTTCTCCTTGAAGCAGATCCAGGGCAGGTGGGGGAAGGCCCCGCCTTCTTGGCTGTGGGGCCCCAAGCAAGTTGCTTCACATCGCTGAGGTCTGATTTCTACACGTGGGAGAGTGAACCTGCGCCTCCCGACCCAGCTTCGCGTCTTTCGCACCTGCTGTTTCCTCCACCAGACTGTGATTTCCCTTTTCGAATGTGTGCAGCCTTCTCCCTCAGGCCCCAGGGCCCTCTGCAGAGCACCCCACGCTGCTACCCCCAAGAGCTCCTTTGTGCATCGGGGAGAGGAAGGGCCATAAAGCTGCTTTATGGCGTTGAAGGCGACAACGCCTTGCGACGGTGGGTGCTCGGAGCCCGGCAGCTGTTTCTATTCATAGTAAGGGGAGACATAGTGGAATGGGGGAGTCCAGGCCCCAGGAGAGAAGCAGCAGATCCCTGGAGAAGTGAAGGGGGAGGCCCCTGAGAGAGATGTGGGCTGAGGTCAGAGAGAGATTCAGGCGGGAGGTGGGGTGGCTGGAGGGTAGGGTCAGCTGGCAGGAAGAGATGCTGGCTGAGCTTTCTGCCTTTGGGCTGCTGCTTGGCTGCCTTATGCCCTCCTTCCCCTACCCCCACGCCATGGGTGAGCATGGAGTATTCAGGATGGGCTTCCTAGAGGAGGTGACCTCTGAACCTGCCCGGTGAATGGAGTGGGGCATTAAGCCCAGTTAGGGTCCGGAGGTGAGTGAAGAAGAGGGGACAGCCACCAAAGGCCCTCCAGGGCTCTCCCATGTGTGGCACAGTCAGACTTCATTTTTGACTCTGCGGTGGGTGCTTCTGGGGCCCGATGTGGTGGGGGGGGTGTGCAGACAGGAGAGAAAGGAGGGACTCCAGAGGGATGTAGTGGTAAACTGGCCAGGGCTCTGGGCATCAGGGGAGGCCGGGACCTGGTTGGCAGGAGCGGTGAGATGGCAAGGCCATTGTGGGGTGTCTGGGGAGGGGCAGCGGGGACCCTAGGGAGGCCCAAAGCTGGGACCTGAGGGAGAGAGGGGGAGCCCCTTGCCTCCTCCTCTCCTCCAGGTGTTCACACCTTTTGTGCTTGAATGGGGGACAGGAGGGTAGGACTGGGGCAGCAGAAGCCTGGATCCAGGTGGAAGAGGCTAGACTGTTGATTCAGACGATGCAGAAGGGGACCATGAGCCAAGCAAAGGGGGTGCCCCTAGAAGCCAGAAACGCGTTCTCCCCAAGAGCTTCTAGAAGGAACGTAGCCCTGCACACACCCTGACTTTAGCACAGGAGACCCTTTTGGACTTCTGAGCTCCAGAACTATGAGATAAATGTGTGTTGGTTGGTTTTTTGTTTTTAATGTGTGTTGTTTTAAGCCACCAAATGTGTCATCATTCATCACTGTTGAAGAGGAACCTCACACAGAACCCCATCCTCCCACCCAGAGACCTACCTGATTGCGCTCTCAGGAACCCCTCCCCCAACACACCCATCTGGACTCCCTTTCCAAATCAGCAGCCTGGGGCCCCACCCAGGTCAGACCCCCAACCCCCCCCCATGTGCCCCTGCATCACCCACCCCCTCCAGACCTCTGGTCCCCTCTGGTGGTCTCCTGGGCTGCGGCATCCTTGTCCCAGCAGGGTGAGGACTGAAATCCCAGCTGTCCGTTTGTCACTGCCTCTCTGTGCCCAGCTCACGCCAGGCCTGTTGCCCCAGGCCTGCGGCTGACTGTCCTCCCCGGCCCAGCCTTTGCCAACCAAGACTTCCGTTCACAATGGCGGGGGGGGGTGTGGGGGGGCGCATTTCCCACAGACCTGGGCCCATGTTTGCGCTGTGTGACCTCGGCTGGGTGATGCAGCCCCTCTGAGCCCTGTGGTGTCCTCATCTGTGGGATGGAGGATAACCAGACCATCCGGGGGGCAGATACCCGGAGGGACCTCTGTCTCCACGCTTCTCCATCCAAATGGCCTGAGCCAGGGCTGGGGAGGGTTGAGACAGGTGGGATGGGGCGTGGAGAAGACTTCGCGCTGGCTGTTCCTTCTGCCCGGAACAGCATTGCTGCGAGTCCTCCCTCCAACTCTTGGGTCTTTAGTGAAAGTTTCACCCTGCACGACCCATCCCACCGTCTCCTTGCCGTCCCCCTCCCCAGCTCTCTCCTCAGCCCTCCTCCCTCTTGGTTTTTTTTTTTTTTTTTTAAGATTTATTTATTTATTTATTTATTTGACAGACAGAGACTACAAGTAGGCAGAGAAGCAGGCAGAGAGAGAGGAGAAAGCAGGCTCCCTGCTGAGCAGAGAGCCTGATGCGGGGCTTGATCCCAGGACCCTGGGATCATGACCTGAGCCGAAGGCAGAGGCTTAACCCACTGAGCCACCCAGGTGCCCCTCCCTCTTGGTTTTTATATCCTGTGCCTGATGGCCTCCCCCCAGAAAATGTTCACCCCTCAAGGCTGGGGGGTTCCATTTTGATCCCCTGGTGACCGTAACACCAGGAAGGGGGCCTGGTACACAGTGTCTCACAGATGGTCTTGAAGGGCGGGGAGGGTGGGGAGAGGCAAGGTGAGAAATGAAGTCTGTCCAGGAAAGGCTCAGAAGGGCACCTGCTGGGCGTGTCTGTGAGTCTGTGTGTCCTTGTCCGTGCGCCTCCAGGTCTGGGTCTCTGTGTGCTTCTGTGTTTCTTTGTGTGTGTTCGTGTGCAAGCGTCTGAGCACAGACGCAAGCAGCCTTAACTTCTCTGGCTGCCTGCAGGGGTGGGGACACGGGAGGGAGGAAGATGCGCTTTTTTCCCTGGAGAAGCTCTGTCTTCTTCCAATTCTGCTGCTGCCTCTCCAAGGGCCCTCCCAGCTCCCCAGGGGCAGCAGGCTAATCCTCTCGAGTTGATGATGCAACGCCCCCCACCCCCCACCCCCGCTGGCCTGAGGTTCCCAGCAGCCAGGCAGGGAACAGCATGACTGGGCAGGGAACAGCATGACCGGGTTGACGCCAGGCACACACGCTGGGAGCTTTACGGAGGTGAACATCTCCAACCCTGTCTGTGAAGCAGGTGCATTTAAAATTCCCATTTCACAGAGGAGGACACAAGCCCAGAGTGGTGCAGTTAGCTGCCCAAGGCCACACAGCCAGAGAGGGGGCGGCTTTGAACTCAGCTCCTCCTGACCTCTTATCCTCCGCCAGCAACCCCCCTTTTCTTTCCCTTTGCGGGGCTGGAGGCACCCAGGTGGGCACACAGAGGATCCTCACCTTCCCTCAGCCCTGGCAGACTCACACCTCTCACTCCCTCACTCACTGTCCATGCTTCCCTATCCCCAGGGCTGGCCTGGCCCCCTGGGGGTGATGGGAAAGGGCCCCCCCACCTACCTTCCGGGCTCCTGGGTCATTGGTGCCTGCCATCCCCCCCTCCACCCCACCCCGACACTCCAAGGGCATCCAGGAAGCTCTCATTTCTCCCAATCCCCACCTGCATGCCCGCAAGGTCTGTACAATCCGGCAGATAAAACATCCTGGGCCTGGAGGTGCTGTGACCAGCCATCCAGTGTGGCCGGGACACGGGGCTTATGGGACTTCCAGTGCTGGCACCAGATGGTCCTGAGCAAACTGTGGTGCTTGGTCATCCTGGTGGGAGGTGAGGGGACTTGCCCTCGGTGACGCAGCAAGACTGGGAGCCTCCATGTCAACACCTGCAGATTCAAGACACCATCCCCTCTCCTGGATTTGATTAGGAGGAAATTGAGTACTATTTCATTGTATTTTAATTTTTTTTGAGATTTTATTTATTTATTTGAGAGAGAGAGAATGAACAAGAGAGAGCATGAAGGGTGGGGAGGGACAGAGGGAGAGGGAGAAGCAGGCTCCCCACAGAGCAGGGAGACCACTCACCCTCGGGGCTCCATCCCAGGATCCTGAGATCATGACCTGAGCTGAATGAAGGCAGAGGCTTTAACCCACTGAGCCACCCAGGCGCCCCTATAAGGCTTTTTAAGATAGGAGATGACAATCTCTGATTTGCATTGAAATGTTTTTGCTTTGGAACAGTTAGTACATAACATTCAAATGCTGGGCAAAGGTTTGCTAGGGCCAAGAGTCCTCCTACCCTGTCTGTCTCCCAGGTCCCCAGCTCTGCTCCTAGAGGCTCAATAAATTGGTTCAGCTTCCTGAAATTAGTTTTTGTGTATAAATGTATACCTTCTTTTTCTTCTTTTTTTTTTTTGCATTTTTAATTTTTTTAAAAGATTTTATTTTTTAAAGTAATCTATTCACCCAGCGTGGGGCTCGAACCCACAACCCCAAGATCAAGAGTCACGTGTTCTCTCGACAGAGCCAGCCAGGCACCCCCTCTACTGTAACATTTTTAAGTCCGCAGCCCGGGGGCATTAAGAAGGTTCACACACCATCCCCACCATCCATCTCCAGAACTTTCTCATCTTCCTGGACTGAACCTCTGTCCCCATGAGACACTGACTCCCCACCCCCAGGTTCAGCCCCTGGCTTCTACCATCTACTCTGTGTCTCTGTGAATGTACCCATTTGAGGTATCTTATATGAGTGGAATTAGCTGGTATTTGTCCTTTCGTGTCTGGCTTAGTTCACTTAACATAACGTTTTCAAGGTCCATCCATGTATCAGAATTTTATTCTTTTTCATGACTGAGGAATATTCTATTGTACGGATGGACCACATCCTCTTTATCCATTCATGTGTTGATGGACACTTGGGTCGTTTCACCAGCCGCCCACTGTGAATCGTGCTACAGGGAACATGGGGGTATGGGACCTCTTGGAGTCCTTGTTTTCCAGGGATACCCAGAGGAGGAGTTCCTGGCTCGTACGGTAAAACTAGGTTCAACTTTTTGAGAAAACAGAACCTTGTTTTTTTATTAATGTTCCTGGGTGTTCCTTGATACCAATAGATGAAGAGGTCTCTCTCTCTCTCTTTGAAAGGGAGGGCATTTTATTTACTTATTTATTTGACAGTAGCTTTAGAGATATAACTCATATGACATTTAATTCCCCAATTTACAGTGTTCTTCAAGTGGAGGGTTTTTAAGATAGTCAGAGTTGGGAAGCTATCACCACCTGGGTTTTTTTGTTTGTTTTTTGTTTTTAAGTAAGCTCTACACCCAATGTGGGGCTTGAACTCATGATCCCAAGATCAAGAGTTGCGTGCTCTAACAAGTGAGCCAGCCAGGTCCCCCTGGCATTGTTCTTTCTAAGGGAACAAGTCCCCTCCTTTGAGGAACGGTGTAATGAGGACCCTGGTGCAGAGGTGATTCAAGCCAGTGATGTCAAGGTGATGTCAAGCCGTACATCCCTAGAAGAAGTGCCGGTCAGAGGGTGTGCGAAAGTAGGTTTTTTTTTTTTTTCAAAGGTAGAATTTTGCCTCGTTTCCCTACTCTCCACAATAGCAGCTCTATCAAGTTTTGCTAATCTGAGAAATTAACAATAATGGAGTTTGCATTTTTAATTGCTTTAGGTGAGGCTGAGCATCTTCTCGGTTTTTTAAAAAATTATGGGAGGGAGCCTGCTTCCCTTCCTCTCTCTGCCTGCCTCTCTGCCTACTTGTGATCTCTGTCTATCAAATAAATAAATAATCTTAAAAAAAAAGAAAAATTATGGGAAAAATACACCTAGGAGCTTTTATTCTATTATTTTTAAAAGATTTTATTTATTTATTTGACAGAGATCACAAGTAGGCAGAGAGGCAGGCAGAGAGAGAGAGGGAAGCAGGCTCCCCGATGAGCAGAGAGCCCGATGTGGGGCTTGATCCCAGGATGCTGGGATCACGACCTGAGCCGAAGGCAGAGGCTTTAACCCACTGAGCCACCCAGGTACCCCATACACCTAGGAGTTTTTAAAAGAAAAATTATTTATTTAAGTAATCTCAACTCCTGATGTGGGGCTTGAGCTCACAATCCTGAGATCAGAGTTCGCACGGTCCCCCAACTGAGCCAGCCAGGTGCCCCAAAGCTCTTTTCAGTATTAAGGAAATGACTTCATATTCTCTGATACAAGCAGCAATATCGTTCCCTCCCCACCCCCACCCCCTGTTTGTTGTACTTTTACCTTGTTTATAATGTTCTCTCCCCGTGTGTCTATTTGGATTTTTAGGAAGCTGGACTCAGCTTTCTTTCGCAGCTTTTGTGTTTAATTATTTTTCTTAGAAAGACCTTACGTATTCTCAAATTACTATTTTTATGGGGTCCCCATGTGTTTTTTTCCCTCGTACTTTTATGATTTTATTTCTCACGTGTAAAACTTTGGCACCTCAGGAATTTATACTGAGGTAAGGTGTGAGGTAGGGATCCGACTTATTGCCCCGGTTGTCCCCACAGCATTCACTGCATCAGCCATCCTTTAGATGTGCGATTTGGGAGCTGGCTAGGGACGTCCCATCTGCAAGGAGGGTAGCTGTAGGGTGTGGAGGGAAGCTAGAGTTATCACAACGTGAAAGCTGTTTATTTCTAAATTGATGATTTAAGAAATCAGACCCCACTCAGTCTCTAGGATTATATCAGCACCAAGCCGCACCCACGGAACACGATTTTTTTTTTTTTTTTGTGGGGCGGAGGGGATCAGTTGTTCTCTAGTTGTGGGATGTTGTAAACATTCCCCCAAATGATGTTTGTTTGTCCCCCGCCCCCAAAACGACGCGAACACAATGCAAGTCTATTGCAAAATGATATGACCAGTCTGGCAACCTGGTGGGATTTCATGCGGCGAGAGAAAGTGGCTGTGGGCAGGGATCAAAACGCAGGTGAGTTTTCAACCGAGGAGGGATGGGTGGTGGGCCGGAGGAATAATTAAACACGGAGAAAGTGCCCATTGGTCGAGGCAGGACAGGCTGCTCCGGGGAGAGTGACTCAGACATTAGTTGGGTCAGATGCAGACCCCTGTCTGGTTTCCTGAGGCCGCCATAACAGAGTTCCATGTCCAATATCAAGGGGTCCACAGGGCCGTGCCCCCTCCGACAGCTCCAAGGAAGGCTCTTTCCTGTCTCTTCTAGCTTTCAGGGCTGCCTGAAATCCTTGGCATTGCTTGTCTTGTAGACACGTCATTCCGGTGCCTGCATGTGACCGTTTCCCTCCTCTGCATGTCTCTCTGTCCAAACTTCTCCTGTGAGGTCCTTGGATTAGGGGCCCACTCAATTCCAGGATGACCTCACCTTAATTTGATTGCATCTACAAAGATCCTATTTCCAAACAAAGGTCACATTCCCAGGGTGTCTGGGTGGCTCCATCATTAAGCATCTGCCTTTGGCTCAGGTGGTCAGGTCATGATCCCAGAATCCTGGGATCGACCCCTCCTCCACCCCCTGGCATCGCTCATCGGGAGCCTTCCTCTCCCTCTCCCACTCCCCCTGCTTGTGTTCTCTCTCTTTCGCTGTCTCTCTCTCTGTCAAATAAATAAATAAAATCTTAAAAAAAAAAAAAGTCACATTCCCAGATACTGGGAGTTAGGACTTCAACATATCTTTCTGGGGGACACAATTCAACCCACAATGCCCTCCAAGCATTTTTGTTGTGTTTTTATCTCTCTCTCTCTCTCTCTTTTCTCCTCCAATGACTCCAGAATCCTATTGCAATATTAAATGTAAATTATGAAATACAATTTGGTGTGTGTGTGGGGGGGGAATGCCCTTCCAAAAAACCCCCAATGAATTAATTTCTTTTTTTGTTTGAAGAATCAGCCTGTAGTTTCAACTGAAGCTCACATCTTGTTTACTCTAAAGTAGAATGAATTCCTTGTCATAATTTGTACTCTGTTTTCAAAAGACACAGTTCCTTCCAATCAACCCTTTTGTTTCTCGCTTTGGCCTTTTGGTGCCAGTGTTCACTGGAGGGGCTTTTCTCTGGGACCAGTGAGCCAAAGCTGTTGAAGAGGCCCGGTGGTAATTCCAGGTCAATGGGCTGGGTGTGTGATGGGGGACGTTGGGTGGGCACGAGATGTTCAGGACATGGGTAGGAGGTCACGGTGATCTTCCCAAAGACAGGATGTCCCTCAGCTGAGGGGACAGGTAGGCAGAGATGCAGGGGGCTGGGAAGCAGGGTGGGGGGAGGGGGGTCCCTTGAAACAAAAGTCCAATGTGACCTGAGAGGGGGCAGCCTGAGAGAGTCATGGGTAGGTCTAGACCGCGCCTCGCATGATATCCCTCTCTGGCTGGCTGGCCAGGTGGGGGACCCTGCGTTGGGGGCATGGGGCAACAGCAGACTTGGTGGGACAGTGCCCGGTCGCAGGAGAGAGGTCCTAATGTCCGCGAGAGGGATGCATCGGAAGCTGGCTGTGTCTCTCTGAGCTGGAGAGGTGTCCGCCGCAGGCAGAGCCGTGGGAGGGCAGGACACCCGTGGGTGACAGTCCCCGTGGGTGAGGGCAAGAGGGGGGGCTATGGAAAAAGGTTAAGCCTAACTGCAAGGGGCCACCGGCCGGGGCTTGTCCTGTCTGTCTCCCAGGGCTGGTGGAATGGGTTCCCCTCTGCACACAGGCAGGAGAGGCCGTGGGGCAGACTTGCTGGAACTTGGCCTCTAGACCCTCCTGGGTCAAGAACAGCACGGAGACAATCCGAGAGGAGGCGTGGGAGGGGAAACCATCATTTATTGACCATTTCCCGAAGGCAGGGCATGTCCTCGGCGTCTTGCCTATTTAAAGTAAAAACAGCCGCAAAAAACTGTCCCGGGATGCTTGAGTGCCAGACGTTCTTTTAAATGACTCATCGGACCCTTCCGTGGCCCTGTGAGGTGGGCACCCTTATCTTCTTTCACAGGCGAGGAAACCGAGGCACGGAGAACTTGGGTACCGGCCCCCGGGCTCCGTTCTGGGGAAGCGTGGGAGCCGGAGACCCGCTGGGCTCAATCTCCCAAGGCCCGCGGGAGTGCTGGGGGCGGGGTGACCTGACTCCACCTCCCCTGAACTTGCCCCGCCCCCCACCTCCCCTTCTGAACCTGCTACAGGCTTGTGCGGGGGCGGGGCAGCGCAGAGTCTGCGGCAAATGAGAGGAGGGGTGGGGAAATCGGGAGTAGGACAGGCAAAACCCTGGTAGGGGGCTGGAGACGGGGCGGCTGCAGGGAAAGAAGAGGGGCAGTGTCCATGCTCTGAAGCTTTGGGGTCACTGTCTTGTCCTTCCCCAAGGGTCGGGGCGGAGGGGGGCACAACCTTCTGGCGGAGATCTGGGCTTTCTCAGTTCTCCCCAGCCCCGTAATCCCTGGGTGGCTCAGAGGGTGTGGGGGCTTTCCCTGGAGGAAAGGACCTGGGGGGGGGGGCGGTGAGCCAGTAAGCTTTTGCATATTACCCAAAGCCTTCTCTTGTATTTTGCAAAACCCAGTGTGCTTTGGAGCCGAACCTCAGAGGGCAAGAGTGTGTCACGCCAGCCAAGCAATCCGGCAAAGAGGAAAGCAGGTGCCAAGGCCTGGAGGTTTGAAGCAGTGCATTTGGGGCTGAAGGTTAATTTGATGGTGCAAGGAGTAGCGAAGGTAGGTAGAGGTGAGAGGACAAAACAGGACCAGCGCCAAGAAAGTCTTTAAAGACTTGGATCTAACCTTGGGGGCCATAGGGAGCCATGGAAGGGTTTAGAGCAGGGAGGGACACAGTGTCACCTGAGTGCCCTAGAGACCCCCTAGCTGTTGTCTGGAGGTGGCTGGGGAGAGGGGAGAGGTCAGAGAAGTCACCCAGTGCAGAGCTGAACAGGGCAGAGGGGTCGAAGAGGAGGATTTTTAACTTTTAGAACCTTTTACTTAAATAAAGCACACATACAGAAAACGCACACAAGTCACAAATGTTGGGTTCATGTAGCCAGGACGCAGATCCACGACAGAATATCGCCAGCCCCTCAAAGCCCATGCTGCGTCTCCTTCCCTTCACACCCACCCAAGGTAACCGCTAACTTGACTTTGAATAACATACGATCCCTTTGCCTGCTCTTTGGACTTTGCATAAAGGGAAGCAGGCTGGGCATTCCCTTTATGCCCGGCAGTGTGAGGTTGGATTTGCCCACGTTGTTCCAGGTTGAGGTCTGTGTTCATTGTCATTGTATAGCAGAGCTTCTCAACCACCACTGACATCTGGGGCTGAATAATTCTTTGTTGTGCCACACACGGCAGGAAGTTGAACAGCATCTGGCTTCTACCCATGAGATGATGACAGCACACCTCTCCGAGCCACGACACCAGAAATGTCGCCAGACATGGCCAAATGTCAAAATCACCCCTGTAGAGAATCACTGTTTTTTTGTTTGTTTGTTTGAGAATCGCTGTTTTATAATATTCCATTTTGTCAAGTTACCACGATTGATTGACCTATCCTTTGGCTGGGCATAGAGGTGGTTTCCAGTGTGGGGTTATCATGAGCAGGAGTGTTATGAACTCAAGTTTGCATTTCTGTTGAGTTTATCCCTACCAATGACAGCACCAGTGTTTAATCAGTTTTGTGGAGTTTTCCAAAGCAGTGTAGAAACAGAGTGGGTGTTGTCTTTCTCACGATAGCCATTCTGGTAGGTGTGGCATGACATGGTGTTTTGGGTTTAATGTGCATCTCCCTGTTGACTCATGATTTCCAGCATATTTATAACCTATTGGCCATTTGGAGATTACCTTTTGTGAAGGGTCCATTTTTTTCCTTTGAACTTTCTGCCTTCTTCTTATTGGTTTGTAAGAGCTCTTTATATATGATGGACATATGCTGGCATAAGGGCCACCTTTATTTTTGTCCCTCTTGTCCCTCTGGCCCCCTCCATCACACTGATGCCCCCCAGCTGTGTTGGCCATCAGGTCACACTCCACTCTGATGACCCCACCGGCCCATCAGTTGGCAGCAACCTGATTTCTCTGGCCATTGCAGGGAGACACACACAAAAGACACAAGCACCCAGAACAAAATCACTGTACTCCCCATAGGGAAAGCCACTTCCATAATCTGTATCTACCTTCCTGGAAAGAGACAGAACCATAAACAACATATAGAGCTATTGTGTGTATTTTATATGATTTATATAAATAGTATATCACACTGAATTATCATTGCACAACTTTTTTTCACTCACCAGTATGTTTTTGAGATACATTTATGTCCAGATAGAGATGAGAGGGGAAACTATTTATTCCTTCTTCACTCCTATATGATATTCCATCACAGGACCATCCTCCTTTTCATTTCTCTATTCCTCCACGGATGCACATTCCAGCAGCTTCTAATTTTTCACTTTTCACAGCACTGCAATAAAGTCCTCATATCTGGTTCCTGGGCACCTCTCAGAAGTCATTTTTTTTTTTTTAATTCACTATCCACTTTTCCTGCTGCCTCTACAGTGAATGGTTCCATTTTGTTGGTCATTTGGAGATGACCTTTTGGGAAGGGTCCGTTTTTCCTTTGGGGTTTCTGCCTTTTTTCTTGTTGATTTGCAAGAGCTCTTTATATATGCTGGATACAAGTCCTTTGCCAGATGCTTTTACAGCAAGTTATTTTGGAAGAAGTTTTGGGAGGCATTCAGGAGGTAAAGTCAATAGACCTAGGTGGCTCAGTGGAGGAGAGGGAGAGGCAGGAACAGAGAATGCTGCCCCAATTTCTGGGGCCATTGCTGAGGTGGAATCCTAAAAGAAGCCACAGGTGAGGCAGGTGCTGGTGGATCGGCAGAGTCCACAGAATTTGTCCTGCAACTCTGCAGACAATATGGGGTATGATGAAGCAGGCCCTTCCCTATGAGGTCTGGGGTCCACCGCAGACCTTGGAAATCATGTGAGAGATAAACAGTCTTGTGTCTTTTTCTTTTTTTAAAAGTTTATTTATTTATTTATTTATTTATTTATTTAAGTATTCTCTACACCCAGTGTGGGGCTTGAACTCACCACCCCAAGATCAAGAGTCATAGCTCCTCTGAGCCTCCAACTTACAGAAGGCCCAGACATACCAACTCTTGATGCGGAGCATGAAACAGGAAAGGGTCTTATGGGCCAGCTGTGGATGGCTGAAGATCTGACATATGATTTTCTTTTTTTGCATTAAAAAATTTAAAGAATAGGGGCTCCTGGGTGGCTCAGTGGGTTAAAGCCTCTGCCTTCAGCTCAGGTCATGATCCCAGGGTCCTGGGATCGAGCCCCGCATCAGGCTCTCTGCTCAGTAGGGAGCCTGCTTCCCTTCCTCTCTGCCTGCCTCTCTGCCTACTTGTGATCTCTGTCTGTCAAATAAATAAATAAAATCTTTTAAAAATTTTAAAAAAATAAAAAAATTTAAAAAAAAATAAAGAATAGGGGCGCCTGGGTGGCTCAGTGGGTTAAGCCTCTGCCTTCAGCTCAGGTCATGATCTCAGGGTCCTGGGATCGAACCCCGCATCGGGCTCTCTGCTTGGCGGGGAGCCTGCTTCCCCCTCTCTCTCTGCCTGCCTCTGCCTACTTGTGATCTCTGTCTGTCAAATAAATAAATAAAATCTTTAAAAAAAATTTAAAGAATAATGATTATAAAGGAAACTTTACTTTCCCCCTTTGTTATGTAGCTCTGTGAATTTTAACCTGTGCAGAGATTTGTGTAATCACCGTGATCAGGACACAGAACATGTTCCATTGCCCCCAAATTCCCTCACTCTGCCCCTTTATAGTCTCCCCCAGCCGCTCCCCACAACCTCGGACCTGTTCTTGGTCCCAACAATTTGGGCTTTTCTAAGACTGTGGTGCAAATGAAAATGCACGGTTTGTAGCCTTTTGAGACCGGCTCCCTTCATTCAGCATAAGGCAAGTGGATTTTATATTTTTTTTAATAGACTTTATTTATTGGGTTCACGGCAAAACTGAGTGGAAGGTACAGGGAATTTCCACATGCCTCCTGCCCCCAGATGCGTGGACTGTCCCCCTAGCAACATGGCATAAGGGTACCTTTCTCACCGTCGTCGAAACTGCACATGCATCATTACCACCCAAAGTCCATGGTTGACATTGGGGTTCTTGGAGCTGAACATTCTGTGAGTTTGGACGGATGTCTGATGAATGTATCTGCCATTTTAATATCATACAGAATAGTTTCACAGCCCTAAAAATCCTCTGTGCTCCGTCTGCTCGTGACCCCCTCCTCCCAAGCCCCCGCCACCCCTGGTGTTTTTACTCCCTGTGCTTCTGCCTTTTCCAGAATGTCACTGAGTTGGAATTCTACAGCACATGGCCTTCTCGGACCGGCTTCTCTCACTTGATCGTGTGCATTTAAGGGTCCTCCATGTCTTTCTTTTTTTTTTTTAATTTATTTTTATTTTTTTATTTTAAAAGATTTTTATTTATTTATTTGAAAGAGGGACCGTGAGAGAGAGCATGAGAGGGGGGAAGGTCAAAGGGAGAAGCAGACTCCCCATGGCGCTGGGAGCCTGATGCGGGACTCGATCCTGGGACTCCGGGATCGTGACCTGAGCCGAGGGCAGTTGCCCAACCAACTGAGCCACCCAGGGGCCCCCTCCATGTCTGTCTGTGGCTGGATGGCTCTTTCCTTCTTAGCGCCGAGTAATTTTCCATTGTCTGCCCGTCCCACGGTTTATCTATCCAACCCCTCCTGATGGACATCTTGGTTGCTTCCGAGTTTTGGCACTTCTGAATAAGGCTGTTACTAACATTCGTGTGCAGGTTTCTCTGTGGACATAGCTGTCAACACCTTTGGGTAAATACTGAAGAATGCATTTGCTGGATCTTATGGTAAGGATATGTTTAGTTTTGGAACAAACTGCCAAAATGTCTTCCAAAGTGGTCGCACCATTTTGCAACAGTGAGTAAGACTCCTGCGGCTCCACAGACAACAGAGGTTTTTTTTTGTAAAGATTTTTTGTTTTTAAGTGATCTCCACACCCAACGTGGGGCTCGAACTTATGACCTTGAGATCAAGAATCATGGGCTCTTCTGACTGAGCCAGGCGGGCACCCCACCAACAGGATTTTTTTTTTTAAAGACTTATTTATTTATTTGACAGAGATTGAGAGAACACAAGCAAGGGGAGTGGCAGGCAGAGGGAGCGGGAGAAGCAGGCTCCCTGCTGAGCAAGGGGCCGGATGCGGGACTCGATCCCAGGACCCTGGGATCATGACCTGAGCCGAAGGCAGAGGCTTAACCGACTAAGCCACCCAGGCACCCTGCAACAGGATTTTTAGTCAGAGAGATCCCGGCCAAAATATTGGGTTCTAGCTACTTGCAACTTTTTCTTTAAATATTATGTGAAGGGGCACCTGGGTGGCTCAGTGGGTTAAGCCTCTTGCCTTCAGCTCGGGTCGTGATCTCAGGGTCCTGGGATCGAGCCCCACATCGGGCTCTCTGCTCAGTGGGGAGCCTGCTTCCGCCTCTCTCTCTGACTGTCTCTCTGCTTACTTGTGATCTCTGTCAAATAAATAAATAATAAAAAAATATTATGTGAAAACACTTTGTCTTGTTAAGAAAAATCTTTCCGTGTTGTTAGAAAAAGCTTCCCATGTTGTTCTTAATTGTTCAAAACATTTTTGATGACCGCATGATAGATTTCCTTGTGTTATTTTTTTCCTGTCCTTGTTATTATTTATTTACTTATGTCAAAAATATTTATTTTATTATTTTTTGCATGAATTTTTATTTTATTTTATTTATTTACTTGACAGAGAGACATCAAGAGAAGGAACACAAGCAGGGGGAGTGGGAGAGGGAGAAGCAGGGCTCGATCCCAGAACTCTGGGATCATGACCCAAGCCGAAGGCAGACGCTCAATGACTGAGCCACCCAGGCGCCCCAAAAATATTTATTTTAGAGAGAGAGGGAGTGCACGAGTGGGCAGAGGGGGAGAGGGAGAGAGAGAATCCCAAGCAGACTCTGCACTCGGGGTAGAGCTCTATGTGGGGCTCGATCTCACGACCCTGAGATCGTGCCTGGAACTGAAACCAAGCATTGGATGCTTAACTGACCGAGCCCCCCTACCCCCACCCCGGGTGCCCATTTATTTATTTATTTATTTATTCCCTTTATTTTTAAAGTAGGCTCCATGTCCAGCATGGAGCACAACACGGGGCTTGAACTCACAACCCTGAGATGGAGACCTGAGCTGAGATCGAATGTCAGAGGGTTAATGACTGAGCCACCCAGGCACCCCTGTATTTCTTAATGAAGATTTTATTTTAATTCCAGTCTGGCTACCCTTCAGTGTCATGCTGGTTTGAGGTGTGCACCGTCATGTTATCGTACTCTAGCTGGCTTAACTGTGTACCTCGGGCTTTGCGCTACCTGAGTCTTAAAGTAATACTACCACCAGTATTGTTGTGGGTAAATATTTGCCTGCTTCTCATATTTCTGCAGAGTGAATTCTCAGAAGTGGAAATACTGGCTTGAAAGAGGCAAACATTTGATGATTCTTGGTACACGTTGCCAAGTGCTCTCCAGAAGGCTGCAATTTATGCTGAAAACAGCAAGCCAAAAGCGAGATTCTGTAAATAAAAAAAAAAAGTCACTATTGAAATAGACAACGAGATGTCTCATTTCCTCCCAGCAACGAGTATCTGGGAGAATTCGGGCGTTGAATGTGTTTCGCTCATGTGTCCACACGGCTGGTCTGTTTCACTGTGGTATTTGTGATTTCTCTGTTCATGGTCTTTTCCATCTCCTGGCTGGAATATTAACATGAATCGATTCGGGTAAAGCTCTTTAAGTTTTAAAGAAAGACAGCCCAGTCCCTTCCTTTCCCATCTCTCCCACTGCTCGTAAGCTTAGAATGAGCTCCGAGATCTCAGAGTTACAAAACCCATTTACACTTATTCCCTTCTTTTTTCTTCTAGTTACACGGAAGTGTGTAGTTCGATTTTTAGGTATTTAATTCTTGAGACCACTTTGTGCTTATCGCTGATTGTTGCGTAACTAATGACCCCAAAACATAGCGGCTGAATATAGCAGCAAACATTTATTTCCTTCCCAATTTTCTGCAGATCGGAAATAGGGAGGATGTCAGAGCCAGATGTCACCCCGGACTGGACTCATTTTGAACGTGACATGTTCACAGGGGTGGCAAAGTTGGTGCCGATTGTTGGCGGGGAGGTCTCAGCCCCCCATAACCTGGGCCTTTCCACGGTGCTCCTTGAACGGATCAAGCAGTCCGAAAGACCAGAGGTGGTCAAAATACCACCTATGGGTCAAAACTGGTCCATTGCCTGTTTTTATAAACTTCTGTTGGCATAGCAGCACGCCCATATGTTTACATGTTGCCTGTGCTTTTTTTTTTTTTCAAGAACAATTTTAGCAGGTCGAATCGTTGTGACAAGGATCACATGGCTCATGACGCATAAAATATTTACTATCTAGCCCTTCACGGGAAAATTTGCCTAGCCCTGCTGATGACCAAGACAGAAACTGCAGCGACTTTTATGACCTAGCCCCGGAACTCACATACCGTCCTTCTAGAGAATCCTTTTGATCACACAGGGCACCCCACCTCTGATTTAATGTGGGAGGGACTCCAATATCAGAAGGTGACGTTCGATCCCAGGGGGCCATCTTGGGGGTTGACCACTCCATGCCTGGAATTCGTTTGAGGGTATTTTTTCAAAGATGCTTGGTTGCTTGCCTATTTATTTTCTCTTTTTCGTCACTCAAGAACATTGATTTTGTCCGGGACAGCAATCTGCTTAGTTTAAAACACGAGACCCCAGATTCCCTTATGGCTAGAGGGGGGCCTTGACCTGTTTATGGCCAGTGAGATGTACAGGGACATGGATGCTAGGACTTCAGGAAAGCTCTTGTTTTTTATTAGAAGGGAAAACCAACCTTCCTTTTTTCTTTCTTCCTTCCTTCCTTCCTTCCTTTCTTTCTTTCTTGGTCATGCATAGCCACATGCAATTCGAGTGGTTTTGATGTAGTATGAGACCAGGATTTTATTTATTTTTTGTCTCCCAAATACTTAACTGCAAAATCACACACACACACACACACACACACACACACACACACACACACCCCTGCGTGCATCATGCAAGATTTTGGTCCATGAATTTGGTCTCCAATCCTATTGCTAAAGTAACATTGTTTCCATGGTTCCCGCTTATGTTGTGTTTTCATATCTGGTAAGGCTTCCTTCCTCCTTTCCATTTTGCTTCGATTATCTTTACCTCTTTATCCTTCTTGGGACTTATTTATTTATTTATTAAAAGAATTTATTTATTTATTTGAGAGAGAGACAATGCACAAGCCAGGGGGGGAGGGGCTGAGGGAGAGAGAAAGGCAGACTCTCTCCATTGAGCAGAGAGCCCAATGCAGGGCTCAATCCCAGAACCCTGAGATCACTACCCGAGCCAAAGGCAGACGCCCAACTGACTGAGCCACTCAGGTGCCCTGGGAATTTTATTTTTTTTTTTAAGATTTTACTTTTAAGTAATTTTTAAGTAATTTTTAAAAAGTTTTTTAATTTTAAAATTTAATTTTTTAATTTTTAAGGTTTAAAATTTTAAGTAATTTAAAAATAATTTTTAAGTAATTTAGTTTTAAGTAATTTCTATACCCAAAGTTGGGGTTCGAACTCACAACCCTGAGATTAAGAGTTATGTGCTCTCCTGACTGAGCCAGCCAGGCGCCCCAACATGCGCCTGCTTGGGAACATTTGAGCTGATCTGTCAAGCCCCCACCAATTTCCCACAGTATTTTTTTTTAAAGATTTTATTTAATTTGACAGACAGAGATCACAGGTAGGCAGAGAGAGAGGAAGGGAAGCAGGTTCGCTGCTGAGCAGAGAGCCCGATGTGGGGCTCGATCCGAGGACCCTAGGACCATGACCTGAGCCGAAGGCAGACGCTTAACGACTGAGCCACTCAGGCGCCCCTCCCACAGTATTTTCATTCAGGGTCTGGTATTCAAGGACAGCTGCTCAGGTCTTGGAGCAGTTTGGCTGTCGCTTTGTCTCCCTGGTTTTATTTTCTAGACCATTTATGGGGTCCGCACTGGATCATGCCGGACGTGGTTCTAAGGGTCACCCACCACTATCTGGTTTAAATTACACAATTTCCGCGCTGGGAGTAGGTACAATTATTTCCTCCATTTCACAGCTGAGAACACAAAAGTCCCTAAGCTGCCCAGTGTCATGAGGCTAATAACTTAAACACCCAACTCTGAAGACTGTTGGAGCTCCTGCAGGGTCCTGCCTCTTTGTCGTGGCGCTGCTGTCCCCAGAGACGCACTCTTCTCACCTAGAGACCACTCAAGGGGTGGCAGACGTCTTGAGCCAGTCATGGGAGGCTGCTGAATGCCCAGAGAGAATAATTTCTGTGAACCCCCTGCCCGTGTGGTTCTGGCTTCCCGGAGGGAAATAGAGGCAGCTCTGGGAGGGGCCAACCCTCTCGGCTTAGCCACAGAACAAAATGCGGAATTTTTGTTCCCCTGGAACTTTTTCCAACAGCGTGTATGATGGAGGGCTCTCTGCCACCGCTATCCTCTCTCGAATTGGCTGAGTCTCCATCATTCCACCAGTCCATCCATCAGTGGGAGCTTCCAGCGGGACTTGGGATTCCCCAAGGATGAGACTGTTGGCAGGTTGGCTGACTGTCCGTCGGGTCCAGGTCTATGCCCACCTGTGGCACCATGTGGCTTTCAGTCACCTGGGCGGCTTTGCAGTACTGGCTCCTCCTTTAGGCACTGTGCCCAGGGCCCAGGATACTTTTAGGGGCTCATGAAAATGTTTTAAACTTTTTTTTTTTTAAATCAGAAGAAAAAAAGCGCATAGACAATAATGAATACACAATCATGAACCTGGCCTGGATTGCATTAATTTTTATACCCATGCAGTTCTCATTATAAATGAAGGAAGGGGCCCCTGAATAAAAGTGCTTATGACCCACAAAAGTCATTCTGAGACCCTGGTGCTCTCCTCCCAGGAAAGCCCCAGCCCCACCTGTCTCCTTACCCTGTTAGGGGTTGGGTCTCATCCCGCCCCTGCTCGAAACCATCATGCAGCTTCCCAGCGCACTCAGAGGGACCAGAGCCGACAAGGCCCCCATCACCTCCCTCTGCTATTCACCCCTTTGCTCTCTCTACTCCAACAGCACTGGCCGCCTTGTCATTCCTGACACCCAACGTCATTCCTACCTCCGGGCCTTTGCACTTGTTCTTCCCTCTGCCTGGAGCCCTGTTTCCGCTTTCTTATCATAGTTCACTCTTTCTCATCCATCAGGCCTCAGCTCAAATGTCACCTCCTCTAAGAGGTCCTCCCTGATGCCCCCATCTAAAACAGCCCACTCCGTCCCATCACTCTGCTTTCATGTCCCCATATCCCTGGCCAAAATTCACTTGCTTATCTGTTTGATAGCTGTCTCTCCTGGTTCTAGAGAATATGATAAAAAAAAAATTATCTCGCACAATTTAGGGGGTTGGGTGGGTCTAGCCGGATGGTTCTTGTCTACGGTTTCTGACAATTGGGCTGGGACTGGAGTAATTTCCAGGCTTCCTGGCTCACGTCAGTGGCTATGGGTGCTGGCCACCGGCTGGGAGCTCAGCGGGGGCTGTCGACAGCACCTATCCGTGGCCCCTCCCCATGCCTTGGGCTTCCTCACATCACGGCGGCTGGTTCTAAGAGGGAGCACCCCAAGAGGGACCCAGGTAGGAGCCGCATCACCATTTATGACCCAGTCATGGGGTACAATGTCATTTCCACCACACTCTACTGTCTAAGGTAGACACAGAGTTCTGCCCAGCTTCAAGAGGGGGAGACCTAGGGGTGCCTGGGTGGCTCAGTGGGTTAAAGTGACCCTGGCTTTGGCTCAGGTCATGATCTCAGGGTCCTGGAATCGAGCCCTGCATCGGGCTCTCTGCTCAGCGGGGAGCCTGCTTCCCCCTCTCTCTCTGCCTGCCTCTCTGCCTACTTGTGATCTCTCTCTGTGTGTGTGTCAAATAAATAAAATCTTAAAAAAAAAAAAAGAGGGGGAGACCTAGATCCCTGGCTCCTGTCCAGGGGTGTCAAGTTCATGCTGAAGGGGAGCAAGTTGCACAGTCAAGATTGTTACAGCTCTTTTTGGAGAATACAGTCTGCCCCATCCCCCACTGGAATGCCATGTGCAGGAGGGTTTGGATGGTTCACTGCGGTGTCCTCAGCACCTAGAAAGTGTCTCACTCGCAGTAGGTGCTTGGCACACCAGGTGCTTCTACTAAAACATCCTAACGCATTCCTGAAAAATCATGTGTTCTGAAAACTCACATTTCAAAACTAATGGGATATTATTTATATGTTTATATAATATATAAATAATACATTACTAATGTGAGAGCAGTATATTCATTACAATATACATTAAATATAAATTAAGTATTATATTTAATAATGATATTTGGGGGGAAATGGGGTTGAGGGGAGAACAATACAACTCATGGCACTTTGTACCCAGAGCACTAAGAAAACCAGCTGGTGTCCTGGCCAAACCCTTACTCCAGCTAACCCTCCCCTGGCATCCGTGCCAGTCCTTCTCCAGGCTCAAAACCCGGTGCCTGCCTGCCTCCTCCTTTGTGGTGATGGCATTTGCTTCTAAGGCCACTTTTAACCCAGTTTAAATCTGATCTGGCCTGTGGATGTCTTTATTCATTTATTGTTTCAAAGTAGGACAAAATGTCTTTGCAATGTCTTCACCTTGAAAGTTCCCCAGGCAAGAGAGCAGAAGGTGTCAAAGTTACTGAAGCCCTAAGTGAGCCATGGAACCAAGCCACAGAACACAGCTGTGAAATGCAGCCATGAACTCCACACAAAACCCAGCCATGTGGGGTGCCTGGGTGGCTCAGTGGGTTAAACCTCTGCCTTCGGCTCAGGTCAAGATCCCGGGGTCCTGGGACCCACGTCGGGCTCTCTGCTCAGCAGGGAGCCTGCTTCCCCCTCCCCCTCTGCCTGCTTCTCTGCCTATTTGTGGTCTCTCTTTCTCTCTGTCAAATAAATAAATAAAATCTTTTTTTTTTTTTAATTCAACAGACAGAGATCGCAAGCAGTCACAGAACCCAGCCATGGAACCCAACCATGAAACGCAGCACAAAGAACTCAACACAGTTTCAACCCCAGAATCCAGCCGTGGATTGCAGCCACAAGACCGAGCCACAGAACCCAACATGAAAGCCAGCCACAGAATCCAGCCTCTACTTGCCCGGTGGGAGGGCTTTTTTTTTTTTTTTATTTTAATAGCTCTTCAGATTTTTTTTCTTTTTAATAAAAATTCTTTTTAAATCATAATTTAATAATTCTTTTTAAATCAGATTTTTCATACGTTGTTCAGACTTCTCTTTAATTGTGAAAAAGTGCTAGAGGAAGAACACAGGTGAGCCAACACCTCTCGGTTATCTTCACCTCTACCCTCTCTCCACCCATCGATTCTAAGTGTCAGTTCAAATTTACAAAAACAAGGCGCACTGAAGGAGAACCAGCCGTTGGTGTTGAGCGGGCCGGCAGGGACTGGGTGCCCAGGTAGAACTGTAGGACCTGTAGGACCCCCTGCCCACCTCTCAGAGGCAGCCCAGGTGTGCACAGATGAGAGAGGTGTCGGCGGTGCTGCGGCTTCCTAGCGGGGGGCACTCAAGCACATTGTGCCCTGTTTCTATTAAAGGGGGCCCCAAGACCAGCTTCCCATGCGAGATCTGTGTGCCTGCTTAGAGAAAGCCCTGCCACCAGGAGGGCCCTGCGCTGGCTCCGATGCAGGTGTACAGAAGGTGTACAATGTGTCAATTTGATACGTTTCGAAATCTTTACCAGCATAACAACGTTCGCTACCACTCCCATTGTGACACAGACTTACAGACGGTTTCTTTTCTTGCGGTGTGTTAGCAACATTTCAAGTGTATGATACAGTGTTGCTAGCTGTAATCATAAGGCTGGACCTTAGATCCCCAAGCTTTTAAAATGATAACTAGAAGTTTCTATCCTTTGACCAATATCTCACCATTTCCCCCACCCCCAGTGTCTGGTTAACCACCACTCTTCCTCTGTTTTGTTTTTGTGTTTGTCCTGACTTTGTAAAGACTCCGTCTATAATGGAGATCATACAATCTATTTGTCTTTATCTGACTTTTTCCTCTGAGCTGATGCCTCCATCTGGAAATTCTTTTTTTTATTTTTTTTTAAGATGTATTTATTTGACAGAGAGAGACACAGCGAGAGAGGGAACACAAGCAGGGGGAGTGAGAGAGAGAAGCAGGCTTCCCGCTGAGCAGGGAGCCCGATGCAGGGCTCGATCCCAGGACCCTGGGATCATGACCCGAGCCGAAAGCAGACACTTAATGACTGAGCCCCCCAGGCGCCCCAAGAGAGAGAATCTTAAGCAGGCTCCACTCCCAGCATAGAGCCCAATGCAGGGCTGCATATCATAACCCTGAGATCATGACCTGAGTCAGAATCAGAGACCAGAAGGGGGATGTGGGGCCCCCAGGCTGGACCTTACCAGGGTCCGTGGGGGTTCAGACGTAGTAGTCGATGATCACCGTAAGACTGGTTGCGATGTGTCTAAGCTCCCCCAGGGGAAGGGGCGGGAAGCCCCCAGCTCTAACATGGGGTGCCTTTGGGGTGCCTGGCTGCCTCAGTCTGCAGAGCATGTGACTCTCGACCTTGTGGTTGGTGAGTTCGAGCCCCGCGTTGGGCGTGAAGATTACTTCATAAAAATAAGTAAATAACCCCGGATGGCTTTGTGTAGGCGGCAAAAAGCTGTACTTCCCGAAAGGCAGGAGCACACAGGGGTCACAGGTGTGGGCTGTGGGGTCTCTGTGCCAGGCGGGCTGCCTTGAGTGGGTTATTCAACCTCTTTGAGCCTCAAAGTTTGCTCTTGTGCAAAGTCGGGGTGACAGTGGTACCTGCACGTTGTGTGGGGGCTGCCTGGGAACTGGATAATGTATGTAAAGAGAAAGGCGGTGCCTGGCACAGGAAAACCATATTCTGACTCTTAACATCCCCCATGTGACCTCAAGTCCCTACGGGGACCCGGGGGCACGGATTATCATTTCCATTTTCCAGATGGGAGATCAGAGCCTAGAGAGCTTGAACCCAAGAGGCTAGACACTGATAGAGCAGAGTCATCCAGCCTGTGCACCTCTCCAGACACAGAGACCCTCTCTTCACCCCAGTTAAAGCCCCAGACACCAAAGGGAAACCAGGCATCCGGTCTATGAGTGGTGTAAGTGGAGTAGAGTTCACGGGAGAAGAGTCCCATCCGTGGCTGGGCCCCCTAATTCCAGCCAGAATTCCTTGCTCTTTTTCTGGGTTCTGGGAAGATGGTTCCTTGTGTCCCCCACTGACACATCGATGACGCCAGTAGGACTGTAGCTGCTTTCCAAATCCCAGCAGATCCCATCCTTCCTGCCTGGGGCCACACACAGTCTCCAGCAAAGTGCTGTGCTCCTGGCCAGTTTGTCTGCTGCTTGTAGATTGTTAATTTTTCTCCTCAGGATGGTATTTGACTTGTAAGGGGTTGCAGGGTTCACTCGCTGGAGCCCCGGCTTGGCCAGTTTGGGGCTGGCTGTTTCTGGAAGGCAACTGACAACACGTATCCAAAAGTTTAATAAATGGCCTTTCACCCAGAAATTCTACTTTTAGGTCTTGATTCTAGGACAAAAATTAAAGACTTAGAGTTTTAGCAACATATATAATATATAGAATATACAGTAATATATAACATATGTATATACTACCTACATATAACATATTTATGTTTATATATTCTATATATACATAAAATGTATATGTAATGTAGTTAAATAACTATATATAATTATATATAATAACATGTACACAATATAGTTATATATGTAAAATATAGTTTTATCTATTATAACAGTAGTAATAAATCAGAAAGCACCTAAGTGTCCGATAATAGAATATTGGTTAAGGATATAATGCTGTGGTCATGTGGTAGAGTACTATATGATCACTAAAAAAAAAGATGGCTACGTATGTATTTATTGACATGGGAAAAGGTCTATTATCATGAAACAAAAAATATAGTTAGAAAAGGAACCAGACATAGATAAGGCTAGTTAATGAGAGATGGGAACTACCGGAGGAAAAATTTTAAGGGACATGGAGGTTAAATCCAGGTATCCCAATAAAGAAGTTTCCAGAAGGAACTAGAATGGTCAGTAGAGAAGGTTCCAGAAGGAACCAGAATGGGCTGTGTTGCCAGTGCCTCCGATGGTGCTGGTCAGTGAGTAGGCGTCCAATGAAAGAGTATGGAGGAGAAGAACTAGGATTTGAAGAAATGGCAGGGAGGAAGTTCATTCTCTGGTGACATGACTTCCACCTGAGAGGTAACTGGGTGTGAGAAGGCAGGTAGCGGACGTGCCATGTTGAGAACAAGGGATGCGGGGGGCGGGGGTGTCTGGGTGGCTCCGTCACTTATGGGTCTGACTCTTAGTTTTGGCTCAGGTGATGATCTCAGGGTCACGAGATTGAGCCCCACATAGGGCTACACACTCAGCAGGAAGGCGGCTTGAGTTTCTCTCTCCCTCTGCCCCTCCCCCCACAAATAAATAAATAAATAAACATCTTTAAAACAACAACAACAACAAAACAAGGGATGGGGTGAAACTTCTGTATTGGAGATCTCTAGCCCCTTCCCTGCTGGGTCCCAAGAAAGTCAAGGGTGCTCCCTTTACCCCCTCACCCCAGGAGACTGCGAGTCCTCTCTGGAGAAACCTAATGGTCCCAGAGAAAATCTCTCTAGGGACTGACCCATAAAGAGGAGGGGCTCAGCTTCAGTGAAACCCCCCACCAATAGGAACCCCCGCTCCCATCGCTGTCAGCCCCTGTGCCTCGCATCCAAATACAAGATTTGGAGACACCGTCAAAACGAAAGGCAGAAACCAGCATAAACATCGGACAAACAAACAAACAAACAAAGGGAGAAAAAATGCAAAAAGTGAAAGAAAAAGCCACCGAACCCCACCATGATTATCTTCAGAGAAAGAGCAGAAGATGTGCTGATTAGCTCAAGAGCGTAAGAACAGAATGCTGGTTTTTAAAATAAAAAAGAGAAACAGTCAAGTTCATTGCATCGTTGTTTTTGCTTGCTGGGGGTTTGGCGCGGCTTGGGCTCCCTCGCTGGGGGAGGGGTGGCGACGGTGGGGTGGTACAGCCAGGGGTCCTGTGGGGAGCTGGAGGGAACAGACCAGACTCCCCAGGAGCCCTGTGAGAGGATCTTCCTAACCCAGGGCTTCATAACAGCTAAAACATGGAAACAAACCACATGCCCGTCAACCGATGAATGGATGATGCCGTCACCATCCTTCCACGTCGTGAATGTCATCCAGCCATAAGGGGTATATAAGTGCGGATTCATTTCAGTGGGGGTGAGTCTTGAGGACTGCAGTGAGAGAGGGCAGACGTGAGGGTCACCTACTGTAGGATGCCATGGATATCAAACGTCCACAACTGGCAAATCCATAGAGACAGAAAGCAGATGAGTGGTTCAGGAGTGATGGGACGAGGGAAATGAGTTTTGTTTTGTTTCGTTTTTTTTTCATTAGATGAGAACGTTCTGGAATTAACCTTGCGAATTGAGTAAAAACCACTGAATTGCACACTTCAAAAGATAGATTTTATGGTGTGTGAATTATATCTCAAGAAAATCCATAAATAAACGCATGCAGATTCTGAGTCAAACAAAAACCAAAATGCCCATTGAGATAGGAAGAAACAAGAGCTAGAGATAACCCAGAACCATGTGGGTCAGGCTAAGACTCGTGCACACAGGACGATATACATCTGGCAGAATCAGGAACAACGAAAAAGATACACCCAAATTCTCTACAAAGGGCGGGATTCTCCAATGGAAGAGATAAAGCGAATGAACAGCGGGAGAAAGCCATGATCCCTGCCCCCACACCCTGGCCACCCTCCCTTCCCCAAACCTGCCCTACAGTGTCTTGAATGACACAGGAAGTCAAGAGGGGAACTTGTGCACTATTTAGTAAACAGTAAAAGGAACTTTTTTCTCCCTAAAGATTTTATTTTTAGGTAATCGTTATACCCAATGTGGGGCTCAAACTCACAACCCAGAGGTCAAGAGTCACGTGCTCTTCCAACCGAACCAGGCTGGCGGGCCTGAAGAGAGCATTTTATATAGAAATCCCTGGGATACCTGGGTGGCTCAGTTGGTTAAGCAGCTGCTTTCCGCTCAGGTCATGATCCCAGGGTTCTGGGATCGGGTCCTGCATGGGGCTCCTTGCTCAGCGGGGAGCCTGCTTCTCCCTCTGCCTGCTGCTCCCCCTGCTTGTGCTCTCTCTCTCTCTGACCAATAAATAAATAAATCTTAAAAAGGAAAGAAAAGAAAGAAATCCCTGAAACTGATAAAACTAGTCTTGGAGAAATATCCAGAACCTTAATCACCCCATTATGAAAGAAAGTGACCACAAAGGAAACACAGACCTGGCTTCACGAGTCAGACAAAGAACAAAAACAAATGTAGGAAGGAAATGTAGGCAATGTAGTAAGAGGGAATGGATTAGAGATGAAAAAAAACCCAAATGAATCAGATAGAGAAAAAAAGGTGAACACATAACTAAGAAAGTAGATTCTTTGAGGAGACCCATGAACAGATAACCTCTTACCACCCTGGTTAATTTTAAAAACTCAGAGCAGAAAAGTAAACAAGATTAGGAGATAAGGTCTCAGTCTCCAAGTAAACGTGAAATAAGAGAGCTCTCCATGCAGGTCCAGGCAACATTCTGAAAAAGCTAGACGAAATGAACAATTTCTTCTTCTTTTTTAAGATTTTATTTATTTATTTGACAGACAGAGAGATCACAAGTAGGCAGAGAGGCAGGCAGAGAGAGAGGGGGAAGCAGGCTCCCCGCTGAGCAGAGAACCCGATGCGGGGCTTGATCCCAGGACCCTGGGATCATGACCTGAGCTGAAGGCAGAGACTTTAACCCACTGAGCCACCCCGGAAATGAACGATTTCTGAGACAAATGCACATTTTGATCACTGACCCAAGGGGAATATCTGATGAGGTCAGTTGTGCTATGGGAGAATACAGAAAACTCTTACGATGCATCTGTAACTTCATTTTATGAATTCCATTTCATGACCTCAATTCCAAAGCTTAACAATGACAGGACAGAAGAGTACAGAGCACTTTAGAACGTAGAAAAATTCTAGGGGTACCTGAGTGGCTCAGTTGGTTGAGCGTCTGCCTTCGGTCGAGTCACCAGGGTCTGGGGATCGAGCCCTGCGTAGGGGCCCTTCTCCTGGGGAGTCTGCTTCTCCTTCTCCCTCTGCCCCACCCCCCTGCTCATGCTCTCTTTCTCTCTCTCTCTCTCTCTCTCAAAATAAATAAATAAATAAATAAATAAATAAAATCTTTAGAAGAAAGAAGAAGAAAAAGGACATAAGTCCAGGAACATATCCCAGCATCTATGAAAATCTATATGTGAGAAAAGTGGTATTTTAATTCTCAGGGAATAGGGTGATTTATTTTATTTTATTTTATTTTATTCTATTTTTAGGGTGATTTATTTTAAAAATGGTGTTGGCCCAATTCTGAACATCCACCTGCAAAAAACAAGTAGACCCTTAGTAAAGCCTTTGTTTATTGTTGAAACAATAAGCAAAAATATAGGCCAGATAGGTCCTATACGCAAATACAAAAGGATACAAGTTCTTCTGGGAAATCTAAGTGACTATGCATACAATCTGAGGACAAAAGAGAGTTTCCTTAGGAGCAAAGAGAACTCTGGGTGGTAAAAGATACCACAAAATTTTGAAGCCAGTAAATCAGATGACAAAGAGTACAAAGAGTATAAATTGAAAAAAAGATGATTCAAAAAAAAAAAAGGACAAAACGTGAATAAGCAGTGTACAGAGAAATGAATCCAAGTCACTTAAAACATGAAGAAGTGCTCAGCGGGGCTGGGAGTCAGAAAATGCATGTTGAGATAACTGTGAGATACCGCTTTCTCAAACTGGAAAAAACTTTTAAAAGTGCAAACCCTCATTGCTGGTGAAGCTGTGGGGAAAAGTGTACTCATACATGGTTGGTGGAAATTTGAATTCTTTACCCTGACAATATTGATTTTGGATACTAATTCTTCCCATTTATGACTTGTCAAGGGCAACTTCTGCAGAGCAAATTGATTTTTCTTTTAGATTTTATTTTTAAGTAACCTCTACACCCTGTGTGGAGCTCAAACTCATGACCCGGAAATCAAGAGTTGTTTGTTCCAGGCACCTGGGTGGCACAGTCACTTAAGCAGCCAACTCTTAGTTTCAGCTCAGGTAGGAATCTCAGGGTCCTGATATCAGGGTGAGGGGATGGAGCCCCACATCGGGCCCCACATTGGGCTCCACACTGAGCACAGAGTCTGCTTATGTTTCTCTGTCCCTCTGCACCCCCCCCCACCCCAAGGTTGCTCTCTTACTCTCAAATAAATAAAAAAATCTTTTTTAAAAAAAAGGTTTTATTTATTTATTTAGACAGAGATCACAAGTAGGCAGAGAAGTAGGCAGAGAGAGAAGGGGAAGCAGGCTCCCCACTGAGCAGAGAGCCTGATGCAGGGCTCAATCCCAGGACCCTGGGATCACAACCTTAGCCAAAGGCAGAGGCTTTAACCCACTGAGCCACCCAGGTGCCCCAATAAATAAATCTTAAAAAAAAAAAAAAAAGAGTCATATGCTCTCCTGACTGAGCCAGCTGGCATCCCTCTCCCCCTGCAAAATTTCAATTTTATTAAAGTTCAACATTTTTTTAACTTTAATGGATTATTCTTTTAATGTTGTATCTAAAAACCTATTACCAAACCCAAGATCCCCTAGATTTTTTCCCCATGTTTCCTTCTAGAAGTTTTATAGATTTTCATTTTACATCTAAATTTATGATCCCTTTGTGTGTGTGTGCTTGTGTGTGTGTGATAAAATATACATAATAAACAACTTATCATTTTAGCTATTTGTAAGTGTATAACTCAGGGGCATCCATAACATTCACAAGGCTGGGCAACCACACCACTCTTTATTTCCAGAACTTTTCATCATCCCAAACAGCAACGGTGCTCATTAAATAATAACTCTCGGGGCACCTGGGTGGCTCAGTGGGTTAAGCCACTGCCTTCAGCTCAGGTCATGGTCTCAGGGTCCTAGGATTGAGCGCCATGTCAGGCTCTCTGCTCAGCGGAGAGTCTGCTTCCCCCTCTCTCTCTCTGCCTGCCTCTCTGCCTGCTTGTATTCTCTCTCTCTGTAAAAAATAATAATAATAATAATAATAATAATAATAATAATAACTCTCTACTCCCCTCCCCCTCAGCCCCTGGTAACCCAGATTCAACTTTCTGTCTCTGAACTTGCTAATTCAAGGTACCTCGTTATGATCCATTTTGGGTTCATTGTTGTGAATGGTGTAAGGTGTATGTCTAGACTCATTTTTGTGCCTATGGACATCCAATTCTCCCAGCACCCTCGGTTGAAAGGGCTGCTTCTGTGTCAAAGATCAGTTGACTTTATCTGTGCAGCTCTATTTCTGGGCTTTCTGTCGGCTTCATTGATCTATTTGTCTGTTCTTTTGCCAACACTATAGTCCTTATTACTGAAGCTTTTATAGAAAGTCTTGACATTAGTAGTGTCAATCCTCCGACTTTGTTCTTTAGTATTGTGTTGGCTAGTCTAGGTCTTTTTTTTTTTTTTAAGATTTTATTTATTTATTTGACAGAAAGAGAGAGCGAGAGAGGGAACACAAGGGGGGGGGGTGGAGAGGGAGAAGCAGGCTTCCCGTTGAGCGGGGAGCCTGATGTGGGGCTCGAACCCAGGACCCTGGGATCATGATCTGAGCAGATATGGCAGATGTTTAACAACTGAGCCACCCAGGCACCCCTAGTCTAGGGCTTTGCTTTTCTCTATAAACTTTGGAATCCATTTGTTGATACCTAGGACCTGACAAAGTTTATTCAAATTAAAAACACGCAAGCCCTTCATGTAACATCTCACTCCTTAGTGAGTGAGATTTTCTATTCTATTTCCCTTAGAAATAGAATCATTAAGTGCATATAGGCATAGGTATAAAAATATCTATTGCACTATTTTTTTAAAAAAGATTTTATTTACATATTTGACAGAGAGAGAGAGAGAGATCACAAGTAGGCAGAGAGGCAGGCAGAGAGAGAGGGGGAAGCAGGCTCCCCACTGAGCAGAGAACCCGATGCAGAGTTCGATCCCAGGACCCTGAGATCATGACCTGAGCCGAAGGCAGAGGCTTAACCCACTAAATCACCCAGGTGCACCTGCATTGGTTTTTTGTTTGTTTCTTTTTCTTTTTTATCGTGGAGAGAATAAAACCTATAAACTGAGTGGAGACCTGTCCATAAGGATGTGGCTAAATAAATTATTGGTTCATCTACACCATATGGGGAAGATCATTAAGAAATTAAAAGGAGTGAATTCGGACCTTAGCAGAGAGTCTGAGCAATTTCCATGGATATCTTGGGTGAAAAAGTGTATCCAGTATGATTACCTATTTATATGACCCCAACTCTACTTTTGGTCTATGAATATGGACTTCCGCTCAGTGAGCGAGGGGTAGAGCCTGGCCAGGAACACTGTAGATGGTTAACTTGAAGGATGACCAATATAAGAGGAAGTGAGAGAAAAAGAGGGTAATTTGCCCCCTTACAACAGCTGAAAATAGTAACTTCTCTCTAAAGCCGGCTCCATTTGGTAGAAACATAAACACAACCCGCGTGTACAGTCTTACAAGACATTAAAGGGGCGTCTGGCTGGC
This sequence comes from Martes martes, assembly GCF_963455335.1. Lineage (NCBI taxonomy): Eukaryota > Metazoa > Chordata > Mammalia > Carnivora > Mustelidae > Martes > Martes martes. The sequence goes on along the minus strand of NC_137888.1, from coordinate 212,047,818 downwards.
TCAGTCAGAAGGGCATGTGACTTTGATCTCGCGGTGGGGAGCTCAAGCCCCACGTCCGATGCAGAGATTACTAAAAGAATAAATAAATAAACTTAAAAAAATAAAAAGATCCCGATGAAACTTTAATAATGTAATTTACTTAGCCCAGTGTGCCCCAAAGATCATCCTCTCAACATGTCACCGGTATTTTTTAAAGGGCTTAGCGAAGCGTGTTACATTCTTTTTCCTCTTACGAAGTCTTCGGACTCTGGTGTGTATTTTTATACTTACATTTGGATTCGGACTGGCCACATTACAAGCGCTCACCCTATCTGCACAGAGCAGCTTTGAAGACCATCCATAGGAGGGCTCGAGTGCCCCCTAGCGGCAGATCCGATCAACACCACCCTTGGGGACAATCCTCCAACTTCGAGTGGCTCCTGCCTGAAACCATCCGTGGCTGCTTGCTGCCTTCAGGTTCTGACCTTGGGCTTTGCCTAGGATTATTGGGGGAACTCAATGTGATAATAAATGTATATCATCTGGCACACAGATGCCTAATAGGTGTTGGCCGAACTAATGGCATCCAGGAAGTTTGGGGGATGGGGCAGGAAGCGGTAAGGAGAGATGCTGAGAGCAGCTGGAGGTGAATGGGACCACTGGGAGACAGGCTGGCCAGATCCCAGAACCCCGGAGAGATGGGTGCAGATGGCAGGGCTAAGGGTGGGTGCCCAGGTCCCACCTCCCTAGAGGACTAACCCACACCTGGCCCAGTGGTCCCAGGTGTTGCAGAACCCACTTGTGATCACCTTCTACAAAAAGCCCTTGATGGCTCCCTGCTGACCTTGAAATAGCAAGGATGTCCCCCCGGTTCACCCCTCCCTCCTCTCTCCCTTGTTCCGTGTGCTCTAGCCCCACAAACTCACCCAGGGTCTATGCTGATGCTGTTCTCTCTGTTAGGATGCTCTACCCTCCTTCGCTCTCGGTTTAACTCCTTGTCTGGCCAGACTCAGAGCAAGGGTCACGGCCTTAGAAGCCTCTCCTGACGCCCTCCCCAGCCTAAGGGTGGGCACCGGGCACCTCCCTTCTGTGGCACTTAACTTGACTAGAATGTGAATTCCAGGAAAATGTGCTATATTTGATGCTGTACCCACCCCACCCCCAACCCACAGCACCTAGAACAGTGCCTGGTATGCAGTAGGCACTCAATGAACGTCAGCTGAATGAATGTTCCCCAGGCTCTACAGGAGGTCACCTGATTTTTGCAGGAAAATTACCAAAAGAGAGATTTTCTTTCCCATTTTGAAGAGGAGGAACCGAGGTCTGGGCGTCGAGAGGCAGGCCTTGGACACACAGCTCAGGTCCATGTCTTCCTCATTCCCAGGCGCTGGTGCTGAATGGGGAACTCACTGTGGTAGGCTAAGGAATGCACCCCCCACATCCTAACCCCTGGGACCCGTGAATAGGTTACCTAGGATGGAAACACACTTGCTGATGGGATTCAGTTAAGGATCTGGAGAAGGGCATACATCCTAGATTATCTGGGGCTCCAATGTCATCACAAGGGTCCTCAGAACCAGGAGGTTGGGAGATTGGAAGGTGCTACATTGCTGGCTTTGAAGAGGACAGAAGCAGCCACAATTCAAGGAGTGCAGACAGCTTCTGGAAGGTGCAAAATGCAAGGAAAGAGATTGTCCCTTGGAGCCTTCAGGATTGCGTCCCTAAGGACACTTGGTGCTAGGGAAACTGTGACCTCCACATTTTTTAAACATCATGATGGAATAGGTAGAAGCTAAAATTTACCATCTTACCCACTTTTTAAATTCTTACAATTCCCCTCAACTTTATTGAGAAAGAATTGGCAAATATAATTGTATTTATTTAAAGTGGGCTGTGTGATGACTTGATGTATGTATACATTGTGGAATGGCTACTCAACACTGGTGGGCAACCATCCCCACCATCTGTCTCCAGAACTTTCTCAGCTTCCCAAAATGAAGCTCTGTCCTCATGAAACACTGACCCCACCCCCGACCCTGCTCCCACCACCTACTTCCTGTCTTTATGGATCTAACTCCTCTAGGGACCTCATAGAAGTGGAACCCTACAGGAACTGTCCTTTTGTGTTTGGGTGCACTGAGTATAATGTCCTCTAAGTTCATCCATCTTATAACATGCGTCAAAATCTCCTTCCCTTTTCGTGAATCGTATTCCGTTGTGTGGATGGACCACGTTTTGTTTACCCATTCACCTGGCGATGGTCCCTGGGATTGCTTCAACTCCGGCTATGGTGAATCGGGATGCCAGGAACATGGGTGTCCCCATATACGTTCGAGTCCCTGCCCTCAGTTCTCTTGGTTATAGACCCAGACATGGGACTGCTGGATCACGAATGATGCTTCACTGTGAGGACCTGCCATGCCGTTTTCCACAGCTCCAACCTCTCATCCTTGCCAACACCAGTTTCCTCGGTTCTCATAACCACCCTCTGAGTGGGGTTAAGGTAGCATCTTATTGGCATCACCCCGGCTCATCGCTCAACAGTGTGGAGTGGTTGTCCGTTGCCTTCTCCCTTCTGGCACTTCCCGACGAGAACATTCTCCTGGGACTTCCTCTTCATCTTCCAAGTCATGACATTCCAAATGTGGCAGGTGCGTGTCTCTCCTCTGGGCTGCGTCATGGGGTGGGGAGCGTCTGAGAGTCAGGAGCTTTTCCCTCTGGAGACACAGGTCTGTCTTCAGCTCAGGAAATGTTTGCCCATTATTGCTCCGTGGCTCTGTCTGCTTTGTCTGTCACGGGGGTGTCGGGAAGTCCTTCCCAATTGGAGGTCCCTGCCTTGTACCTCCGAGTGTCTTTGCAGGGCGGCCTTTCTTCCACCAGTCCCCCTGGCCAGTGGTCTGGCACCAGCAGTGGCCATCCTTCCTTCCCCTGGGCTGAGTGATGGCTCGACCACCCGAAGGCTAAGCGCTGTCAGCAGCTCCGAGATGACTCCTAATTCTCTCTGCAGAGCTCCTCGTCATGCCCCGAGGATGTGCTGTTCCCGCCCTCCCCGTCACTCTGTCTTCATAGCAGGCCCCTGGGACAGCCTTCTGCTCCCCGGTGACTAATCCTGTTGGCAGCTGTCATCTCCCAGGCATCTCTACTCTGTCCATTGTCCCTTCAGCAGACAGGCTGGTTGGGTGGAAGGTGACGATGGTAATTATCGAAGCCGAACCATGAATCCACAGGGGCTCACCACGCTGTCTACATATTCTCTCTACTTTTGCATATGTTTGACATTTTCCATAACAAAAAGATTTCTAAAAAGCCCACGGGATAGCTAGTGTGAGATGACACCTGTACCAGGCTCTCTCCTGAAATGCTGTCCGAAACTTACAAAAGGTTCAACGCCGGCAGGTGCGTCAGTAGATGAGTAGCTAAATAAAGGACAGTTCAGCTCATCCATGGAGCCCCCCGTAGACATAAAGAAGGACGAGCAAGTTCTCTCCAAACTAACACAGAACTAGGACCAAGATGTCCTAAGAAGTGAAAAAGAGTAGGGGGCGCCCTGCTGGCTCAGTCGGTGGAGAATGAGACTCTTGATCTCGGGATCGTGAGTTCGAGCCCCATGTTGGGTGAACTGATGACTTAAAAATAAAATCTTAAAAAAAAAAAAAAAAGACATGAAAAGAGCAAGTACATTCGTTGTGGCACTAGTCGCCATTATCAAAAGGTGGAAACAACCGAGACATCTGTCAGCTGGTGAGCAGACTAGGATCCATCCCGACAACAGACTACTGTTCAACCATTAAGAGAAACAAAACACCCACATTTACTGCGATGCAGATGAACCTTGAAATCATTCTGTCTAGGAAAAGAAGCCTGATCAAAAGACAACATTTTATATGATTCCACTTATTTATTTATGTTTACGGTTTTTTTTTTTTGTTTTGTTTTGTTTTACGTAGGCTCCATGCCTAGTGTGGAGCTCAGTGCAGAGCTTGAACCCAAGACCCTAATATCAAGACCTGAGCTGAGACCGAGTCCAACCCTTAACCCAGTGAGCCACCCAGGCGCCTCTAGGATTTTATTTTTAAGTAATTGCTACACCCAATGTGGGGCTCGAACCCACAACCCCAAGATCAGGCTGGCCAGGCTAAAAAATTGACCATTTTTTAAAAGATTTTATTTATTTATTTGACAGACAGAGATCACAAGTAAGTAGAGAGGCAGGCAGAGAGAGAGAGAGAGAGGAGGAAGCAGGCTTCCTGCTGAGCAGAGAGCCTGATGCGGGGCTCGATCCCAGGACCCTGAGATCATGACCTGAGCCGAAGGCAGAGGCTTAACCCACTGAGCCACCCAGGCACCCCTAAAATGGCTAATTTTATGTTATGTGAATTTTATCTTAATTTTATAAAAACAGTAAAAAAAAGAGAGAAAGACAATCATCGAGAGGCACTTATTTAGTTTACGAGTAAAATAAGTTTTTCCAAAGAGGAAAAGAAAATCAAGGACGGAACAATGTACACAGGTGCTAACATTTGTGTTTACTGTTAAAGAAAAAAGAGTACATGCATATGTATCAGAAAGACACAGCGCTCTTCTACCCCCCCCTTGCCCAGAAGACTGAGGCTTGGAGCTTTGTGGCCTGGGTTCAAATCCGCCTGGGTTCTTTACTGGCTGGGGAGCTGGGGTGAGTGACTTGGGGACTCTGTGCCTCAGTTTCCCCACCGTGCAATGGGGAAGATAGCAGAGCCGCCTCGGGGGTCTGTGATGAGGGTCCGGCCCGGCACATAGGGAGCACTCCATGAACTGGGGGGTCTCGTCGTGTCCCGAGAACCAGATGGGGAAGCTCTCGGGGTCCGGCTGCTCTCTTCGCTCCTCCTGGCCTGCGTCTGACCTCCTCTGGGCCTTCCCCTGGCCCTCCAGGACCCTCCACCTCCCAGCCTCATTCCCAGGCATCTGGCCAAACTCCCCGCCCATGTGGTCCATCCTCCCGGCTCAGCTGCTTCCTGTGTTCAGACAAAGAGAGCTCTGTCCCCAGGCCACCCGGCACAGCACAGACTCCAGGCACCCCCTCCTGCCATGTGTGTTTGTCCCCTGTCCTGGCCCTGAACTCCTGGGCATGCTCCGCCCACCCTGTCTCCATCCCTTCCTCAAGCCCGGGTTAATGGACATCGGGGGGTCTCCTAGCCCAGGACACACACGGTGGTGTCATGTCTGCCCGAGGGGACTTGAGGACTGCACAGAAAATCATGAGGGTGGGAGGGGTACACGTGGGAAGAATGAGTGGAGCTGGAATGACTCAGACATTCCCTCGTGACCTCCACAGGGGACAGCAGTGTGGGGTGCTCAGGGTAACAGGGACAGGTGACAGTAGGAGCTGGGAGCGAAGGACAGACAGCGTGACAGCAACAGGTGACAATGAGGACACAGCGTGACAGCAACAGGTGGCAAAGAGGAGACAGGCTGACAGCGACAGATGACATAGTAATAGAAGAGCTTCCCCTCCCCCGGGACTGGTGTACCGTTGGTGGGGAGGCTGGAATCCGGTGGTAAAGGACAATGAGACAGTGTGTGAACATGACAGGCGGCAGTGGAGAAGCAGTACGGCGATGAGAGATGACAACGTTAAGACAGTTTCTGATGGTGATGGACAGAAGGAAGATGTCGGAAGGTGTGACGGGAACAGGGTTGATGACAAGCTGGGAGCAGCACAGCCGATAGGACCTTTGCCATCGACTTTGTCATCAGGTGACTCAAGGGACCTTTCCTTGGGTCTGGGAAATGCACCCTTTATGAGACAGATCCGATGACAGGACTTCTAGACACCCATTTGCCTGGATCCCACTTTCCTGGCGCCCTCACAGCAAGGTGGGGATATGCCCCCCCTACGTCCCTCCAGCCAGGCACCCCCTGCCCCCATATTTGACAGATGCTGGCATTGGAAGAGGTGGGAACCCCCCGGGCACCGTTTTGCTGAGGGTGGCACTGATTTCAGGCGTCTGGGACCATTAAGCTTCATCTGAGCCCCGGGGAGTAGAGAGGGACAGAAGGTGTCTTTGTGGGACCAGATCTGTGGGCAACTGGGGAGTCACCCTGCTGGCTGCTTTTCTCCCCTGTGGAGGGATCTGTGTGCAACCAAGAGCCTTTTCTGTAGAGGGTGATTTCTGTCGCTTGCAGTCTAAAAACTGTGGCACTCTGGGGGCCGGTACAACCATTAACAGGTGACAAAGTCACAGCAACAAGGGGAAGGTGTAAAGACGGCAACACAAACGTGACAGGCAGCAGAGTAACCAGAATACAGCAAGGTGTTCCATCGATGGGTGACAGTGAGAGGGTGACTGCAGTGAGTGACAGGTGACCTTGTAATGGGGACTTGGGGATGCGGCACTAGTGAAAGGGAAACTGTGACATGCTCTGCCCTTACAACAGTCTCTGGGTGGCACTGGGATGCTGGGGGGAGTGTGGGTGAGAGCCTAAATGCCCCCTCAGGACAGTGCGATGTGACGGAGTGACAGCATAGGTTACAGAAAGATCCAGGTGGGGGATGGTGTGGCGGGAGAGGTGGCACAATGACCAGGTACACTTGCTCCTCGCTGTCATTGAGAACTTCTGCTCAGCTCCCCACCTCCTCCGGTTCACCAAACCCTGTGGATTCCCTGTCCTCTGCTTCCAGAGAGCAGATGGGGAGAATTCTAGAACTGAAACTGTCTGATCCACCAGGCTTCCTGGGCTCCTCCCAGCTTCCGCACAAGCGCTGGGCTGCTTCTGGGGCCCGCGGTGCCTATCCCCGTGCCCACGTGAGACACACCTGTTAGGTGAAGCATAGACCAGGGTGGGCCCCGGCAAAGGAGCCTGGGTATTGGTGACAGAAGTGTCCCCAGAAGCTGGCTCACCCATGACAGCCCCTGGGTCCTGCCACACTAGAATCCCACCTATCACTGCTGTTCTGGTTGATCCTGGGGTTCCTTCCCGGGCTTACCAACTCCCCCGGGAACACCAATCCAGCTGCTCCCAGACCAGACCCCGTTCTAACCCCCACAGTGCAGCTTCTAGAGTGATTCTCCTTCCTGGGAGCCCGGCCATGTGAGGGGAGCCTCCTGAGGGCTCCTGGCATCCGCTTACCTGGCCAGACTCTCTCTTCCCCTCTCTCCCTTTCTCTGCTCCCCCAAAGCTCTAGCCTCATTCAGTTCCCGCAATTTCCACGCCCTCTTGTCTCCTGGCCTTTGTCTGAGCTGTTTCCCCTGTGTGTCCTTCCCTCCCTGTCTCTGATCTGCTCCTTTCTACTGAACCCTCAAGCCTCCCATCCCCAAAGAGAATGCTCCTTTCCTCCGCTCCTCCAACCCAGGAGTCCCTCTCTCCATCCCAGGAGTGCCGGGGTCCAGGTCTGTCCCCTGACACCCACACTGGGCGATTATGAGCCTCTCCCTCGTAGGGTTTTTAGTTATTCAATGAGATAATGTGTATGACACCCTCAGCACCAAGACGGGCATATCAGCATGGAATAAATATGAGCTCAAATTATTTTTACTATTTATTTATTACCTTCCTGAAGTGCTGTGATGGAGGTATGATCAGCACAATCAGCTTGCGGAATTCAATAGGATAAACCAACAATTTGGGAGTGGGGCACCCAGGGGAGGGGCTTTTAGAACCGGGTTTTGCCAGGAGCATAGGAGTTTGCTGAGTGGAGTAACTAAGTTTCAGGTCCAATGAACAGCTCAAACTTGATCGCCACCCTAACTGGTGGTGTCTGTTCTCAAAGGCGATGAAGTGGTGGTTGGAACCCAGAAATTTTCACTCAGCGTGTCCAGTACAAACTGGCAGCTAAAATTCTGGCCCGTGAGAAAAACTGGGGTTCAGAAAGTCTAGACCTTCTGGATTCTCAAACTCTTCATTTTAAGAATCAGATGAAAAATGTGGACTTTCTCCCCAGGAAAGGCATCTTTGCCCCATGTTTCCAGTACATTCTTAGGGGCCTCCGGATCTTACTCTAGTGAAGAATCCGGGCTCCAGGAGCCGCCAGGTGAGTTCCCAGCGTCACTCCTGGAATTCTCTCGGCTCGAGGGAAGGGGAGGTGGCTTGGGAGGACGAAGGAGGACCTCCTAGGTGAGTCCCGGGACCTCCCGGCCCCGGCTTTCTTCCCGGCCGCCCCCAAATTAGAGTTCCACCTCAGGGCTACCTCCAGATCAATTCCTACCCGAAAACGCGGTCCCCGCAGCCCACCCGCTCCCTCCGCCAAGCGCCCCGAGCCCCCCCATCCAGCGGCTCAGCCCCGGCCACAGCTCTGCGTCCCCCTCCCGTTTCTCCAGCCCCTCCGAGCCTCACCCGCAGCCCCGGGCCCTCCCCCGGCTCCAGCCCCTCCCCCAGTCCAGATCGGAGCCCCCCGGCCCCCGCCCCGGGAGCTTCGAGGTGCAAACGCGCCCTCCCCCGACTCCTCCCGCCCCCAACTCCCCCCCGAGCGGCGGCTCCGGGCTGCGATCGCGGCGGGGTCGGCCTCTCGGTTCGCGTTCCCGCCCCCGGCGCCCCGCGCGGCGCGAGCCACCCCTGGAGCGCGGAGCCCCGCGTCCGCTCGCCGTGCCGGCCTCCACGCGCGCCGGCTCGCAGGTCGGGGGAGCGCGGGGCCCGCGGCGGGGCGCGAACGGGGACGGCGGGGCCGGGGAGGCCGGGGCGAGGGAGGGGGAGGGGATTCCTTTGTTCGCGGCGGCAGCCCCGGGCCCACCCGCTCCCCTCCCCGCGCGGGGCCGGGGCGCCCCACCCGCAGGTGAGGGCGGAGCCGAGCGTGGTCGCAGCTCGGGGGGCCTCGGTCCTCTGGCCCTGCCGGGTGGAGAGCGTGGCCCGCGGGCCCCTCCTCGTCCGCGGAGCCCGGGACCGCTCGCTTCCCGCCCGCGCCGCGCGCGCCGTCCCCGCTCATTCATTCGAGCACCTCCCGGGCGCGGGGCGCGGAGGCGGGGCGGGGGTGGGGGGGGTGCCGGGTCAGGCCGGGCCAGGGCCCCCGGAGCCTGGCGGAGGCGGGGAGGGAGGCTGCGCGGGCCCTGAGGCTGCCTGGAGAAGGCGTCCTCGGGGCGCAGACTGGCGTGGAATGGCTTGGAAGCGGGAAGGGGGTGTCCCTCCCCAGCCAGGTCGGCTCCTCTCTGCCTCTCCGCCAAAGCTGACAAGGGTCTCTTCCTTCCCCAAGGACCTTGGGACCAGGTCAGGCTCTCTCTGCCCAAGGCCCAGAGAGGGGCAGCCAGCTGCCCAATGGCACACCGCATAGTCCTTGCCTGTTCCCTACCTAGGCCCAGTTCTTCTCCCTGGTCTGGAAAGGAGGGCCTGAAAGGGCTCCCCAGAAGGCCATTTATTCTACCATCTGTCCCTCCAAATATTCAGCTTTCTTCCTCCTACCCTCAGCTGGTCATCTCCTAACCAGGAGTGGTCCTGTCCTCATGCCCTCCCTCCCCTCCTTCAGGTCCTGGAGAGAACAAGCCACCTCCTGGAGGGGGTGGGACACCGGCCCCCACCTCTTCCCCTCCCTCCCTTCTGCCTAGGCTCCAGCACTCACCCACAGCCAGCCCCTCACTAACTGTGTGATGGCCTTAGTTTGCTTGTCCGCAAAGTGGGCACAAAAGCTATTCCTTCCCTGCTGGGTGGAGGGAGTGCCCTACGGAGAAGGTGCACCTGTGACCTATCTCCTCACCCACCCCGTCCCCCTCTGCCCTCCCAGCCAGGTTTCTGGGAGTCTCCTCAGTGCCTACTGCCTGCTTTGGAACCAGTCTCCACCTCATGGTGACTCCACCTCCTCATTTTCCCTGGAATTCTGTCCTCTCCTCTCTCATCTGGACCCCTGCCCCAGCCTCCTCCACTGCATGCTTCCTCCCAGGTTCCTGCGAGCTTTCCCACACTCCAAACACCCGTTCTACTGTGTTCCTCTACTTCAAGCCCTTTAAGGGCTCTCCATCACCCTGGATCTACAGGTAGAAGCTCCACGACACAGTGCGCTCCTGCGACACCAGCCCATCTGTCCCTCTCTCCCTCTGCTCTCACTGTGCACTTGGCCCCAGCACCTTCCTCTTGGCTAACTCCATCTCTGAGACATCACACCTCCTCCAAGAAGCCTGCCCTGACTGATTGTTCCTCTGCTTCTGGGTCAGGGCTGGATGCCTCCCTGGGCTCTAGTAGTTCCCCCACCTCCCACCCCCCACCCCCCATTTCCCCTAGCCCTGCAGTCATCCCAGTGCTCCTGGTTCTGTGTAGTCTGTGGCCAAGGGCTTCTGCCGGGGTTGACTCTCTTTCCTCTCGGCAGCCTCTAAGAGACGACACATCGTGGTTCTGAAGGGTCTGGCAAGGAGAGGGGCTGGTGCTTTCACCATGGCCTGGGGCCCCCTGGCTCGACTCCTGCTGGCCTGGACGGCCCTGTTGTGCTTGGTGGGAGTCCAGGGCCGTTGGGACAAGGCCTTGGAGTCTGCAGGTCCTGGACACGTGCGGAGGAGAGGCGGCCCAGGCATCTTGCAGGGGTGCGTGGTACCGGGCGTGCTGAGAGGGTGTGGGCTGGGCTGGGTTGTCCTGTTGTGTGGGGGGAGCAAGGCCCGGGGAACATCCCACAGGGCCGGGGCTCACCAGCTGCGCCACGCTCTCCCGAAGGCCCAACGTGTGCGGCTCCCGTTTCCACACCTACTGCTGCCCCGGCTGGAGGACGTTGCCAGGCGGGAACCAGTGTGTTGTTCGTGAGTGCCACTGCCATCTGGAGGTGGGGGGCTGGTGCTCAGGCTGGGACGCTGGGGCAGCTCTCTGACCTGCTGGCAAGCCGAACCCCACTTCCAAGCGGACTTGGCTAGGGGCGTCAGGCTGAACCATGGGATTGGCCCTTGCCTGTCCTCAGGCTCCCAGGCCACCTGCCATGTTCCTGTCCTTTGCCTTACTACTTCCCTGTCTCTGCCCGCCTGCCTCCCCCTCTCATTCTCTGTCTCTCCCCCATCTCTGTCTCTACCTCTCTGTTGGTCTGCACCTGCCACCTCGGGATTCCAGAATCTGATCCCACTCCCAGGAGAGCCCTCGGGCCCAACACCACGGTCACCGACCCAGCATGTTCAGTTTCTGTCCTCGCCGCTCAGCACTTCTGGCCCAAAGAGCCCAGCTCCCGATGGCTCCAGTAGACATGCAGAACCTTGCCTGGGCACTGATGGGGTGGGGAGGGCACAAGAGTCAGGTCCTGGTCCTGACTGTCATCTGCTGTGCCCCTTCCAGCCGTCTGTAGGCATGCCTGCGGCGAGGGCTTCTGCTCCCGACCCAGCCTGTGTGCCTGTGCTGATGGGAAGCTGGCCCCCAGCTGCGGGGTGACCCGAGGTGAGCGGGGGAGAGGGGAAATGGCCCCCAGGGGACCCGAGGAGAAGGGTAGAGGCTTCCAGATGTCACTGGGGCGGGGGGGTGGTGCACAGGTTGGTTTTGCCGCAGCACCGAGAGGACCAGAGCTGGGCCAGGCAAGCCTAGTGCTGCGGCTGTTCACGGGCCTCGTGGGGCTCGTCGCTTTACTGTGTGTCCCTCCTCTCCGTCCTTAGGGTCAGGGTGCAGCGTGAGCTGCATGAACGGGGGCAGCTGCCGAGGGGAGTCCTGCCTCTGCCAGAGGGGGTACACTGGCACTGTGTGTGGGCAGCGTGAGTACCCGCCAGGAACACCTTGGCCTGGGATCCCGGTGGGCGGTCTCTGATGTCACCTGCCCACCGCCCATGGGTCCTTTTCCTGTGACCAGGGTTTGGAGGGAGGTGCTCACCGTCACAGTCTTATTATTGGGTCTGGGCCCACTGGTGGGGACTCCTAGATGAAAATGGGCTTTTCTGGGCCCCAGCTCCCTCTGCTGCTAGGGGACATCAGGCTACCGTCCCCTCTTCTTCCGCAGCTGTCTGTGACCATGGTTGCCACAACGGGGGCCGTTGCATCGGACCGAACCACTGCGCCTGTGTGTATGGCTTCATGGGGCCTCAGTGTGAGAGAGGTACCAAGCTGGGCATGGAGGGAGGGGTTTGGGTGGATGGAGGGGGCTTCCTGGCAGCCTCTGAGATGTAGCCAGGCCCTGGGAAGCTCCAGCTGGCCTCCTTTCTGTTGTCTCTGGTGCTGTGAAGGGCAGAGAAACTGTTGCTCCGGAGAAGGGCGTCAAGGAGGGCTTCCTGGAGGGAGTGATAAGTCAGAGTTCATGAGAGGGGCCAGCCCCCTTTTATTGCAAACCCCCTCCCCACCCACTGTCAAAATCCTCAACGGTGTTTTGTGGAAAGTTGGTGCTGGGGAGGTGGAAACAGCTGGACGCCAATCCCGGGCTGGGCCGGGGCCCAAAGCTAAGTGGGTGGTTGAGGTTCTTGCGGAAGATCCGGGAGGGTGACTCAGGGTGCAGAGAACTCACGGAGCCCATGGGAAGCTGGGAAGGAGAAAGCCAACAAGAGCAGGCAGCATGGGACATGCCCAGGCTGGGAGGCTGGTGGGGTCTCGGCTGTGAGGGCAGTCAGACCGCCCCGTGCAGGGCCCAGGCCCCGGGGATGTGGGCAGGGCCTGGGACTGACCCCGGCGTTGGAAGGTGCTCCTGGGAGAGGACGCACATCGGTGACCGAAGCCCGGGCGGAGAGGGTGTAGCCATGAGTCAAAAGCCGGGGCTGGGAGGGTCACCTCGGCACAAGGGGTGGGGTGCTTTTTGAAACTGGAATTTGGGCTGACTGAGGGGGAGGGAGGATCAGTGGGGAGGGTGAGAGAGGGGAGGCCCAAGTGGGTGGTGGATGGTGAGGGCCCCCAGAGAGGCCAGAGCAAGGGGGAGTCCTGAATTCTGGGTGAATTAGGTGAGATTCTAGAACTGTTTTGGCTTCGGGGAGTCAGGACCACCGTGGATTTCTATGCAGCTCCTCCTCCCCCTGGGTCTAGGGGGCTGGCTTTGGCTTCTCCTTCTGGGAGGGGCTTCCCTTGGTCCATTGCCAGTCCCTTGATTGGAACCATCTGGAGGTTGGAGCCAGGAAGCCACATCTGAGCCCGTGTCCCGAGGCGGGGACACCGATGAGACCCCTTTGGCTGGGTTCAGTGTTCAGGGGTGTGGTGTTGTGGGCCCAGAGCCTTCGGGTAGATGCTGGGTCCTTCCTTGGGTCTGGGAGATTTGGCAGGGCAAGATACAAGATTGTGGATGAGACAGGCTCTCCTGCTGGGTGTCTGTGGTCTCTGCCCAGACCAGAAGGGAGTGGGGGGCTGGGGGAGTGGTCACATTCTCCCGATGTGCCCTGGGCTTTGCGAGCTTGGAGGTCCTGGCCTCCTTTTTGGAGGTTGGTTGGAGAAGGCTTTGGAGAGGAGGGGATTTGAAGGGTGAATGAATGGCTGCAGGGATGGAGAGGCTCTGGGGTGCGAGGCAGCTGGAGGCCAGCTCCCCAAATCCATCCGTCTCGCAGACTACCGCACGGGCCCCTGCTTCGGTCAAGTGGGCCCCGAGGGCTGCCAGTACCGGCTCGCAGGTCTCGTGTGCACCAAGGCGCTCTGCTGTGCTACCGTGGGCCGTGCCTGGGGCATCCCCTGCGAGCTCTGCCCTGCGCAGCCGCACCCCTGTCGCCGGGGCTTCATCCCCAATATCCACACAGGGGCCTGCCAAGGTAAGCGAGTCCGCGAGGACGGACGAAGGCGCGGGCAGCCGGGGCTGAGTGGGAGCCCTCGCGGCCTTGCTTCTTCCCTCCGACGGGCCCCTCATTCCCTTGCAGATGTGGACGAGTGCCAGGCTGTCCCGGGCCTGTGCCAGGGCGGCAGCTGCCTCAACACCGTGGGCTCCTTTGAGTGCCGCTGCCCGCAGGGACACCGGCTCAGTGAGAACAGTGCCAAGTGTGAAGGTGGGCCATGGGGAGGGGGATGGGAGGGGGTGAGTAGTAACCTCCCCTGTGCTCAGGCTCCCCGGCAAGGAGTAGGAGAGGGGCGGGAGGGCTGCTGGTGGACCCTCTTCTGACGGGCGTCCGTCTACACAGATGTGGATGAGTGTCTCAGCGTGCCGGGCCTCTGCTCTGGGGGCGACTGCACCAACACCGGTGGGAGCTTCGTGTGCACCTGTCCCCGTGGGTTTGCCAGCAGCCTGGATGGCTCCCGCTGCCTGGGTGAGCGGGGGCCTGAGGGGCCTGGAGGGACAGAGGGCAGAGAGGAGAGGGGTCCTTTGCTCATCCGTCTTTGCAACCCTCTGGCCTGGGGGCTCCTCCAGCCCTCGGTTTCCATCCTGTCTGGCATTCTGGCGCCCTACCCATCAGCCTTTGTGCTCTCTGGACCCCAGTCTGGCTCTCCGTCTTTGTGCACACTGTAGCTCTCTGGTCCCCTGTCTTGATCTCTTGGACCCGCCAGCCCACTGTCCCTGGCTTCCGCCCTTGCCACGCCCACCTCCCCTCTGCCCCGCCCTCCGCCACTTGGTCCCTCTGTGGCTCTGACTCTAGGGCCCTCCTGCCTCCCGCCCTCCTGACCCTCCAGCCTCCCCCCATCTCTGTCCTTCTTCTGCCCATTGGTTTTTCTGGCTCCCTGCCTATACTCCTCTTTTCACTCCCAGACGCTTTTTAAAAAAAGATTTATTTATTTGAGATTATTTATTTGAGAGAGAGCACATGCTAGCCCGGGCTGGGGGGCACCCCAGAGAGGGAGAGAAGCGGACTCCCCGCTGAGTGTGAGCCCAAGGGGGGGCTCCATCTAACACTCTTGAGATCACGACCTGAGCTGAAATCAAGAGTCTGACACTTAACCGACTGAGCCACCCAGGCGCCCCTTCCAGACACTTCCTATCTTCCCCCACACCCTCTGTTTGAGGTAGGGAAAATGAGGCCCAGAGAGGGTAGGTTCGATTGAGCGAACTCAATAAGTTTAGAACAGATACATGCCTCTACCCATGTCCTACCCAGACACCCCCTCACCCCAGGATGAGGTCCTCTGGGCCATGCCTCCCCCTGGATGCTCACCCTCCTGTAATCCCCCACACCCCGCCCCAGTGGCAGGGGACCCTGGGCTCTCACTCCCTGTCCTGCTGTTTGGATGAACTCATCAGTAGACTTTAGCCATCATCAGTGGCTAATGGGCCAAGCCAGGATTATGGACCCCTGGTGGGGGATGGGCAGAGTTTAGAGAGGAGGGAAGGGGCTTGGCTGTTCCCCAGCATCACCAGGGCCCCTGGCTGGGCCTCCACCAGGCAGGGCCGGGAATATTGTGTTTGGAGTTCTGCCCGTGTGCTGTGGCCAACGTTAGACCTTCTATCCCTCCCCCCTTGGCGGCCGTCATCTCCAGCATCGAAGATACCCCCGGGCAAGTCCCCTGGAATAAGGGGTCCTCTCCCAGCTACTGAACAGTGGAGCTTAGACTTGAACCAAGGTCAGGATGCCTCTGAACACGGGCTTGGGATTCAGTCCTGGGTTCCAAACTGCTACCTGAGCTGCTCACAAGCTCTGTGACCTCGGGCAAGTGTCTTAACCTCTCTGTGCCCCAACTTCCTCATCTGTAAGATGGGGATCACGGCAGTACCTACTGTTGTGGAGTTGTGGAGGGGATTAAATATAATTTTGGAATGATTTGCCGGGTCTGGATATAGTCGACACTCAACACACGTTCACATAGACAAAAGAACAGTGCTGCTGGGGTGCTCAGTGCGGCCTAGATCACAGCGGGTGCTTTAGAAGCTAAAGCAGCATCATTTTTGTTAAAATTCTTATGTTCTGTCTCTGTCTCCCCTACTTGAGAGGCAGCTGCTTGGTTAGATCCCCTGGGGTTCTGGTATCTGATTTCCTGTCCCCTCTCCCTCTCCAGTAGCAGTGTGACCTTGAATGAATCTGTTGACCTCCCCCAACCTGGGCAGGCCTTGTCCCGTGGGGTGGTGCTGGGAGTGCAAAGCCCCAACTCCTCCAGGTGCGCCTGGGGGTCCCCGTGGGTTGGGGCAGGGGAGGCAGAAATATTTGTGTGTTGGTGCGCCCGTGTGGCTTGGGTGGTTGAGCGTCCTACTCTTGAGTTCTACTTGAGTGGTGGCCTCAGGGTCTTGAGATCAAACCCTGAGTGGGCTCCATGCTGAGTGTGTAGCCTACTTGGGATTCTTCCTCTCCCTCGGCCCCTCACCCTGCTTGTGCACGTGCTGGTGTGCTCGCACTCTCTCTCTATCTCTCTCTCTCTCTCTCTCTCTCTCAAAAAAAAGAAATGTTTGCATGTTTTCTCAGCCTGGGGCAGGGCAGGGCATGGGGCTGCTGTCAGGGGCCCTCCCAGCTGGTGGAAGAGGTTTCACTGTGGGCCACTGGCCAAGATTTGTGCATTTTTAAGCTAAAAATACACTCTTTGAGCCTGAGAAATCTGATCACGGCATAATGCTGTTAGACTCCAGAGCAGAATGGGATGGGGAAGGGTGTCCATGGTTCTCCAGTCCAGGAAGCCTTTGCCTCCGTCCCCATGAGGCTTCAGTCGTCAATCCAGCAGTCTGCACCTGGGCCCCTCCTCAAATTCATAGCCTCTTAGGTTTCCCCCAATGCCCAGGGCTATCAGGTGGGGGCACATAGCCACAGATCCCGGTGTCCTCGATGGAGCATCCAGCCTGACCTCCCGCCAGGGCAGCCCCCCAAACCCAGGGGTCTTTCTCATTGTGGTTGAATGCCCGGGGTGACAGGGAGCTTATTACCAATGCCTGCTGTAGGTGTTGGAAGGCTTTTGCTTGGAATGAGCCCAAATCCATCTCCCGGGATAATTTGGAAATCTTCGTAATAAGGTTCTCATTCAGTGAGAATCGGCCACGTGCCAGATATGGGTGCTTCACTTTTTTATCTTGGCAACACTCTTCCAAGGGGAGGTGAATGCTCTGAGCACCCCTGTGCCAGGGATGGGGAAACCGAGGCACAGAGCTGCAAGGAGTCCTGTCCTGCTGGCTGTGCTGGAGCTGAGGTTTGAACCCAGGTCTGGTGACCGATCCTTCCCATCCCCATCGCAGACCACCGGGCTGGCACCTGCTTCTCCACGCTGATTGGAGGCCGCTGTGCTGGAGACCTTGCTGGCCATTACACTCAGAGGCAGTGCTGCTGTGACAGGGGCAGGTGCTGGGCAGCTGGCCCAGCCCCTGAGCCATGTCCCCTGCGGGGCTCTGGTGAGTGGCCTGGGGTTGCCCCTGCCCTCCTCTGCCCCCAGACCTCCCTGCAGAAGAGGGGCCCTGGGGCACAACAGAGGGCCTGACCTTAAACCCTGCTTCTTTGCAGATGAGTTCCAGCGACTGTGTGTGCAGGGACTCCCACTGCTGCCCTCCTACCCTGGCCCCTTCCCCGGTCTCCCTGGCTTTGGGTCCAACGGTGTGGGTCCTGGCCTTGGGCCGGGTCGCCACAGCCCCCATGGCTCCAGTGGGCGTGGTGTTCCCAGCCTGGGCCTTGGCAATGCCCACATTGGTGAGGCCTGGGACTTGGGAAGAGGGATCCAAGACCTGGGCGAGTGGGTCCAGGCTTCAGAGGGTGGGTCAGCGCTTTGGGGGTTGGGGGTCCTGACCTGGGCAGTAGAGGTGAAAGTACTGACAGCGGTCTGGGGTGGGTCTCAAAGTCAGGGTCTGGGCCTTGTGTGAGGGTCTGAAGTTAGGGCACCACGCCGATGTGGGCAGGGTTCCAGCCTCGGAGTGGGCGTCCTAACCCAGAGGCAAGCCCTCAACTCAGGTGCACCTGTTGTTCTCGCTCTCAGGCACAGCCACCTTGAACCGGACCATTGACATCTGTCGACACTTCACCAATCTGTGTCTCAACGGCCGCTGCCTGCCCACCCCTTCTAGCTACCGCTGCGAGTGTAACGCGGGCTACACGCAGGACGTTCGAGGGGAGTGCATCGGTGAGTCCCGGCTGGGTGGGCGGGGCCGCGCCGGCCGGGTGGGCGGGGCCGCGCCTGCCGGGTGGGCGGGGCCGCGCCTGCCGGGTGGGCGGGGGCTCAGGGTCTTCTGCCCGCAGACGTGGACGAATGCGCCAGCAACGCCTGCCACCGCGGGGACTGCGTCAACACCCCCGGCTCCTACCACTGCCGGTGCCACGAGGGCTTCCAGGCGACGCCCGCCAAGCAGGCGTGCGTGGGTATGGCTGTCCACCGGAGAGCGGGGCCGCCGGGACTGCCGGGCGCAGATCTGCGGCCTGAGTCCGGGGCTCACCGCCTGCCGCCTTCCCCCCACCGCAGACGTGGACGAGTGCCTGGTGGGCAGCAGCCTCTGCCGCCACGGCCGCTGCGTCAACACCGACGGCAGCTTCCGGTGTGTCTGCGATGCCGGCTTCGAGCTCGGCCCTGGCGGCAAGAGCTGTGTGGGTGAGTTGGGGATGGGCGGGCGGGTAGGGAGCCTGGGGGCCCCGGTGGCTCCTGTGAGGGCCACTCCCGAGTTCGTGCGGTGAATCCCAGCAAGGGCTGTCTGACCCGGGACCGAAGCGCGTCCTCCGACCTGCTGCGTGGCAGCGAGTCTGGCTGACAGTATGGGATCAGGACCTTGGGGGGGGGGGGGGAGGGCGGGGTGCCTGGGTCAGGCTCCCCGCGGGGCTCGCGGTCTTACACGGGGCAGCGTTCGTTGTGTCGGCGCCTCGCCCCTGTTGGTGGCCAAGTGACGTGGCCGTGTGTGTGGGTGGAGGGCCACGTCTCGCTTCTTCACTCCTCAGCTCATGGACATCGGGGCTGCTTCTACTTTTCGCAATTACGGAGAATTGCGTAGAATTACGGAGAATTTTCGTGGCATCTTTCATTCATATCTTTTCCTTTTCTGGTGCAGTCTTTTTTGTGCAACACTGATACTTTGATATTTGTTCCTGCAGCTACCTCTTCCTTCCAACTAGACCATGTTCTTGTCAGCTATTTTCCCCTTTTGTTTGTTTTAAATTGAGGTGAGATAAATGTCATCATTTAGAAGTGAACATTTCAGTGGCATTTAGTACATGCCCAGAGCCCTGCGACCGCCCCCTCATTTATTTAGCTCTGAACAGATATTTATGGAGCACCTACCTGGGCCAGGAGGGAGATGCAGACTGAGGAGGCAGCCCTGTCGTGCCCCGGGGGGAGCTTGCATTCCAGCAGACAGACTGATATCCAGGCAGACAGAATCACAGACAAGCCACAGGCCGCCCGGTCAGGCCCCCAGCCTCCCTGGGTGGGGTCCTGGGGGCTCAGCGCTCGCTCTGCTGGGCCACCTAGAAGTGAGTGGGAGGTGCTGGTCTGCAGGCAGGGCTGGCCCAGCGAGGGGCCGGGGTGGGATTCAGCCTCCCGGGTGTCCCTAGATCACAACGAGTGTGCCACCACCACCACGTGCACCAATGGAGTGTGCATCAATGAGGATGGCAGCTTCACGTGTCTCTGCAAATCTGGCTTCCTGCTGGCGCCCAGCGGCCGCTCCTGTGTGGGTGAGGCCAGGGGCTGGGTAGGATGGGATAGGATGGAAGTGACGGTGATGGACAGGGAGGGGAGAGATTAGGGGAGGACGTGATGCAGAGCCCCCGTGCCTCCCCCACCCCCACAGACATCGATGAGTGCCAGACTCCAGGCATCTGCGTGAACGGCCACTGCACCAACACCGAGGGCTCCTTTCGCTGCCACTGCCTGGGGGGACTGGCCGTGGGCGCGGACGGCCGCGTGTGCGTGGACACGCATGTGCGCAGCACCTGCTATGGAACCCTGGAGCAGGGCGCCTGTGCCCGCCCCTTCCCGGGTGCAGTCACCAAATCTGAGTGCTGCTGTTCTAGCCCAGACCACGGATTTGGGGAGCCCTGCCAGCCGTGTCCTGCCAAGAACTCTGGTGAGTGTCCTGCTGCCTGACCCTACCTGCCTTTTTCGTCCCTGTACACCTTCAAGTTCATCACCCTGGGGGTGGGAAGGGACAGAGGTCTTGCATGGGTTTTTGGAGGAGGACATCTCTCCACGGGTGACTCTCCCCAAGTAGAGACTGCAGAAAATCACTCTCTCCGTGGGGGGAGGCATCTTGGTCCCAGACTCTTGTGCGATACGTCCTTGGGAGTGGCTGCGGCTCAGCACTGACCACTGGCCCCTCTTCTCCCTGTCCCTGTCACTCCAGCCGAGTTCCAGGTTCTGTGCAGCGGCAGTCTGGGCATCACCACTGATGGTAGAGGTGTGTGGCAGCGGGTGTTGGGAGAGGGCTGGGGGGCACCGTGTCAGTGGGTCTACCCTAGCCAAGTACCACAGGCTGGGGGCTTCAGCAACAGACACGTACTCTCCTGCAGCTCTAGAGGCTCAAAATCTGAGATCAAGGTATAGGCCGCATCGGTTCCTTGTAAGACTGTGAAGGAGGAGCCCTTCCTTGCTTCTCTTCTAGCTTCTGGTGGTCAATGACAACCTCTGGTGTTCCTTGCCTTGTAGAAGTATCCCTCCGTTTTCTGCCTCCATCTGTACGTGGGGCTCTCCCTGCGTGTGTGTCTGTGCAAATTTCTCCCTTTTGTAAGTAGACAATCATACTGGCGTGGATTGGGAATCTACTCTCATGACCTTGTTTTAATAGGATTACCTCTGTCGAGACCTGCTCTCCATGTGAGGCCCAGGGCTGAGGTCCTGGGGGTTAGGACTTTAACGTATGAATTTGGGGAGGACACGATTCAGCCCACAGAGCTGGGGATGGTGGATGTGTAAAGCTGTGCTTTCCCCCACGCCTCCTTTCCCTCCTGAGCTGTGTTTTCTGGCCCACTCACTCTGCAACCTCTGTGATTCTTTCGGTTGCCCCCACACCCGGACAGTCCCTACTCTGGGATGCCTGGCTGATCTCCTGGGGCCGGCAGGTCTCAGCCCAAAGTGCCTGATCTGTAGAGTTGAAACTTGCAAGGAAAGGAGATTCCCCAGGTGTGTGTCTCCGTGTTTGTTGGCTGAACACACACACACACACACACACACAGAAACAAAAGGACTTAGGATACAGTTGATTTCTCACTGACTGTTGGGCCATCAGGGGAGGACAGATGTCTGGACCACCACACCCTCATCCAGTGAAAGGCATAGGTCCGGAGCCAGATGCCTGGGCTCGAATCCTGGCCCTGCTGTTGACGGATTGAATAATAGGGGGGAAGTTACTTACCCTCTCTGCTTCGGTTTCCTTGTCTGCAAAGTGGGGATAGTAATAGAACCTGTTTCAGGGATGTTATGAAGGTCCGGTGAGTTAATATGCACAAAATAATACACACTCTGTAATATCAGCAATTACGATTGTTTTTATTTTTATCATGTTGCTGCTGTACAAATTTTTGTTCCATGGGTTCCAAACCGAGGACAATCCTCCCTCCCTGCCCCCCCCCCCACGCTGCGCAGGTGCATTTGACAAGGTCTGGAGAAATATCGGGAAGGGTACTGTTGGCATGGGATGGGTAGAGGCCAAAGCATTCTCCAATGCACAGGACAGACCCCACAGCAAAGAATGGCCCCAAAGGTCCACAGTGTCGGGAAACCGGGTTTAGAGGGAAACCGGGCGGTGGGGTGGGGGTGGGGGGGCGCTTCTGGAGACTCCCGTGAGTCCGGCAGCTGCTCGGCCCTCTTCCTGCCGCAGACATCAACGAGTGCACCCTGGACCCCGACATCTGCGCCCACGGCGTGTGTGAGAACCTGCGGGGCAGCTACCGCTGCGTGTGCGGCCGGGGCTACGAGGCGGCTGCCGCCGGCAAGGAGTGCGTGGGTGAGCGCGCCCAGCGGAACGCGGGCAGGTGCGCGGGCCGCCCCCGCTGCACAGCCCTCACCCCGCTCTCCCACCCCGACCCCGCAGACGTGGACGAGTGCGCTCGCAACAGCCTCCTGTGTGACAACGGCTGGTGCCGGAACAGCCCCGGCAGCTACAGCTGCTCCTGCCCCCGGGGCTTCAGCTTCAGACGCGACACGGAGACGTGCGAAGGTATCGGGTCCCAGCAAGCTGCCTGCGGCGGGTGCGCACACACGGGCGTGCACACGGACACCTGAGTGTGGTGTGTGCACACAGACACGTGCTGGAAGATGCATGCATGCTCATTCACCCACACTCACGGGCAAATAGTCCCACTTGGTCTCACACAGTTATACACACGCATGGGTGTCATGCACTCGAACACTCAGACCCACATTCACACACCCACTTACTCTCACACTTGACTCACTTGTACTCACAGCCACACACAGTCGCACGCTTATGCATGCATCCACACCTTCACATGTTCACATGTGTGTGCGTGCAACCAGGCACTCGTACTGGTACTGACTCAGAACACAGATACACCCCCACATTCACGCTCATAGACATTCCCACCCGGTCACGCACATTCTCAAAGAAATGTGTGTGCCCACATTCTCACGCTTTCACATTAGGCTCATGCTTAGGTGTGTGTTCACACACCTGTGCCCTTGTGCACACACACACATGTATACACACACGTGTCCAACCGTGCACACACTTTGCAGCAAGGTCCTTGTTGCCCAGCATGTCCCCCGTGTGTCCCTCCTCAGACCCCGTTCCGTTCAGCCCTTGGAGCTGCCGCTTCCCAGCCACATCCTGGCTTTGTCCTCTCTGGGCTTTCCTCCTGCCTCTCCCTCTCATCCTCTTGTGTCCTGTGATCCCCTTGAAGGTCACTGAGCCCCACTGTGTCTGTCCCTCCCCATCGGTTGCGTGTGTGTGCTCACAGGACCCTGCGTGTCAGCGTGCCTGCATGGGTGTCCCGCACAGCTCAGTGCAAGCACTCGTGTGGGTATCTGCGCGTTCCATCCCTGGGCACCCTGCCTGTGTGTGCACACCGTGTCTGGTCAGGTGCACACATGGACGTGCACGTGGTGGCCCCTGGGGAGGAGGGGGCCCTGGTCAGCTGGGGCTCCCCCTCCAACAGCTCAGGACCCAGTGGGGGGCTGTCCTTGTAGACATCAACGAGTGCCTGTCCAACCCGTGTGTCAATGGTGCGTGCCGGAACCTGGCCGGTTCCTATGCCTGCGAATGCGCCCCCGGCAGCCGGCTGGGGCCCTCCGGCACCGTGTGCCTAGGTGAGAGGGCCCCGAGCCCCATGGAGTAGCAGGGACCCTGCTGCCCAGCCCTGCATCCCATCCCGGGGGAGGGTGGGTCTCTGTGGGTCAGCGTGCAGGTGCGGGCGGGCAGGTGAACTGAGTCACCGCCTGCTCCGCAGACATCACCAGGGGCACCTGCTGGCTCAAGGTCCAGGAGGGCCGCTGTGAAGCGAACCTGCGCGGAGCCTCCCTCCGGTCTGAGTGCTGTGCCACCCTCGGCGCTGCCTGGGGGAGCCCCTGCGAACGCTGCGAGCCTGGTAATGCCCTGGGAGCCCCCCGCGTGAGCTCTGGGGGACCACCCAGGCATGGCCACTGCGGTTGCCTGGGTGCCCGTTCAGAGCACGGGGCTCTTGATAGAGAGAGTGACTCCTGTGCCCACTCTGGTTCTCCCAACCACAGACCCTGCGTGTGCCCATGGCTTTGCCCGTACAGTGGGGCTCACCTGTGAAGGTAACTCCCAGCCCTTCCGTAGTTCACTGCCCCCCCCCGCCCCAGGCAAGCGACACATAGACAGGTGCAGGTCATGGGGGGTGCCTGGGGTCCTGAAGTCTTGAGATCGAGACAGAATTTCCCCCTCCTCGGTACCCAGGTCTGCCCCTGAGACTCCCGAGCCCCCGAGGCTGGCCCTGTTCCTTCCCACCTCCCCAGGGACGACCTGGCTGTCCCGAGCCCCAGGGGAGCAGCTCCAGCCCTTGCCCTCCTCCTGTTCTGTCCCCGCCCAGATGTAAATGAGTGCGAGGTCTTCCCCGGGGTCTGTCCCAACGGGCACTGCCTCAACACCGCTGGCTCCTTCCGCTGCGAGTGCCCCTACGGCTTGACGCTGGATGCCACGGGCCGCCTGTGCGTGGGTGAGTCCATGCGGGGCCACCTGTCCCCACCCCTGTGCTTGGAGACCCCTCCTGGGGTCAGAAGGGATTTGGGGATACCTCTGGGACCCTCTGCTCCCTGCTCATTTCTTGCTGACATGTCTCAAAAGAGGGTCTTGTGTGTTTGGGGGGGCTCACCCTTTCGCTTCACTGCCCTTTAGCAAGGCCCGCGGCACCTGCTAAGGTCTGATGATGTAGCATCTGCAAATTTATTCGTTCTTTCTTGCCACCGAAGGGTGTTGGCTCAGGGTGGGTCTGCTCGCTCACCGGGCACCCCTAGCATGCCTGGAATCTCCCTCAGCATCCGGGGCTCCAACATTCCTTCTGAATGGCTCCCCCTCAGGCGCAGAGATCGGAGCTGTTTCCCCCCCGGGTGAGGGTTTCTTGGCCAACATCTTGAGGCGGGCATGTCTTGGCCAAAAACACATCGCAGGCAGCAGACAGGCTCTCTGCCTGCTGTCCGGTTTCCTCCTGCCGTTGGCTAGGAGCCTTCTCGTAGATGCCTTCTCAACTTTGCTTGCCTTCTGAGCTGAGTTTTAGGCAGGCAGTGGGTCTCCCACTGGCCCCAAAATGTAACCAAGGAAAGGGAATAACTGAGTAAAGAGGAAAAAGCCGCTGCATTTCAGGCCCCGTGGGCTGAGTTCAGGACCAGGTGAGCGGGGAGGCTGCGACTCCGGCCCTGTCTGCTCGGATGTGACCATTAGCCCCGGACCCAGGCACTGGGTATAGGGGAGGATCCCTGTGCATGTCACAGGGTTCCCAGAAGTTCTCAAGGTTCTAGAACAGGGTCTCAACTTCAAATCGACCTTCCTAAAATCAGTGTTCCTTTTGTAAAGAAAGAGAAATTGTCCTAGACCAGGGGTCAGCAAACTTTTTTCTGGAAAGGGCCAGGGGTAACTATTTTTGGCATTGTGGGCCACGCGGTCTCTGCCAGAGCCGCTGAGCTCTGTCACATCAGGCAAAAGCAGCCCCAGGCAATACGGAAGCAAAGCGATGTGGCTGTGTGTCAATAAAGCTTTATTTATAAAAACAGGTGGCTGACCTAGGGATGTAGTTAGTGGCCCCTGGCTTAGTCCCTTGTGTCTGGTCTCCAGGGAGGCTTATCTGCTGTCAGGTTGGGAGGGAGTCTTCCAGACCAAGCACACACTCTGGGGCCAGATGGCCTGGTGTGAACGCGGCTCTGCCTTTGCTCACTGTGTGGCCTCAGGGAGGCCCCCTAACCCTTCTGTGCCTCAGTTTTCGTGCTTGTAAAATGGCCGTGACAATTATAGGTTCATCTTGATGCTATTTTGAAGATTATGTGGGTTGGGGAGCTTAGGACAGCACCCAGCACATAGCAAGCCCCTTAGCAGGACAAGTTATTACCATTACGATGCCCCTGTAGGATGACACCATCAGGATAGTGTCACTGCTGGAGGAAGTCACTCCCCTTGCACGTTTCCTACTGGGGAGAGCGTGTTAGACAGACTCTGCAGAGGGGACCGCATGGGCCACGTGGTGGCAGGTATGGTGCGGTGGCGGGGGAGAGGGGACCCGGTGACTGTCCCCCCTCTGTGTAGACATGCGCCTGGAGTCGTGTTTCCTGCGCTGGGACGAGGACGAGTGTGGGGCTGCCCTGCCTGGCAAACACCGGATGGACGTCTGCTGCTGCTCCGTGGGGGCTGCCTGGGGGGCTGCGTGCGAGGCGTGCCCAGAGCCCGAGTCCCCAGCGTTTGCCAGCCTGTGTCCCCGGGGCCTGGGCTTCGCCAGCCAGGACTTCCTGTCAGGCCAGCCCTTTTATAAAGGTGTGTGCAGCACCAGGAGCCCTGAGGACAGGGAGAGGGCACAGCCCAGGCGTAGACCTGGAGGTGGGAAGTGTGTTGGGAGGAGCGCAGAGTGTCTGCGGGGAGAGCCCCCGCTGCAAAGCCTTGGGAGCAAAGCCAGGGAGGTGTTTGACCGACCACGCGTTCTGCTCCCGACCGCAGACGTGAACGAGTGCAAGGCGTTCCCCAGCCTCTGCGTGCACGGCACCTGCAGGAACACCGTGGGCAGCTTCCGGTGCTCCTGTGCCGGGGGCTTCGCCCTTGATGCTCAGGGAAGGAACTGCACAGGTATGGGCCCCCCTTGGCCTCCATGGGTAACGCCGGCCGGAATGGGGGCTTCAAAGCAGACATGGAGTCGGGACTCCCTTCCGTGGGCACCTCTAGTCCTGCCTGCCTGCCGGCAGCGTGACCCAGGGCAGGTTGCTGCCCCCTCTGGCCCTTAGGGACCCCGACTGTGAAAGGAGGGGCTGACAGAGGGGACCTCCAGGGAGGAAACTGCCTGCTGTTGGCCGGTGGGCGCACCCCGGGGCTCCGTTCGGCAGCTCAGGCTCCCACGCAGCGCCTGGTGTCTACAGATGTGGAGGCCGACCCCTGCCCCTCTCTCCGCAGACATTGACGAGTGCCACATCTCCCCTGACCTCTGCGGCCGGGGCACCTGTGTCAACACCCCGGGCAGCTTTGAGTGCGAGTGTTTCCGTGGCTACGAGAGTGGCTTGGTGCTGACGAAGAACTGCGTGGGTAGGTGGCCGCGGGGCTGTTGCGCGGGGTGGCCCCGGGCAGGGCGGTGTCTGATGATGGGTGCTGGGGCTGAGGGGAGGGGGTGGGGACGCTGCCGTGATGGACGAGGTGGGGGGTTGTGGGGAGAAGCTCAACCCAACAGAGACCCGGCGAATCTGGGTGCCACGCGGTGGCATCCCGAAGGCTGCTGGACCTTGGGTCTGTCATGCAGAATTGAGGCCTAGGGACGGAGGTCTGGGTGAGTTCCCCCAGGGCAGGGGTCGTGTGAGAAGAGAAGGCCCTGGAGAGAGGTGCTCCTCTTTCCTTTTTTCCCTCCCTCCTGCCCTCCCTCCCTCCTTTCCTTCCTTCCCTTTTTTATGTATTCCGTGAACATTCCATGTGCCTCTATTGAGAAGAACCACTAAGCGCTCAGCAGCAGGCAGCCCGTCTCTCGGAGCGCATGACCTGATTGGGAGACCGATGTTCCTAAAACGAATCCCCAGACACATGCAAAATGGCCACTGTGAGAAGCACCCGAGGGGGCCACGTGGTGGGGTGGGGTGTGGTCCCCAGAGATGACCCATTCTGGGGGGCCTGAGGTTGTGGCTGAGAGAGTGGGACTAAATGTGGCGAACAGGGGCTGGAAGATCGGCCTGAAGGGAGAACAGCAGGTGCCAAGGCCCTGGGGTCGGCCTGAGGGGTGGAAGGAGGAACACAAGACTGGAGCTTGAGGAGGGTGGTGCCACAGTGCGCTCCCCACGCTGATGCCTGGAGACTGTGTGCTACAGGGTGGCTTCTCAGGGTCTCCTTCGGTGACTCCAGGAATATCAGCCTCATGGCCCTGACTCTCCTGCAGATTCCAGCTTCCATCTTGGGCTGACTTGCCCCTGCCCCTTTCAGCTTAAACTCTGTTCTGCTGGGTCACCTGAGCGCCAAGCATCCAGGCTCTCCTGGGCAGGGCTAGGGTGTGTGTGTGGGGGGGCAGCTTCCATGAGCCCCGCCCCGCCCCCGTCCAGGCCTTCACAGCTGCTCTCCCTTCCGCATGCCCAGACGTGGACGAGTGTGTGCGGGACCCGCTGCTGTGCCGGGGCGGGAGCTGTGTCAACACGGACGGGAGCTTCATGTGTCAGTGCCCCCCCGGACACGCGCTGACGGCGCAGGGCCCCGCCTGCGAGGGTGAGCGTGCCCCCGGTGTGCGGGCGTCGGTGGGGTGAGTGTCGTAGTGGGAATGCATGTTTGTGCGCGTCTGACGACGTACCCGTGTGTGAATGTGCACGTGTGAGTCCGTGTACATCGGTCAGCGTGAGTGGTTGCACGTGTGAGATGGGAGAGCCTGTGTGTGTCCGTGTGGAGGTGTGTATTGGTGTTTACACAAGAGCGAGTGTGTGATTTGTGTTTATTTGTGGGTCTGCGTGAACTTGCGAGAGTGTGTGTCTAAGTGTGGATATGTGTTTGCTCCTGGGTGAGGGTGTTTGCAGGTGAAGGGGTCCGAGGGTGTGTTTGTGTGGGGGTCTGAGCGTGCAGCTGGGTGTGCATTGACACAAAGGCAGGTGTGGGTGACAGGTGTTTGTGAGTCCGTGGGAGTGCACATGGTGTGAATGTGTGTGTGTCTGTGATTGTGTTTGCATGTGAGTGTGTGTGTGTGTGTGTGTGTACGTCTGTGAACCAGCACGTGGATGCAGATGTGCGTCTACAGAGGGCGAGTGTGTGCATATAGGGAGCGTGTGTGAGCCTTGTGAGTGGGCAGAGGGATGTGTGTATTTGAGTGTGGGCATGTGTTTGTTCAGGAAGAGTGTGTTCCGTGTGGGGGGGTTTGCGCGTGTGTGAGAGCACTGGTGCACACGCGTGTCCGAGTGTCTCAGGGGCCTGTAGATGGCAGAAGGGTCCATGTCGGCCATCCGCTCACGCCTGGCCCCATGAGCCACGCGCTCTCCCCCACAGATGTCGACGAGTGTTCCCTGAGGGACGGCCTGTGTCCCCACGGCCACTGTGTCAACGTCATTGGGGCCTTCCAGTGCTCCTGCCACGCTGGCTTCCGGAGCACACCCGACGGCCAGGGCTGCTCGGGTGAGGCCACGCCCACCTGCCGGACACAGTGGGGCGGGGCGGGGGTGGAAGTAGCCCGCCAGCCCCAAGCCTGGCCCCGCCCCGGCCCCGCCCCCTGGCCCCGCCCCTCCACCTCTGCCCTGCCTCCCGCAGACATAGACGAATGTCTCGCTGGGAACGGTGGCTGTGAGGCGCACTGCACCAACACGGAGGGCAGCTACCGCTGTGGCTGCGGACGTGGCTACTCACTGATGCCCGACGGAAAGACGTGCGCAGGTATGTGGGAAGGGGGGATCCAACCAAGCCGTCCCAGGTGAAACCAGCCAGACCCAGGACAGGGCACTGACCCTGTGGCAGGGTCCCTTGGGCTCCCCCTCCGTTCCTGCCCAACTACAGCCCAGCCGCCCTCCCTGCTCCCCTAGACGTGGATGAGTGTGCGGAGACCCCGGACATCTGCGATGGGGGCCAGTGCACCAATGTGCCTGGGGGTCACCGCTGCCTGTGCTATGAAGGATTTGTGGCGACACTGGACGCAAGGACATGCGTTGGTGAGGAGCTGGGACTGGGGGTGCAGAAGACAGCGTCTGAACTCACATGCCAGGTCTTCCACGGGGAAGCACACAGCCGAGGCAGATGTCGGGCCCCTTCCCTGTCGAATGCGGGCAAGGGGGATGGGCCAGAGCCTGTGGGATCAGATTCAGAGCAGCAGAGCCCCGAACCCTGTGCTCTGAACACGTCCGCCAGCCCCTCCCCGGGTACCTGATACACGCAAAGCTTCATACCCCGCTTTCTGGGCTGCATTTTAAGATCACTGCACCCTAAAGCGTCTTAGGTGTAACAGTGAGCAAGATGGGAAGGACACTCAGAACTGCTCCCCGAGCCCAGCTTGGGGACCCCAGGCTGCTCAGACCGTGGTCATTGTCCTGTCCTGGCTGCCAGGCGCTGGGGAACAGATGTCTGCCCTGTGAGGGCAGGGCTGGGGCCAGAGTGAGGACGTTCCAGGAAGGAAGAGTGTAACTCCCTCCCCAGGAGACGAGTCCAGCCGGGCGCAGCTGGGCAGGAGTCTTAGGGAGCACTTCTGTGCCTCGGATCAAATCAAACAGGGAATTCTTTTACGGCTCCGTGCCCTTCTTGCAGACCCACGTTGGCATAAAGGCTCAGACAAGGCCTGTAGCAGGAAAACCCGGCTCGCTTCATTTAGCTCCATGTGCTCTAAATGTATTCAGCCACAAAATCCTTTTGAGAACACGTGCCGGATACGTGCCACAGAATACACTGTGTCACGTGTTGACAGGACATTCCTAGTCACCCGGTGGTGGAACCGGAAGGAGCTCCCCAGTCCTGGAGGTGGATGGGGACAGCCTCAACATGGGGGGGGGGCCCATGTGGCAGGCCACGCAGCCACGCTCACGCACCCCCTCCACCCTACCTGCTTCCTCTCCTGTCATCCCACAGACGTGAACGAGTGTGACCTGAACCCTCACATTTGCCTCCACGGGGACTGTGAGAACACAGAAGGTTCCTTTGTCTGCCACTGCCAGCCCGGTTATGTCATCAGGAAGGGGGCCACAGGCTGCTCCGGTGAGCAGGCGGCCAGGGGTCCTGGGGTCTGCCCCTCCCCCCGGGGCTGAGTACAGCCAGACCTCATTCTTCTAGATTTGCACGGGTGGGGTCTTGTGTTAAAGCAGAAAGGCCAGGCAGGTTCCCCCGGGGCTCCCCTTAGCACATACCTCTGCAGTCCCAAGTGTCCCCGGCAGTGTCCCCAAAGCATGCCAGCCTGATGACTTTAAGTGACACGGGGGCGAACATTCCAACATTTAAGCAGTCCTTGGTTCGGGCGCCTCGCGCTGCTGTCACAGTTTTGTCCCAGCCTGGTGGCTCACAAGCACGGAAGTGTATTCTCCCTCGAGAACGGTCCCAGGGGCCAGAAATCTGCAATCAGTGTGTGCGCAGGGTCGGTTCCTTCCTGGGGGTCTGAGGGGAGGATCTATCCTGTGCCTCTGCAGCCTTCTGGTGGTGGCCACCAGTCCTCGATGTTTCTTGGCTCATAAATATGTCACTCCACTCTGCCTTCACCTGGGCTCTGTCTGGGTCTGGGTCCAAATTTCCCTCTTACAAGGATGCCAGTCATTGGATAAGGGTCCCCACGGTCCAGGAGGACCCCATCCTAACTTGTTACATTTCCGAATAAGGGTCCAGTTCATTGGTTCCAGGAGTCAGGACTTGAATGTACCTTTTTGGAGGACACAAATACACAGTTACACAATTATCTGAACGCGTGTTAGAGTCCCACGTTACGAAACGGTATCAAGCCCGTGACTTTGTAGAGACTGTGATTGATGTAAAATTAGCTTTTAAAATCCATTCGCCCAAGTTACAGTGCAGGGAGTGTAAAGAAATGACCAGTACCCAGTAGCTCACGTAGGTGGTGGGGGAACGCTGCAGAGGGTAGAAGGGAGAGGCAGACTGCAGACTTGGCTGCGGATCGGAGACTGGTTTAGAAGGAATGGTGCTTTAGAACAAGGACATATGCGTTAGGATGGTTACTCTTAAGGTCTAGGCTAAGTCTCTCTTGCTGCTATTTCAAACCACTGCAGGGCTGCTGGGAGTCATGCTTTTTAGGCTTTGGGGGTTTTCTTCTGGGCTCTGGGTGAAGGTGGAAGCTACTGGAGTGGGGGTGGGGCAGGGCTTTCTGGGCCAGCCCTCCCCCGGGAGGGTCCTTGCTTTTCCCCTGCCGCTGCACTGTCTTCCCACTCTGCACCTGAGGCCCTGTCCCTAGGCCCCGGGCCTTGTGGGGGTGCTCTGTCCTGCTCCCCTGCTCCTGCTCCTGACCCTCCCGCGACCCGTTTCCTCTCCTCGCAGATGTGGACGAGTGTGAGCTTGGGGGACACAGCTGTGACAGCCACGCTTCCTGCTTCAACGTCCCTGGGAGTTTCAGCTGCAGGTGTCAGCCAGGCTGGGTGGGGGATGGCTTCGCATGTCACGGTGAGTGCCTGGGGGCAGGCGGTCCGGGCAGAGCAGCAGAGGTAGGTCGGGGGCAGGTGGGGGAAGGGTGCAGGGCAGGGGCGGCTGGGCCAGGGGGTGTCTGTGGGGGCTGGTCGGGGCCGAGATTGGAGGGTCTGCCTCCCTGCAGCCCCCCAATGCACACGCTTCGGGGCTCCGGGCTCTGGGCTCCATGTCGTGCAGACCTGGATGAGTGTTCCTTCCGGGAGCACCGGTGCAGCCCGAGAGCCGACTGTCTGAACGCTCCCGGCTCCTACCGCTGCCTCTGCCGCCATGGCTTCAGCGGGGACGGCTTCTCCTGTGAAGGTGAGAGCGGGACGGGGCCCGAGAGGGACAGCCATGAGGGCTGGATTCCGAGGGGGTCACGGTGATCCGTGGGCTTCCCGACCCTCCCCGATCCACCGCCCACACCACACGCTGGGGTGCTAGAGAGGATGCGCATTCAGCCCATGGGGCCACACACCCGGCCCAGCATCACGGGGCGCTGTCTTCTCCCCTGGACTCCGGACGCACGGAGCCTTCGGGATGCGGGGACAGGAACACTCGCTTCCTTCCCCAGACCCCTCCACCCGGGTCCTGCGTCGCCAAGTCCCCTGTCTCCCTGAGCCGGCGTCCGAGTTCCCAGAATGGCTTGCCTGCTCCCCGGAGCCCTGGGTGACACAGAGGGTTTGACTGGGGCCATCTGCCCACCCCGTGCGGGTCCCGGCCAGCTGGCCCCCAGCCCTCTGCCTCTCGGGGTCCCGCAGACAGGGACGAGTGTGCTGAGGACGTGGACCTCTGCGAGAACGGGCAGTGCCTCAATGCCCCGGGCGGGTACCGCTGCGAGTGCGAGATGGGCTTCAGCCCCACGGAGGACCACCGCGCCTGCAGGGGTTAGGCCTGGGGCTGCCGGGCTGGGGGACGCAGCAGGCGGGTCCCGGCGGGCAGGGCGGCAGGAACAGGCTGCCGGGAGAGGCGGGCTGACCTGCGGTCCCCACAGATGTGGACGAGTGCGTTCTCGGGAACCTCTGCATGTTCGGGAGCTGCGAGAACCTGCCTGGAATGTTCCGCTGTGCCTGCAGTGGGGGCTATGAGCTGGACCGCAGTGGGGGCAACTGCACAGGTGTGGGGTCAACCGGGCTGCGGGTGTGGGAGGGCGCTGGGCTCACCGACCCCTGCCCTCAGACCTTCTCGAATGTCCTGTTCTGCGGGGGGCTTGTCTGACTGCCCCCACTGATCCCCGTTCCCATCGACCTGTCATCTCTCATCTCCTGAATGAATGCAGTGAAGGAACAAAGGTGCGCTCCCTCCACTGCAGTCGTCGGAATGGTCTCTTACTGTTGCGCTTAAAACGGGGCTCAGCAAACTCTTCCAGTAAAGGACTAGCTAGGAAATACATGGCTTTCCAGCCATACAGTCCTTGTCACAGCTCCTCAGAGGCCTTGTAGCCTGGAAGCAGATACAGGCAGTATGTAAATGAGTGGGCATGAATGTGTGCCAATAAAACTTTATTTACATGAACAGGCAGGGGGCCGGATCTGGCCCCCAGATAAGAGTCTGCCAACCCCTGGTTTGAAAACATGTTCTAAATGTTGGGTTTGTACGATAGCTGCATGGAAGCCAGGGCACAGGGAACTTTCTAGGGGCAAACCTCTATGCCAAGTGGAACAGAGCCAGGAGGAGATGGGGTTGGACAGGGCAGAGCAGCCCCTGCAGGCTGCTGTCCCCTCGGGCTTTCTTCCCAGGGGAGGACACGGCCTCGCCCCACAGCCCCACATCCGACACGGAGGGTTTCAGCTTCCCAGGAGGAAGGCGGGAGGGACGGGGGTCAAGGGAGGGCTCCCCGCCGACGGTGCCCCCCCCGCTCCACAGATGTCAATGAGTGCGCAGACCCCGTGAACTGCATCAATGGCCTGTGTGTCAACACCCCTGGAAGCTACCTCTGCCGCTGCCCCCAGGATTTTGAGCTGAACCCCAGCGGGGTGGGCTGTGTGGGTGAGTAAGCCTCCGCTCCGCCTGGGGCTCTCACGGCAGGTGAGCTGGGCGTCCCACTCGCCAACTGCCCCTTTCTGCCTGTTCAGACACCCGGGTCGGGAACTGCTTCCTGGACACGCACGACCGGGGTGACGGCGGCATCTCCTGCACTGTGGAGGTCGGGGCTGGCGTCAGCCGTGCGTCCTGCTGCTGCTCCCTGGGATGGGCCTGGGGCAACCCCTGTGAGCTGTGCCCGATGGCCAATACCAGTGAGTCCCTGGGTGGGGGGGACGCAGGCGAGCACACCTCAGGACTCGGCGGGTCACCTTTGCTACGGGAGGGACCCTGAGAACCAGAGAGGGAGAGGGGCTGCCCTGGGTCACACAGCACGTTCTTGACAGTTCATTGGCTGCCTCTCTCGAGGTCTCTCGATGCCACCCCTCCCTGCAAATTCTCTGTGTGTTTCTATTCACTTGTTTCCTCGATCCAGAAGCAAACAATGGGAATTCCTCTCTGTCCTGTGCAAGGGGCTGGGACCCAGGGAAGGATGAGCCACAGCCCTGCACACTGCCCCACACCCATAAACCAGTGGTCCCTGGGCTGCGGGAGTAGAGCGATTCTAAGGGTTTGTTTGAGACTCAGTGATGGCCGTGGAGAGGAAGAGGGTAAGGGAAGCCTTCCCAGGACAAGGGGCTTAAATGAGGTTTTGAAGGATGAGTAGGAGTTTTCCAGGCAGGGGGGGGGGGAGGGTGTGTGATGCAGTGGGAATAACACGTGCAAAGACCTCAGGTTCACACACCTGTCCACCTGTTCAGGTGTGTGTGCATGTCTCTGTGTGTGTGTCTGTGTGTCCGTGATGTCCATGGTCTTTCTTTCAATGCGGAAATTTGCAGTCACACTGCTTTGCTTTTGGGTCAAAAAAATTTACTCTCTCCACGACTAGCACACAGTTCATCGGTTCGCATGTTAGATGTGAACATGTTTACACACACACACACACACACACACACACACACTGCCCATCCTCCCAGATTGGCCAGGGTCTCTCAGCTGCAAAAGGCTGAGGAGGTAAGGGGATATAGTTGGCGTAGAGGCGGGGTGTAGGACCCTCCAGGACCCCAGTCCCCTGCCCTCTCTGGGCTCTGCCCCTCAGAAGCGCCTGTTTCCCTTGCAGCCGAGTACAGAACCTTGTGCCCGGGGGGTGAGGGCTTCCGGCCCAACCCCATCACTGTCATCCTGGAAGGTGAGTTCCTGGCAGACCATCTACCCACATACCCTCTGATCGACTTTCGATCGATCTCACCCCAGCTTCACCAAAGCGCAGTGATAGGGACCCCACCCCTTCCTGCCTGAAGGCCAGGCTGTGATACTAAACTGTTCTAGTTTGTGGTGATTTTTTTTAATCCCCCCCTTTTTCCATCTGTTGGTTTGTGGGCCCACCCTCCCGTCCACCGTCCATCCACCATCCCTCCGTCCATCCATTCATCTTGTCATCGACCTACTTGCTTCTTCAGGCACTACTTTTTCTATGCATCCATCCGTCTCCCTATCCAGTGGTCCCCTCCCCATCTCTCCATGCATGCAACCATTCTTTTTTTAAAGTAAGCTTGACGTCCAAAGTGGGGCTTGAACTCATGTCCCTTAGATCAGGAGTCAATGCTCTACCAACCAGCCAGCCAGGCACCCCTCATACCTCCATCCTTTTATGTACAGGGGGTGATAAGATTGGAGAGGAGGAACCAGGTGATGGATGGATAGATGGTTGGATGGGTGGATGGATGGATGGTTGGTTGGATGGTTGGTTTGGATGGATGGGAGGATGGGTGGATGGATGGATGGTTGGATGGTTGGATGGTTGGTTTGGATGGATGGGAGGATGGATGGATGGTTGGTTTGGATGGATGGGAGGATGGATGGATGAATGGATGGTTTGGATGGATGGGAGGATGGATGGATGGATGGATGGTTTGGATGGATGGGAGGATGGATGGATGGGAGGATGGTTTGGATGGATGGGAGGATGGATGGATGGATGGATGGATGGTTGGCTTGGATGGATGGGAGGATGGATGGATGGATGGATGGTTGGTTTGGATGGATGGGAGGATGGATGGATGGGAGGATGGATGGATGGATGGATGGTTTGGATGGATGGGAGGATGGATGGTTGGATGGATGGTTGGTTGGTTTGGATGGATGGGAGGATGGATGGATGGGTGGATGGATGGATGGATGGATGGGAGGATGGATGGATGGATGGATGATTTGGATGGATGGGAGGATGGATGAATGGATGGATGGATGGTTGGTTGGTTTGGATGGATGGGAGGATGGATGGGAGGATGGATGGATGGATGGATGGGAGGATGGATGGGAGGATGGTTGGATGGATGGATGGGAGGATGGATGGGTGGGTGGATGGGTGGTTGGTTGGTTTGGATGGATGGGAGAATGGACTAGGAAATGAAGAGAAAGGGTATGAATTCAGGGTGACACTGGCCCAAAACAGTCGAGGTGAAGCCTCCAAGATCAGCCCTGGCCTGAACCCTCCAGAGAGCCAATGGCTCTCAGTATTCTCAAAGAAGCAGGTTGGCTCTCCTTGGGGGCCCCAGAAAGCCCAGGGCAGGGTGTCGGTGTCCCCAGAGGCCTCTGCTTGGGCTTAGCTTCCAAGCACGGCTCCCTCGCTTCCCGACAGACATTGACGAGTGCCAGGAGCTGCCTGGGCTGTGCCAGGGGGGCGACTGTGGCAACACGTTTGGCAGCTTTGGGTGCACATGCCCCCCCGGCTACCACCTCAATGGGGTCACCCGCACCTGTGAGGGTGAGTATGCACCGCCACCCCCCAGCCTTCCTTCCTTGCTGCACGTCTGTCTTCAGGTGCTGGGGCTTGAAATGCCCCTAGGGGCCAGCTCACCTGCCTTGCTGCTGGTGGCAGGGGTGGTGGTGGGGGCATTGGAAGGGCAGGGAAGGCTTCCTGGGATCCTTCTAGCTGCCCTCTGCTCTGCTGCCTCCCTCTGACTTCCTACTCACTCAGAAATGGCCTGGTTTTGCTATAGCAGCAATGCCCTCCCTCCTTGGGGCAAAAGCTGACAGAGGCCCAGCGCTGGGAGTGGGAAGGAACAGACACAGAGGGAGTAGCCACACTGTTCCTTCAAGCAGAGCTTCACCTGCCTCCTTCCTGCTCTGCTAAGTGCATCCTAGTAACAGCCAGCAGGTACCCGGAGTCTGTGCATGTCACCCCCGCACCGAGCATCTGCTGTTGTCATCTGTTCATTCACCACAACAGCCCCATGAGGGCATGTTCCTTTATGATCCCATCTTTCAGATGCAGAAATTAAGGCTCAGGGAGATTAAGTGACTTGTCCAGACGCACCAGCTAGTAAGTGAGGGAAACCCAGACATTCTGGTCCTTGAGTCTGAGCTCTTCTAATACAGTATACCAGGTCTGTCTATCCGTCCACCCATCCATCCATCCACCCACCCATCCCTCTCTTTATCTATCCATCCATCCACCCATCCATCCTCCATCCATGCACCCATCCATCCATCCGTCCATCCATCCCTCTATCTATCCATCCACCCACCCATCCATCCATCATCCATCCATCCATCCCTCTATCCATCCATCCATCCGTCCTTCCGCCCATCTACCTATTCATCCATCCTTCCCTCTGTGTGTCCACCCATCCGTCCACCCATCCATACCTTCCATCTACCCATTCACCAACTCATTCTTTCTCTCCCTTTCAACAATATCGATTGAACACCTACAGGCAGCCAGACACCGACACCAGCACACAAGGACAGGATATGTATCTTCTTTCTCAGAGCAGTGCTGTTTAGAAACTCAAGGAAATGGGGAAGGAAGGGAGAAATCTAAGATCAATGCACCGATTTCCATTGTACATGGAGGTAGAAGCTGTCACACCTTCAAGAATCATAACCCAGATACTTGAAATACACTTCATTCCTCTCTACCTCCCCCGTCCCTTAGGATATCAAGGGAGAAAGAGAAATGCCCCAGGTAGCTTGCCTGGGTCGCTCAGTCAGTTAAACGTCTGCCTTCGGCTCAAGTTATGATCTCAGGGTCCTGGCATGGAGTCCTGCATCAGGCTTCCTGCTCAGCAGGAAGTTTGCTTCTCCCTCTCCCTCTTCCTCTGCCCCTCCCCCTGCTCATACTCTCTCTCTCTCTCTCTCAAATAAATAAATAAAATATATTTTTTAAAAAGGTCCTATCAAAAAATAAAGATCACA
This sequence comes from Martes martes, assembly GCF_963455335.1. Taxonomy (NCBI): domain Eukaryota; kingdom Metazoa; phylum Chordata; class Mammalia; order Carnivora; family Mustelidae; genus Martes; species Martes martes. The sequence continues at coordinate 212,010,281 of NC_137888.1, read as the reverse complement.
GGGCTAGCAGACTTGAACCTGAATGTTGACCTTGGATGTGCAGCCTTGCAGGATTAGCAGTATGCTTGAGGGCTGCACTCCTCTCAGCCCTTCCCAGCAGTCAGACTCAAGGGATGGGACTTGTGCAGTAGCACAGGACGCTGTTCCCCGAAGGGCCCATACTTGGCTCAATGCTTTGCTGTTGCCATCTTGAAATTCTTCATGAGAATTTCATGAGAATTCTTCATTCTATCTCGAACAAGGAAGCCCTGGTCTTCATTTTTCCATGGGCATGTTCTGTAGCTGTAGCTGGTCCTTGTCAAATGTAGGTCTCACTCCTGGAATTGCTGGGTTGTATGGTGCTTCTGTTGACTCTTCTGTTTTGGGTGAGGAATTGCCAAACTGTTTTCTGCAGTAGCTAAGCGTTTTACGTGCTCACCAGCAATGTGCAAGGGTCCCAGTTTCTTCACATCCTCATCAACACTGGTATTTTCCATTGCTCAGAGTTATACTGTCTAGGGGGTGTGAAGTGGCATCTCATTGTGGTTTTGATCTGCAGTCCCCTGATGACCAATGACTAATGAGCATCTTTTCATGTGCTTGTTAGTCATTCATATATCTTTGGAGTAGTATCTGTTCATGTCTTCTGCCCATTTTTACATAGGGTTGTTTGTCTTTTTGTTGTTGAATTGTGAGAGCTCTTTATATATTCTGGAGCCTTGGGTGGCTCTATTTTCAGCTCAGGTCATGATCCCAAACTGGAGGCTGGGCTCAAGTCCTGCCTCCTGCTTCTCCCTCTCCCTTTGGTCTTCCCCCCTGCTCATGTGCGCCCGCTCTCTCCCTCAAATGAGTAAAATCTTAAAAAAAAAAAAAAAGATCCTTATCAGACTTCTGACTTGCAAATAGTTTCTCCCATTCTGTAGTTGTCTTTTCACTTTCTTGATGGTGTCCTTTGATGTGCAACAGGCTGAGGCCCTATTTATCTGGGTTTTTTCTTTCTTCCACAGCTTTGCGTTCGGTGTCATCTAGAATCTATTGCCAAATACAGGCAACGCCTTGCAGTTATGCCTTTTTCTAAGAGTTTTATCATTTTAGCTCTTACATTTAGGACCCCTACTTCTTGGGAGTTAACTTTTGCATATGGTGTCAGGGAGGGATCCAACTTCCTTCTTTTGCATGTGGATTTCCAACGGTCCCCACACGGCATGTGAAAGAGACTCATCTTTCCCCCATTGAATGGTCTTGGCTCCCCCGTTGAAAATCACATGACATATGGTTAATTTCTGGACTCAATTCTATTCCATGGATTTATATGTCTACCCTTCTGCCAGCGCCCCACTGTCCTGATTACGGGAGCACTGTAAGTTTCAAAATTGGGACGTGTGAGCCCTCCCAGCTTTGCTTTTCCTTCTCCAAGATGGTTTTGGGTATCCCCTGCAATTCCGTATGAATTTAGGATCAGCTTTTCCATTTCGACAAAATGAAGTCATTGGGATTTCAAGGGGCTTGCATTGAAACTGGAGATTGCTTCGGCAACTGCTGCCCTTTCAACAGTGTTAAACCTTCTGTCCCATGGACACAGAGCATCTTTCCATTCCTGTAGGTCTTTTAAAAATTTTTTTTAATTATTTTTGTTTATTTATTTATTTATTTTTTGCGGTGATCTTTTGTAGTTTTTAGTGTTCAATTCGTGCACCTCTCTGGTGAAACTTATTCCTAGGTATTTAATTTTTTGGATGCGATTCGAAGCAGAATTTTCCAGAGTTTCCTTTTCGATTGCTCACTGACATGATACAGGAATAAGGCTGACACTTGTGTGTTGGTCTTATCTTCCGCATTTATATTGACCTCACTTGTTAATTAGCTCTAACAGGGTTTGTTCTGTGGATTCTTTTTTTTTTTTTTTAAGACTTTGTTGTTTTTAAGTCATCTCTACACCCCATCGAACTCACAACCCCAAGATCAGGCATCACCCGCTTTACCCACGGACCCAGCCAGGCGCCCCTTTGTCTTGTGCATCCTTTAGGCTATCTTACACATCAGATTCCATGGTTGTGAGTTTTCACCTGGATTCCAGAGTTCTGCAAAAGTTGATTTCATCAGGTTTTGCCAGCTCAGTAGATTTTGTGGAGGAACGGGGGCTGGCGTTCCTCACTCTGCCCTCTTTAAGGATGCCGTTCCTAGCGTGCTGATATCTCCACCACCTGTTTTTGCACAGCCTACTAGCTAAGAATGCTTTTTACATTTTTTAGATGGTTGGAGAAAATCAAGAGAAGAGTAGTATTTTGCGGTATGTGAAAAGTACACGAAATTCACATTTCAAGTTTCATAAATCAAGTGTTATTGGAACGCGGGCAGGCTGATTTCCCTCCCTCCCTCCCTTTCTTTCCTTTTTTCTTTTGATTTTATTTCTTTATTTGAGAGAGCACTAGCAGGGGGTCCGGGGGGAAAGCAGGCTCCTCGGTGAACAGAGAGCCCGATGCGGGGCTCGATCCCAGGACCCTGGATCAGGACCTGAGCAGGAGGCAGACATTCTGAGCCACCCAGGCACCCCCGTCATGCTGATTTCTTTACCTATTATCTGTGGCTCTTCTCATACCGCAGGCACAGAGTGAATGGGTGTCAGAGACCGCTGTTTGGCTTGCAAAACAAAAAAATTTACTCTCTGCTTTTTGGAAAAATCTGCTGCTCCTGGATTAGAAAACTGATCAGACTGAGAGTCCTTTTTTTTCCAAAAATACTTGATGTATACATGGGGTGCCTGCTTCCTGTCACCTCTCATTAGGAAGCACACGACTGAACCCTTTAAACTAATCTTGAAACCAAGTTCAAGCCCATGATGAAGTGGCTCCATCAGATCCAGATCCAGGGTGGAGTTATCTAAGCAACTCCCGGATGCTCCCCCTCCCTCCCCTGCAGACATCGACGAATGCTCTGCACACTCGGACATCTGTGGCCCTGGTACCTGCTACAACACCCTGGGGAACTACACCTGTGTCTGCCCCGCGGAGTACCTGCAAGTCAATGGAGGCAACAACTGCATGGGTATAAAATGTGATGACTGGGGAGACAAGACAGTTGTGGGAAAAGCACTTGGGTGTGGGAGGGACTTCTTGGAGTCTCCATGCTTTGAAAGAGTGTGCAGAGGTGTGTTTAGGGGAATAGGGAGATGGAGGGTGAGTGTATGAGTGGCTGGTCAGCAGCAGAGAACAAGATGTAGGACTTGGGGGGCCAGGGCTGCCATGTATGGTTGTTCAGGTTGTGCACTGCCCCAAAAAACTTAGAATATAAATGACACCTCATGTGTCTTGGGGGAGAGACATCAAGCCAGTTATTTTCAAATGGATCCAGGAATGAGTTGGCCCTCTGGCTCTCTCTTTCTCTGGCTCGGTTATCTGTCATCCACACCCCTCTTCCTAACCCGACTGCAGACATGAGGAAGAGCGTCTGCTTCCGGCACTATAATGCCACATGTGGAAATGAGCTGGCCTTTAACGTTACCCGGAAGATGTGCTGCTGCTCGTACAACATTGGCCAGGCCTGGAACAGACCCTGTGAGGCCTGCCCCACTCCTGCCAGCTGTGAGTGCCCTCCCCCACCTTCTTTCCAGCTTGGTCCTTTTTAGTGCAGTATTTAAGGGGGCACACCCTGCTTAGGGCACCCAGATTAGCCCTCATCCTAACATTGCTCTGATGAAGGCTGAACAGTTTCAGTTATGTCCTAGTTGGTGTATGGAACGCATCACTCTTGGGGTGAGCAAAGCATCCTTCCTTCTGTTTTGCACATTTGGGGAATTCAGAATGGATCACTGAAGCCTATATTTGTGGTAAAGATCTTTGAGCAGGGGAAGGGCAGACTCAGGGAAGCTCTGGCCAGGACTGCTAAAATGTTGGTTGGAATGAAGAAGGGGGTTCTGGGCAGGGAACAGCATGAGCAAAGGCCTGGAGGCAGCACTGAGCCCCCGACCACACTAGGAGCTGAGACAAGAGCTAACGGAATGATCTCGCAGCTGGCCCAGGTATCAGAGAGAGCTGAAAGAGGAGAGCAGGGAAAGTGGGCAATGAGGAGGCTAAAGTATTAGTGCTGGGGGCTGAATGTGTCCCCCAAATTCATATGTTCGAGCCCGGATCTCCAGTGCGGCGGTGTTAGGAGGTGAGGCCTGGGGGAGGGGATTAGGTCGTGCAGGGGGAGTCCTCCTGAACGGGATGAGCGGACAGGTAAAGCAGATGATCTCCACCACATGAGGACAGAGCGGGAAAACAGCCGGTGTGAACCAGGGGGCGGCTCTCACCGGACTCCGAATTCTTGGACTCCCAGCCTCCACAACTGTCCAAAATACACGTCTGCTGCTTTGGCAAACCTCCCCACCAACCGCCACCACCACCACCACGCAGCCCAAGCTGGCTAAGACAGGTGGTTTCCTAGGGCTGCAGCAACAAATGACCACAGACTTTGTGACTTAAAAAACCCAGAAATTAACTTTCTCCCAGTTCTGAAGACTGGAAGTCAGAAGCCAAGGTGTCAGGTGTCAGAGGGGGCCATGCCCCCTCCAGAGGCCCTAGGTTCGAATCTGTCTTTGCTTCTTCCAGCTTCTGGGGGGGCTCTGGGCATCCTTTGTGTCTGTCCCCAATCTCCGCCTTCACCCTCACGTGGCTTCTTAGCCCCGAGGCTCTGCGTGTCTCTCCTTTTCTTAGAAGGCCACCAGGCTTTGCATTCTGGGTCCACTGTGATCCAGGATGACGACATCTTTTAAAATTTAATTTAATTTTATTTATTTATTTGACAGAGAGAGAGAGATCATAAGCAGGCAGAGAGGCAGGCAGAGGGAGAAAGGGGGAAGTAGACTCCCCACTGAGCAGAGAGCCCGATGCGGGCCTCGATCCCAGGACCCTGAGATCATGACCTGAGCCGAAGGCAGAGGCTTAACCCACTGAGCCACCTGCAGGATGGCCTCATCTTATCTTGATTCCATCTGCAAGGACCCTATTTCCCCAAACGGTCACACTCAGGGGTTCTGGGTGGACACGAACTTGGGGGGCAGTGAGTGTCGGTCCAGAGCAAGGCGATGGAGAGGAGATGGTTACTGGGCACTGCTGGGAAGGTGCACATGTTCCGGGTTCTAGGAAACAAGATTGGGCAGACCCAAGCTTGTGCAGGCTGCAGGGGAAGCTGCAAACCGCCAACTCTGGTCAGGAGATTGTCAAGACAGATCAAACGTCACCCTTAGGTTGGATGCTAGGACTTGGGTATCTACCTGGATCTCATGCACCTGAAACTGAGCTGCAGGTAGATTTTGACAAGGCAGGAGTCCACGCCAGCCAGGGGTCCATTCTCATCACGATGCAGTTGGGAGAGTGAGTGGGAGCCAGGGCAGGCCCCCGGGGAAAGGTGGCAAGGGGACACTGCCCCGGTGGGGGCGGGGGGAAGGGAGCCCAAGCACGGTGCCATCAGCTGTCTGGTGCCAGCATGGTGGGAGAGCAGGGAGCCCCAGCAAGCCTTCCCTGTGGGCTGCCCTGAGTCCTCAAGGCTGAAGTGGGCTTTGCTAGGGAACAGCAAAGGGAACAGCATGTGCGAAGTTCTGATGGCACGGCAGAGTAGGGCATCTCCTGGTGTGTAATGAAATCAGTGTGATGGGAGGGCAGGAGTTACTGCTGGAGTCGTAGGGCCAGAGGGGAAGATCTTGAGGTCCAAACTGAAGAGTCTACCTATTCTGGCGAGGACAGCGGGGCGTGGGTGGTGGCACTCATGCAGGGAAGAGATGAGCGGGGCCACATTCTCTGCGTCTCTGTGTTGGAAGATCACACTGCCAGGTGGATGGCTGCCCATTGCCCTTTCAGTGCCGGTCAAAGCACAGGGAGGGAGAGGGACTAGTTATCAGGAGGCCAGATGTGGGCTGGGCTGTAGGGGTTGGAGGAGGCAATGGGGGGGGATCAGGAAGAGGAGGTGTCCTCCCTGGGAGCCTGCAGATCCGGCATCCTCTGCCCCGTTCTCCTCTGCCCAGCGGACTACCAGCTCCTGTGCGGACACCAGGCCCCCGGCTTCGTCATTGACATCCACACAGGGAAGCCCCTCGGTGAGTGACTGTGGCCCCCCGCCCAGAGCCCCAGGTCCCTCTGTCCCCAGACCCTGACCTCTCCCTTCCACGCACGCTCACCCCATGCTCCCGTACTTTCAACTCCCCAGACCAGGCCAGGAGTCCTGTTGCCAAACACTGCCCTTTATTTGAGAGGGGGAAAAAAAGTATTTTTATCAAGTTGTTACTCATTTTTAAAAATTCTGATAAAACATACATAACACGATATTTACCGTCTTAACCATTGTTTAGTGCACAGCTCAGGGACGTGAAGCACACATTGTCATGCAACCATCCCCACTCTGTGTCTCCAGAACTTTCCATCTCCCCAAACAGAGACTCTGTCCCCATGAAGCACGGACTCCCCAGCCCCTGCCCCAGTCCCGGCTCCCACCATCTCCTCTCTGTCTCTGGGGACAGGATGACTCTGGGGACTTCCTGGGAGTGGGGTCCTACGGGATGCGTCCTTCTGGGTCTGGCTTCTGTCCCTGAGCACAATGTCCCTAAGGTTCATCCATGTCGTAGCAGGGTTAGAACACTTCCGTTCTGACTACACAAGGTTCTGCGGTACAGTCTAGTCCCCACGTGCCACATTTCAGCCGTGCAGAGTCGAACTGACAAACCCATGTCCAACCATTCTCACCCCATGGAGGTGTCCTCCTTATCTGAAACAATCAGAACATGGCAGGTGTGGTGACCGTTGTCAAACCAAAGTCCCCTTCACACTCCCACAGTTCCCATGCCGTATGGCCCCCCGGGGGGGGGTTCTAGGTCCTTCTTCATGCTTTTCAGTATGCGTAGTGGTCCCCACTGAAAATGCATGGCAATGTTTTCTGGGGAGTGTGAGATGTTATAATTCTAGAATGCCCTACATAGTGGTCAGCCACTCACATTTTGTCAGCCAGCCATGAGTAGTGGAGCCCTGGGCAGGTTACTGTCTGCCGTGCGGCTCCTCTGGACCTGCTTTGTGGCATTCCGTGGGTGGACCCGTCCCCCTTCACGAGCCCGTCCCCCCTGGATGGGCACTGGGTTCCCTTTTCCTACAGTTGACCCTTGAGCAGCATGAGGGTAAGGGGCACCAAAGCCCGTGCAGGCAAAACTCCATATGTAACACTTGACCCCCCCATCACTCAGCTAATAGTCCGCCTGACCGGAAGCCTTACTGATGGGGTAAATAGCAGATTAATGCTTATTTCGCACGTTGTGTCTATAATACGCTGCATTTCTACAATAAAGTAAGCTGGGGTCCAGAAAACCTTATTAAGGAAAGCAGGAGGAAAGTACTGCGTTTCTATAAAAACTAAACACTCCTGCATCAGTGGCCCTTTGTGGTTTGAACCTGCACTGTTTAAGCAACAACTGTATACCTAACAGCCTCAGTGGGATTTAACTCACATATCTCACACTTGGCCCAGCTCAAGTACAGTTCTGGGGTTCTCCGTGTCTTCACAGAGGGGGGCAGCCAGCACCAGGATCTAAGTTCAAATATCTTCATCACACCAAACCAAACAAAACAAAACAAAACCCCACCCTCCCTGTAAGCAGTCACTCCCCGTTCTGTCCTCCCCCAGCCCCCGGCATCTGTGGTTCTCCTCTCTGTGCTTGTGGATTCGCTCTTGTGGGCATTTCACACCCCTGGGGTTGTATGGTACAGGTTCTCCCATCCGGCTTCCCTCACTGAGCCGCGTGCCTTCGAGGCTGGTCCATGCGGTGACCCCACGAGGCACAGGCAGCCTTGCTCGGCCGCAGTGGGTGGGTTTTCAGTCGGAAGACGCGCACACCCCCTGCTCTTGGTCCCGCATCCTCCTCTCTCTCTGGTGGCAGAGGGATTCTGGCCACCGCAGAATCCTTGGTTCTGGGCTGCATGGGTGGGAGGAGGTGGCCAGACTGTGCGGGGTAGTGGGTGGGGGGCGCGAGCGGGGAGGGGCCTGACTCAGGGCCCCTCCGGGTGCTCCCTGGGGCTGGGCTGCCCCTGACAGCCAACGCCCTCTCCCAGACATCGACGAGTGTGGGGAGATCCCCGCCCTCTGCGCCGGTGGCATCTGCATCAACCAGATCGGGAGCTTCCGGTGCGAGTGCCCCGCCGGCTTCCGCTATGACGGCGTGCTGCTGGTCTGCGAAGGTGCCACCTGCCAGACCTCCCCAGCCCTGGGTGGGAGGCTGCTCCCCCACCGGGTGCGCTCCGGACGCGTCATTTAAGCGCCATAAGCCTCAGTTTCCCTTTCTGTACAATGGGGCTCATGCCGGTCCAGGGGCCTCCATCCCACATCACCGCTCTCCTTCGGGTTCCTGCCACTCCCAGAGGGAGTCCCCGCTCTGAAGCCTGGGGCAGGGTGCGGGTCTGGATTCCAGCAGGCAGGCCTCCTCCTGCACTCCTCCCCCTTGGCTGTGTTCGCAGACAGGAATGAGTGTGCGGCCGGGGCGGGCCCCTGCCAGCAGAACGCCGACTGCGTCAATATCCCCGGCAGCTATCGCTGCGTGTGTGCCCGAGGGTACAGGCTGTCACCTGGCGGGGCTTGCGTGGGTGAGCGGGGACCCCAGCAGGGGGCAGGGTGGGGGCTGAGGGTGTGGGGTATGGGACAGAGTGACCTGAGTAGGGCATGGTTCTACGGGCTGAGCCACAGGGTGGCAGGGATGCCGAGCACCTGTTAAGGGGGTGGGGGGTGGGGGTTGAAACAGGAGCCTGGTGCTGGCAGCAGCTTGAATGGGGGGCTTCCGGGCAGGTTCTGGCTTCCCCGTCATGGTGCATGAGGGCTCAGCAAACTGTGTGTGTGTGTGTGTGTGTGTGTGTGTACACATGCATGCATGCAGAGGAGGGGTTCTGGGGACACCACACTGCCTGCCCTCCCCCAGGACGGAACGAGTGTCAGGAGATCCCAGACATCTGTAGCCATGGTGACTGCATAGACACAGAGGGCAGCTACATGTGCCTCTGTCACCGTGGCTTCCGGGCCTCGGCGGACCAGACCCTGTGCACAGGTGAGAGTCCTTTCCCACTTCCTCCTGGAGAGCGAGGCTGCCAAGTGAGGCTGGGGTGGCGGCCACAAGTCTGCACCTCCCCTGGGGTGAGGACAGTGCTTTCATGCACCTGGTTCACAGAAAGACCCAGCTTCGAGTCCCAGCACTTGAGAGGTTGGGTAAACGACTTATTCATGCCCCTGGGCCTCAGTTTGCAAAACGAGAGTGATAAATAGTTCCAGGGGCACTTTCGGCCATCACCCCACAGGTGTCCCTTCCTGTCCCCCTGGACAGGACTGGGTGCAGGGGAGGCGGGCTGGGTCCGGCCAGGCCCTCCCTCCCTGCATTGCCCGATGCCATGGGTGAGCTGGATGGGGCTTGGGGGCTTTGCTCCGGCAGACGTAGACGAGTGTGACCGGCAGCCGTGTGGAAACGGGACCTGCAAGAACATCGTCGGCTCCTACAACTGCCTCTGTTTCCCTGGCTTTGTGGCAATACACAGTGGAGATTGTGTGGGTGAGTCACCTGGGCTGGGGGGCGGGCCTCATTGCTCCCCCCCGAAAAGTGGGTCCTTGGCTTCAGGGTCCCCCTCTGAAATAAAGGATCTGGCCAACACTCCTCCTTCAGGAAGAGGGGGGGACAAGGAAAAAATCAGTAAGGTTAGAGAAGACCTGAACAACAATGTCAATCACCTAGACCTGCTCAGTATTTATAGAACATTCCAGAACACACATCCTTCTAAGTGCACATGGACATTTACCATGAGAGCCCATATTCTGGGCCATAAAACAAACCTTAACAAATTTAAAAGAATTAGGGTGCCTGAGTGGCTCAGTTGGTTAAGTGTTGGACTCTTGGTTTTGGCTCAGGTCATAATCTCAGAGTCTCGAGATCGAGCCCTACATTAGGCTCCCCACTCCACGGGAAGTCTGCTTCTCTCCCTCTGCCCCTCCCCCAAACTCGTGTTCTATGTCTATCTCTCTCTCTCAGAATTAATAAATAAATATTTTTTAAAAACACCCAAATTTAAAAGAATTGAAGTTATACAAAGTAGGTCTTCAGAATATAAGCGAATTAAAGTAGAAATCAGTCACAGAAAGACATCCAGAAAAATCCCCAGCTATTTGGAAATGAAACAGTATACCGCTAAAGGATCCCGAGATCAAGGGAGAAAGCGTAAGGGAAATAAAAAAATATTTTGAATTAAATGAAAATGGAAACAAACAAAATGCGTGGGGTTCAGCTACTGGAGTACCCAGAGGCAAATTCATAGCATAGTGCTACGATACTGGTATCTGCCTCATGGGCTAGTGGGAGGTTAATATACAGAGCCTCGCATGTAAGTACATGATAAACTAAAGTCACTACCCTCCACGTAACTTCCATGTGGACAAAAGCACAAGGGAGGCTCAGGGCCCCCAGACTGTGGGTGACCCTGCCTGCCCATACCCCTTCTGCAGACATGGATGAGTGCACCACTCTGGTGGGGCAGGTGTGCCGATCTGGCCAGTGCATTAACACACCCGGCTCCTTCCACTGCCTCTGCCAGGATGGCTTTGAGCTCACAGCCGACGGGAGGAATTGCATGGGTGAGTCTCTGTCAGCCCCCTGCTCCCAGCTTACCTGTGGTTGGTACTTCCAAGCGATCATGGTTCCATTTCATAATCAGGCATTTATCTTAAGGTATAAGAAGAAGAGGGGCGCCTGGGTGGCTCAGTTGGTTAGGTGACTGCCTTTGGCTCAGGTCATGATCCCGGGGTTCTGGGATCGAACCCCACATGGGGCTCTCTGCTCGGTTTACAGTGAGGCTGTCTTAAACAAGGTTCTAGATGGGCGCCACAGAAATCACAAAAGGGTCTGTATGTGGCTTAAGATCAAGAACCTTGCTTCTCCTTTCCCTGGATGCCACGCAGCTTCACCGGTGTATAACCCTCAATTGAGGGCCAGGAAGGTCCTTCGCTGGCTGTGCCTGTCTTCCTGAGTCTTAGCCCTTCCCCTGGATCCAGGAGAACTTGTTCTGGGGCCCTTGGCCATCATGCAGTGACTGTAGGAGCTGCTCCCTGTCCCCTGTCATGGGCTGGTGCTGGGACCCCCTCCTCTTCCTCTCCACAGACACCAATGAGTGTTTCAGCCTCTCGGGAACCTGCCTGCCAGGCACTTGCCAGAACCTTCAGGGCTCGTTCCGCTGCATCTGTCCGCCTGGCTTCCAGGTGCAGAGTGACCGCTGTGTCGGTGAGTCTAGCCCCACCTCCAGCTCTGGGGCCAAGGAGGCATGTCCAGGCCTCTGTTTTGCCATCTGTAAAATGGGAATGCCAGGTGGGGTCATGGTGAGGGTGGAGGTGTACTTAGCACAGCACCCAACACAGCTCCATACACAATTGCTGTTACTAGGATCATTTTGGCCGCTTGGCCCAGGTTCTCTATCTGGGGCCCACAGGCTTCCTCATGAATCCTATCAAATAGGCAATAGGCATAGGTGTGGGGTCATGCCGCACATAGAACTCCTTACTCGATGAGTGATGGTCGGTCTGGCCTGTCTGACCTGAGCTCCCCTGGTGTAACTGGCCAACTGGGTGACTTTGTGCCGCATTGGCTAATCTGGACCGGTCTGGCCTAAGCAGATGGGCTAGCCTGGCACAGGGTGGGCTAACCTCGATTGCGCTACTCTAGCAGTTACCCTGAGCGACCTTCCTCCAGTGTAAGGTAAGTTTATCCAATCTCGGTTAGCTTTGTACAAAGTTAGTCTCTAAAGACGAACTTCTCCTGACTGTGACCCCTATCCTGGAGACACCTTCTAGGAAAGACACCCACCCCCACCCCAAAACAGCCCATCTGGTGTTCTGGCTCATGCTGAGTCCCAAGGGTCCCTGGCCCGCGTTGGTCCCTGGACCCTCCCCGACTGGGCCCCCACTCTGTCTGCCCCTTCTGGCAGCCACGGCTGTCCCACGCTGGTGGAAGGCCTGCCTGCCGCCACTCAGCTCATGTCCCGCCCCTCTAGACATTGATGAGTGCTTGGAGGAGCCCAACCTCTGCCTCTTTGGCACCTGTACCAACAGCCCCGGGAGCTTCCAGTGCCTCTGCCCACCTGGCTTTGTCCTCTCCGACAAGGGGCACCGTTGCTTTGGTGAGTCCGCGGCCTGAGAAGCGTACGGGGCTTGGAGAAGAGCTGGAAGCGAGGGAGAGAGGGGCCGGTCACCCAGAAAAGGGGGCTGCAGCTTCTGCGTGGCTCTCCGGGAGCCCTACCTGGACAGAGGTGTTCTCTGCCTGAGCGGGGTTATTCGAGTCCAGACAACCTGTTGGCCAGACAAGGCGCTTCTGCAAAGGGCTATCCTGGTCCAGGCTGGGCTAACCTGGTCTCCTGGGCTTTGGTCGTCCGGTGGTGGCTGCGGTTGCCCTACCTGGGCGGGCTTCATCTCAGCTAGGCCAGCCTTGTCCCGTGGGGGCTAGCCTCAGCCAGTCCCACCCAGCCTCTTCTTCTCTCCCAGGTTAGGGGCAACAAGGGGGTGGGCCGGGCAACTCGACCCGTATTTGTTGCTCAGATCCCAACCTGGCCTGGAGGAGTCTCAGGTTGAGGAGAACCTGGGGCTGAAAACTGGGGGGAGGGGCGGTCCACGACAAGGATTTGGGGTCTCGAGTCCCAGGTCCTCTGGCTCGCTGGAATCACTTTCCCTCCAGGAAGGGGCTTCTGAGCCAAGAATAAGTGTGGCTGAGTTTGCTCTCCTTGGCAAGGGGGCACCCCTACAGCTGTGGAGGTGGGGTGTGCCTGGAAGGAATCCCCCGTGGTCCAGGGGCCGGCCCTCATTGGCCCAGGGTGGGTCACGTGTCCGTCTCAGAGCCAATCACCACGGTCAGGGGCCTGTGGGGTCCTGATTGGCCGCTGGCAGGGTCGGGTGGGCGGTTCTCTGGACCCGGCTCCGAGCCGGGCACCGCGGATGATCCTTCCAATGCTTGCCTGGGCGTCACCCCACAGACACGCGGCGGAGCTTCTGCTTCACCCATTTTGAGGCCGGGACGTGTTCTGTGGCCAAACCTTTCAACACCACCAAGGCCCGGTGCTGTTGCAGCCAGAGGCCCGGCGAGGGCTGGGACGACCCCTGCGAGCTGTGTCCTCAGGAGGGCAGCGGTGAGCGCCCCGCCCAGTCCAGTGTCCCCGCGGCTCCGCCTGCCTGCCCGCCCGCAGCCGCTCAGGGGGCTCCCGGGGGCGGCACCGGCCCCCGACCCTCACCCCCTTCCCCTCTCGGTGTCCAGCTGCCTTTCAGGAGCTCTGCCCCTTTGGCCACGGGGCGGTCCCAGGCCCGGATGACTCTCGGGAAGGTGAGACCCTCGCCCACGTGCTAAGGGCCCCTCCTCCGCCGCCCGCCTCTGTCTGGGCTCTGCCCCCTGTTTCCAAGTCTCGGGTTCCCTCCTCGACCAGTGGGTGGCCCTGGACCACACGGGCGCCGGGGGCAAGGGAGAGCGCCTGGGTGTGGCTGGGACGTGACGGACGCCGTGCGGGCACCCCCTGCCGCCCGCAGACGTGAACGAGTGTGCGGAGAGCCCCGGCGTCTGCACCAACGGCGTCTGCGTCAACACCGACGGCTCGTTCCGCTGCGAGTGCCCCTTTGGCTACAGCCTGGACTTCACCGGCATCCGCTGTGTGGGTGCGTGACCAGCCCGCGACCCCTGGGAGGAAGGAGTGGGGCGGGCAGGGCAGGCGCCACCGAAGGCAGGATCCTGTCCCTCGGCCCCTGTCACTCTCTCCGCCCGCTGGACCCTCCTCCCTGTGGTTCACTCATTCACTCGCGCGTTCAGGCCAGCACCCTGCGCGTGCCTGACCTGCATCCGGCCCAGAGACTGGACCTGGCCCTGTGTAGCCTGCGGCGTTCAGTTGCGGGGCGGATGGGCCCTGACCGCCCCCTTCCTCGCCCCCAGACACGGACGAGTGCTCCGTCGGGCACCCCTGCGGCGAAGGCACCTGCACTAACGTCATCGGAGGCTTCGAATGTGCCTGCGCCGAGGGCTTCGAGCCTGGCCCCATGATGACCTGCGAGGGTATGACCCTGCCGGTCCAGGAGCTGGGCGGTGTGATGGGGGGCGCCCCTGGGGGCGGGGGCGTGGACTCCACAAGCCTACCCTGCCCAGCCGGCACCTGCACTGGCCTCCACAGACGTGGACGAGTGCTCCCTGAACCCCCTGCTCTGTGCCTTCCGCTGCCGCAACACCGAGGGCTCCTACGTGTGCACCTGCCCAGCCGGCTACGCCCTGCGGGAGGACGGAGCCATGTGCCGAGGTGGGACCGGCTGGGGTGGCAGGGGGGGCTCGCTGGGTGGCGGTCCTGGAGAAGACAGGGAGTTGAGAGCCTAGGCCTCCCCAGGGTGAGATGAAGAGAGGGGAGCCCTGGGGCACGTGGGGTGCAGCGGGGGCTCTTCTGTGAGTGGCGCCTCTGTTGTGGAAATGGGGTCCTGAGTCCCACAGGTCAGTGGCTCTGGTGGTCTGTCTAGAGCTGAGTAGGACAGTGAGGACAGCAACTGTGGCCCCCAGGGAAGGTGTGGCAATGTCTGGAGACAGTTTCTTTTGTCCCAGTTGGGTGTTGGGCGACAGACATGGAGTGGCCAGGGACGCTGGTCAGTAGACCACAGAGCTGGGAATGGCTGTCCATCACAAGGGGCTCTCCTGTCCCCAGTGTCCTCAGTGTCAGAGCCAAGAAGCTCTGGGCTGGGACTTGGGGCCTCCAGGCCTCCTTCAGGGTTAGCGCTCCACGGACTGTGGTGAAGGCCGGAGAGACTCCCAGACCCAGATGTGGGCGCAGGGTGCGGGCGTGGGTCCGCTCTTGACCCCTCAACTTCTCCAGAGGCCTGGGCACAGGGCAGCGCTGCACGAACCTCACTCTTGCCCTGCCCGGGGCTCCCAGAGGGAGGTGGGATCCAGACCCCCACAGCGTGGGGCGCCAGGCCGTGGTGCGCCTGACCTTGGCCGCTCTCTGTCCCTGGTCACCGGCAGATGTGGACGAGTGTGCGGATGGCCAGCAGGCCTGCCACGAGCGGGGCATGCTGTGTAAGAACGTCATCGGCACCTTCGCTTGCGTCTGCCCCCCAGGCCTGCGGCCTCAGCCCAGCTCCGGGGAGGGCTGCACAGGTATGAGGGTGCTTTGGGGGTGCAGGGACACCCCTGGGGGGAGAGAAGTCAAAGCAAGAGAATGCGGCAGGAGGAGACTCTCCAGGGTGAGGGGAGGCTGGCCTGGGGGGCTCCGGCCTCCCCGGCGGCCTGCCTCATCCTCCCCACCGCAGATGAGGACGAATGTCGTGCTCAGCCCAGCCTGTGCGCCAACGGCCGCTGTGTCAACACCGAGGGCAGCTTCCGGTGTGACTGTGACCAGGGTTTCCGCCTCAGCCCCGCCGGCACCGCGTGTCATGGTGAGTGTGGTCTGGCACGACGGACACGGCCACCCCCACATGGCGCTGCTGCCTGGGATCTCCCCAGGCCGGTGCCCTCGACACAGATCACCCCAGAGCCAGCTCAGCCTCTTGCCTGCCAGACTCTGACTCAGAGATGCCCTGGCACCGGGCTGGGCCGCAGGCCAGCTCCCTGCAGTCGCCAGCAGCCTCCTCTTCCTCACCCACTCCAGTCCCCAGGCTGTCCCCTCCACGTCATTCACCTGCTCTGTCCCCACTATCTGTCCCGCATACTTCTGCGTGCCTCCTCCCCAGTGTACCCTGGCCTCCGTGCTGCGCTTGACCATCCATGTTCTCTGTGGCTGGGAGATGCCACCCTCTGACCTTGGGAAGCTGCGCGCTCTGCAGCCGCAGGCATCTCTCTGGCCCTTAGGGTCTGCTGCTTCTGCTGTGGTCCTGGCCCACAGAGGGCGTCTAATGGGGCTGGGAGACAGTGGTTTGAAGGGTTTCACCCCGTACCCACACACAGCATGTCAGACACATCTGGGATCCTTGCTAGACTCTCAGGGCTGCCGGAAGCCCCAGGAAAGGGGCCCCCCGGATGGCACGGTTCTCCCGCCCACCACCCCCACCCGTTTTCCGCAGATGTCCGGCAGGGGCCCTGCTTCTCCGAGGTGCTGCAGGCCGCATGCCAGGCTCCATCAAGCAGCGGTGAGGCCGTCACGAGGGCCCAGTGCTGCTGCGGGGGCGGCCGGGGCTGGGGGCCCCGCTGTGAGCTCTGCCCCCTGCCGGGCACCTCTGCCCACAGGACCCTGTGTCCCCACGGCTCAGGCTATACCGCTGAAGGCCAAGGTGGGTGGCGAGTTTGTTCATGGTCAGGTCTGTGTCCTAGAGGGAGTGGGGGTGTGCAAGCCAGTGTGAATTGGGGCCCATTCTCACTGTGTGCCTCTCTGTGCTGGCTGGTGTGTGAGCCAGTGTGCACTGGGGCCCGTTCTCACTGTGTGCATCTCTGTGCTGTCTGGCGTGCAAGCCAGTGTGCACTGGGGCTTGTTCGTTGCTGTGTGCATGTGTGAACTGAGGTGAAAGGGTGAGCAGGTATGTGAGCAGGTGTGTGTTCTTTGTTCGCTGTGGACTCGTGAATGAGCCTGCAAAAGTGTGAGCTGGTGTGCCTTCCCCGTGTGAGCAAGCTCGGTTATGAGGGTGTCTCTGTGTGTTCTTGAGTGTGTGAGTGTGTTAGTGAGCGAGTGTGTGTGCCAGTGAGGGAGGGGAGGAGCTGGTGTGTGTCTTGTGTGTGCTGGCTGCATGAGCAGAATGCACCAGAAGGTAGCCGAGTGGGACCGAGCCCATCCGTGTGGTTTGGAGTCTAGCAAGCGTCCGCAAGGGTAGGTGCGTGTGTGAGTGAGTGTGAGTGTGTTTGCACGAGTGTGTCCCTTCCAGTGTGTCAGTGAGGGTGAGACTGGTCATCCCAAGGGTGCAGCAGTGACACCAGGGGCTGAGGAGGGAGTGTCTTTGTGAGGGTGTGTCTGGGGGGACAGAGGAGCCCGAGTGTGTAGCCGTGTGATTCCACAGGAACGTCAGCATGTGGCTGGCGTGCAGTGCGTGTGCGTCTCTGTGCTTCCGTGTTCGCGTGTGGGTGCCCTGGTGAGGCGGTGGGGAGAGTGTGCCCCCACCAGGTGTTCTCAGTGTGTGGAAGGAGCTTCATGAGTGTGTCCTGCTGGCAGAGGTATGACTCACAGCCCGAGGGTGGGGTCTCCGGGGTCAGGGAGGGGACATAGAGGCTGGCATGGCCCCAGGGAGAGGGCTGGCAGACACGAGGGCGGAGCTGTGCCCCAGTGACCCCAGACGGCCAGTGCAGCGGAGCCCTGCGTGTCCCCCAGATGTGGACGAGTGCCGCATGCTTGCTCACCTGTGCCCCCACGGCGAGTGCATCAACAGCCTTGGCTCCTTCCGCTGTCGCTGCCAGGCTGGGTATACGCCGGATGCTGCCGCCACGGCCTGTCTGGGTGAGCCTCCCCACCCCCACCCCGGCCCCGCCCCTTTTGCGCAGCACGTAGCCCGGGCTTCTGGCCTGAACCAGAAGCAGCCCCCTGCCCTGATCACTTTCCTTCTGGTGGTTTGTGCATCCTGAGATTTTAGCAGATGTTCACCTAAGTCAGGGATCAGCAAACTCCAGCTCAAGGGACCAGTCTGGCCCTCCATTTGTTTTTGTTAATAAAGTTTTATTGGTACACAGCCATGCCTATTTGTTTTCCTTCGCTCTGTGGCTGCTTTCCCACCATAAGGGCCGAGTTGAGTAGTTGGAACTGAAACCATGTGGCCTGCAAAGCCAAGCATGTCTATTCTCTGGCTTTTTGTGAAGAAAGGGCCAATTCCTTATGTAAGCCCATAGAGTGTGGTTGGTTAAAGCCTGAGTAGAGACCCCGGGGCCCTGAGCCTCTGGGAACATCTGTCTGACCCCCTGCCGACCCTCTAGATATAGATGAGTGTGGCCAGGCCCCCACACCGTGTGCCTTCCTCTGCAAAAACACCGAGGGCAGCTTCCTGTGCGCCTGCCCCCGAGGCTACCAGCTGGAGGACGACGGCAGGACCTGCAAAGGTGACGTCCCCCCCCAGGCCCTGTGGAGCTCCATCCCCAGTCCCCCAGGGATGCCCCGGGGGGTGTCCCCGGCCACTCATCCCCTCCCCACTGCGTGGCATTGGACACCGACCCTGGGGTCTTTCCCCTGGGAAGCCCCCAGCCCCAGGGGGCCCTGCTCTGAGCCCGCGGGGACCGTCTGTGCCGCAGACCTGGACGAGTGCTCCTCCAGGCAACACAACTGCCAGTTCTTCTGCGCCAACACTGTCGGCTCCTTCACCTGCCGCTGTCCCCCCGGCTTCACCCGGCACCACCAGGCCTGCCTTGGTGAGTCCCCTCCCCCTCCCCCCGGCTGGTGCAAGGCACCAACTTTGCCCATTTCCCAAATACATAGCGAGCGCTGAGTGTGTGCCAGACATCGCGGACACAGGTGATCGGAACAAAGTCCGTGCTCTGTGGGTGCTCAGACCCCGGTGGCAGTCTCCTTCCTCACCCTAGGGACGTGGGAGGCCCGCTCTGAGGAATCCCTCTGACTTCGACCCAGCACACTTACCTTTGCCCCGACCAGTCCCTGCTGCGTCTCTCTCCTAGAGCTCCCCAGGGTGCTCCCAAAACCCCAGGGGCTCAAAGGGTCCAGAGGGGAAGTTGGTTCACAGCTTTGGCTGCCGGGGCATCAGCCACTCCCATCACTTTTGAGTGTCTTGTGGCCTGAAAGAATAAGATCCCCTCTGAGGGCCAAGGTCAGCCGTGGGTGGCCCCATTCAGGCTCCCACTAACACATCAGCCAGCACCTACTGAGACCTCCCGTGTACCAGGCAGTGCTCTAGGCCAGAGGGATGCCCACTCCAATCCCCTCCGTCAGGCCCAGCCCCCTACTTGCTTTTGTTAACAAAGTTTTATTGGCACACAGCCACACCCTGCCATTTACATATGGCTGCTTTGGAGGTACAACAGCGGAGCCCAAGCCAAGTGGTTGCAACCAAGTCACACAGATTTTTCCCAGCTGTCCCTTTGCAGAAGTGATTTGCCTAGCCCTGTCCTAAACCCTGAGGGCACAGCAGTGAACCCAAGAGGCCAGCCTGCTGTTGTCGCCGACTGTCCCAGTGGCAGGGAATCCAGATAGCAGCAAACAGTGAGGTAACACCGTGTGGCATGAGAGAGAGAAAACATAAAAGCAGAGGAATGAGATCGGGAAGGCTGCAGTATTTCCCACGTAGGGATCAGAAGCCCCTTCAAAAGGGACATTTGTACAGGGGGCTGAAGGAGGTACAAGAGCGAGTCGTGCACCCATCTGGGGCCGAGCCTTCTGAGCCTGGAAACAAGATGCGTTTCTCGTTCTCTGCATGGTTATTTCCCCCGTATCCGAAGAGGAGCACGTCCAACGTGGCGTTTGTACGTGGGGAGCTCTAGGCAGGTCCACACGCGGGGGCCCCTGTGCCAACACACACGCCCATACACCGGGCAAGCTCATGTGGGACTCCTCTCCCACGGATCGAGGGCTCCAGAACATTCCTCTCCCACGCCTGTGTAGCCTGCACTCCTCGTGGGAGGTCTTAGGCTAGCTAGGTCAGGGATCGCCACACTTTTTCTTTTTTCTTTTTTTTTAAATTTTATTTATTTATTTGACAGACAGAGATCACAAGTAGGCAGAGAGGCAGGCAGAGAGAGAGGGGGAAGCAGACTCCCTGCTGAGCAGAGAGCCCAATGCGGGGCTCCATCCCAGGACCCTGAGACCATGACCTGAGCCCAAGGCAGAGGCTTTAACCCACTGAGTCACCCAGGCGCCCCATGCCACACTTTTTCTATCAAAGGCTCGATAGGAGATGTTTTCAGCTCTGTGTTCTATAGGGCCTTGGTCGAAAACACTCAGCCTTGCCCTTGTAGATCAAAAGCAGCCACAGACAGTGCATCACAAATGAATGGGCGTGGCCATGTGCGGGTGAAATTCATTTATAAAAACCATGTGGGGGGCCAGCCTCTGTTTGCTGATGCCTGAACTAGAGGGTCAAACTTACATGACCACGTAGGGTCCCCGGCCCTTGGTTTGCTTTGCTGGTTGCAAGGGAGAGAAACCGCCCTAGGGCTGGATGCTTCTCTCTGGTGGGTCCTGGCAGGAATCCTGGGCAGGTCTCTGTGGCCCCTCAAGGGACAGCTCAGGTAGGGGTGTGTCCACGAGCAGATACAGGAGTCCCCCGGCTTAGAAGTGCCATGTCCCCTGTGTCCCTTGCACCCAAGAGAGATTCCACGCCCCCAGCAGGAAGTGTCTAGGGCCAAGGACCTTCATACTCTAGGAAGCCAAAACCAGGGTTCCCCGCCAGAAATGTGTTATTCCCCAAACCCCAGCGTGGGCCATTACCACCATTACCAGCCTTGTCTCGGCTGCGCAGCTGTCACAAAAACCCCCTAGACCGCAATGAGGGGTGGAGCTTTAACAGTAGACCCGCGCTGCTCACAGTTCTGGAGTCTGGAAGTCCAAGGTCAGGGTGCCGGGTTAGAAGGTTGGTTTCTGGTAAGGGCTCTCCTCTCGGCTTGCAGACAGCTGCCTTCTCTCCATGTGCTCACAAGGCAGAAGAGAGCAAGCTCTCCGGTGTCTCTTCTCACCCCATCCTCGGGGTCCTCTCCATGAGCCCACGGAGGGCAAGTCTGCCACCCCAGGTCGCATAGCTTTGGAGGCAATGCTG
Source organism: Martes martes (assembly GCF_963455335.1). Classification (NCBI taxonomy): domain Eukaryota; kingdom Metazoa; phylum Chordata; class Mammalia; order Carnivora; family Mustelidae; genus Martes; species Martes martes. The sequence goes on along the minus strand of NC_137888.1, from coordinate 211,989,644 downwards.
ATGAGGGTGGAGTGAAGTCCTATATGTGCATGATCTCGAATATTCAGGGCACTTCTGGGAAGTGGGGACGGATCCAGATCTCTTCACAGAATGAGAAACGGAGGCACAGAGAGGGTCAGTGACTCACCCTGAAGCCACACCGTCGATCAGGCGGTGGGCCCGGCATGGTGGTCTCTGACCCGAATCCCCTAACCCCTAGGCCTCCCCCGCCACCCCATTCTTTGTCCCCTGCAGACAATGACGAGTGCTTGGCTCGGCCTGGCCCGTGTGGCACCCGTGGGCACTGTCACAACACGCCTGGCAGCTTTCGCTGTGAGTGCCACCAAGGCTTCGCCCTGGACAGCTCGGGCCGCGGCTGTGAAGGTAGAGCTGGGCTTTGGGTGGGGTGCGGGCCCAGGCTGCGGTCCAGGGGGCCTCCAGGCAGACCATCTGGCTCTGGCCATGTCTCGCAGATGTGAACGAGTGTGCCGGGCCCCACCGCTGCCAGCACGGCTGTCAGAACGAGCTGGGGGGCTACCGCTGCGCCTGCCCTCGGGGCTTCACCCCGCACTCCCAGTGGAGCCAGTGTGTGGGTGAGTGTCCAGGGCTGGGAGGAAGCCGGGGCCCCCCATCACGATCCGTCCAGAGCAGACAACCAGGAGCCACCCCCACCAAGGATGCTGGGACAAGCACAATAAGCCACCCGTACCCAGGACGCTGGGACAATCCTAAAGGACAGATGGGCCAGCCTGGGAGGTCGGGTACTGCCCCCACCTCCACTGCTGGGGAGGCTGGGGAGGCTGGGGAGTCAGGGGGCCGCAGAGCAAGCTTGGCAAAGCTCAAGTCCACTTCTTAGGGAGTAGTGGCCTGGGGGGGACTCAGTGGAGGAGGATTCTGAGTCAGTGCCTGTGATCCCTGGGAAAGAGTGCTGGGATTGATTAGTGATGCCTGCCATGGGTGTGGCAATAGGGAATAGGAGCGCGTGTGCTACATCTTCTCCGTAGCTGTTGCAGAGGCCCTCTGTCTGGGGGAGTAGCCTTTGGCACCCCGACCTTCTCCATCACATGCTTTTCTTTGTGCTCAAGGCCCTCCTCATGACAGCCTCGTCCTTATCACCTCTCTCCACTCCTCCCCTACAGTCTGGCTTTTACTCTCTACCCTCATTGGCCTGCTCTCTGGAGACCCCTCCAGCTCCCCTGCTCTGGGCACCGCTGTCTGCGGACACTCTTGTCCCTGCCCTCCCGCCACCTCTGTGACACTGCCTTCTCTCTGGTTCTCCTCCTGCCCCCGATGGTGGGTTCTCGGCTATGTTCTCCCTCTTTGTCCTGCCCCGTAGTGGTTGGCCCCTGGGGACTAGGCAGACCTTCCCCTCCGCTGCCAGTCCCTCCCGGTCGGCCCCCTCCCCTTCTGCACACGCATTCCCTCACTCCTCCCGCTGTGGTTTGCTGGGGACCCACCTTGCCTCAGGCCCTGGGATACAGAAGTGGGCCAAGTGGTAGACTCCATCCCTGCTCTCTGGCTGTCTCCTCTAGTGGAGGGGACCGGGAGTAATTAGGCCAGTGGTTCCCAACTGGGAATGGTTCTGTGCCCTTGGGGACATTTGGAAATGTCTTAGAGACCTTCCGCTCATCACGACTGAGAGGTGGGCCCCCCGGCATCTCGTGCGTGGAGGCCATGGATGCTGCTCACTGTCATGTGGTGCACGGGACAGCCCCCACCATAGGGAATGATCCGGTCCCCAGTGTCAGGAGTGCCACGTATGAAACCTCATTCTAAATTGTTCCACAATTTGGGATTTCTGGGAAATTTTGAGAAATGCTTTGAAGGAGGACTACAGGGCTGGGGGAGCTGAGGAGTGTAGAGGTGGGGCAGACCTAGTCCAGGGCCTACGCAGAGCCTGATGAAGGGTGATGCTGACCCAGGGCTCTGAGGGGCCAGAATTAACTGCACGGGGACCGGGAGTGCTGCGGGCAGGGGCTCTGGGGGTGCAAAGCCCCCCCCCCCGCCCCCCATGTTCTCTCTCTTGGTTTCCCCACTCACAGACGAAAATGAGTGCGTGCTGTCCCCTGCGGCCTGCGGCAGTGCCTCCTGCCACAACACACTGGGCGGCTTCCGCTGCGTCTGCCCCTCTGGCTTTGACTTTGACCAGGCCCTGGGGGGCTGCCAGGACATAGATGAGTGTGCCGCCCGGGGCGGGCCCTGTAGCTACAGCTGCACCAACACCCCTGGTGGCTTCCTGTGCGGCTGTCCCCAAGGCTACTTCCGGGCTGGGCAAGGGTGAGGGGCTGGAGGGGGGTGGGCCGAGTTTCCCCAACCCCACAAGAGCATCCGTGCGCACATGTGCATGCACACGCAAGCTCACACCCCACTCTGATGCAGTTGCCTGTGCACACGTGAGCTCATACCCCACTCTGGTGCAGTTGCCTGCGTGGTGCACCTGCACATTTGCACATATACAGCTGTAGGTGCACACTTCTCTGTAGTGCTCTTGAGCATTTGCATGACTCACGCCTATGCTAGCACCCTGATCACCCTTATGCATTTGTAGATCTTAGCGTGCACACGTGCGCACATAATACACACCAGCGCTATGGGGTGCCTGCAGGTCCACACCTCTGCCCGCGGGGAGCCAAGGGATGCATGCACTCATGCGCACATCCTCTGTGTAGGCAACACACACGAGGCACTCCTGCACATTGACACACCAGCACCCGTCCCCACAGGCAACGTGGCTCCGAATGGAGAGTGGGAGCTGGAGGGGGTGGGGGGCAGAACTCCGCAGCCTGCCCCTGAAGACCCATCACCCCCTTGTCCTGGCCCAGGCACTGTGTCTCTGGCCTGGGCTTCAGCCCCGGACCCCAGGAATCCCCAGACGAGGAGGAGCTGCTCTCATCCGAAGCCTGCTATGAGTGCAAGGTCAATGGCCTCCCTCCTCATGACCGGCCACGGCGCAGCACCTACAGGGGCCACCAGGTGGGGAGAAGGAAGACAGAAGTGAGATAGGAATGTTGGGTCTGAGGGGCTTTCAGTATTAGATTTAACCAAAATGTAGTACTTTGCCCTATTTCCCCCTCGTTTTTTTCCCTTTCCTTTTGTTACCATTGTTTTCCATAAGCTTCACAAGGGTAGGGCCCTGCGTCTGTAAGAGTGCAGGTTGTTGGGGCTTCTGGGATGGGCACCCACGGATCTGGATAGAGCGGGGCTGCCCCCCACCTCTTGCCCTGCCTGCCAGGCTCCCCTCCGTAGGCTTTGCCTGCAATACCCAAGACTGCCAGCAGGTGTCAGCAAGAGCACATGTCTGAGCAACGCTGGGGGTGGGGGCGGGTGCTGAAGTGTGCAGACCAGAAGGGCGGGGAAACAGGACTAGCATTAACACAACCACAAAGCACCCCTCAACATGTAAATGAGGCGGAACAAACACAGCAGTGCCCCGAGCCAAGAGGAAGAAAACCAAGATCACCTCCTCTAGGCCTGGCTGCGTCACCCAGCCCGGGGTTAGCCTGCCAGTGAGGCCGCTGGCTGATTCAGGGCCCTGTCTGGCTGCCAGGACCAGGAGCGCACTCAGAGCAGCTCACATAAAGAGGGGTTTGTCATCTGCACACAGGGGGCTCTCAAAGAGCCCAGATGCAGGAAGCGTACCAACCACCCCCACCCCGGGGGACCGGAAAGCTCTCAGGCAGCTCCTCTCCACGGCTCCTACCCACTGCATTCCGATTCTCCCCGCCTCTGATGGGCACCTGCCTGGTCTTTGTCCACAGGTGAGCCTGGCCAGCCTCGACTCGGAGGCCCCGCTGACCTTGGGCCTGAACCTCTCCCGCCTGGGCCCGGCTGAGCACATCCTGGAGCTGCGGCCAGCCCTGGAGAGCCTGGAGGGACGGGTCCGCTATGTCATTGCCCGTGGCAACGGGCCAGGTTTCTTCCGCATGCATCACCTCCGGGGCCTCAGCTCCCTGCAGCTGGGACGTCGGAGGCCTGGGCCTGGAACCTACCAGCTGGAGGTGGTGAGCGTGGCAGGGCCCTGGAGCCCCCAGCCGGAGGGGCTGCTGACTCCGGGGGGCGGGGCCTTGCGGCTGAAGGTGCACCTGCGGCTGCTGTAGCCCGAAGGAGCCCGCCTCGCCTGCCTGACCCCAGGCCCCTCCTGCAGCCCCCATCTCTGGGCTCCCTGCGTGGGCACTGCCCCGTCCTTGCCTCTTCCGGCAGGATTTGGGGGAAACCGATGTCACTCAGCTCACCACACACCGCAGAGAGACCCTGGTGACCCCGGTGAAGCCTTGGCCTTGGGGGTTACTGATCCCACCAGCAATGGGATCACTGACCAAGTGGAACCCCAAAACTCAGGAAGAGTAAAATGCGATTCTCTGACCTCAGGCGAACCCAGCCTCTGCCCAGGGGGACCCCAACAGTCTGTCCTCCTCGGAAGCCAGCTGGAAGCCATGGCATGCACCGTCCTCCTCCAACAACCAGGGTCAAGGAGGGGCCTGTGATTCCCTGTAGCTGGTGAATCTCAGGCTTACACTGCTGCACTGCACCGTGGCTCACCCCGGGAGGTGGTGGGACATGGGAACAGACGGTTGGTGTGGGCCTGGGGCTTGACCGTCTGAGCCAAAGAGCCTGTGGGGCCGCAGCCAGAGTTGGTGACACACAGCCATGCTCAGGCCCCTGGTGGGGTGGGCTAGGGTTCCAGGTTGCTTTTATAGCAGAAGCGGAGACGACAATAAAGTTATTTTGGGTTAAGGCTGCCTCTCTTGCGTGTTCTGGAAGTCAGGAGATGCCGCCCTCAGCAAGGCCAGATCAGGCTCACAGGTCAGGGAGCAGGAGGCCCCAGAGGGCAGGATGGACTTCAGCCCGGGGCTTGGAGGAGAAAGCGTGCAGGTGAGACACGGGTGAAAGGCACCTTCCACCCCGGGGTCGGGGGACATGGTCCCAGGGTGAACTTCAGAACCATGACTGACACAAAGCCAGGCTGCCAGTGGCCACCACTGGGAGCCCTGGTGGGGTTCACTGGTCCCGATGACACCGGCTCACGCTTCCTGACCACTCGCGACGTGCCGGGCCCCATTCCAAGTAATTTCCATCGTTGACCCATGTCGTTGTCCTTGGAAGTGCCTGGAACAGAGGCTGTTGTGCTCATCCCCGGTTCACAGATTGGAAAACAGGCTACCAGAGCAGAAGGTGACTCCCAAGTGGCAGGTAGCAGAGCCAGGGTTCAAAATGGGGTGTCTGGGCCCGCATCTCTGCCGTCACCAACCGGGCCATCCTGCTTGGTTCCCGGGTGGGCCACGTCTACACACCATGATGGTCTCCATACCAGGAGACCGTGGACGCGCGGTGAGTGTATGCCATGCCTGTCGCAGACAGTACGTTGTTTTTTTTTTAAGTTTACTTATTTATTTTTTTAGCTATTGCTATACCCAATGTGGGGCTGGAGCTCATGACCCCAAGGTCCTGACCGCCAGGCAGGCACCCCCCGAGAGTAGTGCATTTAGTCCCCGTTGACTTGTCTGAGAAAAGCAGTGATCTCACCCATTCTACGGGGCAAGGGGGGACCAAGGCTCACCGAGTTTGTAAAATCTGCCCGAGTTGCCTCCATAGCCTAGTGGGGCCTGGGTGCGACCCACTGGCCCACAAACTGCCTCTTGTTCTCTAGAGAGGGAGCATTTGGTTTTCATCTGGAATGTTCTCTGTCATGCCGGAAACAGGCTGCCCGAGGACAGGGCAGTTGGATGGCTTGAGTCTGGCCGAGTGACCGGAGTATGGCCCTGCCTCTCCCTGCAGGATGGTCACTGATGCCTGGGCTGTATTCTTGGCCCGGTTCTGGTACCCTTGGTCTACCAGGAGCTTCTCTGGACCCCTGTCAGAGCTTGCAGAGGACTCCTCCGCATTAGCTGGGGATCTGAGCCCAGGGATCTGAGCAGAACAAGCACAGCGAGCCCCGTTTTAGAGGCGAGGAAAGAGGTGCCAAGAGAACGAGTGGTTTGCTCAAGGTCACCAGCTGGACTCGCACCCGGGCCTGCAGCCAGCATGTCCCCCAGGAGCCGTCCGCTGTGAGGACTGCCAGCACAGATCTGGGGGTGGGACAGTCACGTGGGATTCAACACAGGCGGGGGCAGCGATGCACAGCCTATAATGAAACGTGACCGACAGGAACAGCATTCCATCGAAGGTTTATTTAAAAACTGTAGAAAAGCACGGCCTGGGAGAAGCATCCAGCAAGGACACGGAGGGACCCAGGCGGGCGTGGCCCGGGACGGGTGGCAAGAGGCTCAGGTAGGCGAGGTATTCCAACCCTCCTCTACAAACCCACTGCTTAGCGCTGACTCTGGCTCCTGGAGCAGGCAAGGGGGCTCGAAGTAAGGTCAGCCCTCTCCTTCCAGCTGCCTGAGGGACAGGATGGGGCAGGGGCGATAGGAGGTAGCCAGCCGCAGGCTCAGGCACAGGCACAGAGATTCGGCCCAAATGACAGGGAGGCTGGGGCACCCGGAGCCGCAGGGGGCCGTTGTGGTGAAGAAAGGTCCAGCCCATCTCGTGCTGGGCTAATCCTGGAGATGCCCGGGCTCATGGTCCTGCAGGGGGGGGGGTTGGAGAGGCCAGCAGGTGACTGGGACTGGAGTGGAGCTGGGGGCCCTGCCGCTCTTGGTCATTTCCTTGCAGTACTGGCTGAAGCCCCCTAGGCTGGGTTAGGGCAGTAAACGGCCACCTGAGTGTCAGCCTGCAGGGCTGACACAGGGCCAGCCTCCTTGGTCCCGAAGGGAGTCCCCTCACCCAGTCTGCTGCTCAGGAGCTCTCATCCCATGGCAGCGGTGATGGGTGGAGAGACAGCCACATGATCAGAATCCTTACCTGCATTAGTTTTTGTCCGGAAGGAAGTTTCCCTCTTATTGATTCTGCTGGGCCTCCTAAACTTGGGTGGTGGGAGCTTGGAGTTTCCAGGGCCTGCCTTCCTACATCTAAAGGGGGAGTCTGTACCAGAGAGAAAGGAATAGATAAGAGTTCCGCCAGTGCCCTCTGAGCACCTGGATCCAGCCATGCCTGAAGCCGTTGGCTAGTCACTTAAGCTGATGAGCTTCCCATTTGCTTGAGTTTGCCATCTCTAGTGATGGAAAAAGTCTGGGCTAAAAGAGTTGTTCATTCACTCAGTCTCCACTCACCAGCAATCTGCCCTCTTTGGGGTGGTGACGGCTGTCAGCATGCTGGACTTCAATCCCCTCCTTTGAGGGTTGAGAAGCCCAGGGGCCCACAGCAGGGAGGGGGAGGCCCCAGATGCTGGGCTTGGGTTTCACGCACCGTGAAAGTGTCTCCAGAGGTGTTTTGAGAAGGTCTTGTTCCCAGCATCCAGGAAGTCTGTCATCTTCTGCACCCAGCTGTCCCTTGGGTTCGCACACAGCACCTTGTTTTTCGGGAAGGAGAATCTGTGGGGGGTGGGGAAGCGGGTCCCCAGGTTAGGGTGGGAGCAGGGAGCAAAATTGTGTATGAGCCCCCCTCCCCGCCCCAGCCTCCCGTGAGCCCACGCACATCACGGCAGGCAGGTTGCAGCTCCCGCTCACTTCCTGGCGCCGGTAGCCCTGGACAAGCCGGAGCAGGCGGGGCGGCACGCAGCGGTGGTAGTCCAGGCAGCAGTCCTCCGAGACACCTGCAAACACGGCTAGAGGCTCAGGTCGCTGTGCGCACGCGCACTCGGCTAGCACTGCCCCAGACGCACGCACCCCGAAACAGACCGCAGCCCTCCCAGCCCCGGTGATAAGGAGGCTAGCTCGGCTCACCTTTGAGCCGGGGAGTTGGCAGGAGTTGGAGGGGGTCCACAGTCCAGGGCTGGGACAGGCCCAGGACCACACAATGGGTGAGGGATCAAAGCTGCTTCTACTCCTGCTCTGGGGTAGAGGGCAAGGGGCGCAGGTAGTATGCCCTGAGGGGGGGGCCAGGGGCCCCCATGCCCAGCCCAGTCCCTTCTAAAACGAAGGGTCTGGACAGCCTCTCCTGATGTCCCAGCTCCTGCTCCAAGCTGGCCCTTCCCCGCCTAGAGCTATCTCAAATGCCTCTGCCTCTGTCCCCATCAGTGACCACTCAGTCAGCGGGCCAGAAACCAGGAGGTCTCTGTTCGTTTACTGGTGGGTTGAAAAAAAGGCATTTCGAGTTCCTACTAGGTGCCGGATGTGTATAGAGCGGAATTGGACACGGGGATCTCCCAGCCTCGGGGGGAGGCCCAGAGGTCGGTCGTGCTGGGAGGCGGAAGAACAGGGACCTGGAGCAGGGTGGGCTTGGAAGAGGAGGTGCTGGTGCCGGCAGGGCCTGGGAGGATGAGCAGGGGAACTGATGAGATGGACAGGGAGAGGCCTTCAAGGCCCTGTGGGATCCATCCCTCTGCTGACCCCCGCCTCCAGGTGCCACACCTGGGTTCTGGCCAAGTGCGGTAGGAAGGATGGGGGAGGAGGACTTGAGTGGTCTCCCGAGTCCCCAAACCTTGGCCCCAGAGGGCAACGGGCAGGGGTGCTGGAAGGACCCTGGGTTGCAGTACCAGGCAAGCCAGGGGCCATTCTGCCCCTAGGATCAAAGGGCCCCAGGATGGGCCTCTGATAGCAGGAGAAGGGGAAGGAAGCCCAGCCCCATCCTGGGCAAAGGTAAGGTCTCCTGGAAGCAGGGCTAGGGCCTCTCAGGCCCAGTGAGGGGCAGGCGGGCAGGGAGGGCAGGGGGGGTGAGGGTGGCTCTGGGGCTTTGACCAAGCCAGGGACCCTGCTCAGCCAGTTGCTGGGACTCAGCTGCCTCCCCTGGGGCCCTGTCCTATGTCCTAGGGACGCAGGACACAGTGGCCCGGCTCTTGGTGGACACTGTATGCACCAAATCCTCAGATGCCTAACAGACGGAGAAGTGGGAAGGGACTCCCCATTAATAACAGTAATGGTTAGCTTTGTTGCCGTCGGGCACTGAAGAGTTTTGCAAATATCAACCCATTGGATTCCAGTGTCCCGTCTCTGCAGCGGGAATTCAGAGCCCCACTTTGCAGATGAGGAAACTGAGGCTCATGAAGACTGAGTAGTAACTCTCAGCCAGATTGCAAAGGTAGCCTGTGGGGGAAGGGGGACACTCAGTCCTGTTGGGTCCCATCCCTGCAGTGTGTCCCCCGCTATGCCACCCCTGCTCCCCACAGTCCCTCTGCTCCTCACAGTCCCTGGGCTAGCTAGAGTCCTGAAGGGAGGCCTTGGGTCACGAACCATGGTGGAAGCATCACAGGGGCTCTGGAAGGAGGGGCTGGGGGGCCTGCACGCCCTGGGGAGGTTCACAAATGCCAGGAGTTCCTACATTCCTGGGGGCGGGAGTTGTCCGGCAGAATTCAGGGTAGAGACGGAAGAGGGAGGCTTCTGGAGGAGGGGAGGGGCAAAGGGGGGAGGGCAGGAAGGATGGGTGGGGAGAGGAGGGCTCCCAGGAGGCAGGATGGGTATGGTCTAAGGCATTACCTTGAGCGTGGATGGTAGACCAGGCACCCACCAAACTGGCCACGACGCAGAGCAGGACCCGCAGGTTCATGGTGCAGGCTGGCCTTTCTCCTCGGCTGTCTTGAGGAGTAAGGGGACAGGTAGGGGTAATGAGGGCCCCAAATGGACAGCAGCGGGCCCTGGGAGCACCCCCATCTCAAGTCCGACCCCCAGGGCCCTCTGCACAGGGGAGGGGCCAGGGGTGCTGGTAGGGCCCGCGCTGGTTGTCAGCCAAGATCGGGGTCCCCGGGGCGCGGAGAGGGGGCGGGACTCACCAACACCTACAGGGACCCAGGAGCTGTGCCTGCAGGGGTGTCTCCACGCTCTCCTGCCCGGCAGACCAACAGGTGTCACAGCCTTTATAGACGGAGCCCCACCCTGCGGCCACGGGCCCTCCCCCCGCCCCCCTCCTTTCTCACTCGGCCTCCGCCTCCACCTTGGGTTTCTCCCAGTTTCTCTTTCTAGCTCCTCTCTCCCATGTCAAGGTGCACCTGGAGGGAGTTGGCTGTAGGCACCTGGGGACACGAGGACCTACTTCAAAGAGCGGGCAGGAAACACTGAGTTTCTCAACTAGGAGGATGGGAGACAGACAAGGGTTGGCTCCCTTGGGGGCTGGAGGCGGGACCACACAGATGGACAGACACAGACTGCCCAGGCCCCTTGAAGGCTGGCTGCCTCAGAAGCCCCCTTGACTTCCTCCCCTATCTCGGTCAGCCCCTGCTTTCTCCCCCAAGGGACCCTTTCTCCTCCCCACATTCCCTCTCCTGCTGGACCCCAGGGCGTGCCTAGGCTTCCCACAGACAGGCCTCAGGCCGCCCAGAGCCTCGGCCTTGTTGCTGCTCCCAGGTCACCTGCTCCCATGGGGCCCTGACTTCACCCCACTTCTCTCTCCTTCCCCACAGTGGGGAGCCTTACAGTTCTGCAGAAATGCCCTGGTTTTGAGAACAGGCAAATTCATAGAAGCAGAAAATAAAATCCGTCATTGCCATGTGCTGGGAGGGGAGAACAGGGGTTTGGTACTAGGAGTATAGGAAGCACGTGAACCTTCCGCTTTCTTTTTTTAAAAGATTTTATTTTATCTGTTTTAAAGTTTTATTTATCTGAGAGAGAGAGAGAGAGCAGACACACGCTCAGCAGGGACAGGGGCAGAGAGAGAGGGAGAAAGACTGCTCCAGCAGATTCCCGGCTGAACCCAGAGCCCCCAGTTGGAGCTGATTCCGAGACCCTGAGATGGTGACCTGAGCTGAAATCAAGAGTCAGACGCTTAGCTGACGGAGCCAGCCAGGCGCCCCTGCGACCTCCCCTTCCAGTGGTATGTGAATTTTCTCGAATATTATCTGGGGAAAATGTTATTAACAACCACCAGAACAAAGACATGCTCTAGTTTGGGAAGAAATGCCCGGATCTCCAGGTAACCACGGCGGCACGAAGCAAAGCAAAACCCACGTGGAAGGCATCTTTTGCCTTCCCCTGGCTCGGCGTGGCTCACCCGGTCAGAGGTGCCCCCGGTGGGAGTGGGCGGTTGCCGCGGGAAGGGGCCTCTGCAGAGACCTCGCAGCTGATCGCTTTGAACTTTTAAGTTTTTATCCCCCGCATCCTTAACTAGAGACCTCCCCAGGTATTTATCACACTCGTACCCATTTCTCCTCTCCCCGTCCCCCACCCCCGGCCCACGGGAGCCCCTTGGCAGGGACCCTTCGCGGGGGCTCCCCTGGATGGAAGCGGATTGCTTTGGGGCCGGGGCTTTGGCGCGGGGCGGGGCCTAGGCGCGGGGCGGAGCTTACGAGCCATGCCCCGCCCCGCTCTGGCGGGTGAGCCACAGTGGGCCCCCGCCCCCCCGCGCCTAGCAGTCCCACGGCAGTGGCTGTGGCCGTCCCCAGGGTCCGCGTGCGACTGCAGTTCCTCGACCTCCTGCTCTGGGTGGGGGAGGGGGGCAGGACGCGGCTCCGCGTGGCTGGGGGCGTGGGGACGCGGCGTGGCGGGCCCGGCCAGCCTCTCCGCTCCAGTCTACTGCATCTGCCCGTCCTGCCAGTGGCAGCCGCCAAGACGTGGTGTGACCCCGACTTGGCCGAGATCCCCCGCGAGCGAGCCCATCCCCCTCCCTCCCCCACACGGTTTGTCCCACCCGCAGCCTTAACAGGGAGGAGACTGTCTGAGGTACGCGGGCGCAGGCGCTCCCTTTGGAGTGAGTTCCTCTGGGGGCCCGGCTAGCTCTCATTTCTCTGCTGGAGAACCCTCCCAGGTGATCAGTGTTGGACAACTTTGCAGAGGAAGAGACAGAGGGTCAGGAAGGCTCTGGGAGTCATCAGAAAGGCACAGGGGCCCTGGGGAAGTACCACCAGCTGAAATGGGGGTCCTTCTGAAGTTGCTGCTGCATATTAGATCCCCCCCCAGTGCTGTAGATGCTCCCCTGAACCCCTGGTGTCCCCAGGTCCCTGCTCAGGTGGGCTGGGAAAGCAGCAGCTAGGGGCCCTCCCCCCACGCCTCGTTGTTGCGCATGTCAGGAGGAGCACACCAACCCATCTGCGGGGCCTGGACTCCTGTTGTGCCTAGCTGCCTCCTGCTCTGGCCCAGATGCACAGTGGTTACCAGGCAACTGGAGGAAGGGAGAAAAAAAGGTTTTTCTAGGATGCCTTGCAAGCCTCTGGCCTGACTTTCAGGGACTTAATTTATAGACTGTCCCTGTGTGACCCCTTTCACTGTGCTCCTGATGTGGTTGTCCTTGTTGCCTCCTGGAAAGCCAGCTTTGGGGGCTTCCCTCCCCAGGCTGACCAGTGGTCTCTGTGTTCCATGGGGTAGCTGCGGTGACTGTCTGGGTTGGGGGCCAGGCCGTCCAGAGGGACTTGGGCCACCGGCCCTGGTTGTATGCAGCCTTGGCCTCAGTCCTGGTGCTTCCCCTGCTCTCACAGGACGTGTGGGGGACAGGCCAGCTGTACTGCCCCAGCTAGGAAGGGGGCCTACTGCCAGGCCTGCCAGGCTGGGGCAGAGGCAGGGCTGTTGTGGGGAGGAAGGGCAGTGGGCTCTGAGGTGACGGGCCCATGGGGCCCTCTAGGAGACCCTGTGTGAAGTTGCTGAGCTCCAGTCACCCCTTCTACACAGGTTCCCTGGGCGCCTCTCCCATACCAGCCATTTGCTAGGCCCCGGGATGATGGCAGTGAGTAAGCAGATGTGTCCCAGCCACGGAAGATGACAGTGATGTCACCGATCCTTACCGAACATCTGTTGGGGGCGATTTGTTACCTTGTTCATTCAGCAAACACTTAGCCAGTGCCTACTGTATGCCAGGCACTGGGCTGGGTGCCAGGGGAAAGCAGTGAAGGAGACAGATGGTCCCAGGGTAGAGCACACAAGACACGCGGCAAATGTGAAGCAAGATGCTTCGAGATTAGGATCACGGCTACAATCCTGGTGTGACAGGAAGACACTGGGGATGGCCTGGGCTCCTCCAAAGAGACTGGCCTGAGAGGATCACAACTCTGTAGGATTAATAGTCATCCCCATTTCACCGGGAAAAACGCAGTCAACTAAAGCACAAGAGGTTACATTGTCTGCCCAAGTAAGCGGCGGCGGGTTCGAAGCTCAGCTCTGAGCCGGTCAGTTAAGCGGCTGCCTTCAGCTGGGGTCACGATCCCAGAGCCCTGGGATCGAGTCCCACATTGGGCTCCCTGCTCACCTGGGAGCCCTCTTCTCCCTCTCCCTCTGCCACTCCCCGCCTTGCTCGTGCTCTCTAAAAATAAATAAATAAAATCTTTTTTTTTTTTTTAAAGAAAAGCATGTCTTCAAAAAAATTTTAATACTGTATTTTCTTTAATCCTATCTATAAAAATATTATCATTTCCACATGTAATCAAATAAGAACGACTCATGAGATATGCGCCCCTTTTTTTGGCATAATAGAACTTGGCTATAGGTTCGCAGCACGTTTCAAGAGCCGAACAGCCCCGTGGGGTGGCTAGCGGCTACCTCAGTAGGCAGGGCGGCTCTAGCCACAGATAATTGTCATTCATAATTTCATACTGATTCTTTTTTCATTTCTGTTCTTTATTAAGACTTTTTTTAAAAGAGCAGCTGAATTTTCACTGTGATACCGAGGGGAAGGTGCAGAGATTTCCCACATACCCTTTGCCCCACGCATGGATAGTCTTCGTTATCAACATCCCGCCCTGGAGCCCCGGACAGCACGTCGCTATCATCCAAAGTCCATAGTTTATATCAGGGTCCACTCCTGGGGCCCTATGTTCCATGCATTTGTACAAACGTAAAATGATACGCATCCATCTTTATGGCATCAGGGTACTTCACTGCCCTAAAAATCCTCCGTGTTCCAAGCATGTCTTTTTTATGATGTTTTGAAAGCCGGGACCTCCCTGATCATGGAAGGACTGCCCGTCCCAAGGTGAGCAGATACCTAGAGATCATAAATGCCTCCCAAGCGAACCTCCCATCTGCAAACGAGCCGATCCAGAGCCCACACCAGAGCCCCCTCCTTTCTGGCTCTCACACTCAGGGACACTGTCCCCTGCCCTGATCACCCCAGAGCCAGGTGCCAGGCAACTAAGACACAGCCCCTATGCCCCAGAGCCCGCTGGAATCATGCAAACCAGCCAGTCCCGAGCCTGCAGGGGCTGCCTCGCCCATTGCCTCCCACGGAAACCAGAGCACAGGCTCTTCCCCACGTTCTCCCTCACTCCCTCTGCCTCCTGACCAACGCTCATGCTTCCCCCTGAGGCCCCGTGTGGCAGGGTATGCCCCCTCCTCTTAAGATCTGTGAGTAGCAACTTTTTCCTTTTTAATGATTTTATTTATTTTGAGAGAGAGGGAGAGAGAGAGAGAGCGTGTGTGCGTGAGCAGGGAGAGGGGCAAAGGGAGAGAGAGAGAATCTCAAGCAGATTCTACATTGAGCAGGGAGCCCGATGCGGGACTTGATCCCTCGACCCTGAGATCATGACCTGAGCCAAAATCAAAAGTCGGACACCTAACCCACTGAGCCGCCCAGATGTCCCAGCAATCTGTCTTTTTAATGGCCATCGCCTCCTGATATGTTGGCCTCACCACATCTGAAAAAGAACAAAACCTATCTTTGAAAGCGGGTGCCAAGTAATGTGCAGAAAGCTGGAGACAGAGGGCAGATAACAACATACCACTCCCCGCGTAAGGCCCCCAGCCAGTGCGGGACCGTAGTCCACATTCTGGAGGACCGTCCGCACGCAGGCTGTGGGGATGCAGAGGGCAGCCCACCAGGTCCCCAGAGAGAACAGCTACTGAATGGAGACCTGCAGGGGAAGCAGGTGTCAGAGGTCAGAGCAGAGCAGGACACCTGAGGGACCTGCCAAGTGCAGGACAGCTGGGGCAGGAGATGGGGTGGGTAGTGGAAGATGAGGTGGGAGGGCACAGTCTACTCAGGGCCTCCCATACTGAGCCAAGAAGGGTAACCTTCATCGAAAGGGCACTGGGGAGCTGCTGAGGGATTTAACCGGGGGAGGGTTGTGGTCAGCCCCGTGTCTGAGCTCTGCCAAGGTCACGGAGAAGATACAGTGTGGGGACATCAGCCCAGGCAAGAGGAGACTCAAGAGTAGCAGCCTGTCTTTTGTTAGGGCTTGAGCAAGGCCCTTTCTAGTCCCTTCCGTGCTCTACACCAACAAGAAATAATTCAGGAAATATTTACCGAGAATATTTACATGCTGAGTTTGGTAGTTACAACATGGTGACAAGACAGGTTTAGTCCCTACTGTCGCAAAGATTTTTTAGTTTTACTTTTATAACAATGGATTTACAATAGCATCTGAGGAATGCTGACATGACATAAAACAGGGAACCAGAAAAGAGAAAAACAAACAAACAAACAAATAACTAAAATCACAAATGAAAATGGGGCAGGGGCACCCGGCTGGCTCAGTCGGTAGAGTATGCAACTCTTGACCTCAGCATCATGAGTTCAAGTCCCACATGGGGCTAGAGAGCACTAATAAATAAACAAATAAATAACTTTTTAATGGGGGGCATGAACTACTGCCCTTACAAAAATTTTTTAAAAGGATTAGAAGAGAATATTATGAACAGTTGTACACCAACTAATTAGGTAATCTAAATGAAACTCGCAAATTGCTGGAAACAAGGTACCCAAACTGACTCAGGAAGAAACAGAAAACCCGGAAAGGGTTACTACAGGTGAGGTGACTGTATGTGCAATCGAAACCCCCCAACAAAGAAAATGCAGGCCCAGATGGCTTCCTTGGTGAATCCTACCAAACATCAAAAGAAGAATTAACACCAATCCTACTCAAACTCTTCCCCAAAAACAGAAGAGGAGGGAACACCTCCTACCTTATTTTATTTTATGAGGTCAGCATTACCCTGATACCACAGCCTGGAAAAGCCATTGCAAGAGAACTACAGACCCATGTCCCTGATGAAGACAGATGCAAATTCCTCCGCACGTATCCCCGAAACTAATAATACAGTATATGTTAATTGAGTTTAAATAAAAAAATTTTTCAAAATCCTCAACACCAGGGGCTCTTGGGTGTTCAGTCGGTTAAGTGTCAGCCTTTGGCTCATGTCATGATCCCAGGGTCCCGGGATTGAGCCCTGTGTTGGGCTCCCTGCTCAGCGGGGAGCCTGCTTCTCCCTCTTCCTCTGCAACTCTCCCTGCTCATGCTGACGTTCTCTCTCTCAAATAAAAAAAAAAAAGTACTCAACACCAGAGTAGCAAACTAAATCCAGGAGCATATTAAAAGGATCATGAACCATGAGCAAGTAGATTTAGCTTGGGAATGCAAGGATAGTTCAACACTTGAAAATCAACTTAATATAGCACATTAATAGAATGAAGGAAAAACTACACAATCATCTCAACAGATGCAGGGAAAAGCATTTGATAAAATCCAACACTTTTTCACAATAAAAGCACTCACCAAACTAGGAATGGAAAGAAACTTCCTCAACATCAAATGATAAAGGGCATTTACAAAAGACCAGCCGTGAACATTATACTCAGCGGTTGAGAGATTGAAAGCTGTCCCCCTTAGATCAGAAACAAGAAAATGATGCCCACTTTCATCACTTCCAATCAACAGTGTGCTCAGTGCTGGAGTTGGAGCAGTTAGGCAAGAAAAGGAAATTAAAAAGGCAATCAAACTGGGAAGAAATAGACTATCTTCACCAACGACATGATCACATAGAGAGAAAAATCCTAAAGAACACACACACACACACACACACACACACACACACACACAATTAGAGCTAATAAAGCCAGCAGAGTTGCAGAACACAAGCTCAACACATAAAAAAGTCAGTTACATTTCTATACAATAGCAATGAGCAATTGACTAGGAAATTTAAAAAACAATTACATTTACAATAGCATCAACAAAGAATAAAATATGTAAGAATAAATTTAACTAAGGAAGCACAAGACTTATGACTGAAAACTGCCTTAACCATGCTTAAAGAAATTAAAGAAAACCTAAGTACATGGAAAGACATCTCCATGTTTGTGGAAGGCTTGACATGGTTATGACGACAGTACTCCCCAATGTAGCCTATACATTCAGTGCAATCCCTATCAGAATACCAATGACCATTTTTGCAGAAATGGAAAAAGGGAGTCTAAAATTCATAAGGAATTGCAGGGGACACTGAACAGCCAATCAAACAGGAGACAAGGGCTACCATGATGGGAGCAGGACCAGCCAGGCAGGACTCGTCAGAACGTGCAATTCCCTTGGGCTGCTATAGCTGTACACGTCCTCCCTCTGAGCAGCCCCAGCCCGGCACTGCCCCTTGCTTGGCTACTGAGCCCTGACACGTCCACCTGGCCAGATTTTCTTCTTCACAGGGTTCGCTAGGTCAAATCCACAGGGCCTGACTCTTTAAGAAATGCTCTGCAGAGCCCTTCACCCAGCAAGAACAGAACAGATGAAAATAGAGCTGTGTGGTTCAACCAGGGGTTGCGGTGCCTAAGAGCACTCCCATTCCCATTCACCCTAGGTATGTGGGAACCCTTAGGCCTCTGAAAAGAGTTTGAAAAACCACTGACTTAGCGGGGTTGGGAGGAGTCAAATCCTTTGGGTAGCACATTGAACTGGTCAAATTTTCTATTTCTTCTTGTGTCAGTTTTAGTAGTGTGTTTCTGTGAATTTGTTCATTGCTCTCAGGCTATCTAATTTGTTGGCATTTAATTGTTCATAGCATTGTCTTACAAACTTTTACTTCTCTGAGGTCCAGAGTTTTGTCCCCACTTTCATTTCTGATTTTAGTTATTTCCTCTTTTTTCTTTAGTCTAGGTAGTTTGTCAGTTTATCATAAAACCAACTGTTGGTTTTGTTGACGTTCTCTGTTGGTTTTGTATTCTCTATTCCACTTATCTCCCCTATAATCTTTATTATTTTCTTCTTTCTGCTAGCTTTGGGGGCAAGTTTACTCTACTTTGTCTAATTCCTTAAGGTATAAAGTGAAGTTGTTGGTTTGAGATCTTTTCTCTCTCTCTCTCTCTCTCTCTCTCTCTCTCTAAGATTTTATTAATCTGACAGAGATGGAGAGAGCACAAGCAGGGGGAACAGTAAGCAGAGGGAGAAGCAGGCTCCCTGCTGAGCAGGAAACCCGAAGCAGGACTCAATCCCAGATTCCT
The DNA here is from genome assembly GCF_963455335.1 of Martes martes. NCBI lineage: Eukaryota > Metazoa > Chordata > Mammalia > Carnivora > Mustelidae > Martes > Martes martes. The sequence goes on along the minus strand of NC_137888.1, from coordinate 211,971,566 downwards.
AGGATCATGACCTGAGCCAAAAGCAGACATTTAACTGACTGAGCCACCCAGGTGCCCCCACTATCTTTCTTCTTTTTTAACGCAGGCACTTATAGCTATACACTTCTCTGAGCAGTTTTTGCTGCATTTTGTAAGTTTTGGCATGTTGTGTTTTTGTTTTCATTCATCTCAAAATAGGTTTTAATTTCCCTTGTGATTTCTTTTTTGGCTCATTGGTATTTAAGAGTGTGTTGTTTAAGAAATCCAGATGGCCAACAGACACATGAAAAGATGCTCAACATCACTCATCATCAGGGAAATACAATCAAAACCACAATGAGATATCACCTCACACCTGTCAGAATGACTAGAACCAAAAACACAAGAAACAACAGGTGTTGGTGAGGATGTAGAGAAAAAGGAACCCTCGTGATCTGTTGGTGGGAACGCAAACTGATGCAGCCACTAAAGAAAACAGCATGGGGGATCCTCAAAAAATTAAAAATAGAGCTACCATGTGATGCAGTAATTCTACTACTGGGTATTTACCCAAAGAATACAAAAACACTAATTTGAAAAGATATATGCACCCCTATGTTTACTGCAGCATTACTTACAATGGCCAAATTATGGAAAGAATCCAAGTGTCCATCGACAGATGAATGGATAAAGACAACATAGCACGTATGCAACGGAATATTGCTCAGCCATAAAAGAAAATGAAATCTTGCCATTTGCGACAACATGGATAGAGCTGGAGAGTATAACGCTAAGTGAAATGAGTCAGAGAAAGACAAATACCATATGATTTCACTTGTATGTAGCACTTAAGCACCAAGATAAATGAACAGAGGAAAAAAGAGATAAGCCAAGAAACAGAGCGCTAGCCATGGATAACGACAAGATAGTTACCAGAGGGGACGGGGTAGGGGATGGGTGCAATACACGAAGGGGATTAAGGTTACGGTTACACAATGAGCACTGAGTAGCATATAGAAGTGTTTAATGACTGGATTGCACACCTGAAGCTAATAGAACACCGTATTTTAACTGGAGGTTTTTTTTTTCTTAAGTGGTGTTTAAATTCCAAATACTGGAGAATTTTCCAGTTTTCCTTCCATCATTCATTTCTAGCTTCATTCTGTTGTGGTCAGAGAGGATAGTTTGTATGATTTCAACTTTTCAAAATTCACTGGACTTGTTGTGTGGCCTGATCTATGGTCCATATGGGAGGATGTATGACGCACATTTGAGAAGAATGTGTGTTCTGCTGTTGTTTGCTGGAGTATTCCCAGCATGTTGAGTAGGTCTGGTTGTAACTATTGTTGAAAATGGGGATTTTCTTTATCAGTTAGGAAGGACGTTAGGTTTGAGGTTGGTGTTGAGGAGAATAACTACCATGACTTCCAGGGCTTTGATGAAACCTCAGATGCGAGGCCTTCTGGCCAAGTGTCTGCGATTTCATGTTGTTGGAGCCTTCGTTGTATCCCTGGGGATTGCAGCTTTCTATAAGTTTGCTGTGGCCGAACCAAGAAAGAAGGCATATGCAGATTTCTACAGAAATTATGATTCCATGGAAGATTCTGAGGAGATGAAGAGGGCTGGTATCTTTCAGAGTGCAGAGTGACTGTGGAATGTAAAGAATTTCTTTGGGTTGAGTTCAATTGAAGTTTGTCACTGACATGTGTTCCTGAACTATGAAGCATGAATATTGGGTTATGGAATAGTTTGTCTTGATAAATAAACAACTGACAAATTTAAAAAAAAACAACTATTGTTGAAAATGGGAGTATCACAGTCACCAGCTACTACTGTAAAAGGGTCTATTTCTTCCTTCAGTTCTGCCAATGTTTGATCCATATTTTCTGGGGCTCTGTAGTTTGGTATGTATATGTTTATATATTTTTTTAAAAATTTAAAGATTTTTTAAAAATTTTAAGCAATCTCTACACCCCACATGGGGCTCGAACCCACAACCCTGAGATCAAGAGTCCCATGGTCTGCCTGCTGCACTGACCAGGCACCCTGGTAGGTGTAGGTTTATAATTTTCATATCTTCTTGGTAGGTTGACCCTTTTATCAGTTGGTAATGTTCTTCTTTGTTTCTCATAGAAGTTTTCTTTTTTAACATTTTATTTATTTATTTGACAGACAGAGATCACAAGTAGGCAGAGAAGCAGGCAGAGAGAGAGAGAGAGGAGGAAGCAGGCTCCCTGCCGAGCAGAGAGCCCCGATGCGGGGCTTGATCCCAAGACCCTGGGATCATAACCTGAGCCGAAGGCAGAGGCTTTAACCCACTGAGCCACCCAGGCGCCCCTCTCATAGAAGGTTTTTTTTTTTTTTTTAAAGATTTTATTTATTTATTTGATAGACAGAGATCACAAGTAGGCAGAGAGGCAGGCAGAGAGAGAGGAGGAAGCAGGCTCCCTGCTGAGCAGAGAGCCCAATGCGGGGCTCAATCCCAGGACCCTGAGACCATGACCTGAGCCAAAGGCAGAGGCTTTAACCCACTGAGCCACCCAGGTGCCCCTCTCATAGAAGTTTTTGACATAAAGTCTATTTTGTGTAATATTAGCATGGCTATCCCTGCTCTCTTTCAATTACTATTTACATGGACTTTCTTTTCCCCTCTCTTTCATTTCAATCTATTTGTATCTGTGGATCTAAAATGAGTCTCTTGTGGGAAGCATGCAGCTGGATCATGTCTCTTATCTCTTCTGTCACTGTCTGCCTTCTCTTTGGAGAGTTTAATCTATTTATCTTTAAAGTAATCACTGATAAGAAAGGACTTACTTCTGGGGTGCCTGGGTGGCTCAGTCGGTGGAGTGTCTGCCTTCACCTGGGGTCATGATCCCAGAGCTCTGGGATCAAGCCCCACATTGGGCTCCCTGCTCAGTAGGGAGCCTGCTTCTCCCTCTCCCACTCCCCCTGCTTGTGCTCTCTCTCACACTCAATCTGTCAAATAAATAAATAAAATTTAAAAAAAAAATAGAAAGGATTTACTTCTGCTATTTTATTATTTGTTTTACAAGTGTGTCTTATACGTATTTTGTTCCTTAATTTGTTCGTTACAATTTTCTCCTGTGTTTCATTGATTTTTTTTTTTTTACTGTGTACCACTTTGATTCCCTTATTTTGTTTTCTGTATATGCTCCATTATTTTCTCCTTATTTACCTAGGGTGACAGTAAGTATCCTCAACTTATGACAATGCAGTTCCAATTAGTACAACTTATCTTCAACAATATACAAAATTCTGCTCATCTGCATCCCTTCCCCTTTGTATTGTTACTATCACAAATTACATCTTGATACATTGTATTCCCATTAACATACCTTTATAATTCTTGCTTTATGGACTTGTTTCCTAAATCATATGTATGTGTGGGGGGGGAGAAGGAGTTGCAAACCAAGAATACAGTAAATCTGGCTTTTATATTCACTTATGTGGTTGCCTTCCCAGTGTTATTTTCTCCTGGGTCTTCTAATTGCTAGCAAGTGTTCGTTTCAGTCAGAAGGACTCCTTTTAGTAATTTTTTGTAGGGCAGGTATACTAGCTTCAAAGTCTCTGAACTTTTGTTTATCTGGGAGTATCTTAGTTTCTCTTTCCTTTCTGAAGGATAGTTTTACCAGATACAGAATGCTTGGTTGACAGGTTTTTCCCTTTCATCACTTTAAATGACTTTCGCTGTTTACTGGACTCCGTGATATCTGATGAGAAATCAGCTGTTATTCTCACTGGTGATCCCTAGTATGTAATGAGTCACTTCTCTCTTACTGCTTTAAAGGTTCTCTTGGTCCTTCTTTTTCTTTGTAAAGATTTATTTATTTATTTTAGGGGGTGGGCAGAGGGAGAGAGAATGTCAAGCAGATTCTGTGCTGAGCGCAATCTCATGACCCTGAGATCATGACCTGAGCCGAAACCAAGTCAGCTGCTTCACTGACTGTACCACCCAGGCACCCCTCTTGGTCTTTATTTTTCAATAATTTAATTATAATGTCTGGTATGGATCTCTGGTTTCTTTTCTTTTTTTTTTTTTAAAGATTTAATTTATTTATTTGTCAGAGAGAGTGAGCACAGGCAGACAGAGAGGCAGGCAGAGGCAGAGGGAGAAGCAGGCTCCCTGCTGAGCAAGGAGCCCGATATGGGACTCGATCCCAGGACGCTGGAATCATGACCTGAGCCGAAGGCAGCCGCTTAACCAACTGAGCCACCCAGGCGTCCCTCTGGTTTATTTTCTGCTTGGAATTTGTCAAGATTCATGATTGTTACTAAGCTTGGTAAGCAATCAGCCACTGTTTCTTTGAAAGTTTTTCTCATTTTTTCCTGCCTCTGGGATGCCTGTTATACCCTCGCTTATACACTTGCTTGTGTCCCAAAGGTGTCTCAGGTCCCATTCATTTTTCTTCATTCTTTCTTCTTTTGGCTCCCCAAACTGGATAATTTCAATTGACCAATTTTCAAGTTCAGTGGTTCTTTCTTTTGCCCACTGAAATCTTCTGTTGAAACCATCCAGGGAAATTTTCATCTTATCTTACTTTCCTGCTCCAGAATTTCTATTTGCTTTTTTCATATAAGTTCTCTTTCTTATTGATAGTCTCTATTTGATGAGACTTCATTCTCCTGATTTCCCCTAGTTCTTTGTCTATGGTTCCCCTTAGCTTTTTGAGTATACTTAACACAGTTATTTTAAAGTCTTCTTCAAGTCTACTGTATGCATCCTCAAGGGATCACTTGTTAGTTTCTCATTTTCCTGCAAACAGGCCATGCTCTTGTTTCTCAGCATGCTTCATTTTTGTTGTTGTTGAAAATTAGGTAATTTAAATACTACAATGTAGTAATTCCGTAAATCAGGTTTGTCCCCCTCTGGGTTTGTTGTTTGCTGTGGGTTGCAGTTGTCTGAATGACTTTCCTAGATATTTTTTTTTTTTTAAGATTTTTCTTTATTTGACAGACAGAGATCACAAGTAGGCAGAGAGGCAGGCAGAGAGAGAGGAGGAAGCAGGCTCCCCGTTGAGCAGAGAGCCCGATGTGGTGCTCGATCCCAGGACCCTGAGATCATGACCTGAGCCGAAGGCAGAGGCTTTAACCCACTGAGCCACCCTGGCGCCCCTCCTAGAATATTTTTAAAACTGTATTTCTCACTGTGTGTGGTCAGTTCCTTTAGCTTCTGATTAGCAGCTGTTGGACATTTCTTAAAGGCCTGAAGGAAGGACACAAGGAGGAGGAGGAGGGGGAGGAGATGGAGAAAGGTGGAAAAGGAGAGAGGAAGAGGGCAGGGTGGAAGGGAGGAAAGAGGAGAGGAGGCAAAGTACTTTCTTGGTGTTTGCAGACTGACTCCATGTTGGGGCACTCCTGTAACTCCAAGCCACGTCACTTACAACTCTGCCTTAGCCTCCACTTCCTGCTTGGGGTGAGACTAAAGATCACCAGAGGTAAACACTTAGGGGCTTCTAAAATCTTTTCTGAGCACGCATCCTGCCCCGGGGATGGGAGGATTTTCAAAGCCATTAATCCCCCAAGTAGCTCCTCCCCCAGCTTTTCCTCTCAGGCTTTCAGCACTTCTACTGTTTGTCCCAACTGTCATCTTTTCCGCCATATGGCAGCACTTTGTTCATTTGTACTCAGGGAATGCCCTCCATAGTCCCTCCCTGCTTTGAGAGTTACGACGTGGGAAAAAACAGAAGCCTTGCATCATTCCTTCAAGGAACCCCCAGACAGATCAAAACAGGCGCACACAATTCCTCAGGAGATAACGAATTGCTCTATTTGAAGGAACGGTACAAGTGTACGAAGTGGACACAACTGAACGAAGAGGGCACGGAACACACAGCGCACGTGCACTCCCTGCCGTGGATGTCACCTGTGGCTGTGGGGAAGCCTGTCGAAGGCTCAGCGGTCATTGCCCTTCTGGGGTGCCCTCGTCAAAAAGAAACTCTGCCATGCAGGAGTTCTGGGGTCCCATTTTATGCAGGCTGGTTAGGTGATCGCTCAAGTCTTTGATGGATGTCACCCTCACTGGATGAAGTTACAGGGATGACTTGGCCATTTTTGTCAATGGCCGCTTTGTGCAGTGCTGGTGGTGATCGAATCACATTTTGCACCAAGAGTAACCTATGCTCCATGGTCTCCAGCTTGCTCTCCCGGTCACCACAGTCTGCTTTCTTGCCATCCTGAGGGAAACTTGGCCACCTTGTGGGTCCCACAGTGCCATCATTTTCTCAGCACGGTCCCTCTCCTCAAGAGCTTGGTGAGGAAAATCGGTGGCAACATTCCTCAAAGCCAAACTCATCATGGCCAAAATAGAAAGATGGGGACAGGCAGATGCAGGAGGCACAGCGTTCCAAGGGGATCCGGTGGCTGACGGTGGCCTCCAGGTCCTGGTGGTGGTCCGAGCCCACCTGCAAGGGGGGCACTGTTGTCATTGTTGTCACCATGGCAGATGGCTTAGGAGGGTGGTGGCCGAGGGGCACTGGACTGGCAGCTGGTGCCTTGGAAGGGTCCAAGGGTGCTGGGAGCAGATGTTAGCACTCGTGGCTTGGGACAGCGTGAGTACCAGACGCTTCTGAGAGCCTATTCTCTGCCAGGCCACGTTCCAGAATAGGAGGCTACACAGTGAGTGACAGAAACTAAACCCCTGGCCTCTCACAGCTCACAATCAAGGGGAGGACTTCTCAGTCCTGGCACTGCGGATACTAGGGGCTAGACACTTCTGTGTTGCCGAGGGTCATGCTGTGTGTCACAGGACGCTGGGCCGCATCCCTGGCCTCCACCCACTAGCTGCCACGGGCATGGCTCCCTGGTTGTGACAGCCCCAACTGTCCCCAGACAAAAATCCCTGGCTCCTCCACCCCCACTGGGAACCAATGCTCCAGTGAGGAACTGTGGGATCCGAGTTTCCATTCTCACATGCTGTGCTACTGTATCCATGTATGTTTAAGCCACCATTCCTGTTTGACCCTGATCCCTTAGCAGCTGTAGCAACAAAGAATGCAATCGCCACTGTCGTCTACTTGCAACATGCCAGGTCCCCTCCCCAGGAATTTTACATCCACTGATGTGACAACTGAGGCTGGGGCCAGTCAGTGCTGTGCCCGGGGAATCAGGGCCGAGCAGCTCGGCCAGGCCTGCTTGACTGCAGAAGTCTGGTACCTCCTAACTGCTGGGCTGAGCAGTGCCTCCGTTAAAAAAGGAAGGGACGGGTAAGCTGAGGGGTCCAAAAGCCCCACAGGGCCCCAGGCTGTACCCAAGCTGACAGCAACAGGGGGTCGGGGCTGGGGGACTGGGGGGCATGGTGCTCGGCCCGTGTGCGGCTCTCCCCCAGCTGACTCTGGATGCCGTGGCCGTGCTGGAGGTGAGTCACCAGATGGGTGTTTGAGCGCTGCGGGGCGAGTGGCAACTTTGTCCTGGGCTGCTGTGGCTGGCCAGTGCCAGCCAGGATGGGGACAAGGTCAGCTACCTCGTGGGGCTCATGGGGTGGGACCCGCAGAGGGTGAGGGTGTGGTGGCGGTTCAGGTGCACAGCCCATGGGAAGCCCTGCGACTGCTGAGAGCGGATGACAGGACATGACGGGTCACCTCCTGCACACGTCAGCTCCCGTGGGCTTCGAGCTGAGCGAGCTGTCCCCCCTCCTCCAGTGTCACCCAGACAAGGAGGCCCGTGTGTCCACTCCCTCTACCTCCTTTGGACACCATTTTCTCCTTTCTGGCCCTCCCCAGGGATAGGTAGGTCCCTTGGGGTTTTAAAATGTAGGTTTTATTATTATTCAGATATGGCGAGGCTAACAGAGCAGGAGATAGTCCGTTACTCACCGACCCCAGGAGGCGGCGGCACCACACCACGTGCAGCCACGCAAAGGAGCAAGTAAGGCAGAGACGTGGGCAGGAGCCTTCACTGTGGTTTCTACGGGACGGAAGGCAGGATCAGTCAGCTTAGGACCGGCTGGCCTGAACAACCTCTTCAGGCTCTGGGGGAGAGTGGCCGGCCTAGTCATCTGGTCCTGGGCCCTGGGGACATCAGGGCAAGGGGACACTGCCTCCTGGAGCGTGGCAGCCTGCTGATGGATCAGAGGAGGAGCGGAGGCAGGCGAGGCGTGTGCTCTCCCTAGGGATCAGCGAGCCCTGGGAGGGGCAGTTCCTCCCGCAGCAGCGAGGCCCCCGGAACTCAAAGCATCAGAGTGGAAATAATAAAAACCGCAGCGGACACTTTCCCCACCTCTCTGCTCCCACCACCAGTTCTCCCGTCTTGCCTGTTTGTGCGGCCACCCCGTCCGCTGGGGATAAAGGCCAAGGATGCCTCTCCAGTCCCCCCGACCCCAAGAAACCTGGCATCCCTGACCCCTCCTGCCGACTGTCCCTGTCACCCCCTGCTCCGGCTCCGCGGATCCCTGATAGCTGCTCGTGTGGCCCGCAGGCCCCTGGTGGCTCCCCTAGGGGCTCCTGCCTGCCTTGGCTTTGGAGACACACCGCTCTGGGTCCTTCTCCCCTCATTTTCATCATCTCTGAGACAAGAGCATTTTCTCATGGTTTGGTCCCTGGTCCCTTTCTCTGGGGTCAGGCCGAGGCCACACAACCAGCCCCGCTTGGTACTTTTGCTGCTGATAAAGGGGCTGGAGGTGCCTCATGGGCTACGTGTCTAATTGTGAACTTCTGAACACAAAATTCACTTTCCCTTTTATGTTGGCTAAAAAAATCCAAGAGGCCTCTTCCTGGGGGCGGGGGCGAAAGGAACGGGGCCCAGGACACCTCGAAGAACACGAGAAGCCTTTCCAAGTCTGCAACGTGAAGCAAAGACGGGAGCTTTCTGGTCTTTTTATGTGTGATTCTTGGGGGTGTGGAGTGGGGAGAAAAGTGGTCCCCCCGTCTGCTTCATTGCGGTGTTCTCAGCCTGAGAACGTCTGGTCCACCCAAAGCCCGGACCCCAACCTTCATACACTGAGTCCTCGGCGCAAGTGGAGAGACAGCAGGCCTATGGTACAGCATAGCTCGTGCCCCAGGAAGGACGGAGGCCAGCCTGACCGCCCAGCGCCCCTACCCCCGACTCGGGCTCCAGAGGGAACGCACACCTGTCCTGAGCTCCCGCGGCCGTGGTCGTAAACTACCCCCAAGCACAGTGGCGTAAAACAACATGAATTTCTGATCTTTTGGTTCTGGAGGGCAGAAGTCCTCAAATCAAGCTACTGGCCAGGCCAAGATCCTTCTGGAGGCTCTGTGGGCCATGTGTGTCTTCACCCCTCCAGCTTGCAGAGTGGCCCACGCTCCCTGGCGCATGGCCTTCCTCCTGCAAAGCCAGCAGTTGGAGCTTGTTCTAGTCTCTCTCTGCGTCCTACTTCTGTTGTCTCTTTCCCTCTCTGGCTTGGACCCTCCTGCCTCCCTGTCCTAAGGACCCTTGGATGACGTAGGGCCATCGGCATCACCCAGGATCTGCTTCCCTCTCCAGAGCCTTGCCTTAACCCCGTCTGCCAAGTCCCTTCCGCTGTGGAAGGTGACATAGCGTCAGGTTCCGGGGATGAGGCCATGGACACCTGGGGCGGGGGATGATTCTGCCCGCCCCAGCACCCACGGAACGCTTCTTGGGGGAAGTGGTATGTGGACCCAGTTCTGGAAAAGGGCGGGTGGGGATGGGGGTGGGGGAGAATTCCAGGCCCCCGCAACAGGGCACATCAAACAGCAGGCTCCCCGAATACCTGCCCCGGATGTGATCCGAAGGCCCTTGACATCAGCCTCCGAACCCCAGGCAAAGGAGGCCCCTTTCCAGGTTTGGTTCTGTCAAGTGGGGGATTCTCACCTGGGCCGATTTTGCCCGCAGGGGACACCTGGCAGTGACTGGAGAGATAACTGGTTGGCACAGCAGGGGAGGAGGGATGGCTAGAGCTGCACCCCAACCCCCCCACCAGCAGGAAGACTCTTCCGGCTCAAAGGTCAGTGGGACAGAGAGAGAGAGAGAAAAAGAGAGAGAGAGAGAGAAGCCCCATTTACAGCACAGGGACTAACAGCTGTTTCCTGGCCCTGTCTCTCCAAACTTGGAGGGGCTCCCCCCACCCCCTAGAGGGTTTCTGCTCAGAGACCTTTGGCCTTTCACAACAGTCCTGCCTTTCTTGGGAAAAGCAGCTTTCAGTTCCTCCCGACCCTTGGCCTGCCCTGGGTGCACTCGGGTGGGTTAAACACTCCTCCCCGGGGAATGCAAGACCCAGACCCAGGACGGTGGCCGGAAGAGCCGAGGCGCTTCTCCTCACCCCACCCGACCCCGCTTCACCTTGCCCCGCCCCGCCCCAGGCTGACCACTCTGGCCTCTGGGTCCCCGCACGCACTAAGGACACAGGGCACTGGTCACTGGGCGGGCACAAGGCTAGCTCATTCACAAAGCATGGGGCAGCAGGGGACAGGACCGGTGACAGGTGGAGGGGTTAGCTGTGGGGTCACTGGGCTGGGGCAGGACTGGGGAGCCCTACTTGCTCACCAGCCATGGAAGGGACCCTGGCGTGAGTGGTCTAATTCACGGCCGGAGGCGACAGGGGCGGGCCATGCCAGAATGGGACAAACCCGGGCTGGGGTCTTAAGTGTGGCTGGCCTCCCAGGAAGGGCCTGTTTCTTGCTCCTTCAGCCGGCAAACCTCTGACATCTCCTGGCTGCCAGGCCCTGTGCTGGGCACTGGTGGTGACAAGACCAGCCGGCCCCGCAGGGAGCCATAGCGACGGGGGAGAGCAGGGCTCGTGCTGGCGGCTGCCGGGGGCTCTCAGCTCTGTTCTCATCACAGCACCTGCGGGAACAGGCTGGCTGCCCTGCCGGGGCAAGGGACGGGGGCTGGTGGCCAGGGGAAAGGAGGGAGGCAGGGGTGTGAGCAAAGCGAGGCTGGGCAGTGCCCCTGGGAGACAAGGGCCACCTGAGCTAAAAGCCAGTGGGCTTACCTAGGGGGACCATGTGCCCCCTCCAACATTCATGTGTCGCAGCCTTGGGATGTGACTGTATTTGGAGGGAGGGCCTCTGAAGCGGTGATCAAGTTAAAATGAGGCCATTAGGGTGGGCCCGCATCCAGTGACTGATGTCCTTACAGAAGGGGGAAAAGAGGACACAGATGAACACAGAAGGAAGACCGTGTGAGGCCAAGGGGAGAAGGCGGCCATCTGCAAGCCAAGGAGGGACACCTCCGAAAGACGCAGCCCTGCCAATACCTTGAGCTTGGGCTCCTGGCCTCCAGAATGAACTGTGAGGAAAGAACTTTGTTTACTAATAAAACGATTTTACTTCAAATGGACCTTCACATACATATGATAACATCAAACATCTCTTTAGGGGCGCCAGCCGGCTCAGTCTGTGGAGTGGGCGACTCGAGGTCTTGGGGTTGTGGGTTCGAGCTCCACGCTGGGTGGAGAGATTACTTAAAAATAAAATGTTTAAACAAACAAAAAACATTTATCTGACACTCTCAGGGTGAGAAATTAGATTTCTGTTGTTCCGGGGCCACCCAGACCGGCCGGCTTTGCTTCAGCAGCCGGAGCAAACCCAGGCACCCGGGATAGACCTGAGTAAGGCGGGAGAGGTGTCGGGTGCCTAGGGACGTGGAGAGGGAATGAAGGCCAAGACAGACCCTTTCTCTGTGGCCTTGGTCTCCCCGCTCTCCCACGAGGACCTAGTACTTTAACTGCATACTGAGGATGTCCCCTTCCCTCCAAACCCAACCATCTTAAGCCACTGGGCTCTGGTTGAAAGGGGGAGTGGAATTAACACGTCAGAGGTGCACTGTGGACCCATGATCCCTACCCCGCTGGGCTCTTCTTTTCCAGAGTCTATGCAAGCCTTCTCCTCGTGCCCCTCCTCTCTCCTAGACGCAACCCCCAATACCCCCACCTCTTATCTGCATCCTATTCAATCTATACTCCCATCCGTCCCCTTGGGGTTGAGGCTGGGGCCCCTCTCGGGGCTGGCCTGCACCCTCCCCTTTCTCCACTCTCACCAGGATTCTTCCAGCTGCGGGTGGAGGGCCACGTGTCGTGTAGACGCGCTTCTGTGCCCCCGTCCTCTTCTCTCACATCATGAGGTGTTTGGCCCTGTGGTCCCCACCCCTAGCTCCGCCCTGCCATCCTCTGGGAGTGTGTGACCTTGGGTCCCCTTGATCCTTCTGTAAAATGGGGCTAACAGGCCCCAGCTCCGAGGCTTACCATGAGGACTGAACTGCATCCGCACACGGGGCACCTGCGAGGCTCAGGCGATTAGGCGTCCAACTCTTAATCTCAGCTCAGGTCATGATCTCAGGGTCCTGAGTTCGAGCGCCACGTTGGGCTCCATGCTGGGAGGGGAGCTGACTTTAAAAAATAATAATAAAAATTAAAACTTTTTTTCTTTTAAAGATTTTGTTTATTTATTTGACAGACATAGATCACAAGTAGAGAGGCAGGCCGAGAGAAAGGGGGAAACAGGTTCCCTGCTGAGCAGAGAGCCCGATGCGGGGTTCGATCCCAGGACCCCAAGATCACAACCGGAGCCAAAGGCAGACACTTTAACCCACTGAGCCACCCAGGCGCCCCGAAAAATTAGAAGTTTTTTTTTAAAAAGGAAAGGCATCCACACAGTGGCCAGCCTGGAGGCCGGGAGCCACTCTAACTCTGTATGGTCGCAGGCCTCTACCCATTTTTTCTAGTGGATGTGCAATTCATTAAGCCAGCCTCATCTCCGGGCATTTGGACCAGTACCAAGCCGAAGGTCTAGAAGAAATGTCCTTCGGCCTACAGCCCTTCCACGGGTGGTTCAGGAGAATGGTCAGCACTTCAGCGACAGAGGCAAAAAGTGGAACTTTTTCTACGCTGGGCAGGTATCTTCCAATGGGTGTCTTTCTGGCATCACATGGCTGCCAGCCCCGGGGAAAGCCAGCGTGGGGGTTCTGGCAATGCTGGAATGATCTACACCTTGGGTCCTACCCTTGGGCCCCCTGGTTTTGACCTGCTCTGAGGTTTGTGGACTCTGCCTGCAACTTGTTTCTGACCTTTGCTCCTTTGGTTCTTATCAATTTGCGTGAGCTCTTAACAGACTGATAACACATGGCTTGTTCCTACGGCACAACTCGCTCTCCACTGCACACCGGCAAGCTTGGGGCGCTCTGAGAAACGTGCTTTTGGAAACAATGTCTGGGGAGCTGACAGGTTTGAAGATTTTGTGATACGGGGAGTGTGGGTGTTGCTGGGGGGTGGGTGGGGGGGAAGACCCAGAAACAGAAACACCCATCCTTGGTGTTCCTGAGCCAGCACATCAGGGGCCGGTGGGAGGCACCTTGCACGCAGACCACAGCACACGCATGAGCCCCCCCCCCCCGTCGGCTTCCTGTGAGTCCCCATGAAGAATGAGGCTGGAGACACGTCGCAGCCAGCTGATAGCCTGCCTGTGACAGCAAGCATGAAGCCTCCACCTCATTTATAAACAAAGGATTGGGGAAAATGGTTTCTCGAAACAGTAAACATAGAGTGACCAAAGGACCCCAGCATCCCACTCCTAGGTATCGACCCAAGAGAATGGAGAACATAAGTTCGTATAAAAACTCGTATTATTCCCAATAGCCAAGGGGTGGGAAAAGCCCCATGTTCGTCACGTGATGACTAGATAAAGAAAATATGGTGTCGCCATGGTAGAATGTTACTCAGCCACGAGGTACCAGTTCACACTCCAGTGTGGATGGACCTTGATGACAGGACGCTCAAACACAAAAGGCCACGTGGGACGTGATTCCAGTTACATGAAGTGACCAGAACAGGCAAATCCCTGGGGTCAGGAAATAGACTCATGGTCACCAGAGGCTGGGGAGTGACTGCTAACGGGCATGGGTTTCCTTCGTTCTGGGGTGAAGAAATGATCTGGAATGACACAGTGGTGAAGTTTGCACCACTTTGTGAATATATTAGAAACCCCTGAATTTTCACTTAAAAAAAAAAAAACTAAATTAAAAAACACTGCAGAAAGCCCCACAAGTACGCGGGGAACATTAGCCCAGCAAGAAAGAGAACTTATATGCCATAAAAACGAAACATTAGAAACCTTAAAAACAGAAACTAAAAGTGATAATGGCTGCTACACTGTCAGCGTGGGACCGAGGGTGACCGGGTGAGGACACCTGGAGGTGAAAGTGATGGCTATCGACAACCCCAGGACAACAGGGAAAGCCAGGCCATGCCGTGACCCTGGGAACCAGACCTGCAGGGCCTTTCCTAACCTTTGACCTCAGGAGAGAGAAAACGCCCAGTGCTGTTCTTGCCAGAAAGATACTCACTGGAATGGTTATGGGTCAGTTGCAGAAAGATCATTCTGGAAAGCAAAATTTGCCATGGTTGTCCAGGTCAGTGACCCACGTTATCTCAGGGCTGGCATTCCAGGAGCCGCGGTTTTAAGACAAAAAGGAGATTGGCTGCCTGGGTGGCTCAGTCGGTGAAGCGACCGACCCTAGATCTTAGCTCAGGTCTCGATCTCAGGGTCGTGAGTTCGAGCCTCGCACTGGGCTCCACGCTGGGCGTGGAGCTGACTTAAAAAAAAAAAAAATAAGAGCGGACCCTTCCTGCTCTCTGGGGTGTCAGCCACGTTACACGCTCAGCTCGGTGCCTGCTTCACGCCTGTCCCTGAGGTGGTGGTGCCACCTGCCTTTCACAGATAAGCAAACGGAGGTGCAGGGACGTAGGAGCACAGCAGTGCCGGAAAGAAAGCCCTGCATTCCTGCGCCTCCTCCAGGGCCGGGTTCTTCGGGGCAGAAATGTGCACATGTAGGAACCAAGGTGACCCACACCTGGAAGGGGCCGGTGTCCTTGGCACAAGGCCATGACCTCCAAACTGTGGCTAACCTGAAAATACACACTGTTGCCTAAGGAAAAATAAAGAAAGTTTCCTGTTTCTTGACACAACTGACCTATTGGGCACTTGAGACTGAATCGGATGGCAATAGTAAAGTGTGCTGAGTTCCAGAAGGCTCTTTGGGCTTGTCTAGGCCCGCCCAGCCTCTGGCCTCCCAAGCAGTGTCTGCTCCGATGCTTCAGCTCTGTTTGGGAGGCCAGTGACTGACTGCCTGACAGTGAAACCCGTTTCTTGTGTCCCCAAAATAGCCCCCACCTATGTCTGCAGCCCTGAAAATGGTTCAGACGTCACGGCTTCCCCTCACATCACTGGGTCGAATAAATCAGGACACCTCCTTTTCCACTTTTGACTGGGCACTGACCAGTTTCCTGATCGCACCTCGTCAACATCTGGAACCCTCCTGTCCATATCCAGCCCCCCAGTCCCTGCCCCGGCTGTCTACCCCCTGCCTCCGGTTTGCTTTCCTCGTATAAATAAGCAAAGTCAGTCTCTCATCTAAGATTCTCTGGCTACAAAACAAATTCTTTTACATGCTCATTGCCTAGGACAGGTGCATTAGTGCCCTGTGGCCGCTGTGACAAATGGCCGCCCTGCATTCCCACAGGCGTGCAGGCTAAGTCATCTTTGTGTCTCCTGAACACACACTTACTCTCTCTTACGGCCCCCGAGGTCAGAAGTGAGAAAGCAGTCTTACGAGGCTAAAATTAAGGTGTCAGCCACGCTGTGGGCCCTTCTGGGAGTGCTAGGAGGAAATCTGTTTCCAGGCCTTTGCCACCTTCCAGAAGCTGCCTGCACCCGGCTCAAGGCCCCTCCACCACGGGCGCAACCGGCAACGGGCACGCTGGCCTCTGCTTCCGTCATCACTTCTTTGCTCTGATCCTCCTGGCCCCCTCCCATGAGATCCCTGTGATTACACATGCCATGTGGATCATCCGCGCTAATTCTCCCTCTCCAGATCCTTGGCAGGGTTCCCTCTGCCAGGTGAGGTCACGCAGCTGTAGGTGCCAGAGATGAGGTCATGGACGTCTTGGAGGGGCTGCGATACTGAGTAGGATTCACGTGCTGCTGAGAAGGGCTAGACAGTAAATACTGTA
The DNA here is from genome assembly GCF_963455335.1 of Martes martes. Lineage (NCBI taxonomy): Eukaryota > Metazoa > Chordata > Mammalia > Carnivora > Mustelidae > Martes > Martes martes. Next base: position 211,955,668 of record NC_137888.1, on the reverse strand, counting down.
GGCCTGGTGGGCCATTCGGTCTCTCTCGCTAGGCCTGGCTATGTAATTTTCAGGGCCTGATGCAGGATAGAAATGAGGGGCCCCTCGTGCACAGATAGCTAAGAATTTCGAAACGGTGACAGAGGAGGAGGGTCCGGTGAGACGCCACAGCATGTCCAGCCGGGACGCGGCCCTGCCTCTGCTGCTGTGGCTGGAAAGCCGTCACGGGTCACGTGCAGACGACAGGTGACGCTGTGTCACCACCCAACCTAATGGGACACCTAAATTATAATTTTCTCACGTCACGAGATGCTATTCCGCTTCTGCTTTTCCTTTCATTTTTGTTATAAGTAGGCTCCATGCCCAGTGTGGGGTTTGAACTCAGGACCCTAAGATCAAAAGTCATGTGCTCCACCCACTGCACCAGCCAGACGCTCCTCTTCTGTTATTTGTCTCAACCCCTTAAAAATGTAAACATCAAAGGCGCCCGGATAGCTCAGCTGGTTAAGCTTCTGACTCTTCGGCTCAGGTCATGATCTCAGGGTCGGGAGATCGAACCCCGCCACGGGCTCCACGCTGGCCATGAAGCCTGTTTTGGGACTCTCTCTCCCTCTCCCTCCACCCCTCCCCACCCCCTCATGCACTCGCGCTCTCTCTCTTTAAGAAAAAAAAAAGAGCAGCCCTCACTGTTACTCAAAGGCTGTACAAATACGGTGTGGGCCGAGTCAAGCTGTAATTTGCTGGCTCCTGGTCTACAGGATAAAATCCCCACTTCTCTGCCTGACTCTCCAGGGCCCTTTGAGGCTGGAGACAGGCGTCTCCCCAGTGCCACCTCACAAGCTGCATCCAGTGCTTCTGATGGCCCCCGTTTCCTACCAGATCCCCTGGGACAAATCCGTGCCTGCGCTCCTCCTCCGGGCCCCTCCGTCCAGAAGCCCTACCTCCCACCTGCTCCAACTGTATTCCGGCTTGGACGCTGAGCTCCGTGAGAGGTGGTGCTCTGTGCCTATCCCGTCACCCTGGCTGGATTTACGTGTCTCTGCGTCCTCCTCTCCCTTGGGTAGTGAGGTGCCCAAGGGTGGGAATGCGGGCTAAGTCATCTTTGTGTCTCCTGACCTCACCAGCCCTCAGAGCTGGTACTTAGAGGGATGACAAGAAAAACCTAGAATCTGGGTGGCTGGAGTATACTCAGATTCTGACCCCTAAGAACAAAAACTGCTTCTTACCAAAAACAGAAACAAAATAAGCCCCCACCAACCAAGAACTTCCTCTCTCAAATTCAAACCAAGAAAATAAAGATCTCTGAGACTAAACAGAACTGGGTTCCAATCCTGACTGTCCTTACTAGACATGCGTCCTTGAAAAAGTCACCTCCCTTGCTCTTAAGACTGAGTCTCAATTCGCCATGGCCCACCAGGCCCTGTGTGACTTGCCCCTCCTAAGTCTCCTCTCCTGTCCGTCTCCACCACTGGCCTCTTCTCAGTCCTTAAGTGTGCCAGGCTCCTGTGTGCATCAGGGTCTTTGCACTTCCTGTTCTTTCTGTCAGAAACATTCTGCCCTCCCCTGTGCCTGGTGACTTACCCTTCTTGCCACAGCTCAACCCCCCGGACTTGGGAAGCTTTCCTGGCCACCCCAAAATGAGGTTCTTCTGCTACATGCTTTTCTGGCATTCTGAACCTTTGCAGATCGTAATTATTTTGTAATGATCGCAATTGTGCAATTTCTGATCACTATGAACAAGAATCAAATTTAATAAACACATCACACCAAATGTTCTAAGAGTGGGGAGATCCTTTAATTATCCCAGTACCCTCCTGAAGTCTTATAATCACCCGCACTTCACGGATGGGGAGGCTGAAGCGCAGAGAGATTAAGAAAACTTACCCAAGGTTGCACACCTTGTCAGTGCTGGAGTTGCCATCTTCAGCCCGTTCCCACAGGCTGACTGTGACTTCCGTGTGGCACGGCTGCTGGGGTATCCCCAGGGCGGAGCACCTGTAGGGCACACTGGGGCCGAGTAAAAAGTACTGAGGACCTAAAAGAAACAACACCCCAGTGGCAACGAGCACTCCGCGTGCCCAGATCTTGATTTCTAAAACTACTCTCTAATAAAAGGAACTAGGCGGGGAGAAGTGGCTAATTCTAGGACTGGGGCAGGAAATATATGAGATGAGCCCGGAGCATCTTGTAATACCAGGAAGTAAGGAAGTGTTCCCAGGAAAACAAAAACACCCCAAGCCAAACACACTGATGGGAGTGTGTTAAGGGGTCACAGGAGCCAGCTGGAAAAGTTCCCGATGGCCAAAGCTGGAAGAATTCGAACAACAGAATACAGTCGTATTAGATTATAACCCAGAGTAGGAAATAAACATCCAGCGGCCACACTGTCATAATTAAATGATGGGTAAGCTAATAAGTCAGGGAGAGAAGAGAACGCTCCCATGCAGAAGAATTCCACATAATTCACATAGACATCTCACGTAAGGAAGACTTCTCACTCTTTAGGAGTGTGCTGCACATAATGATTTCCGTCCGAAGTACACACTACAGAAAGGTGGGGGGCAGCAAGTAATTTTCCAGTGGAGAACCCTGACAAATGCTACCTCAGCCTGCAGTCAAGGTCAACATCAACAGATACAGATAATGCTGGCTGTAGGTACCCTTACAGGAGGTGATGAGAGTCACACTTTACCTCTGGGGTTCTTCTTCCCCCCAAACCCATCATCCTAGTCTTATCACAAGAAAAACACCAGACAGATTCCAATAGAGGGGCATTCTACAAAATACCTGATCATTTCTTCTCAAAACCATCAAAGTAATCAAAAACAAGGAGAATGTGAGAACCCACAACAGCTGAGAGGCGCCTAAAGAAACAGCACAGCCAAGTGAGTGGGTCTTAAAAGTTCTCATCACAACAACAAAATATTTACAATTATGGGTGGTGATAGGTGTTAACTGAACTTATTGTGCTAATTAGCTTACAACATATACATACATTTAATCATTATGCCGTACATCAAAAACTGGCATGTGTTACATGTCAATTCTAGCTCAAGAAAGAAAAGAGAGAGAGAGAGAGACAGAGAGTGAAAACCAGGCCAACTTTTAGTAATGTGGCACCCTGCATGGGATTCTGGAAGGGAAGAAGGACATTAAGTAAAAACAAAAGAAATTTAAATAAACCACGAACTTCGCTTCATAATGTATCAAGATTGATTCATTAATTATAACAAATGTATCATGCTAATGAACCGTGTTACTGATAGGAGAAACTGGGTGTGGAGAAAATGGTAACTCTGTACTTTCTTTCAAGTATTTCTGTAAATCTCAAGCTGCTCCAAAAGACAATGTCTACCAGTGAGAACGAAGACAAAGTATAAATACACAGAGGACTTCATTCTCACAGGCCTACTGTGAGCATCACACAGGAGAATGCACACGAAGTATTTAGCGTGAAGAACAGCCATCCTCTAGGTGACTAAATCTAAATTAAGTAAAAATTAAGGACGTTAAAAATTCAGTGCTTCCATGGCACCAGCCACAGGTCAAGTGCCCAGAAGCCACGTGCAGCGAGTGGCTGCTAAATTAGGCACTGATGGTAGAGAATATGCCCATCATTGCAGGAAGTGCTACCAGACTAACACTGCGTTTAACAATGAACGGCATAATTACTTGCTTGGTTCCTTCGGCAAATGCCATCTTCTCAACCCTCCCCACCTTCCCCATACCTCTCTCCAATTTACTTTTCTTCTTACCCCTTCCCACCTACTTGATGGGAAATCCACTTGGTGTCTCTTCCACGTCCCCATCTAGCACTGCAGGGCCAGCGCCGTAGCCACGTGGTTGCTCTGCTGTGGAAATGCAGCCAGTCCAATCTGAGATGCACTGTGTAAGACACACCAGATTTCAGAGGCATGGACGGGGGGCAGAAAAATGTAAAAAATTTCATAACTTTTATATTGATTACACATAGAAATAACATTTTGGACACGCTGTTAGATAAAGCACATTAATAATAGTAACATCACCTGGGTTTGTTTTTTTTTTTTTAACTTTTCTTTCCTTTAACACATCTCCTAGGAAATTTAAATTATGCACCTAACATTTGTGGCTAACGTTTTTGCCCGTTCGCTACCCAATACAAGCGACTGGCATATAGTAGACGCTCAATAAAATTTTAATGACTGCCTGCCAGGGTGCGCCTCTGGGAACCCGCTAGCTCCAACAGTCAACACTGATGTAAGGCAGACCACGTCCCATGCTCCACCTCCTCACCATACCAGATAAGGAAACTGAGGCCCGGCGAGGTGACGTCAGCCACTTCCCAACGGCACGTAGTGCGGAAACGTCGGGGTCGGGATTCGAACCCGGGTCCTGTCCTCACAGCCCTGGCGCGCTGACCATTCCTACCTGGCAGGGAGGCGGCGGCGGCGGGAAAGACAGGCGCGAGGCACACAGCATGCGCTCGGCAAGGGGCGCGGCTCTTCGGCCACCGCCTTCCGTCGGCCTCCATGGGCCGGGCCCCAGCCGGCCTCCTCCGCGGCCATCGCCGGCCACCCGCGTCTCCGCCGGCCGCCGAGCCCTTCGCAGGCGGCGCCGGCCGGAAGTCCCGCCTCCGCCGCGCGCCCCGGGGCGCCGAGACAGGCACGTCGGCCAATGAGAAGCGCGCCGTGGCGGACGCCGGCCAATGGGCGCGCGCGCCGGGGGGGCGTGTCCGGGCCGCGGGCCGGAGCGGGTCGTGCGCGCTGAGGAGGAGCCGCCGCCGCCGTCGCCGTCGCCGCTGCCGCCGCCGCCGCTACCGAGGCCGAGCGGAGCCGTTAGCGCCGCGCCGCCGCCGCCCGCCCGTCCCGGAGCAGCCCCGGGCCCGCCCGCCCGCGTCCAGGTGAGGCGGGGGCCTTCGGCGGCACCCGACGGGGTAGGCCGCGGCAGGCCTGAGCTCGCCTGGCCCGGCCGCGGGCGCCCGCGGGCCTGCACCGGCCGAGGCCCAGGCCGCACCGGGCCGGGAGGGGACGCGCGCGGGCCGCGGCGGGCGGGCGGGGGCCGGCCGGTGTGGGCGCCGGCGTCAGGCCCCGGGCCGGATTCCTCGGCCGCCGCGAGGGGCGGGCGAGGGGGACCACGGCGTGGGCACGCGCCTGGCGGCCGGGCTCCGCGGCCGGGGCCCCAGCAGTCCTGGGAGCGGAGGAGCCGGGGGCGGGAGAGCGAAGCCAGAGGCGAGGGAGTGGGGTGAGCGCCTTCGGCGCGCAGAGGTCACGGCCCACGGGCTCGCTCCCCGGGGAAATCCTACAGATTCTTTTGTAGTCGTTGTCAGAGAACCGCGGTCGATCTGAGGTCCTTTTAGAAGTGTGCATACCTTTCCGAATGTATGGGAGTCCTAGAAAAATATGTATTTTTTGAACGCCATCTCTAACAAAGCTGTTTTTGGGGCGTGGGACGTTGGGATTTGTAAAATATGTGTGTGTGTGTTGAAAACACAACCTGCATGCAATTGAACAATGGGGGATGGATGCTCTTCCTTTTCCGGTCTCTTCTGCTGCTCGGCTTATTAAAATGGGTTCTGATACCTACTGTGTGCAGGCAGGTGGAGAAGAACTTTTGCATGCGCTGCCCCGGGAGGGACAGAGCCCCCCCTTACCAAAAGTATTCATGTAGTATCTGTATGGTCAGTGGTCCAGAAGTGGGGAAATGGAAAAGATAGTCCTACTGGAGAAGGATTTCACAACCTGGTCAGTACTGACATTTTGGGTCTGATCATGCTGGGTGGCGGTGGGGGTGAGGTGGGGAGGATGTCCTGTATATTGTAGGATGTTGAGTAGCATCCCACTAGATGCCCGCAGGATCTCTTTCCTTTCCTCCCTCCCCCCCACTCCCGCCCCCAGTTGTGAAGATCAGAAATGTCTTCAGGTATTGTCAAAAGTATCACACACACAGGAGAAGCACCACTGAACCAAAGGATCTTTTACTAAAAGTTCCTCTGGCCTCATCTCTGATACATGGGGATCCAAGGTTCCCAAGAACTTGTACAAATTCAGCTGTGGCAGCCTTAGTTTTCTTATCTGTAAAATGGAATGGAAAAATGCCGTGCAGATTTAAGGGTGTGGGAAGCCCCTAGCAATGGCTTGAGCACGGTAAGCACTGAATAGATAATGTCATAAATAATCACCAGTATTTAGTGAGGTTTTACTGCGGAATTGTTCCTTTATAGATCTTTATCTCCAGCCTTTGAGATAGGTGCTGTTGTAACTTCCGTCTTCAGGACAAACAAACCAAGGCTTAGATGGGTCACTTGTTATGACCAGTCTCGCACCATAAGGTGGCCGAGGCGGGATTTGAACTCAGGCCCTCTGACTCAAAATCCTTACTCTTAACCATGAGATTTTATCGCTCTTGTGATCACAAGTGTCCAGGGAATCCCGAGAGGAATTCCGTTCAGTTTTCATTCACCGTCTTCTGTGTGCGAAGCTTTGTGCTGGGATCTATTACAAAATTTTGTGACTTCAGGGTCTACAAAGAGGCTGAGATATATGAACATCTCAAAACGTGGAAATAAATAATGTTTCTGTTGAAGCACTGGTTTTGGAGGAGGCAGAGTTCGCTTTGGATGTGATGAGTCTGAGGTCATGTGCAGCAAGTGGAAAACGAGAGAATTATGAAAATACTCTTCCCTGCTTGCTTTATTGCTCCTCTCACTCTCTGCTTCCCGTCTCTATCCTTTCATACTCCAGCAAAAGTTGTCTTTTTAAAATGCAGATCTGATCATCACTCCTGATTAAAAGTTTTCTGTGTGGAACGAATATTAATCCTTTCCCCCTCTTTAGGTGACTTTAAAGTTTGGGATCTCAGGTCTTGCATCTTCTAACCCTCCCTCCCTTTTGCATTTCACCTGCACCTGGACCTGAAACTCCATCCTCTCTGCCCCTTGTCCCCACGGCCTAGAACTTCCCAGTTCTCCTCCACCTAGAGATGCTTTCCTCAGGCTGCAAGACCCCGCTCAGAGCTCGCTCACCATTGGAAGCCTCCCCCTGATTGCCACTCTCCCTTGACCCGCCCTGGAATCGACTAACCGTTCCCTCGCCTGTGTTCCCATCCCATTCAATTGAGCCAAATTAAATGCTGAATGGTGAGGAAAGTGCAGTTGCTGCCTTTTGCCCCTAGGTGGCAATAGTGAAGCAGCGGGGCCGGCCGGAGTCTGTAAGTCAGGGGAAGACCAGACGAAAGCAGCCTACGGAAGGGAAGTGAGTCTTGCTTCCCTCCTGTAACCGACCCAACCCTCCCTGCCCTGCTGCTAGGCTCTCAGAGGCTGTGGTGATTACAGTGTGGGCACATTTAGCCACACGTGCGGTGAGGGTTATGCACTGGCTGATGTGTAAGCGCAGAAAAGGAGACTGTTCACCTAGGCTGGGTAGGCAAAAGAGATCACATAATGCTTCCTGGAGGAGGCCAAGCAACGGTGGGGGGAGGTGCGGGTTAGCCAGGCACAGACCACAGGGAACAGCTTTGCAGGATACAGGAAGAGCATGTGCAAAAGCATGGAAGTGGGAACATCTTGGTTTGTTCCGGGAACCATTTGGGGTCTGATCCTTCAGGGGCAAGCAAAGTGAAGTAGGTAGTGGCAAGAGGACTCATGTGACTGGTGTGCAGAGAGTGTTGTCCTGTAGGCCAGGCCAGGGGTGATTTTAGTCCACGAAGTGAAGGAGTCAGATCTGTGCACAGGAGTTAGAGCAGAGTTGGAGGGGGACGGTGCTGCAGGCCAGCAAACCAGTTAGAAGGTGATCACTTTGCTCTATGTAGGAAAAGCTGCGGGTGTGACCCAGAGCTATAGTGGTAGGGAAAGAGGGGGGTGGGTTTGAGACATGGTTGGGGGGTAAGAGACACAGGACTCTGGGTATTTAGATGTGGGATGTGAGTGAGGAAGAGAGGACACCAGTGGGTGATTCTGGGTCTCCGCCTGAGGGACCGGTAGAAGGCCGGTGGTCAGTAAGAGAAACAGGAAAGGCAAGAGAAGGAGCAGTTTGAAATGCAGACACAGGAAAGCGTGCAGTGGATATGCTGTGAGGCGGAGAGGGGGCAGAAGGCATTGTCCACGTCCGTACATGCTGGGGGGACTCACCTTCATGATCACTGTTGGTTTCACTTGACCTAGGGCCTCTGTGTGTTTTGGCCAAGTCACACTTTTGCAGGTTGAAAACACGGAACGTGACTGCTTGTGCATTGTCATGGGGAATAGGGAGAAGGGGAAGAAACTGCCTCTTTGAGTAACTTCCAGCCTGAGCTGGGGGGAAGAGACCTGTGTGGATATGAAGTAGCAAGAGGGTAAGCAGCGGGTGGCGACAGCATCGCGAGTGTTGAAAGAAAGGATTGTCTGGTGCTGGGTTTCTGTGTTTGATGAAAGAGCTGGTGTCCATACAGGTCGTTGTGATCAAAGAGGCATGGGCAGGAGTTTTTAAGGTGCAGCCAGTGGCCCGGGGTGAGTAAGAGAGGAGAGACAGAGTGGTCCGGAAGCCTGAGTGGACTGGTTGGGACAGGCAGAGAGGGTTGAGAGGGTGAACTTGGAGATAAGTCTAGGAAAGTATGTCAGGGTCAGGTGGTAGAGGGTTTCTGGATACAGACGAGAGGTGATCTTTTGTTTTTTGTTTTTCTGGGGGAGCTTAAGGATGGGGGGGGGCTGGTCAGGATGCTTCTGTGGTACAGGGTGGCCTGGTAATGGCCGGAACAGGAGGGCTGGGACTGGGACTCTTCCTTTATCTCGTATACCCAGTACCTTGCTCCGTGCCTGGCATGTGGTTGGCACTCTGTGTTTACTTTGGGGAGGGAGGGCCAGAAGGGGGCTTGGGAGTGACTGGATCCAGCCACCCACCAAAGAGACATCTCTCCTGGAGGAAGGATTCACAGAGGGGGAAACAGATGGCAGAGGAGTGATTTGGAGGGAAAAGGCCTGGTTGGGTTTGCAGAGACTGGGTTTGAGATAACCACGTGGCAGGGAGACCATTTGGGACTCTGTCTAGGTAAGGGATAAAGGGACCCAAACCAGAATAGTGGCAGAGAGATGGGGGAGAAGGAGATACATTGCCGATGTGCAACTGGCAGATTTTGGTGCCTGCTTAGGTATGGGGGAGGGAGAGAGGTGGCTTGGGGCACAAATGTGTCCTGCCACCAGGGGAAGTAACTCAGGGGGAGAAGAGGCTTGAAGAGGGGGACAAGGACAAGAGGAGAGGACTTGAGGGTGCCTGCAGTTGGAGACTGGGAGGTCAGGGAGGCCTACGTTGCCCTCGGTTTTATAAGTGAAGTCGGAGGAAGGGGACAGGGCTGGAATAAAGTTCATGTCTCTGGCGGGCAGAGTGAGAGGCCAGGTGACCCATCCGAGCTGGTGTGTGCAGTTGATGGTGAGTGAGCATAGGCAGCACCAAGGTGTTCCACATACGTGAGGCTGGAGTAGTGAGCCTTGACTGGTGTGACTCCCTGTGACTCCCATGGAGCCCAGGCCTATTAGAAATGGCATCAGCTGTTTGGATCATTTCCAGGGTTCCGGGGCAAAGAGTTGAAGCGTTCCTTCGTGGACCTGGAGGCGGATGAAGTGGCCGCTTACCAAGTGTCAGGAGCTATGCTGAGCACTGCGAAGCAGGTGGTACCCTCCCCATTTCACAGACGAGGAGACTGAGGCTCCAGGAAAGGAACTGCCTTACCCACAGTCGTTCAGTTGATCAGCAGTAGGGTAGTATTGGGGCACAGGTCTATCAGACTCCGCAGCCCGGGCGTTTGCTGTGCCATGTTGCTGTGCGGTTCTCTGCAAGAGCCCTGGAGTGGCCTTGACCAGCCAGGAAGGAGCGAGAACTCTTTCACAGGGCTGTGGAGCCAGTCGTGTCCCCGCAGGCCCACGCAGCACTCGGACTGGGCCAGACACTGGCTGCACCTGATGTGCTTCTACCCAAAGCTTTTCAGCCTGGTGGATGTTGAATTGCTGTGACATAGCCGGGGCTGGCCGGGTCCGGCGGCTCTCCGCGCCGGGGGCTGCGGGAAGGGGCGAGTAAGGAAATATGTGCCGTGTTCACTTAAGCCCTCGCCTGGCATAGCAGTTATAACTGGGTCAGGTGGTACATTCACTTTGGCTCTGGCACCCTTGAGTGTTTCCTGGGTGACCTGACATTCCTGAGGCTTTTACCTTGGAGAACTCAGAATTTTACATCTGGAAGGGACCTTAGAAATAATTGAGTCCAAGCCCCATCATGTGATGTGTGAAGTGTCAAGGTTGAGCCTGAGGACATATTTGACTGTTCTAGTTTTGCTCCGGCTTGAGTAGTTCAGCAAGGCTGCTCTGTGAATATCAAATGAGACAGATTCTCAGGGGTGCCTAATGGGAACTAGTCTTGGTGCTTTACGTGTATATTACCTGTGTAAGTTTTCACGTCCTTTATACACATATCTCTTCCCTATGTGCATAGTGGTAATACTACTGATGGGAACAGCATTGCTGAAGTCTCACAGACAACCAGAATTGTTGAAAATAGTGCAATGGGGCTGAAAACCCTCAGAGATCATCCAAACAGGGCTTCTCCATGGTACATGCACTTACTGGAAATGTTCCCAGCTCAGCAGGAATTGCTTTGCTAAACTAAGTTTCCCTGTTTGCCCTCTACAGTGGAGTTTGATTCTGTGAGATGGGACGGGTAAGTAAGTAAAAGTAAGGTCCTGGGGCGTCTGGGTGACTCAGTCGGTTGAGCATCTGACTCTGGGTATCAGCTCAGGTTGTGATCTCGCGGTCGTGGGGTCGAGCCCCGCGTTGGGATCCGTGCTCAGCGTGGAGTCTGCTTGTCCCTCTCCCGCCCCTTCTGCCTTGCCTGTTTGCTCTTGCATTCTCGCTCTAGAATAGGTAAGTAAATCTTTAAAAACAACAACAACAAAAAGTAAGGTACTGGCTATATTAAGACTGTTAGTACAATTTTCAGCTGCCCTTTAACGTGAAGTGGCAAATATACATGATTCCCAGGTGACTCTGAGACCTGGTGTCTGTCCATCCCCGACCCCACCAGCCCTCCAGGCTCTCACCAACGATGTGGGCGAAAAGCAGATAATTAGGAGTTAGAGTGATTCGTGCATCTGTAAAGTCTTGGGCTAAATGGCGCGTGGGCCCAGGGAACTGGAGCAACCTATCGTCCGGGGGGACGTTTCGCAGATGAGTGAGGAGGTGATGGAGAGAGCGGACAGTCTGTAAAAGGAGCAGCCGGAACAGAGGCACGGAGATAGGGAGGTCTGCCGCCCTCTAGGGAAGAAGCTGGAGCGAAGGGCCACGTTGCGAAGTGGGAGGCTGCTCTGTAGGGACCGTTGGAGGCCCCGCGCTGCCATGAACTGCGCCATGGCTGACCCTGCCCGTGAGCACAGTACCGAAGCCTCTGAGCCTCAGTGGGCCATGGACAGGGGCCTCCGGATGTGCTGACCTGGAGACGTCTCCCTGGAGCCCCCGAGCCAGAGGAGACAGCCCGACAAGCCAAGGGGCGGCCAGAAGTGGCTACAACTTGGAAGTCACTGATTGTCGGGGAGAGACAAAGGCCCAGCTGTGGTTGGTGCTTGACAGAAGCTGGCTTGGCCGGGGACCGGGGAGGTGGATTTGGAAGGTCAGGGGGAGGAACACAGAGAGCAGGGCGGTGCGGCCCTGAAGCCTTGAGAAGCCATGCTCTGTTTGGGATTTGGGTTTCTCTGCTGTGGGCAGTGGACCTAAGAACTGGGTCCGCAGAGGCTGCTCAGCCTTACGGGGGGCATCGGGAGGACCCCGCGTGCTGTGGCGTAAGGCTCGCTTTTTAAATCTTTTAAAATTTATTTTCGAGTTCACTTGAAATCCTGGTGTAGGGTTCTTTGAGTTTTGACAAATGCATAGAGTCGTGTTACTACCTCCACTGTCAAGACACGGGAGGTACAGTCCCCAAGAAACAGAAGTGCTCTCTTGTGCTCCCCCCGTGTACTCAGCGCCCCCCCTTGCTCCCTGCCCCTGACCACCACTGGCCCATCCCTGCAGTTCTGCTTTTGCCAGGACGCACCCTTACACTACGCAGCCTCGGAGTCGGGTTCCTTTCACTCCGCGGAGTGTAGTTGAGACTGATTCAAGTTGCGTGGATGGTAGCACTTTTCTTACTGGGAGCAGAGCTCCATTGGGTGGCCTTCCCTAGTCTGGCCGCTGATGGCTCGAAGGGCATCTGGGCTGCTGCAGTTTGGGGTGTGACTGAGTAAAGCTGCTGTGAACACTTGCGTGTGGGTTTTTATTCAAACGTAGCTTTGCATTTCTCTTGTATGACTACAAGTATGGAATTGCTGAGTCTTGGAAAGCGTATGTTTCAGAAACTGCCCTTACGTCTTCTAAAGCGACTTTAAGGGACACCTGGGTGGCTCGGTTGGGCGACTGCCTTCCGCTCGGGTTGTGATCCCGGCGTCCTGGGATCGAGTTCCACGTTGGGTGCCCCCTGCTCTGCGGGGAGCCTGCTTCTCCCTCTCCCTCTGCCTGCCATTCTCCCTGGTTGTGCTCTGTCGAGTAAATAAATAAAATTTTAAAAAATTAAAAAATAAAGCGACTTTAACATTTTTACATTTCTACCAGCTATGCATGAAAATTCTGGTTTCTCCATATCCTTGATAATGTCTGTTTTGTTGTCGTCTGCCTGCTTTTGTTTTATTTTGGTTTAACCGTTCTAAATGGGTGGCATTGTCTTGATCCTCATTCCAGATGGGTAACGGTATCTTAATGTAGTTTTAATCTGCACTTCCATAATAACTAATAATGTCGAACGTCTTTTCACGTGTCTGTTTGCCATCCGTATATCTTTTTTGGTGCGTTGTTTATTCGTGTCTTTTGTCATCTTTAAAATTAGGTTGTTTTCTTATTAAGTTTTGAGAGTTAAAATATGTTCGGAATGCAAGTCCTTTTTCAGATATGTGATTTGCAAATATTTTCTTCCTCTCTGTAGCCTGTAAGCTTTGCAGAGCAAAAGTTTTACGTTGTGATGGCATCCAGTTCGTCAATTTTTTAAAAATGGATTGTACTTTTGGTGTGGTATCTCGGAAATCTTCGCCTCACCCTGTGTCACAAAGATTTTCCCTTAGAAAATTTCTTTTTTTACATTTTAGAACAGAGGTCGTCACACTTTTTCTGTGAAGAGCCAGATGGTAAATATTTTCAGCTTTTTGGGCCATCTGGTCTCTGTCACAACTACTCAACTCTGTCACTGTAGTGCAAAAGCAGCCACAGACAATACATAAACAAATGAGAATAGCGGTGTGCCAATAAAACTTTATTTCTACAAACAGGTGGTGGGCCATCCACTGTTTAAGAAAGTCATCTTTTTTACTGGGCATGCAAGACACCCCACTGTGAATAATGAGAATGGGGTCATTATTGCTCAGGTCATCGTCTGTGAAAGCGGGGGAGGGAGGGAGAAGATGGGAGAGTAGGTCCCTAATTCAGAACAAAGGTGAGGAGAGGGAGGGATGAAGAAAAACAAAGGAAGGGAGAAGAGAAATGTTTGAATCACATTTTGAGCAAATGTGCATTTTAATTTTTCAGAGTTAACCCTTGCACTTGGGTTCAGGCTTCAGCAAATGGTGTGTTTGAGCTGATGATCTATCTGAAAGCCTCACGCTGCAGATGTGTTAACAGATTTGTGGAGTTTTTCATGATTAAGCCCATGAATGCTGGTGGCCGCATGCTTTCTCCTGAAAACTGGTGTTTATTTAATTCATATTTAGATTATATCCAGCATTTCACTTGTACCCGCTATAGGGTCGTGGGGTACTCACACATACTTCCCCGCACGTGTGTGATTATTTCTGGAGAACAGATCCGACGGTTCTGAAGCAGAGGGTGGCATTGGTTTGAAAGTCAAGGGCATCCTCCAGAAGGGCTGTTGCGTTTCACGCTTGTATCAGCGGCGCACCAGGGTGTCCGTCTGCCTTAGCCTTCTCTACGACGCTAGATTTTGTCCATCCTGGGCGGTCTTGTATCTGACCGACAGAAGGTGGCATCTCTTTTGACTTCACATTTTCCTCATTTGTGAGTTTGGGCTCTTGGTTTATTAGCATTTGAATTGCTGGCGTCTATTAGTTGCGGCTCAGGCTCATATCCTTTGTCCCCTTCTCTGTTAAGGATGTGTCTTCCTTCTGGTGAGTTTGTTGATGCTCCGGATCGAGTGGTCTAAGCGTTGGGAGTGTTGACATTGGGGGCTGGACAATTCTTGGTTGTGGGGCCCACCCGGGGCCTTGTGGCACCGCCGGCCTCTCCCCACTAGGTTCCGGTGGCACATCACCACCCACAGTCATCGTAACCAGAAATGTCTCCAGACACAGCCCAGTGTCCCCTGGGGGGCCGAATCACCCACACCAAGAACCACCGGCCTAAATAATGTAGTAGGTAGCGAGCATTTTCTCCCAAGTCCGCTGCTTGTCTGCGTGTGGTGCCTCTTGCCACACAGAACTTAATCTTTGGAAGTCTGACTTTCTAGTATTTTCTTTTAGGCTTTAGATGCTAACCTATTTTATAAAGAACAGGGAGCATAAAACATTTTCAAGTAAATAAAAGAAATACTGGGAGAGTGCCCTAACTTTGCACGTTGTGTATAGTCCGAAGCAGATCAGGAGGCGGGAAGGTAGAGAAGTCCCACCTGTTTCCAGCAGGGGAAGAAAAACCCAAACCCAAAACCACACCTAAGTCCTCTCTCAGTGCTGACTCGGGGGGGAGGTGGGAGCTGTGTTCAGGTTTTTATATAACCACTGGCAAGGCTATTTTTAAAGAAGGCTGAGTGCTCCTGACAGCGGGCACTGGGTTTTCAAGCATAAAAGCAGGGCTGGGCAGAGGGATCTGGAGAAGGGTGGGCTGCCCCCGAGACCTCCCGGCTGGTGGGCCGCGGGGCCTTTTTCCAGTGATGACACTTCAGCCCCATGGGGGTGAGTGCCTGAATATTTAGAGGCAGGGACGTGGGACATCTTAGATGACGTGGCCGGGCGCGGCAGGACTTGTGAGCAAGCCCAGCGCTGGTCGTGCTTTCAGAAGAGCGGTCCCGGTGCTCTCGGCTGCGTTGATCCGGACTCTCCTCTGAAGCCATCTCTGTGCCGTGGTGTTTGCCACTGAGAGAGAAAACCTCTGCAGGCGGCTAAGGGCATTGCAGAGCTTGCAAGCTTTGAAGACCATGTTCCTCCAACTGGTAGAGAAACCCTGACCTCTTCACCAGCTCAGTCGCTATGGCCTTTGGGACAGAGGGATGCAGGAAACCATTGTCTCCCTGCTTGAGGACAGAGACGGGGTGCCGGAGTCGGGGTGCTCAGGTGCACATCGCGGCCTCCTCAGCACCCAGCTGCACTGTGGTACATGCAGAGATGCGAGAAGGCGAACGGAAGCTTTGGAAAGCTCTCGAGACAAACCAAACACTTTTCGCAGGAGCTTGAATGATGGTGCTGGAATTGGTTGTTGGTGTTTTGTTTTGTTTTGTTTTGAAGTCAGCTCCGCACCCAGCATGGGGCCTGAACTCAGGATCCTGAGATCTAGAGTCGCACACTCCACTGACTGAGCTGGCCAGGCGCCCCCGTTCGTAGCGGTTTTGAAACGCCCTAGTAAGTAGAGACGGCTGTTGTTTTAGAGCAGTTTCAGGTTTACAGAAAGACTGTGAAGGAAGTACAGAGCAGGTGTCCATCAGAGTCTTCCCTCTTAGGGACATCGTATGTCGGTGTGGTGTTTTGCTAGAATCCACAAGCCAGATATGGATCAGCTCAAGCGCATAGTTTGCCTTCGGGTTCAGTCTCCGCGTCGTACCTTCGGTGGGTTTCGCCCAGATGCGTGCTAACCTGTATGCACCATGACAGGATGACCCAGATAGCCTCACCACGCTGAGTCCTCTGCGCTCCTCTGTGCCTCCCTCCCTTCCTTCTGAGCCCTGACAGCCACTGGTCTCCTTACCGGCTCTAGGGTTTCATCTCTTCCACGATGTCCTATAACCGGGGTTACCCGGTGTGTCGCCTTTCAGACTTAACGTTACACAGTTAAGGCCTCCTCCGGAGCTCATTTCCTCCTGTCACCGAATAACGCTCCATTGTGTGCAGGCCGCGGACGATAGCAGCGTGTTTCTTCCTTCGCCTACTGAAGGGCATGCCGGCTGCCTTCAGCTGCCGTAAACCTCCACGTGCGGGTTTTTATGTGAAGTTGAACTTGCAGTGTTGAAAAGAAAAAACCCTAAGTGCCAGTCATTCGTTTCGCCTTAATGTTCTGCAGTATGGACATGTGGAACTTACTTGGTTTTTCTCCCCCCTCCACAGATTTTTAAAAAATACAATGTCTAATGGTTATGAAGACCACATGGCCGAAGACTGCAGGGATGATATCGGGAGAACGAATTTAATTGTCAACTACCTCCCTCAGAACATGACCCAGGATGAGCTGCGGAGTCTGTTCAGCAGTATCGGGGAAGTCGAGTCTGCAAAACTCATTCGGGATAAAGTAGCAGGTAAAGAAACCGAGAGGGTTTGTAGGGGGGACTTGGGGGGTCCCACTGAGCACCGGCTTCTGTGCCCGCGGTTCCTCAGGGCAGAAGAGCCACAGCCCTGCGACGACGGTTGTCAGGTTCCGTTGTTATCTCAGACTGTATTGTGCCACCGCCCTGGTGGCAGATTGGACATCGGTTTCCAAAAAAGGAAAAGCTCCTCATGAGACAGAGCATGTACAAAGTGAGATGGTGGGAGGGGTGGGAAGACGAGGGGACACCAGAAACGGGGACGGCTCTGACAGCTGGAAGAGAGCAGAGAACATGCGTGACAGCCCGGCCTGGCTTGGTCCCATGCGTGGAAGGGACTCTGGTCCAGGCAGGCCCTTCCCCTGTCTTTCTGGGTCCCCGTGCGCGGTCAGGCCCGTGGCAGAACACGGAGTATCCCTGTGCTGCTTGCCGTCACACCATCAGCTGGGACACCTGAAACACGCGGAGCTTGAACTCTTGGTGGGTGAGAGCGGGGCTCCCCGTGGATCAACAGGCAGGCTGGCTGGTTGGATGCCGGCTGAGAGCCCTGCTCTCCACTGCCTCCGCATGCGACCTTGAAGCCTCAGTGTCCCCACACCTAAAGTGGGGATGGTGGCTCCTACGTCCTAGTGCTCACCTGCCTCATAAGGGTTTGCAGAAACCTGGGAAGGCTGTCCTTACGGCGCAGCCTCCGACCCGAGAGTATGATTTCAAGGAGGAAAACATGGAAAGATCAGGTGCTACGAAGCACTTCCTTCCTTCTGCCCCTGTGGAGGAACATTGCTTTAAGGAGCTGTCCTCCTCCTCCTCCTGTCTCCTGCTCCGTTTCTTTCTACCCTTATTCTCCCCCACCCCCGCCGCATCCTCTTCCTTCATCCTTCTTCCTCTCTGCTCCGGTGAGCTGAGGAATGGGCAGACAGCCGCCCCCCCCACCGCCACCCACCGAAGAGGGCTCTGGCTGCCACCCTGGGTTGTGAGACTGTGGTTCTCTGCACTGAAAACTCATTTAAAAGTTAAAAACAAAACACAAGAACAACTTTATTATGGAAATAAGATAATATCTTGTATTCTGATCTGCATGAAAGTGATATATTAAGCCCTATGTACCTATCATCTTACTTCATCGATTCTCAGCTTTTGCCGGGAACCTGAAGTTGCCTGTCTCTGGGCTGTATCCTGTCGAGGCCGGCTGACTACTGTGTAGGGAATTAGTTCATCAGAGGGGGCACTGACTTCAGAAGTTTTTTAAGGACTCTTCCAATTCTGAGTCTGTGATTTAATAAACATCTTCTAACCAGGAATTGTAGATAATACACAAATTTTAAGGGTGTTAGAATGTTCTAGAAGCCATTATCTTTCTCCTGTTTCAGGAGACCATCTGCATAAGAGTCCTTCTTCAGAAGCGTTTTAAAATTCTCCTATGCTGCTAACAAGTCCTGCCTTTCTCCTCTTATGTTCTGACGGAAGGGAATTTTTAGCCCCGTGGATATTCCTGAACATTACAGTCCAATTTTGCCAGCATTCTCACGGTACCTGACTCTTTGTTCACTTGTTGTGGTTTCAAAGGAATGTGAGCTCTGAGGATAGGAACACCTAGATTTGGCAAGATCAGTCCGGAGAGAACTGGTTTCGGGAATGGGGTAAAGGCAACAAAGTGTAATTTGGAAATTATTTCAGTTCAGAGATAAACTTTTCTTCCCCTTCGGGCAAGATAAGTGTGACGTACGAAGAGTTGTGGAGTCTGTGGTCGCAGGCTCCAATCTCAGCTCTGCGCCTTGCTAGCAGTTCCTTAAATTGAAAGCAGCCTACCTTCAGGAGAGGCGCACTGCATCCGCCTCTCTCCTCCTGCCGCTGGTGTGCGGCAACCTCGCCGGCTGCACGGCCCCTCTGCCCTCTGTTAGGCTGCTCTGGTGAAACCCCAGGCAGGGAAGTGTCTGTCCAGCTGCTCCCTCCTGGCCGGGCTAACGAAGCCCACCCTGGAGAGAGTCTTGCGTCCAGGCAGATAGATGGGTGCCCTCTCGAAGCCCCTTCCCAGCGGAGCTCAGCCCACAACGCAGGCATCCCCGGCCCCCACAGCAACCGCGTCTGCACCCTTCACCCTGGGCCGGTGATTGCCTCCCACCTCACTGGGAAAATAACAGCCATCTCCACCCCTGCCCGTCTCCACGTCCTGGGAACCTCAGGCTAGACGAGCACCTGCTTGCCCGGGTCTCTTCGCGATCACCTCGCCAGCGTTCAGACATGCTTGTGTCTGTTCTCTTTAAAAGAATCCTTGCTGAGGTTCCTGACCCTCCGGCTCAGAGTGTCTCTACTCGAGACACTTGGGACTGGACAGTTCTTGGGGGCGGAGGTTGCGTCTTACGTTGCGGACTGTGGAGCGGCATCCCTTCCACTTGCTAGATGCTAGTGGCATCTTCCAAGTCGTGTCAACTAAAAAAAAAAAAATGCCCTTAGACGTTGCCAGGTGTCGCCAGTATCCTTCCTGGCTGCTCTAGCTTTTGTCTTCCCTCCCCTCCCATTCACAGAGCCGTCGGTTGATTGTCTTCTCTTCCTTCTGGAAGCTTCCCCTCCTCCTTGGCTTCCGTGAACCACCTGCCTAGCTTTCTCCCAGCCCTGAGGCCTTGCTTTCCCTCTTACAGCTCCTTCCTGACCATTAACTTAGACGGTCCTTAGGGCTATTCCCAAGCTGCTGCTTCCCCCAGGGAGAGCGGATGCACCCCCGAAGCTTTCCTATAGCCTCAGTCGTCCACCTGTGCTTCAACGAGAATGTTCTCCCGACCTTCAGACCCCTCCACCCCTCCACCCCTCCCCTTCAGCCTTTCCCCAGCCTTTCCCCAGCCTCTGCATCTTACCAGGTGGCACCAGTGTTCACTCAGTGACTCCAGTCAGAAATCTAAGCATGACCTTTGATGTGTGTCCCTGGCTGGCACTCCTGCTTCTGGATGCTTCCATCCCTTTCCTTCCACCCCTTCCCCCGCCCCACTACCCGCCACAGATCCAGATGAGGCCACGTGGTCTTCTGCCTGCACTGGCATTCTGGCCTCCTAACTAGCCACCCGTGTTTCCTCCAGAAGGTTCTCTTCACTGCGGCAAAGGAGTCTAAACAGTCTGCATGTGCTCCTGTCACTGTCAGTTCCCAGGCCCTGCTTGCTTCAGGTCACCTTTCCTGGCCCAGCTGTGTCAGCGTTAGATGCTCCTTGTCTGGGTTCCCATAGCAACTGCGCAGATGGCCGGGTGGGTTTCCACACTGTGCTAAGTTAGAACTTTCTTGTCCAGGAGGTCCATATGGTTTTCAGAGGCAGGGACCCTATTAGCTCCTTAGATAGTCATAATCAGTGCCTGTTGAATGAATGAATGAGTACGTCTAGTGAAGAGGGAGATGCTAATCAGCATGGCCATTCATTTGCTCAACAAATATTTATCGAGTGCCAACCATTGGCCAGTCATGGGCGACAGGAGTGAGGACCGGATGGTGGCTAGGATGCTGGGAATGTTTGACGGGCTGGCCTCAAGATTCAGGGTGTTTCTGGCTGCCAGGCCCCAGCGCCTGTGTTGGGGACATGCATTTGTTGCTGCGTGTCCATCCACAATTCTAGCTAGCCCTGCCGTGCAGCCCTGCCCTGCTTTCTGGCCTGGTGTCCGGTCCTTTGCAGATGCCATATGGCCCAGGAATCAGCCTCTGCCCTCCTGCACTGTCCTGTCAAAGCCCACACCCCGCCTGCAGCTCCCAAGTCTCCTCAGGGACCTGTCCTCCTCCTCCCCAGCCACTCGGCTGTCCACTGACCCTCCTCTCAGGCCCAACTGAGCTGCTTGTCGTTTCCCAGCATGCCCTGGCTCTTATAGTCTTGTGATTTTGTGAATACTGTTCCCTCTACGGGAAAGCCCTTCCACACCGAGCCAGCCTGACCTTTGTTCCTTCTAGAAAAACGACATGAGGCAAGACGGAAAAAAAAGTTTAAATTACCCCAAATCCTGTTAGTTGTGTAGTTCGTGTCCTTCCGTACCTGTTTCTTTCCACATTTGTGGTCATGAGCAAGTGTGCGCTTTTAGAAAAATGGGCTCACACCACCCAAGCCGTGCGAGAACCTTGACTTCTGTACCTGTGAATGTTTTTCTGTCACTGAGTGTAACTACCTCACCGGAACAGTTACACGGGGTCCTGTCGTATGGCGGTTCTGAGTGTACAACAGGATAGAGCCGTATTGCGTGTTTATGGAAACCTCTGGCATCCTGGTGCACGTCCGCACTCATCAGTTATTGCCGTTGGAGGTCTTCCTGGAGGTGAGCCCGTAGAGGGGACAGCGTGTACCGACTCAAACCCATCACCAGTTTACTCTTGTTCTGCCCCGCCCCACCATCCCCTAGGCTGGGGGGGGGCGGGGGGTTCTCTCACCCAACCTAAGTGAAAGGTGACATCTGGCTGGGGTAGTCATTCACTTTTTAATGACGTTCATCTGGTTTCATGTCTTTACGGGCTGTTCGTACTCTTCCTTTATGAAATACCTTTCTTGTCCTTTGCCCGTTTTCTTCTGGGGACATTTGCTGTGTCTTATTTATTGTCTTCGTTAATTCAGTCACTCCTCTGCCTCCACTAAGACCCAGCCTCTCTCCCCTGTGAAGTCCTCCCTTGAGCGCCCCCAGACATTTAAAGGCAGATTTTGACCCTCCCTCCCCTCTCACGCTGCAGGGGCGGCCTTGGCCACAGGTGCTCCCCTCCCCCAGCCGCCCGCCCCGGGGTCAATTTGAGAGACATAGTGTCTGGCTGCTCCGGTCGGCGAGTGTAATAGGAGATGCCAGGGCATCATTTCTCGGTTTTGACCTTGTCTAGAGAGAGGGCAGTGTTTGGAACTGGAAGAGCAGTGGTTGTGAGGCCGCCGGGCAGGGCACGGGCAGTGCTTTGCAAGGAGGCAGTCTGGGTCTCCTCCAGGCAGCAGCTCTCGGAGTGCTGGCCGCCGACCCGCAGCAGCTCCTTGGAGAAGCACACGTCCCAGGCCCCACCCAGGCCCCCTGAATCAGCCAGCCCAGGGTGTCCGCACATCGGATTTAACCTTCGTGGAGGTTACTGTGCTGCTGCGGGAGCAAGTCAGAGACTCGGAGCTCTGCCTGCAGCGTGGGGAGCGAGAGCTGAGGGCAGCATGAAGCACGGGGAGCGCTGGCCTCTAGGACGCCCCTTGGCCTCAGCCTGAGTTTATTCATGCTTCATCCCTACCTCTTCTCTCTCTCACTCACTCACTCACTCATCTCCTGCCTGCTCCCCTCTTCTCCAGATCTGCCATTGTGGGCTTCTGGTTGCCCTCACCTGCCAGCACTGACTCCAGGCAGGTCCTGCCCTCCTTAAGCCCCAGCGGCCTGTGCAGGGTCCATACTTGGCCCGAGCACTGCCCCTGAGCACCCCTTTTTCCTCACCAGACTCAGACTTTCCTCCGTCAGGGCTCGTCTTCCAGTGCCCTGAATGAGAGGGGGCCGCCCCTGATCCGCCTTCATGGCCGGGATCCTGGCAGGCTCACTACCTCTAGGGGACAGGAGAGTCATCTGTAGGAAGACGGGAAGTATGCCTGCCTGACATCTTGGATCCTCAGGCTGAGGCAGGCCTTGGGAGCTGTGTCATTGCCCGGCATGGCTTATAGACCCTGTTAGAGAAGCAGTAACATGGGGGCTGCTTGGGGAGGTGAGGGCCTTCCCCCAGGCGCCTGCTCTGAGCCGTACCGACAGGCTTCTGCGCTGTTGGAGGGCCCCACTCTCCTCACTCACTTCCAGCAGCAGCTCTCAACTCCTCATTGCAGTCGCCGGGGAGCTTTCAAAACAACTGATGCCGCCTCCCCTCCTACTCCACACACCCCCATACCGCTGTCATTGGTTCAGGTTATGACCTGGGCAGTGATCGTTTTTAGAAGCTGCCTTGGTGATTCTAGCAAGCAGCCAGAGTTGAACACGGTTGCTTTATGGGCGGCAGCTGGGTGGAGGCCGGGACTTGGCACTTCCGTGTGTGGCCTCATGTGGGTGCAAACCAGGGGCTCCCCTTCATTCCTCAGCTGCCTGCCCTCCCACTCCACGCAGGTGGCCACCACAGAGGGTTGAATAGACTCCAAGAAGACAGGGCCAGACCCAGAACGGGGTGTGCAGAGATCCACCCCACGCAGCTCCAGGCCCCAGAAGGCCCGGGCTGGGCATGCTGGTGGGGAGCTACTCCCTGGCACTTAGGGAAACTCGGCCTCCTCTGAGCTCCCTCCTACGGCAGCCAATCTGCGGGTCCTTGTGGTGGGTCCTCCCGCTGCTGCCCCAGCCTGTGCATCCACACCTGGTCTCGTTCCTGGGCCCGGCGGCCCGGCCCCACCCCGCCCAGTAGCCACCTCTGGGCCATTTCCCAGCTCGTTTTGTTTAACTGTGCTGGTCACCTTTCATTTCCTGGAACACGCCAAGGTCCCCTCTGCCTCACAGACTTGGCATTTGCTCTTCCGTCTGGACTGTTTGCCCGCAGCCATCCCAGGGTTTTACTGCAATCATCGGCTCCTCAGAGGGCATTCCCAGCTACCCTGTCGACCCCAGCCCTGTCCCATCGGTCCCTCTCAACTACAGCGGGGACTGTCCTCATAGCACCTTGGTGGCGGTTTTGTTCTTTGGTTTCATGCTGGTTTGTCATCCAGCTTGCCCACTGGAATGCGACATTCGTTGAGGCACAAGCTGTCCGTCATGATCATCGTCGAACCCCTGGCCAGCCTGGCATGGGTCCTGACACATAGTAGGTGCTTGGTTAATACTTGTTGGCTCATTGAGGGGGAGGGAGAGCAAGCCTGGGAAAGGAGGCAGTAGCCATCTGGCGGTGTGTGACTTCCTGGGTGACATTGGCAGGTGTGGGTACATGGTGCTCAGGGAGGCCACTCAGGAAGAATTATGACTGAGACAAGAGCCAGAGGAGAACCCTTAGGGGCCATCTCGATGGGATGGGTAGAAGACTAGGAGCTTGAGGAGGGACTGTTGGGGAGAAAGAAAACTTGCTGTTGTCATCACATCCTGGAGGAGGAGGCACCTGTCTGTGGGGTGGCCCCTGAGAGTTGTGGCTCTGGTGAGGGCAGAGCTGGCATTCTGCAGTGACCACTCTGGGAGCCCGGCCAGGGCCACCAAGCACCAGGGAGGCAAGGAATCAGGCAGTGGGTCCAGGTAGGACCCATGCTTATATGCTGCCAGGAGCCACCTGCGGCGGAGACACAGGAGCGCGGCCTGGGCACGAGTCCTCATCAGTGTCTAGTGCTTCGTAGCAGGGCTTAGGCCACCTGCGCCACCAGTGAAGGAGACAGGTGGTCCAGGACTGGGATTGGCCTTGTGGAAAGAGCAGAAATACAGGAAGACCCGAGCATGGGTTGTGTGCGCCAGAGAGGCAGAGGAGCCCCTCTGGAGGCTGGGCCAATGGGCTTCATGGCCTGGGCACCGTGACAGATGGGTAGAGCGGGGATCGGAGCGCAGGTGCTTGCGAGGAAAAATCCCAGCAAGCGTGTAGTTCAGTTCAGGAGTCCATACCACAGGCCTTCTGCGTTCTCAGCTTTGACATTGTAGTCTGGACTGTTTGCAAGGGGCCCTAAAGTTCCAGCCTGGAGCCGACCGCAGTCATTCCCATGTTTTCTGAACTTCGGAGTCTGACTCTCCTGCTAGATGGGCCCCAGCCTCATGGGTCTGCGGCTCTGGGGTCCTCACTGCCACGGTCAGAGCGAAGTCTCTCAGACCTGTGGAGTTTCGTTCGAAGTTTGGTTGTGGGGGGTGTGTGTGGGGGTCAGTCTGTTAAGTGTCCGGCTCTTGATTTCAGCTCAGGTCATGATCGCAGCGTCGTGAGGTCAAGTCCCGCATTGGGCTTCAAGCTCAGTGCAGAGTCTCCTTGTACCCCTCCAGACCCCCTGCTTGCTCTCATTTACTTGTTCTCTCTCTCTCTAATAAGAAATAAAATCTTAAGAAAAAAGAAAGAAGTAGTTTGAGTGTGGAGGATGAGGTTTGGGTTTTGTTTCTTTAAAAAAGAAAGTGGCCCGTGCAGAACTGCTGACAGTTTATGTAGCTACACTGCCCTGAAGGAGGGAGAGCACTTCTCCCCAAGGCACTCCTCTGGTGTGGGCTCTGCACCGCCTGCCTTCTGCGGCCTGCGGTGTGGGGCGAGGGGGGACTTGACAGTGGAGAAACCTGGCAAACCCACGGCTTCGGCCAGGGGATCCGGGCCAGCATTAGCAGTGGTAAGTTACGGGGACCGCACACCCGCCCATAGGGTGTCAGGAGGGCACTTCGCTCTGGCATCTTCCTCACAAAACGCAACAGCCCAGCCTCACCATGAGAAACATCTGACAGACCCAAGCTGCGGGAAACTTCACAACATTCCTGACCAGTCCTCCTTGAAATGCCCAGGGTCATGAAAAACAAGGGACGTCCAAGAAGCCGTCCCGGCCAAGAGCAGCCTACAGAGATCTGACGACTACATGTCCTGTGGGATCCTCGATGGCCTCCTGGGACAGAAAGCGCCGTTAGGGGAAAACAAAGGCCATCTGAATCAAGTGTGGTTAGCTAGCCACATATCAGTCCTCGTTCCTGAGTTGTAACAAATGTCCCATTCTGGCGGAAGATGTTACCACCAGGGGAAATGGGGTGTAGGCTCTTTCGGAACTCTCTGTATTATCTTTGTAACTTTAAATCTAAAAAGTAAAGGGTTTTGTTGGGGGTTTTTTTGTGTGTGTTAGGAAAGTGGCAAAACTGGGTTAGACTCTGCTAGGTTCCACGTCTCATTACCTCCCAGAGGGCCTGAGTTTAGCAGGCACCCGAGGAAGTCTGCGTCATGTGGCTAAAGGCCTGGTGTTTTTTACCTGCTTGTTGTCGCCTTCCACCGACTGGAGGAGGAAAGCGAGGCTTGCTGCTCTATCTCTGTGCCCAGAGCAGTGCCCAGCACTCAGTGGCTGCCCCCTAGCATGTCACGTGGATGGGTAAGGGTGGGCGCATTGGTTCTCTTCTCTGGGCCTCTGCCTGCCCCTCCTGTAGGGAAAGGACAAGGCTCCTTCTACCCCACCGTCAGCCCTTGCTTCTCTCTGGGCCTCCTGGGAACCCACAGCCCCTCCCCTCTTAGGCTGAGCCCTTCCCGTGGCATGCCGTTGGTGGTCACTGTCACCACTTGAATGTTTCACCAAGGAGAGGGGACACCTCTCTGTGACCCTAGATGTCTTTCTTAGTAACCTTCACCTCCCTCCCCAAACCACGTCTCCCCGCCACCAGACTTCAGCTGCTGCTGCCACCACCATGGGCCACCGCCAAGGGCAGCCCTGGAGCCTTAGCCGGGGCTGTGACACCAGGCACACGGCTGGCCTGGGACTGCTCTCAACTCCAGCTTCTCCTCGAGTTCCCTGGCATCTGCTTGTAGCTGAGCTGTAGGATTGGAAAAGTGTGGGACCTGACGCTGGGTGGCACCAGAGCCCAGCAAACCTTCCCACTCTGGGGTGAGTTGTGGAGAAACCCCTGGACACAGACAGCTGGTCACCATTCGGCCCTCCCTGCCTGCCTGTCTTAGCAGTTGTGACTGCCCTCTCTCCTCCCTTGGAGTCCCCACGTCTCAGCCAGCAGCCAGTGAGACTGATCGTTGTCATTGCCTTGGTGAGAGCTTCCGTGGGGAGCTATTAGTAACGGCGTTTCTTCTTTTTTTATTTTCAAGATTTTATTTATTTATTTGAGAGAGCACGTGTGCGCAGAAGGAGAGGGAAAGGGAGAGAAACCCAAGCCGACTGCGCTGAGCATAGAGCCCAAAGCGGGGCTTGACGTGGGGCTCGATGTCATGACCCTGAGATCATGACAGTGGAAATCAGGAGTTGGACACTTAACTGACTGAGCCACCCAAGCGCGCCACATAGTATTTCTTTTTAAATGAAAGTAACATTTGTTCGTTGTAGAAAACTTGCACGTTTGCCAAGAAGCGTAACAAAAAGCCAGTATAGATCGTGACCACCGGTCTCTGAGCCCATTTCCCAGAGGCCGTGGCTCTTGGCGACCTCCTCCTCCCGAGCCCAGTCGGTCGTCGCCCTGTTCACCCTCCCTGGCTCTCGGCTGTTGACCATTGTGCACATGTTCTCCCACACAGGGCACAGCCTCGGCTACGGCTTTGTGAACTACGTGACCGCCAAGGACGCGGAGAGAGCGATCAACACGCTGAATGGCCTGCGGCTCCAGTCAAAGACCATTAAGGTAAAGCGCTGCCGTCGCCACCTCGGCCCGGCCTGGGGGAGCGGCCTCCCCTTGCCTCCCCCGGATGAGGGATCTCCCCCTTATTACTTCATCGTCGCTGTTGAGGGGACCGCTGCATAGGGCCCTGCTGCTCTGGGGGCGTCTGCTCGGATCTGGAGTGGTGCCTGTCCAGTGCGTGCTGGGTGGGGACCGCCCCCACCCCATGCTGCTGCCACTCAGCTGCCTCAGCTCCACGAGCAGAGGGACTGTCACCAGGAAGGGGACTTCAGTGAGGGCGGTCATCCCCCGCCCTGGGCCCAGGCGGTGCTGTCCTCATGCCGGACGAGCGTTTGTGCGGCATCCCCCTCCCAGCCGTCATCTCCCTTCCTGCCCCATCACGGCCGGGTCCGTCACCTGCTCCGCTGATGTTTACGGAGCCCCTGCCGGGTGTCAGAGCACATGCACACAAAGGTTCAAATGATATCCTAAAGATCTGAAAGTCGCGTGTGGGAGAGGTGCAGGGTGGGGGACGTTCTGTGGGGTGGCGTCACGTTGACCGATGGCTTGAGCAAAGCAGGGAGCCGTGCAGCGCAGCCAGGGGGGCTTCCGGCAGGACAGCACCACAGTCACTCCCCGTTCAGGGGCTGCGGGGGCTTTCTGGGACGAGTTGGCAAGTCTTCCAGGCCTCACAGGACGGCTTCGTGTTCTCAGGCTGCTCTCACTTACCACCCCCTCCTTGTCTCAGCCCGGAGCCCGGAGCCCCGCCTCCTCCCCCTCCCCAAGTGTCTGTTTGCAGGCTCCTGTGATCCTCGGCAGCTCCAGACCCAGTCTGGGACTAACTTCGTGTGTTCCTGACCTTTACTCCCTGCCGAGCCCTCCTTTAGAACACGTGTCCTCGCACTGCCCCGGGCCAGTCCCCCAGCCTGGCTTCCTGCAGCAGCCCGGCAGAAACCTTGTCTGCCTATGTTAGTCCTCGACGGGAGGCCACTCGGAATGAGACTGCCCTGTGTGAGCCTTTGGACCTGCTGGCCCAGCATCTCGTATCACTGATCATGTGGGTGCCCGGAAAGGTCCCTCTTGGGACCTGTACCATGGCTGGGCTTCCCAGACTTCCCCGGGCAAAGGGACCATGGGGGTGCTTGTATAAATAAAGGTTCCCAGGGTTGCTGCGTGGGCCTCCCAAGTCAAATCTCGGGGTGGCCCTGAGAGCCCGTGTTCCCTCCTGCTAGGGAAGTCTTGGAGTCTGGCTGTGGGCCGCACACATTCAGTTTGGAGGGCGGTGGTCTGTTGCTTCTGCTGAACTGTTCGTGATACGGGCTGCTCCGTGGTTTAATCATCCCCAAACCCACAAAACACTCCTCGGCCGACTTCCTGGGCCTGCCTGCACGTAGGGCCTGTCGCGTGCTCCCTGAGGACAGGAGCGAGGCCCACGTATCCCTATGGCTAGCTCCGACGCCCAGAGGGGCCTTTCTCTGTGGGGGCTGGTGAAGGAAACCACGTGTCACGGTCTCTCCACACGCCAGGTGACTTTGGTTCCTCTCCACCAGCTCTAGGTTGTTTATTCTCAGCCCAAAGCTCCCAGTCTGTTAGGAATTCTCTCCTGCATTTAGAAAATCTTTGCAGATGCCAGGAGAGCAGACAGTTACTCGGGTGCAGAAAACTCATCGTTATACAACCAGTACATTCGAGGGGCCACGTCCTCTGCCTGGTGCCGGGTTCCATCGCCGGCAGCTGCCCTCAGAGGGCCTGCTTGTTAACAAAGATGTTAAGTCCGACACCGCTGCGTGACTGTACCTGGGATGGCCTTCTTCCAGCTTGGGGAGCCAGAGAGGTTCCCTCAGGAAAGTCAGAGTTGAGATCTGGGACACGAGGAGTTAGGGGTAGGGAAGGCCAGGGTGAGGACAAGGGGTACCTAGGAGGAGGCGTCTGCAGGGGCCAAAGTGTGCCACTTGTGGCGGGGCATAAGGCAAGGGTGGCCGCACTGGGGGAGACTCAAGGGCCGGCACGTTGTGGGAACTACAGGTTTTCCCCAAGGTTGAAGCCCCACTCTCACCATGAAAGCTGGATCTTTCCAAAGGCTCGTCTGCCCCCAAGACTCTGAGGTCCCGCACCCTGCGGCCCACCTGGATGTGCCCTGGACCTCAGCAGCGTTCAGTCCATCCTCTTTGGTTCAAACGTCATTCCTCGATCCAAGTAGGGAGGGAGGAGTCTCCCTGGCCCTGTGCCCTGTGCCAGCAGCGCGGGCAGCCGCCGTGAGTGTGGGCCAGGCCCTTCCATACCTTGTCTCTGTTATCCTCACCACAGCCTAGTAGAGGTGATCCCCAATTTAGGCTTGAAGAAGCTGATGTTTCGAGTAATGACAGGTCTCCCAACGTCACAGAGGTAGAGAGGGGCAAAGCCAGGGTTTGAAATCGGGGCTGTGGCTCAGGGCACTTAACACCACTGCCAGGCCGCTTCCCCCGCCCAGCGCGGGAGGTAAACACCGGGACCCGGAACAGTATGACTGACGAGCTGCGAGCAGAGCGCAGAGACGGCGGCGTAGGTGGGCATCACTAGCAGGAACGGCAGCTGCTTTTGTGCCCTCGCTCAGCGACTGCTCCGTGCCGGCTTGCGGTCCACGTGTGACCGTGCGGGGTGCGGGCGATACCACAGCAAACGTGAAAGTTCCACCCTCTTCGGGTATCATACACTGTTAAATAAGATACGTAGTTCGTCAGATTGGGGTACCTGCCGGGGAGGAAGTTCCCCGGGGGGAGGGGGCTGGGCACTGCCCGTGGGTGGAGCGGCTCGCTGGCCAGTCGGGTGCCCCGGGGGAGTGGAGTAGGTCCTCAGGGCTGCCGCTGCAAAGCACCACAGATGGTGTTTGTGGGGTTCGGGGCGTGACCCAACTGACACTTGTTCTCATGGTCCCGGAGGCTGTAGGTCCGACGTCAAGGTGTGGCCAGGTTGGTTCCTTCCGAGGCCGTGAGGGAGAATCTGTCCCGGGCTCTCCCCTGGCTTGGGGGTCACTGGTCACTGGCCATGTCTGGCGTTCCTGGGCTCCCGGAAGCCTCACCGGGACGTCTCCCTTCACCTTCACATGGCGTTCTCCCTGTGGGCGTCTCTGGCCACTCTCCGCCTTTTTTCTGAGGGCACAGTTACTGGATTTGCAGCCCACCTTTCTCCAGTGTGACTTCATCATGAATGACCTCCGTGACAGTCCTCTTTCCCAGTGAGGTCACATTCTGCAGCGCTGGGGATTGGGACTGCGACATACAAATATGTGGGGGACACAGTTCAGCCCTAGGAAGGTTTCTGGACAACGTGACAGGAAAAGACCTGCTTGGAGCAAAGCAGCCCGTGATGCCAAGAACTTAGGAAGGAGGTTGTGGATCTGGTGTCGTGGAGCCTACCGGCTGCCAGGTGCTCTGGTGCAGTCTCCTTGGCTGCTGCCCTGACTCTGAACTTGATAGTGGTTGAAGGGAAGGAAAGCTGCAGTGGTCGTCATGGGCCTTGAAGATCCTGCTGTTGGAAGGCGTTGAAGCGCATTTGGCCGTAACCGGCATCTTCGCTCCGGCGCTTCATCAGCGACGGTCGCAGTCCATGCCAGCCTCGGCGCCACTTCGCCGGTGCCAGGCTCTCGGTGTGGGGATGCTCTTTCCCACCATGTCCTTCACTGAAAGCCGAGGGCGGACCCCAGCTGCAGCCCCGTCCAGACAGATCTGCAGAGGACCAGGCGGGACGGTTCTGGGAGGCACTGCCTGTGGGCCCAGCCCAGGCAGGGCTACCTTCCCCCTTCAGCCTTCCTGCCCGAAACACGGTGCCCCTGCCTGGGGCCGTTGGTGAAATGGGGCAGCTGGCTGGCCAGGGTTCGAGCGGGGGTGAGTTCTGCGGGCTGGTTGATGCAGACCCGCCACATCTAGGCCCAGATGTGTGAGAGCGTTGAGTGTGACCAAGCCCCAGCGGACTGGCCAGCCACCGCCTCAGTGGAGAAGGATGCCGGGGAAGTCCCTGCACGCCAGGGTGGCCTGTGTCTCAGGGGACAGTGCCACGTCTGCCCCAGGCCTTGGGTGCATCACTGAGTGCCCACAGTGTTCCTCCACTGTAGGCCTAACCGTGGTGCATCAGGCCTGGACCCAGCACCGGGGAACTGGCAGGGAACGTGCGGCTTGGGCAACACTGCTGCTTGGGGGTCGCCTGCCCCTGATGGGACCTGGTGTCCTGGGGCGTCCTTCCAGTCAGGGCCACTTCTCTTCCACTCTCGTCTGATGAGCAGCCTCCGCGATCCTTGGCGGCTCTGCGGGGGGAAGCTGGGCGCTGACCGCACACGGTTTCTTTTTCCTTCTCCATCGCCCACTGGACTGCTTCCTGCTCTGCTGGCAAACGTTGTGCCTGTCGTTCCCTCTTAGGGCATGGCGTGCGTTCGGAGCCAGCAAGCACAGGAATGCAGGGGTACATGTGTGCTTGCCGTGAGGAGCCACACTCAGCCCCTCCTGGCAGGCCTGAGCGTTGTGGTGGGAGGACACCTGTTGTCCGTGGCCTCGTGCTGCCCGGTGACGCCTGAGAGGTTGTGTCTGCTCCTGGGTTATGGTTTCAGGCTCCTCATCTGCTCAGCTTTGTGACCCTCAGCACATGATTTGGCACAGGTCCGAGTCCCCCACCCTTCCGGAGCCCCCTTCCCTGCCGCCACCTCGTCTCCCAGCCTCCTAACTCGGTTCTGACTCCATTGGGTACGATCGAGTTCTTTCCCTTCAGGCCTCCCCTTTGCAGACAGAGGGGGTCTTTTGCAGTTGCTCCTTCCCCCGTGGCCTCAGTCCCATGTCTCCTCCTGGCCAGCCACAGCCGTGGCCCTGACCCTGACCTGGGAAAGCACAAAGGCCAGCCAGCCAGCCCCGGAAGCCTCCCCGCTCCAGGGCGCACACGTGCCGTTTTATGGACGCTGCTGCGGAAGTTCCTTGCAGGCTTTTTTCAGTTTTACAGAAACAGAGGCCCAAAAGGCGTGGAGTCCTTTAATATCGAACACTCAAGGTTGGACTGCGGGCTCCCCCAGCAGCCCTGGGTCCCCTCTGGGCTCCACTGGCAAGTTTGCCTCAGGGAGGTGGGCTCCGGGCAGCGCCCAGCTCCAGAGCCGCTGCCCTTCGGGCCCCTCACAGGCAGCACTGGGTCCGTCCCCTCCTGCTCACTGTCAGAGAGGGGAGGCCGCGGTGGGAGGAGAGACAGCTGGGATTGAGCAGTCGCCCTGTCTGCCGCCAGCTGCGGGCCCTTAGTCCCTTGGCTTTGAGAACTTGGGCTATGTCTGCCTCGCTGTGGGGTATAAAGTCCAGGCTAGGCGCTTGTCCGGCTCGCCGCTCGGCCCAGGTGAGCTGCTCGCATGCGCCGCCACAGGCGACAAGTGTCGGCATGGTTTCTCTCCGGACAGGTGGCTCTTTCCCACCTGAAAAGTTAACCCCCTCCCTCAATGCTTTGGCCACACGCCTGCCCTAACCCCAGAAAGTGGTTTTGTTTTCAAGGTGTCGTACGCTCGCCCGAGCTCAGAGGTCATCAAAGACGCCAACCTGTACATCAGTGGGCTCCCGCGGACCATGACCCAGAAGGACGTGGAGGACATGTTCTCTCGGTTCGGGCGAATCATCAACTCCCGAGTCCTTGTGGATCAGACCACAGGTACAGTGGGCGGCCCGGATGCGGGCTGAGGTTTTCCTGCAGCGGGGGCGAGAGTTTCCAGGAGGACAGGTCGCTTGCTGTCTGAGTTTCAGCAGCAGAATAGTTATTCCCCCAGGGAGGACAGACTCCAAACGAGAAGACCTTGGCTTTTGTTTTACGAGGCTGGGGAGGTAAAAGCGGTAGTAGAGCCGCCCCCGTGTCAGGCCAGCACATTATGGTGAAAACACCAAGAGATCCTGGCACCTTCCCTCAAGCATCCAGATGTCCCAGCCTGGCTCGTGAGTGGGTTGGAAAGGCCACCGGTCAGCTGTTCGCTGCTGCTGCTCTCGCAGGCACGTGGCGTGCCATGCGGGACCGTCTTCCCGAATGATACAGAGTCCCCGCCTCTCACTGGCCCGAAGCCACAGGGTGGCTGTTTCTGAGGAGCCAGTCTCCAGTCTTCACGATCCGGATGCCCCCGCCCCTCGAGTGGCACATTCAAAGCTCAGATTGCTTAAGGCAGTAAATTCCCCTCCCTGGCCATCCTGTCCCCTTCACCAGCCCCTCGTAGGTCATCTCAGCCCGGGAGCTTACCAGCTCGGGCGGGCTCCAGGCTTCGCAGGAGGCAGTGAGGCACAGCTGAGCTGAGGACCCCCCCCCCCCCCGCACCCGGGAGCAGCCCTGTGCGGGAGGCTGGTGCCAGCCCCGACCGTGCGGCCTAGAGACTGGGGTCGGGACGTCAGTTGCCAGCCCTGGGCCTGGCTCTGCGTGGAGAGCAGCGAGCTTGGGCCACACCTGCTTTAGGACTCCTCGGTTCTGTTCCCACCACGAGTGGAAACCTGCTGACGCACTGGCAAGGAAGATTTTTGCTCGTGGAGCCCCACAAAGCCTTGGCAATGCTCTGCGGTTGGTTTTCATGTTCTTCCAACACAGTGTGTTTACCACCCCCTTGGCTGTGGTGTTACAGCAAACCCTGGGTAGTTTGGTCACAGGAAGTCCTCTAACTCGGAGGTGACCTCCCTTCCAAGAGACCAGCAGCGCCCCCGGGAGGCTGCAGAGCGGATCCCAGAGATCAGGTGGGCTGGGCCTTCCTGGCCCATGGCCGGCGGGCGTGGAGGTGCACACACACTTACCTGCGTCTCCCTGAGCTGTGTGCTTTGGGGTGGGTGGCCTTGCCGCCTGCCCTCCCTCCCCCACTCCCCTGTGGAAGCTCAGCTCTGCATATGCTGGCCCCGCTGTCTGGGCCGAGGCCTGGCCTGGAGAGGAGTGGCCGGCGTGAGTCCCCAGGGCCTGGAGGGGGAGGAGGGCCTTCTGGAGTGTGGCCCGCAGGTGCAGCTCACCGGCGATTCCCAGGAGCTCTAAGCAGCCCCGTGCCTGCTCCAGACACCTGCTCTGACGCCAGGCTCTGCTGGAGGGGCAGGGATCACCCGCAGCCTCTGTTCTGCACCTTCGCCCTGGGGTGGGGGTGGGACGGGGTCGGGTAGGGATCCCATCTACTCAGTATCAACCCCCTTGATTGCACCAGGACGGTTTTCTATGGTCCCTGAAGCTCCCTTACTAACCTTCAAGTGCCAGTTGAGAGAACAGTCCAGTCGCCTGGCCGGTGCGCGTGTTTATCCGCAGCCCCACCTGTGTGGGCTGCCTGGGGACCTGGATGGCGTGACTGTGCTACACATTCTGCTCCCGTGGCCCTCCTCCTCTTGCCACACGTCCTGCTGTGCCTCTGCTCATCTCCGTGCAGCCCAGCATGACCGGAGTAGAGCCGGCTCTCCCCAGAAGCACCCCCGCCCCGGCCACTAGCTTTCCCAGGGGTGCCCGCCGCCCCGAGAGAGGTCACTTCTGCAGACCGTTGCCCACAGCCATTTGTGGGGCCTCTGGTCTCCCGTCCCTCTGTAAGGCTGCTGTCTCGGTGGGGGCAGTGCCCCAGGATTGGAGGGCTCCCGGCTTGGCCGTGAGTTCAGTGTGGCGTCCACGGGAGCTTCACGCTCCCATAGGCATCCCCGGGGAGCAGAAAACAACGTGGCTGGCCGGCGTGCGTGTCCGGTGCGCCTCCGTGCGATGTCCTTGTATCGTGGACAGCAGTGGGCAGCTTTCTTAACCTCCGTCGTTGACACAACTTCATTTTTAAATCTTTTTTGCCTTCTTACCCGGTTCAGTTGTGAACTTTAGAGTTTACTCGTCTGGAAATCATGCCATTTGGTGATCTCTGCCCTTGATTCTAAAAACATTAGAGGGAAAAAACCACAGGGCCCCCTTCGAAAGGTGTTCATTCCTCACATCGTTTAGTAGGTTGGTTAGTTAGGTGAATGTTTCATCAGATCGCTGACTTTCTCTTTCTTGGGTTCTCTTCATCTCACCTGGGCGGTTCCCATTTGAAAGTCATTTTACAAAACCAAAACCGAGCAGGGAGACCACACCTGCACACACACTCACTCTCAGCTTAACGACAGGGTCACTCTCCGTAGAGCAGAGCCGGCTCCCTGAAGCCAGTGACGGCCGCCGGTTACGTTTGCCCGAGGCGGACCGTCCGTTCAGGCACCCGCCTGTCAGAGCTGTCGTTCGTGCCGTTCAAGAGTAAATGCAAACTGTGCATGTTGAGTGTGTGGTTTTAGGTGTTCCTTCTGAACTGAAATTGGAAAACGAGCTCAGTGTCTAGAATTTTCTTGGTACACGTGTGAATTGCTGGGTCTGTTCTCACTAATTCAGTGTTTCTGGCTGTGTGAATTTTTTTTGTTTGTTTTTAAAGATTTTATTTATTTATTTGGCAGATAGAGATCATAAGCAGACAGAGCGACAGGCAGAGAGAGAGGGGGAGGTAGGCTCCCCGCTGAGCAGAGGGCCCGATGCGGGGCTCGATCCCAGGACTCCGGGATCATGACCTGAGCCGAAGGCAGAGGCTTTAACCCACTGAGCCACCCAGGTGCCCCTGGCTGTGTGAATTTTAAATTTATATTTCAACAATCACGGAGTCAAGGTGGAGGCAGCCGGGAGGCCACTAGGAGCAGCTGTGTGGCCCCCCAGGGTGCTGTGCTGGGGGCCACCAGGAGGGAGAGTTTCCCAGTTGGGCGAGCTGGGGTTTGTGCTTTCGGACTCACCACCGAGCGTCTGCGGTGTGTTAAGCTGTAAACAAGGAAGCCGTGGCCCGAGGGTCCCTGGCTGCTGCCTGACTGCTGAGATGGGGCATCTGAGTCAGGCTGAGGCATGGGATTCTAAGCCCAGAGTGGGTGACTGTACCTCACAGTGCACTTGTCACTTCAGCATCCCACCTGGCATGTCTGAGTCTCTCTGTGCCCCTCTGTGGCCTTTGGGCCAGCAGGGGAGACCCACAGCCTGTGCCCTTCGTGCGGCAGTTGGTGGGGCTCTGTGGGAAGGGGTAAGGAAAGGTGCGGGAAGTGGGAGCTGCCTGGGGGACACCTGGTGCACTCGCTTAGCTGGGGGCCCAAGGCCCTGGGCTGTCCTGCTTTAATAATTGCCATTCACTGTGTGCTGAAGGCATTTGTCTGGAGAAGAAATGCGACTTCAGACAGGCTATGACTGGCAGTCGAGACAAGAGTGTCTGGGATAGGGGCTGTCTCCCACAGTCGCCCCCCCCACCACCACCCCGGAATATATCCATGACTCCCGCCGTGACGTCATGCTCAGACTGGCCCTTGGCTGTCCTGTCTCCACTGCACTTGGACCTTCACACTTGACCCCCTTTTTTTCTCCCCAGAGAAGGAGCCGGTCCTCTTCCACGGCTCCACCTTCCCTCATCCCAGCCCCACCCTGTTCGTCGAGTTCTACGGGGGACGGTTCTCACTCCTCCCGGCCTCGAGTGTGGTCGGATCAGGGTGGAGTATGGCTGAGCCCCTTGTGCCCAGTTTGCTGGGTTGCACGCCCGCGCCCCACCAGCCGTCGCCTTCATAATGGGGCCTCAGAGCTCAGGCAGCCCGGTTCTGGCCCACATTCTTCCTCTGTCGAGAGACAGAGTAGGGACCCCGGGCCCGACTTCGGGAGGCTCAGTCTAGGTAGCAAGGGACAGTGCCTTCCCGAGGCAGCTGGAGGCCGGGGACAGGGGTCCTGGGCCTTGCCACGCAGGAGCAGAACGGGCGTGGAGTGGGACCTTAGAATGGAACATCCAAAAGGTGAGTGAGCCGAGGGCAGGCGGAAAGGGCTGTGCGCTAGGACTCCGTGTCCTCTGGGGATGACGGAGAAGGCTGAGCCGCCAGGGACTCTGTCAGGCCAGCGGGGAAGGCGACGGCCTGCAAAGGCCTAGCAGGACCACAGGACCGACCATCACTCCTTGTTCACAGCGGCTGCTCCCGGGCCCTGCTGGCCGGAGAGTCCCTCAGACCCGACCCCGTTGCCCGCCTGCCCGCTCCTTGGCCTGGCCGTGCGCTGCCCGTGGGCACCGGGCGCTGACGGGGCGATGGCGGGCGGCGTCCCTTCTGCCATGGCTTGTTCTGAGAAAGAGGTTTGAGTGAGCGAGCCATCAGCAGGAGACCGTTCGGCAGGGACCGTAGCTGCTGCCGCAACTCAGAGGGAAGTCCAAAACCATCTTTCAGCAGTCTATGTTTTTTAAAAGTTCACTCATTCATTTCCCTATATAGGTTTAATTTTTGTTTGCCTCATGAAGATAGCGTCGGTTTGAAGCACAGCAGCCTGACTGACTTGATTTTTTTTTTTTTTTCAGTTTGAAAAATCATTGCCTTTTCCCCCCTAACTCCGTCTCTGTTGGTTTGTTGAAAAGGTTTGTCCAGAGGGGTTGCGTTTATCCGGTTTGACAAACGGTCGGAGGCAGAAGAGGCAATTACCAGTTTCAATGGTCATAAACCCCCAGGTTCCTCCGAGCCCATTACAGTGAAGTTTGCAGCCAACCCCAACCAGAACAAAAACGTGGCGCTGCTCTCCCAGCTGTACCACTCGCCTGCCAGACGGTTCGGAGGCCCCGTTCACCACCAGGCGCAGAGATTCAGGTAGGTCTGGAGGCGGCGCTCTCACGGGTGCAGCTCTGCCCCCTGTGGCCCGCGGGGCCCGTGAGGCTGGTCGGAGCCCGGGCCGTGAGGCTGGTCGGAGCCCTGGCCTGTCCCCACGCCCCTGCCCCCACCGCAGGGTGTCTGCGCGGAGGGATGGATCGTTTCCAACCGAGTCTCCAGGGTTCTGTCTCCAGCCAGCCCAGGGAGCGGGGAGTGCAGAGCACTCCCGGGTACAGAGTGGGGCCGGGAGTGTACAAGCGGGAACACGCAGCCCCAGGCGTGCAGAGGTGAGAGCTGCCCCGCTCCCTGGCCTGCGGGGAGCCCTCGCTCATCCACCTCCCCAGGGCTTTGCTGGTGAGAAGCCCCGTCCTGGAGGCGAATGGCTTTCCGACATCCCTTCATCTTTCCAGATTGAAAGTGACCAGTCGCCAGGATCTAGTAGGACAGAGACAGTGAGAGGCAGCAGCTTGGGCGTCCAAGTCGGGTGTGTTCGCTTCTTAAGGAGCGGCAGTCCCGACGGACGGGCCCCTTGGTTTTGTTTTTGTCGAAACCTAAAGCAGCGGTGTGAGGGTTTATCTCAGGCAGGGTAGGGACCTTTTTTCTGCGACTTTGCAGGTTTCCCATGTTTGTGTTAATCCGTGAGGTTGGGTAAAACCCTGCTCGTCAGCACAGAGGCCATTTGGGGAGGCACCAATTTTGGCACCTCTAGTAATGGGGAGTTCTCGGCTCCGCTCGGGTTCCAGAGCGGGCCTTCCATCGCTGGCTTTTCTAGTTCAGGGGCAAAGGCAGGGGAAGTGTCTTGGGGCGGAAGCGAGCTCCATCCATTTTTGAAGGTCAGCAAACACCGTCCAATCAGGTGGGATGCGTGGACAGCCACAAGCGGCGGGTTCCGGCTCCCTGGGCAGCCGGGGAAGGGTGCGGGAGGAGGAGGGGCTGTGGTCGCAGGAACGAGCAACAGCAAAGGAAGGGGGTCAGAGCAGCCGAAACTGCTGGCCAGGCAGGAAGGGGGTCCCTACAACCAGAGAGGTTCACGGCGAGAAGAGCCAGAGGGCAGCGAGGGTGGCCGGGGAGGCAGGAGGGAACCCATGCCACCGGAAGAGACTCAGCAAGTAAGAGGAAGAGAGGCCAGCGGAGCGGAGAGTTCGCGGTCGGTTCTCACGGCAGGACAAGCCCCCAAATAAAGGAAAGTTCAGCTCTCCTTTGTATCATCAGAGAAAAGAATGGGAAGGTGGGTTTCACGGTGGTCAGGATGAAAGAAACCAGCTCCAGTGAGCTGGAGAGGAACCAATTAATGCTGATTAGTAGGAATGAGAACCCATGAAATAAGGCCTCAGGTTACTTTCAGTACAACAGGTACATGAGGTTCCGGTTAACTGGCATAACTTGGGCCCGAATTTGATTTCCCACAAAACCAGGGCTGGGGGGCGATGAGGGTCCATTAAAAGTCGAAACGTCTTTCCAGTTTTCATTGAAAACCAGCATGGCTTACTATCCCACAGATAGCAAGGGTGCTTTTTCCTACCCCTGCTTCGGTGACATTGGGATCACTGTTTAGGCAAAGTCAAGTCCATTAACAAGCCGCCTGAGTCATTTTAACCAACTCAGACATCCCGGCGATGAGCTGTTCAAAACTACTTTTGCAGATTCAGAGGCACGGCCGGTCCTGTATCTTGATTCTTCCAAACCCGGAAAGAATCTCCGGATAAGCAGGCCGTTCCCGGGGAGCCCGTCACTCCGGTCTCGTGTCTGTCAAAAGACAGATCTGTTGAATGGCCCTTGAACGCTCCTGCTCCCCCTGGCTCAGCGCCACAGCTCAAAACCCGATTTTGTCTCAGAGCAGGTCGTAACGTCCTGCACAGCATGACCCCACAGATGCTGTGTCACACTCGGGTGTTCTTAAACCGACCCAGAGTCCATTTTTCCAAAACCTTCAGAGGCCATGTGGCTTCAGCAACAATTTTATCATCTCCTTTAATCCTGTCGCAGTGGCCACACGCTTGTAGAAGGCTCATCGTTTATGCAGTTGAAAGCATTGCTTTGGAGAGGGTCCCACGGTGTTGGTACAGCTCGGCGAACTTGGAGTTCACGGCCATCACTTGGGCTCCTGGCCCTCCTGGGATGCGGTGAACCCGCAGCGGAAGGTGGCCTGGAGCTGTGGGAAGGAATTCCCTGTGCCCTGCATTGGCCCTTCACAGGGCTGTGCTCCCCTGGTACCCCGCGGACAGGGACAGTCCAGATGAGGGCAGGGTACAGAATTTGGGTGGTGGGGGAGGAAGAAAAAAAGTCCCCTGCTCCCACCAGCCAAACACATACATAAATACAGAGGCATAGGGTGTGAAGAGTGAGTTTTCCTCTCGGGAGATCTGCAGGTATGACAGCACCTAGGAGGACGTGGAGAAGCTTCCATCCTTTAAAACGAGGGAAGGCCGGGAATGACTAAACAGGACCACCCCCCCCTCCCAGTGATGGAAGGGCTGAAGGGAGCGGCTGGTCACTGACAGGCCGTCCCTCCAAGGGGAGCTGGTTGAGGCTCTGACCCTCTGCAGGTGGCAAGCGTCTCTCCTTGGGGCCAGCTCTCTGCGGAGCGGGGAGCAGCGCCCCCCGATACCGACTTCCCGTTGGTGACCCATGGGGGTGTGCCCGCCTCGCCCGAGCCGTGCCCCCACCCCTGCGTTGCACACCAGCCCGCGTGACCCTGACCTGCATGCTGTGCTCTCTGTTTGCTAGGTTCTCCCCTATGGGTGTAGATCACATGAGTGGGCTTTCTGGTGTCAATGTCCCGGGCAACGCGTCTTCGGGCTGGTGCATCTTCATCTACAACCTCGGGCAGGACGCCGACGAGGGGATCCTCTGGCAGATGTTTGGCCCCTTTGGGGCAGTCACCAATGTGAAAGTGATTCGCGACTTCAACACCAACAAGTGCAAAGGCTTTGGCTTTGTGACCATGACAAACTATGAAGAAGCCGCCATGGCCATAGCAAGTCTGAACGGCTACCGCCTGGGGGACAAAATCTTACAGGTTTCCTTCAAAACCAACAAGTCCCACAAATAACTCGCTCATGCTTTTTTTTTTTGTACGGAATAGATAATTAAGAGTGAAGAAGTTGAAACTTTTTTGTTAGTGTACAACTCATTTTGCGCCAATTTTCACAAGTGTTTGTCTTAGTCTAAATGAGAAGTGAAAAGGTTTTTATACTCTGGGATGCAACCGACATGTTCAAATGTTTGAAATCCCACAATGTTAGACCAATTTAAGTTTCTTAAGTTATTTCCTTTAAAATATATATTAAACAGAAATCTAAGTAGACTGCATTGACTAACCAGTCCCTCGGGACGGTGGTGACCCTGAAGCATGCTTTAACTTCTAAGACTGTCTAACACTCGTTTCATTCGGTGTCTCCACAAACTGGATATAAAAAAAAAAAAAAAAGAAAAAAGAAAAAAAAAAGACATGACCTTTTAGTTTTAGTTTTCCAACTAAAGACGTTAGACAGATGCTGAGTGTGCGTTTTCTCAACCGCTTCAACATTTTAAGCGATTTCTGCTTTGGTTGACAGGAAATTGCTTTCCCCAGCAGGTGCCATTGCCACCTCCTGCTCACTCAGCCCCGGGGCTCTGCAGCGGGCCATCCGCCGGGGGCCGCCACCGGGGAGGGGGGGGCCACGCGCCGGGCCGCGCCGGGCCCTCCAGAGAAGGACACGCACGGGTTTCGTAAGCCCAGGCGCCAGTGGGAACGGACCAAAGAGTTTCAGGGAAACTCCAGTATATTCCAGAGTCAGACCTAACTCCAGGCGCGCCTGA
Organism: Martes martes; assembly: GCF_963455335.1. Lineage (NCBI taxonomy): Eukaryota > Metazoa > Chordata > Mammalia > Carnivora > Mustelidae > Martes > Martes martes. Next base: position 211,914,660 of record NC_137888.1, on the reverse strand, counting down.
AGACGGGCTGCTCCTCTGACACCCCGAATTTCTGTGCACACATTGCATGCGCGGTGCCCCGCACACCGGGCACTGGTGTTCCCGGTCATTTCTCCACTTTCCAAGAGCAGTTCACACAGCTCGAATGCCTAAGATCGCTCTATACTTTAAGAACACAGAAACATTTGAGCATTGTATTTCTCGCATCCCTTCTCGTGAGCGCTAGACTTGTTTCTATTTTAGTCGGATTTTGTTTTGAAACTTTGCTTTCGTATGAACACTCAGCAGAAAAGTACTTACTTCTTGCCAGTTATCTATTAACAAAAAAAAAAAAAAAACAAAAAACAAAAAAAAAAACCTTTGATTTGTAGTTTTAAAGATTAACCCTCCCAAGTTCTCTTCATAACTGCCTTGACATTTTGGGTTGTTCTGTTCTGTTAATTTTCTTTTGCTTTTTTGTGTTTTTTGTTTGTTTTTACTTTTGCATTTAAGACCATTAAATTTGATTTTGTTTTGCTCGAATTTTGTTTTGTTTTTTATTTTACCTTTTCTTTCTTTTTGGCTAGGTAAGGTCCAGACGGCCAGCATTCAGGGAGGATTTGTAAAAGATCTTAAGAAACAAAGACTTGCCTCAAGACAAAGCATTTACAGGTCTGTGACGTAGGTGTGTGCGGTCACAGACGCCGTTTTTTAAAACGGGGGAGCCAGTAGGGAGAGTCTGAGAGAGAGAGAGCCTGAGAAGTAGCAGGGCCGGACCTCTAGGCAACTCCTCAGGAGTGTGATGTGACTTTGACAAATATCTAGTGTTTAGAGAGAATCGAAAACAGGAGAACTTAGTACCCACAGTTTTTAGCCTTGACATAAGACTAAAACACATAACAATAGGCAGTTTTAGTTGATCAATATCATGCAATTGTGGTATTATTTATCTCTATTTATCTATCTACCTACCTACCTATTTATTTATTTATTTATTTAAGTGGAAAAAAAAAAAAAAAGTGGGCACAGCCTTCTCCAGAGCAGGTCAGTGTTCTGAGAAGCCCCCGGACCACTTGAGGCTGCCTGTCCCAGCCCCGTATCCCTCAGACATCACCAGGGGGCTGCCAACTGCTTGCATTATCCTCCCCGACTTGAGATGTCGTGCTGTGTTCCTACAGAAGGGGCCAAGTTCATACCTGGAGGCCTTCTCATGAGTTGGCCATGTGCCATGGAGGACCCCCCCCCACCCGCCTCCAGCGGAAGTTTCCAGATCCTGAGTCAAAGCCAGCTTACGTGCCTCCTCCTGGAACCCAGAGCCAAGGCCCGTTTGCCTGCATTTGACACAGGAGAGGGTGCCCCCTGCTCTGTCCGCCCCGGAGCCCTCCTCACCGCAGACCAGGATGTTTTCCTGGAAGAATATGCCTTTCAGCTTGTGCTTGCTTGGGCCAGCGTCTTCTCAGTGAAGATGAGATTCCCAGTTCCGAAAGCGACCCTTAGGTCTCTTCCTCGACACACATTCCTGCCCGCCCTCACTAGTGTTCGATGTCTTCCTCGAATTCTGTCGGAAGCCTAAACCGTGAAACGATGGTGGGCTCGGAGCCAGCCCCGCCGCTCCTCCCCTCCCCTCCCTGCTATCCGAACCGTATTGATCACTCTGATGCTCGCCCTGAGGAGGAGGAGAGCCTTTGAAAGTTGCCTGAGCTTTCTCAGTTCAGTAAAATCCTCGTTTCACGCGGGCTCCTCTCCGAACAGCCTTCTCGCTGAAACCCCAGTGCGTTTCTGTGGGAGTGCGAGTCTGCAGGTGTGTAGAAGGCTTTCCCTCTTGACGTGCTACTTAACCCTGAAAAGCGACTGTCGCTCCCGGTGATGTATCAGGTGCTGGCCCTGTGTCCAAAAGGTTCATTTTCTCTTCTCCAGGCTTGTTTGCAAAAAGGAAGATCCCATTTTTTTAAAAGTCACGATCCAAAAGAAAACTGTTTTTTAAAAGTTTTTTACATAGGTCAATCATATTTGTATTTCGCAAAATGAGTGCTCTCTCCTTTTATTTGGGAATTTTGATGAAAAAAAAAAAAAGAATTAAAGAGTAGATAATGTTACTTTATCGAAAGTTTGGTTTGGTACATAAATACCAAAGAGGCTTTGACTGAATTTTCTTTTGGCGTAACTTCCCCTGATAGTCGTTTGCTAAGAAGCTCCAAATTTGTGAACCTGGTTCCGGTTGAATTATTAGTCACTTTTTACGCCTTGGCTCTGCCCTTCTTTAGTTTTTCATGGTAATACGCCAAGCTGTGGTTTTCTGCGCTAGCTGTGCCTCTAGTCGCACGTCCTGTGACTGGGACACCCCCCACCCCCACCCCCACCCGCCGCCACCATCTTGCCGGAGACAGGCTTGCTTGGCCTGTAAGGCAGATGGTGCTGGGCAGGCTCTGCCTTCTCTGTTCCCTGAAGGTGAGTCCTTCCCTTGCCAAGGGCAGCTGCCTTAACCTGTGAGAGTCTGCACTTGGTGTTCATGCCGGAAACCCAGCGTCCAGGGTCTGACCCAAGCTGCTGTAGGGAGCTGGTGCTTTCTGAGCCGGCAGCTGGGGGGCGGGGAGGGGGGGGGATGCTGCGGCCCTGCTGGGTCAGACCAGGGGATGAATCCGTAGACGGTTACTGGCAATAACTCGCCCCGGTTTGCCTCCAAACTAGGGCCACTGCCCGACCCCAAGTCCGCCGTGGGCCTTGGAAATCAAAGTTAACGTCGCCCAGCTGTTCCTTTCGCATCCAATTCAGCCTGGTTTTATTTCTCTGTGCTTTCGGCAGCCTTGCTGGGTTGGATGAGAGAGTTAAGAATACGCCGCCAGAAGTCGGTGTCCCCCAGCCGCCGCCCTCCCCGAGCCCTCCTCCCCCTGAAATCGCTGCCACCTTCCCAGCACCTCTGGCACTTCTGGGACCTGAGGCAGCTCCTCAGGAAGCACCTCCCGCTGTCCGTCAGATTCCCAGGCCCGGCCCCCCCGGCCCCTGGCCCCCCCCCCCCGGCCCCCGGCCCACGTCGCCGGGGCTTTCTGTTGGCGGCGCTGACGACCGGCCCGCGCTGACCGTAGCAGTAGAGCCCGAACCCCAGACCTCCGGCAGGGCGCACGCTTCCAAACCTTTTGATTTGCCTCTGACTTCTAATGATTGTATCGTCTATTTTCCCACAGCCTTTTGGTGACCTAGTTTCCAGTTTTCCGCTTGGTCATTAAAAAAAAAAAACAAAAAAATTACTTGTACGTCACCGCAGGGACCTAAGTTAGGCTAAGCGACGGCTCGAGCAGCGGCTCTGAGAGGGCTCTGTGGCCTTCCACCGGGAGAGAAGCCTTGTCCGTGGGTTGGGGCCACCTCGTTACCATGTACTGTTCCGTTTCCAGTGACTTGCTCTGGGGGTGGGGGGGGCGGGCGCTCGACCAGCGGGTTCCCGTGTTGTACAGTAGATGGGTAGACGTTTTGTATATTAGTGTGTTTTAAGTTATTGATTTGTTTTATATAAAATAATTTATTTTTCAGGTACCATTTTTCATTTTAACTTTGTTTTTACATGGGTTTGTTTTCAATAAAGTCTGACACTGCTGTCCAAAAGTCAACAATAAAATGAATCCCATTGTGTTCTTTTGAGGATGCTTATGTAACTAGCTCTTTTTTATTATTTTCAGGGAAAAAAAAAAAAAAGCCCTTCTCAGTTTTCCATCTCCCCATTTGCCTTTTTATCCTTGTGAATAAATGTTCTTTAGTGTTTTAGGAGGAAAAAAGCAAACCTAGATTTTGATAATCCAGAAGATTTCAGATTAATAAAGAAGCTTTGAAAGAAGACCATTTTTCAAAATTTTAGTGAAGTGTGAATATTTTTTGTCAATGGCTTTCTCAAAGAGAATGAAACTTTTGCACCATTTTCAGAGTTTTTATAGAGATGCCAAATTGATATATTTACATGTAATGGAAACATGAAAAAGTTTTATTAAACAATTGTTCATAGCTGTGTAGACATTTTAATTCAGTTTCCAAAGCTCTCAAAGCGTATTTTTGGAGTACGGAGTGATATCGGTTTGGGGTGTTACTTACGGTTCCAAATGACTCAATTGTCCAAATACTTAGATCTTTCCACAGGGATCAGGTTTGTGTTCAATGCTGTATGTTAACTCTGACTGGAATTGTGTGATATTTTGGTAATAAATGAAGTGGGCTCATCGACATGTGGTGGTGTAGGGCTGGTGGTGTGTGATCGTCAGCAGCCCCGCTGAGCACAGCGCCGCCCAGGGCCGCAGGTGACTCCCTCCCGCCTAGGTAAGCGACAGCTGCCCTCTGCCCGGCTGTCCCCTACGTGCCTGGCCACAGAGTGCCCTGGGACAGCCCAGCCCCGGGGTGTAGAGGGGAAGGCACCCTCCCACCCCCGCCCACTGACTCTGCCCAGATGTACCCCTTGTCTGGACGTCCACACAAGCCAGCCCCCTCCCCTGGGAGACCCAGAGGCCTCTCTCCTCCAGAGGTTCTCTGAGAGGTTTGTGGGCTTCCTGCGTTGCCCCTGGCCGCTGCCTCCCCATCTGCTCCCCACACCAGAGCCCCGTGGCCGTGGCTGTGGTTGTGCGGAGTGTCTTCTGATGCTCATCTCCTTCGGTGACGAGAGAGTGAGTTCTCACGTGGAGGCACAACGGAGCACAGGGGTCCGTAACACCCACCCATCTCCTTCGTTTCCAGATGTGGCTAAATGGTCCCATGCGTTCCCTGTAGAGAGGGTCAGTCTGGTGCCACCTGGGGAAGCAGGGTGGCACTCCAGCAGGAAGGGGCTCCGAGGGTGTCTCTCGGGTCCTCAGACCCAGGGCCAGCTCGGGGCCTCCAGCCGGGGCTCCTGGGGCCCCCGGGGCCCCTGGGCAGCATCTCGGGTGCCGGTAGTCCCAGGCATCAAGGAGAAAAAGGATCTGGGTGTCAGTCCTTCTCCGTGTGTTGGACAGCAGGGCTTCCTGGACCAGAGCGCAGTCCACCTCCTCCAGGAGCCTCGTTTAGAAGCAGACTCTCGGCGTCGGCAGGTCCGGGGTGAACCAGAGTCTGCAAGTCTAACCAGCGGCCCTGGTGAGGCCAGAAGTGTGCTTCAACGAAGCCTGCCAGCCCCCCATCTCCACCTGATGGCTGCCGATTCCCCCCCACCCCAGAAAGTGGAGCCCAGAGAGACAGAGCCCCGGGTGCAAGGTGGTTGGGGGCGGGGAGCTCTTTTCACCAGATGGTCTCCTCCCGAGCTGCTCCGTTTCTCCGTTCAAGGTTACGCTCCCGAGGACCTAACGCCTGCCTCCCTTTATCTCTGAGTTTTGTTTTTTTGTTTAACCTCAGTAACATCTTAGCCCGATTTGAAAGGATTTCCCAGGAGAGAAGGGAGAAAGTCACAGGCACCGCTGTCGTCTGGGAAACTGGTTTGTGTTTAATAATAAGATCGTGGGGGCACCGTGAACTGACCCCTGATCCTCCGGGGCTCCAGAAAGATGGTGGTGGCCGGGGGCTTTGAGCCTCTGACCCGTGGCAGAGCCCTGGGCTCTCCACCCCACCAGCTCTGGGAAGGCCCGCAGCCGTCCTGCACCACAGGGAAAGCTGGCCTGGGAGCACTTGTCCCAAGCGAACACCTGCTTTCCTCCACGTGCTGGGGCCTGGCAGAGGTTGGAAGGGACCAGCCTGAAGACCCCCAGCCGGTGCGGGCGAGCCGCGAGCCGGGCGGGTGCGGCCGCGTGGGGCCGGCGGCGCAGAGAAGAGTGGGCAGTGGCTGGAAGACGGGGGGGGGGGGGGGGGGGGGGGGGGGGAGGGGCGGGCAGGCGTGGCCGCTGTTGGTGACCAGTCAGTGTCGTTCACTTTGCCCAGTGCTTGGCAGCCCTTGACGGGCTCGTCCCTGCGAGGGAGAGGTTAGTGCAAGTGCTGCGCAGGTGCCCATTTTACAGATGGTGCAAGTGAAGCTCGGCCGGTCGGAGAGGAGACGGCATTCGGTGCTTTGCTTTTTGTTTTTTGTTTTTTTTTTCCTTTTTAGCCAGTCTCGTATAGAGCATTCCAGGTTTGGCTTGCCTCTTAGTTTTGTGAGAGTGTCACAGACGCGATCAGATACAGTCTGTGCCGGGCCTGGAGCTCCAGAGCCACCAGGGGCCGCAGGAAAGACCCTGGAGTCCAGGGCAGGAGGACAGGTGGCCTCAGCTAAAGCTGAGTTCAGTTCTCTACAAGTGGATGCAAGCATTCTTCGTCCTCGTAAATAAAATTGCCGCGTCCCGGGGAAACCGCCGCGTGGGTCGTCACCAGATGTGGACGGCGTGACGGGGACAGTCTGACCTGACACACGGAACTCGTGGCAACCGGCAGCTTCCCACAGGGGCCCCTCCGATGGCTGGGCTGCCAAACCCGGGGCCATGGGACTCCCGAGGAGGGTCACACGTGCTCGAAGTGGAGGCGCTGGGGCAGACGCTCCGAAGGCAGGTGGAGACGGGGCGGCGCGTGTGTCTCCGCAGGTTCACAGGTCTCCGCGGCAAGCTGGCCTGAGGCAGGCGGTGAAGGCCTCCAGGGCTGAGGCCACCCCTGCGGTGAAGGGGGGCTGGGAGCCGGCAAGTCCACTGCGAGTCCCCACACAGGGCATCCGCGGTGTGTGAGCTCACAGGGGACAGACAAACGGCCCGCGGCGCAGCGGTTCCAGGTGAAAAGAGGAGGTGACCAAGTAAAGGGACTCTTGGAAAGGGAAGTGTGCAAGGCGGAGGGGTCGGAGTCCCGCACGGGCTGCTGACCGCCGAGGGGGCCGTCCCGAGACCCGGTCGGAGGTGGAAGACGCCCGCCGTGTAGGCGTCTGGGGCCCGGACCCGCAGAGGCACAGAAGCACGAACCTTAAATCTGCTTCAGCAAAAGGCTTCCAGATTTATTATGATCTTTTCTGATAATTTAGAAAAAAAAAAATCTTAAAACATCCCACTCATCTGTTTTTGTGACCCAAAGAAAAAGATGTGTTTGGTAAAGTTATTTTTAAACCTTTCAGCCACACGAGGATGCAGTCTTCAATGTTTGAATTTAAAGAGATTGTGTGTGAAGCACCCCGCTTTCTTCCCTCTCCTTCCCCGCCGTTTGGGCCCTTTTAATCCCCCCTGCCCAATGCAGGTTATATCCCTAAAAAAGCCAGGAATCAGACCGGAAGGTGTAGCAGCTTGTCGGTGAGGACCGGGTCGGCAGGGGACAGAGGGAAGGAGAAGTCAGGGCCCTCCCAGCCATCCCTGGCCACATCCTGCAGGCTGGCGTGAGTCTCAGAGGAAGGGGGACATTCCTGGGCTTGTAGACATGTCACCCCAGTCACGGCCGTCTCCCTGTGCCTTCGCACCGTCTCCCGTCTGTCCAAACTGCCCCTTTCTATGACCTCAGTCCATAGGGTCAGGGCCCACCCTACTGACCTCGGCTTTCAACTTGACCACCTCCTTGAAGACCCCGTCTCCAAATAAGGTCACATGCGGAGGTCCTCCGGGTTAGGACGCCAACACGTATTTTTCAGGGGACACAATTCAACCCATGCCTGGCCTTCTCCAAGGTTTGTCACCAGGTCTTCTCCGTGCTCCCCCAAAGCAGTGCGGTGGGGGTCCACTGTGTGCCCCACGCTGAGCTCCCCTCCGTGAGTTTCGGGGAGGAGACTGAGCCCGCTTTCTGCTGCCTAGAAGGGTTTCTCCTGCTGGATTCCACGTGACAGTGGCTGGCAGGACAGGCTACATAATTTGTGAGGCGCAGTGCAGAATGAAAATGGGCTTTGTTCAAAAATTTCAGACAGGGAGTGCCTGGCTGGCTCAGTCGGTGCACCATACGACTCTTGATCTCAGGGTCGTGAGTTCCGGCCCCATGTTCTTAAAGAAGAAGATAAAATGTGGTCCATACATTGGAATATATGCAGCCTTAAAAAGGAAGGGCCTCCTGACCCCTGCCACAATGTGGAGGGACCCCAACGACACGGGGCTCAGCGAGAGCAGCCAGACCCAGAAGGACGCATCCCGCAGGACCCCACTCCCAGGAGGGCCCCGGAGGAGTCCCGTCCACACAGACCAGAGAGGAGAGGGTGGGAGCCGGGGCTGGGGCAGGGGCTGCGGAGTCCGTGCTTCGTGGGGACAGTCTCTGTTTGGGGAGATGGAAAGTTCTGGAGACAGAAGGTGGGCATGACTGCAGGACAGTGTGAGTGTGCCTCATGTCACTGAACTGGACACTTAATGGTTACGATGGCAAATCTTATGTCATACGAATTTTACCACAATTAAAAGTAAAGTTTAAAAAATGTACTGAGAACGTTAAAATGGCAACAGCAGAGCGTGACACGGAGCACAGGGCCGTGTGGGTCTGCAGAGGGTCACAGCCCCCCAAAGCCACCCACTTGGCTGCGTCTCACACCACCTGCTGCATGAGCCTACAGGCCTCCGGTGCGGCCGAGGCTCCCTTGCCCTTGGTGCCCAGGTTGGGGGAGGGGGGGAGACCCGCTCCCCTTGCTGGTGCTGACCGAAGCCCGACACCCAGTCCCGGCCAGTCCCCGTGAAGATCCACACCGGGTTTGCTGGCGGACGGTGCTCGGCGCCAAAAGAAGCAAAGTGGGCAGTGATGGGTGCCAATGGCCTGGGTGCTGGTCTGGGGCACCACCCCTCCTGGGCTCCCGGCCCACGCTGAGGGCTTCTGCCTCCGCAGGCAGCCTGAAGTTGGGGAGCCCGTCAGCCCTGGCCCTGAGCCCCTGGGGACGGGAAGCCCACAGCCCGGCATGGCTCCTTCTGCTGGAGGAGGACCCTGTCCCCTCTGGAGAGCGTGTCTGGGATCGCTCCCAGCCTTCGTGGATCTGCCCCCTCATTCCACAGGAGCATCAGCAGGGCGGCTGTCTGTCCTCTCCGCCACCTGCTGTCCCCTGCCACCAGCCGCCACCCACACTCCCCACTGGTTCCTGCCCTGCCGGCCTGGGCTACTGTGTCCCCGATGGCCTCCGTCCTTCCAGCCGTTCTCGCACTCAGTCTGCACGTAATCACTGTGTCAGACATTTGAGAGAGCTTGGTCCGTGGGTGAGCACGTGGTGGTCCATCCATACGGCAGCGTAGGACTCGGCCATGAGAAGGAGCTGACAGGCTACCGCGTGGATGATCCTAGAAAACGTGCTGAGCGAAGGAAGCCAAGACACGAAAGGTCACAAATTGGGACGCCTGGGTGGCTCAGTCGGTTCTGCGTCTGCCTTTGGCTCAGGTCATGATCCTGCGGTCCCGGGATTGAGCCCCGCATCTGGCTTCCTGCGTGGTGGGGAGCCTGCTTGTCCCTCTCCCCGCCCCCCAACTTGTGTTTTCTCTCTCTCCCTCTCAAATAAATAAAATCTTAAAAAAAAAAAAAAGTCACATATTGTCTGATTTCATTGCTAAGAAATGTCTAGAACAGGTAAATCCACAGAAAGTAAGTTAGTCACTGCCCGGGGCTGAGGGAGGAGGGACTGGGAACAGCTGCTTCGTGGGAACAGGGGTTCCCTTTTAGGGTGATTGAAATGTTCTAGAACTACAGACTGTGACGTTTGCACAACTTTTCTGTGCTAAATGCCGCGGAACTGCTCACTTTAAGAGGGCGAATTTTCTGTTACGTGTGTTTCACCTCAGTCAAAAGACAAAAACCATCTTAGGTGTTTCAACTGCCAAGAATCTGATGCCAGTGAGTGAGACCAGCTGACTCACCCATGGGTGCTCAGCCCCGGCGGTGCCAACCTTGAAGGCTCCAAATGGGTCTGTTCCCACGGGAACAGGGAGTCAGGAGAGCTAGGTATCTGTTGGCAAGGGGGGCTTAAACGACAGAAGTGTATCGTGTCACAGTTCAGGAGGCCGGAAGTCAGGGATGCGGCTGAGGGCAGGCTGGTTTCCTCCGAGGGGGATGGGGAGTCCTTTCCAGCCCCTCTCTGGCGTCCCCTGGCTTCTGGGAACCTCACCACCATCTCTGCCTCCGTCTTCACATGGGTGTCCCTGTGCGCGTGCCTGTGTCCAAATGTCGCTTTTATAGCGACGCAGTCCTGTCGGATCTGGGGCCACCCGCCTCCAGGATGACATCGTCACCTTCACTAACCGTCCCTGCAATAAACCTGTTTCCCGATCAGGTCCCACCCGGAAGTGTGCTGAGGGTCAGGACCGCAACATACGAATTTGTGGGGAACCGCGTATCGCTTCACAACAGATTGGAAATGATAAAGATTTATTTATTTTAGAGAGACAGAGCGAGAGTAGGAGTGGGAGGGGCAGAGGCAGAGGGAGAGAGAATCCCAAGCCGGCCCTGCACTGAGCACGGAGCCCGATGCGGGGCTCGATCTCACGACCATGAGATCATAACCCGAGCCGAAACCAGGAGTTGGGCGCTCAACTGACGGCGCCACCCAGGTGCCCCCGGATTGGAAATTTTAAAAGAGGCCAATTTCAAAACCGGAGCCTTCATCGCAGCTCGTTAGGGAAGCGTAGGCTGCCTGGGAAAGACGCCCATCCCCTAGACAACCACGCGTGTGAGCCCTCCCAGGCCGGGCTGAGAGGCCAAGTCTGGATGGGGGTCAAGGAACTTGGGAGGTTTTGTGGGACCAGCAGGCGCAAGAGTAGGGAGGAGGAGGAGGGAGAAGCCCCTGGCGGAACAGGACAGGGGGATTCTGAGAGCCGTGGGGCAGGGCTCCCGGGACAACTCCATCCGCGAATGTGGAGGGATGTGCCAGAACCCAGGAGGGCAAGCCTGGGGAATACGGGGCCCCCGAAATGCTGGCACCATCGGCTTGGACCCTGAGCTCCACCCTGGCAGTTCCCTCAACCCCCCACTCTGGAGAAGTCTCCACGGCAGAGGGCATGAGAGGGTGGAAGAGGACGGGGCTTGATCCCAGGACCCAGCATGGACGACCTCATCTTCCCACTTCATCCGTATGCTGGGACGTGACGTTTCCCGACGGGTCGGTGGCTCCCAGCCCCCAGTCCTGTGTCAGCCGTCCTGTCTCCGCTCCCTCTTGCAACTTAGCCAGCGTGGAGCCCTCTGTGAGCCTCGAACCCAAGACCTGAGCTGAGATCAAGAGTCAGGCGCTCAGGGGCACTTGGGTGGCTCAGTGGGTTAAAGCCTCTGCCTTCGGCTCAGGTCAGGATCCCAGGGTCCTGGTATCGAGTCCCGGATCGGGCTCCCTGCTCAGCAGGAAACCTGTTTCCCTCTCTCTCTCTGCCTGCCTCTCTGCCTACTTGTGATCTGTCTCTCTTTCAAATAAATAAATAAAATCTTTAAAAAAAAAAAAAAGAGTCAGGCGCTCAATGGACTGACCTGCCCCAGGCACAACCCCCCTTTTTTAAAATTCCATGATATTTATTGCTACTTAGGTGACCATGTGAATGCCTTTTATAAGTCATTAAGTGCTGTACAAACCCGAGGAGTTACTAGTGTATGACCTTCCCACACCACCTGTATCGGGTATGTCCTCCCCTCTGACAACAGGTGGGTCCGCAGAGACGGGAAATTGGTCAGCGCTTGCTGGGGGAAGGGAGGAACAGGTACAGGGTTTCTGGGGCGGGGGAGGCCAATAAAAATATCCTAAAATTAGACATTGCCATAGTCGTACAACTCTGTGAATATACTAAAAACCGCTGAATTGTATACATTTTAAAAGGATGAATTTCATAGTATGTGAATCCTGCCTCAAAGGTGTTACTAATAACACGAATCCCTCCCACTGCCCTCAGATGCTCGCCACCGGTCTCAGGGGCTTCACAGACACTCCCCATCATGTGCTAGATGCCCACCCGCTTGTCCCCAGGACACCAGGACACATGATAAACTGTAGAATCTTTCCCAAACTTCTTTTTTGGATTTTTTTTTTATTTGACAGATCACAAGTAGGCAGAGCAGCAGGCAGAGAGAGAGGGGGAAGCAGGCTCCCTGCTGAGCAGAGAGCCGATATGGGGCTCGATCCCAGGACCCTGAGATCACGACCTGAGCCGAAGGCAGAGGCTTTAACCCACTGAACCACCCAGGCGCCCCCCCAAACTACTTTTTTAAATAGTATTTGAAACTGGGGCTCCTGGCTGGCTCAGTCAGTAGAACGTGCAACTCTTGATCTCTGAGGGGTAAGTTCAAGCCCCATGTGGGGTGTGGAGTCTAATTAAAATAAACAAGCAAATGGTATTTGAAATTGATCTGGGGGAAGTAAAGTCAGAACAGTAACATATACCCACCTTCTTACAACTATTTTATTCATCATCTCATCTCAGGAAATACTAAATATGAAAAAACCTGAAAATAAAAAAATAAAAGAAAGAGGAAAATTCTTGGAATATAGGTGTGGGTAGATTTCTTTATTTTTCCTCTCCATTTTGATCGAATTGAAAAACAGATGACGGTTTCTTTAAAATCACAAAAATTCTCAAGATACAAAGTGTATTTATGGCTGTGTAGCCTCAGTTTCCCCCAAATTGTGTCACAAAACTCTCCAGTGTGCCCAGAAGATCACTATAGTTCTTATACACTATGAGCAGGTCGCTTGGTACAAGGTCAAAGGCAGCACCTGCTTCTGCCAACGAAGTATACCGTGCCTTTTATCCTGGAGGGAGCCCAAGGGGGGTTCCTTCGTGTGTTCCCTCCCAGCGACTTTTGATGTGGAATGTGGCCAGTGGATGTGTTTCTAGCTGCCTAGAACTCAAAGGTCCGGAAGTAAAATTAATGTTGGCAGCTGTGAGTGTTTATTCCCACAGAAGTTCAATGCCAGCGACTCAAGACTTTCTCACCCTGTCCTTTTTAACTCCCTGAGCAAGGGGATATAGGAGGAAAGGAGATAATCCAGCCACTTCTCACCTCCCTGAGTGGGATTTCAAGCAGGCTGAGAGGAGAGAAATGGGGGAGTAGCATCGTGTCCACGCGCGGTGGGGGGTGGGGCGGCTAACTCGTCTGGCGGCGGGTCCTACCGCTCCAGCTGATACCCTTGACTGCAAACGAGGCCAGCCCTCCACAGGGCACTGATTCCCCCGCCCCCAGCATGACTGAGCTGGGGGAGAACCACGCCGAGGGTATGCTCTGTATGGGCGTCTGAGCTAAACTGCCCTCGAGTCTCATAAGACTTTTTACAGGGGTGCCGGGGCGGGGGGGGCTCAGTTGGTTAGGCGTCTGCCTTCGTCTCAGGTCATGATCCCAGAGTCCTGGAATCGAGTCCCACATCAGGCTCCCCGCTCAGCAAGGAGCCTGCTTCTCTCTCTCTCTCTTTCAAATAAATCAATTAAATCTTTAAAAAAAAAATAGTTTCTCGGGACGCCTGGGTGGCTCAGTTGGTTAAGCCGCTGCCTTCGGCTTGGGTCATGATCCCAGGGTTCTGGGATCGAGTCCTGCATCGGGCTCCTTGCTCAGCGGGGAGCCTGCTTCTCTCGCTGCCTCTGCCTGCCTCTCTGCCTGCTTGTGTGTACTCTCTCTCTGACAAATTAAATAAATAAAATCTTTAAAAAAAAATAGTTTCTCTGGTGATTCTTATTGTTTAAAAAAGACTCTTTTTACATTGGAAGAAAGCAGTGGTATCGCCCTCCTTGCTCAGAGGAAAGAAGGGATTCCGAACACATCTAAATGTGGTGGTTAGAATGAAATCTTGGAAGAAACACAGGCCGTCGGTAGTGACAGATTAGAGCATGAGACTTGATAAGCGATGTGGCAGATTATGAATTTGATAATCCGGAAATGTTTTTAATCTGTTTTGCCTTCTGCACACAACCGCTCTTCCTAGAAAGAGGCTTTCTGGATCTGACACCAGGGAGATCGTGAAGTCTAGAAAACTTAACAATAATAGCTATAACAATTGTAGCCGTATTTGTATAAGACGTTCTCCCGTCCTCAGATTTCTGTTATTTTGTCATAATGAGGAAAAAGTCAAAGATGCCAAAACCTTTCATCTTTTGTTTGGGCGGGGAGGGGCGGAGGGCGAGGGAGAGCGCGAGAGAGACTCCCAAGCAGGCCCCACCCTTCCCTTAGCACGTGTTTCCGGTCCATCCCTGTTGCAACAGGTGCAGAGCGTTATCCCCTTTTTGGGCTGAGAACCGTCCCTGCGCGTGGATGCGCCGCGTGACGTTTTTATCCATTCATCTGTCGGTAGACGCTGGGGTCGCTTCCCCCCTTCTGGCTGTTATGAGTAAGGCTGTGTGAATCTGGGCATGTGCGGGCCACCTCCATGCCAGCCGTTCTCTGTTTTGTTTTGTTTTGTTTTTTTTGCTTTTTCTCTTCTCCCCTCCCCATCTTCCCTTTCTGGATCACAGTCGTGGAAGCAGGATTGATCATCGTACCAAGACTGAAAAGACAGACCCTAGGATGATAAGTGCCCCCAAACATGCTCAAAGCACGCCCCACTGTGATTTACCTGTGCCCCGGGCGCTTTGGCCTTCATGGGTCCCCCAGGCCATAAAGAAAAAAATGCATATATATATATATATATATTAAAAGTTAAATTTTACAACTGGGGTGGGGCGTAAAGATGGATATAATCCGGAGTAGATTATGGGTGTTTTTCCTTCTAACTGTAAAAGAAACGGAAACATTTGCAAGGCCCCCCAGAGTACTGTGGGGCCCTAGGCATTTACTAGATAAGTCAGCTCTGCTAACAGGTCCGGCCTGGCTCTTGGGAAGGCCTGACTCACTGACCATCCCACCCACAACCTACCCAGGCTCGGATGAGCGCAATTGATTTCGAGAAGAGCGATCAGCGCGGTGGTTACGAATGGCCTGCGTTGCCCGCCTTATACCCGAGCAGGCAGGCGTTGCCATTCACCCGTCACCGAGCCCCGTCCAGCCCGTCTCCTGGCTTCTCAGCAGAGCCCCCCTGGCCAGGTTCCCCGGTTTGGGACACTATGGTGGCTCCTAGTGACCTCAGTGGTCTCCTCACTGCAACCAGAGGGATCTTTCTGCAAAACAGAACCGACGGTAGGGCTCGCAGGACACCCACCACGTCCTTCTGCACCCCGGATATTTGCATAGGTCATCCCCCCCGTCCCAGAGCGTCCTGACCTCGTCCCCTGCCTGCCATCCCTCCCACAGCAGCCTTCGAGAATCGCTTTGGGCCCATACCACAGACCTCCCCGCTCGCTGCCCTTTGCTTCCTTGCCTAGAAAATGGGGGAGATGCTTGCTGTCAACCTCCCAGACTTGAAGGAGAAGTCAGCGTCTGCGGATGCATGGCTCTTGCTTCCTCATTACCCTGCCCCGGGGCCAGGAGTCCCCCCTGCTCTGACCTGGGGCGACAGCCCTGCCCTTTCTTTCCAAGGCCACATTCTCTCCGAGGCTCCCAGCGGCTGTGGGCAGCTTCCTTCCCCTTGGCAACTTTGGGCGCCCATCTGCACCCAAGAGCTTATGCTAGCATCCGCCTCAAAGGTGGGGGGAGCTGCTAAAGGAGCCGGCAGGCTGGAGCAGAGGAGGGGAGCCTCCAGTGCCAGTAGCTATTATGGTACCTGGAGGAGGCGAGAGCAGGAGATAGAGGAGAGAGCCAGCCGGTAGGGGAGGGAGCAGGGGCGGGAAGGAAGCCAGGCAGAAGGCAGACAGAACACGGAGGCCTGTGGGCAGCAGCAGCTGGGCGTGGGCAGGGGCTCTGGGCCCGAGGCAGGACTCGGAGAAGCTGTTGGAGGAGTTTGCAAGCGCTGCCCTAACAAAATACCACAGGCTGGGGGTGCTTACATGCCAGACGCCCCCCCCTCCAACCCCGGGCAGGCGCGGCGGGGCCTCTGTCCTTGGCTGGCAGGTGGCCCTCTCCGCACCCGTGTCCTCGCAGGGTCGTCCCTCTGCCCGTGTCTGCCTCCTCCTCCTCCTCTAAGGGCACCAGTCACGCTGGACCAGGATCCATCCTGATGACCTCATTTGAACTTGCTTATTATCACTTTGAAAGTGGTGTCTCCAAATCTCCAAATCGTCGCATTCTGCCGGGCTGGGGGGTAACAAGGTTCACAGATGAACTTGGCGGGGGGGGGGGGCGGGGATGACGGCCAGCCCAGAACAGCCAGCGAGGGGCTTGTTGGAAGATGGGAAGCAGGAGGAGCCGTCGGTTGCAAAGAAGCAGACTTCTCTTGCTGAGGATGTGTCTGGGGCCCCAGCCGGTCTCCCCGAAACCAGAGGGCTGTCCGGGGCAGCCTGCGGGGGAGCCTAGCTACGTGGTGAGATGCCGGACTCCCTCATTCGGGTTCTTCATGGCTACAAAGGGCCTGACGAAGCCTGTATGCGAAGCTCTTGGCACACTGCCTGGCCTCGAGAGCTTAATAAATCACAGCTATCATTCTTAATTAAGATGATTTGGCCGGCAATATTAATCTAGGAAAACCACCATTTGGGCCAAAAGAAAAAAAAAAAAAAGAGCCTGATTACATAATGATAAACATCACGAGAAGTTGGAGACATGGCATTATTAAAACTCTGTGCCTCATAAAATATAATCACACCACATGGAAAAAATGTTCGAAATAGAATAAACTGCCAGAAACGTAATTGCAGTGAGAATTCAAGAGACTCCGTGGCAAAGCGAGGGTATGAGAACAGAAATCCTTTATCCGACAGTCACACTCCTCGGTATTATCCAAACTTACAACCGCACCCCCAAACCCGCGCGCACAGGTGTCTAAAGCTGATTGACTCCTCATCACCCAAACCCGGAAGCAGCCCAGACAGGCTTCAGCGGGGGCGAAGGGACAAACTGCGGGACATCCCGCCAAGGGGATGATAACCAGCGTGAGACAGAGATGGTGCCATGTTGACGGTCGGGGAGGCTGGGCATCCCGAAGGGCAGAGGGTCTGTGGGGTAAATGGGAACTTCCTTCACTTTCCACTCAATTTTGCTGTGAACCTAAAACTGCTCTAAAATGCAAGTTATATTTTAATTTTTTAAAAGAGGCCCTTGTTTTTTTTGTTTTTTTTTTTTTAAAGATTTTGTTTGTTTATTAGAGAGAGGGCGCAAGCAGGGGGCATGGCAGGCAGAGGGAGAGGGAGAAGTAGGCTCCCCGCAGAGCAGGGAGTCTGATGTGGGGCTCGATCCCAAGGAGCCCTTGTTTTTTACATTAATGCCTATATTGAGAATACAGTACCCTTCAGGGAGATGAATATATCAAATGTATGCATTCATAAAAAGTAATGACACAGAGGGGCGCCTGGATGGCTCAGTGGAGTAAGTATCTGCCTTTGGCTCAGGTCGTGATCTCAGGGTCCTGGAATCGAGCCCCACATTGGGCTCTCTGCTCAGCGGGGAGCCTGCTTTTCCCTTTTCCTCTATCCGTGTGTTCTCTCTCAAATAAATAAATAAAATATTTAATTTTTTAAAACATTTTATTTATTTATTCAACAGAGAGATCACAAGTAGGCAGAGAGGCAGGCAGAGAGAGAAGGGGAAGCAGGCTCCCTGCCGAGCACAGAGCCCGATGCGGGGCTCGATTCCAGGACCCTGAGATCATGACCTGAGCCGAAGGCAGAGGCTTTAACCCACTGAGCCACCCAGGCGCCCCTAAAAAAATGTTTTTTAACTTTCTATTTTAGAAGATTTACAGAAAAATTGCAAAGATGGTACAGAGTTGGGGCGCCTGCGTGGCTCAGTAGGTTTAAGCCTCTGCCTTTGCTCAGGTCATGATCCCAGGGTCCTGGGATCGAGCCCCACGTGGGGCTCTCTGCTCGGCAGGGAGTCTGCTTCCCCCTCTCTCTGTCTCTGCCTGCCTCTCTGCCTACTTGTGATCTCTGTCAAATAAATAAATAAAATCTAAAAAAAAAAAAAAGATGGTACAGAGTTCTCCTGTACCCTACAACCTTTCCCCTAGTCATAATATCTTAGAATAAAGTATTTATTATGATTAATGAACTAACACTGACACATTATAATTAACTAACATCCATATTTTATTCAGATATTTTCAACCTTTCCGTGATGTCCTTTTCCCTAAGGTCACCCAGCTGTCATGTCTCCTTAGCCGCCTCTTGGCTGGGCCAGCTTCTCAGACTTTCCTGGTTCGTTATGACCTTCCTTGACAATTCAGAGAGGAACCGATCAGGAATTTTATAGAATCTCCATCAGCTGGGACCTGTCTGATGCTCTTCTTACAGACAGAGTGGGGTGGTGGGTTTGGGGAGGAAAACCCCAGAGGGGAAGGGCCCCTCCCATCATATCACATCCTATCCAGAGTCCATGCTGTCAGCAGGTCTAATCACAGGTGTGTGTTCGAGGAATAGTAACAAAGACTGACAACATACATAGGCCAAGAAGGAAGTGTCTAAGCACAAAAAGTGGACACTGCCCAGGCCCCAGGTTCTGTTACAGTACAACTACAGAAAATGCAAGGGGCGCTACCCTTGAGCCCTGAGTCTCACCCTCCCCAGCCTGCACAATCAAAACACTCTAACACTGATGGCGGGGCCTGGGGGGCTCTAAATTGGCCCCCATGGACCCCATCTCCTATATTCGTGCTCCTGTCTGATCCTCTCTCCTTGAGTACAGACAGGATCTAGTGAGTCCATTTCGACTAAAAGAATAGGATCCCTGGGATCGGAGATTAAGTTACAGAAGACCGTGACTTCTGTCTTGCTGGCCCTCTCGTACACCCGTGCACGTCAGCTGGTTGTCGTGTTGGAAGCTGCCGGATGCCCACTTGGCAAGCACTGAAGAAGGCTGCCAGCCTATGGTCCGTGAGAGACGGAGGCCCTCGGTCCGACAGCCGGCCAGGGACTGAATCCTGCCAACAGCCGTAGGAGTGATCCTGGAGCAGAACCTCCCCACCGTCGGGCCTTGAGAGGATGACAGCCCCACCTGACACATGGCTCGCAGACCCGTGAGACGCTCTGAACCAGGGGACCAGCTGGGTCATGCCAAGATGCCTGACCCACAGAAACGGTGAGAGCATCCGAACTGGTCTTAAGCCATGACATTGTAAAAAAAAAAAAAAAAAAGTAAAAACAGCTTTATTGGGGCGCCTGGGAGGCTCAGTCGCTAGGCGTCTGCCTTTACCTCGGTTCATGATCCCAGGGTCCTGGGATCGAGCCCCGCATTGGGCTCCCTGCTCAGTGGGAAGCCTGCTTCTCCCTCTCCCACTCCCCCTGCTTGTGTTCCTGCTCTCGCTGTCTGTCTCTCTGTCAAGTAAATAAATAGAATCTTTAAAAAAAAAAAAATAGGGGCAGCTGGGTGGCTCATTGGGTTAAAGCCTCTGCCTTTGGCTCAGGTCATGATCCCAGGCTCCTGGGAATGAGCCCCCATTCGGGCTCTCTGCTCAGCGGGGAGCCTGCTTCCTCCTCTCTCTGCCTGCCTCTCTGCCTACTTGTGATCTCTGTCTGTCAAATAAAGAAGATCTTTATGCATAAATAAATGAATAAATAAATAAAAATAGGGGCGCCTGGGTGGCTCAGTGCGTTGAGCCTCTGCCTTCAGCTCAGGTCATGATCCCAGGGTCCTGGGATTGAGGCCTGCGTAGGGCTCTCTGCTCAGCGGGGGGCCTGCTTCCCCCCCCCCCCCGCCTGCCTCTCTGCCTACTTGTGCTTTCTCTCTCTCTGTCAAATAAATAAATAAAATATTTTAAAAATAATAAATAAAGTAAAATAAATAAATTAAAATAAAAATAAATAAAAACAGCTTTATTGAGGTAAAATGGATATGCAAAATCTGCAAATCCTTAGCGGATATAATGTGATGAGTGTGAACCTACACGCACGCCGATGACACCATCGCCACAATCCAGGTAACCTATCGCTCACCTCCAAGGTTTTCTTGTATCCTTTGTTTTTGGGGTGTTGGGGGGAAGAACACCTAACATGAGTTTTCTTAAAACTGAAAAGAATTTTTTTTTAAAGATTTTATTTATTTATTTGACAGACAGAGAGCACAGGTAGGCAGAAAGGCAGGCAGAGAGAGAGGAGGAAGCAGGCTCCCTGCCCGAGCAGAGAGCCTGATACTGGACTCGATCCCAGAATCCTGGGATCACGACCTGAGCCATAGGCAGCAGCCTAACCCACTGAGCCACCCAGGTGCCCTGAAAATAATTTTTTAAAGATTTTCTTTCTTTATTTGATGATGGGACGGGGGGAGAGCACAAGCATGGGGAGTGGAAGAGGGAGAAGCAGACTCCCTGCCGAGCAGGGAGCTGGCTGTAGGGCTTGATTCCAGGACCCCAGGATCATGACCTGAGCCGAAGGCAAACCCTTAACTGACTGAGCCACCCAGATGCCCCTAAAACTGAAAATTTTAAAGTGCACAATACAGCATTGAGAACCGTAGGTCCTGTGTGCACAGCAAAACTCTAGCACTCACCTTGCTTAAATGAAACTTGACACGCACTGAACAGCACCTGCCCATCCCCCCACCCCCTAGTCACCCGGAGCCACCACTCCGCTCTCTGTTAAGCCATTCTGTTTTGGAAGAATCTGTCCCACGGCCATGCTGAAATAATAGTGTTTCTGTGATAATCCCAGTCCCAAATCTTGACCTTCCTGGATGAACACTGCATGCATACACACTCCCAAGAACAGGCTTTCTGGATGCTTCTCCCGAGGGCAAGCCCCCTGAGTGCCTTGGCCCTTGTCCTGCTCTTGGACTTGCCATTGCCTTGCCCAGTGCACACTCACCACACGGTGCTGGGAAGGTTGCCTGCATCCTGCCACCACACCAGGCATCCTGGAGCACACACACGGCTTGGTCTACTGATCAGGGGAAGGTCTTCGTCAGCTGGGCTGGGGGAGGGCGGGGCGCTAAACCACACACAATGATGTCTCACAGCCTGGAGACTTGAAAGTCCAAGATCAAGGTGGTGGCAGAATTCAGTCCTTGGAGCGGGCTCTCTTTCTGACTTAGAGAGAGAGCGAGCGAGAGAGAGAGAGATCTTAACCAATTCTTGAGTGTACAGGACAGGATCGTCAACTACATGCCCACTGTTGTAAAAATATGGAAAATACGGAATGTTTCCCAAATCTGGGTGTCCCCCTGAGGCAGGGGCTGTGCTATCTCTGTGTTCCTCCAGGTTTCTTCCGATGTTGGTGTACACGGTGCCGCAGCGAGCGCCCAGCCAGACTGCTGCTTACAGAACTAGGAGCTGAGGACCAGGGGTGTTTTAAGCCACTAACTTGGTGGTGAGCTGTGGTGCAGGAATGGAAAAATAACATCTCACCACTTAAGATCGTTGGAAAACTTAAACGAGACACAGCACGCACAGCACTTCGTACAGCAGGTCAGTGTCGGGAAATCAGCGACTGTTGGTATCACTGACCACCCGCTGCGCTCCCAGTACAAACCAGCTGGAGCCCATCGCGGGCCTGGAAACCTAAACTATTTCCCCACAGGGGACCAGGGTGATGAATGCAGAGCAAGGTTCTCTGCCCACACCTCCCAGGCTGGAATAATGCCCGGATGGATGGACACACCCTCAATGTTCCCTGGGCCCAGCATGACATTTGCCAGCTGCTGCCGTCCCTTCCTCCCCATCCCCTCCCCATTCTCCTTCTAGCTCTTTTCACCCAGCAGCTCAGCATGTAAATACACTCCTCCCTCTCCCAACACAAACGTCACAAAAGATCGAACCCTTGACCAAGCCAGCAAACTGAGTGTCCCCCGCTTACATCATGAACCTCCTGTTGGCGCACACTGGGAAACACACATCACCTACAGGACCTCTTGACAACATAGGAACTAATCATACTGAAATCAGTCACCTTCAGAATGTGGGGCGTTTTTACAAGACAACAGCCCTTCAAAATCCTTGGTCATAAATGATCCCTCCCCCCCAAAACAAGGGGAGTGTTTAGATTTTTTTTTTAAAGATTTTATTTATTTGACAGACAGAGATCACAAGTAGGCAGAGAGGCAGGCAGAGAGAGAGGAGGAAGCAGGCTCCCTGATGAGCAGAGAGCCCAATGTGGGGCTCCATCCCAGGACCCTGAGACCATGACCCAAATCGAAGGCAGAGTCTTTAACCCCCTGAGCCACTCAGGTGCCCCAGGGACTTGTTTAGATTAAAGGAAACTGAAGGAGGCATGACAACCAAATGTAGTGACACTTGATGGAACCTTGGATTTTTCTTTTTTTGAAAAGCTATAAAGAGGGGCACCTGGGTGGCTCAGTGGGTTAAGTCTCTGTCTTTGGCTTGGGTCATGATCCCAGGGCCCTGGGATCGAGCCCCGAGTTGCATCGGGCTCTCTGCTCAGCCTGCTTCCCCCTCTCTTTGCCTGTCTCTCTGCCTACTTGTGATCTCTGTCTGTCAAATAAATAACTAAAATCTTAAAAAAAAAAAAAAAGCTACGAAGAGAAAATTGGGGAAAGAATACTAGAGAGTTTTATTTGATTTGATTTAATTGCCGATAATGACTGTTTTGGGGTGATAAGGGCATTGTGGTCTGGTAGAGAATGCCCTTATCAGAAATGTGCTTAGGTATTTTTTTTTAAGATTTTTTATTTATTGGGGCACCTGGATGGCTTAGTCGTTTAGCGTCTGCCTTCAGCTCAGGTTATGGTCCCAGGGTCCTGGGATCTAGCCCCACATGGGGCTCCCCGATCAGTGGGAAGCCTGCTTCTCCCTCTACCACTTTTCCTGTTTGTGTTCCCTCTCTTGCTGTGTCTTTTTCTGTCAAGTAAATAAAATATTTTTTAAAAAGAGATTTTTTGCTTATTTATTTGACACACACACACACACAGAGGGAGCGATGCAGGGCTTGATCCCAGGACCCGGGGATCATGACCTGAGCCGAAAGCAGACACTGAACGACTGTGCCACCCAGGCGCCCCAGAAGTGTGCTTAGGTATTGAAAGGGAAGTGTCCTGATGTCTGCAACTCTCTTTCAAAGGTTTAGCAAAACAAACAAATCTGCTTGTAGACATTTGTGTATATATATATGAGATGGCAAGTGTCAAAATGAATCTAGAGGAAGCGTCTATGAGTGTTCATTATACTGTTCTTGCAACTTTTTGTGTGGCTTTTAAATGTCTCAAAATGAAAAGGTGGAGAAACACAGCACCCTCAGGCCTCCCCATATGTTCCTCCAGCTGCCATCATTTCTCCCGCTACACACAGCAAAGATTCCTCAGAGGTGCCCATGCCTGCTCTACGGGCCGGCTGAGTGTTCACTACCCAACCCTCCGAATGAGCCAAAGCTCCCGATCTGTAGTGTCTGCCAATTCCCATGGTATAAATACTCCCACCGTGGCTGATTTCAAGCCTCGGATGTGGTGTCACGGAACACGGAGCTGACAGAAGATGCAAAAGCCCACAGAACAGCATTCCCAGCATCCAGATGTGACTTACGTAAATACCTTCAGTAGCATAGCTAGCGACACGTGGAAAAATAACTAGGAAGCGTTGCGTTTTGAGTATTTATTACCTTTGTCTACATACGATCCATTTCATGGGGAAGTTTACACATGAACTTTTCAACAATGGCTGTTTGACAACTAGCTCCCAGATTCCTAAAAATCTGACAATGAGCTCTCGCCGGCCAGTACAAGTTGACTCTGGCTTACCTCTGTAAAAAAAAAAAAAAAAAAAAAAACCAACAAAAAACTCAACCCACTGAAATCTGGCTTCCACCATCACCATTCGACCAGAATGCCCTTGCTTCTTACCAGGGACCTCCGTATTGCAAAATGCCAAGGAAGACAGATCCGGCCTGGCCGTGCCTGCCTTGCCCGAGTCCCCTGCAGCATCCAACACTCCGCACTCCACCCGCCTTCTCTGAGGTCTTCCAGGTGCTCTCCCTACCTGTTGACCAGTCCTGCCCAGTCTCCTTCGAGGGCTCCTCTCCCTCCACTTTACCCTTGGCCTTAGATATGCCCATTTGACACACTCCCGGGTGCCCTGATCCGATCCCATGATTTCAGCTACTACGAAGAAGCCCAGACCTTCTTCTCAGCAACAAACCTATATATCCCAACCACTTAATTCGTTTGCTCTTCTTGGAGTAAAGACATTTCAGACAAATCCAGAGTGGATCGCTTACTCCCACCTCGAGGTGGAGCTTCTGAGAGACAGAGAATCTGTCCAACCCTGAAGCTAGGGAGTGTGTGTGGTGCCTCCCTTTCAAGTCCCACAGACCTTACCACAGTTTAATACCTCGAAAGGCTACAATAGGGCAAAGGCAACATGCGCGGACTCCCCCACCGTCCCCATCCCTCTCAGACTCAGACTGCGCGGCCACGTCAAGGTACCGCCACTTGGTGGCGGCATTCTCTAAATGGAAAATAGTATCCCGGCGCTAAAAAGACAAAGGCCTGATCTTCAGGGCCAAGTGTGTCAAGGCACACGGAATCCGTGGAGGAGTGGCGTCCACCCGGCCTGGTCTCAGCTTCACCTTCCTGTTCTGGACTAAAACCAACAGGCTCTTTCTCAAAGTTTTGTACAAAGTGGGCGCCTGTGCTCTCGCTTTGGAGCAACTCACTTGCCCGTCTGTCGGTCACTCTAGGCCACTGTCAGTGAGAGCCAGGGTCAGTCACTACAGGGCCGGCCCGCGGGCCCATCGGTCAGAATCCAACGGAATCCGTCCTCGCAGTCAGCCGCTCCACTCGTCCTTCCAGCCACTGCAACCCCGCGTGATCTGCCGGGGAGCTCGCCCCTCGCGACGCAGCACGCCCTCACGACCCGCCCCTTCGCAGTCTTATCCAACCATAGGTCTCCGCTTCTAAAAAGTGCCCGCCCCCCGGGTGACATCCAGTACCAGGCCCCGCCTTCCGAAATCCTGCCCTATCAGAGGCCTAGCTGTCTAGGAATTTCCCCCCTCATTACGCCCCGCCCTATGCCGGAGCTCTCTCCAAGGCTCCGCCCTCCCCGGGAATGCTGTCTAGTCATAGGCTGTTTCCTCTCCGAAACCCCGCCCCCAGAGCCGGCTTTTCCCAGGCCCACGCCGAGCCACATCGACGCGGCGGGTGACGCCATCGGGCCGCGTCGCAAGAAGGTCACACGGGATCCTGCAACATGGCGGCGGCGGCGCTGTGGGGAGGCTGGTGCCGCTGCCCGCGGGTAAGCGGACGTGCGGGGTTGGGGTGGGGATTGGGGGCGGGTCCAGGGAGCTCCAGGCCTGCGATCTCCAGGGCCTTTTTGTCCTTAGGCCTTTGGCCCCCTCGGCCCTTCCTTGGGCTCGGCGAGAGCCTTGGGGTTGGGGCATTGGGTCGGCGGAGGCCGGGCCCGGGATCCCGGAGCGAAGCTCGTGGGCAGGAGCAGAGCGTGCCGGGTCGGAGGCCGCCATGGGCGGAGCCGGGCGGGGGGCGAATCGCCCCTCACTTCCTGATCAGGCTCCACGTGCACCGGGGAGTGAATGGTGGCCTGGGCGCCCAGTGGAGAAACAGCGAGAAGTCAGAACACCGTGACAGTCACGGCTCGCGTTTATATGCCAGGTCCTCTGCCAAGAGCATTTCCTGCCTCGGTCCTCCCAACCCTCCGTGTGAAAGTGCGGGAGGTGGTTCTCGCCCTGGCTGAGAGCTTGGGTTCACAGGGGTGGTGGGAGTTGAGGTGTGTATAGCGCGCTCAGAAAACAGTTGTTGGAACTGGGTTAGGAAACCGCGGCTCAGAAGGTTAAGCAACCTCCCCACAGCCTCAGCTAGTGGGGTAGCTGACCTGGCCAACACCCTGGGTCAGGCTGACGACAGAGCCGGAATGCAGGGAGGAAATGTCTCATAGGGATCCTAGTGTGGGGAGAGAGAAGCTCTCTGACTCAAGGCTTGTTCTTTGGGGTGGGTAGGGGCTGCTTGTCTTTTGAGTCAGGGCTGAGAGATTGAATCTATACATTTTTGGATTTGGGCACAAAAACTGGTGGGGAACCAACCTCAGGTTTGGGCATACTGTGGGATTTCTTTCCCAAGTTAGACAACTGTCCACAGTCTATTTCAGACTGTTGCTGAAGTCAGTGGCTCCAGGATCAAGAGTGTAGGCAGAGAAGAACTTACTTAAACTCTTGGGAGTTGCTCTCTCTCTCTCTTAAAGATTTACTTATTTATTTGACAGAGAGAGAGAGAACAAGCAGGGGGAGCAGCAGGCAGAGGGATCGGGAAAAAAACAGGGAGCCCGATGTGGGGCTTGGTCCTAGGTCCCTGGGATCATGACCGGAGCCAAAGGCAGATGCTTAACTGAGTAAGCCACCCAGGCGTCTCAGGAGTTACTGTTCTTAAAAAAACAGTTTTTTGGGTAAGTTTATTTATTTAAGTCATCCCTATCCCCAGCATGGGGCTCGAACTTATCACCCCAAGATCAAGAGTCTCATGCTGTTCCAACTGAGCCAGCCAGGCATCTCGGGAATGACTCTTGAGCTGTAGGAAATGGTGGCATTTGAGATGTTGCTTAAAGTTCCTGGAGAATGGAGGAGTGACACAGGGAGAGGAAAGGGCCGGGGAGTGTGGACATGGAGGAGTGGTTCCGCGGGGTCACTGACATCAGCATACCTGGCTTAGCTCTGGGTGCGAGGGTTCAACATTGAACAAGACCTGCCCAGGCCCTTCTCTTATGGGACTTACGTTCTTCATTTGGTGGGAGCAGAAATGCCTTTTATATGACATTAAGAGTATCTTTGCTCAGGTGGGTCCCCTCAGTTGTCCCGCTGGCAGCCTAGCCCTGGACCAGGACATGGAAGGTTTGTCCCAGGGTTGTGCCCGGACCAATAAGTTCTCCGTGTTTTACCTCTGAAAGCCCAGGTCTCTGCTCTTCCAGAAAGAGGGTAGGCAGAAAGGGGGTAGGCTGTGAGAGAAGACTGCTTACCGCCAGCGTCGAGGCTCTGGGTGCCCATTTCAGGCTCCGGGATCACATCAGACTGGCACGATTCGCCCTCTTCCACTGTAGGTTGGCCTTTCCCAGGACTCCTCTGGTTTCCCCCAGGTTCAGAGGCAGGAAAGTAGACATGGACTCTGGAGGTGCAGATCCAGTGTCGTCTTTTCCGCAGGATTCCACTGGCTTCTCAGAATTTAGCAAGATTGCCGAGCGTCTAGCATGCGACACGGGCATGCGGTAAAAATTGGCAAATGAGTTTTGGGCGACACCCCCGCTTTTTAGTGTGGCCTGCCTGCTTCGCTGTCCGTCTCTTACCTGAATTGGGTCTTTCCTCTCTTCTCGCCCAATTAGAGATGCCTCGGCAGTGGGGTCCAGTTCCTGTCCAGCCACAGCCTGCTGCCACTCCGCCACCGTACCTCTCAGACACGCTGGCCCCGGGGAGAGCTGCCCGTGGTGAGTGACTCAGAATGCTGGCAAGCTGAGGGCAGGGGAACGTCTTCTGGAAGAGCAGGCCTGGGTGACAGGAGAGAGGGCCTCAGGTGTTGCCCACTGCCCGGGGCCACTGATGGGCTGACGTTCCACGGCTAAGCCCTTCGGGGTTGCGGAGCCCAGCGTGCCGGTCCTCTCGGGAGGAGCTCCTGCCTGATAGAAGGGATGACGTGTCGGCTCTGAGGGCTGGGCAGGCGTCCCTGGACTCTGCTGAAACCCACCTCCCTGTGGCTCTTCCCTTTTCTGCGTGACAGCCCTCCAGGCATTGGGGCAGAATCACCCACATCGGGAGCTTGGTTTCCTGTTTCTGTTGTTCCTCAAAGATCACATTTTCTAGAGCTTTTGCCCTTCCCTTCATACCTCTTCAACCATGCTTCTTTCTGTGGGTGCCTCACTGCCATTGGGAGGAAAGCCCAGAAGCTGACCTGCCTCCCCAAACCCACACATGGGGGCAGCCCACACCCTACCCTTCCCTCTGGGTTTCCTCTGAGCTCTAGACTCTCTCGCATAGACAGTGGTGCAGGGACGCCTGGGTGGCTCAGTTGGTTAAGCAGCTGCCTTCGGCTCGGGTCGTGATCCCAGCGTCCTGGGATCGAGTCCCACATCAGGCTCCTTGCTCGGCAGGGAGCCTGCTTCTCCCTCTGCCTCTGCCTGCCACTCTGTCTACTTGTGCTCACTCTCGCTCCTCTCTCTCTCTGACAAATAAATAAAAAAAAGAAAAAAGAAAAAAAAGAAAACCTTTTAAAAAAAAAAAAAAAAAAAAGACAGTGGTGCAGTCCCAGACAGTCTTAGAACCTGGACTCCCCCCCCCCCCCCCGCCCCCGCCACCAGAAAGCCTGGCCCTGTGGCTTGATGGGGGCTCGGGAGTCCCCTGAAAGTAGGAAGGCGAGCCGTGTCCACGGTGGTGCACTGACACACTGTGAAAGTGCCCATTGTCCCATGGCACGACTCCCTCGCGTGGTTGTTCAAGCATTCCCTTTTCGGAGCCTGCTCTCATGCTTGTGGCAAAGCAGGGATCCGAACCTGACCTAGTCTGACCTTGGAGTCTGTGTGTCTTGGGCAGTGGACTGACTCTTGTTCCTAGAGTGGGGCCTTGGCCTTTCTTCTGGCCTCCCTAGGCTCTGGCTTCTGGGTGTGTCGGGTTTTCCTACAAGGGAGACCCTGAGCTTCAGTCCTTGGTGACAGTGATCCTGTGGGTTGATGAGGGAGGTTTGTGCCAAGCCCTGGGGTGACACATGAGTCCCAACTTCGGACTTGAGAGTGACCCCCAAAGGAAGGAGTTATCCCGGCCCCAGAAGCCCAGGGAGCAGGGTCCTGTGCCCGCTTCTTTGGGATAAGGGGCCACAGAGTCCTTTGAACCCCAGTCCTAGGACAAGGGCCCCTTCGGGTGTCGACCTTCATCTGGGGGCGAGCACACTTGAGTCCGTCTGAGGATTCTAAGCTGTGCCTGTTTCTCATCCAGGGTTTCCTCTGTTGGAGAAGGAGCCTGGTAGTTTGTTTTGTTTTAGAATAGACTTTATTCATTTATTTATTTATTTGACAGACAGAGATCACAAGTAGGCAGAGAGGCAGGTCGGGGTGGGGGAAGCAGGCTCCCCGCCGAGCAGGGAGCCCGATGCGGGGCTCGATCCCAGGGCCCCAGGATCATGACCCGAGCCAAAGGCAGAGGCTTTAACCCACTGAGCCACCCAGGCGCCCCTGGGATAGACTTTATTCTTTTGCGTACTTTTAGATGTACAGAAAAGCTGAGCAGGAAGTGCAGAGAGTTCCCATGGGCTCCCTCTCCCCCTCTCCTCCCACCTGGGCGCAGTGTCCCTGTGAGGCTTCTGTCTGTGAGGCGCGTCTTGCATTAGTGTAGCGAGGCGGCTACGGCTGACGAGCCGGTGTCAGTCTGTAATCATTACCTGGCGTCCGCGGTTTACCTCAGGGCTCTCTCTGCACGTTCCCGGGCTGAGGACAGACGTCTGCCGCATGTCCGCCATCATCATGTCCCAGAGAGTAGTCTTGGTGCCCGGAAACTCCCGTGGGCTCTGCCCGTTCATCCCCCCCCCCCCGCCCCCCAACCCTGACAACCACTGATCCTTTGTCTGCATGGTTTCACCTTTTCCAAAAGGTCCTAGAGCAGGATCATACCGTCTGGAGTCTCTTCAGACCAACTTCTCTTACTTGGCAATATGCAGCCAAGGTTCCCCTGTGTCTTTTTTCAATTGAGATGTCATTGAGATATGATGTGGTGGCAAGCCACATGGCTGGCTAACTCATTTCTTTTTATTATTGGATAATATTTTATTGTCCAGACATTTCACAGCTTACCACCTGATGCTTTTGTATTTTATATGTATATATGTTTTCTAAAGATTTTATTTATTTATGAGAGAGGGAGAGACAGAGCATGAATGAGGGTGGGGGCAGAGGGAGAGGGAGAGGCAGACTCCCCACTGAGCAGGGAGCCCAACTTGGGGCTCCATCCCAGGACCCAGGAATCATGACCCGAGTCGAAGACAGATGTTTAATTGACTGAGTCCCCAGGCACCCAACCCGATGCTTTTTTGATTTGACTTTTGTCACTCGGGAAAGAAGTAGCTGTTCATTGTGAAACCCGTATCGGTACCGAGGAGAAAGTACAAACCCTTTGTTCTTTTTTTTGCATTTTTTTCTAGTCCAGATCTTATTCTTCCGGAAACAGGAAAGGCTTTCTCTCTGGCTTGTTGGATAATATCAAACAAGAATTAGCCAAAAACAAGGAAATGAAAGAAAGTATAAAGAAGTTCCGAGATGAGGCCCGCAAGTTGGAAGAGTCCGATGCGCTCCAGGAAGCCAGGAGGAAATACGTGAGTCCCTCTGCTGCGCACGTCCCCCGCTGGGACACTTGCTTCCCTCGCGGTGCCCGAGTGGCAGGGGCAGGCGAGGTCACTGCGCTGTCGCTGGGGGGCGAGGGCACAGGAGTCTGCCGCCAGCCCTCCGTCTCCGTGGTGACACGGAACGCGGTGCTGTGCACACCGGCAGCGCCATCCTCTCCTGGGAGCTCGTGAGAAATGCCGGGTCTCAGAGCCCCCCAGCTGCAGGATCCGAGTGTGCGTCCGCCGGGCGCCCCCAGTGACCGCGGGAGCAGTAGGCTTGAGACGCGCTCTCCTGAGAGCCGCTCGTGGCTCTCTGAGTGAAGTGGGTAGAAAGCGGGTCACAGCACTGCGGGTGTCGTCATAGATGAGCAGCTGCCAGACGCCTGCCACGGCGCGCGGGCTTGCACCGCCTCTGCCGCACGAGGCCTGGGAGGTGGGCAGTGCCCCCACCCCCGTCTCACTGGTGGGCACCCTCGCCGGGCCCCTGGGCTCTCTGTTCTCTCGGCCCCCTCCCGAGCCGTGCGTGAGGTCTGCTTCATCCGTGGCGGATCACCCTTCCTCTCCATTAAGGAAAGGAAGGGGGCTGAGGGGTGGTTTGGGAGCAGGGCAGGTGGGACCGTGGCTGCGGGAGATCTGGCAGGGGCTGGCAGCTGCAGGGGTGCCGAGTGAGGCAGGACAATGTCAGTTAATGTCAGAGATGGGGGCGGGTTTGGGGAGGGGCCCGGCTCTCCCCTGCACCTAGCGAGAGAGTGGACCCGAGGGCTGGGCCTAGAGGGTCTCCACGTGTCAGCCTTCGGGCTGCTGAGCCCGCTGGAGAGGCTGTGGGGCACTGAGGGGCCCCCGGGGCAGGGGAAGGGGCCTCTGAGAAAACACTTCTTGGACCCTCCCCTGTAAGAGAACTGTGGCATCGTAACCAAAAGAAACAACGTCCCTACCGTAGAGAACCATCGAATCGGAAACCATGCGGACGAGCGAAGTGATAAAGAAGAAGCTGGGGGAGATCTCAGGCACAGTGAAGGAGGTAATGGTCTCTGGGCCCCCGCGCTCCGTCGGCCGTGCTCCGGGGCCGTCTGCTCGGCGCCTCTGGGAGGAGCGCGGAGTGGGAAGCAGCAGGCAGAGCTGGCGCCCGGGACTCGGCAGGCGGGACTTGGCACAGGCGAGGAGTAGCCGTGGGCAGCGAGAAGGGAAGAGCGTGCCTGGTCGGGTGGCTTCCGGAGTTCGGCTGCAGGGCGCCCCGCGGGAAGGAGGGTGAAGTCAGACTAGCCCACGTGCCCTGCAGTTTACCACTTGGGTGAGAAGCTTGCTTGCTGCTGGCAAAGGGAGAAGGAGAAGGGAGGATTTTTTTTTCTTCCTGCCTAAAAACTGGGAAGTGCTGCTTGGCCCGCAGGCCAGGGTGGAGATGGGAGGGAGATGCGCTGGGGCCTTCCTTTTGGTGGTTTGTTTTGCTTTTCTCTGTTCTGGGTAGGAGAGAGGGTCAGGCCAGTGCGGTGCTGGACGCAGGCTCCTCCCCTGTTTTCCCCAGGCTGCCACTCCTGCCCATTCTGGGGGGAGCCCAGCAGACCTGGTGTCTAGCCCAGAGCCCAAGGGCCCAGCACCCTGGACATCGTACACAGGGGACCCGAGTCTCGGGGCCCCATGGGCCAGATGAGCTCACCTGTTAACGCCCTTCGGAGGGCTAGACCGGCCTTAGCTCTGGGGGAGCTCGTGCGGGCCCCAAGGGGGGCTGTGCTGACATCCCCGTCCCTCTGTCTCAGTAGAGTCTTGACGAAGTCAGTAAAAGCGACCTTGGCCGGAAAATCAAGGAGAGCGTGGAAGAAGCAGCCAAGACTGCCAAGCAGTCCGCCGAGTCGGTGTCCAAGGGTGGGGAGAAGCTGGGGAAGACGGCCGCCTTCAGAGCCCTCTCCCAGGTGGGTCAGTTACGGCCGGGGATGCCCTCGCCTCCCTTGCCTTGGCCTGCTCTGAGTCCAGGAGCCAGAGCTCCCACCTCGGAGCGCCGCCCTGGAAGGGGGGCCCCCGCCCGAGGCACCAGGTCTGTGCTCCACTCGCGGCGGGGCAGCCTTGGGCAAGCGAGATCCTCTCAGCTGCTAACGGCCTTCGCTTATGGCCATAAACCAGGGACCTTTTGCACTCTGGGTGACTGGAAGTCCTGAGTTCATTCCCCATCACCTGTCGAATCTTCCCATGGCTGGGTCCTCGCTGGCCACGGGGCCCCCAAGATAGAAAGTCCGTGTTTCTGCTCTCAGGGGGCCTGGGGGACCCAGCAGGGGATGAACGGTTCCTGAGCGACAAGTGAGGGAGGAATATATAGGGAAAAGGCTACAGGTGGGGGGGGGGCAGGCTCTACAGAGCGGGGCACGCATAGCCCCCTGAATGCAGCCAGAGCCCCTGTCTGGGGGATTGAGAGGGAGGCTGAAGAAAAGCAGGTTCCATCTAGAACAGTCCTGCCGTCCATGCAGGAAAGTCAGGCAAGTTACTCTGGGCCACGTGACCTCAAAATTGGGGGAGGCCAAGGCCCTGGGTTGCCCTACGCTGGGGTTCCCAGCACACATGCACAGGCCCGCCGTCGTGGTCCGCAGTGTCGGGAAGGTCCTGGGTGCCCACTGCGTGGCTGGCTGCTTTCCTCCAGGGGGTGGAGTCCGTGAAGAAGGAGCTCGACCAGAGTGTGCTGGGGCAGACCGGGCCCTATCGGAGGCCAGAGCGGCTCAGGAAGAGGAAGGAGTTTGCAGGAGAGAAGTTCAAGGAAGAGAAGGTGTTCGAGCCCAACGAGTAGGTAGCAGACCTGTCAGTGCCCCTGTCCCCCCCGATCCCCCGCGCACTGGGTGTGTTCAAGCGCCCGCAGAAGCCTCCTGCCCGAGTCCGTTCGTTCCGCAGCTGCTTTCCTGCTCAAGAGTTCCTGCTCCCTAGTGCATCTGGGGGAGAGGGTGGGGCAGTGGGAAAGGGAGGGAGGAGGCAGGAGGCTGAGAGATGAAGGGTGAGCTGTCCTGCTCCAGCCCTCCCCTCTGGGCCGGGTAGATGGGAGGGGTCGAGTGCTCCCCTGCTCACCGCTGGCGCGGTCTTCCCTAGGGAGGCCCTGGGAGTCGTGCTGCACAAGGACTCCAAGTGGTACCAGCAGTGGAAAGATTTCAGGGACAACAACGTGGTATTTAATCGTGAGTGTTCACATCTCCAAGGCGCAGCTGACAGCAGACACTTGCTGAGTGCCCCCCCATGGGCTGGGCACAAGCCAGACCCGCCCCCCACTTTACAGAGGAGGAGACCAGGGTCAGAGGGGACCAGCCACTTCCACAAGATCACCCAGCCAGTGAGCAGCAGAGCCCTGGCAGAGCACAGGCCAACAGTGGACAGCCCTGCTCACACGGGCAGCCCGGTACATCTCGGGCTGGCGGGCCAGGGGCCCCAGGCGGGCTGGGGGCCAAGTCACCCGCTGCTGTCATTACCAGAGCTGTTGCCAGCAGCAGGGAGGCCGGGCACACCCGCCTCACTGGGGGCACGGCTGCGGATTCCACCATGAGATAATCCCCGGTAGGGAGAGCACTGGTGGGGCCCGGCCGGCCAGCTCGCGGGCCTGGCATGCTCTGCTCTTGTCTGGGGTGTGGGGCCTCCCAGGGGCGGCACACCCTCGTCCCTTGTCCTGTGAGGCTTGCTAGAGGCCTGTTTCCTATGGAGGGAGAGCGCCAGGCAGCGGGGCGGCCCCTCACTGTTCACATAGTCCCCTCGGCCCACTGCTGGGGACACGGGCTCGGAGAGGGCCCCCCATTTACCTGTTCTGCTCAGAGTGGATCTCACAGGGGCCCCAAAGAGCCCTCGGAAGTCGTGGAATAGAGGCGTCATTTTGGAAGGGCCCCCTGAACCCGGCCCACGTCCCCACAGGGTTCTTCGAGATGAAGATGAAGTATGACGAAAGCGACAACGCGCTCATCCGGGCGTCCCGCGCGCTGACGGACAAGGTCACGGACTTGCTGGGTGAGTGGCTTGCCTGTCCTCGCCACTGGGGCCGGCCTCCGGGGAAGGCCACGGGCCCTCGACCCACTCCTGGCTCGGCTGCCTCCAGGGGGCCTGTTCTCCAAGACCGAGATGTCGGAGGTGCTCACGGAGATCCTGCGAGTCGACCCCGCCTTTGACAAGGAGCGGTTCCTGCAGCAGTGTGAGAACGACATCATCCCCAACGTCCTGGAGGTGGGTCGCCCCTCAGTGGGCCCTCCCCGTCCTGCCCTGCTTCGGTCACCCGGGGCTACGCACAGCACACGGGCTGCGGCCTGATGGGGCACTGTGCCAGGGGCAGATGGCTGTCCCGGCTTCAGAGGTCTGAGCTCCCCGACGCCTGGTCCTTGTTCGCTCTGTGCCTCTGAGAAGGCACCCGGGGCCGCCCGTGGGCCCTGCTGGTCCCCGTGATGGCAGCTGCTCTCTGCCTTGCCTTGCCTGTGGGGTGCGTCTGCTCCCGGGACTGCGTTCCCCGTCACGATGTCCAGCAGCAACTCCTACCTCCCTTGCAAGCCGGCCTGGAGCCTCCTGCCCGGCTCCCTCGTGCTCGCTGCTGGAGGCGGTTCCCTCGAAGCTGCCGCGAGCGGCCGCCTGGGGCCTTTCAGGAGTTGGGGACACTGTGGCACGGGGGCCAAGCCACAAGGAGGACCCTGAGGGGGCTTCCCTCCGAGGTGTCCTCTCTGTGGGAATCCTGGTCCCATCTTCTAGCCCCTCCTTCTGGCTCAGAAGCGAGGAGGGAGCAGTTTGCTCAGGGTCCTGCCACGATGCACCCTCCCCAAGGCCCGTGCCCGAGGTTGGTGGCCTGTTCCCTGCCATGTCTGTTCCTTTAGCCCCCAAGATGTGGCCGGACCTGGGGAAGGTCCTGATGAGACCACAGAAGGGCCCTGCACTCCCCGATGGGTTCCTATCCCCACCTCCTTCCTCCTCCATCCCAGTGACCTTCCCAGGGTCACCTCCCCCTCCGATTTCCCAGGTCCCTCAGGCCACTTTGGGCGGGGCCGGGAGGCTGTAGAAACAGAGCAATCCCCAAAAGCAGCAGTGCGAGCACAGTTGAAAGATTTCTTCCACGGGGGAGGCTGTCTCAGCCCCCAGCCTGCCTGTGCTTACCCTCGGGTCCTGGGCTCCGGGTCCTGGGCTCCTTCGTCACCTTCCGCGGGTGTGGCCCTGCCTGTAGGTTCCTGCGGAGGCCTCCCCCATGCCACCTGGAGGCCACCCCCGGGTCCCTGCTTCTGGGCCTGTGTGGACCCAGCCGGGCAAAGCCCCGTGCCCAGTGGAGGGAGAATGCAGCTGCTGGCCTCCTTGGCTTAGTTTCCCGGCCAGGGTGAGCCACGATGCCACCTTCGTCTGCCTCCTCGCATGAGGCCCTTGGGACCACACTGGGCTTCCAGGGGTCAACACACAAGGCCCTTGGTCCCTGGAGCCTGACGGGGCACCCGCTGCCACAGCCCAACCTGAGGGCCCCTTCTCCCCAGCTAGAGCCTGTAGGGGAGGGCCCCCCACCTGAATCGTCCCTTCTCAGGCTCAAGCTAATTTTTTTTTTTGTTTTCCCCTTTTAGGCCATGATTTCTGGAGAGCTCGACATTCTCAAAGATTGGTGCTATGAAGCTGTGAGTACTTCTTTCTTGTTATTTTTTCTAGTTAGGCCTAAAAAGAATCACAGCCTAGAGATCTGCTTGGGCAGGACGGTCAGAGAAGGGCACGACAGGGTCTGGTGTCCTGATTGTGGGGGGACCCCAGGGGCCAGGGCTGGGTGGAGAGGGGCTGCGAATAGCCCTGGGTGTGTGTGACCTTCCCGTCCCTGGGCCAGAGTCCATCATCATGCCCATGTCACAGGCGTCATGAGGGCACAGCACGAACACAGATGCAGCATTTGCAGGACACGAAGCTCTGACGGGACTCATTAGCTGTTCTCACTTCAAGTTCCCGAAACACAGATCAAAGCAGACGGTGATAGATTTCCCGCATGGGGAGGAGCCGTGTGTCCTGACAAGGCCCGACTGGGCTGCCCGGAGTCGGGGCTCCAGGTCCCGGGGCTGCACGGCGCCGGGCTGTGGACGGCGGGCCAGCCCTCCCCCGGAGCACACCCTGTCTGCCCGGGGCCTGGCAGCCTCTGCGTCCCCGCAGGGCTCTGGCCGGCCACCTCGCCTCACCCTGCTCACTCCCTGACCTGTGTCTTCATGGGGCTTTTTTTTTCCCCGAGCTTATTTGTATTAAGCAATCCAGAGCCTTTTTTGGCTGATTCTATTCTGCTTCCAGCTCACAAACAACTTGGAGAAAGCAGAGGAGAAGATGTCAGGTTTTTTTTTTTTTTTTTTTTTTTTTTAAATACTCCTCTGCAT
This sequence comes from Martes martes, assembly GCF_963455335.1. Classification (NCBI taxonomy): domain Eukaryota; kingdom Metazoa; phylum Chordata; class Mammalia; order Carnivora; family Mustelidae; genus Martes; species Martes martes. Next base: position 211,878,391 of record NC_137888.1, on the reverse strand, counting down.
GGTGACTAATCCAGCAGACATTTCTGAGAGTGGGGGTGGCGGTTTTTTTTTTTTTTTTTTTTTAATACTTTGGGACCATTAGGATGTGGTTGATTATCTTTGCCAGAGAGCTGCTGGTGCCCCTGGAAATGCACTTGAAACTGCAGGTGCTCATAGAGAGGGTGTTTTTTAAATGTCGTTTTTTAAAGAATCACACCAGAAATGGGAATGGCAGCGTTTTGGTTTTTTTCTTGGTAGATCAGTTATTTCCATAAAAAGTAGGTGTGATTGGAATGTCTTCCATCATAGTTGCTGAGTCCAGAGAAGGTTCCAGAGGAAAGCTGCAAGGCTGCCCATGTCCCGGGCCTGGGCGCAGGCTTGGGGGGGTGCACGGCTGTCGGGGGGCGCCGCTGCCGCTGGGGAAAAACGGGCTGCCTGCGGCCAGCAGCTTCTCAGAGGAGCTGGTCAGCGAGGAGCAGGCATCCCGGGCAGCCCATGTCAGAGTAGCCGCGGATTAGGGCAAATCCTAGAAAACGCGTTTGATTCCAGGCCAAGACTCAGGACTGTGAATATGGGCAAGTCCGGGATCAGCCAGAGAGGCCCCACTGTACATCTGGGGCTGTGGTTTCAGCTCCTGTAGCAGGAAAATTACCAACCCTTTGGGGCTACCACTTGCAGTCCACGGTCTTGATGCAGCGCTGCCTTTGCCTCGAGGGAGGGGGCCGTGCTTCGGGCCAGCAAATGGGTGGCACCAGCCGACTGCTTGGAGCCAGGCTCCTGGCATCTGCCACTCCTGGCATGGCAAACCCAGGTGCCAGGAGCCGTTGCTGGACAGTGCCGGAGCCGAAAGCACGGAGCTTGGCTGGCGAGCCGGCCCGCAGGGGGAGTCTCCCGGGCCTGTGCACCCAGCCCCGTGGGGCGCCGGCCTCGGGGCGTGCTGGGGGCTACAGGTGTGCGGCTTCTCATTGCAGACCTACAGCCAGCTGGCTCACCCGATCCAGCGGGCCAGAGCGCTGGGCCTGCAGTTCCACTCCCGCATCCTGGACATCGACAACGTCGATGTGAGTGTGTCTCCCTGGGGGTGTGCTCGTCACGGGGGCGCCCTGTCCCTGGAGGAGCCGTGGCACGGGCAGGTGCTTGGGTTAAGGGACCTCCAGGGTCCCTTTCAGTGGGAGCCTGTGGTGGGAGAATGCTTAGGCGGGTGGCAGACACACAGGATGCCTCTGCCCTGACCTCGGGGCCCCCGAAGGCAGTGCTGTCCCTGCACCTTTTACTGGGAAGGGTGGGTGCTTTGTCACGACCGCTCAGGCTCCCACTGTCCCTATGGGGAGCTGAAGACGCGCCAGCGCGTGCTTCCCTCTCCCCTGCCTGTGTGCAGAACTGGCTCCTCTGGGAGGCCTTGATGTGTGCACCTGGCCCAGGTCTGGGGAGGCCGCATGGGTTCTTAGCAGTTGAGACTTGGGCTCACATTGGGAAGGACCTCGGAGTCCCCCACCCAGAAACGGGCGACCCCTCAGGCTCCTTCTGGGGCCTGGGCAACAAGGGGCACAAAGGGAGTGCTGGGGCCGCCCCCCTGCAAAAGGGAGGAGCAGGGAAGGGGTGTGGCCACTCTGAGCACTGCCCCCCCCCTTTCCCCAACAGCTGGCCATGGGCAAGATGATGGAGCAGGGGCCTGTGCTGATCATCACCTTCCAGGCCCAGCTGGTGATGGTGATCAAGAACCCCAAAGGCGAGGTGGTCGAGGGCGACCCGGTGAGTGAGGGAGGAATCGGAGCAGGACGGGCGGGTGGCCGCCCTCAGCTCCCTGCGCTCTAGAGCCAGGAGGTGTTATGACTGCAGAAGCAGCAGGGCCGGGCCTCCAGAAGTCGAGGGCCCTAGCTGGGCCTGGTGGAGGTCAGAGGGTGACTGAGCGGTCTGGTTGTGCCGCATCCTGAGTTGCAGCCTCTGGAGCCCAGAGCCAGGCTTACCGCCCGCTGCCCCACTCCCTGGTCCCTCCCAGTGTCCCCTCTCGACAGTCCCTCATCCCCAGCCCGCACCTTTCCCACCTCGGCAGGACAAGGTGCTGCGCATGCTGTACGTGTGGGCGCTCTGCCGAGACCAGGACGAGCTCAACCCCTACGCAGCCTGGCGGCTTCTGGACATCTCCGCCTCCAGTACCGAGCAGGTCCTCTGAGCGCGGTGGCCACGACTCGGGGCTCCTGGGCTGGATCAGCACACAGTGGACACCCCCGGAGGACTGGTGTCTGCCCGCAGTAGCTAGACCTTTGGGGACAGGACTGTTGGTTCTCTACCAGGGCGACTGGAAGCAGCTGGATGGGGAGGGGCTGGCTGCTGAGGGCTTCTCTCCACACTGCCGGCCCGCACTGCTCCTCTGCCCTGTGGGGCTGCTGGGCGAGGTCACTGCGGTGCACAGGCCAGATGGTGCCAAGGGGCCCCTGCCCAGGGATGCTCTGGAGGCAGGACGGCAGGGCCCAGGCCCCTGCCACTCAGAGTGGCCCACCGGCCACTTCAGCCAGGCCATTTTGGCTGTGTTTTTTAACAGTGCCCTTATTACCCTGTATATATGCCTGATATTTGGACATAATAAAAGACCAAAGTGCAGGAGCAGCTTGGGTCGTCTGATGTGTCTGGCACTGGGGGTGGGGCCGGGGGGAGCTGGGACTGATGATGGGGTGGTGGGAGCTGGCCAGAAGGTCACGAGGAGGTGGTCAAGGTCACTGAAGGAACTGCGGCCCTGGAGGAGCAGCCTTGCCTGGTCAGGACCCTGCTTCCCCTGTGGTGGGGGGACCGTGACACAAGAGCTAGGGAGCTTTTCAGTAGTCTGGCTGGGGTTTCGGAGGGTTGGGGTCCCCACAGCTGGAGAAACTGGAGCGCCAACAGGAGTGATTTGTGGAGGCACAGGGATCCGCCCGCGCAGGACGTCTGGTCCAGGGGTCCATCGCATAGAATGGCGGGGAAGGTGCGGAAGTCGGGCTGGGCTGCTTGGGTGCTTCTGGGGTGCGGTGGGCGAGGTCCTGGGTGCTGAGGCTCCCCGCGGCCGGGGTCTCCCAGGCGCCTCGGGGTGGGAGCTCCGTTCTCGCGGAGTCCGGGGCGGGGTCGTGAGCCCGCGCACCGCTCCCTGCGCAGCCTCCGCCCCCCGCGGCGGCCCCGCCCCCCGTCGCCATGGGAACAGCCGCGGCGGCCCGGCTAGCGCGCGGCTCGCCTGCCTCGGTCTCCGGCGCTCCAGGGGCGGGTGGGGTGGGCTGAGCCCGGGGCGCCGCCGCCGCCACCGCCGCTGCCGCCGGGGAGAGGCCGAGAGCGGAGCCGGCTGGGTCCTGGAAGAGAGCGCAGCCACCGGGCGCACGGTCCCCGTCCCGGTCGAGGCCAGGGTGAGGGGCGCGGCGGGGCGGGGGTGGTGGGGGAGGGGTCCCCGGGACGCCGAGAACAAAGGGAGAGGGGCGGGGGACAGGGCTTCGCCCCGCTGCGCCGCCGGGCTGCGCGTTCGCACCTGTTGTGCGCGGGCCAGCCGGGTCCGGGCTCCCTCTCCCCACTCTCAGCGCCCCCACCTGCGCGCACGGCCGGAGTTGGGTCCCCGCGTGCCTGTGGCGGCTTGCCCGCGAGCCGGGCTTGGGCGTAGCCGGGGGACAGAGGCGCGGGCGGGGGCTGGATCCGGGCAAGGTCAGGGGGCGGTGGCGGGAGGGGCGGCGCAGGGGGCGGGAAGGCGCATCCTCATCCCAGCGCCCCCGGCCGGCGCCTCTTCCGCAGGGCGCGCGGCGATGTGAGCCATGAGCGCGACGTGGACGCTGTCCCCCGAGCCGCTGCCGCCGTCGACGGGGCCCCCGGTGGGCGCGGGCCTGGACGCGGAGCAGCGCACGGTGTTCGCCTTCGTGCTCTGCCTGCTCGTGGTGCTGGTGCTGCTGATGGTGCGCTGCGTGCGCATCCTGCTCGACCCCTACAGCCGCATGCCCGCCTCGTCCTGGACCGACCACAAGGAGGCGCTCGAGCGCGGGCAGTTCGACTACGCGCTGGTCTGAGCGGCGCGGGGCCGCTCCCCGAGGGCGGACCCGACGGGGGCGCAGCCTGGCAGGGGATCGCGCTCAGGACCCCGCCCCACCGCCTAGCCCGAGGTGGGAGGGCGTTAGAGGTCCGGCTCCTCCCCCTCAGACCCCTCCCATCTTTCCTCCCGGCCCGGCCGGAGCCCCACTTCGTGCCTTTATCCCGCCCCGTCCTCGCTCCATAACTCGACAGCTCGGCTGGCCCCCGACCGGGAAGAGGCCCCCCATCCCCACCCCAAGGCGTATAGGTGGTTCTGCTATTGTCCTGTCGCCGAGCATGAGTGTCATGTCCATTCCTGGATGCGGGGGACCCCCGTGTCCCCCCTCTCTCCCCTGTGGTCTGGCCACCCTCACTCCTCCGCCCCCAAACCCCCCTTAGTGTTGAGCCGCTTCTGCGGGGCAGGCTGTCCTGCGCCCGCGTCGTGGAGGCTGCCATACCCATGTGCCCCGCGCGGCCCGCCCCGGAGTTCGGGACCCGAGAGCACCGATGGCTGCTGTGTGTCCAGGACGCGCGGCACCTTCGGTGGGAGGAGGAGTGCGGGCAGGTTCTCCCCAGCCCAGGTCAGCCCCCCTCCCCGGCCCTCCTGCCGCTTCCCGCCCTTCCCTCTGAGCCCTCCTCGCATCCCCCGGTGGCCTTCCCCAGCCCTTCTCCCCGCTCCCTGCCTCCGAGCGGATGGTGTCAATAAAAGCTATCACTGAGCGCTTACTACCCGCCAAGCCGCGTGTGACCTGTTCCCTCTGCAGGACCCGCAGTGAGCCCTCTTAGCATCGCTGCTCCTCCGGCGGGGGACCAAAGTCAGGCAGCCGGAGGGACTAGCCTGTACAGTGCTGAGTGGCAGGATTCCAGCCTGGCTGGACTTTGAAGCCAGGTCTGACCCGCACATGCTCTTCACGGCTGCCGCACGCTGCCAAAACAGCCGGCCGCATTCTGGGGGGACTGGCGTGTAAGCCAGCTCTGTTCAGCAACGCGCATCGCTGAGATCCACCCCCCCTTTCTTTCCCTTGACTTGGGGAGAACGGGGGGGCCTCCGTGGGAATGGGGGGCCGGGGAGGCCAGCTGAACCAAGAAGTGGCAGGCTCTCTGGGCATGGACCACAGCTGCACCCCAAAGCTCTCTCAGCCTGGTTCCTCCTGCCCACCCTCCATGCACGCTTTGGAAGTCGGGGGCCGGGCAGCACCGAGTGGGCTGGCTGGGCTCCACACCCGCTGGGAGACGTGTCGTGTCTGTGCCCCAGGGAGCTGTGCGCAGCGTGCGGGGAGGGGGAGAAGCAAGCGCTTCTATAAAAGGCAGGCTGTGCGAGTGCACGGGCTCTGCGAACACAATTCAGCTCCCAGAGGACTAGCTGGGCTTGGGGGGGGGGGTGCTGTGCTGTGGGAGGACACCCGGCTCCCGACCGTGCGCTCCAGCCTCTCCCTGAATCTACAGGCAGGCTGGGGAAGGGGGACCCCTTGCAGGGAGACCCCTGCCGCACTCCTGGGAATTTGGGACCTTTGGCAGCAGCGTAACACTTCCTCCCCCAGCTCGGCTCCTCCCTCCCTGTCCCCAAGGCCCCTCCACCCCCAGCTCTGCCCGCCTCCCCCCCCCCTCCTTCCACCTCCTCACTTCGCTAAGGCCACCTCAGGGGGACTTGCTCCCCTCCCTCCGACCTCCTGCCACAAGAGGCCCCCAAGCCTAACCCTTGACCTGTACCTGGGGCCTGGCTCCCCCTCCTGGCTTCTCTTCATCGGTGTGAGGTGAGGTCACCTGCTGAGAACCTGTCAGGCTCAGGCCTCATCCTCCATGCAATCAGCAATCACCGAGGGTCCCCTTCACTTCACGGCCAGACCAAGGTCACTCCCCAGGGCATTGAACCTGACCTGGCAGCGGCAGCCTCTACTGATGATTGCGCCTTCCCTCCGGCCCGCCCTGCCCAGTTCAGCCTTGGGACCTCAGGCCACATCACTCCTGTCCGACTTCTCCCTCTGGCCCTTCGGGCCTCCACTCCCATCTTTCACTCACAGGAAGAAGGGAGCAAGACAGATTGACAAGAACTTTACTCACAGGATGTAGGACGCAGATGTTGGACGGGACAGGACCACCCCCCCCCCGCCCCGCGCTGCCCCCACCTCAGTTCCGTGGCCAAACCCCTGCCGTGTCGGTCACCTTAGAGGTCAACCCCTGCTGCCCACCGTGACAGGGACCTTCCACCGTGACTGGGTCCTCCTGACAACCTGGGGCCAGCCCAGGCAGCACTGAGGGCCGGGGCGCTCACAGATGTCTGCTGCGTCCTCTGTCCGCTGGGCCTTCACCTAGCAGGGCCGGCTGCCTGGCCCAGAAGTTCCAGGGGCACCAGGAACGGGTTCAGGGGGCAGACCCCAGCTGCTTGCCAAGCAGACCTCGGCTCCCTGGGCCTGGCGTTCTCCGGGGCCTGCAGCGCCGCCTGGCCGGCCTCCTCGTGCCCCTGGGAGCTTGTCCCGGCATCCTCGGCTCCGGGTGCCAGGCTCTCGCACGCTGGGTCTGGCTGGGGCGCTGTCAGGTGCGCGTACATATCCGACAGATGTTTAACCAGGGCCTCGCAGGGCAGGCGGAGCAGCTCCTCGGGAAGTGCCATGAGTAGGTCCAGGACCACTGCTGCCTCTGGTGATGGACACGGAGGGCTGGGGTGAGGGCAGCGCAGGCGTGCTACCTGGGGCTCCCTCCCTCGCAGCCCCTGCCCGTTAGTCTCACCAGCTGCAGAAAGCTCAGGGCCATGACACCTGCGGGACACAGACGACAGGTACTTGTAGATCTTCTCGAAGTCCACGGAGAAGTCTCCTTCCACTGCCCCCACCGCCCCCACCGCCGAGGGGTCAGCCAGGGATGCAGATGCGGCCTCGGCAGCGGCGGGGCCATTCGTCTTAGGGGCGGGGCCGGGAGTGTCAGGGCTGGAGTCCTCCCGCCCGCCAGGGGCGCTGAGCAGCAGCAGCTTTCCCCGCGCCTGTGTGGGCTTGGGGGGCTTGGAGTGCAGGAGGCTGACCGGCTCCGTGGCGGCGATGGTGAGTACCTGGCAGGAAGGGAGATCAGGGAGGGAAAAGGGGGTAGGTCCTCCTACAGGCCTCTCCCCTGCCCTGCGCCCCGCCGAGCCGTCCACCTCCACCTGCTCACCAAATCCCCCCTGTTGGACGTAACCTGGAAGGGCTGTCGCGAGCGGGGTCACTGAGGCTCAGGGTGTTCAGTGACTGGCCAGCGTCACAGGGCGGGCAAGAGGAAAGGCCCAGCAGCCCAGTCCCCCTTGCCTTGTGCGCACCACCCTCACCCGGCCTGTGGGATGGCTGTACCTGTGAGAAAGCCACAGTCAGGGCCTCCTCCAGCGGGCCTGTTATCTTCTCTGCCAGATCCATCCATACCTGGAGGGGGCGACAAAAAAGGCCCACGGTGGGCCTAGGGACCCACTCTCGGGGGTCTCCAAGCCCTGCCCCTCCTGGGGATTCCCTGACCAGGTTATTCCCCTCAACACCCACATCATGCCACAGGGGCCGGCCTTGGGGGGCCTTGTCCTGCCTCACCTCGATGGGGGCCGGGGTCTGTGTTTCCCGGCGCCTCCGTCCCTGCGGGCCACCGGGATGCACCCTCTGGATGGCCTCCCGGACCACGCGGCCCTTGAGCTGCCGCAGGAAGTCCCGGACCTGGAGAAGAGAGGAGGCGGCCGAATGGGCCTTCTGGGCACCCAGGGCTGGGGAGAGAGGCCAAAGCCTACCGCCTGCTGCGGGACCGGCACTGCTCCCCAGTCTCCCGCTACCCCGGTGTGACCGGTCTCGGTGACTCTGCCCCGGGGTTCGGGGCCAGGCCCCAGGTGTGACCAGCCACCCCGCACAGGTGTAAGGCCCAGGACAGCTCCGGTCCCTCCCCGCAGCCACGGCCCACCCTTTGCTAAATACTACCTCGCTTCACCCGCTCGGCCCCGTTTCCTGGCTCTCACTTCAGCCTCACTACCCCGGGGTCCCGCGGCCCTTTCCGCCCTGACCCGGCCTCCACTCCGTCTAATTCGAAGTCCGACCCCTCAGCCTCTCGCACGCGCGGCCTCCACCTCGCCCCGCCCCTCAGCCTCATGCATGCCCCGCCCACACCCAGCCGCTCCTCCAAGCTCGCCCCGCCCCTCAGCCCGGCCTCCCCGTCCCGCCCCTCGGCCTCACGTACGCCCCGCCTACACCCCGCCTCCTTCCCAAGTTCCCTCGCCCCCATCCTCGCGCTCGCCCCGCCCCTCCGCCGCACGTATGCCCCGCCCACGTCCTAGACCCGTCTCCAGCCCCGCTCCCTTCCCGGGACCCCTCACCTCCGCCTCGCTGCGGCCCGGCAGCTCCCGGGCCAGCTCGGCGGCGTCCGGCTCCGGCTGGCCCTGCCGCGCCTGCAGTAGTCGTAGCAGCTGTCGCTTCTCGCGGGCGCTCCAGGCCGCGGGGCCGGTCACCTCGCCCAGGTAGCGCGCCGGGGCCGCTCGCCGCCGCTGTGGAGGCTTCATGCCGGCGAGGGCGGTGTCGCCGCTCCGGGCCCCTTTCCCTGGTAGGCGGGGCTACGGAGGCCGCTGGGGTCAGAAAGCGCGGCGCGGAGGCGGAAACAGATGGGGGCGTGGCTCCGCGTTGGCGGCCCAGGAGAGCCGTGTAGATGGGAGATGGAGAGACTGGCCTGCGAACTGAGGTGGGGGCGCATGAGACACCCCCCCCCCCCGCCTGCATTTTATCTCATCCGTGAACTGGAGCCGAAACCTTGGATCTCCTGCCGTCCCTCCATTACGGGACATAAGTCTTGCAAAACTCCTACTGTGTGCTTTGCTTCTCCAAAAGGGGTGGACCCTGGCAGGAGGGCAGCTGTTCAGTGGTAGCCAAGAACCTGGGTTGTGAGGTTGGCCTGCCCGGAGGACCTAGAGCAAGTGGTTTGGCCAAACCGAGCCTCAATTTCCTCATTGCTAAAATGGAGCTAGTAGTCCTGCTCCTGGGAAGGGAGGAACTGGGACAGCAGACATTGTAAGAGCTCTAAACCGGACGGAGAGGAGACTGGAGCAGAGGCCAGAGGTCGAGGCCTTAGCGAGGGCAGGGTCCAGGGTGGGGGTGGAGAGCGGAGAAAGCCTGGCTTTGGAGGAGGAGGCAGGTGGGCAGGTGCAGGGGTTGAGGAAGGAGGGGGACCTTTTTTTTTTTTTTTTAATTTGACAGAGATCACAAGTAGGCAGAAAGGCACACAGAGAGGGGGGGGAGGCAGTCTCCCCGCTGAGCAGAGAGCCCCACCGGGACTCGATCCCAGGACCCTGAGACCAGGGCTTGAGCCGGGGGCAGGGGCTTAACCCACTGAGTCACCCAGGCACCCCAAAGGCGGACCTTATTAAAACTTAAGCAGATGGGGTTGGGTGTCCCTTTCTGTTTGGGAAAAACTCCCTTGGGTCTCCCCTGGCCCCCATCTGCACACGTATATATGAGTGTGTGGGCCAGGCCCCCAAGTCCTGGTCCAAGGCCTCTGCTTCCTGCCCCCTATAACCGCGCCAAGTGCACACGCACACTTCAGAACTCAGTAGGTCAGACCAGGTGTTTATTTTGAGCCCAAGTGGGAAGGTGTGAGGAGGAGCGGGTCAGGGGCAGGAGGATTCAGGGGGCAGAGACAGTGGTCCCGTTGGGTCTGAGTTTAACCGCGGCTGGTCCAGTCCTGGCGGGCCTGGTTCAAGGCCGTGGCTGTTGTGTCTCCGGACCGTGCTGGGGGTGCACCATCCCTGGGGAGGGGCTACCCAGACTGAGCAAAGCAGAGGGACACCATGCAGGCCGCCCCCTTCCCAGCGGATCATTGGCCACCTCTGTCAGTCTGTGTGCGGGAGTGAGGGTGAGCGCTAGGTCTGAGTCGCGAATTCTCCTTGCCTAGTACCTGTCCAGGTCTGAGGACCCCTCTTGTGACACAGAGCCTGAAGCTGGCTGCAGGTGACCCGGTGCCCGAGTCTGAATTGCACAAAATTTTGTGACCTTTGACAAGTTACTTCAGAGAGTGCCTCATGTTTCTCATTTCTAATATGGGCATTATAATAATATCTACCTGAAAGTTGTTATGAGGATTACATTAATTAATAGGCATGAAACCTTGCGAACACTTCCTGACACAGGGAAAGCCTATGGAGTCATTATCATTACCTCCCTCTTCCAGCTGTCCTCCCGGCCCCACGTTACAACCCCGCCCCCGTTTACCTGCCTTATTGGGGCCTCCTAGGCTGGGGGCCGCTGGGCGAGTCCCTCGGGGCGGGACCGGGGTTCGGGGGTGCTGGAAAGGAGAGGCAGGGTGCGGAGCAGTCGGGGTTGCTGCGCATTGAGCCGGGGCAAGGGCGCCCCCTGGCGGCTGCTGTGGGCGTAGCGCAGCCAGGTCTAGGGATGGTCGTGCCCCACCGGCTGGGTGGCGGCGACCCGGGGTCCCGACCCGCGGGAATAGGCTGGGGACCGTGCGGAAGCCCCGGCGGGCCAAGGTTGGTACCTGAATGCGCACAGACGAGGCCGAGCCCGGCGGCCAGCGCAGCGCCCAGCACGAAGGCAGCCAACACCAGCGCCACCACGGGCGCGGGCTCCAGGGCCGCGGGAGCCGGGGCGGGAGGCTCGGGGCGCACGGCTCTGCCGGGGAGGCCCTTGGGTGGCCCTGTGGGAAGTACAACACAGGGACTGGGCCCCGGCCCCAGGTCCCTCCTCACCCCCCCTTCCCGGGGCCCTGCGGAGAACTGCGCGCTCACCGGGGGGTGGCCGCGGCACTGTGACCACGATGGGCTGCGTCAGCGTGTGCAGGTGGGGACCGTCGGCACCCAGGCTCTCGCCACTGCCGCTGCCGGCGCCTGTGCACGCCTCGTCCTGAGGCAGACACTGTGGGGAGGAGGAGGCAAGAGATGGGGACGTCAGGCGCCAGGATTCAGGGACCTGTTCCTGGGGCTCCCGAGAGGTCTAAGTGTCCAGCTCTCTACTGCAACCGGGAGTCGCACCAGTAAACTGGAAATCCGACCCCCTAAGAGGTCCCCGAGCCCAGCCCCTAAGATATACAAGCAACCAGGGGCCTAGCCTGTAAGGACTCCAAACCTCAGGCCCTCAAGGTCACACGACCCGGTTCTCTGAGAACATTAGACACCCAGAAGTTTGGCCCCTCCGCCGCCTCTGCATCTGTAGAGGCAGCCAGCCCTGGAGGGAGCTCAGAGTTCCGCCCAAGGCTTCCCAGAGCAAGCCCAGTGTTCATTCCCTGTCCCCTGGGGAGCCCCTAGGCAGAGCCCCACAGTCCTCCCCCTCCCCACCAACCCACACTCCCCGCACCGGCCCTGAAGCCCAGCCACCGGCCTGAGAGAGACCCAGTGACTCTCCCCAGCTCCAAGGGTCTCCACGCTCCAAAGCGAATGACCCCTAGATCCCCAAGCTCCAAGGGACTCTTCCTTCAGAGGCCAGAGGGCCTGTGCCCAGCCCCCGACTGGCCCAGGCGCCCATTCCCCCCGGTGCGCCCGCGCACCAGCGATGGCGGCGGCAGCGTCAGAGGCGCAGGTGTCCGGCGGGCTCCCCGGAGGCGGCGGCAGCGGCTCAGCTGGCAGTGCAAAAACTGCACCGAGGCGTTGAAGACCGGGCGCAGGCGGAAGCTGAAGCGCACGGGACGGGCGGCACCCGGGCGCGCCGGCGGTGGCGGGAGGACGACCGAGGAGTCGGCGGGGCAGCCCCCGCGCAGCAGCGCCAGGGCGGGCCCCGGGGCCGGGCGCGAGGACGGTGTCATCGAGCAGCGGTGCAGGACCAGGCCCCAGCGCGGAGAGGGACGGGCCAGGGCCGCCTAGGGTGCGGGGGCGGGATCAGCACCAGCCCCGGCCGCCCCCGTCCGGCCTGACCCGGCCCCGGCGCGCCCCGCGTCCACACCTGCACGAACACGCGGCTGTCGGCCGGGACCTCGAGCGGCCCCGCGCGGCGCGGGAAGGCGTCCTCCGCGTCCGACAGCTCCAGACTGAAAAGGGGTTGGCGCAGCCAGGGCCCAGGCGCCGCGGGGAATGGGGGCGCTGGCGGGGAGAAAGGGTGATACAACAGAGGTCGCACAGCCCCTCAGCCCCTCCAGGCCAGTGCAGCGACCCCCCCCCCCGCCTCCTTTGGAAAATGGGTGCCGTTGCGGTGAGGATTCACCCGTGCTCGGCTCCACGCCGGGTTCACTGCTGGCAGAATGGGTGTGGAGTGTCCCCCCGAACGTCCAGGGACCCTCACAGCCCCGCAGCAGAGGCTGGGAGCAAAGCTGCACACCTCTGGGGAGGAGCCCCCCCTTCTCAGACCTGGACTTCTCCACCCAGCGCAGACCAGGGGATCCCTGGCTGGGCCCGTCAAGTCGCAGGGTGTCTGCTGGGGGCCAGGCGGTCAGGCTGAGGGAGGGCAGCTCCCCAAGGGCCCCAGAGCTGCTCTGTGGGGGCAGCAAGGCCAGCTCGGGGCAGAGGGTGCCATCGCCCACTTTCCTTTCCAAGCGTACTGTGACCAGCGGGGAAGGGGAGAAAGAAGGTGCTGTCTCTCTGCCCCTCTGGCACAGCAGGAGCCCATCCAGGCCCCCAGGGTCTCCGGCTTCTCCCCTTGTCCGGGTTCCTCACTCCTGGACTGAGCGCAGCAGCAGCAGCACCAGGCAGGGACACACGTGCACCCACACCCTCTCTGCTGGAGGGACCCTTGTCAAATTATGTTCTCATTTAGGACGGTCCCCACACACAGTTCCTAAAAGCACTGGCCCACTGCTCTCCCACGCTCATGGGCCTCATAGCTGCTGGGGCCTGAGGAAGGTGGGGCGTCCAGGAGAGGAACCTGGAGAGGGGAGACAGAGGCAGGGCCCACCTCCCCCACCCCCCCCCAAGGGCTCCCCCACTCCCAGCAGGGCAGGTGAGCAGTGGAGCTGAGAAAGGGCAACACGGGGGCGGCAGTGTGACCGGCTGTGTCCCCAGCCTCTACGTACCAAGCGGCCCGCTGGGCGAGGCGGCGACCCCAGGGAGCAGGGCCAGCAGCAGGAGCGTGGCACCCGGCATGCTGGACCAGCGCTGGAGCGGGCACTCCAGCAGCGGAGGCAGCCTCCGGGCAGCACCGAGGCCCCGCAGGTGGGCAGGCGGCCCTGGCCTTGGCTGGGCGGCAACCCAGGAAGGCAGGGTGCGGGGGCGGCAGGCTGAGGGGTGCGCATCAGAGCCGGGCGCCCAAGGTCTGCCGGGGATTAAGGGCTCCTCTCTGACCAACCTGTGGCTGTTGGGGTGTGAGGTCCCGCACACTGCTCGCTTGATACCAGGCCACTCAGTACAAACACCACCCTACCGGCCCCCCACTGGGCTTCGGTCTCCCCCAGAAGGGCACGACTCCCCCCATCCTCCCCCCCCAAGGTCAGAGCTCACAGCCCTTCCCACCTCCCACTGCCTGGGCCTGCCGAGCTGAAGACAAACCACAGACTCAGTGGAAGAAGAGGGACAGTTTATTCTCAAGCGGCTAAGGGTTTACAAACAAGGGCATTTCGTTTTTTAAAAAGGGTGGTGGGGGGGGAATACTGGCGACCGGAGAAGGAGGGGTCGAGGGCCAGCGGCCTGGGCCAGGCCACGCCAGGCCCCTGCCTGCCCCAGAAGGATGGCTGGTGACTGGCGACGGAGGGAGGACAGGAAAGAGGCGGAGGGAAAGAAGAGGTTCCCCCAGAACCCCCACTTCGCGCAGAAGTAGGGCAGGGACGGGCAGACACACTCACAAAACAGAAAATAGTTAAATAAAAATAAATCCAGGTGGCTGGCCCAGGGCCTCCGGTGGCCCTGGGCCCAGCCACGGAACCTTCCAGCTACCCACAAAGGCCTCCCCCCACTCCTTGGCTGGGCCAGGTGAGGGAGGGTGGGGGACCAGGCCTGTGGGCCCCCCACCCTGCCCCCATCCCCTCACAAAGGGGACAGGGGCAAGAGAAGGCGGCCGTTCCCCTCCCGGGCAGGGGGCAGAGAGCAGAGAACTCTACTTTTGAACATGCGGCGTTTCGGGAGTACGGAGCAGGAGTGACAGTCGACAGGACGGACGGGATACAGTGACACCTCGGCCCAGACTGCGTCCATGGCCGGCCGAGCTCCTCACCTTTGCTATTGGTTGGTTTTGTGGTTCTGTGGGTTTCTGTTTGTGTTTTTTGTTTTGTTTTGCTGTCCACTTGATTTGCATGCATCACCAACAAAAAGGAAACACACCCCCTTCCCATTGGGGCTGCCGCGGAGGGCTCAGGGCGCACTGGCCAGCTCTGGGCGAGTCGAGGGGTGCTCAGGGGCGCTCCAAGGGCGTCACTGCCTGCACACGCCCAGCCCTCAGCCAGCCCCACCTCTGTCCTGTCTCACGTCCTCGAACCCCCACACCCGCCCCCTGCACCCTCTCTCCCTGCTTCCCCGGGGCCCCAGGGCCCCTGGGCCTCCACTCCTGCCACTGACCCCCTCTACCACCTCCCTGCCGCAGCAGCGTCCGCTGCCCTCACCGGGCCCTGCGCCCGCCTTCCCTGAAGGCCACCCTGTGTGGCCACGGTCCCTTGGGCTCCCTCCACGCCCCCTGAGGTCCTCAACTCACCCCACCCCAGCTGTGGCCAGTCTCCAGCCCCAAGGGCTGGCCCCGAGGGAGGAGGAGCCCCCCAGAGCCCACGTTTGGGGCTCGCCCCCCCACCCCCACCCCAGACGCCTATACCCACAGGCGGTCGGGGGGGCTCCACCACAAGCAGCTAAACATGACTTTGGTAAAAGTTTCTGAAGGTACCGACAAACCCCGTGAGAACAAGCTCTTTGCCCCCCCCACCCCAAACACCCCACCAAGTACAATAAAATACAATAAACTCCAAAAAGGACCCCCTGAGATCAAAGAGAGAGAGAGAGAAAAAGAGAGAGAGAAAGAGACCAGCCCAGGCCCAGCTGCAGTCGGACGCCCAGCCTGCCTTCCTGGGGCGAGGACACCAGCTGACCACTCGCCGCTGGCCACTGCCCGAGACCTAAGTGGACCCAGGAGTCCCGCCGGGGGCGTGGGCAGAGCCCAGGTTTGGGCAGGAGAGAGGCAGAGGCAGGGAGGGAGATGGGGAAAGCCGGAGAGGTAGAAGGGATGAGAGAGGAGGGGAAGGAGGCAGGGAGCATGTCTGCGGAGGGAGACGGAGGCACAGGGGCAGGCACACGGCCCGGGGGTGGCAGGAAGGGGCGAATGCGGGGGGGAGGGGCGGGACGGGCGGCTCTCTCCCGGCCCCTGGGGGCCGCCCCAGCCCAGAGGTTACGACTGAATAAATAGCGAGTCTGCTCGTGGCCTGCTGTCTTCCGTTCACAGTGTCTGTCAGGGGGACGCGCACGGCCGGCTGACCCGGGGAGGCCGGCTGACCCCGGGGACGGGAGGGGCTGGGGCCTGGCGAGCCCATCTGTCCACGGCTGGTGGGCAGGGGGTCGGGGCTGGGTCGGCGCCCCCCCTACTTTCTGTCCTCGGCCCTCAGCAGCTGTCCAGGTCCCAGGTCTCCCCTGGCGGGCAGCTGGGTGGCCAGATGGGGAAGGGGGGCCTGTGGCCATGCCCCTGGCCCCCGGTGGGGCTGGCCGCCACCACGTGGCTACCTGAAGAAGGGCAGGTGGTGCTGGCTCAGGACTCCGCTCGTCCTCGGTGACTCGGTCTTCGCCATGACGTCCTTGAACCAGGACGCCACGTCTACCTCCAGCATCTCGTAGCGCTTGATGAAGCTGTGTTCCTGCGGGGCCGAGGGGCGGGGCTGAGGACGGGGGGAGGCGCCCAGCGGTGGCTCCGCCCCGGGGAGGAGGGGATAGGGGGTAGGGGGTCCGGAGGGGAGGGGAGGGGAGGGGCCCCAGGTACTCACAAGTAGCTTATTATACTTTGGTCTCTTTCTGTGATCCTTAGTAAGGCTGAAAGGGAAGGAGCAGAAAAGAGAAATAAGAGCCGGGGAAGGAGGGGTTCCGGGCAGCCGGGGACTCGGTGCCCAGGCCTGGAGGGGGTGGGCACTCGTGACCTGGGGCCGCTTGCTGAAGCCTGAGGCCCCGGAGCCCCGCACTTGGGAATCCGGCCTGCGACGGAAGCCCAAATTGGACTGTGAGGGGCTTGTGGGTGAAGTGAGTGGGTCTCTCCCGTGGGACCAGCAAATGCGGCCCCCCGTGCAGGCAGAATTCGGCTTGCAGGGGCTGGACACACAGCCTCCCCTCCCCCCCCACACCTCGTGAAGGGCCGGCTTCTGCCCGCACCCCTGCTGGGAGGGCCTGCCTTCTGGTGGGGGTGGGGGGCTGCTCCGTCGTCGTCCCCCCAGCCCCAACATCCCTAGCTGGCGACTCTAAGCACCTGCGACCCTGGCCCCTCGCCCCGCCTCCTGCAGCCCAAGGCGGGGGGGCGGGGCAGGGGCTCCTCACCAGTCTTTGACGAAGGACTGGAAGTCCCCTGAGAAGCCCATGTGCCCGGGCAAGAGCGGGGGCTCTTCCTGGAGGACTTTGGTAAGGACCTCGAAGTCTGTCTTGCAGTTCTTGTAGGGAAACTGGCCCGTCGCTAGCTCCACCTAGAAGAGACAGCGGGGCCGGCGGGGCTGAGGACGGGTTCCTCCTCTCCCTTCCCGCCTCCCTCTGGATCCCCAAACGGCCGGGGGGGCCCCCACTCACCAAGGAGATGCCCAGGCTCCACACGTCGGCCCGGATGTCATAGTCCGGCTTGGTGGGGTCCGGAGGGTCTATGCGCTCCGGCTGCCGGGGAGCAGAAGGGGAGGATGTACCCCTGGGGCCGGTGCGCCACCCGGATCCCCCAGGCCCACCCACCCAGGCGCGGCGCGCACAGGGAGGGGGGGGCCCACTCACCGCCATGTAGGCGGCACAGCCGGCGCTGCGCGTCTTGGCCTTGGAATCGACCAGACGCCCGCTGATGCCAAAGTCACAGAGCTTGATCTGGCCCCGCTCGTCCAGCAGGATGTTCGAGGGCTTGACGTCACGGTGGATCACGCCGTGCTTCTCCTTCAGGTAGTACAGCGCCTTCACGATCTGCAGGGGGACAGCGGGGCAGCACCGGTGACGGGAGGACACAGCGGGTGGGAGGATGGTGGTGGAAGGACCCGGCCAGCCGCACCCCTGCCCGGTCCGCTCACCGCCACCGTCATCTTGCCCAGGATCCGCTCGGGGATGGGTCCCTGCACCCGCTTCTTGAGCTTCTCGGCGCACGTGCCCATGAGCTCCATGGCGATGAAGACGTCCGTCTGCAGGCGCAGGACAGCAAGGCTTGGGCGCGGCTGCACCCCCCAACTCCCGCCCACCCCACGTGGACTCCGCCCAGCAAGGAGGAGACCGGCAGAGCCCCGGGGGGACAGGGGAGCATCGGAGGCCGCCTGCCAGCGCTCACGTTGGTGATGAAGGTGCCGAAGCACTGCACGATGTAGGGGCAGTCGTGGCTCTTGAGCACCACGTCCAGGTCCATGAGGATCCGCTTGTTCTCCTCCTTATTCCCCGAGCGCCGCATTTGCTGCACGGAGGACCAGGGGAGCCTCAGCACGCAGGTGGCGGGGAGTGGGGGTTGGTTCTCGAGGCGGGGCTCACGCGGGGCGGGGCTCACCTTGACGGCGATGACGTGGCCCGTCTTCCGGAAGCGCATCTTCCACACCTGGCCGCAAGTGCCGCTGCCCATCTCCCCCAGGTTCTCCAGATCGTTGATTTCGGCCTGGTAGCGCTGGCCAGGACAGCCAGAGCTGGAGGATGGGCCGGGCCTCGGCACCGCCCCCACCCCAAGACCTAGCCCCGTGGTGCGTCTGCCCACCCCCCAGGGGGCCAGGGCCAGGGTGGTACCTGGCCCCCGATGGTCAGGTAGCCGGTCTGCTTCATGATCTCCTGTAGCTTCTGGTCAATCTCGATGCTGGGGGGACAGGACGGAGGTCTCGGTGGGGGAGAGTCCCAACCAAACCGAGGCCACCCTGGTCCCGGACACACAGGGGTTCCCACAGATTTAACCACCCTCCTCCCTAGGACAGGCGAAGTGGCCCTCCCCACATGATCTCCTGACCCCCTTCCCCCCACTGGCCAGCTGCCCCCGTTCCAACAGCTCACCTCTCCATGCTGCGGGGCATGAACAAGGTTGATGGAAGCCCCAGCATGTTGCGGGGCCGGGCAGGGGGTGTGGGGTGCTGTGGGGAGCTCTCGGAGGACGGTGAGCGGCTGCCCCCATCATTGGCCAGCGGGAGCTGGAGGGCTGGGGGGGGGGTGAGAACCAGGGGTGAGAGGGGGTTAGCCACCACCTGGCACTCTGGGGCCTTGGGACTCTGGTCTCCCCCTTCCTGGCATCAGGTAGGCCAGCACAGACCCCCCCACACCCCACCCCACTGGGGCGGAGGAGCTAGGGTCTCCCTGACCACTCTCAAAGTGCCTTGTCCCACCCCCCTGACCTGGAAGAAGATGGAGTGGGCTGGCAGGGAGGGGTGGTTCCCAGAGGCTGAGGGATTGTCCCCAAGTCTATGCTGACTCGGGATCACGGCCCAGGGACTGATGACATCCTTCAGCCAGGCAGCCTTCCTGATATGTCCCTTTCCTCCCCACCTCTGCCCAGGAAGCTGGCCCAAGGCCACAGCGCCCACACTCTGGACCATGCGAGGAAGGAATGCCCACTAGGATCAGCCTGGGTTCTGGCCCTGATGGCAGCACTGAACTTGGCTGCCCATCAAGAATCAGACAAGACCATCCTAGGGAGACAATGGGCGAGGGCCCCATGCTTCCGGCTGCCTGGCCCCACGTTCTGTTCCAGGGTCAGGGAGGGCCACCCTCTGGCCAGTAGGCTCATCTCTGAGCCTCCCAGTTTGGCCTGCAAAGCTGGGGCCAATGGATGGGGGCAGGACCCCAGGCTGGGCCTGTGTCCTTGGGGTGAGGGGATTCAGGTGGCACAGCCCCCGCCAAGGGCTGGGGGTAGGGGTGGGGAGTGGGCCAGGCAGTGGGGTCTTCTCAGCAGCCTGCATGCGGACAGCTCGGGCATGCTCCACGCAGGCGGGCGGGCAGCGGGCAGGCAGCGGGCACCCCAGGACGGGCAGGCAGCATTCGGGGATCGGGAGGGCAGGAGACAGACAGACAGATGGGAGCCAAGACTTGGGGCCCAGCTGCCCAGAGGAGGCACTGCAGAGACAGGCCAGATAGGGGCCTGGGACAGGACAGTAGGTGCTCTGAGGGGCTGGGATCCTCCCTGGATGGGCTGCCAGGAGGGTGGGAGCAGAGACCCGTGTGACCCCTGGAGAAGACGGATGATCCTCCACTGACCCCTCGTAGCCCAGAGGCCCAGATGCTCCAAAAGGGGGTCCCTAACCGTGTAGGGCACTGGCTGCAAGTATCTCTAAGTGGGGCCAAAAGAGGACCTTCCTACGGAGAATGGCCGGGAGGCCTGGGGCCACTGTCCCACAACCCTCAGCTGATGCCCCCTTCTCTGCCTACACCTCCTGCCACGGTTCACGCCTTCCTCCCACAGTTCTGCAAGCGCCTTGTGATGCGGGCCCAGTGACCCGTGGACAGACACGAATACACTCGAATTGCTGCCGTCTGGGTACTTTCCCTGCCCCGTGACCCCGGCCCAAGACCACGTCCAGAGTGAGGGAGCAGGTCCGTGATCCTAGCCTGCAGCCACAGAAGGAACACAGGTCTTGGTGAGGTCTGCTCAGAGCAAAACAAGAGCTCTGGGGACCCCAGGGAGCCTCCTGTGCTCCCTCCCTGTCGCTCTAGGCCCTGGCTTTGTCGTGTCCTTGCTTCACTCCTCTGTCATGGCCAGAGTCCTCATCCCTCTGTCTCTGGCTCAGCAACCTCAAGGGCACCTAAGGGGCCCCCGTGCTCCCCTGTACCTGGACTCTCTGGGGACACTGCCAGGCTCTCGCCCCCTGAGAGGTATCCGGGCCCCTTTTCTGCCCTGCATGGTCACCTCCTCTCTGGGGTGAGAACCACACCCCGACCCTCTGCACACTTCTGGGGTGGGGGGAGAAGCTTCCAGTGGCCCTACAACTGAAACACGGTGGGGACTTGGGGGGGGCTAAGGTGGGGAAAGGGAGGAGGTACATAAAGGCTCTGAGAATGGAGGTTACAGAGGTGGTGACAGGCCACGTGGCAGGTCAGGAGGGCACAGTGAGAGCGAGAGGCTGAATGAGAGAGAGAGAGAGAGAATAAGAAAGTGCATGGGAACACATGACCAACAGGAGCCACAGACATACCGGGCTGTCAGCCCAACACACATGCACACACACACACACACACAGGGGATGATACAACCCCCCTGCACACACACATACAGATGATATGCCGAGAGCCCTGAACAGAACCAACCCCACTCTGTCTTACACACACACACACACACCCCATCTAGTTCCACCTACACAAGGACCAACAGGGCCAGACCCCCCCCCACCCAGGTGTCTGTCTCTCCAGCACACTCTCTCTCTCTCACACACACACACACCCCCTGCACACACCTGCTCCACACCCACCAGCAACTGCACTCAGGACCCCGCCGGCTGCTTCCTCTACCGTCGTTCACGGGCTCCCTGCCTCCCATGAGCCTGTGCTCATGTCCCAGCGCCTCCAGAGGCCTCCCTGACCAACCACCCGCTTGCAGACCCGGCCTTTTCTACAAGGCATCGCTGCTTTCTCCGCTTCTCCCACACTGGGAAAGAGCTCACTGTCCGTGACTGTCAGCCATGCGACAAGGGGCCCTGGGTCCATTCTGTCCGCCGCTGTGTCCCTAGAGTGGGGCGGCACGTGTTTGCTGTGTTGTTGAAACAAACCAACAGGAACGGCCCAATGGCCTGACCCAACCTTCTCTTTCTCCCTTATACACGCATGCACACACGTGACCTCTCACAGGCGGCAGACTCCCGGGGGGGGGGGGGGAAGGAGCTCACTTCCTCTTCCAGGAGTCCAAAACTGAGCCCACCAGGAAGGGAGGAATGGAAGGTGAGTGGATAGAGAAGAGGCCAAGTGGGCCAAACACTGTTGATCACTGATGGTGTGCAAGGACAGAAAGTAAGAGTGACAGGCGCGCGCGCACACACACAGCATGGGGGGTAGGGGAGGGCATTCTGCGGCGGGGGCAGCGGTTAGGTCAATGGTGCAGACGTCCAAGCGACGATGATAAAAAGGCTGGTACCTGCTCGTTGGGACGGGGCAGGAGCAGGGCTTAGAGTGATCACAATAACTGGATGGGGAAGAGGAAGAAAAAAAAAAAACAACACCACGATAAATCACAACAGAAACAACTGATTTGTTCAAAAGAAAAGAAATCAAATCATAATGAGGAAGAGGGGGGGAGGCGTGAGGCACCAAACTGCAGAGACGGGTAGAAACCAACAGAAATGGGAGGACCGGGAGGATGGATGGAGCTGACACAGACACAGATGCCTGGAGGGGGCTCCTCAGGGACCTGCCCGCCATGGGCCTCACCGTGCCTCACTCTGCACCTGGGACAGCCACCCCATAAGGGATCCCTGGCCCCATACCCAGCCCTGTTTCGTCCGTGCCGGGGCTAGCGGAGGCAGCACTGCAGAGCCCAGGAGGGACCCTCCAGTCCTGGGAGGGCTTTCTGCCCCACGGAGGAGCCCACACTACTACCCCAAGTCAGAAGAGGGAAGGGAAGGATGAGGACAGGACCGCACACAGGGATTGGGGGCGGTCAGGCTGGGTGAGCAGGGAATGACTGCAATGCCCTGATGTGGGGAGGGTGCCCCCTCCTACCCGGACGACCCCTTGGAGAGCTATATAAGCTACAAGGATCGTATCAGAAGAAGCACAAAGGAGGCCAATTTGCCAGCTCGAGAGACACAAAGTGTGTGGTGGTGTGCCATTCCTCAGGTGTGTGGGGAGGGTGAAGATCTGACGCCCTCTAGCTGAGGGATCTGGGGGGGGAGGCGTCCTGTGGGACATAACAAAGAAAGCAGACTGACTGCGGGAATCCCAGGCCAGGTGTGAGTGTTGGGGGAAGGAGGAGCAGCTTTTGAATCCAGATGGTAAGATGCCAGGGAGGTGGTCACAGAGAGAGCAGGATCGGAGACAAGGGGTATGTGGACTGGGAGGCCGAGTTATCACACACTCGCCTCGGGTATCCTTAGGCTAGGTGAGTGTGGGTGTGCAGGGAAGAAGGAGTCACTGGAGTCCAGGTGATGAAAAGTTGCCAGGCTGCGGGATGGGTGTGTTAATTTTGGAGAAGCTAGAACAGTCCCCAAGACAGCGACAATGAAACCAGTCAGAAAAGTCTGAGGGCGCCTGGTGTATGTGGGTAGGGTGTGCAAGGGACGGGGCCTGCTAGGTCCAATGACAAGGGCCCAGCCTGGGAAAAAGGGATTCCCAGACACAGCCACCGGGAAGGAGTTCGGAGGAACAGGGAGTTATATGTGGTCATATGACCTCAGGGGTCACCAGGGCCGGGTGTGCGTGTGTGTGAGTGTGACTGGATCGTCCACGGAACCATATGACAAGGACCCAGGTGCGGAACAGGGAAAGGGGCCTCCTGCCGGGCACTGAGACGGCAGCAGCGAAATCATCTGGTCGGCAGCGGTGTCCGCGTTTGCCGGGAATCTGGATGTGGTCACGGTCGCGTGGATTAGGGGGAGCCGCGGCTCCAGATCGGTGACGGTGACACAGGCTCAGAGGATCACGGTGAGGGGGCGGGTCATCGGGTGGTGGGGGGCCTTGCCCTGGGGCCGGGTAGCTGGGCTCGTAGGCCCCGTAAGGGGAAACCCCTACGTTGGGGGAGGGCAGCCCGGGAGCCCGCGGCCCCACGCCCCCCGGGTCACCGTGACCCTCTCCCCGCGAGCCGACAGCACGGGGTGTGGGGCGGAGAGGAGGAGGAGCAAGAGCGCCCCGGAAGCGGGGGCGGGGCCTGACGGCGGGGCGGGGCTTCCCGCGGCGCGCGCCCCGCCCCGCCCGCCCCCTCCCCCACGCCGCCGTGCTTACTGGGCCTGGGCCGCTGGGGGCTGATATCCAGGTTGAGGTCGATCCTCCGCCGGGCCTCGCGGTTCTCCTGCTTCAGCTTTGCTTCCAGGCGGGACAGCTTCTGCTCCAGGGAGGACGCCGCCATCTTCCCCGCCGCCGCCGCGCACCGCCCGGCCGCCCGTCAGTCCGGCAGACAAACACCGCACTGCGCCTGCGCTTGGATGACCCCGCCGAGCCGCCGTCTGTCCCTGTACGGCGCATGCCCGCGGCGCGCGCTCGCCCATCCCTCGCCCCTAACCTCTGAGCATGCGTGCTTCTTCCCAGCCGGAGGGCTGACGCCACCTAGAGCTCGCGTCGGGCAACGTGCAACGCCTCTCACCGTGAAGCGCACGCGCTGATTCCGAGCGCACTCTCGGGAGGCGCTGTGTTGAAATCCATTCACAGTTTTTCAGAGAAAGGCGGGGGCGGGGGCTGGGCGCGGGGGGGGGGGGGGTGTGCGCCTGCGTACGGAGGCGTAGACGCGATCCCGCGAGTGGCCTTTTCTACGCATGCGCAACCTTGGCTCGCTCTTCTGCCGCTGTTCCCGGGAGTAGCTTACTGCTGTGTGTCCTCCCCAGCGTGGTTTTCGCCCTTCCCCGCCCGGCTGTTCTCTGGCACCCACGCTCCCTCACAACTGCCTTTCTGGTCTGGGACAGTGCTTCATTAGGATCCCTGTTAGGCTTAATTGCTGCCTTCTCACCATAATTAGGCGCCCGTGGGGAGCCCTTTCTATTTCAGCAAGCTCGGGGTTGGGCAAGGACTGGCGGGAGGGGCGCGGTAGGGCTCGGTCACTGTACGGTCTCTAGGACCAGCGGCATGACCCCTGATCTCGACGACAGAGCCAGGGTCATGGCCAGAGTTCCAGGTCAGACCCAAATGGGATTTTTCAAGACTTTCCCTCTTCTTCCAGCCCCGGAATGTGAGCCCTGCTCCTGGACAATGCAGAAAATGGGCCTTGGTGTTAATGCGCCTCAGCCCGTCTTCCCCGAGGCTTAACTGGTCTGATGGGTGCCTGGGAAAATGTCTCCAACTGGAATCCTGGTTTTCGGAAAGCAGCTTGCCTCTGCTCTCAGTTGCCAGGAAGAGGCTCACATTTTGCAGACACCTCGTGGTGTCCAGTCCCAGGAGGTCAGGGTCAGGCGGCCTGTCCCATATGCCCCACGTCCCAGCACAGGAACACTGGTGGGCGATGAAGGCTTGTGGGAACTCCTGTGGTGACAACTGACGGGTGAACAGGTACAAGAGAGTGGAGTCTGGAGAACTAACAGAGAATGTAGAGGAAAAGGGGTTCTCCAGAAAAAAAGGTAGGCAGAGGATGCCACCTAATTTCTCCTGGTAAGCCAAGATCGCTCTGCCTCTGCTTCCAGGACAAAAAAACTCATACCCTTGATGCTGGCAGGTGGGTGTCACTGCTTGCCTACAACTGGTCTGGTGAAATGGAAGGCTTAGACAACAGAAATGGATACCAGAGACCAGAAGTTTAGTTCTCGTGATTCGTATTATTTATTAAGCATCCTCTGATAGATGCTCCCTCATACAGGGAGTATTTGAAAGACAAGTTCCTGCCTGTGCTCGGAAGAATGTAACCTCCACCGCAGGCGTTCTGAACCCTGGAGTGTGCCATCCTTCGGATGTCCATGAATGGCCCTCTGGGACATCTGGGGGAATCTGCTGCCTGCCTCAAGTCACTTGCGGAACTTTGCATGTATGTGTACCGGAGCATTTTCCTGGGAAAGGAGGTGCCCAGCTTTTATCAGATGTTTTTAAAAGTCTAGGACTTAAAAAGGGTTCAGTATCTGGACATCCAGATTCTGGAGGTCCACAATTCCCAACATACGGGCCTAGGACCACCTTCATTAGAATTACCTGGGATACTCACTGACAGGCAGGTTCCTGGTCTCCAGCCAGACCTGAGTCAGTCTTTCAGGGGTGGGGCCCAAGATGTTTTGTTTTGGGGATGTTGATTTTGATGCGTAGCCAAATGTGAGAACCATTTTTCTGAGTGCACGTGTACGTAGCAAACAACTTATAAATAAGGGATTGGCATCGAAGCTGGGGGTGAGGGTCACCGGTCTCCTGTGTCTGTGTCCCCTCCTTGGGAGAGAACCCCAGATAGAAGCTGTTTTGGTCCAGGGCAGGGGGAGGGTTGAAATCCCATTGGGATGTGCCGCACCCCCTTATATGGCACTAATTGAGCTAGAATGTCCGCGGGCGGGGCAGGCCAGCCAGCCAGCCAAAGACACAGGTGTGGTTTTACTCTGAGAATCCAAGGACCGAGTTAATCCCTCTCTGACGTTCCACCCCAAATCCACCGCCTCCCGTCTCGTCTCAGACCAGCCCCAGGATCTTGCCTGGACCCCACGAGGCTGATGTGTCTGCTCCTCTTCTCCTGGCCTGGGCCCTCTTGGCCACCTCTCTTGAAGACAGCAGCAGAGACTCTGGCATGGAAGCATCCAGAAGGCCTCTACCCCAACCTTCCCCACCTCCGCTTCATTCCTCCTCCAGTTTCTCCCGCACCTCTGCCGGCAGGCCCTCGTAAAGGGCATCCTCTACCACGAGCCCCGCTTTCTTGAGCCCCACGCAGTTGCCAAGCTCTTCTGGCAGCGCCTCCAAGCGGTTGCCCCTGAGCTCCAGGCGCCCGAGGGCTCTGAGGGCCCCCACCTGGGGCGAGAGCTGGCTCAGGTGGTTGTAGCCCAGGAGCAGCGTCCGCAGCTTGCGGCAGAAGAAGAGCTCGTCGGGCAGGGCCTCCAGGGCATTGTAGGACAGAGCGAGGTGCTGCAGGTTCTGGAGGAGGCCCAGCTCGGGGGGCAGGGAGCGCAGCCCATTGTGGGAGATGTCCAGCAGGCGGAGGCCGCAGCACATGCCCAGCTGGCTGGGCAGGGTCTCCAGCTTGTTGTGGCTGAGGTAGAGCTGCTCGAGCCCCCGGAGCTTCCGCACGTGCTCGGGGACGTAGGCGATCTGGTTGTGCCACAGCCTGAGCGTGACCAGCTTGCGACAGTGCTGGAAGCTGAGGATCTCCTCGATGGACCGCAGGTGGTTGTCCTTGAGGTCCAGTTCCTGCAGTGCGCCCAGGCTGAAGATGGCGTGGGGGATGCGCTCCAGCCCGCAGGCCACCAGCTCCAGCTCTCGAAGCGCCGCCAGCTTCTTGAGGCTGTTAAGGGCCAGCAGGCGGGCCCCGTCGTTGTGCAGGCTGAGCCGCTGCAGATGGCCGGCCACGTCCGTCACGCTGGCGGGCACCTTGCCGGCGTTGCTCCGCAGAGACAGCACCTTGAGCTGCTTCAGCTCCCGGAGGCTCTCGAGGGTCGCTGCCCGAGCCAGCTCCGGGGGGAAGAGCCCCTCGAGGTGCAGCTCCTCCAGGCCCCGCAGCCCAAACACCCACAGGGGCACCTCGCGGAGCTCCTCGCACTTGACGCGGATGACCTTGAGGCGGTCCCGCAGAAAGACCTGCGAGGAGAAGGGCAGCCTGGCGGGCGAGTGCAGCAGGCTGAGCTCCTGCAGGCCCACCAGCTGCGAGAGGCCCGGGGGGAACGTGATGTCGCAGATGGCCTCCAGCCGCAGCGCCTCCAGCTCGCTGAGCTCGAAGACGGTGTCGGGCAGCCCCGGGAGCATGCAAAGGGCCAGCTCGAGCCGGCCGCGGGCGTTGCGCTGCAGCTTCTGCCGAAGCTTCTCGGGCGTCCACTCGTGGTTCAGGTTGAGCTGCTTCAGGCGGCTCTCACTGACCTCGGAGAGGAAGACGGCGAAGCGCTTGGAATAGAGCGAGTCATACTGGTCGATGAGGTGGAGCATGAAAGCGAAGTCATTCTTGACGTCCGGTATGTCCCCCATGCCGGTCTCCTCCCGCACCGAGCGGAAGGAGTACTCCTTGAGGGGCCGGTGGAAAAGCCAGTAGAGGGTGTAGAGACAGGTCAGCCCGTAGACGCACACGAAGGAGATGTAGCAGAAGGCCAGCTTGGAGAAGAGGTGGGCCTTGGTGTGGTTGCAGCAGAAGCTGGCGTAGCCTGTCACCTCCGAGGTCTCCACCCTGCAGGCCACCAGGAAACTGATCTTCTCCACGTAGACCAGGTTGTAGACCAGGATGGCGAAGAACTTGCAGACCTTGAGCACCGTCTGCCGGATGTACATGGTGTACAAGATGTCGCCTTCCTCCACGTGCACGCGGAACTTCTTGACCTTCTCAAACAGCGCCTTGGCCTGCTCGCCCTCCTTCTTGTCCAGCAGGGTGACGGCCGGTGGCTCCGTCACCACCTTCTCAGGCTCCATCAGCACCTTTTCCTTCTCACCCTCACTTGCCTTTCCTGGCCCCGCGGACGCCTCCACGGTCGCCGTCGCCCGTCCCGCAGCGGGGCCCTTGTGGTTGTCCCCAGAGACCTCGGACAGGGCCCTCGTGGTCCACGGTGAGTCGAAACACTTGCCCAGAATGGAGATGAAGTGCTCGATCTTGGAACTCGTGCCGGGGAACTTGAACCAGAAGCTGGTGCAGACCATGAAGATGAGCGTGTGGATGACAACCAGGTAGGGGAAGTACTTGGCATACCAGTGGAGGGCGGTCTCGTAGCACAGCTGGTTGATGAAGCTGTACTGCTGGAGGTCCAAGTTGTTCTTGAGGCCGCTGACCTCCCGGAGGCCCCCCATCTGCTCAGAGACGCTGCGTGGCAGCAGCTGCTGGCACGGGGCTTCGGATGAATTCTCTCGGAGTTCGTGGCTGGGCAGACAGATGATCTTATCCTGTGTCACCTGGGAATGAGGCGGGGGAAGAGGGTCAAGGAGCTGGGTTGGCCTGGATAGCTGGGGGGAGACAGGCCCTGACTGTCCCGAGCTGGCTGTGATTTTGGAAGAGTCGCTAAGCTTCTGAAAGTACCTCAGTCTTTTTGAAAAAAGGAGTTCAGCTGAATGCGATGCTCTGGTTCTCCCCCTCTCCGCCCCCGCAAAAGATCCTGAAGTCCTAACCCTTAATACCTGTGACTAGATCGTCTTTGCAGAGCCCACGTGATCAAGTTAAGGTGAGGTCATTAAGGTGGGCCTCACGTCCTTTGGACAAAGACACATGCGCAGGGAAGAGGAGCGAGCGGCATCTATACACCAAGGGATGCCGGAGGCCACCGGAGAGCCGGGAAGGAGAGAGGCAGGGAACGCATGCTCCCTCTCCCTCCCAGCCCGAGGAAGGAAACAACCGCGTCAACACTTGGATGTCCCCCTTCCAGGCTCCAGAACTGTGGCACAACCGCGGGAAGACTTCCGGAGTCCCCAGGCCCCGCCCCCGCCAGGGCCCGCCTCCCCAGCGGCGCACCCAGGCCCCGCCCCGCGCCGGCGGGGCGCCTTACCTGCAGAGTGCAGCCGAAGACCCCGATCATGAGCATAGCCACGGTGAGGTACTCGGCCAGCACGTCCCACCAGGGCTTGAGCACCTTGAAGGCGGGCTGCTGCTCCGTGAACTGCTTGAACTCGGCCACCGGAATCATCTTTCCTGCGGGGGAGGGGCAGGCAGGGGTTGCAGAGACCCTCAAGAGGGGGCGCCTGGTCGTGGGCCCCCAGCGAGCCAGACACCTGCCTCTGCTCCCAATTTGCCTCGTCGCCTGCCCCAGCCTGGCAGAGCGCACGAGCTGGGTGCCCCCTTCCCCTCTGCCCCAGACCTCACCTCCTTCCTGGAGCCAAGCTACTACTGTTCTCCCCACTTCTGCTCCCCGGGATCCCTGCTCCCATCTGACGCTGCTGGCCCTTTCAGAGGTCAGGACCGGCAGTCCACAGGGCCGCTGTCCCCCTGCTGGCCCGTGTGGCTCTCTCCCAGAACGCAGCCACCGCCCACCCTCGATGCAGAGCCCGAAACGCTCGCTCTGCTCCAGACACCGAGCCCCAGCTCTCTCTGCCACTGGGCCAGAGCTCGTCCGAGGCAGGCTCAGGACTTCCGGGGTGTGGGCCCCCCACCCCCTTCAGGGGCGCTCCAGGCACCACCTCCAACCTCCAACCGGAAAAGCCGGCTGGAGCCTGGCTCTGGTTACAGGGCCCGAGGGGCAGGGAGTGGCAAAACCGAAGGCTGGTCAGTTAGGGGGAGGGTGCACTAGGACACCTGGGTTTCCACGGGGTTGGTGCCCAGAACCTGAGGCAGAAAACAGAAACCTGGGTAGGGGGTGCCAGGATGCCTGGAGGGCAGAGGATCAGGAAATGGAAAACACAGGGAGAAGCCAGAGTGACACCTACGGCCCGGACTGGGGCTGCGCGGCCAGCCCACTCTGTCTGTCCCTGGGTTTCATTTTAGACCAAGGTATCATTATTTCAGATACGGACGGCCAGGAGCAAGTCACATGGGGGCGTGGGCCACAAGCTGGGACATCACCCTCCCAAGCAGGGAGCGGGGGGAGCCTGCCTCCCACAGGGAGCCTTCCTGCCCGGCTCCCTGAGGCTGGAAAGGAAAGGGAGGAAGCGAGACCTGCACTGCTTCCCAGGGGGGCTCCGAGGCTGGACGGCCCCTCCCAGCATCTGTGCTCTTCTACCCTGCCAGTTTTCCCACATGGGGTTCCCGGAGACTGGGCAAGGGAGGAAGGCATCTGGGCCATCAACGGGTCCCCCGGCCTCCCACCCATTTCCTGGCCTTGGCCCACACCTCAGCCAATTACTCCGACACTTCCCTCCCGCCCTCCCTTTTTTGGGTCCCCAGGCCAGTGAGGCCTTGGGTTGGCTCCTGGGTGGGGATGGGGTGGAGGTGGGCAAGGATACAGGATGCGGGTTCTGCCCACCAGGCTGAGGGCTGAGGGCGGGGCAGTCCACCACACCTTCTAATCCCATCAGAGGCCCTCACTTTGGGATGGCAGGGGCAGGGCCCCCTGACTCAGGCCCTGACTCACCCCAACCAGGCACGCAGACAGGGGGTGCTCAGACAGAACTGACGCTCCCTCCCACAGTGCCCCATCCTTCACTCTCACTGTGACACCCGGTCCTAAAAGGAAAACTGTGTGTATCAGTCCAGTCCCTGGGGAATCTTAGACAGGTGGGGCCCATGCCCGGGGGGCCCAATGTACACGGTAGCCATCCAAGGGGACACCTGGGGGCATTCTGGAGTGTGCGTCTAGATGCACACACTGAGCTGAGGGGAGACCTGGGAGCCAGCCGCTGTTCTCCCCGCCCTGGGGACCTGTCCCTGTGAGGGACCCCACTCCGCTGTTCAACCTAAGGAGAGCACTTCTGGGGGCTGTGACAAAAATACATGGGCAGGGACCAACTTCCTGCCTGCATCCATCTCGCCTGGCCGGGAGCTCTAGCGCCCACCATGTCAGGACTACAATCAAAGGCAACAAGACAGAGACACCCAGGGTCCCCAAGGGAAGGCCCCGTGGCTCTCACGGAACAAGGTATACATACACAACACCATCGGAGGCAGACATGGGGGTTATCATTATCTGTCTCCATGACTCAAACTGGATGGCCCGAACCTGCCATTAAGCTTCCACAGACATAAGACGGGCCCCCCCACTTTGTCTGCGCTGGGCCAGGGGATGGGGGAGGGCCCCAGGGCGGAGGGCTTGAGGGAAGGGGAGTCCGGAGGAAAACAGCCACTGGGCCACACGCCCCTTATGGCCACCAAATGCTTCCGGGACCTCCTTTCATCCCAACTCTCGGAGGGAGGGTACTGCAACCTTCATTTTCCAGACTCTCAAGGAGGGAAATAACCAACTGGAGGTTTCACAGCTACCAGTGGTATTTAAGGCGTAACCCCCAAGTCTCATCTGCCTGGTAGCATCCCTCCCCCCACCGTCCCGTACTCTCATGGGTGAGAACCTCTGCTGAGATGCCACTGTGTCTTCTCCAGGAGACCCTGAGAGGGGAGTTCCGGCAGAGAGTAGATGGGCGGATGGCGGCTGCTTGGTGGGCCAGGCTGGAGGGTCCTGGTCCACCTAACCACCAGGCCCAGCCTGAGCTCCACCCATCCATACCTCACCCCTGCTTCTGCTCTCTCAGGCCCTCCCCGGAGCTCCCAGCTGGCCTCCCAAAACGGCACTGGTGGGTGCTCCTGGTCCCGGCCCCCCCCCTCACCCACAGCCCATGCTAATGGGCAGGGAAAACACAGTGATAGTTGTCAGCCCCGAAACAGGCTTTGGAACACACGGGTCCGATCTTTGACTTTTACACAAGAGAGAAATTGAGAGGGAAAGAAAGTGCGAGAAACTGAGGTGGGGGCGGGGGGCCCTTAGTAGCAGATCTTGGGCCAGGCCCCGGCTTGGGGACTCCCAACCTAGTATGTCTCCAGGCCGCACTGCAAGGACTTGGGAGCGGAGGGAGTCTTGACGTTTAAGAGTTCTGGATGGGCCAACCTGGAAAGGACCCCAAGGGGTAAGGTTCTGGGCGCACTGAGGGGTTCGCAGAGGTGAGTTGTCGCTGTCTTTTCCCCCCAGCAGGCAAGGAGAGGGGAACGGGATCAAGACCCCGGGGGTGGGGGGTCCCCCATCCTGCTGATCTTCGTTCTGTCCTAGCCCAGACTCACCCCCCCACCCCCCCACCCCCGCTCTCTGACAGGCGCCCTCGGGCTGCCGACGGCCGAGTCTCTCGCCGCCCCCACCCCCTCCCCAGTTCCTTGTGCGCCCCAGCGGGCCGCGGGCTCGGGCGCCAGTGTCAGCGGCACCTGGGGCGGTCCTCACGTGGGCCAGACCCCCGCCCCGCCACCCCGTCCCCGGGGACAGACAGCCATCTACTCACCGCTCCGGCTGGGACGCTGGGCCCAACTCCTGGGTCCCTGGGAGCGGAGCGGCCGGGACTCCCGCAGAGTTCCCCGGCCAGCCTGGGTGAGTCAGGGCGGGCGGGCGGGACAGGAGCCCGGGAGCCGCCCCGCCTGCCCGCCCCGTGGACGGCCCGGCCCCGCCTCCCTGTGGGCCCTCCCAGGTCGCCCCCAACTCCCGGCGCGGAGGGGTTGCGGGAGGAGGGCAGTCGTAACCCCCGCTCTCCCCGCGGTGGGTAGGGGGCGGGCCGGAGGAGCGGGGGTCTTAGAACTTTGGCTCAGGCTGCAGTTGGGGAAACTGAGGGGCCTGGAGGCACTGCGCTCCCAAAACCAGCCTCGGGGCCTCCTTCCAGGATCCAGGCTGCATAGACCCTGTCAGGAACAGGTGACGAGCCTCCCCACCCCCACCCCCTCCCCCAGGTGCAGCCACCTTCAGGCACAGCCAAGGGACCAGTGAACAGAGTCCAGGGAAACGAAGGGGGCTTCCCTTTTCCTGCTCTGAGCAGAGTGGGGGCGCTTCTTGGTCTGATCCTGGCTAGCCTTGAGACCTGCTCTGGACTTCCCCCGGAGGGGTGGGAGCAAGCTGCCCTCAGGTCTGGGGTAGGGTGGGGGGTGCCTTGCGGGGAAGCACAGGGGCCAGAGGGCTCTGGGATCCCAGGCTTGAGTGCAGCCTGGGAGGCCAGCTTCTAGAAAGGATGACTGCCTCTCCACCCCCACTCATTCCTCCCGGGCCCAGGAGGCCTACCCTGGGTCTTAGAGGAGGAAAGCACCCGGTTCAGCCTGAAGGCGTCTGATGAACCTCCATCGGTTCTATCTGCAAACCTCAAGGGAGAGGGGACCTTGACGAAAGGGGAGAAGGAGATCCCTCCCCTGCGGGAATAAGAAGCCCATGAGTTCCCTAGACCCGACATAGCCGGACACTCCAAACCTTGAGGATGGGGACCCCCCTCCGCGTAGGTTCCTCTGTGAAGCCTTGCAATTGGCACGTCCCTGGGAGGCGCAACTTCTCCGAAGCGTCTGTGAGCTCCACCATGGGCAGCCCCAATGTAGACCTTCATTGTGAGGTCGAGATAAGCAAAGCCCCGTTCTCTCTCAGAGCTTCTGCGGGAGCGGGGGCAGCCGACGCAGAGGTAAGCATGCAGACAGGCCAGGGAAGGAGATCTCCGTCTGGGACAAGTGCTGTGCGTGGCACTAAGCAGGGTTAGGTGGGGTGAAAAAGGCCACGGGCCACTTTGGGGCGTTTTGAGATGGAGTCATTTCTCCCCTTCCTGTAGCTCCTTGGATCCATGTCCTGGGGGTGGGGGTGGTGTTTAAAGCTTTATGTTGAAGTGAGCATCCTTTTTATTTTATTTTTTAAAGATTTTATTTATTTATTTGACAGAGATCACAAGCAGGCAGAGAGGCAGGCAGAGAGAGAGGAGGAAGCAGGCTCCCCGCTGAGCAGAGAGCCCGATGCGGGACTCGATCCCAGGACCCTGAGATCATGACCTGAGCCAAAGGCAGAGGCTTAACCCACTGAGCCACCCAGGCGCCCCTGGAGTGAGCATCCTTAAAAAAAAAAAAAAAAAACCCACTTTATTTATTTATTTGAGAGAGAGCATGCGCACATGCGCATAAGAGCATGGGGAGTAGCACAGGGAAAGGGAGAAGCAGATGGAGCAGGGAGCCCAACACAGGGCTCCATCCCAGGACCCTGGGATCATGACCTGAGCTGAAGGCAGACCCTTAATGGCCTGAGCCCCCCACACGCCCCTGGAGTGAGCATCCTGACACACCTTGCTTTACACCCTTGTACGAATCTCTGAGGTCACTGGGATAGAAACCCCAGGACCCTAGCACATGAGCTTCCTGCTCCCCGCTGGGTCCCCAACACTTGGCACGGTGCCTGGCACCTCGTGGGGCTTCGGTAAATGATGGGGGGGGTGGAGGATTGAGGTGTTGTCTCAGTTCAGACGCCTCTAGGTGCAGACCCTGAGACAAGGGATTGGACTCCAGTGGTCTCCCTGGAAAGTGATCTCAGGAAGTGCTGAAGTGGGGCGATGGGGAGGGGAGACCGGCAAAGGAAGGAGGTCAGTAAGTATTAACAATGGCACACGAATGAGGGCAAATGAACAGGTGCGCAGGCAGCTAGGGCTCTCTTCTGCTGGGGAGCTCTGGGAGATGGTGCAGGACCTACCTCCACCCAAGAGCTGAAGTGTTGATGCACCAGCTGCTGTCAGGCTCAGAGTTGCTCTGGGGAAGGGGGATAGAGAGGGTATTAACTCCCTGGCACTTTGGACTTTCTGCCCACGTGGGGACTGTGGTTGCTCAGATGATTCAGAGGAGTTTAGTCGCCGGAGTAGAATGGCTATGTCACGGGACACGCATACTCACTATGCTTTCACGTAGTCTCTCACTATGAAAGACTGCCGACTTTACATTCCCGTTGGTCCCCCATGAGTTTTTCCACATTGATAATAACCAGCTTTAAAAAAAAAAAAATCAAGGTAAAACACTGTAACATAGAACCCACCATTGTAACCATTGTTAAATACGTTCTCCTTGTCCTGAAGCCATCATTACCGTCCACCTCCGGAGCACTTTCCATTTTGCAAAAACTGAGACTCTGTCCCCGTGAAACATTAACTCCTCATCGCCCCACCCCAGCCCCTGGCTTCCACCATCTACTGTGTCTTTATGAATCTGATTCTTCTAGAGATCTTATATAATTGGAATCATACAGTATGCGTCCTTTTGTGGCTTACATCACTGAGTACAATGTCCTCAAGGTCGATCCACATTGTAGCAGGTGTCAGGATGTCCTTCTTCTTTAACGCTGAGAAATATCTCATTGTGTGGATGGACCACGTTCTTTTCATCCATTCATCCATGAAGGGGTACCTCGCCATTGTGGTTCATGCTGCCATGAACATAGTTGTGTTCAGATCTATTTCTTTTTTTCTTTTCTTTTCTTTCCTTTCTCTCCCTTCTTTCAATTCTTTTGGGTGGGATTGCTCGATCATATGATACTTCTTTAATTGTTTCCTTTTGTGAGGAACCGCCATCCTGTTTTCCACAGAGGTTCCCCCATTTTGTACTCCCACCAGCGGTGCACCAGGTCTCCTATTTCTTCACATCCTCACCAACGCTTGGTCTTGAATATCCAACTTTTTAGGTTTTGTGAACGTGAGGTAGTTTTCTACCCGCCCCCCATGTGATCCACAGGCTCAGGAGTCTGAGACTGGCCGCAGTGGGTTGTTCAACCGTCTCCCTCCCCCACCGGCACTGGCTACCACTGCTTTGCTTTCTGTCACTATAGATTAGCTTGCCTTTTCTGGAGCGTTATATAAATGGAATCAGGCAGTGCATGGTGTGTGTGTATGTGCGCGCGTGCGCGCGCGCGCGTGTGTGTGTGTGTGTGTGTGTGTGTGTGTTTTGTTCGGGAGAATGTTTTTGAGATGTGTCCCTGTTTTGAGTGTCTTGGTAGTCTGTTGTTTTTTTCTTGCTGAGGACCATTCCACCGTAAGGCATACTTTGTTTTGTATAACCCGTCCCCATTGATGGACGTTTGGAGTGTTCTTAAAAGAGGGCAGAGTCCAGATCCCAATGGAAGGCAGGATGGATTCAGAGTAGCTTTGGAGGGACCTTGCCCTGTACAAGGTGGGAGGCAGATATCTGGGTGGGTGGCTGTGACTCACTCAGAAGGGCACTGCTGGTGAGGGGGCGGGTGGGCTGGCGGAGGGACCAGGCTGCTGTCGTGCCAGAAGGGGCTCACACAGGTGACGCTCGGGAAGACTTGGGGGCAGGAGGCAGAGTCTAGAATGATCCGATCAAGAGAGCAGTGCCCTGAGGAATGGTGAGGGGACGCTCCCCCAGTCTGGAGGAGGGTTTTCCTTGAAAGGAGGGCTACTGCGGAGTTCTGACCTTGCTCTCTTCCATTCCCTGACCCTCAGTGGTGAGCATAACTCCTAACGTGAAAAAACCCAAAGCCTTACTTCCAGCCCCACCCTATTTAAGTCTGTCCCCCCACCCCCTTCCCTCCAGGACACCTTCGGCCGGGAGACAAATGACACCTCTTCTCGTCCTGTGCATGGAAGTCCCCCAGTTCCAGACAAGGAATGAACAGCCCGTGTGCGGACATGCAGACATGTGATGGAGAACAGGGTGGGGCAGAGAGCGCTGGTGCTTTGGGATGGGGTAGGGGGTAGCTGAGTCCGGAGAGAGCAGGTATCTGAGGCAGAAAGCACTATGTGTGTGTAGGGTGGTGGGGGTGGGGAGGGTTGGGGGGGTAGGTTGAGTAGCAATAAGTAGGGGTGCAGGAGGGCGCTTGGCATCAGTGGGCCAGTGCGGAACAGTGGAGGATGGCCGTCTCCTTCTTCACGCTTCTGCCTCCTCCATGCCGCTGTCCCTGGTCAGTGCCCTCCACTGAGACCCCGGCAGGAATTGGTTAAAGTCCCTAAAATGACACCTCCACTCCCGCTGGCTGTGCTGGGCAGCCTCGGCCAGGATCGGCTCTGCTCCTTCATGCACCGGTTTTGATCCCTTCCACCCTTCCACCCCATTCCCAACCTTGTATCTGCCCCCCCCACCCCAAAGCTCGGCTCTGCTGACTTGACTTCGCTTTTTCATATGACATAGGAGGGTGTGGAGAGGGGTGGTGCTCTGCCCTGCCAAAGGCTGGATCAGCTCTCACAGTCCTGTCTCCCCCTCCCCATCGTTCCTTTCTTCTTGTGTTCCCCCAAATCCGAATCTACCCCTAAACTTCCAGGGCTGTATTCTCTCCGTAGTCCGCCCCCCAACCAATTAGGGTTTTTCTGGGGTCTGGGAAAAGTCTTGGATATGAGAGGGGCCGAGGCCCCCCGAGGACCCTGGGGGGCCGGGCCTCCGCGGTCGCGCGGTTGCGAAGGCGAGGACAGGGACAGGGACCCTGAGGGCCGGATTGGTTGAATGGGCACGAGGCACGATGCTCCCGCCCCCTGGTTGTCAGGGCCCAGCCTATCCGCGTCCAGGCGGGCCTCGGTCGCCAGGTGGTTGGGCGGGGGGGGCGCCGGGGCAGGTGTGTGTGTCGGGAGGAAGGGGCTAGGCCCTGCCGGGACCCCCAAGGGATTCCGCCGAAGTCCCTGCGGCTGGGAATCTGGGGTCCTCCGGCTCGGGAGCCGAGAAGCCGCGCCTCCTTCCACAGCGCCTCTCCCCGCCGCCCCCGGCGCGCTCCCGCCCGCCGCCTCCCGGGTCTGGATCGAGCGCGCGCGCCCCCGTCTCCCGTCGGCGGCGGAGGGGCGGGCCCGGCTCCCGGCGCCACCGCCCGCAGCCCCCTCCCCTCGCCCGCCCGCCGCACGCTGCAGCCCCGGCTCTCCCGCCCGGCCCCACCCCAGACGACCCAGCGTGGAGAGGCGGGAGGCCGGAGCCCGAGGTGAGCGCGGCGCGAGCAGGTGGAGCGGGCGGCGCGGACCAGGGCCCGGCTGGGGGAGGGGGACGCGCTCCGGA
Source organism: Martes martes (assembly GCF_963455335.1). Classification (NCBI taxonomy): domain Eukaryota; kingdom Metazoa; phylum Chordata; class Mammalia; order Carnivora; family Mustelidae; genus Martes; species Martes martes. The sequence continues at coordinate 211,841,333 of NC_137888.1, read as the reverse complement.
CGCGGCTCTTTGTCTCCCCGAGCCCCATCGCGGGCCGCTGGGGCCGCTCCTCCTCCTGGCAGGTGCCCGCATCCTCGGGGAAGGCTCTGGGGGGCTGGCGAGGGGACCCGGGCGTGTGCTCCCGTCCCCCTTAGCTGGAGCTTATAGCAGCCCCCCCGTCCCCGAGGCTGGTGGTCCGCGCGTCCTGAAGGGGCGAGGGGTGGGGGCGTGGGTCTCGAGTCCTGAAAGGGAGCAGAGGCGGGCGGGCTGGGGCTTCAGCTTTGGAGGAAGGCGGTGGGGTTGGGACTAGGGGACAATCCTGAGCAGCTGGGCGGGTGGGTGGGTGAGTGGGTGTGTGGGTGGGAAGGAAGTGGATCGAGGCCGAGTTTTGGGCGCCCATGGGTGACAACGCTGGGGAAGGGGCAGTGAGGGACCGGGACCAGGGTCCCTGCAGGCAGCATAGCAGTGCAGGAGCCGAGATGCTGATCCATCCGTCTGTCTCCTCATCAGGTGCGGGATGGACAAGAGGGACAAGGGCAGGTCAGGGGCCGCCACGCGGACACCGGCTTCTCGCCCTCCAGGCCTTCCTACCCCCAGGCCCCCAGGGTCTCCTCGACCTCCTCCTCCAGTAACCAGCGCGGCTCTCCGCGTCCTGGGAGCAGCGGGAGCTGCGGGGCGAGGGCCCCTGGCTGAGCGATCCGGGGGTATCCGGGCAGCCGCTCTCCCGGAGGCTGGTCCCCGGGTGGGACCAACGCAGAGCGCTGGGACAGGCCCCCGGAGTCCAGGTACCCCACCATCTTTCCCCCATTCAGATCCTATCATCCCGCGCCCCTTTCCTTCTAAGGCTCCAGTTTCCCCTTCCTTCCTGGGGCACCGCCTTGACTTGGCCTTCTCCCCGCAGCCTCCAGGACCCCAGCTGCTGGGAGAGGGGAGCGGGCCCCTGCCAAGACCCCAGGCCCAGGCTCTATCTCCAGCCCGGGACGTGCCAGCGGGACCACCAGGTAAAATGCCTCCCCAGTGCCTTTGGTAAGGGTTAGTGTCACTATCTGTAAACTTAATTTTACATGTGAATTGGGGAGTGGGAGCATTTGCAGGTCACTGGGTGCAAGTTGAATGAAAGCCATTATTGGTCCGCAGAGAGGGCATAAATGAGCAAATGTAGACTTGGGAGAAAACAAGGAGCTCTGTACTGAGGGCGGCCACTCCTGTCCCTAGGCTAGGCTCTCTTGCACAGAAGGGGCTTCGTCCCCCAGCTGAGGAACCCGTGACCAGAGGAAAAGCCCCAGAAACCCCCAGAAGGAGCGCGCTGAGCGCCGGGGCACGGAGAGGTACGTGACCTGGGGAGGAGCGGGGTTCCTGGGCAGTGAGGGGGACGAGCCCTGAAGTATCTCTGACCCTCCCGCCTTCTGCTTTGTCCCCAGACTCTTCTGGGCCCTCCCCAGGCGCCCCTTCCCCAGCCACCTCCCGTCGGTCTCGGGCTGCAGGCGCTGAAGTCGGTCTCCCTCGGGCAGCTCCCAATGCCCGGCCGCGGCCTCCGACCGAGGCTCCCAGGAAATCAGTGAGCAGTGCCCCGCAGCATGGTACCGCAGAGCCGAGCCCCGCCGCCAGGAGGCGACCCGGCGCCGGCGGAGGCCTCCAGAAGCCAGCCTCGCGCCCCTTGGGCTCCAGCGCCACTCCTCTGTCCTCTCCTGCCCGCCCTGGGGCCTCGCCGGGTGGAACACCTCGGGCTCTGGGGCATCCCTCGCCTCCCAAGACGAAAGGGGTGCAGGTTCTGCGCCCCCGCCAGTCCCCACCCCCAAGGAAGGGCGCAACCCCTGCGCAGGGTCTTTCTCCTCCGTTAGCCACACCCTCTCCGCCGGGTTCGACAGCACAACTGGCACCGCCTCCGCATATCACGGGCACTCCCCTGCCTGCCACGCTCCCTCCCTCTCCACCGACCACGCCCCCTTCTCAATCCGCAGTCGGCCCTTTGGCCCCGCCTCCTTCACTAGCCCCGCCTCCTTCACTAGCCCCTCCTCCCTCCGCTCCACTCCCTCCTCAGACCATCCCCTCTCCGCCGGCCACACCTCCTTTGCAAGACCCACCCACACACCTGGGTACCTCCTTTTTGGAGGCATCCACCTCTCCCACGAACACTTTTCTGGCTTCATTCTCTCCATCATTGTCACCCCCTCTGCAGAGTATGCCCCCAACCCAGGCTTCTCCAGCTTTGCCCCCTCTTCTGACGCCCCCCTCTCCCTTGGCCACGTCTCCTTTGTTGGCTCCTGGACCACCAAGCAAGGCCCCACTCCAAGCCCCTCTTACTCAAGCAACATCTCTGCTAGACCCACCCTCTCCCCAAGCCACACCCCCTCTGCAGGGCCTTTCCACTTTGACTACTACCCCTCCACTGGCCAGTCCTTCTCTATCTCCTCCCTCTCTTGAGGCCACGCCCTATACAGTGACCACGCCTCCCACACAGGACACCTCTCCAGCCACACACCCTCTGCAAGCCTCTCCCTGCCCTCTGACCACCCTCTCTTCACAGGCTCCTCCTCCTCTGTGCTCTCCATATCCCTCGGCCTCACCATCTCTGCAGGCTGCACCCTCTGCCCTGGCCATGCCCACTCCACAGATCCCACCTCCTCTGGCCACACCCCATCTACAGGCCACTCCCTCTTCGACCGGGCTCCCTACACAGGCCCCACCTTCTCTGGCCTCACCACCTCCGCAGGCCCCACCCTCTTCCCTAACCACCGCTCCTCAACAAACTGCAGTGTCTCTGGCCACACCCCCTCTGCAGGCTATTCCCTCTCCGAGCGTGCTCCCCGTTCAGGCCCCACCACGTCTGCAGGCCCCACTCTCTCCGGTATCACCCCCTTTGCATGACCCTTCCTCTCCCTTGGCCATACCCTCTCCCCAGGCTCCACCTTCCCTGGCTTTGCCTCCTCTTCAGGCTCCTCCTTCTCCCCCTGCCTCACCCTCCCCGCGGGCCCCTCCCTCTCCTGTGACCCCGCCCTCCCCGCGGCCCCCTCCCTCTCCTGTGGCCACGCCCTCCCAGCGGGCCCCACCCTCTCCTGTGGCCACGCCCTCTCCTCGGGCCCCTCTCTCTCCCCTGGCCACACCGTCTCCGCAGGCTCCACCTTCCCTGGCCTTACCTCCTCTGCAGACTCCGACTCTCCCTTTGCGGGCCACGCCCCCTCCCCTGGCCACGCCTCCTCAGGCTCCACCTTCCCTGGCCTTGCCTCCTCTACAGGCCTCTCCTCTCCCTTTGCAGGCCCCTCCCTCTCTGGCCACGCCCCCGCCCCTGACTCCACCTTCCTTGGCCCTGCCCCCTCTGCAAGTCCCTCCCTCTCCCCCTGACTCACCCCCTCTGCAGGCCCCTCGCCGCCCCCCGACCCCAGGTCCGGATGCCCCGATCCCGGGCCCACGGCTGACCCTGGCGCTGGCCCCGGCTCCGCCGCCACCGCCCTCGCGCAGCCCGTCCAGCACGCTGAGTGGCCCGGATCTGGCGGGCCACAGCAGCAGCGCCACCAGCACGCCGGAAGAGCTGCGCGGCTACGACAGTGGGCCCGAGGGCGGCGCCGCGGCCTCCCCGCCCGCCGACGCGGAGCTCGCCGCCTGCCACCCGGCCTCCTGGAGTCGAGGTCCCGCTCCGCCGCTGGCCGTCCGCAGCACCCCAGGTAAGCGGCCCCTGGATCCCGCCGAGCTGTGGGAGGGGCGAGGTGGGAGGGGGGCGGGGTGGGAGGCCAGGGTGTCTAGCTCGCGGACAGGACACTTGGGTCTGGGGCGGGACGGAGGCGAGGGGCGGGGCCTTGTGGCGGGAGCCGCGCCTCCCGCCCCTTAGGCCCAGCCTGGCATCTGTCCTCGCAGGAGCGTCCTTGCCTTGGCCTCCCGCTGCCGGCTCGGGCTCCGCTGACGGCCTGTGCACCATCTACGAGGCTGAGGGGCCCGAGTCGGCGCCCCCCGCCCCAGGCACGCTGGATGCGGGGCCCGGCGCCGGCGCGGGTAGCGGGAAGGTGGTAGCCGGAGCAGGCGCGGCTGCGGCCTCGCGTGGCGCGAAGCCGGCGCGCCTGGGCGAGCTGCCGCTGGGGGCGCTGCAGGCGAGCGTCGTGCAGCACCTGCTGAGCCGGACGCTGCTGCTAGCTGCGGCGGAGGGTGCTGCTGGCGGCGGCGGCGGCGGCCCAGGAGGCGCGGGAGCTGGTGGCGTCTCGGGGGGCGCCCGGACTGCGCTCAGCGAAGCCGAACTGGGCCGCTGGGCTGAACTGTTGTCTCCCCTGGACGAGTCCCGCGCCAGCATCACCTCGGTCACCAGCTTCTCCCCGGACGACGTGGCTTCCCCGCAGGGTGACTGGACCGTGGTGGAGGTGGAGACCTTCCACTGAGCCAGACCCTTAGCCCCGCCCACGACACCCCTGCTCTCTGGTTATGCCTCTCTGTCTTTGGCTGCCCGGCTGCCCTCTTCCGGGAGTCTGGCTCCCGGTGGATTGGACGTGGCCCCTGGAGGCCTAGATTTGGGACCAGGCTCGGGTCCCACCCACGCCTCTGGCCAAGGTCTTCCCCCTCGAGCCCGGCCCGGTGGCCTGGAGTCCCTCCGGCTCCCCTCGAGCCCCGCCCCCTCCCTGGTCTAGGCCCCACCCCATGTCCTGAGTATTGTCTACTACGTGCTCCCCGAGTTTGCAATAAAGGCGAGACCCTGCTGCCTGTGCGCCTCGCGGTCGCCTGGGGTGGGGGGTGGTCCACCGCGGGGCGGCGGGAGGGGCAGGGCACGAGCGGGTAGTAGCTCTGGCTGAAGGTCTCTCGCACACAACGCAGCGGTGCCTTTTCTCTGTTAAGGCGCGGGCGCGTGAGGCAGGGCTGGGATGGGACCTGGTGCTGCTGAGTCCCCGTGGTCCAGCGCGGCGCCCCCACGCACGTGCGTGGACCTGGGCTTTTTCCTGTGAGATTTGCGGTGGGAACATTAGGCACAGGAGCGGCCCATTGATACTACGAGATCGAGTGCATGAGTGATGCGTGCCGGGCATGGCTGAACTACCGAAACTCTTCCTACACTCCCCTAAGGGAGCGGCCATCTCTTCCCTAGAGGAGAAAGACATGTGGGAATGGCTCCTCCAGGTCTGGGACGAGGGCAAGGCGTCCCTTCCTGAGGCCTCCTTCTCACAGTGAGCGCCCCGGGAGTGCCCAAGGGAGGGAGGGGTCGCTGAAGACCTGAGAGCGATCTTGGCTCTCTCCTGCCCGATCCAGGGCGCACTGCGCTCTGCTCACTGAGGAGGCTCCAATGCAGAAGGTGGGTCTGCAGGTGGGCCCAGGGCCCCTTAAGAAGGCCTGGTGTAGAGTACAGGGTCCTCCTGGGTCAGGCGGCCCGAGGATTCCTTGCCCCTGTGAGCCCGCCTTGCGGAGAGGGTTCTGCAGGGAAGGAGCAGCCTCTCCCCAAGGTTGAGTGGGAGACCAAGAATCCTTCACATTGCCCCTCCCTCCCCAGGTGCTCCCACCATGCCCCTTTGTGCCTCCCAACAAATGGACCTCATCTTTCCCTCCATCTAAGGATGCCCTCCTCAAGCCCCTGCAGCCAGGCGTCCTTGCCTGTGCCCACAGCAAGGGTCCTCAACAAAGTCAGTCTGTTTTCACAGACTGTCTCCCTATCAGAATTTCTTGTCCTTCCTCTCGCAGCTGAGTCACCCTGACCCTGGACTCCTCTAGCCCCACCCAGGCCCTTCTTCCCAAGTAGTGGGGCCAAAAATTCGGCCCCCGGGCCTTTTCTCCCTGAGGGTCTCCTGCGTTAAGGCAAGTATGATGCAGGCCTGGTGGGGACCACAAACGGGGCAGGTAAAAGGACAGAGTAGGACTGTGTTGGATCCTCAGCCTGGTCTCTGCCCCCAGACCCAGTCCCTGTAGTCCTGTCAGGCACAGATCACCAAGTCCTGCCTGTCCTCACCCCCGATGTCAGCCTGGAGTCAGTACAAAATCTACCTTCTCCCAGTGGGACGGTGCACCTCCGCCCCTGGGGGCCAATGTATATTGGGGGGGGGCAGGCTGCTCCCTCACTCAAGATTGGAGTTCAGTGGCAAACCAGAGGGCCCTGCAAGGACTCAGGTGTCCTTGTTTCCAGATGCTAGGGGCTGAATCCTGACATGCTGGGCAGCCAGGGCATCAAGACCAGCCCCTGAGACGGAGCAGGGCAGAACCTCAGACATTCCCCCCGGGGCCCTGCCCCTTCCTGGGGAGCCAGCTGGGGTAGAATTACCCGTGGGAGCAGAAGAGACAGCAACTGTTGGGGCTCTTAGTGTTCGATCTGTTATGATGGGAATGGTGCGGGGACACACACCATGGCTGGGCGATGGGTCAGTGCGTGGGACTTGGCCGTCCTGGTGCAGAACCAGCATCGTGCCTTGAATGGCATCCTGCGCCTCCTGCTCACCTGCCAAGTCTTGCTCTCTGCTTTTGTCTTTGGAGGACTCCACCTCCCACCCCCACCTTCCAGGAAGCCTTCCTTGATTCTTTTGGGCAGTTACCCGAGGAGTCAGCAGGCTCAGCCCCCAGCCCCACGCCGCTGTCTGTCTCTACTACTGGGGACTCTACTCTCTACTACTCTACTACTGGGGACTCCTCAGCCAGGCGCAGGGCAGAGGACCCCGAAGGTCTCCGGAAGTGTGAGCAGAATGAACACCAATCAGATCCCGCATCTTCCCGGAGACTTGTGCCCCCACGTCCCTCCAGGTCTCTCAGGGGAGGCACAGGCTAACTTGCCCGGGTGAAAAATCATGCCTCCCACCCAATACCTCCTCACTCTCACCATCTCCAGAGCTACCCTTTCGAAAATGGGCATGCCGTAACGGTCCATGTGTCAGCCAGACATCTGAAGACCTTTGTGACTTGTCCCCCATCAGATCCCCCCAACCCCCAACCTTTTGTTCACACCGAACCAGCGCCTGCCCTTTTCTCTCCCATGCTGCCCGCCCCCCCAAGCTGGGCAGCCTCTTTGGTATCCCTGCTGGTCTGCTGGGCCCCCTACCTCTGATTCCCTTAGACCGTGGGAGGCTCCCATAGGCAAGGACCGTCTGGTCCCCTTTGCACCGCTTTTCGGGACAAGGAGCTGGAGACTCACAGCTGCTCGCCGTTCCCCCAGGCGTGCCGTGCCCTTGTCTGTGACTGTGTAAATACACTTTATTTTCCATCTTTCCCGCCTGGGCGACATGTGGAGTGTGAACAGGCAGTGTGCAAAATGGTGGTGGGCAGTGTGGGGGGCACATGGGAGAGCCCCTCGGATGCCCACCCTGGTCCCCAGGCTTTGTTAACACTGAGGAGCGGGCGACCGGAAAGGGGTAACTGGGCATGGATCCCCACCCCAGGAAGCGCCAGGGAGATTGCTTTTGACGCTGCTCCAGGCTCCAGGAGCACCGACAGGGTCAGGCCCGAAGGTCACAAGGCCCTGGGGGCAAGGGGCTGGGGGTATCGTTGGACTTTGGCACCGTTCTCGGCTCTGACTCTGCAGAGACCACGGGACCACCAGGAGCAGCGGAGGGGAGGTAATGCCACAGGAAAGGCTCCTCCCCCTGGGGCCTGGCCTTGGCCAGAGGGTGAGGCCGGGGAACCGGGAAAGGAAGAAGGGATGGGGAGGCTGGGGACCACTTGGAGAGCAGGCTAGCTTGGGTGGGGGAGCCCCTCCATCATTGGCCAAGACAAGGTGATGGGAGTGTCCCAAAAGGAAGATGTGGGGTGCTGGGGAAAGGGGGTCTCTTCACTTCCTTGCAGCTGCTCTGGCCCCCAAGAAGCAGGGACAGACACTGCCCAGGTCTGGGCTGGTTCCTGCTGTCCACTCGCACCCCGGCTGGCCCTGCGTACAGTAGGGGGGACTTTGGTTTCTGCTGCAGGGGCCATGATGCCCGCACCAGGCAGGAAAGCCCAGCCTGGCCATCTGTGCCCAGCTGCCAACGGTCCCCAGGGGCATCACGGGGTGGTGACGTCCAGCCCAGAGCGGCCCCTTCTTCCTTAGGCCTCCTTTAGCTCCGGGGCCCTTCCCAGCAGGGCCACCCTTGTCCCAGAAGGGAGACTGCTGGGAGGAGGGAGCTTCCCGCTCATCCAGTCCTGGGACCTCTGGGTCATTCCCTGCCCTGGCTGTTAAGAGGGCCAGACCCTCCAGGGAGCCAGGCTGGAGGGGTACAGACCAAGATGGGTAAACACTGCTGGGGAGAGTAGGCCTGCTGGCGGGACCCTGAGGATCCTCAGACCGCAGAGGCCCTACCCTCCGCGCCCACTGCTCTGGGCCGAGCCCTCCGGTGGGCGGGACCACGGAGGGCGTGGAGTTCATCAGGTGGGGGCCCCCTGGCTCCAGCACGCAGGGCACGGACGGCCTCAGTTGTCCAGGCCCTGGCTATAGGGCGCGGCCAGCTCATCCGCGTCGCTGTCTGAGCTGCCCTCGCTGTCCTTGGCCGGCCGCTCCAGACGACGAAAGAAGCGCGCGTCGCGCGGGGACAGCGGGTAGAGCGCGTCCTGCAGCGCCGCGCCCACGCCCACGCCCACCCCGAGCAGCTCCTCGTCCGACGACGGCAGCGAGTCCTCATCCAGGTGCCGCGCCAGGCCCAGCCCGTCGAAGGCCAGCGGGTCCTCGAAGGGCGGCGGGCCCTTCAGCAGCCGCACCTGGGGCGGGGAACCCGTGCGCTGAAGGCCGGCCCCGCCGCGCTCCCGCGGACAGACGTCGGCCGCCCCCCCGCTCCTCCCGCCACCCCGCCGCCCTCCCCGCCGGCGCCGCCCGCCCCTGCCCCGCGGGGGCACGCGCAGGGCTTCCGCCCCTCCCGCGACCAGCCGGCGCTCACCTCCGCCTTCAGCTCCTCGATCTGGTCCTTGAGCTCGCGGATGTACTGCGACGAGTCCGAGTGGTTCAGTTGGCCCTGGATGCGGCCCTCCTCCCTCTGCGGGGCGGGCCAGGTCACGGCGGGTCACGGCGGGTCAGGGCGGGGCCCGCCCCGGGGCCCACCCCCCGCCCCGGCCCCGCCGCTCACCTGGATCTCCAGCTCGGCGATGCGCTGGCGCATCTCGGCCACCGCCGCCATGCTGTCCGCCTCCCGCAGGCGCACGGCCATCACCTCCTCCTTGCTCTGGGGGCAGAGGGGGCGAGGGCGGGTCAAGGGGCGCGGCGCGCCGGGGGCCGGGCCGGGGCGGCGGGCGGGGGCGCACCTTGCACTCGGCCTCGGCCTGCTTGCGGCGGCTCTCGCTGAGCTGCGTCTGCAGCCCCTTGTTCTGCGCCGCCAGGTACTGCAGCTTCTCCTGCAGCGCCGCGCGCTCCGCCTCCACGCGGTTCAGCAGGTTGCGGTGGATGTGGTCCTGGGGACGGGCGGGCGGGCGGGCGTCACGACCTCGTCCCCGCGCTGGCCGCCCGCCCCGCCCCGCCCCCCGCGAGGGGCGCGGGCGCCCGGGCCCACCTGCGTCTCGAGTTCCACCACGCGCTGCCGCAGCTCGCGACCCTCGGCCAGGGCCTGGGCCTCGCGCAGACGCACGCTCATCAGCTCGTCCTGCAGCTCGCCCAGGACCAGCTTCCGGGGGGACTCCTTCCAGCGGCCGCCGCGGGACAGGTGGGCCTGGTGGGGAGAGGGGGGCGGTCCGTCTGCAGCCCCGAGGGCCGAGCGGGCCGCTGCGTGCGCGCCGGGCTGGGGCCCTCACCTGCCAGGTGTCCGAGAGCTCCTGCAGCTGCAGCTTCAGCTCGCGCGCCGAGGCCACGGCCTCGCCCTCCCGCACCTTGACCGCCTTCAGCTCCTCCTGCAGCCGCGCCACGTTGTTCTCGTCGGGCAGCGAGCTGTTTCTCTGCGGGGCGAAAGGGGGTCAGAGCCCCGGGCAGCTGCGCGGCCAGGCGGCCCCGACGGAGACCCCTCCGTCACGTCTCCTCTGAGCCCCACCCTGGGCACCCGGCGGGGAGACCGTTCCCCCGGCACCCCAGGAGACACCCATGCGGCCCCGGGGAGAGAGCCTCAGAAGTTCGGCCTGCAGAAGGGGTGTGGAGAGCGCCCGCTCTCACTGGACTGTCTCAGGGGGACCCCCTGACGCCAGCATTCTGCGTCAATGTTACTGCTGATAACACCAGGCAGGCCGGGCAATTGTGGGTGCCTCCCCATCCTGGGAACCTGAGATCCGCCCCCTGGGGCCCATGATCACACTTGGGACCTGCCCCAGCAGCCGCTGAGAAGACGGGTGGCCCCTCCCTGTCGCTGCTCCTTGCCCCGCCAGACCCCAGGCTAGGCAGCCCCTTCCTCGGGAACAGGCTGAGGGCCAGCTTAGGCCTGGGGCCCAGCGTCCCAAGGGCTCCGTGATGAGGGACTTGTGCTCCAGCCTCTTGGATCGGACTCTGGCTTGCTGCTGGAGGTCCTCACTGACCCTCCTTTGAGTGTGGGAGTTGTTGGGCGGTGGTGTTGGCGGCAGGATCTCCTGGGGCTTATTTCCCTTTGATGTGGAGGCAGGTGGGAGGGAAGCCCAGCTCTGGGGCGGCTGATGGGGACTGAGAAGCCCATGGATGGGGCAGAGACACCCCACCAGGGAGGGCACCCCAAACAGCGCAGGCTTGAGAGAAGTGAGGCCTGGTTCCTGGCTTGTGTGAGTGGGTCCTGCTGCCCCCTGCTGGCCGGGGCACCTCTCTTCCAGCGGCTTTGCAGGAGCTGAGTCAATAGGGAGTCAGGGACAGCAGTTGAGGGCCGCCCAGGAGGTCTGGGGCTCCCTTCAGGGCAGCAGGCTCCAGGAGAGGGTGGTCCCAGTCCAACCCCTGGGTGGTATCTCCCTGGGGGTGGGGAAGGGGAGAGCAACCCTGATGGGCCTTGGCCTTGCCTCCCAACTCCATCCCGGAGCCCAGGGTGGGAGACACACACACACAGGTGGGGCTGTCTGCCCAGGAAGCCCATGGACGCCACCACACCGCTGGCCTGGGGCACGAGGGCAGGTGTGCCCCTTGAGGAGTCACTCTGCTTTGTGTGTGCCCTGACATGTGTGTGCATCTCCGGGGCTTGGCAGGGTCTGTGGTGAGGGGCCCAACTCCCCATAGGCCCAGAACCTGGCTGGCGAGCATGGGGGAGGAAGCAGGGCGCTAGAGGGTCAGGGAGGCTCTCTAGGTTCCTTGGGAAGCCGCAGGGCAGGGAGCGGTCTGAGGCGCCCTGCTGGCCGGCCTGGTCGCCCCTTCCTGACCGGGGCCTGGCCGCACTGCCTCCCACAGCGCAGCCGGCACCTCTGCCTCCCCTTGCCCGTCGTTCCCCGGACAGCTGCTCACTTGCCCACCCGGTCGCACCTTCTCCATGTCCAGAACCTTGTCCTGCATCTCTCGCAGAGCCCCCAGCGTCTCGGTCTCCCGCAGCCTCGACTGCTCCAGCTCGGTCTCCAGGTGGGCCACGAAGTCCTCAGTGAGGCGCGGGTTGTCCTGGGGGGCAGGCAGAAGGCTGTGCTGGGCCCCAGGCTGCTGCTGAAGGATAAGCAGCCTTCCTGCCAGCTGGCTGTGGGCCCGGTCTTGCCCCCGCCCCCCAAAGCCCCCGGGGCTGGCAGAGGGGCTCAGGCTGCGGGTCGACACGGGTGGAAGGTGAGGAGAAGCCCTGGATCCCCTTCCTGTGCCTTCTGACCTTGTGGGGAGAGAGCTGAACCCCATCATGGGGTTCTGATGCTCTGTGCCTAGGAGCGTCCTGGCTTAGCCTGTTTCCTGGGAAAGCCACAATGAAGGGACCTTCTGAAGGGGTCTTTCCAGGGCCTCAGGCTGCCCCCGGAGGGATGCCAGTGGCTGGTTCCCAGGATTGGGCACCCTTCCCCGTCTGTGGTCGGTGCCAAACCACACAGTGGGGGTGGGAGCGGGGTGGGGCTCAGGGCTGTGGCACTCCTGCCCCCCTTTCTCCACCTCCCTCCTCTCATTGCACCCCCATTTCAAAACAGGAAGGGATGGGGAAAGTCTGCTGGGATCCCTTTCTTGCTCAGTGCCCAGAAGGTACCCCATGGGGGCCCGGGGGGTGGGTGCGTGCGGCCCGAGCTCGACAGTGAAGACCTGGCTGGTGGGTGAGGGAGGGCCCTAAAGGCTGGAGCTCTGGGGGCTGCAGGGGAAGGTCTCCCTGGCCCGGAAGCGGGCATCGCGCCAGGGTTGGGATGAGCCCAGCCTTGGTTTCCCCATTGGCCATGCCGCCACTGGCAGGTCATCAAATAAGGAAGGTGGCCTGGGTACAGCTGAAGGAAAATCCCGAATCCACCTCCTGGAGAAGTGGGCTCTTCACAGTGCTCTGGCCCGAGGGCCCGCCTCCCAGGATGCAGAGATCTTGACTCCACAGCACAAGCCGGGCCGCCCCCACACCCCCACTCTGCCAGCTCAGAGTGGTGGGCACAGACCAGAGCCTCTTCTGGGGGCAAAGTGCTGGGCTCTGGAGTGGGGAGCCCCCCACCCCCCCGTCTCTCGTGCTAGCTCCCACCCTGCATGGCCGGCCCCTGGGGAAGGCTGACAGCCCTTCCGACCTTGGGGAACACTCCAGGGCTCCCCTAAGGAATCACAGCCACGTCAGCTGAGGGAGGGGACCTTGCAGGTAGAGCCTGGGTCCCAGGACGCCCCACTGACTGGGGGGAGATGGAAACCCCAGGATTCCCCAACCTGGGGGTGGGGCCGCTTCCTTGGAGGGGGGCAGAATCTGCACTCCCTCTGGGTTTCTCCTCCCCTCCCCCGCCCCTCCCAGGATGTAGGGGGCTGATGTGGGGTGCAGCCCCCCGCACCCACCGGGTACCTGCTGCTCCTGGAGCTGCCGGATGGTGCTCTGGGCCTTTTGCAGGTCTTCGGCCGCCGAGCTGCACTGCTGCCGCACCACCGCCAGCTCCCGCTTGATGACGTAGTTCTCCTCGGCCTCCTGCGCCCGTGTCACCTGCCCCTGAGCACAGGGAGGATGGGATGCCATGACCCTCTGCTCACACTCCGGGCCCTCCCTCGGGCCCGCCTCTCGGCCCCGAGAGGGCGGACGTGGGGTGGGACAAGGGCAAGGCCTCCTGCACTCAGAGCCTGGGATGGGGCGCCCCACCGGGTCTGGGCCTGTGTGGCACGGGCAGGAACAGGACACGGGGAGGAACCTGAAGGCACACACTCACCCCAGGCCCAGGCTCTGTGGGGCTGAAATGGAGAACGGGGACCCCAGGCTGGGGCCGAGGCCAGCTCTTTCCCCTGCCGGCCCCCGGCTCTCAGCCTCTGTCCCAGGTGAGGAGAAACCATCCTTATTTAGGACTGAGGCACAGCAGAGGCGGGGCTCCCCTGGCAAAGGTGGGGGTCTGGAGGCAGTGGAAGGCCCAGGGACTCAGGACCAACCCCTCAGGGCAGGGTGGGGAGGTGGAGCACAGCTCTTCTGGAACCTTCTCCAGTCCTGAATCCTGGGGCCTCCATCTACCTGGGGCTAAGACCTCCCCCTACCTTATCCCCTCAACCCACCCGATCCGGGTCCCCCCATTCCAGGCTCAGAGCCACCAGGTGGCGGGCAGAAGCTTCCAGATAAAGCCATTCAAGATGAGGCAGCAGCAGAAGCAGGTGAGAGAAGATGGCAGGCCTTGCAGGTAGGAGCGGTGAAGGGCCAGAGGGGTGGGGTGTGTGTGTGTGTGTGTGTGTGTGTGTGTGTGTGGTTGGGAGACTCAGCGCAGTGCACACACCAGGGCCTGTGGCTGACAGAGCCTCGGGGTCCCCATCCATGTCCCCTGGAGGGAGGAGGCTTTCTGTACAGACAGTCACAGACAGACTCACACTTATCCACACACCATGCTTTCACACACACACCCCTCCTTTCCCCCTCGGGAAATCTCTCCCCAGAGAAGCGGTCTCCAGCCACCCCATGCATGGTGCCAAGCCTGCCCCCTTCTGCCCGCCCCCGCCCCGGGTTGGCAGCGGCCAGGGAAGAGGCGGGTCCTGGCTGTGATGTGCAGGGACCGGTCGGGGACATGGGCCGGGGACGAAGAGCTACAGTACCTGGATTAACCTATCAGCCAGAGCAGCGCTCTCCTACCCGGCGGAGGGGGTTCCGAGCGACAGGGGAAGGAGGCAGAGCGGAAGGCGCAGGGACAGGAGAGGGGGAGAGACAGACAAGAACCACTTGTCACTAACACGCAGTGGACTATCTCTAGAAGCAGGGGAGAGAGGAGTGAGACCAGAGAACCAAAGAACCAGCAGGAGAGGACCCGGAGGAAGAGCAAAGCCAGAGCTGGCTCCGTCCTGAAGAGGGACCTGGAGAGGGACGTGTGTGTCTGGGCGGGTGGGGCTGCCGTCCTGGGAGGTTGCGGGATGGGGCGGTGGCAGCGATGGGGGGTGCGGAATATTTTAACTTGGAGTCGGAGTAAGAATCGGGCCCCCCTGTGGGCAGTGGGGGCACCGAGTGGGAGTTGGAGAGGAGAGGCAAGTGGGGCCCCCCTCCCCGCCTTTACTCCCATCTTTAAAAACAGGATGGGGGCCAGGGTCAAGGTTGTGGCACCCCCCCACCCCCACCCCACGGCGCCGGTGGTAAGGCCGCCCCCCTCTACCTCCTTTCTTTCCAGGGTGAGGCCTCCAAATTACAGGGTTGGGAGCCTGTGGCCTAATTCGGGGCACCCCCGTCAAAGAGCAGTCTGCCTCCTTCCCCCCGGCACAGGCAGCCCAGGAGGGACCCGTGTTTGCAGTTAACTGGGTTGTAATTTCACACCCAATCCCAAGCAAAGCTGCCCTACGCCCCTGGTTCTGCGGCAGCCCAGATCTCAGTGGGGCTCTTGGTGGGGGGCCACTGGTTCAGGGTGGGGTCCGGGCCCGGGCAGGGGGCTGGCTGGTGGGGCCCAGGCTGGCGGCCACGCTCCTCACCTTTTCCAGGGTCTCGATCCGTTGTTTCAGGAGCCGGTTCTCCGTCCGAAGCCTCTATGTAGGGAGAGGGGGGAAGTGTGTCAGAACCCCACTCCCACTCCCATACAGACAGAAGTCCGTCCTCTTAAGGGCCAGGCTGCCTCCAGGCAAGATAGAGGCATCATCGAATGCTCTGGGGAAGGCATCCCAGAAAACAGGGCCGAGTCCCATTCAGCATGGCCCGGTCGATTTTTTTTTTTTTTTTTAAACAAACCTTGGTTCACTTAAAGTGATCGCTTTCATGGGTATGCACTTGTGTGTCAGGGGTCAGCCATCAGCACCCTTGCCTTCCTGGGGAGTCTCCTGGGAGCCCACGCTGGGGCAGGCCTTCCTCTGGGCCTACCTGTTCCCGCCCGTCACTGCTTTGCTTCCAGTGCCAGAATGAACTGTCCTCAGAGTCAGGATCCCGGGGAGGGGGTCTTGCTGAACCCACCGGCCTCCTTGAGCTGGACGGCTATGTTTCTGTGACCCACCAAAAGTCAGGGGACTCAGAAGCCGTCACTTCCCTCCGGCGGGGGGCTTCTACGGGCCTCTTGCTTTGCTTTTCACCTTCTCCCCTGGACTGATGGATTTGGGTTAGATATTTGTGGTTTTAAGTTCCCCATGGCCTTTGGGAAGAAAAGTGAGGTTTATATACGCCTCGCATCTTAGTCTTTACTTATGTTCCCTTTAAGGAGCGGGGGCAGAGGGTTGGATCTTAAGTGTGTCCCGAACGAAGACCAACCAGACCCTCCATCTTCCTGAAGCCCCGAGACCCCGCATCATCCATTATTAATGAGGGAGCTGCCTCTCTGGGGGTCACACAGAACGTTTTCCGGATTCTTCCGGGAAGAAGAAGGTGTTGGAAACACCCAGAGCCCTCCCGGGAAGCATCTGCCCTCAGAGAATCACGGACTGTGATTCACAGTCATTCACCGATGTCATGTGTGGGGAAACTGAGTCAGGGGGGGGCAGTGTCTCGTCTGAGCCCCCCAGCTTGCCTGGGTTAGAGGTGTTTCAGGCACAAGTCTCTGCCCCACATGTGGAATCAGGAGTCCGGATCTCTTGGATGGCTCTTGCCCCATCTCTGGGCTCGACCCACCACTCCGTAAGCACAGAGATCCTCGAGAAGTTGGATGTGGCCAAGTAACAACTGCCCTCTCCCGCTTACTCCAAAGAGAAAATGAGACAAGGAGTGAACAAGAACTACAGGGTCTAAGTATACATCAGGCTTTTTTTTTTTTTTTTTTTTTCCTTCTGTATTTTTGATGCTCTGACATCTAGCCACCCGGCGGGTCTTGGAGAGACTGCCCCGCCCAGGACTGGCTAATTCCTAGACACAGCAAACCAGTAGTAGTGTCCCTTTCAGATGTAAACCAGCCAACCCAGTGCCTACACCCACCTACCTCTCACTCATGCCATCCTGCCCAATGTTCTTTCTGCCAAAACTGCCCCCAAGACAGTGAGGGACCCCCTGTAGACTGCAGCTCCCTGAAATTATTCAAAGGAACCAACCCTTAACTCAAACTCGACTACCCAGCCTTGCCCATTCTTTCCTGTGGAGACCACAATAAAGGCTCTGGCCCATGCTCTGCCCCTCTCGCCCTCTGCCTCCGGACCCACTCTGATGCTTCCCCATGTGGCCAGGCATGGTGGGGCGTGCCCCCTCCCTTTGGGAACTGTGAGTAATAAACTCTTCTTTCAAAGGCAGTCTCTGTGTTGTCTCCATGTCTGTCACTTTGCCACACCTGATTAAAGCAAATTCCAGGTACATTTTGAAATAGGCTCTAAGGGAAAGAGCAAAGGGCAGGGCCATGGGACAAGGCATCTGCCTGGATCCTTTAAGCCTGTGGGCTCTCAGGCTCCTCCCAGGAGAAGTTTCCAGGTGGGGCATATAGTCTGAGTGTCTGCTGTGTCCCTACCTACTGCTGGGTCCTCACTGTCACCAGATGGGGGCAGGCCCATGACTGTGCATGAGCAGGACAGGCACACACGTTTGGACGGGTGCATCAATCAAGCTACCATTTCTGAGAAAGGGGAACGCCTGTAAACTCGGGACACAAAATTACTTCTGAAAAACCTACAAACGGGGCCAGGACACAGATGGCCTCTTTCCCCTTCAGGTATGGGTGGCAGGTGACCTGGATTCTAATCTAGAGTCTGCCCCTCCCTTTCTAGAAACTTTTTTTTTTTAAGATTTTATTTACTTATGAGGGAGAGAGAGAGCACGAGCAGGGGGAGTGGCAAGCAGAGGGAGAAGCAGGCTTCCCACTGAGCAGGGAGCTCGATATGGGACTCGATATGGGCCTGGGATTATGACCTGAGCTGAAGGCAGATGTGTAACCGACTGAGTCCCCCAGGTGCCCCTCCCTCTCTAAAGGAGGTAAGATGTTGATAGCGGTGATGGTAACAAAAATAGAAATAAGTAAATAATAATAATTTGAACAGCAGAGCAAATCTTATCCCCATTTTGCAGAAGGGGACACTGAGACTCAAAGAGGTGAATCTTCCTGGGTCACATAGCTGGTCCATGGTAGAGTTGGGATTTGAATCCTGGTCTGTGGGACTCTAGTCCCAGCCGCTGTGGGGCTCTGTCCCTGAAGAGGACAAAGCCAGGGGTTATGTATTTGTGTCTGTCCCTCTCACTGGACTGGGGGGGCGGGGGGGGCCTCAGTCTCCTGTGACTCTAGTACACAGTAGATGCTCAATAAATGCTTGTTGCGTGAATAAGTAAAATCACGTGTGGAAGGGTGAAAGCAGAAAGGAGAGGGAGGAGAGTCTGGAGGGTCGGAGGGGTCACAGTGGGGGGGGGGTGCCCTGTCACACCTGGCTCCTGCCTGACCCTGACCCCAGGGCTCCGCCCACCGAGGCAGCCTTCCTGACATTCCTCTAGTCCATCAGGCCTGCCGCAGCTTGGCCTTTTGCACTGACTCCGTGGGCCTGGAGCGATCGTCCCTGGGGTCAGCTCCACCTCTCTCCTGCATGTTTTTATCCAGAGTACTTTCTGGAGTCCATACTCTGTACCTATGGGTTCCCCAACCATCTCCCTGTTGTAACTGGGGGGGGTCTCATGAGGGCAGGGACCTAGCCACCTTCTCTGCTCCACCAGCCCTGGGACGGGTCTCCAGCAGCAGGGTGGGCCCTGCTGCTGGATGAAGGGGCAGGTGGGCGGAGGGAGGACGCCTCAGATTCTGAGGACAGGCTGGCTCGTGGCCTGGGCAAGGCTGCCCTCCCAAGGGCATCCTGTCGCTGTCCCCCACCTCCCTGGGGACTCACTTTGATCTCGATCTGCTCCTCCATCTCCTTGCTCTTCATGGCCGCGTACTCCTTCTCCAGCCTGCAGACGGGAGGGCCGCTGTGGTCACCATCCCACTCTCGGGGACCCCGTCCCGCCAGCACCCTGGCCTCCCGGTACTGACCTCTTCATCTTCTTGGGGTTGTACTTGACCTGGTAAGCCTTGAGGACCAGCTTGTCCGGGCAGCTGTCGAACTGGTGGGGGATCACCCTCTGGAAGTACTGTGGGGGGGGGTGGGTGGGCACAGGCCGTCCTTGACACACAGGCCCTGACTCGGGGTGGGTGGCGGGGGGCGCCAGAGCCCTGCTCTACCCCGCCTCCCTGCAGGAGGAGCCGGTCTGCCAGGGGCATCACGTCCCAGCTCAGGGCCCAGCCTGCAGTGGGCGCTCTGTCAGCGCGTGGGGAGCAAGTGAGTACGCGGGGTGTTGGGGGGAGGCGAGCGCCTGCAGTCGGGACTGCCTTCTGCCCCTGAAAGCAGGGCTTCAGCGGCTCCTGCGGCCGGCCGGAGGCCGGGTGGCGGTGGGCCTTTTGCAGAGGAAGGGGGTCCTATTGCTGTCCCAGGGCAGGGAGAGGAGGAATCAGGGCCATGGGAGCAAGCTGGAGGGAAGACCCCTTGGTGGCCGGCCTGCCTGCCTGCCTGGGCCCAGGGAGCCCCGGCGAAGGGTTAAGCGCCGGCGCCGATGGAGGACACAGCTTGCTGCGGTTCAGGGCCAGGCCGGCTCCCGCCACCCAGCCCAGCTGGCCCCCTTGGGCAGCTGCACACAATGGCTGCCCGTGTTCACGGACACAGCCGTGGCCTTTGTGCATTCTTCCCTGAAGCACCAGCTGGAAGATGCTGGGAGGGGAAGGGGCCTGCATGATGGGGATATGGCGGCAAAGCAGGCTGGCCTCCCCTCCAGCGGGCAGCTGGAAGCGTGAAGCTGCCCCAGGCCCCTCACTCCCGCCCCGGTGCTCTCACCTGGCCCAGTTGCCGGGGCTGAAACCACACCCAAGGCCTTGCGGTCTGGCTACTCTCACTATTTGCCCCGTTAGACTTTGGAGAACCCAGAGCTGGGAGCAGGAAGGGGGTGGTGGGACCTCCCGGGGCTTGGCCCAAGCCTGGGCCTTCCGCCATTTCCCCTTGACCCCCGAGTAGCCAGGTTGCTCCTCAGAGCCTGCCTCGTCCTCCAGGAAGGCCTCAGGGAAGCACGGGACAGGGGCAGATGTTCAGGAACACCTTCTGCCCTTGCGGCCAGGCCCTTCCCCATCTCTCAGGAGGACTTCACCTGCCCAAGTGCCCCTGGTGTAAGGGAATCCCACCCACCCGGCCCTCCTGGCCCACCTGGGACATCCCCTCCATGTCCAGCTGCATCAGCTCTGTCTGGTTCACCTGCAGCAGGGCGAGGCCCACCCGGAACACAATCTCCAGGCCCTGCAAAGGGGATGATGGCAGCGAGTCTCTGGTCCTGCTCTCGAGGGGCGGGCGGGGAGCTGGGAGGAGCTCTCTGATCCCCCCATCTCTCCCAAGCCCTGGCCCTTCCTTAGCCCGGGCCTGGCTGGGATTTGTTTCCCGTGTCAGGTATCTGGAAGAGGAAGGGGTGTTTGGGGTCCTCACCTCGTACATGAAGATGTCAAAGACACGGGTGGCAACGGGGAGCGGGAAGGTAGTCAGGAAGAGTGTGAGAAACCAGGATGAGGCGTACATGGACGTGTGGAAGCTCTGGGAGCGGAAGTGGGTGTTCAGATCTGGGAGCTGCTCCTGGGGCAAGGGGATGGGAGGAGGAGGCCAGGCACCGTGAGGAGGCTGTGGGCACAGCCGGCCCCCTCCACCCACAAGTGTGGGGGCTCGATGCCCCGGCCTCCAGGGAGACTTCCTGGCCCGCCCCGGGCAGCCTGTGGCTCCCTTCCTCTGTGCACCCTTGGCACTGTGTTTGGGTGAGGCTGAAGCACCCGAGAGCTCTGAGTGGCAGGAGGTGGGGAAACAGGCAGGGGTGGCAGTAGCGGCAGCAGCTGGTGGGGAGGGGGCTTCGTATACACGGGGAGCCTGCGTTGGCACAGTTGCTTATGGGATCCCCACCACTGCCTTAAGAGGGAGCTTCTGAGGCTCGGGGCGGGGGAGGAGGATGGTTATGTGGTCATGTAACTCCCCCAGTTCACGCAGACGGGGGGTGGGGGGTGGGGTGTGAGCCCAGTGCAGCTCACCCCGTATTGTGTGACCTGCCATTGCTGTGCCCACCCACAGCCCCCCTCCCATCATACTTGGCGCCCAGCAGTGCCCAGGGGATGTGTGTCTGATGGGCCTGAACTTCAGACTGCTGAAAAGGGACAGAAATTGGGGAAACTAAGGCTGGACAAGGTGTCAGGAGCCCCTGGATGTCCTTCGCCAAGAGAGATCAGACTCTGGGGCTGTCTCCCCCCGCCCCGGCCCCGGGGCGTCGTCCCACAGCCCGAGGTTCTCTAGGCCCGTCCCCCTACTCCGCCAGGGATGGCCTTGCCTACCCAACCCGGGGCAGGTGGCTTCTTCTCTGTCAGGCCACCTGCTTGCCAATACTACCAGGTCCCCTCCAGCGACAGTCCCTCCCTACCCACTGCTATGCAGAGCTACACAGCCCCACCTGCCACCAGCTTCTAAAGCAGGTCCTGTGCGCGCGCCCGCGTGTGTGTACGCGCACGCACACACGCACGCGCGCCCGCCCAGTCTCTGTCTGCCAGCCAGGGGCGGGGCCTGCGGGGGCTGCTATTTATAAACAGAGAAGGCTGTGCTCCAGTATCAGCAAAGGCAGGCAGACAACACTTTCCCTCCTTCCGCCACACTGGGGAGCAGACAGGGAGGGGGCCGGGGGTGCATCCGACCAGAGCCAGCCTGACCCCTTGCCCTAGCAGCTCTGGGAGCCCCGCGCTCTCAGGAGCCCCCACCACCCATGGCTGGACCTCGCCCCGTCCCCGGAAGCACCCTTCAGGCCTGTACCCCACAGCCTCGCTGGCACAGGACTCCTTTCTTAACTGGAACATGCACGCAACTTCACGGCCCTGGGGTTGTCAGTCGAAGAGACGGAAGTGGGGCTGTCCTAATTTAGCACCCGTGGGTGCGGGCCGACAGGGGTGGGAGGGTGTAGAGCAGCCCCGGCCCGCGCCCACCTGGAGCATGTACTCGAACTGGTAGATGCAGAGCCCCAGCTCCGCCATGCTGGGCTTGAAGAGCTCCCGCAGACGGTACTCCTGCATCAGCCGCACGAACACACAGAAGGCTTCTTCCTCCGGCATCTGGGGGAACAGGCAGAGTTGGGAGGGGTGCTCGCCACTCTTCTTATGGCCCTGGGGTGCAGGGCTTCGCCTGCTTCTGTTCCATTTAGATTTACAGAACAGGGACTGTGGGGGTCGCCCAGACCCTCTTAACGGGCCTCTGGTCAGTATGGCCACCTGGGTTTGACTGATGGGAGCCCTCCTGAGGCCAGGGTCACCTGCCACAGGCCGCCTGGTAGGAAACTGTGGCGCTGGGACTTGAAGTCCAGGTCTGCCCACCTCCAGAGCCCAAACTAAGACACCCTCTGGTCCCCCCTAACCCCCAGCTGCCTCCATTCTCGCCTCCTGAGTCTGCTGGGGTCTCTGGAGGAAACCCTCAGCCCACCCAAGACCACACAGGCTGACCTAAGTCCCCTGCCTGAGTTCCAGCCCCTGGACGTGCCGGTGGCCAGCCTCTCTGCGCCCACCCGCTGGTGGCTTGGCCTGGAGACTGGCAGAAGTCACAGACGCATGGAGAGGGAAGCTCTGATTCTAGAAGGACCCTGGGTGGAGGGAACACTGCTCCTGCCACAAGCCTGGCCCCAGCCACCTACCTGCATGAGGAGCAGGCCCACGATGAAGGCGCTGCCCTGGCAGTAGCCCACCTCCCTGTCCACCAGGGAGTACGCCTGCAAGGGAACACGCAGGTCAGGGCCCACCCCAGCAGGCCAACACCAGCGGGGGAGGTGGGGGGGTGGAGGGGTGAGGCCCGACGAGGGTCCCGGGCCTCACCTTCATGACGTTGAAGAGGACCTCCTGGCCCAGGCTGTCCTGGCCCTTGAAGAACTCGTGCTCTGGGTAGGTGCGGGCAATGTCCCTGCGGATCAGCTTCTCGCACGGCGAGGACATCTTGAGCAGCTCCGAGTACTGGTTCTTGACCGGCATGTCTGTGGCGCTGCACAGGAGCTGCCACACGATGGCCCGGAAGTGGTGCGGGATGCCCTTGCGGATCAGCTCCTGACAGCGGGGCGGGGCGGGGGGGCCGGCAGGCTGGGCTGGACCCTGTCCTGGGGCAGCCTCCCCACGACCCCCCGGACCAGCCCTCGCCCGCGGCCCAGAGCTGGGGGAGCCATTGTGCGGCAGAGACCGCAACACTTAACGTGCTGTCCCCAGCCGGGCACGGGACACAGCAGGGCAGGAGACAGCCGGGTACCTGAGACGCCAGCGTGACAGCCGCTTGCCTCGCCATTCCCACCCCGTGCCTCGTCCCGCCCGTGTCCTGGCAAGGCTCATCTCCACCGCTGCCCTCTGCCCTCCGGACCCCGGGCGGCTACCGGAGGCCAAGGGGCCCAGGTGGCCCCGCCCCGCCCCACAGGCTCCGCCCACCTTCAGCAGCTTCTCTTTCCTGCGTCGCCACTCCTCCCACTCGTTGGCGATCCGGCCCCACAGGATCCAAGTGTCCTCCTCCAGGTGGCTCAGGTTGGAGGAGGCCGAGGAGCTGGATACCAGCGAGGAGCCGCTGTTCCGCCGCGAGCCGTTCATGGAGCGCATGGACTTGGAGTCGGCTTCCAGGAGCCTGGGCAGGGAGGGCTGGTGGAGGCGGGCCCAGGCTTCGTGCACCTCCCGCCCGCTGCCCCGGGTCTCTAGTGACGCCCTGGGGCGCCCCGCCCCTCCTCTCAGGAGCCCGAGGCCGCCAGGCATTGGGTCTAAATTGTTCTTGGCCGGTGCCCTAAACTCTCTAAGCTGCGCCCCTATTCCGGGGCCCCTGGAGAGGCTGCCTTCCGGGTGTCCCATACCATGTCTAGCACTGGGCTGAGAAGCATGTGCATGAGCTGACTTAGTCTTACAGGCCCAGCAGGGCAGGTGTTGTTAAGATCCGGACTTTACAGACCAGGGGTGGAGAGGGTGAGCCACTGGCCGGGGCAGCCTGCTAGAAGGAGGCTGCATTACCGCATGTTCCCACAGCTCCGATATCTGGGGCCTCCCAGCCGGTGGAGGGACCGCCCACGCAGGCCTAGCAGATTCCTAGAGATGGTTAAGGACTTGCCTGCCAGTGCACCTTTCCTATGCAGATGAGCCAATCTAGAAGCCACAAACGAACGGCCTCTCCTGCTCTGACCCCCCCAGGCCGGGGGCCAGACAACTAGGGCTAGCCCCCACCCCAGAGCCGGGTAAGATTATTTAAACCAGCCAGGGTTCTACCTGCTCACACAGCCTTGCTGTCCCTTCTTGCAGAAGCCACAGCAAAGGCTCCTGCGCACATTTTCCCTCACCCCCTCTGCCCCCTACCCCCCCCCACCACGGATCCTGGTACTTTCCTGTTTAGCCCCGCATGGTGAGGCGCTCCCCAACTCCCAAACCCCCTTAGGGACCATGAGTAACAAACTCTTGACCTGTTGTCCTCGCCATATCTGAATAATAATAACACCTCCACCCACACTTTAAAACAGGGGGAGGAGCAGAGGAGAAAGGTGGGAAGGCCTGGCTCAGAGTCAGAAGCTTTGCCCTTCCCTCCAACGAGGGCTCAGTCAGCCAAGGCCAGGTTCACACTGCCCCTTGCAACCTTGGTCTCATCTGATTGGGGACACTGCTCCTCCAGGGGTGAGAGAACCACACACAGGATCCCTGTCGAGCCTTTGCCCAGGGCCAGGCCCAGCTCTGAGCGTGAGGGGCCACCGGGAACTTCTAATTTCTGTTTGGGGCCCCAGCTGCACCCCCGAGGCCACGTGGCGTCCCCCAGGCCCTAACTCACCGGTTCTGCTCCTCAAGCTTGGCCAGCAGTTCCAGCTCATCGGGGCTGAGGTTTTCAGAGTCCGAAGTGGGGGAGCAGGTGGGGGCCGACAGGGCCTCCTGGGATGAGGAGTCGGGGCTCAGAGTGGGGCTCGCCATGGTGGGCAGGCTCATCGGCTGCGAGCAGGGCCAGGTCACAGCTCTGTCTGGGGACCAGAGACACACGTGGTCAGCACTGGGTGGGATGCCTACCCTGTCCGGCCGGCTCTGGGCCCGCTGAGCCTGCTGCTCACCTGGGTGCGTTTCCTCACCCAGGGCTTCCCATCGCTGGTCTGTCCACTCGGCGCACCCCTCATCCCCATGCACTGCAGCCCAGCGGATGGCCGTGCTGGCTCCTTCCACTCCAGACACTGCCTACCAGAAGCCCTGCCTGTGTCTAGCTGCGTGGATGGAAACAGAAGCTGTCCTACTGTCCCTGGGCATGAAGGCCAAGTCTCAACTTGACCCCTCTGAGTCTTCAGCAGGGCCACGGGCCAAGGGTCCCTGTCACTCAGACCTTGGGGGTGCAGAAGCCCCTGCTTCAGTGGCTCTTCTGATAGCCTCGGTCCCTGTCGCTGGCTGTGGCCGATCCCGGGAGCCCTGCATCGGCATCTGACCTTCCCCATCTCATCAACCGAAGTGGGCTGTTGGCACAGCCAGAAGCAATTATTCTCTACTGTTAATTGTCCGTTGCTGCCAACAGCCGGAAGAGCCGACTCCCCTTGGGCTGGGCAGCCAGGGATGGACGCATCAAAGTGCTGGGAAGCTGCCCCAGTGGCTGCAGAGTGAGAGCCACAGGCTCTCATCAGTACCCGGACGGCGGCCTGCTGTGTGCCGGGTGGGTGCCAGGCCCATTTGTCTTGTTCTTCTTGGGGATGGTCTGGCCTCACCCTCCTGGGGGGTTCTAGAACACTGGCCTCTTGCTTCCTGCCGGCTTCAGGACAGGCAGCTCAGCACCAGGCCGAAAGCCAAGCTCTGGACTCCCAACGAACCTGGGTGTGAACCGTGGCTCCCCCTCACCCAGCTGTGCGGCCTTGGGCCAGCCACTTGGCTTCTCGGAGTCTCCAAAGACAGAGATCATGTGGGACCGACTTCAGAGCGCGGCGGTGAGAACTGAGCGGGCCGCCGCATGTAACATGGGAGAACAGTGATACTTAATGACTGCTCTCTCCCTCCTTGCTCACCATTCTTATTCATTCCAGGGCCGGGGCCAAGGCCAAGGTTTAGCTGGGCTCCAGGGTTCTGCTATGCCTGGTGTGAGGACTGTGGGCAGGAGCCAGCGTCACTCTGGTGGGAGGATTTAGGGGTTGGGAATGGCTAGAGGAGCGGAGGCAGGAGCCGGGGTGCTGTTCCTTCTCCTTGGTCATGCTTCTGGTAAGCCCAGGCTAGCATCAAGGGTGTAAGAAGATGGGGTCTCCAGGGCCCTGGAGGCAGGAAGAAAATGCTGCTCCCCTCACTGTCGCTTTGGATGGCTCCTTCACAACCACCTACTGCCCTGCATACTCTGAGCCAGGAATGCCCTCTTGCCCTTGGACCCCGCCAGACCTGGCTCTGACAGCTCAGCCCACAGAGGGGCCCTTGTCCAGTGCCTGGAGAGGGGGCATCGGTCCCCCGAGCAGCAGAAGGATGATGAGAGGACAACAGTAGACCATTTCACACCTGCCGTCAGGTCACTAGGCACCTTCTCGCAGCCCAAACTCAGACCCCAACCAACACCTGAGTCCCCCACAGGTTGGCTGGCCTTGACCTTGGCCATGCACTTGATTCCAGCTTCCTTCCCTTGTGCTGCACTGTCATGGGGGCAGGGGAGGTGGGCATCCTTTTCCCACCTTGTAGGGTACCCGGAAATCCTCCCTTCCCTGGTCTCTGTGGCTCCTTGGGGCCACTGGTCCTGCCTCTGGGTCCCAAAGGCTCTCCAGTTCTGTTGGGTGCCAAGGACTCTGGCTTTGGTGAGTGGTCCAAACTCTAGGTGGCCCATGCTGGCGGACCTGGAAGACTTTTTCTTCTCATCGCCTAGCTGGCCGGGGATGACTGGCCCAAAGACCAAGCCACTGTGCACCGTCTAGCCAGGAGTTAGTTAATCTCTCCTGAGAGGCAGACAGTGGGGGCCACTCTGGGGCCCACTGCAGGGTCAAAGTCTGTGACCAGCCAGGGCAGAGATGGGCTGTGGACAAGAAGTGCTGACCTAGAAGGATCTCTCTGGGCAGGGAGGGGCTGGGAAGGCAGTGTAGGTTTCCTGACGTCAGATTTGGGAGGTGGGGAAGACGGGGTGGAGGCGAGGACTGGAGCCTCCTAAGCACAGCTGGTTTGGGGGAGAGGGGGCTCTAGAGAAAGAGACCACATGTGGCCAGGGCCAGTGGTCTGGGCCCACCATGTCCTTGCTGAGCCCGGGAGATCCAAGCCTCGGAGTGCATTGGCTCCCCCACTGCTGCCCCCAAAGGGCCCAAGAGAATGGTTCAGCTCTGGGTTTCTGATTTAAAAACACAACCAGGGGCCAGCCACTAACGGAATTTGTTCAGCTGCTTATCACATATTCATGTGAACTTCATACAGGAAATAAAACTGATTCAATACATAAGGCTGAAATTTGCAGTCTGAGAGGCAGAATCTTCTGATCCCTCAGGAACTTTCTCTTGACTCATCGCCAGACTAAACACAGCCTGGCTTTGGAAGCCATCCCCCTGATGCACATGTGTGTACACACACACACACACACACACATCCCTTGTGCACACTCAGACACTCATATAATTCACACTCACACGCCCACACATACTTACCTACATTCACACACTATTTCACACCCCACCTGCTCACACTCATGCACTCTCGTACCACTTTCTTGCATGTGCGTGCACACACGGACACACGCCATCTCACACCCACGCACATGGATACACATGCAGACACACACTCAGATACATGCACACTCATACACATCTACACCATCTCACGCCCACATAGTCGCATGCACACACACACATACGCGCATGCACACTTCCTGCACTGACCAGGTCTTGTCACCCTCGGGACTCAGCAGATAGGGATGGACCCTGGCTTTCTGCCCTCCTAGCTGTGTGGGTGGCCCATTCCCTCCCTGATGCTCGCTGAGGGCCGTCTGAGGCCCAGGCACTGTTCTAGGCCCAGGGATACAGAGGAGAAAGAGGCAGATGAGACACCGACTCCACAGCCCTCCCGCCCTTACTGGATGGGTACAGAGACACAGAGACAAGGCAGGCACCCTCAAGGGCTGAGGGGCCACAGGCCTTTGAGATCCACACACAGGCCCACTAGGTCTGAGGTCCCGGCCTCTCGGCATCCTCAACTTCAATCCCCTTTGCCTCTGTTCCACCTCAGCCACTTAAAGGGGGTGCCGGACAATGCAGAGCGGGCAGTGGGCCACCTACCCCTGTGCCTGCTGGCATCACCACCCTCCACACCCTGTAGTGTGGCCTATGGTTTACAAGGCTGAGTCAACCCAGAGGAACGCCAGTGAGCTGGGGCCGGGGGCGGGGGGGGGGGCAGAAAGGTCCAGCTGCTGGATGTTTCCCACCTCCCCTTCCCTTTCCTTCTCAGGGCTGTTTGGACACGGCCACTCACGCTTCCTCCTTCTTGAAGTCCTCTTCCAGCTAGCTCAGAGAGACTGGGCTGCTAGCTGCTCTCCCACTTCTCTGTCAGAGCCCCTCAGTCTGTTGCGTGGCAACGCCCCCCCCCCCCACAACGGGCCCTGCCTTGGCCCCTGTGCCTTCCTGCCCTTGGCGGTCTCCCTCTCGAGGCTTCAGTGACCACATATGTGCCTCCTTTCCGTATATGGATGTGTATGAGCGTGAATGTATTTGTCCTCTCTCCTGAGCACCTGCCAGCCAGCCCCTGACCAGCTCCATCAGATCCCCCGCCAGGGCAAGACCTGCCCCTGTCTGGGTCCCCACTTCTGTGGTGCCCTGCACGGAGCCCACAACACAGCACTCGAGAAACATCTGAGGAACAGCACCCACCTGCCCGTGCACCGATGTTTGCTGAATGCCTGTCAGATGCTGGGCACCACACTGAGCAAAGACGGACGGAGCTGCCCCCCCCCCACCCCCGAGCGCTCGGGGTGTCGAGAGTAAGAAACTATCATCCAAGCTTTCTCTTACAGATTGAGAGACATGCTTCAAAGAACAGACAGAGTGGCACACCATCTGGCAGCTCCCTAAGCAGTTAAATATGGAGTTCCCATGTGACCTAGCAATTCTGCTCCTAGTATCTACCCAGAAGAATGGGAAACATACATCCACGTGGAAACATACATCCACGTGGAGACTTGTATGTAACCCTTCACGGCAGCGTCATTCATACTGAACAGTGCAAACAATCCAATGTTCACTTAAATGGATGAACGGATAGGCCCAGTGTGGTCCATCCATGCACTGGAATATGATTCAGACATAAAAAAGGAAGAAAGCTCCGACACATGTTGCCATGTAGATGAGCCTCAAAGACACGGCTCTGTGAATGAAGCCAGACACAAACAATCACAAGTGACATGACTGCATTGAGTAAGAAATGTCCAGAATAGGTAGATCCATAGGGACAGGAAGTTGGCTAGAGTTTGCCAGGCGGGGGGGGTGGGGGGGGCGGGGGGCGGGGCTGGATAGGGAGACCTGCACCCAGGATTTCTTTTTTGGAGTGATGAAATTGTTCTGGGACTAGACAGTGATGAAGTTGTACCACGTTGTGGATATACTGAAACCCACTGAGCTGTTCACTTTAAAAGGGTGAATTTTATGTTATGTGAACCATAACTGAGAGAAAAAGATGATAAGGGATGGGCTGGGCTGGCAAAGGAAGGGTGGTGCCGAAGCAGGAGGGAGGCATGCCACTTCGGAAAAGACTAGAGAGGTCTGCAGGGGCCAGACTCCCACAGGGCCCTGCAGGCTAAGGCAGGAGCCTGGCTATGCTTGAATTTTAGGAAGACCCTCCTGGTCCCTGGTGTAGAGATGCTCGTCCAACTCAGTACTCCCCTGACTTAAGCCAGCGCCTGCTCCTGCTGTACGAGGGACTAGCGGGGTCCATGGTACTACCCACCGGCTCAGGCCAAGCCTGGCGCTACTCTCCTGCTGCTTGCCCAAACCCTTCAGCCACTCCCTACTTGGAGATGGAGCCCAGATGTTTTCACCTGGTGCACCCAGTCCTGCCAGCCTTGCCTCCTCCCTCATCCCAGCCCTATGATGCTCAGCCCTCCAGGACCACCTGCCTCTTCCTGTCTGTATCTTTGCACATGCTGTGCCCTCTTGCCGGAAAAGCATCCTCCAACACCTGGTTTGAATTTTTTCGGTGAAATCGTTCCTGTCAATCCCCACCTCCAGCATGCTGGCTCACTTCTCTCTCTCTCTCTCACTCTGAAAATACTTGCCCTCTACACTTCAGCCCCAGGCACAGTCCATGGCAATTCCTTCTATATAGGCCTGCCTGCCCTGCGGGGTCATGAGCATTCTGAGGGCAAGGACCTATCTTCTTAATTTTCTACTCCAAGCTCCTAACCCATCTGGAATTTAGTAGGTGCTCAATTAACATTTGCTGAGTGAACGGAGACAAAAATTTCTGTGCTGCTCAGCCAAGTGACCAAGGTCAACATCAACAGTGATAAGTCACATTGACAGCACGGGCCCAGGACGAGCTGAGAAAGGCACGTCACCTCCGCATCTTTCTCCCCAGAACACATCATCCCGGTTTAACTACGAGAAGAACACGTGACAAATCCAGATCAGGGGACACTCTAGAAAATGTCTGACCAGTCCTCCTTAAATCTGTCAAGGTCATCAGAAATAGGAAAGTCCAAGAAACCATCCCAGCCATGAGAGCCTAAGAAGTATTGGTGACAAAATGTCATGTGGGATTCCAGATACGATCCTGGAAGAGGAGAAGGAAATTAGGGCAAAACTAAGGAAAGCTGCCTAAGTGTGGACTGTAGTTAATGTATCAGTGTCGGTCTGTTAATTATAACAAATGAACCAGACCACCTGAAGATGTTGCTAATTGGGGTGTGAGGTCTGCAGGAACCCTCTACTGTCTTCTCAATTTTTCTGCAAATCTGAAACTGTTCTAAAAAATAAACTCGATTTTAAAAAGAATTTAAAACAAAGATGCTGTGTCAGTGTAGACAGAAAAGTAAAGGCCAGCTGTAACTCATGCAAGGTCCCACGGTGAGTGGGACACTCACAGGATCCCTTGACTAGGCCGCAGGGAGGAAGGCTTTGCATTTGGATTTCTGACTCCAGAGTCTCGGCCGTAAATAGATCCTCTGTGCTGCCGCTCTCTCTGCATTCTTTTACTTTAGAAACAATATACATAAAGTGCGAAAGCCCAATTTACCGGGCGCTCAGTAAAGCACAGTCATTACTTTGCAACAGGGAGAGGGAGTGAGGGTGTGCACATGCGCCATTTTGCAGAACTTGGCATTTTCAGAGACAGGAATAAAGACCCCAACTTTCCTTTCAGTTTGGCTCCCTACCTCCCCTTCCCCTGGCTTCTGATCCTCTACCTCTAATGATTACAGGGGACACAGACTCATTTCTGAACCAGATGTCTCTGGAGATGCCATGTGACCCCATATGCCCAGACTGCCAGGACTGACAGTGTAGGCCAGCTACCATGGTCCTGGCTGTTCCAAGTTCTGGGGAAACGGCCAGGGATCTGGGTCCTTTTCCTTGCGGAGGGGTGAGCAACCGATGGGTAAGCTTGGATAACAAGGACAGCAACTAGAATTCAGGGCGTACTGTCTGCCCCCCTCTTTACCCCAGTCCTACCTACTCTTCTATGCTCTGGATATTTCCGTATCTGTGTCCCTTCTTTGCCTGGCTCTGTGTGTGTGTGTGTGGGGGGGGTGTAGACCCACTCCTAGATCCCTTGGCCTCCTGTGAGAACTCCAGAGCCAGTAACCTGGGTTCAAATCCCTCCTACACCACTGTATACCTTTGTGATAACACTTGACCTTAGTTTCTTCATCTGAAAACAGGGCTAATGATAGTACCTGCCTCACAGGTTTTGTTGGGAGGAATATCTGAGCTAAACTTGTCACGTTCTTAGGACAGGAGCTGGTCCGTGGTATTCGCTCCCTGCTGGATGGAATGTTCCATGTGGGCAGGGGCTGTCTAGCCACCACTGGATCCCCAGAGTCCAGCACCCCACCAGGCATCCAATATTTGTGGAATGAATAAACAAACCTCTTCCGCAGCAGGCCCTCCCGCAGTGGGGTGGCCCCCTTTAAAGGTTAAAGGCGGTAAAACTATAATTATCGTTATTGGAAATAATAGTAGCAGCAACTACCTTCAGACTAAAATCTGAGAGGTGGACCATTATGATCTGTGGAATCCCTTCTGGCCTAAAAGGAAAAAAAAAAGTTTACTGCTGTGTGTCACCACCAACTTCCTTTCTACCGCTGGGAACAGGCTCATTCCTGGCAAATCCCTCATTTCTCTATACTCTAGATCCCTGAGAATGACCAGGGAGAAAACTAAAAGCCCTTATAAGCCTTCCAGGGACAGGTGAATAAGAAAAGGGGCATCCTGCAAAGGCTCCTGGCTCTTTAAAGCCAGAATGGTATCTTTCCTGCAGCCTGTGTCAGTGGCTAAGTCTCGCTGGGCTGGGCGGCGGGGGGTTGCGGTGAGGTGGGTATGCCCTGCCTTCGGGAACTCTCCGAGGCAGACAGGTCAACCTCTTTCTGTGGAAGAGATCCAGGCCGTCTTTCGTAGGTGGGTGGGTAGGGAGGACTGTCAGATCCTAAAACGAAGCAAGTATTTACTAAGCATCTGCTGTGTGCCCTCCACTCGCCTGAGCCTCAGCTGTGAACAAACGGACAGGCTCCCTGCCCCTGTGGGACTTGTGGGCTGGTGGTGTGGGAGATGCATCTCAATGAAACGATCTCACAACCCACCCCAGCGCACTGAGCCAGGCAAGACAAGGGAAGGTGAGCCGCCCCGACAGGGTCTTCTGAGAGAAACTCTCCCCTGGCTCTGGTGAGTCCGTTCTCACTCCCTTCACCTGCACTGTTTGACTCTGGGAACGTGTGTGCTACACGCTCCCCTGGGCAGGGTAGGGCTTGCTGCCTCTCTTGAGTTCCTGCAACTACAGGTCCCTTTTCCGAGAGGGGTGCACAGTGTGTGCCCCATGGATCGCATCGGGGCCACAGGGCCTATGGGGCGAGGCCCACGGAACAAGGCACGACTCCCTGGATGCACCAGGCTTGCTCCTGCTTTGTGAGCCTCTGTCCAAATACTCTGCCTGCCATGCCCGCCCCGTGAGCTCCTCTCTGGGCCTATCCATCATCCCTGTTCCACCTTCCCTGACGGCCCGGGGCCGCACCGGACCCTTTGCTGCGCTCCTGCGGCATGCTGGGTATAATTCTGTCCCGTGCTCCCGCACGGCACGCAGCAGGCCGTGATGGTGAGGGTGCAGGCTGGAATCTGGGTTCCCCCAGGGGTTTGGAGGATTAAATGAGATAATACGTAAATGGTGCTTGGCACTGGGCCTGGCATACGGGACGGGCCCGCTCAGACCCAAGAGGGTCTTTAGAAGCAGGACAGAGACCATGTGTGACCCGCCTTCAGACCCCAGCACCTGACTCAGTTCCCGGCACGAGTGGGCGCTTCCCCTGGACAAATCAGCATCAGTATTCTGCCAGAGGAAACTGAGATCACTCTCCGCCTGCCCCCCCCCCTGCCCCCTTCAAAGCGCGCAGACAAAGACAGAGGCCTGTACCCCCAGCCTCGGGTAAAAGTGCACTGATCCTTCGCATAGGCCCTCCCCGAGCGCTTTCTTGGGTTTTCCTAAGGCGTTCATTGTCTATTCTGAAGAGCCTTCTGGCCCCCACCGCATGGGCACAAGGGCCCACCCTGGGGAGGCTGTGGAGACTGTTTCCTGTGCACCTCGTGACCTTCAGGAGTCTTCGACCACTCCTTCCTCCAGCCAGCTGGGCAGAACGAGCCTCTCCCTACCCGGGTTTGTGCGTCAGAGGTGTGCGTGAGGCAAGGGCATTGCCAGCAAGTAGGCCCCCTCCAGTGCTCTGTCCCCATGGGAGGCTTCTGTGTGGCCACAAACCCCACAACAGCCCATCTCTCGGCCCCCAACTGGGCCGGCTTCCTGAGATGCAGCTTGGCTGCAGAGAGAAGGCCATTATCCAGGGAGGTGTCAACTAATGACAACCAGGGGACCAGGGCGGCCAAGGATTCTGCCAGCACCCATAGACGGGTGACTGCCCTGTTGGACCCCACTGGCCCCTCCCCCATGGTGCCCAAGGGACATTCAGGACCACATCCTAACCTCATGGGCTCCCCTGCAGTACAAAGCAAGGTTCTAAGGATTTATCCCCCCATTTTCCAGATGGAGAAGTTGAGGCCCTGAGCCAATAGGAGCTTCTTCCCGGGGCCATCCTGAGCCCACTGCGGAATATCCGCAAAGAAGCCCGGGCTTGTGTTTCTGGGGCTTTCCAGGCTTGCTTGCGTGGCTCGAAGCCTCCCAGACAGGCAGTGCTGGGGGCTGGACTGGTCTGGATTCTGCACGGCTGGGACCCAGGCTCCTCCTCACTCCCTGCAGTCCTGGCCACACCATCTTGCCGGTTCCGTGATCTCCTTTCCTCATGCCCGTGCCAGGGCCAAGCCACCTGCAGCTGCTTCCAAACCACCCGAGGCCGACCACGAAAGCCCAGGGGAACCCACAGGTTGGACCCGAGGGGTGGCAGGACGGGCAGGGAGGACCAACACAACGAGGACAGATGGGTGGACATGGGTCCTCCGGCTTGGTCAAAGCCCGGCCAAGGGAAAAACCAAGCTGACTCCTCGCTCGTGTCCTACCCGAGCCTCTTCAGCACATTCTTCCCCTCTGAAAATATTCCTTAACAAAGAGCTGTCTGCTTCTGGCAAGCCCCAACCCAGCCCCATCGGGTCCCAAATGCCAGGAGAGAAGGAAGCCGTTTCATTTTGGCATGACACACTGGTCGTGGGTGAAGGAACTCACGCGGGCTATCCGGGGCTGCCCCGGGCGGTGGTGCAGGCCCTAGCCATTTGAGGCCAGCGGGCGAGACAGGGTCAGGATGCTGGTCCTACCAGTCTGGTCGGACTTCCGGAGCAGCCTGAACTCCCCCTCCCCACCAGGGGGTGGCATCAATCAGAGGGCAGCCCGTGCTTCCCTTTGGGAGACTTCAGTGTAGGAGGGAGAGCGAGTGCCCTTCCCTTTGAAGAAGGGCAAAGCACGGAGAGACGGATGAAAGGGAAGAGGCCCAGGGCAGGTGTCCACAGGGGTGCTGGGAGATTCTGGGTCACCCTGCCACCCTTCCCGGCCCCGATGGGGATACGAGGTCAGGGAGGCTGGTGTGGCTGGGCAGGGTGGCTGCCTGGCACAGGGCGGGCAGCTTGTGTCTCCGAGTCGGCCTGAGCTGGGAGCTCTGGGCACTACAGGAGGACCTGGGCAGGTGGGATCCTTGGAGGTGTGTGGAAGTGCAAAGGAGTCCTGTGTGTGAGAGAGTGTGTATTTGTGTGTGTGGGGGAGGGAGGACCCAATTGTCTGGGTCTGTGTTGGAGGTCTGAGTTCCTGTGTGTGTGCTGGGGATCCAAGTGTAGCTGTGTGTGCGTGTGTGTGTGCACAAGTGCCCACTGCAGATCAGGGCTCCCGCATGTCTGTGTGTATGAGCTGTCCAGGGTTCACAGCCATCTCTCTCTCTGAGAACTGTTGGCTTCCAGATGTGAGTGTGTGTGGGGGGGGGCACACAGGTGTGAATGTGGGGCTCTCAGAAGATGTGTGCCGCTGCACCTGAGGAGGGTTCCCAATATCTGTTGGGAGGTCCTGAGCAGGAGGTGGGTTTTTGGGACGAGTCAGACTCAGGGGTGTGTGTGGGGCTGCTGGAGTGTACTGGGAGGAGCCTGAGGAGTGATTTTTTCCCGGTGCCCTTGGGCATGGGGCTGCTGGGGGCGAGAGATGGGCCAGCAGGCTGAGGGGAGGCCTGCGGGGAGGAATCCTGATTTACAGAGGCCAGGGGAAGGGTCCTGCGGGGCTGGAAGGGAGGGGTAGGGTTCTGAGGCTCTTAGCCTTGGGGCTGGGGGCAGGTCTGGGCCCAGAGATAGGATGAGAAGTGAGGGGAGGGATGGGGTGGCAAGGGGTCTGCAGATGGGAGGGGTCCTGAGGGATCCGGACAGAGGGAGGGCGGGGGTCCTCGGCCTGCGAGGGGGGGCGCCTTGGGGGGCGGGTCTGCGGAGTGGGGGCTGGGCGAGCCCTGAACCGTCTGGGAGGAGTCCTGAGGGTCTATGGAAAGGGTGGGCGGGGGTCACGGCCGGGGGCGGGGTGACGACCCTGGAGAAGGGGTGGGATGGGGGAGGGGGCGCCCGGAAGGGCCGGGGGAGGGGCCCCGAGGGGTCCGGAGGCATCCGGAACGAGGGTGGGCGGGGGCCTGGGCCTAAGGCTGACGGCCAGGATCCGTGCCGGGAGTGCCGAGGGCTCCCAGCGCGGATTCCGTGGCAAGGCAGCCCGAGTCCCGGTCTTGCCGGGCCCCCGCGGGCCGCAGCGCGGAGCCGCCGGCCTGAGAAGGGGCCCGGGAGGCCGGGCCCGCGCCGCCTGCCTACCTGCGCCGAGCGCGCCGCCATCGCCGTGCCGAGCCTCACTGTCCCGGGCCGCGCCGCTGGATCCCCGCCGTGCTGCTCGCCCCGCAGCCCCGGCCCGGCCCCCTCAGCCGCCCCCCGGGACCGCGGCCGCCGCCGGTTCTGCCGCTGCCATTTCACCCGCTGACAGGAGCGGCTGCCCCGCCCCCGAGGTCCAGTTAGCCAATTCGCCACCCCCAGGCACCCTGGCTCCGCCCACTACTCAGGAGTGACGGGGTGCCGGGCCAATCCGTAGCCATTCCGTGAGGAGGGCCCTGGCTACGGCCAGAAGGTTGCCGCCTCTAAGTGGAGAAGCAAATTGAAATTAGGAAAGCAGTGAAGGACGGGTGGTTTTGCCTATCGAAATGTGGAATCCTGTTGAGCAACACTTGGCGGCACCAATAACAAGGAGTGAGGGGTGTGTCTCTGAGGGAAGGCTGCGGCCCTGAAGAACCCCAGACGGAGGCAGCCAAGCATTTGGCTCTAAGCCCCGCCCAGAGCCGGGCTTTCTGCCCAATAACTAGCCGTCCTGAGCCGTCCATTATTATCTGCCCCTCAAATCTCGGCCATGGCAACTGTTGGGACTCTATAAAGAAGATTGACACCTAGGGACCCAATAACACTGAAGGAAGGCGGTGCAGTAACACCGCTTGGCCAATGGGATCATGAGATTGGTTTGAGGTTGGCCTCCCGGGCGGTGGGGCTTGAGGCCGGATTGAATGAAATAGGGGAGGGGCTGAAGGGGGCGTGACCTAAACCAACAATGGGGCGGGGCCAGTAAGGGAGAGGCTAATGGGTTGGGTCTGAGAAGGGGCGTTGGCAGGCTGAGGGGGCGGTGAAGCGACCGCATTTTTGAGCCCGGCGCGGTGCCGGGGGCGGGGCTGTTGGGGGTGGGGTCACGTCCAAGGCTCAGGCCCGTCCCCTAACCTAGTCTAGGCCTGCTTGAATGTCTTCTCTGGGGCTCACAGTGCCGCCTTATGATCCCCCGTCAAAACTCTGATCAGGCTGTGTCATCACTGCTTACCCGGCCCTCCCATCCTCCACCTGGGGGGTGGGGGCGGGTGGTGGTGGTGCAGGGCCTAGGTCGGGTCTCCCCGGGGTCCCCAGCGTTGCTGAGGAGGGGCCTGGCTGGTGGGAACTAAGTATAAATGCTTGATGAATGAATGAGTAAATGAATGGTAGGCCCGAGACTCTCAACAGGGAAGAAAAGGGTGGGGGAGTGTCACTCAGGCTGGGGAGGATCATGTAGGGACAGTCATAGACAGCAGGCAAGACTTAGCAAAAAGGACAGGATTCCACCCTAAGGGGTGGGCCCTGGAGTGGTGGGGGCAGGGAAGGACCCTGTCACAGAAGAGAGGGTAACACTGTAAGTTCAGGATCGGCCTGGAAATGCGGAGGCATTAATGGGTGTGGGAGGGCTGGGACCGAGACTGGGGCATGTCCCGGACTTCTAAAGTCTGAGATCTCAACCTTCTAAGTACTAGGGGCTTCTATCTGGGTTGGGGAGCAATGGCTGACATCTGTTCGCTGCCTGTCCCTGGCCATCTCTCTTTGCCTCTGTCTACACTTTGTTCCATCTGCATTTTGCTTCTGTCTGTATCCTCCCCGCCACTGTGTATCCTTTCTGCCCCTGCCTAACTCTCTGAATCTGTCCACACCCTCTTTGCCTCTCTATCTCTTACTATCTACATTGCATCTGTTAAAATTCTGGAACTGTAAGAAAAGCCCCAAAACATATTTCTAAAAACTCCAGTGGTAAAAATAAATGTAATGCATTCCTTTCCCCACATGCCCGTATCCCCTCTCCCTTTTTTTTTCTTTTTTCTTTTTTTTTTAAAGAACAGATCTTTACCTCCCTTCTTTTAAAGTCCGCTTCTCTGCTGGGAATTTCATAGTCCTGACAAAGTTATAAGGTGACTTTGGATTTGCAGAGTATGAAGCTGAAATGAATCTCATCGACATCGTCCCGATTTCTGGGTGGGCTTGAGGGGGGTGCCGTAGACCTGCATGGGGGTGGTTTGAAATGCAAGACAAGGTGGGCGAAGTCAGGAGAGTAAGAATAATGACAAGACATCGTAGGGATCCAGTGACCAGCAAGGGACAACCTTCATGTTGGCTGCCCATGGTCCCTTACTGTGGGGAACTGAGGAGCCATCATAAGAGCCAAAGTCTTGGGGTTTACCTGGGTTTCTAGAGGTTTTCCCCACAGGAAAGAACAGTTTGGTGTGAGCCACACCTTCCCAGGAACAGAAAAACCCGGACTGGTAGCAGGGATGTGAGAGACAAAGGGGTCTATAGAGTCACATGTCTGGGCGGGGTCCAGGGTGCCCCAGAAAGGGGTCACCACCAGTTCATTTCTGGGGCCTTGCCTGGGAGATTAGCAGCATCTGGTGTCTGGAGAATAAAATCAAACTCAAGAAAGATGCACCGCACATTTGACCCTCTTGTCCTCACATTGCCATTTTCACACAAAAGAGGATTTTATTCTGGGGACACTTTGATTCCATTTTTATAAGCACAGTGGAAAAAAAATCCAACACATTTCTGTTGGAAAATACTTTTGAATCACAAACTGCATTTAGCCAATTAGATTCCTGGATCACTTTTCTGTTTAGTGCAGCTAAACTGTTCCCAATTTTTTTTTGTCTATGCTCATTTTTACTTGATTGAAATCATCTTTATCAGGAACATTTTTTTTCTCATGTGATTTTTTTTGAAACATTCGATTCATTAATCAGGCTCATTTTGTCCAATTTTTACCAACTGTTAATTCTACTGCTGTGATTTTTTTTGGTGTGTGGTTGTCATTTCTCCAGAGCCAAATTTTGCACATTTGAATTTATTAAAAGACTCTTCTCTCAGTATTTCACTGATAACAAATTTTAGCACGATCAAAATTTTTTTCTGGGTTAAACTTTGGACTCAAAAGTCATTTGCTATGAACATTGACTAGTGTGAACCTAGACCTCATTTGTCTCATAGAGAGAGAGGGGGAAAAAAAGCCACAATCTCTGTAGCTCCTTTTATGAGGAAGTAGAATCTGTCTTCTTGTCACTTGAATCTGTGCTGGCTTGTCACCTGTTCTTACGAACTAGCCCAGCATTTATGATGCTGGGCTAGTTTTATTTATTTATTTATAAAGATTTTATTTATTTATATGACAGCTAGGGATCACAAGTCGGCAGAGAGGCAGGCAGAGAGAGAGAGTAGGGGAAGCAGTTTCCCCGCTGAAGCAGAGAGCCCTACGTGGGACTCGATCCCAGGACCCTGGGATCATGACCCCAGACGAAAGCAGAGGCTTTAACCCACTGAGCCACCCAGGCACCCCAATGCTGGGCTAGTTCTAAGCCTAGACCTTAGGAGGCACTGTGACTTCTTTTTCTTTTTTGAAAAAAAATTTTAAAAACCCACATTTTTGGGGGCGCCTGGGTGGCTCAGTGTGTTAAGCCTCTGCCTTCGGCTCAGGTTGTGATCCCAGGGTCCTGGGATCGAGCCCCACATTGGGCTCTCTGTTTAGCCGGGAGCCTGCTTCCCCCTCTCTCTCTGCCTGCCTCTCTGCCTACTTGTGATCTCTCTCTTAAAAACAAAAACAAAAACAAAAACCACATTTTTTTTTAAGATTTTATTTATTTATTTGACAGAGATCACAAGTAGACAGAGAGGGAGGCAGGAGAAGAGAGGGGAAAGCAGGCTCCCCACTGAGCAGAGAGCCTGATGTGGGGCTTGATCTCAGGACCCTGGGATCATGACCTGAGCCGAAGGCAGAGGCTTTAAGCCACTGAGCCACCCAAGTGCCCCAACCCCCACATTTTTTTAAAAAGTAGGCTCCATGCTCAACATGGGGCTCAAATTCGTGACCCTGAGATCGAGAGTTGCATGTTCTACCGACTGAGCCAGCCAGGGGCCCGTCTTTTTCGGAAAATTTTTAATTGTGATGAAATACATATAACATAATGCTTGGCATATTTAAGACTACAAACAGTGGTACTATGTGTATTCAGAGTGTTGTGCAATCAACACTACTATCTATTTCCCAAAAGTTTCCATCATCCCCAAGGAGAAACTTGTTTCCCATTAAACACTAACTCCCCATTCCCCCTGTCCCCAGCCCTTGGTTACCTCTATTCTACTTCCTGTCTCTACGAATCTGCCTCTTCGAGGGACCTCAGGTAAGTGGAATCATACAATATTGGTCCTTTCATGTCTGGCTTTGTTTACTTAGCATGAAGTTCGCAAGGTTCACCTGTGTTGTAGAATGTATCAGAACTGTATTCCTTTTTCATGGCTGAATAATATGCCACGGTACGTGCGAACCACGTGTTGTTTATTCACTCCTCTGTAGATGGACATTCAGTCATCTTCCGGTTTGGGGGAATAACGTTGCTGCCAACACGGATGTGCCCATATCTAGCTGACTTCCTGCTTTCAGTTCTTTTGCTAGCTACCTAGGAGTAGAACTGCTGGATCGTAGAGTAATTCTGTTTTTGGCTCTTTGAGTTTTCCAAAACAGAAGAGTTTTCCACGGTGGCTGCGTCAGTTTCCGTTCCCGCCCGCAATGCATAAGGGTTCCTAGTTCTCCACTTCCTTGCCAGTACTTGCTATTTTTTCACTTAAAAAAAAATTGCAGCTGTTTTATTTTTTAAAGATTGTATTTATTTATTTATTTGGGGGGGGGGAGAGAGAGCACGTGTGCATGCGCATGAGTGGAGGAAGGGTAGAGGGAGAGAGAGAATCCCAAGCAGACTCCACACCGAGTGCACAGCCTGACTTGGGGCTTGATCCCAGGACCTGAGATCATGACCTGAGCCGAAATCAAGAGTCAGGCGCATGAACAACTGAGCCACCCAGGCGCCCCGTGACGATCTTAACTTTTTTTTTTTTTTTTAAGATTTTATTTATTTATTTGTCAGTGAGAGAGAGAGAGAGAGAGATCACAAGCAGGGGAAGCGGCAGGCAGAGGGAGAAGCAGGCTCCCCGCTGAGCAGAGAGCCCAGTGTGGGACTCGATCCCAGGACCCCAGAATTGTGACCTGAGCTGAAGGCAGACGCTTAGCCGACTGAGCCTGCCAGGTGTCCAGAAGATTCTAACTTTTGATGAAGATTCAGTTAATCTATCTTTCTTTTGTTGGGTGTGCTTTTGATGTCCTATCTTAGAATCTATTGCCAAAGCCAGTGTCATAAAGATTGGGCACCATGTTTTCTTCTAAGAGGTGTATGTCTTTAGCTCTTATATTTAGGTTTTTGATCAATTTCCAGTTAACTTCTGTATCTGGTGTGAAGTAGGGGTCCACCTTCATTCTTTTGCATGTGGAGAACCAGTTGTCCCACACCATTTGTTGAAGACACCATTTTTTCCTATCGAATAGACTTGGTACCATTGTAAAAAGCCAACGGGCTGGGGCACCTGGGTGGCTCAGTTGTCAAGCGTGTGCCTTCAGCTCAGGTCATGATCCCAGGGTCCTGGGATGGAGCCCCGCATTGGGCTCCCTGCTCAGCGGGGAGCCTGCTTCTCCCTCTCCCACTCCCCCTGCTTGTGTTCCCTCCCTCGTTGTGTCTCTCTCTGTCAAATAAATAAAATCTTTAAAAAAAAATCAACTGGCTGTAGATATATGGGTTGATTTCTGGACTCTCAGTTCCACTCTATTGGTGATATGTCTATCCTTATGTCAGGACCACAGTGTTTTGCTTACTGTAGCTTTGTATTAAGTTTGAAATCTGAAAGTGTGAGTCCTCTGACTTCGATTTCATTTTCAAAAATTTTTTTGGCTTTTTGGGGCCCCATTGCAATTTCATATGACTTTGAGGACTGGCATCTCCACATCTGCTAAAAAGACTGTTGGAGGGGCGCCTGGGTGGCTCAGTGGGTTAAAGCCTCTGCCTTGGGCTCAGGTCATGATCTCAGGGTCCTGGGATCGAGCCCCACGTCGGACTCTCTGTTCAGCGGGGAGCCTGCTTCCCTTCCTCTCTCTCTGCCTGCCTCTCTGCTTACTTGTGATCTCTCTCTCTGTCGAATAAATAAAATCTTTAAAAAAAAAAAGGAAAAAAAAAGACTGTTGGGATTTTGTCAGGGATTGTATTGAATCTGTAGATAGTTTCGGGAGTATTGACATCTTAAGAACATTAAGTTCGCCTCTCTGTGAACACAGGGTATCTTTCCACCTATTATGTATTCTTTAATTTCTTTCAGCAATATTTTGTAGTTTTCAATATGCAAACTTTCCACCTACATAGTTAAATTATTTCCAGGTATTTTACTCTTTTCAATACTACTGTGAATAGAATTGCTTTACTTACCTTTTTCTGATTGCTTGTTGCAGGTGTATACAAACGTGGCTGATTTTGTTGTATTGATTTTTTATCCTGAAATTTTGCTGAATTAGTTTATTAGTTTTACTGGCTTTCTTGTGGATTTTAAAGGATTTTCTAGATACAGGATTATGTCACCCACTGGTGAACAGAGGTAGTTTTACTTTTTCCTTTCCACTTTGGATGCCATTTATTTCTTTTTCTTGTCTAATTGCTCTGGTTAGAATGTCCAGTAAAATGTTAAATAGCAGTGGCAAAAGTGGGCACTTTCCTTTTTCTTGATCTTAGGGGAAAGCTTTCTGCATCTCACCGTTGAGTATTGTCTTAGTCCATTTGGGCTTTTGTAGCAAAACGCCATAGAATGGGTGGCTTATAAACAGAGGACATTTATCTCTCTTTTGTTCTGGAGGCTGAAGAGTCCAAGATCAAGGAGCTGGTAGATTCTGTCCCTAGGAAGTTCTTTTAGCATTTCTTACAGAGCAGGTCTAGGGCCATGAGCTCCCTCAACTTTTGTCTGACAATCCTTTCATTTCTTCCTTATCTTTTTTTTTTTTAAAAGATTTTATTTATTTAACAGACAGAGATCACAAGTAGGCAGAGAGGCAGGCAGAGAGAGAGAGAGGAAGGGAAGCAGGCTCCCTACTGAGCAGAGAGCCCGATTCGGGGCTTGATCTCAGGATCCTGGGATCGTGACCTGAGCCGAAGGCAGAGGCTTTAACCCACTGAGCCACCCAGGTGCCCCTCTTCCTTATCTTTGAAGGACAATTTTGCCAGATACAGAATTCATGGTGGATAGTTTTTTTTTTTTTTTCTTTCAGCATGTTAAATATGTCACCACAGTCTCTTCTGGCCTCCATGGTTTTTGATGAGAAGTCAGCTCTCAACATTACCGAGGCCTCCTTGGAAATGATGAATCACTTCTGTCACTCTCAAGATTTTCACTTGTCTTTTGACGGTTTGATAATAGTGTGTTTCAGTCTCTGGGTTTATCTTATTTGGAGCCCATTGAATTTCTTGGATTTGTAGATTCATGTATTTCACCAGATGTGGGGTGTTTTCAACCACTGTTTTTTTTCCAGTTGTCTTTCTACCACTCTCTCTTCTCCTCCTGGGAATCCCATAATGTGTATATTGGTCTACTTGATTATATCCAAAGATCCCTTAGGCTCTGTTTATTTTTCTTCATTCTTTTTTCTTTCTGCTCCTTGAGTTCAATAATCTCAATTATCCTATTTTCAAGCTCTCTCATTCTTTCTTTTGCCTGCTCAAATATGCTCTCGAACACTGCTAGTGACTTCTGAATTTCAGTTTTGTACTTGTCAATTCAATTATTTCTGTTTGGTTCCTTTTTAATAATTCCTATCTCTTTATTGATGTCATTTCAGTCACACATTGTTTTCCTAGTTTCTTTTAAGTCTTTGTCCCTATTTTCATTTAGCTTGTTGAATATATTTAAGACAGTTGTTTACAAATCTTTTCTAGTAAGTCTAATAGTTGGACTTCTTCAGGAATAGTTTCTGTCGATTTGCTTTTTCCTTTAAACAGGCCATACTTTCATGTTTCTTTGTATGTCTTTGATTTTTCTT
Organism: Martes martes; assembly: GCF_963455335.1. Lineage (NCBI taxonomy): Eukaryota > Metazoa > Chordata > Mammalia > Carnivora > Mustelidae > Martes > Martes martes. The sequence goes on along the minus strand of NC_137888.1, from coordinate 211,797,797 downwards.
GTTGAAAACTGGACATTTGAATATGCATAATGTGGTAACTTTGGATATCAGATTCTCCCCTTGCTCCAGAGTTTGATGTTTGATGTTACCGTTTTTGGTTTTTGATTGTTAAAAGCTCTGGTAGCGCATTTGATTAGTGACTTTCTCAAGCAATTCTTGCAAATGCTATATTCCTTCATGTGTGTGGTCACCGAAGTCTCTGTTCCTTAGTTTGTGGTTCAGCTGGTGTTTTTACAGATATTTTCTTGAGCATCAAGAGCTTATAAAGCAAACAAGTAAAATAAAACAAAAATCCCACCTTTCTGTCTTCACAAATCACTTCTGTGCCAGAGCACCCCTTCAGCACTTAGCCAGGCTTGCACTGAGCCTAGAATCAGCCTAAAGTAAACCTTGGGGTCTTCTCAGATATTTTCTGAGCATGTATTTTGCTTTGAGCATGCACCAGATTTTCTACATTGCCACTGATACACAGGGGTTTCTGAATGTCCTAATTTTCCAAAAACACTCTCCCCAGCTTTTGAGCCTCAGGCAGTATATTGCATATTTTGACCATAGTCTTTGCCCCGGATGTCTATGGATGGTTAAGTCACCTTGCAGGGTGTCTGAGCAGTGCCTAAGCCTTCTCTAGTTTGAATGGCAAGTAAGCAAAGCAGAGACGTGTACTTCATGTTAGTCTTTTAGGTAGTTTCCAGACAGGTTAGAGCAGACGTACATTATAACTTTTGAATAAAGTCTGCTGTGCTCCCTTCAGAACCAGGGACCAGGGTCTCACACTGAGAACATGGACTTCCCTTTTTAAGACACTGCCACACCAGGAAGAGGGTGGGACAGGGCAAATAAAAATGCCACAAAGCCTTTTACCATTCTGAAGTTGCCTTTTTTATTAACCAGTGTTTACTTGGTTGCTATAAACCCTTGACTCTTCCAGAGTTCTGAAAATTCGGTTGTGGCAGTTTCTGCTTGTTTTTTTGATGTTTCTGCTGGGGGTTGATGAAAGCTGTGTACTCTGATTTACCCCAAGCTGGTCCAGGTTATGAGAATTATATGACTTCATCGCCTCCATGGCCTCAACCACCTACCAATCAGCCTCCAGCTATGAGTGAGGTCATCTATTCCAACTTCTTATTGCTGTGTGACAAGCCACCCCAGAACTCAGTGGCCTAGAACAGCGGCCATTTTTAAATATGTTTGTGGATTCATGGACAAGACACAGAGGGGGAAGTTTGTTTTGCTCCATAGCTTCTAGTTCTTAAGCTGGGAAGACTCAAGGGGCTGGGATGCCTAGTGGTTGGAGGCTGGAATTATCTGGGGGGGGGGGGCATCTTTACTCACGTGTCTGGCTCCTGGGCGGGGATTGCTCAAATGGCTGCGGTCTCGTTGTAGGGTGTCTCTCTCTCAATGCTCTTGGGACTCTCCATGTAGTCCGCCACACGACATCCGCAGCATGGCAGCCTCAGGGTAGCTGGACTTCTTACATGATATCTCAAGACTCTAGAAGTGAGTCTTCTGTCAAACAAGATGGATGCTGGCATGGTCTTTAACGCTATAATATTGGAGGTCATGCAATATTTCTTCTGCTGTACTCTATTGGTTGAAGCAGCCACACTGAGATTCAATCTCTTGATTGTTTAAGTATTTTCACTGTCAAAATATTTTCAGTTATGGGGTGCCTGGATGGCGCAGTCAGTTAAGCCTCCAACTCTTGGTTTTGGCTCAGGTTTGTGATCACAGGGACTTGAGATCGAGCCTGGTGTTGGGCTATGCACTCAGTGTGAAGTCTGCTTCAGATTCTCTGTCCTTCTGCTCTTCCGGCTCATGCTCTCTCTTTGTCTCTCCCTAAAATAAATAAATAATTTAAAAAACTTATTTTCCATTATGTTTTAAAACTGCGCTGGTTAAATAACCAAACTTAGCTAATCTACCCCCTGACCACAGATGTAGGACTAAGCCCAGTTGTGCTCAGCAGAACTTTCCATCTGAGCCTGGCCCAAATTTCTGAACCACACAATTGTAAATGAAATAGATTTTATTTTGAACTGTTAATTTGGGGGGGGGAGTTTGTTATGCAGCAAAAGCTAATTGATGTATCTTGGCAGATATATGATACTCACCAAGTATGATATCGCCTGATCACTTCCTGGAGCCTTACAAGGTGATGCGAGTGAGCAGACCTTGACTTCTATGGTCCAGTGACTCTTCCCTACCAGTGCTCACCCTACAGTCTTCCACCTTGGTTCTACCTGCTGTGACAATTCCACCCATCCCACTGGTCCTTGATTAGTTTCAACAACCTGTGAATAGAACCCCTGAACATAATAAAAGAAACGTCAAATTGAACCATCCCTAGCTATTCTACTCTTAGACCATACAGCTTCCTCTGTTCAGTCTTCCATTTTACAAGTGTTAATTGAGCACGTGCTGGATGCCATTTGCTCTTCAAAACACTGGACAAGTGAGAGTTAACATGAACAAGAATGTTCCTGCTGTAACAAAATTTATATTCTGGTGGGATATGGTTAAGACATTTCTAAAATCATTCCCACTGGTCCCCACTTCCTGGTATTCATGGCCTTGTGTAATCTTCTTCCAAGGAGTAATTTGCTTCTAACAGACATAATGCCTCATCGTTGAAGAAATGTTGTTTGTGTAATCAAGTTACAAAAGATTCTGACTTCCATTTCTCTGGCACACTTTCTCCCTTGCTGGCTTTGATGAAGCAAGTTGCTGTGTTGGAATAATTCATGTGACAAAAACCTGAAGACATCCTTTGACCAGCAGCCAGCCAACAGGAACCGAATGCGACCAAAAACCCTGTGAGTAAGCTCAGAAACAAGTCATTCCCCAGTTGAGCCTTCAGATAAAAATCTAATCCTGACCATCCCCTTGACTACAGCCTCATGAAACACCATAGGCAAAGGATCTACTAAGTCATGTCTAGATTCCTGACCCACAAACCTGGGATAATAAATGTGTGTTTCAGGGAGCCTGGGTGGCTCAGTGGGTTAAAGCCTCTGCCTTCAGCTCAGGTCATGATCTCAGGGTCCTGGGATTGAGTCCCACATCGGGCTCTTTGCTCGGCGGGAAGCCTGCTCCCCCCACCTCTCTCTGCCTGCGTCTCTGCCTACTTGTGATCTCTGTCTGTCAAAGAAATACATAAAAATAAATAAATAAATTTGTGTTTTTTCAGTTCACTTCGTTGGTAGCAATCTGTTATGCAGTAATGAGAGAGCTTCTCTGTGAGGGGAGTTGGAATGAACAAATAAATGACCAATTCAGAAATAAATCACAGAGTGATACAAACTATCCAAAGGACCCAAGACATTGGAAACATGAACAGACTAAATATCACAGGAAATGCTGGAAAGGAAAGTAATTAAAGATCTAATACCTAAAAACCCACCAGGCCAAGATGATTCTATAGCTTCACTCTGGTGTCCCCATACCCTAGCCTGACCATTTGGTTCCTATGACCAGTTTGGATTTTCAGGTTTGGCCTGTTGGATCTTGGATGGTTTCCTCCTTCAGTTCTGGCCTGGGTGCCTTCTTCTGACTTTGCTGCCCCTGCAGCCCCAGGTGGGCTCCAGTCCTGGAGAGACTGGGTGAGCAGTCTGTCCCTGGCTGCCTTTCGTCCTCAGCCTCCCAACAGTGGAAGGGGATTCGGACAGCAAACTTCATGAGTGATAGGTCAGGCAGAAGAGGAGCCTATGAAGGGGATGGAGAAGCAGCTGGAGAGATAGAGGAGAACCCAGAGATGAGACCGTCAGGGAGGGAAGTCTTAGGAGAGTGGGATTTCCAGCAGAAAAGGGAGTAGTCACCTTTCTATGGGTGCAAGCAAGACAAAATGGGTCTGTTGATTTCTCAAGGGGAAGGTAGTTACTGTCATTGGTCATTTTCATGGAGTGGTAGGAGGTAGCAGTGAGGAAAACCCTTTTCCAAGAAGTTTGGTGACACCTAGAGGACTGAGGAGTTTCGTTTTTGTTTTTGTTTTTGTTTTCCCTTCCGAAGAGGGGAGGAGCATGCCTATGTTCCTAGAAGTCTCCCTGTTCCAAGACGTGAGGTAAGGATCATCCACATCCCCAGGAACAGAGCTTCCAGGGCCGAAGCACGAGCAGACCCAGGAGTTGACTTCGAGGCAGGGCAGAAGTGTGTGGTGGGGCTGCCCTTCTTCCTGGAGTAGCAGTGTCCAGGGAGGGCTAACACTCAAGGAGAGGAAAATGGACAAACCCTGGGGAGATTGTGAGGTCACTCTCAAGAACATGCAAAATGTTGGAGAGATGGAGGAAGGGTGTGGCACGCTAGGCAGACGTCCCAGCCAGTGCAAAGGCAAGGAGGCAGGAACAGGTGGCATCTGTTCGGTAAAGCAGCGTTGAAGCCACCCTGAGCACTGGGTGGCGCTGTCCAGCCTGGCAAGAAAGCCAACACGCGGTTTCCTGATTCCTGACCACAGCCCGCGGTGGTCTCCTCCTGGTCTATGGATGTTAGCTAAGGTTCTGGAATTCTGTTGCCGCCGAGTTTCTGAGACGCCAGCCGAGCCTGGCCAACATTTCAAAGAAGAGGGAGAATGCCACCTCTAAAGCCGCGGGTGTCACCTGTTGGAGCCATGGGAGGTAAGTGGGTTCTGACCTCCTACCAGGGGAAACTTCCTATCAGCTCAAAGCTTACAGGGTGTGGCAGAGTCTGTGAGCCCAGTTAGTTTGGGAATGGGCTACAAGTGGGTAGAGAATGAAGACTTCTTGGAAAAGGTGGTATGAAAAGATGATGAGATTTGTCGTGGGCAGAGAAGTGGGAATATGAGTGGGGATGTAGGACTGGGTAGCCATGTGTGTCTATGCGTGATGTTACGTTGAACTGGGCAGTGGGGTGAACCAACATTTGCTCATTCTATGTGTTCCCTAGACATTTCCTGAACATCTCTTTTGAGCTGGTTTCTGTATGTGTAACTTGGTTTATAGCGGGGACACTGATCTGAAAGACAGATCCAGGAAGAGCCTGGAGGAAGCACCAGACCCAGCTCGGTGGGGAGATCTAGGACGGCTTCTCTGTTATCATAGGGAATATATCTGGTCTTTGTGCCAAAGGTTCTGAGACCCTTGCAATTTTCTGAGTGATAAGAGTGTCATTTGTTACTTAGAAGGGTCTCTTTGGATCATATCTGAGTTTGAGATGACTTGGCATAGGGCCCCTTCCTCGGCCTCGGGAGGGTCTGGTCACCAAGAAGTCCAAATGATTAGAAGGTTGCAACTTCTGGGGGCTGGAGGTTAATCACTTGGAAAATTCTTGAACAAGAAGACTTGGTTAGCTTCCCGGTTGGTGAGGCATCCATATGTGGGGGTCCTGTGTAGCCCAGTTTTGTGGGTATGGAGTCCCCAGCCTGCTGGACTTTCTGGCTCATTCTGTGCACCTCTTCATTTAGCTGCTCACCTATATCCTTTATAATATCCTTTATAACAAACCAAGAAATGGACGTCTGTGTTCCCCCTAAGTATTACGAGTAGTTCTCACAAATGATCTGAAGAGACCTGAGGACGTGGTCGTGGGAACCCCTGATTTATAGTGGGTCAGTCAGAGGTAGGGGTGGCCTGGACTTGCACTTGGCGTTTGAAGCTGGGGACGGTCCTCTGGGACTGAGCCCTTCCTCTGTGGGATCTGTTAAAAACAAGGCAACAGGCCCCAAACACGCTAAACCCCGCGTCATGACACCAAAGTTTAACTCAATCACGTCTTGGCTCTCTCAGAAGCGGAATCTTAACCAGCTAGTCAGGAATCACGTGATCAGCCCTCGTTAGGGGACCTGCCTCACGGACCCCTGCCCTCCCCTATGGGCAAGGAAGCTTATAGTAATGGAACCCTGCTTTTTTGTCCAGCACAATTTCTTTGTTCTTGCTCCCTTCTTGCCACGTCCAGCTCCTCCAAACTCCTTTCCATTGGAAGCTGCTTGATTCATGCATCATGGAATAAAGGTAGTAAGAGCTGTAAAACTTACTCAGTGGAACTTTTTTTTTTTTTTTTTAACAGATCTGGTGTTATCTCCAGCTTGATAATGTCCGCGCTGAGTTAAATCTGTGGGACATCCTGTTGGTGTTGGCTGGGGATTGGGAAAACAGTTTGGTGATGCTGGAAAACACTCCAAGAGCTACCAGAAGGGAATTACACTCTGGGGGAAAGGTTATGTTCTGAAGGACAAATTGTTTGAGCAGAGGTGGAATTGGGGTGGTGAGAGAAGGGGTGTCACCTTCTGGAGCGATCCGCACACGCAGAGATCGGGAAGTGAGACAGAATGCGACCTCCCAGAGGAACTGAAAGTATTTCAGCAGGACTCCCAGCCCCAGGAGGGAAAACTGGATGGCTGGTCTGGGATTGCTCAGGAGGTGCTCAACCCCAGATGAAACGGTTAATAACGAAGGTGGTAGGAACAGCCCATCCAAGAGAGAGTATCTTGCTTGGGGTTCCGAGGGGTTGACGTTTCAGCTCTGCTGATGTGTCCGCGGATGGGAAAGCCACCACCTCCCCAGGAGGCCCAGCTGGGCACAAAGAGGATGCCAAATGGGGCAGACTTGACCTTGAACCCCAGCTCTGCCTTGTGCTGTGCAGCCATGGGCAGGTCTCCTCAATTCTCTGCACCTCCGTGGTCCTCATAGGTGAAATGAGTGTCAGCACTTCACCAAGAACATACCAGCAAGGATAATTCATTTAGTCACACCTTCAGCAAACACTGATGGAGCGCCATTTCTTGACACTGAGGGTACAGTGGTGAAGGAAACAGACTTGGTCTCCTCCCTCTGCACATCCAGCCCCCTTCTATTTGCTGACATACTGTCTGTGGTGCCTTCACGTTACCGTGGCAGAGTTGAGTCGTTGTGACAGAGGCTGTATGACTTACAAAGCCAAAAAATATGTGCTGTGTGGCACCCCCCCCCTTTTGCCAACTCTTGGTCTAGAAAGTTACATTCTGGGGGAGATAGGTAGTGGACAGAGAAACAGATTTTGAGCGTGAATCTGGCTCCCCTCCTCCCTCCCATGGGCTCCCCAAATCTGAGAGGCTGCATTATCAATCCCCCCCTCCCGGTTTTTTGGAGTTTGAGGCACAGAAATGAAAGAAGATGGCGTGCTTTCTTGCTCTGTCCCCCAGCTCCAGCATCCATGGGCAGGGGACATCATTTCTGAATCTCTTATTGCTCTTAGGTGAAATGAAATAATAGTAATGAAATGAAATGAAATGAAATAATAGTATCTGTGTTATGGGAATTAACTGAGATCCTGTGCAAAAAGCACTTAGCACAAAAATCAGCACTCAAGGAAATGCTGGTTGGATCTTTACTTCCGGTTAAAATGTAGAAGAACCCAAAAGACCCTCACTTTCCTTGTGACGACTAGGAAAACCCAGAGAAAAACCCATTTTTTTCCATAGAGCTAGTTAAGAGTGGTGATCGCGAGGAAGTTGTGATGAGCTGGTTTTTAGGGATAAAATGAGCCCTTCGTAGGTGAGCCAAGAGCAGTGGCACCTTCCATACCAGGGGGCAGGCAGACACCAGCTCTGGGTATGGGAGGGCTTGCAGGGATAGAGAGATGTTTAGGAGACAGAGCAAACCAGCCCGTTCTTAGGTGAAAAGAGTAAATGTTCAGAGTGATGGCCACTAGAGTGCTGGAGTCCAAACCTGGTAAGGAGGGCATTCATGCAGAGGGATGAACTGGTATGGGGTGTTGGGGACTAAGTGAGGTAAGAAGGATGACAGGACAATCTGTCCCATGCAAGGGGTCAGGGTCCAAGCACAGTAAAGAAGACATCCATACAGAGTTGTGGTGGTAGAAAAGAGAGATTGATTATATATGGGGGAATGGATTAAACAAACAAACAAATAATAAAATTTCAGGATAATGGAAACCAGATTTCCCAACATCAGAGAAGGGTGTTATAAAGTTGAATGGAAAGAAAACTAGGATGAACCCTATTGCATTTAATTGGAGGTGTGGGTGTGAAATCATGGTTTTCAAAATATTTGGAGAAGTGTGTGTGTGTGTGTGTGTGTGTGTGGTGCGTGTGGTGTGTTCCCATTTGTCTACCGAGAGGTCCTGGGACCAGTGATACCTCAACAACAATGAGCACACCCAGGTCTTGGTTTCTGAATGCCATTCTCCATTTAAAAGCAACTAGGGCTCTTTGGGAAAATGGCTGGTTCCAGAAATGGGACAGGGAAAGCCTGAAACACCCAGTTAGACCAGAAAGGAAGTGTTGGAGAAGGTCACCAGTCGGAGAAGGTCACTTGTTGAACTGTGAGCTAGACCTGGGCACCTCAGACGCTCCCCACTGCCTCCCCAATCCTTGGAATGTGGGTGCCACTTGCCTTCCCCATGCCCAGAGGCTGCCGCAAGGACATAGCCTTGAGAGAGTGATGTGGTGTCATGCCCATCTGGATAATATAAATGAATGAATTCTGTTAAGGCCTCTGTATAAACTTTTAAGATGCTGGTAGGCAGGTGTGGAGATCTACTCGTCTTGCAAACACCCAAGACAAACCTCATAGGTAATTCCTTTGCTTATTTGAACTACCACCTAGCAATCTGGAGTGGACTTTTTCTTTTTCACCCTGCCCTATGTGCATGGGGACCGGTTTCAGATTTCACCCGGAGAAATTCCTGAGGTTGCAAACCAACAGGAAGGAAAACTGATTAGCAAAAAATGAAGAGGCAGATATCAAAAGGACATAGAAGCCAGTAGGAAAGATTCACACTGGCCAAATCAAAGACAATTTAAGCATCAAAAATATGGGGGTGTGTTGGGAGGAAAATAGCATCAGCAAGAATGACAGAGTAAATTTTGCCCCTCTATAAAAACAAGGGAATAAACTGCAAAATTTGTCGGAATCAGCATTTTTAAGACTCTGGAAATCAACCAAAATCTTGCAACAATTCAGGGAGTATTTAGTGAAGAAAAACAGCTGAATCTCAGTAAAGAACAGTGAGCTCAGTGGAATTTTGACTTACTCTAGTTCCATTCCCCGCTATCCAACTCAGAAGTATCCTTTTTTTTTTTTTTAAAGATTTTATTTATTTATTTGACAGACAGAGACCACAAGTAGGCTGAGAGGGAGGCAGACAGAGAGAGGGGGAAGCAGGCTCCCTGCTGAGCAGAGGGCCCAATGCGGGGCTTGATCCCAGGACCCTGAGATCATGACCTGAGCCGAAGGCAGAGGCTTAACCCACTGAGCCACCCAGGTGCCCCCAGAAATATCCTTGAAAAATAACAGCCCTTGGGGCACCTGGGTGGCTCAGTGGGTTAAACAACTGCCTTCAGCTCAGGTCATGATCCTGGAGTCCTGGGACTGAGTTCCACATTGGGCTCCTTGTTTGGCAGGGAGTCTGCTTCTCCCTCTGACCCTCTCCCCTCTCATACTCTCTCTCTCTCACTCTCTCTCTTTCTCAAGTGAAAAAATAAAATCTTAAAAAAAAAAGAAAAGGAAAAGAAAAGCCCATATTGCCGGTACTGGAGGGAGAAGAACACAGCTGAAGCTCTTGAAAATCCTCATTTCTGAACAAAAGTCATTATTTCATCTGCCTATTGGTTCCCTGGAAGACCTCACTTGGAAGGCTAGTCTTTAGTTGACTTTATTTGAATTTGTCCAATGCTAAAAGCCTCTTCCCCATGAACATTTGTCAAATATTTTAAAATGACTGCTGTGTGAGGTGATGGGACAAATAATAACCTAATCACAAGTCTCAAAAGGAAAATTTAAGGAATGAGATGCTCTTAGGGGCTTTGAAGGCTCTGTGAAAGCAGGAAGTGAAGGCTAAGACAGAGCTTCAAAGTTTCCGGCTGTACACTGAAGTTGTGTCTGAACATACAAAGACCCTCAGCAGAGACTGGAAGACTTGCAGAGACATCCAGGGAAATGTCTGTCCAACCATCACCTAGCTTCTAAGCTAACTGACTAGAGATTTTAGTGGGCATACATGGCAGAAAATATAGACTTTGCAGAACTAGGGCAGAAAAGTAATTAAATAAACAAACAAAAAAAAACAGCTAAAAACAGCAGCAACAGCAAACCTTTAGGAGGATGGAAAATCTGATTTCCATAGTTGTTATATTATTTGAAGTGTCCATTTTTTAGCAAAAATATTATGGGACATACAAAGAAACAAGGAAGTATTACCCATACACAGGGGAAATAACAGTGAATAAAAACTGTTCCTGAGAGAGCACACATGTTGGAGTTACTAGACAAATATTCTAAGTCAGCTGTTTTGATATGTTCAAAGAGCTAAAGGATATCATATGTGAGAACTAAAGAAAAGTACGAGAACAGGGGCACCTGCCTGGCTCTGTTGGTGGAGCTTTCAACTTTGATCTCGGGGTTGTGAGCTTGAGCTCCACATTGGGTGTAGAGATCACTTACAAATAAAATTAGGGGCGCCTGGGTGGCTCAGTGGGTTAAGCCTCTGCCTTTGGCTCAGATCATGATCTCAGGGTCCTGGGATCGAGCCCCGCATTGGGCTCTCTGCTTGGCAGAGAGCCTGCTTCCCTCTCTCTCTGCCTGTCTCTCTGCCTACTTGTGATCTCTGTCTGTCAAATAAAAATAAAATAAAATAAAATAAAATCCTAGGGGCACCTGGGTGGCTCAGTGGGTTAAAGCCTCTGCCTTCGGCTCAGGTCATGATCCCAGGGTCCTGGGATCGAGCCCCGAATTGGGCTCTCTGCTCAGCGGGGAGCCTCTCTCTCTCTCTGCCTGCCTCTCTGCCTACTTGTGATCTCTGCCTGTCAAATAAATAAATAAAATCTAAAAAAAAAAAAAAAATCCTAAAAAACCCAAAAGTATGAGAACAGTATGTCACTAACTAGAGAATACCAATAAAGAGAAATTATAAAAAGGAACCATATAGAAATTCTGAAGTTGAAAAGTATAATACCTGAAATGAGATTTTCACTAGTAGGTTCAATAGCAGATTTGAGCAGGCAGAATAAAGAATCAGCAACGATTGAAGATAGATCCATTGAGATTATCCAGTCTGAGCAATGGGGGAAAAAAGGATGAAGAAAAATTTACCCTGAGCCAGGGTGCCTGGGTGGCTCAGTCTGTTAAGTGTCTGTCTTTGGCACATGGCCATGATCCCAGGGTCTTGGGATCTCCCTGTGTTGGGCTCCCTGCTTAGTGGGGGAGCCTGCTTCTCCCTCTCCTCCCCACTTGTGCTTTCTGCCACTATCTCAGTCTCGCTCTCTCTCAAATAAATAAAATAAATAAATAAATAAATAAAATCTTTAAAAAAATTTAACAGAGCCTCAGAGACTTGAGGGACACCATTAAACATACCAACATATGCCTAATGGGAGTGTCAAAAGGAGAGGAAAGATGGAAAGGGGCGGGAAATATTTGAAGAAATGGCTGAAAGCTTCCAAAATTTGATGAAAGTGTTAGGCTACACATTAAGAAGTTCAACAGATTCCAAATAAGCTAAACAAAGAGATCCACACTTACACACAAAATAATCAAACTGTTTAAAAACAGACAAGAAAGCATCTTGAAAGCAGCAAGAGGTAAATGTCTCATTATGTATAAGTTGTCCTTAGTAAGATTAATAGCTTATTTCTAATCAGAGACCATAGGAGTCAGAAGGCAGTGGAAAGACATATTCTAAACGCTAAAAGGGGAAAAAACCCTGCCAACCAAAAATTATATATCTAACAAAACTACATCATTCAGCCATAGAGGAAAAGTACCAATACATGCTTCAACATAGAGGGACCTTGAAAATATTATGCTAAGTGAAAGAAGCCAGACACAAAACTTACATTTCGTATGATTCCTCTTATACAAAATATGCATCATAGGTAAATCCATAGAGACAGAAAGTAAATTAGTGGTTTTGGGGTGTGTGTGAGGAAAGTGGGAATGGGAGTGACTACTTGGTGAATATGGGGTTTCATTTTGGGGTGAAGAAAATATTCTGGAATTATAAAATGGTGATGGTTGGGGTGCCTGGGTGGCTCAGTGGGTTAAAGCCTCTGCCTTCGGCTTGGGTCATGGTCCCAGGGTCCTGGGATCGAGCCCCGTGTCGGGCTCTCTGCTCAGCGGGGAGCCTGCTTCCCTCTCTCTATCTGCCTACTTGTGATCTCTGTCTGTCAAATAAATAAATAAAATCTTTTAAAAAATAGTGATAAAAAAATGGTGATGGTTGCACTACATCCACAACACTGCAAATGCACTAAATGCTACTGAATTGTACAGTTTAAATGGTAAATTTCATGTTATGAGTATTTCACTGAAATCGAAGAATAAAAGGAATCTTCTAAGATGCAGTGATAGAACACTAGGTGGTTTCTCAAACACACATGAAGAAATAAAGACCGCCCATAAAGGTAACTACATAGGTAAATATAAAGACAGTACAAATGTAATTTTTTCCTTGTAACTCCTTTTTCCCCATCTGATTTGAAAGACAACTGTATAATGCAGTAATTAAAAGTCTAAGTTGATTGGCACACATGTATGGAGAGGTAATTTGTGATAATAGCAGCATAAAGGGAGAGAAAATGGAACTATACAGGAGCAAAATTTTGTATATCATTAAAACTAAGTTGATATTAATCTGACCTAGGTTGTTATAAATTAAGATGTTAATAGTAATCCCCAGGGCAGCCACTGAGAAAATACTTTGAAAGTATATAGTAAAAGAAACATGAGAATTAAAATGATACATTAGACAATATCTATTAAACACACGAAAAGATAGAAGTGGAAGAACTGAGTACCACAAACACATAAGACATACAAAAAACAAATATCAAAATGGGAGATATAAACCCTACCCTATCAGTAATTACATTAAATATAAGTGAACTAAACTCTCCAATTAAAAGGGAGGGATTGATTGTGATCTCAGTTGCAACTTCTTGCTAGACACGTCTCCAAAGACAAGAGAAACAAAGGCAAAAATGAACTATTGGGACTTCATCAAGATAAAAAGATTTGCACAGCAAAGGAAACAGTCAACAAAACCAAAAGACAACCAACAGAGTGGGAAAAGATATTAAAAAATGACATATCAGATAAAGGGCTAGTATCAAAAATCTATAAAGAACTTATGAGACTCAATGCCCAAAGAACAAATAATCCAATCAAGAAATGGACAGAAGACATGAACAGACATTTTTCCAAAGAAGACATCCAAATGGCCAATAGACACATGAAAAAATGCTCCACATCACTTGGCATCAGGGAAATACAAATCAAAACCACAAGGAGATACCACCTCACACCAGTCAGAATGGCTAAAATTAACAAGTCAGGAAATGATGGATGTTGGCGAGGATGCAGAGAAAGGGGAACCCTCCTACACTGTTGATGGGGATGGAAGCTGGTGCAGTAACCCTGGAAAATAATATGGAGGTTCCTCAAAGAGTTGAAAATAGAGCTACCCTGTGACCCAGCAATCACACTACTGGGTATTTACCCCAAAGATACAAATGTACTGATCTGAAGGGACACCTGGACCCCAATGTTTATAGCAGCATGTCCACAACAGCCAAACTATGGAAAGAGCCCTCATGTCCATCAGCAGATTAATGGATAAAGAAAATGTAGTATGTGTATACAATGGAATACTACTCAGCCCTCAAAAAACTTGCCATTTCCAATGATGTGGATGGAACTAGAAGGTATTATGCTAAGTGAAATGAATCAATCAGAGAAAGATAATTATCATATGCTCTCATATGCAGAATTTAAGAAACAAAACAGGATCACAGCGGAAGAGAGGAAAAAATAAAACAAAGCAAAATCAGAGAGGGAGAAAATCCTAAGAAACTCTTTACCATAGGAAACAAACTGAGGGTTACTGTGGGGGAGGGGGTGCGGGATGGGGTAACTGGGTGCTGGACGTTAAGGAGGGCACATGATGTAATGAGCACTGGGTGTTACACGCGATGGTGAATCACTGACTTCTACCTCCGAAACTAATAACAGATTATATGTTAATCAATTGAATTTAAATTAAAAAAATTAGAAATTAAATAAATAGTGATTGATCGATAGGAAAAAAATCAACCTCATTCTCTGAAGCAAAAAATGTAGCCTTAGATAAAAAATATATAAATTGCTTGAAACTAGAATGAGTTGTTCACAGAAAAAGAATATCCACATGGTCACAAGCACATTAAAATGTGCTCAACATCATTAGTCATGAAGGAAATATATATTCAGATCATAATCAATATCACTTTGTATCCATTAGAAAGGCTAAAATGAAAATTAAGAACAATACCAAGAAATACATAAGAATTAGAACAACCACTTAGGACGATGTTTTGGCAGTATTTACTAAAGTAGGATATGCATGCATACACTGTAATCCCAAAATTCCACTCCTCAACATATAGCCAACAGATTTATATATATATGTGCACCAAATAACATATTAAAAAACCTTCGTAGTATGCTTGGCGTGAAGTCCGTTTGGGATTCCTTCCCCTTCTCTCTCTCAAATAAATAAATAATTTTTTTTAAAAAAAGGTAGAGATTTACAGAATGGATAAAAAGATGATCCAATTATATATTGTCTGCGGGAAACTCACTTTAGATAAAAAGAGAGAGAAAGAGAGAAACATACAAGCAATTGAATCGGGTAGGAGTCCATAAATACATAAATTGAGAGTTTGATACACACAGTTTCAAAGTGACTCTCTGCAAACTACATAGTAATTACAAAGCAGGAAAAGAGTAATTGCTTAATGTGGTGATTAAGCAGGGACTCAGAGGTCTACCTGCCAGGGTCCAACTCTGAGCCCCACCACTTCCAAGCTGTGTGACCTCAGGCAAGTTGCTTCCCCTCTCTGTTTCTCACTTTCCTCATTTGTCAAGCATGATACTCACTGTATCTTTCTCCTAGGGGTCTTGTGAGAATTGTCAGTCATAGACAACCAGGAACACACCAGCGGTCCAACAAATTCAGATTTATTACTTGTTTCCGCAAGGGAGAACATACTCCGTGGGGGACCAAGAGGCACACGCTAAGGGCTGTTATGACCCCATGACTAGCCCACAGTATTAAACCTCGCAAGAACAGTGTGAGGCAGGCTAATCGTCCCATTTCACAGGCGAGGAAACCGAGACCCTGACAAGGCAAGGCCAATGGTCGCAGGACTAGAAAGGGGTGGGAGCAGCGCCTCCGGACACCAGAATTGACCACTCAGCTCTTGTCCCCACCCTCACGTCCTCTCTATTCGTGGTGTCAGCACTTCATTCTTCCACCCACTGTTCTGGGGGGGAAGCGATGTCCTGTTTCTTGTTCTTCTTCCTGAACTGGGGAGGAGTGTTCCCGAGGAGGGGCTCCAAGGGCAGCACGTGGGGTTATAAAAACCATCCTCGGGAGAGGAGCCGGAGAGAAGAGGAGAATGGCAGAGATGTGTGACTCCAAGGACCTGGGGGACCCCGGTGAGTCTGGGCCCCCACTCAGGGGTGATGGTAGGGAGGGCAGGATTCCAGGATCCCCGGGGTGAGTCGGGGCTGCCCCCCCAGCTCACACACGGCTTGGCAGGCTTCAAGAGCTCAGCTGACTGTGTTCTGTCCCGTTCAGAGGAGGAGATGTTTGGGGACGGGAGAGTAACGAAGAAATACACTGGTCTACTCAGGGGCTCAAAGATCTTGCCAGGTACCTAGGGGGGTGGTTCCAGGGCAGGCATCTGGGGAAGGGACAGCTGGGGGGCCGTGTCCAGCATGGAGGGGGGCAAGGTCTGTCCCTGAGAACCTCGGCTCTGCCCATTTGCTGGTCCTGCAGGGTGTCTGACGCGGGCCCAGCTGCCTCTACTTCTTCTTCTCGTCTCCGTGGGCTTCTTCCTGCTCCTGGTGGCCACCCTGGTTCAAGGTGAGTCAGGGGCCAGCCTTGGAGTCTTGGGGTCCTTTAGGTGTTTGTCCTGTTTCACAGTCCCTAGACCCACTAAGGCTTGGGCCTTTGAGTTCCACGCCACCTGCTGTGTGACTGTGGGTTGGTTACCACCCCTCTCTGGGCCTGTGTCGTCATCCGTGAGATGCAGCCCATCTTGCTCCACAAGGAACTTAGGCTCCCAGAAACCTTGAAACCAGATTCAACACAGGGTCAGGCCTACAGCTGGTGCTGATAAAGAGAACTTCTCGGGCACCTGGGTGGCTTAGTGGGCTGGGCCTCTGTCTTCCGCTCAGGTCATGATCTCAGGTTCCTGGGATCAAGTCCCACATCGGGCTCTCTGCTCAGCAGGGCGCCTGCTTCCCCCGCCCTCCCCCCCCCCAGCCTCTCTGCCTGCCTCTCTGCCTACTTGTGATCTCTCTGTGTCAAATAAATAAATAAAATCTTTAAAAAAAAAAAAAGAGAGAGAAAACTTCTCTGCTCTCTTGTAGTCTCTAGCGTTCGCCAGTCGCTGCAGAAAGAGAAGTGGGACCATCCGCAGAGCCCCAGCCAAGGTGAAGGGCTGAATGCAGGGTCTGGGGCCAGGGAGGGCTCAGAGGCTGTGCGACTGGATGAGACACCACCTGCCCCCTCCACCCCATCACCCCTCCACTCCTCCACCCTTCCGCCCCTCCGCCCCATTGTGACCCTGACCCTGTAGGGTTAAAGTTGGGGAGGAGACTGGATCCCTGGAGGAGACCCTGGGGGCAATGTCGGCAAGTCAGTCTCCGAGTCTCCATTTTTTAATTTGCATAATGGACTCTTGGGGTCACCGTGAAATCTATAGATGGGTTCTCAGAGGGTGCTGTCTGCACTAAGCACACACTAGGTGCTTCCTAATGGAAGTCTCCTTCTCCCAGTGGGTGTGTCTCAGAAGCCCCCACGATCAGACCTGGACGAGATCCTCCAGCAGCTGACCTGGATGAATGCCACCCTGGGTAAGAGTCAGACACCAAAGTCGGGAGGGAGTTCCGGAACCACAGGTGGGGCTGGAACTCACTTTCTATGGCTCCCGCCCCAGGAGGGCAGGGCAGGGCTGGGATCTGTCCCTGGGACTGAGCTGACGGCTGAACAGAGGGTTCTCCAGAACTGACCACGGTGCTGGGGACCTGTCCGCCCTGCCCCCACTCTCCTCCCCAGCTGGCCTGTGCCGCCCCTGTCCCTGGAAATGGGAACTCTTCCAGGGAACCTGCTACTTCTTCTCCCAGACCCAGAACGTCTGGAAAGATGCCATCTCGGCGTGTCAGAACTTGGGGGCTCAGCTGGTGATCATCAACAGTACGGAGGAGCAGGTGGGCGGGGCAGGGTCCCCGTCGGGGGCGGGGGCCGTGGGAGGGTCAGCCCAAAAGCCTTCTGTCCTTCCTCTGTCCTCCGAGAGAGGGAGGCCCTGCGGAGCTGGGGAGGGGGAGATGGGCAGGGAAGGCTTCCTGGAGGAGGCCCCAAGGTGGGCTTGGGAAGGTCATGTGAGAGAACCTGCCAGGCAGAAGCCCACTGGGGACAGAGAGGGGACTCAGCGCGCTCCCGAGACCATACGTGATGTCTCCCCAGACGCAAGTGAACACAGTTCCGCATGTGTGCGCACACGAACACACAGCCACAGCACACACGCGCGTGTGAACACGTGCGGCTTGAGTCAGGGCTACAGGCTGGACCACAGGAGATCTTTCACGGGGCGGGGGACAACCGTGGGGATGCGGGCAGGCAGGGGCCCTGTGACATCTTGCTGCCCCTCCCCACCCCCCGCCGCCGCCCCAGAAATTTCTGAAGTCTTGGAATACGAAAAATAACCAGCGCACCTGGATCGGCCTCAGTGACCACCACAATGAGGGGTCCTGGAAGTGGCTGGACAACTCCCCCCTACAACTCAGGTGACCGGCTAGAGGACAGGGCCCCGGGGGTGGGGGTGGGGCGTGGGGCGTGGGCAGGGAAACCCAAGCCAGGGGCGCTCAGACGCTTGATTGGAAAACATCACCTGATGAGCTTGGTGGAGATGCCGAGTCCTGGTTCCATCCCAGCGGGGAGAGCCCGAGTCTATCATCCTAGGCGTGGACCCAGGAGTCTGCATTTTTTGCTTTGCCAGAGCTGATTCGATGGAGGGGGTGTTTGAACCCTCATTTTGAAAGCAGCACCTCTGAGTCCTTACCACTCTCTGGCTGGTGCTTGGACTTTTAGTGCCCGAAGCCAGGGACCTGCTCTGGGGGGGGGGGGGGCGCGGGGTTGGGCACCGGGTGGAGTAGGGGGGCTGATAGCTTCGATGGTGTTCATAGCTTCTGGAAGGAAGGGGAACCCAACAACCACGGAGACGAGGACTGTGTAGAATTGTACAGCGAAGGCTGGAACGACAACAGATGTAGCTCGGAAAACTTCTGGACGTGTGAGAAGCCCTCGTCCCCCTGCCCTGGCTCCTGAGGGTCCACGCCCCCCCCCCCCGCCCCGCCTCCAGAGACCAGGCAGTTTGGGCATGTGTTCTGCGTGTTTCTCTGGCCCCGTTTGTTTCTCTGGCTTCTCCCTCTGGTGATTTGCCATCCTCCCCCTGCATGGAGGTCTTCGTGATCCCGAGGGAGAGTCTGAGACCCCCTCTCCTCTAAGACCTGTCCCTCCATAGGGTAGAGACCTCTCCCTTCTGTGGATGGTCTCAACCCCCCCCCCCAGCCCCACCCCGTGACATCCCCTTAATAAAGTCGCACATGGCATTATGTGCCCCATGGAACTTATGTCTATTTTTTTAAAGTTTTTATTTATTTATTTGAAAGAGAGAGAGAAGTAGCGAAAGCGAGAGAGAGAGCACAAGCAGGGGGAGAGGGAGAAGCAGGCTCCCCGCTGAGCAGGGAGCCCGATGCGGGACTCGATTCCAGGACCCCAGGATCACGACCTGAGCTGAAAGCAGACGTTTAACCGACTGAGCCACCCAGGTGCCCCTTATGTCTATTTTTTGAAACTGTTTAAGTTACTATGGTTTTACATTATATACTATACTTCATATTTTATACTATCATTTTATATATTATGTTTGATATTAACTGAGACATTGTTGTCTTTCAACACATTTCTCTCTACTACTGTGTATTTTCTTTTTTTTTTTTTTTAAAGATTTTGTTTATTTATTTGAGAGAGAGAGAGATCACAAGAGCAGGAGGTAGAGGGAGAAGTAGGCTCTCTGCTGAGCAGGAAGCCGGATACGGGGCTCGATCCCAAGACCCTGGGATCATGACCTGAGCCGAAGGCAGACACTTAACCGACTGAGCCACCCAGGAGCCCCTTGTATATCTTATTTCTCAGATGCAGTTTTGAATTAATTTGTAATTTTGGTTGGGAATGTACATATATACATATAGGTATGTGCATATCTGTCTGTCAATCTATGTGTTCATTCATTCCTGAACACATCATCTCATTACAAGGTACCTTTCTTTTCTTTTTCAAGATTTATTTATTTATTTATTTGACAGACAGAGATCACAAGTAGGCAGAGAGACAGGCAGAGAGAGAGGGGGAAGCAGGCTCCCCACTGAGCAGAGAGCCCGATGTGGGGCTCGATCCCAGGACCCTGGGATCATGACCTGAGCCGAAGGCAGAGGCTTTAACCCACTGAGCCACCCAGGCACCCCGATACAAGGTACCTTTAAAATGTCCTTCAAGGGCACGTGGGTGGCTCAGTCTTTAAGCGCCTGCCTTTGGCTCAGGTCCTGATCCCAGGGTCTTGGGATCGAGCCTTGAGTCAGGCTCCCTGCTCAGCAGGAAGCCTGCTTCTCCCTCTCACACTCCCTCTGCTTGTGTTCCTTCTCTCTCTGTCAAATAAATAAGTAAAATCTTAAAAATATTTTAAAAATAAATAAACAAAATGTCCTTCTGTAAAGTTTTGTGACTTTATTCATACAAATTTTTTAAAAAACATACTTTCTGAGTGTGTGTGTCAGTTTCCTATTGATGTTGTAACAAATGACCACAAACAGGGGCTTAAAACAACACAAACGCATCTCTTACAGTTCCCCATCTTCACTCTCTCTCTCTTTTTTAAAATATTTTATGTATTTATTTGACAGAGAGAGAGATCACAAGTAGGCAGAGAGGCAGGCAGAGAGAGGGGGAAAGCAGGCTCCCTGCTGAGCAGAGAGCCCGTTTCGGGGCTCGATCCCAGGACCCTGAGACCATGACCTGAGCCGAAGGCAGAGGCTTAACTCACTGAGCCACCCAGGCGCCCAGGCACCCCCCACCTTCACTCTCTTATTGTCTTCCTGTCCTTAACCTTTTGACAAGTACTGGTCAGTTGTTTCACAGACTGTCCCCCAATTTGAGTTCATCTGTGTTGTTGGTTTTTTCTTTTCTTTTTCTTTTTTGTTTATTTCTCTCCCTTTCATAATTACACTGAGGTTAGTCATCATTTTTGGCAAAAATACCACAGCGGGGATGTTGTGTCCTTCCTAGCAGCTCATCTCAAGGATTACACGACGTCCATCTGTCTTGATATTAGCGACGTTCTCCACAATTGCTCGGTAAAGGTGGTGACCGCTGCTTTCCTCCATTCCTAGGTTCATGTTTCCCCCCTTGGTAATGAGTAAATATCTTGTGAGGAGACACTGCGAGACTTCGAAAATACTCCATTTTTCATAAAATTCCCATCCACTCATTTTGGCATTCATCAATGGATCGTCTATGACAATTATGATTGTGGGGGTTTTTTGGTAGTGATTTTCTTAATTATTATTTATTCGTTTTAAGATTTTATCTTTATTTTTTTTTAAAGATTTTATTTATTTATTTAACAGAGAGATCACAAGCAGGCAGAGAGGTAGGCAGAGAGAGAGGAGGAAGCAGGCTCCCTGCTGAGCAGAGAGCCCGATGTGGGGCTCGATCCCAGGACCCTGGGATCATGACCCGAGCCGAAGGCAGACACTTAACGACTGAGCCACGCAGGCGCCCAACCCCTCCAGTTTATTAATGGCAATTCTGTAAGAAAGAACTGTTCCTTCTCGTCCATTTATTTATACTCACTGATTTATTTAGATCAGTATGGATCAAAGATATGTATTTTGTTCCATGAATTATAGTCCAGCCCAATCATTTCTTTTTCCTTTTTTAATTTTTTATTTTTAAGTAACCTCTGCATGCAATGTAGGGCTTGAACTCACGACTCCAAGATCAAGAGTCCCACATTCCACTGACCGAGCCAGCCGGGCACCCCACAACCATTTCCTTTCTTGCTCAAATTGTCCCAGCTTTGGCATTAAGAATTCCTTCGGGGGGCGCCTGAGTGGCTCAGTTAGTTTACTACCTTCGGCTCAGGGCATGAGGTCCTGGGATCGAGCCCCGTATTAGGCTCCATGCTCAGCAGGGAGCCAGCTTCTCCCTCTCCCTCTGCCCCTACGCCCACTCTTGCTCGTTCTCTCTCTCAAATAAATGAATATATAAAATCTAAAAAAAGAAAAGAAACTCTGTCCCCACCAATAACACCCCATCTCCCTCGCCCCGTCCCAGGTAACCTCTGTTCCACTTTCTGTATCTGCATTTGCCTATTCTAGGAACTTCATATAAGTGGCATTACACAATATCTGTTTTTTGTGTGTCTGGCTTCTTTTACTTGACATAATGTCTTCAAGGCTAAACTGTGTGCTAGCATATGTCAGAGTTTCCTTCCTTTTTATGGCTGAATAATATCCCATTATATGAACATACACATTTTGTTTATCCATGAATCTGTTGATGGATACTTGGGTCGCTTCCACACCTGGGCTGCTGTAAATGGGGCCGTGTGAACCTGGGTGTACAAGGACCTGTTGGAGTCCCTCCTTGTAAATCTTGTGGATGCGTACTTAGGAATTGCTTAATGATCTGATAACTCTAGGCATAACATTTTTTTAAAAAGATTTTATTTATTTATTTGACAGACAGAGATCACAGGTAGGCAGAGAGGCGGGGGTGGGGGGTGGAGGGGAGCGGGGGGCGGGGAAGCAGGCTCCCTGCCGAGCAGAGAGCCCGATGCGGGGCTCTATCCCAGGACCCTGGGATCATGACCTGAGCCGAAGGCAGAGGCTTTAACCCACTGAGCCACCCAGGTGCCCCTAGGCGTAACATTTTTTATAAAGATTATTTATATATTGATTTTGAGGGAGAGAGAGAGCAGAAGAGGAGGAAGAGGGAGGGCAAGTGATCTCAACCAGACGCCCCGCTGAGCTCAGAGCTCAGTGCAAGGCTGAACCCCCAAGACCCCAAGATCATGACCTGAGCCAAAACCAAGAGTTGGATACCTGACCGACTGCCCCACCGACGTGTCCCCTGTATGCATAACATTTTGCAGAACTGCCGAACTGTTTTCTGCAGCGGTCATGTCATTTTATGTTCCCACCAGCAATGCCTGAGGGCTCTCTTTTCTCCTCGACAATACTGGTTATTTTTATTTTTTTCATAATACCTATCCTAATAGGTGCGGAGTGGCATCTCATTGTGGTTTAGGTATGCTTTTGATTTGGGGGCGTCCATTGCTCTAAGTCTTCTTGGAGGGCAGAGCTAGGAAATAAATGCATGTACAGTAACTGGTGTACACACACACACACACACACACATGCACTTCTATGTTTGTTTCTGTATCTACTTATCTGTGTACCTCTATTAAAAACCGTGAATTCAGGGGGCGCCTGGCTGGCTCAGCAGGTAGAGCACGTGACCCTTGATCTCGAGGTTGTGAGTTTGAGCCCCACACTGGGTGTAGAGATTACTTTAAAAAAGAAAAACAGGGGCACCTGGGTGGCTCAGTAGGTTAAAGCCTCTGCCTTCAACTCAGGTCATGGTCCCAGGGTTCTGGGATCGAGCCCCACATCGGGCTCTGTGTTCAGCGGGGAACCTGCTTCCCCCTCTCTCCCTCTGCCTGCCTCTCTGCCTACTTGTGATCTCGGTCTGTTAAATAAATAAAAATCTTTAAAAAGAAAGATTTTATTTGTTTATTTGAGAGAGAGAGAGTTAAATGCTTAACTGACTGAACTACCCAGGTGCCCCACCTTGGCCCCATCTTACTTCTTTCTCAGTGTCATTGTTATTCTTCGATGTTTTCCCCGCCTCTCTCCACTGCCCTTTATCACATTTTTGTTGGGGTCTGTTCTCTCTTGAGTACCTTACAGTTTATTCTATATATCTGAGATAATTTTGCCTTTTTACTCTATTTCTTTCCTGAGTTGGTTGGACTCTCTCTTCATTTATCCCTGCCCACGTCAGCATTTTAGATTTTTTTTTTTTCCAGAGAGAGCGCAGGGGAGGGAACACGTGATTGGGGTGCGGGCAGAGGGAGTCTCCCACTTAATCTTAAGCAGGCTCCACACCCAGCGTGCAGCCTGACTTCGGGCTCAATCTCATGACCCGGAGATCATGCCCTGATCTGAAACCTACAGTCCAATGCTTAACCAACCAAGCCACCCAGGGGACCCCTGAATTTTTGATGTAAGGAGGTTTTTTTTCTTATCCGCAGACGCCTGTTGGACTACACAGTATTGAACCGTTTGGAGCATTGACTTACAAAATCCTTCTACTTCTTGACCCTTTTCTGGGGTACTTTTGCCCTTGTCCGTTTATGTGGATTTTCATTTCCAGAATTTTTGCAATTACTCTCCGTGGACTTTCTATGTTCCTTTAGTTCTTTTTTTTTTTTTTTTTTTTTGGTTCTGAGCTATGCGGCTCAAAGGCGCCCTCTTCTGTCAATGCAGCAAATCGACTTAATTTAGTGTCCGGTTCTGTTGCTGGCGTGAGCGTAGGTTGAGGGCCGTCCAATCTCATAGTTTTCTTTTGTCTTGAAGAGCCCTAATTTGCCCCTTGCATTCCTCTTCACCACCAGACTGTCGGTGAGCTCTTCTCTCTTGTTTTTTCCTTTACCCTTTCCCCAGAAGCTATGCATTTTGAAGACTGTCCTTTTAATCCATTCCCTTTTTGGAATCCACGCTCTGATCTGCTCCAACATCATTGCAGTATTTTGAGACTTAGGGTGGGCTTCGTCTTTCTAGAACTAGTCCTAGATCAACCTCAGATTACTTTGCTAGTTTCCCATTTTTGTATCCGCTGCACTTTGTCTCCATTGTTCCTGCATGGAGCAGGAGGGTGGGGGGTTGGGGGGGGGCTCCTGCTTCACATCTGTGATTTTTTCACGTTTCCTCATCATCCTTTTACGTTCTGGCATTCTCTGTGTTCAGGCTATGCCATAGCTTGCTTTCCCCTCTTTTTTTGTGTTGCTTTGGGAAGAAATATTTGGGAAACCTGTCGATCTCCCCGCGGTGGGACACGTTTGAAATTCTTTGTATCTGTTCTGATACAAATGGATAAAGTTGCTAACCCCAAAAGACATGAGTAGCTTTGGTAGTGTTTTCCTAGGCTTGCAGAGGGCTCCCCATTGAGTCAAACTTATTTGCCAGCCCAAGGATTGACCACTGCTGAACAAGAGAGGGGGTCTGCCGTGGAGGGTGGGATGCGGACAACAGAGATTACGACAACCCATAAGCAACTGTTATTACTAGACTCATAGGGTACTGAGGAAAGGTTAAGTAAAAGCTACTAGTTCAGCACTATTCGCAACAGGGAAAAGGAGGAAACAGCCCAAATGCCCATCAACCGATGAATGGGTAAACAAAAGCTGGTCTGTTCATATAATGGGATATTATTCTGTCCTAAAAAGGAACTAAGTACTGACACCTGCTACAGCATAGATGAACTTGGAAAACATTATGCTCAGGGAGAGAAGCCAGGCACAAGAGGTCACGTATATGAAATGTCCAAAGTAGGCAAATCTTCATAAAGACAGAAAGCAGATTCGAGGTTGCCAGGGGCTGGGGGAGGGCGGGGGAGGAGTAAGTGCCAATCGGTCCAGGATTTCCTCTTTCTGGTAATGAACAAGTTCCGGAACTAGAGAGTGGGGATGGTTGCACAACACTGTGAAGACGCTTTAATGTCACGGCCTTGTACGCTCAAAAGTGGTAAAAATGGTTGAATTTGTGTTATGTGTATTTGACCTCAGTGAGAAGGAAATTGACATTTCGCTTAATCTCTTCTGTTCTGGTCTGTGCATTTGGGGATCTAGGAGGAGGCTGGACGCATCGCTCGGCATTCTGAAAAGGACAGGTTCCTGCCAGATGGAAAAGCGGGGAGGACCTTCTCTTGCTCACCTTCATGGCCCCGTGACTGACCTTGTGTCCAAGACCATGCTTCCTGGTAAAATGTCTGTAAGATTCTACTCAAGTTATTGACTATGGGTGTCATCTACTGGCTCTTTGGGAAGATTTTCTTCTCCTGAATTTATCCTCTCCTGTCAAAATCAGACGGAAAGTTCTAGACCCCTGTGTGAGCAAAAAGACGAGCTTAAAGGGTGTCGGTATCTATTCCTAACTAAAACGCACATGGCCATCGTTACCATGCTGTTATGGACGGAATATTTGCGACCCCACCCCGGTGCCTAAGTTGAGGCCCTAACCTCCAGTGCAGGGTTACTTGGAGGCGGGGGCCCTTGGGAGGTTATTGGGTTGAGACGAGGTCATGAGGATGCGGCCCTTGTCACGGGATTAGAGCCCTCTTAAGAAGAGGAAGAGACACCAGAGCCACCCCCCTCCCCTTCCTTGAGAGGCACAGCGAGAAGGCAGCCCTCGGCCCGCTGGGAGGAGAGCCCTCACCAGGAACCAAATCTGCGAGAACCTTAATTTTGCACTTCCTCAGCCTCCAGAACCATGTTGTTTGTAAGCCACCCAGTTTCCTGTATTTTTTTAAAACATGCATTTATTTATTTATTTTAAAGATTCTATTTATTTATTTGACAGAGAGATAGAGAGAGCGCACAGGTACGCAGAGAGGCAGGCAGAAGGAGAAAGAGAAGCAGGCTCCCCGCTGTGCAGGGAGCCCGATGCGGGGCTCGATCCCAGGACCCTGGAACCATGACCTGAGCCGAAGGCAGATGCTTCACAACTGAGCCACCCAGGCACCCTGTTTTTATTTTTAAAAGATTCATCTATTTATCTATTTATTTATTTATTTATACTTCTAAAAGGAGTTATTTATTTATTTGAGAGAGAGAGGGAACGTGCAAGTGGGGGGAGGGGCAGAGGGAAAGGGGAAGAATCTGAAACAGACTCCTCACTGAGTGGGGGAGCCTGACGTGGGGCTCGATCTCATGACCCGAGCCGAAATCAAGAGTTGGACGCTACTGCCACCCAGGAGCCCCTACTTATTTATTTGAGAGAGAGAGAGAGAGAGGGAGCATGCGCAGGGGGGAGGAGTACACGGAGAGAGAGTCTTAAGCAGACTCTTGGCTGAGCATGGAGGCTGACGTGGGGCTCGATCTCAAGATCTTGAGATCATGACCTGAGCCAAAAACAAGTCAGAGGCTTAACTGACGTCACCGCCCAGGCATCCCTATGGTATTTTTAAAATAGCAGCTTGAGCAGACTAAGGCACGTGCCTCTCACCCCATTCCTAAAAGCGAGGACTTAGAGTGATCTCCCGGGGGTGGCTCGGGCGGTTAGGCAGCTGCCTTCAGCTCGGGTCATGATCCCAGCATCGTGGGATCGAGTCCCGAGTAGGACTCTCTGCTCCGTGGGGGGGTCTGTTTCTCCGTCCCCCTGCTCTTCTGCTCTCGCGTGCTCTCTCTCTCTCTCCATCTCAAATAAATAAATAAAATCTTTAAAAGAAAAGAAAAGAATTATCTCCCTGTTCAGAGCTCAGGACTGGCTTTGTCCCTTTCAGCTGTAACGGCGTGTATCGGTCAAGATGTATCTATTGTAAGTAAGAGAAAACAACACAAACAAGTGTAAACAAATGAACAAATGATTCATGGGCTCAGGTAACTGAAAGTCCTGTTCCAGAGCCCACAGACACTGCTAAGGACCCCAGGCCTTCCCATCTCTACCTTCCCCAGTCTCCATCCCAAGTTCCCGGCCGAAAATGTGTTCCATTGTGGTGACAGGTTGGCTCACCAGAAGGAAACGGGGCTTGCACGAGAAGCTAAATCTAGTTATCAGAAAAGAAATGACCTCCCCCCACCAACCCTCTATTTTTCCTGGGCCTCATCCCAGACTCACTGAATTGGACTCTCTTGGGAGTGGGTTAAGAACACCATATTTCCTTCCACGTTTCCTTTTGCTCATATGTGGAATTTAAGAAAAAAAAAAACAACCCAGATGAACATAGGAGAAGAGGAAGAAAAATAGAATAAGATAGAGACAGAGAGGGCGGCAAACCATAAGAGATTCTTAACTATAGGGAACAAACTGAGGGTTGCTGGAGGGGTGGTGGGTGGCCGGATGGGGTAACTGGGTGATGGGCATTAAGGAGGGCACGTGATGTATGAGCACGGGGTGTTATATGCAACTGATGAATCATTAAATTCTCCCCCTGAAACTAACACTACACACATGTGAACTAACTTGAATTTAAATAAAATCCTGAAAGAAAAAAAAATCTGCATTTTTTTCAGAATCTGCATTTTTAATAAGTGCCCCCCCCCCCAGGAACATGCAAATGAAAACCACGATGAGCTGTCCCTTTACACCCACCAGAATGGCTAGAATAAAAGAGATAGCAGCAAGTATGGTCAAGGATGTGGAGAAATTGGAACCCTACGAGACACTCTGAAGAGAGCAGGTCTTCCGAATTCTCATCATGAGAAAAAAAATGTGTAACGATCTTAACTGTGGAACCAGATTTATTGGGGTGATCGTTCTGCAATATATACGCACGTTGAATCATTATGCTGTACACCTAAAACTAAGACAATGTTATGTGTCAATGACAGCTCAATGAAACTGGAAAAAAATAATTTTTTTTAAAAGATTTTATTCATTTACCTGACAGAGAGAGATCACAAGTAGGCAGAGAGGCAGGCAGAGAGAAGTGGAGGGAGAAGCAGGCTCCCCGCCGAGCAGAGAGCCCGATGCGGGACTCGATCCCAGGACCCTGAGACCAGAAAAAAATAATTTTTAAGATTGATTTGTTTTTTTACAGAGAGAGAGAGAGAGCAATAGCTGGGGCAGGGGAAGAAGCAGAGGTAAGGCTGTGGTCCCAGGAGTCCTGAACAAGGCGTTTGGGGACGGTGGGTGAGGCTGACCCTGGGTGAGGCTGGCTTGGGGCTCTGGGGTCTTGGGGTGAGCCCAAGGAGGTGGCCCACTCTGGTCTCAGTTTGCACAGACTCTGAGTTGTTTCTCGGCCCACTCAGAGGAGGAAGAGCTGATACCCAGCAGGACGACTGTCTCCCTAAAGACTACGGATTCAACCATGAAGTTTCCAGAACATCACGGGTGCAACAGGGTTCGAGCACAGAGTAGCTACAGATCCTGCCAGACTCCCGGGTCCCGGGAGGCGGGGGCTGGGAACAGGCCTCCCTGGGGTGGGCTGAGGCAGGAACACGGATGTGCTGGGGTCGCCCATCCTTCTCTCCCTCAGGGGATCTGGGCCACAGTCAGGCCCTCCTGGGGCTGCTACTCTCCCTTCTCATGCTCCTCGATGGCCTTCTGCTGGGTGTCCTTGTCCAAGGTCAGGTGCAGGCCCCCAGGGTCAGGGACTCCCTGGTCTGGTGTTTGGCTGCCTGGCCGGGGGGCAGCCCCCTGAGAGAGACAGGGCTGAAAGCAGAGACGTGGGTCCCTCCAGGGTTTCCTGGCCAGCTGCCCTGTCTGGTGGCCTCTTCCACAGTCTCTCCCCACTCTGCTGCAGGGGAAGGGGCGGGTGAAGGTGAGGAAGGGGAGGAGTCCCGGCTCCACCTGCTGTCCTCCGGCAGCCCGCATCACGTGTCTTCCCTGGGCCTAGTGCAGAGCATGCATACAGCGGGTGTTTAATAAGTGCAGTTTCTTGTTTTTCTTGGCACAGTCCCCAGAGTACCAGATCCCAGGGGCTGGAGCCTTTGAAGCAGGAGGTCCAGCAGGAACTGACGCAGCTGAGGCCTGGACTGGGTGACTGGCATTCCCGGGGGGGCCAGGCACACCGTAGGCGCTTAATTAAGCCAGTCTCTTGTCCTGAGCTCCCTGCTTCTCCCAGTCTGGAGAGGATGGGGCCAGGACCCCTGAGTTCTCCTGGGCCTGGGGAGGGAGATGGGCCGTCAGGAGTGCAGAATGAAGGACCCCCAGCTCTCAAGGGATTGAAAAGCGGGCACACCCAGGGTCAGGGGCATCTTTTTTTTTTTTTTTTTTAAGATTTTATTTATTTACTTGAGAGAGGAGAGAGAGAATGAGAGAGCATGAGAGGGGAGAGGGTCAGAGGGAGAAGCAGATTCCCTACCAATGCGGGACTCAATCCCAGGACTCCAGGATCGTGACCTGAGCCGAAGGCAGTCGCTTAACCAACGGAGCCACCCAGGTGCCCCGGTCAGGGGCATCTTAAGCTGAGTCCCAGCCCTTCCCCACCTGCTCTAACAGCTGACAGGTGGGGCCCCATCCCTGGGGAATGGACATTCTTCCAGAGAAACTTCCTCCTTCTCCAATCCCCGACAGAGCCAACACAACTCCATCCCGGCCTGCCGGAGGTGGGGACCCGGCTTGTCATCGTCGAAGGTGCCCGTGAGCAGATACACCTGTCCAGGGAGCCTGCCTGGCCCGGGACCTGCCCCCGGCCGCTGGCCGATGGAACAAGACGGCCAGAGGGGATTTTCTGGATGAGACGCTGCTGGATCCACTTGGAAAGGTGGGGTGAAGGCTGAGAGGAATCAGGCATCGTGCTAGGAGACACAAACGCCATCTGACACTTGCGCTTTGGGGAGCAGATAACGGAAATAAGCCCGTGCGGGGAGCTGGCCGGTATGGAAGAACCAGTTCTCTGGAGGGAGAGGGAAGTAAGTCCAGACTTGAAGGGTCTGCGTTTCCCTGGTCAGTGTCCCGCTGCCGCCGCTGTGGCCGATTTCAAGCCATTAACGGGCGCCCCTCAACGTGGGGCTGGAAAGAGCCATGCGGGACCGGCCCTCCGGAACTGGCTTGATTTGGTCCCAGCTCGTTAAGCACAGGCGTGAGTTAGTTCAAGGAAACACTCTGTCAGGTGCGGGTCGGGCTCTGAGACCCCAACCTGAGCTCTACCTGGGGCTCTCACTGTCCAGTGCCTTGCCCGGGGGTGACTGGGGCAGGGAGAGGGTAACCTTGAGTGTGGGAGCCGGAGAAGGAGACAGTGGAGGGTGTGGGCCCTGGACTGGCCCTGGCCCCGGGGAGGAGGACTCCTCCCAGAAGTGGTGGGGGCACAACGAGGGAGGCAGGAGGCCCCCCGCGAGGTGATTCAAGCACATCTTTGGGTTTTCTGGAACACGAGTGTGCGGGCAGGTGCGAGAGCATCAAGTTAACAGAAGCTATACGCATGATTGGCACGGGGGGCCAAGGACGGGCGCTCGAGTCCCCGACGGGCTTTGCAGCTTCGTGAAGTGTTGGAGTGAAGGAGAACCTGACAGCAGTGGGCAGGAAGACTAGGGAACTTAGGGGTTACTCCAAATGTGATTTTGGCCATAGGCCTCCAGCTCCCTGTTCCAGTGGCTAAAGGCTGGTCTCTGTCCTTGACCCCTGTAGCCCCAACCCTACCTCTGTTGTTTCTGCAGAACCTCACCCAGGATTCCTTGCCCTGGTCTGTGGGTGTGGAGACCTTGACAAAGCTCTAGGACTGGTCCCCCTCGGATTCCTCATCCCCTATGGGTTCAGTTCTGTCCTTCCTGTGATGGCGAGAGGTTTCCCTCGGCTCGGAGTTTGTAGTTCTGGGCATCTTGCCCTTTGGGGCTCCATAAAGGGGCTGGGCATGGGACACAATCAGGGCTCGTGTGTTCCATTGATCTGGTCTCTCTTCCCTGCCAAGATCACAGTTCGGCTGGCTCTGTGTGACTGCTGGAGATTTATCACATCCTTGCATACCTTCCGTCCCCTCAACAGCCCCTCAACGTCCACCTGCCGTTACCCGCGCCCTTGATGGAGGCTTTCTCTGGTTGCTGGAGCTCATCCCAAAGGCTGGAAGGATCAGGGAACGAATGCCGATGGGCAATGAGCAGGAGTTGGCGGAGAGGTCCCCCAGCTCCCTCCTCCCCCCTCCCTCTGTGACATAGTAGGGGGGGCGCGGGGTGTTGCCGTGGGGGATGCGGTGGGGGGGGGGTGCCCAGATGCCCTTTCAAGAAAAGACATGCTGCCCCAGCTGCCTAGACGTTCACTGGCAGACCGGCGTCAGCTCTCCACCCCTCTGGGGACAGACTCACTGCAGAGAGCTGCCTCACTCACAGCCACACCTCTTCATGCTCACACTACCGGGGGCACAAAAGTCTGGCCACGTGGGCGAGCTCAACGTGGGGCC
Source organism: Martes martes (assembly GCF_963455335.1). Classification (NCBI taxonomy): domain Eukaryota; kingdom Metazoa; phylum Chordata; class Mammalia; order Carnivora; family Mustelidae; genus Martes; species Martes martes. The sequence continues at coordinate 211,766,630 of NC_137888.1, read as the reverse complement.
CTTTCTGGTTGCCAGCGCTCCTGTGGGCGGGGTCAGCCGAGGCTGTTGTCAGACCTGCTTGGCTCAACTTGTCCCTCCCGGCAGTTCTGCTTCCTTTTTGTGGTATAATAATAAAAAAAAAAGAGATCTGGTCTTTGTCCCCAGTTCTGAATATAACAGAGCGCCATCCCGAGTTCTGTGAGCCGTTATAGCAAATGATCTAAACCTGAGAGGGGGTTCTGGGAACCCCCAAACTTGGAGTCAACCAGGCAGAAGTGTGGGTAGCCTGGGCACCCCGCTTGCAGCTGGTGGAGGGTGTCGGAACTGGAGAATTGCGTGGTGTAAAATATGATACGCACTTCCCCTCCCTTCCACAGGTGCTGCCCCCCAAGATCACTCCCTCATAAATAACATGAGGCCGCACCCAGTTCCAATGTAGGGTGTGGGGTTGGTCATTCCTCAGACATTCAAGCAACCCTCTGACCCCGGTTGGGTGTTCTACCTGGAGTTAGGGCCAGACCCCACAGGTCAAGGGTTTGGTCCTACAGGACTGCCTCCCCACTTCCGACACCAAACTCAAGTCCGGGATGTCCACTGTGCTTCCGATGGGCTATAGATCATAGATCGGAAGTTTATTCGATTGCCCATTTATTATAGAAGGATACACCCTGGGGCTCCTGGGTGGCTCAGTCATTAAGCGTCTGCCTTTAGCTCAGGTCATGATCCCAGGGTCATGGGATGGAGACCATATCGGGCTCTCTGCTCAGCGGGGGGCCTGCTTCCCCTCTCTCTCTGCCTGCCTCTCTGTCTACTTCGATCTCTGTCAAATAAATAAATAAATAAATAAATAAATAAATCTTTAAAAAAATCTTTTTGTTTTGTTTTGTTGTGTGGCACTATTTTATTTCAAGTTTTTATTTAAATTCTAGTTATCATATGTGGCAAAATTGGCTTCAGGTGTGGAATTTGGTGATTCATCACCTACCTACAACACCCAGGGCTGATCACAAGTGCCCTCCTTAATGCCCATCCCCCCTCCAGCCCACCCCCCACCTACCTCCCCTCCAGCAACCTTCACTCTGCTCTCTACCAGTACAAGCCTCTCATGACGGCATCTGAATGCCTTAGTCGGTTAAACGTCTGACTCTCATCTCACTTCAAGTCGTGATCTCAGGGTCGTGAGTTCAGGCCTCTCATTAGGTCCTACCCTGGGCATGGAGCTTATGTTAAAAAAAAAAAAAAAAAAAAAAAGAGTCTCTTATGGTTTGCTTCTCTCTCTCTTTTTTTTTCTCCTTCCCCCGTGTTCATCCGCTTTCTTTCTTAAATTTCACATATAGGTGAATAGGCAAAACACAGAGGATTTTTAGGGCAGTGAAACTACTGCGTACGATATTGTAGTGCCGGGAGCTCGTCCCGAGCCATCCGTCCTCACCCGTGGAGTGTACAACACGGAGAGAAGTCTAATGTCAGCTGTGGACCCTGGGTGACCATGACGTCTCAGCGTGGGTTCATTGACTGTGACAAAGGTGCCCCCCGGCACAGAATGCTGGTAATGGGGGCAGCTGTGCACTTTTCTGGTCTTCCTTACAGAGTGATTCCAGTTAGCAAGTGTGGAAGGAGTGAAGGAAGTAGGAGATCTCCGCAGGACACCCTGGTAGTAATCATTGAGGACAAGACCCACAGACCCATGCTTACAATTAACAAGTGTGACTTTAAGGAGAGAAACAGGATATTTGCATAGCCTCGACTTCGTATTATCTCCCCCTGAAAGAGAGTTATTAATTACCGCGGTGGTTTTAACACATGTTCACACATTTTCAGTAGTGCTCCCTGTGGGAAGAGGGAATTAATTCTCTTCCTCCTGGAGTGGGGCCGACTCTGTGACTCACTTCATAGGACGAGAGCAGTGTTTATCAACCTTTTTTTTTTTTTAATTGTCCCCTCCCCAGTAGCCTTTTAAGAATTCCTGCTCATTGTCCCCTCATATCAAATATTAAGGAGTGGGGCGCCTGGGTGGCTCAGTGGGTTAAGGCCTCTGCCTTCGGCTCAGGTCATGATCTCAGGGTCCTGGGATCGAGCCCTGCATCGGGCTCTCTGCTCAGCAGGGAGCCCGCTTCCCTTCCTCTCTCTCTGCCTGCCTCTCTGCCTACTTGTGATCTCTGTCAAATAAATAAAATCTAAAAAAAAAAAATTAAGGAGTAAGATTTTGTTGGGTAGGGCTGAACGAAGGCATTGTAACACCTAAGATTGTCTGTTTTTGTTTTTTGCCCTCTCGAGGCTCTGTCAACCCTGTTGATGATGCAAGGAATAGAGTATGCAAAGGGAAAGACGATGACTGGACAGGGGAGGGGCTTGGCGAAGGCCACCTTGACCGAGGTTGACCTTCCCCACATTGGCAGTGATCGCTGGCGTTCGACGTGTCCTCCTCTCCAGTGTGATGTGGCGAGACGAGCATTTCTCCTGTGCCGTATTCTTCTCTTCAAATCTATCACCTTAATCTAATCCTGAGAAAACAACAGAGGGACGCCTTGGGGGCTCAGCGGGTTAAGCGTCTGCCTTCAGCTCAGGTCATGATCCCAGGACTCTGGGATCGAGTCCCGCATCATGCTCCTTGCTCAGCGGGGAGCCTGCTTCTCCCTCTGCCTCCACCTGCCACTCCCACTCTCTGGAGCGCTCTCTCTCCCTCTCTCTCTCTCTCTCTCTCTCTCTGACAAATTAATTAATTAAAAAGGAGGAGGGTAGGACAAAGACGTGCACGGAGGGATGACCCTGTGGGACACGGCGTCCCCACGCCAGGAGACACACCTCAGATGGAACTAAATCTGCCGACAGCTTGATCTCAGTCTGCCAGCCTCCTGGGGTGCGAGACAGTACATTTCTGGTGTGCAAGCTGCCCCGTCTGCGGTCCTTTGTCACACCAGTCCTGGGAAGCTAACACAACACCCAAGTGCCATGTGGGATCCCGGATGCCATCCAGCGACAGAAAAAGGACATCAGTGGGAAAATGTAAAATATAAATGAAGTCGATCATTTCATTAATAGTATTGCACCAATATTCCTTTCCTCTTTTTGACAGGCGTATGATGGTAATGTCAGATGTTAACATGAGAGGAAGTTGCATGAAGGGTAGGCAGGACTCCCTGGACTACCACTGTAATTCATCTGTAAATCTAAAATTATTTCAAAGTAAAAAATTTGGAAAAAAAATCCCTAAAACACTCTATTTAGGATTCCACTTCTGCGAGGTCCCTGGAGGAGTCCCGTCCACAGAGGCAGAAGGTAGATGGTGGGAGCCGGGGCTGGGGTGGGGGGGGGAGTCCGTGCTTCATGGGGACAGAGTCTCTCTGGGAAGATGGGAAGTTCTGGAAATGGGGGGGGTCTTTGCACAACGGTGTGAGTGTGCTTCGTGCCAGGAAGCTGTGCACTTAGAGACGGTTACGATGGTGAATTTCATGTTGTGTATGTTACCACAATAAAACAACTCTATCAAAAATCTACGTAGGATCTTTATCGAGGTGATATTGAATTTATAAATTAATTTGGGAAAAATTAATGTTCAAGGGTTTTTCTTTTTTTTTTTTTTTAAGATTGTATTTATTTATTTGTCAGAGAGAGAGAGAGAGCACAGGCAGACAGAGTGGCAGGCAGAGCGGCAGGCAGAGGCAGAGGGAGAAGCAGGCTCCCCGCCGAGCAAGGAGCCCGATGTGGGACTCGATCCCAGGACGCTGGGGTCATGACCTGAGCCGAAGGCAGCCACTTAACCAACTGAGCCACCCAGGCATCCCTCAAGGGTTTTTCTTATCTTGGGAAGAGGATATGTTTCCTCTCCTTTGTTCCTTTTTATCTCTTTTTTAATTTTTATTTTTTAAAGATTTTTTAATGGAGCGACTGGGTGGCTCAGTCGTTAAGCATCTGCCTTTGGCTCAGGTCAGGATCGCTGAGTCCTGGGATCGAGCCCCGCATTGCATCGGGCTCCCTGCTCAGTGGGGAGCCTGCTTCTCCCTCTCCCACCCCCCCTGCTTGTATTCCTTCTCTTGTGGTCTCTCTCTCTCTCTCCCTGTCTTTTAAAAAAAGATTATTTATTTATTTGAGAGAGAGAGAGCATGAACGGGGGTAGGGGGTAGGGCAGAGGGAGAAGCAGACTCCCCACTGAACAGGGAGCCTGACATGGGGCTTGATCTCGGGACCCTGGGATCATGACCTGAGCCAAAGGCAGACGCTTAACTGACTAAGCCACCCAGGTGCCCCCTTCAGAGATCAATGCTTCACCCTTTAGTGAAGTTAAATCCCTGGGACTTTCTAGATAATCGTGGTAGCAAAATGCTGTCAACCTTGACTTTCCTTTCCAATCTTTCTTTTTATTTTCTTATCGCATTGGCAAAATAGCAAGAAAGACATCTTTATTTTGTTCTTGATTTTATAAAAAAACGGTTCTCAGAATTCACTCTTACAGAAGACAGTTCTGTGGGTTCCGGAAATTGCTGCTTATCAAATTAAGGAAGTTTTATCCTGTTCTTTGTTTACCAAGAGTTTGTTTTCTTGCATTTGTCTTTGTTTTTTTGTTTTAATGAAGAATGAGTGTTGACTAGACATATCTCGTAGTGTGGAGGAGGCAAAAAATACATCGTGGAAGGAGCCAGAACACGTGGTGCCAGTCACATAAAGCTTCCAGATGAGTAAAATCACCCAACAATACATTATCTAAAAAGATCCGTAAAGTTGGTTTAACAAAGCAAATACCAAGTTTGAAAGGGCAGTTACCTTGGGGAAGAAAAGGGAGAAGACCTGAAAAGGTACATGGGATTGTCAGTTACAACTTTTTTTTCCACTGAAAAGTTTGTATTGGCTTCTGGATAGATACAGGAATTTATCTCCAGCGAGGGCAATCCCATCGTACTTTTGCGCCTGGCCTCCTCTTTGCTGATTCCGCCTCTGGCTGCCGTGTGGCCCATCCTGCCCCTCTTGTGTGATCTTGTCTGATGCTGAAGCCTGGACTAGCCGGCACCGCACGGGAGTCCAGGTTGCACACACACCCACGCTTGCATCATATCTGATCCCCAGATCAATGTGCTCCTGGATCCCGAAACCAAAATTTCCAGGATCAGAAAAGCCATTTTTTTCTTAACTCATACTCCTGCAGCTTTAGACCTCTGTCTGGGATTCCTTTCGTCTTGGCCCCACAGGCGGCCATCGTTTCATCTCTCCTGCTGCCGAAGGTTCTGACGGCGTATCTAGCAGTCGGGGGGGGGGGTGTGTGGGGGGGGCCTGGCCTCTGCATGGCTCTAGCACCCTGGCTCTTCCCCACACAGATGCTGAGGCAGAGCTTACAGATGCAAAGATCCCCCACGGGGTTCTCCTTTTCACCTTGATCCCCATGGTGGAGAACAAGAAGAGAAAGTACATATTTCCTTTTAAGAGGATCTGAAATATGTAAAGAAGTCAAAACTTGGTAAAGCTGAGAGGAAATCATGTGGGTTTCCACATTTTTATTTTTCTGCATAACTTTGTGTGTGCTTGATTTTTTTTTTCCATGATAAAAAAGCAAAGCCCAAACTTACAGCAACAACCAATGCATAACATACCCTTTGCAATGACCTAGGTTCCCTGGTAGGTAGCGAGCTTCCCGTCTCTGGAGAAAATCAAAACCACAGAGTGTTCTTAGCCTTGAAGCTGAATCCGGTAACTTCTGCCTTCTTCCTACCCCTTGTCTCTGCTATTCAAGTTCTTGTGGGACCTGGCCCCAGTTGACACTCCAGCCCCAGACTACTGCCCCTGACTACTGCCCCTGAGTTAGTCTCAGCCTCTCCAAAAATCCCACCCCCAAGCTCTGCATATGCTACCATCACAGTAGGAACACTTTCTAACACACCCGTCTCCTCCAGAAAAAAAAAAAAACAACTGACTCCGCCCAGGGCAGAGGCATCACCTCCTCCAGGAGGCCCTCCCAGATCCTCTAGGCTGAGTCTGATACCTCCAGAGGTCTTCATATCCCCTGTGCTTCCTAGATTCATTGCATGTTTTTCAAATCCTTGGTCACATGTTCCGGCCCCCCAAAAGTGGGTCTCTCCTTCTCTGTTCGGGGCTAGGACTATTGGTGGAAGGTCTGTGGCCATCCTAATGCCAGGAACCTCTGTTTGCTTTTCCTAATTCCCCTTCCAGTGAATTCTGGGCATGGGGCAGGGCTGGACCGCCTGCCCTGACTCCCCAAGGCAGCTTCAGCCACAGGCTGAAGAGACCCACCTTCCTCCCTCTTTGCCTTTGCCTTGGCTGTGCTCTCTGCCTGGCAGACCCTTTCTTTTCCTGCCAACAGCGGACAAGTCCTCCATGTGCACTTTCAATGCTATCACTTCCAGAAAGCCACTGCTGCTCCTCCAAACACACTCAACTGTCACTCCCTCCATAAGCGCTGATGAATCAAATGCCACCTACGTCCTTTTCCAAGAGCACATTCTGATGAGGTTGTGCAATCCTTGTGGCTTTTTTTTTTTTCCCTGTTTCCTCCCACTGAGCCCACGCCCCTCCTGAATGCTGCTGTCTTAGGGAGCCCCAGAAGAAGGGCGTGCCCTCCCAGAAAGATCCTGCTGCTAAGTGAGCTGTGTGTCTGTTGATGTGGGCTCCATTTCTGATGATGACGGCAAGATAGGTCTTGGTCTCGGGACCAGGAGACTTGTAGGAAGAGGAGCAGGAGCCTCCTGTTATTTGGGAAATAACATTCCTCAGCCCTGGGCTGTCCCCTGAGCCCCGCTGACTTTCAAGGTCTGACTTCCCCTCTCTCCCCCACAGGCATCTACTCTGACGTTTGTGATACACATTCTTAAATATATGCACTTGGTGCGTTTGCGTGTGATTCTCATAAATGTCATAGCACTAAGGGTGATAAGTGCTGCTTCTTGAGACTCTAGGTTACTGAGATCTAGACACTAGATCTTTTTTTTTTTTTAAGATTTTATTTATTTATGGAGAAGCAGACGCTCCACTGAGTAGGGATCCCAATGATGGGCTCGATCCCAGGATCCCGAGATCATGACCTGAGCCAAAGGCAGACACTTAACCGACTGAGTCACCCAGGCACCCCTAGACACTAGATCTTACCACTAGTTCGTTTCAGAGTTGTGTAGCCAGCCAGTTTTACTTAGTGATGAGCCATGAAAACCACGGTAAGGAAAATGGAAAGACTAGCCATCCCCTGGGAGACACCTCCATCTGTTCTCCGTAATAAATACAGAACTTCCGTAAATTAATAAGAAAAAAACAAACCACTTCCTCGAAAAAGATGGATACAACCAATTTACAGGAAAGCAAACCGGAAGAATGAATCAGCATACAACAGATACTCAAAATCTCCGGAGAAACATGACCCGAGTCACAACAAAATTCAGTGAGAAGTAGTCAAAGTAGTTTAAAGACTTTTTTTAACAAAGGGGGAAAAAAGAAAGGAGGAGAATGGGAGACTGAACATGAAGGAATTAAGTATTTCACTTCTTGATAAATTAGTTTTAGAAAACAAACATTGGGGGGGGGGGTCCCTGGATGGCACAGTTTAAATGTCTGACTCTTGATTTCGGCTCAGGTCATGATCTCAGGATGGTGAGATCAAGCCCTGCATCAGGCTCTGCACTCAGCTTGGAGTCTGCTTAAAACTGTTTCTCCCTCTGCTCCTCCCCCTGCTCTCTCTCTCTCTCTCAAATAAATAAATCCTCAATAAAAATGTATTTCTTTGAGAGAGATCAAGAGAGAGCATGAGTGGGATGAGAGGCAGAGGGAGAAGCAGACTCCCTGCTGAGCAGGGAGCTCCACACTGGGCTCGATCCCGAGACTCCCAGATCATGACCTGAGCCAAAGGCAGACACTTAACGGATGGAGATTAAAAAAAAAAGGGGGGGGGGCATCTGGTTGACTCAGTCAGTGGAGCATGTGACCCTTGATCTTGAGGTTGTAGGTTTTAGCCACACATGGGATATGGAGACTACTTAAAAATAAAATCTTTTTAAAATATGTCTTCTTAAAAATAAGACAAAAGCTGGGTGCCTGGATGGCTCAATGGGTTGAGCGACTGCCTTCGGCTCAGGTCATGATCCTAGAATCCCGGAATCAAGTCCCACATCAGGCTCCCTGCACAGCAGGGGTCTCTGCTTCTCCCTCTGACCTTCCCCCTCTCATGCTCACTCTCTCTCATTCTCTCTTTCTCAAATAATAAATAAATTTAAAAAAAAAATAAGACAAAAACATAGAGGAGTGGGGACTTTTTTTTTAAATGAAGGGTGAAATAATTGAAGAGAAAAAATAGCAACAGTGAATTTAACTGTTTAAAGCAAATTTTAAGTGCTTTTAAACATATCAATGCACATAAGCTTGTAACAGTCCAATGAGGTAGGAACTAATATTACAGACTGGGAACCGGGTGGTAGGGAGGCTCCTCCTAAGATCAGACAGCTTGGCAGGGGGTGGGGAAATTAGACAGTTCGGGAATGGGATCGCTGGGGTTTCAACACAGGCCGTTTGACTCCCAACTGGAAAACAATACCATGTCTTTAAACCAAAAAATAGCATAAAGAATAAATAAAACCCATATTTGAGAAAAAGAGTAGTGAACAGGATATACCTGAGATAAGCCTGGAAGGAGAAAGAAGATACAGCAAAAATAGAGCCACAACGAGAATAACGGTAAAGAAAACAGAATGTGCCATAAAATTAAAGATCTGGGAGAAGCAGCTTCTTAACAAAGCGTGACCCAAATAAAAACAGAATTTTGTAAAATGCAGCTTAATGTATTGATCCTTCTTTGGTTGCCTTTTTTTTTTTTTTTTTAAAGCAGGCTCCATGCCCAACATGGGGCTTGAACTCACGACCCTGAGATCAAGAGTGGCAAGCTCCACCAACAGAGCCAGCCAGGTGCTCCCTGTTGTTTGTTTTCTTCATATTTTGGCTAAGAAACCCTTCCCACTTGGGTTTTTTTTCCCCCAAAGTTTCACTTTTCAAATATTTAGGTTTCGACCCACCTGGGCAGGGACTGGCTGTCTTACTCACCATTACATGGCCAGGACCTTCCACAGAGCCCAGCACACAGTAGGTACTCAAATCTCTGTTAAACGAATTGATGAGAGGCCGCCGTGTGGGAACCTAAGAGCATGAGTCGCAGGGCTGAGGGGGTGTCTGGCCACATGTCTGTGGAGGGACTAGAATCTTCGTCCTGCAGAGAAACATAGCCTTGGCCTGTGGACCCAGAAGGAGGTCTGTATCATTCGTTGGTGCGACCATGGGCACCAGTCTTCGGCAGCGCCACTATATGTTTGGGGGAGGAACTGCAGGAGGGGACAGATAAGACCAAGTTTCCAGTTGAGGGGGGAAGCTTTTCTGTTCCCTCTCCTCGGACATTTGGTTTCTGGGGCTCCTAAAGATTCTTGGACAATTCAAGAGAGAAGAGAGATAATCTGGGATGCCTGTTCATAAATAAAGGGAGGAAGCCACTAATGAGGGGCGACTGGGTGGCTCAGTCGGTTAACCATCTGCTTTGGCTCCGGTCATGATCCCAAGGTCCTGGGATGGAGCCCCTGTCCAGCTCTCTGCTTGGCAAGGCGCCTGCTTCTCCCTCTCCCCCTGCTTGTGTGCTCTCCCCCCAACCCCGGTCAAGTTAAATAAATAAAATCTTAAAAAAAAAAAAAAAGAGTGTGAGTTCAAGCCCATTGGGCTCCACACTGGGTGTGGTGCCTACTTATAAAAAAAGGGGGGGGCGCCTGGGTGGCTCTGTGGGTTGATGCCTCTGCCTTTGGCTCAGGTCATGATCTCAGGGTCCTGGGATCGAGCCCTGCATCGGGCTCTCTGCTAAGCAGGGAGACTGCTTCCCCTCCCCCCCCCCCACCTGCCTTTCTGCCTACTTGTGATTTCTGTCTGTCAAATAAATAAATAAAATCTTTTTTTTAAAAGCCACTAATTAGAAAAAGGAATGAATTTATGGAACCATTCATTCTAATAATGTGGTAGCTGGAATTCTTGGTTTAATGTCTGACTTCCGCGAGAGCTAGATTTCCGCTTCATGTTCTTCACTGTATTCACAGCTTCTAGGACCACGTCTGGCACCTACGAGTCATTAAATGGATGTTTGTGAAATCAGTGAGAGTAACTGTGAGTTAATCCTTGCTCACCGCCCATCAGCCACATTCCCCTCACATGCCGGCACGTTCCCATCTCCGCTCCGCTCCCGCTGGCTGGCACGTGCTCCTTCCAGCATGATCAGGGCTACTCCCTTGCTTCATCTGGATCTCTGCCTAAATGTTTCCCCTCCCTTCCTTCCTTTCTGGCTCTTTTGAAACAAGGGTTCACATACCATGTAATTCACCCTTACCATTCAATGGTTTTTATTATAGCCACACAACATGCATCCATCACCCCAACCAATGTAAGAACATTTCATAAGAGGCACTTGGGTGGCTCCATTGGTTAAGCGACTGCCTTCGGCTCAGGTCATGATCCTGGAGTCCCAGGATCAAGTCCTGCATTGGGCTCCCTGCTCAGCAGGGAGTCTGCTTCTCCTTCTGCCCCTCCCCCCCTCATGCTCTCTCTCCCGTGCTCTCTCTCAAATAAATAAATAAATCTTAAAAAACAAGAATATTCCATAATCCCAAAGAGAAACTCCCTACTCCTAACCATCACCAGTTTCTACCATCAGTCCCAGCCCCTGGCAACTGTGAATCTAGATTCTGCCTCAATAGATTTACCTATTCTGGACATTTCCTATAAATGGAGTCATACAATCTGTGGCCTTTTGTGTCTGGCTTCTTTCATTTAGCATCACGTTTTCAAGCACCTAACAATGCTTCATTCCTTTTTTTGCTTTTTTAAAGATTTTATTTATTTGAGAAAGAGACCACAAGGGGGAACGGAGGGAGAGAAACAAGCAGACTCGGCACTGAGCTTGGAGCCCGAACTTCCCTGAGAGTCTGACCTGAGCCAAAATCATTCCAATTTTAGTGTATGTGCTGCCGAAGCGAGCACTGACCTGAGCCAAAGTCAAGAGTCAGACGCTTAATCGACTGGGCAACACAGGTGCCCCCATGCTCCATTCCTTTTCATGGCCAAATACTATTCCACTGAATGGATACACCACCTTCTATCTACCCATTCACCAGTTGGTGGACGTGTGGCTCAGTCCCACTTTTGAGCTATTATGAATCGTGCTGTTGTGAACATTCATGCTCGACTTTTTGTGTGGGTTTGTTGTCCATTCTCTTAGGTAGATACCTAGGAATGGAACGGCTGGGTCATGTGGCCATTCAAGGTTGGACCGTTTGAGGAACCATCACACTGTTTTCCAAAGAAATGCTGCTCTTTTAGAAAGGCCCTTCCTGATCATCCTACCTAAAATGGCAGCCCCCCCCCCCCAATCACATCTCCTTCCTCTGTATTGTCCCTGGGGGGGACAGCACGGTACAATGTATACAGTTATCACTCCATGACATGGTAACACCTGGTGCGTATTTGTTCATTTGTTTACTGTCTTCCCTTCCACACGATCGTAATCTCCCCCACAACCAACTGCTTTTGCCAATTTTGTACCTTGCCGAATCCCCAGTGTCTGGAAAAGTGCCTGACACTGAGTAGCTGATGACAAAGACGAGGTGTCCCAGAAGCCACAGGCAGGAGGATGTGGCCAGTCCAGTACACATACCCCAGAGAAACCCACAAGAGATCCACAGTCCGGGGTCCGTGGGGGTAGCGGTTGGAGCAGGGAAGCCACAGCACCGGGGAAGCCGTAGGGTCAGAGGCCGGATGGTTGTGCTGAAGCCCGAGTGGCGGCCGAGGTTCCGGAGAGCCACACTTCCAAAAATGCTGATGCTGAGAGTGAAAAACAAGCCGCCCATCCTCGGTCCGGAAACGTTCTCCGACACACGCGCTGCCCTCCCGGGACACCTGGGACCCCTCCCGGCTCATCCCGACTCCATCATAACTGCTGCTTCCCTGGGGGTCCGAGGGTGTGCCTGTCAGCGCTGATGACTGTTCCGGTTATCTGAAGCACCATAACAAGCTATCCCACAAATCGGTGGCTTAAAACACAGCAACCTGTAATTTTTCCCAATTCCGTGGGTTAAATGTGGTTCCTTTCCTGGCCTCAGCTGTTAGTTACCCGGGTTGTTGGATTCGCATGGAAAACAGCTGGAAGGGCCAAGAGGAAACTTTGCTGCTGGAGGCTGGCTGGACCGCTTTCCCATCCTCAGGGCCTGTCATCCTCACGAAACCAAGCCAGGGTCTCTAAGATGGCAGCCCGCAGCATCGCCAGGAGCATGAAGGCGGAAGCCGCAAGGCATGCTGGGGCCAAGGCTGGTAAGTCACGTGGAGCTGCTGCTGTACACTGATTGGTTAAAGCAAGTCACGGGATCAACGCGCATTCCGGCGGGGTAGAGAAGAGAGACTCTACCTCTGGTTGGGAGGGAGAACGGTCACATCCAGAGAAGCAGGTGTAGGCAAGAGGGAGGAATTTGTGGCCAGGATTTTTCAGTCTCTCACAACAACTGAGAGAAGAGTAGCTGTGGCGGGAGCTACGTGACCTTGGATCGGAGCACCAGCACTTCTTGGCTGGGAGGCTTCAGCGAGCCACCTCTCTGAGCTTCGGGTTCCTGCCCATCGCGTAGAAGCAATCTAACCTTACCATGTTGGTAGTCTTCTTTTTAGGTTACTCCCCAGGAAAACGAGTTGCAAATCAACAATTCTTAAATCTTTTCCGGCAGGCTCTCTCCCTGAACGTGGGTAATTTCATTTACTAGGGGTCCCAGTGGACCTTGGACGGCAACGAGGAGAGAGGATGATAATGTCTGATCCCTGCCAGGCTGTACGTGTTATTCTGCTGATCTCTTGACACAGGCTAGGAGTCTCTGGGCTACCCCGGAAGCAGAACTTAAGACTTTGAAATTTTGTAGTTTATTTGGGAGATGATTTTTTTTAAATATTTTATTTATTTATTTATTTATTTAACAGACAGAGATCACAAGTAGGCAGAGAGGCAGGCAGAGAGAGGCGGGGAAGCAGGCTCCCCACTGAGCAGAGAGCCCGTTACTGGGCTCGATGCCAGGACCCTGAGATCATGACCAGAGCCAAAGGCAGAGGCTTTAACCCACTGAGCCACCCAGGTGCATCCTGGGAGATGATTCTAGAGGCCCCAAGAGGAAACTAAGGAATTGGGACAGGGAAGAGAAAGAGTTCAGGGTGTGCTCATGAGCAGGTACTGCTGACTGGAGCTCAGTCCCCCTGGGCACCTCTGGAAGACAGTGGAACATGCAACTCAGAGTTATCCTGACCCACAGGATACCTCTCCTGAACCGCCAGCCTGCCCCCCACTTGGGTGACAGAAAAAAAAAACAACACAAAAACAAAAAACAAAAAACAAAAACCAGGTGTTTACAATAAGAGAGGTGAATGCCAAAGGAATGTGGACAGGGCACTGACAACTCTTCACTGCTGCCATTTTGTAGAGGGGGAACTCCCGGTGTAGAGTGAAATGGCCAAGAGTCAACCCCAGGCTCTTCTTTCTCCAGAGCCCTGCTTTTTACCACTCTGCTATACTTCCAGTTGAAGTTGTTGACTTCAACTTGCCTCTAGTTCAACAACGTTTCAAACTAATATTCGCCACCCCCTCCATGAACTTCAATTATAAGATCTTTCACCTTCTATGAAATTAACTCAAACTGTATCAAAGATCTAAATGTAAAACTCAACACTATAGGGACGCCTGGGTGGCTCAGTTGGTTAAGCGGCTGCCTTCGGCTCAGGTCATGATCCCAGCGTCCTGGGATCGAGTCCCACATCGGGCTCCTTGCTCGGCAGGGAGCCTGCTTCTCCCTCTGCCTCTGCCTGCCTCTCTGTCTGCCTGTGCTCACTCTCTCTGACAAATAAATAAATAAAATCTTTAAAAAAAAAAAAAAAAAAAAACTCAACACTATAAAATTTCTGGGAAAAACATAGGAGAAATATTTGGATTGGACAAAGATTTCCTAGATAGAACACCAAAAGCAAAATCCATGAAAGAAAAATGGGTATATTGGAAAATGTAAAACTTTGCTCTTTGAAAGACGCTGTTAAGAGAATGAAAAGAAAAAAAAAAAACAGGAGGAGAAAAGATGAGAAAATCACATATCTGATAAAAGTTTTGTTACCAGATTATATATAAAAACTCTCAAAACAATAAGAAAAGAATCAATCCCTTTTTTAAAAAAAATATTTTACTTATTTATTTGACAGAGAGAGACACAGCAAGCCAGGGAACACAAGCAGGGGACTGGGAGAGGGAGAAGCAGGCTTTCTGCTGAGCAGGGAGCCCAATGCGGGGCTCTATCCCAGGACTCTGGGATCATGACCCTATCCGAAGTTAAGCAGTTGCTTAACCAGCTGAGCCACCCATGCGCTCCAACCAATCCCTTAAAAAAAAAATTCATGGGGTGCCTGGGTAGCTCAGTGGGTTAAAGCCTCTGCTTCCTGCTAAGGTCATGATCCCAGGGTCCTGGAATTGAGCCCCGCATCGGGCTCTCTACTCAGAAGGGAGTCTGCTCCCCAGGCCCGCCAGCCTCTCTGCCTACTTGTGATCTCTGTCTGTCAAATAAATTAATAAAATCTTTTAAAAAATAATAAAGTGTTTTTATTTTATGTACAATGAGTTAGCATTGTAGATATCTTGGATATTTACAGTTAAGCTAGGTGTCTTGGAGGGAAGTTCACTTAATCCAACTTAGTGAAGCCTGTATCCTTTACATACCGACAGAGACACTGGCAGCAAACAATGAAGTCATATTTCTAGACCAGATGGTGCCGGTTTGAACAAACACAGCGAGAGTGACAACCCTGGCCAAACTTCCTTGGACGGCTCCAGTAGAGTTGCTCTCTCAGGTGGAACGAGGCAACCCATTTCTTTAAATGGGCAAAACATCCGAAGAGACAGGTCACCAAAGAAAATACTCAGGTGGCAAAGAAGCATATGAAAAGATGCTCCACGTCATTAATCATCAAGGAAATGCCAATTAAAATCACACTATGCTAATAAGAGGATGGCCAAAATTAAAAAGACTGACCATGTCATGTGCTGGCAAGAATGTGGGAGGAAACAGGACTCTCATTCATCGCTGGTGGGAATGAAAAGTGGCACAGCCATTTTGGAAAATAGTTTGGCAGTTTCTTAAAAAACGAAACATACCTACCATATAATGCAATTATCCACTCCTAGGTATGTACCCAAGAGAATTGTGTCCATATGTGCACAATAATACTTGCTCACAAAAGCTCACAGCCATTTTATTCATGACAGATGTAACTGGAAACAACTCCAATGTCCCCAGCAGGTGAATATAGAATCACACTTGTAGATCCACACAATGAGATTTTACCCAGCAGAGGGAATTAAGTGTTAATGCAACAACATGGAGGAGTGTCAGAATAGTTACGCTAAGCAAATGAAGCCAGCCTCGAGAGGCTACGTGCTGTATGGTGCCATTCATACAAAATTCTAGAAAATGCGAACCAATCTAAAAACAAAAAGCAGGTCGGTGGTAGCTGGGGGATAAGGAGGGAGACTTACCAAGCAACACAGGAAACTTTGGATGGTCATGGTCGCATCCATCATCCACATACATTGTGGTGTTAGGGGCTAGTCAAAACTGTACACTTTAAATATGTACAGGTTAGGGACACCTGGGGGGCTCAGTTGGTCAAGTGTCTGACTTCAGTTTGGCTCATGTTCCCAGGGTCCTAGGATAGAGCCCACTGTCAGGCTCCCTGCTCAGCCAGCAGTCTGCTTTTCCCTCTCCTTCGGGTCCTCCCTGCCTCACTCATTCTCTCTCTCTCTCTCTCTCTCTCATAAATAACATGTTTTTTTTAAAAAAAGCACAACCTTGGGACGCCTGGGTGGCTCAGTTGGTTAAGCAGCTGCCTTCGGCTCAGGTCATGATCCCAGCGTCCTGGGATCGAGTCCCACATCGGGCTCCTTGCTTGGCAGGGAGTCTGCTTCTCCCTCTGCCTCTGCCTGTGCTCGCTCAATCTCTCTCCCTCTCTCTCTCTGACAAATAAATAGATAAAATCTTTAAAAAAAAAAGCACAACCTTTTTTTTTAAATTAAAAATTTTTTATTTTTTTATAAACATATAATGTATTTTTATCCCCAGGGGTACAGGTCTGTGAATCGCCAGGTTTACACACTTCACAGCACTCACCATAGCACATACCCTCCCCAATGTCCATAACCCCACCCCCCTCTCCCAGCCCCCCTCCCTCCAGCAACCCTCAGTTTGTTTTGTGAGATTAAGAGTCACTTATGGTTTGTCTCCCTCCCAATCCCATCTTGTTTCATTTATTCTTTTCCTACCCCCCAAACCCCCCACGTTGCATCTCCACTTCCTCATATCAGGGAGATCATATGATAGTTGTCTTTCTCCAATTGACTTATTTCACTAAGCATAATACCCTCTAGTTCCATCCACGTCGTTGCAAATGGCAAGATTTCATTTCTTTTGATGGCTGCATAGTATTCCATTGTGTATATATACCACATCTTCTTTATCCATTCATCTGTTGATGGACATCTAGGTTCTTTCCATAGTTTGGCTATTGTGGACATTGCTGCTATAAACATACGGGTGCACGCGCCCCTTTGGATCACTACGTTTGTATCTTTAGGGTAAATACGCAGTAGTGCAATTGCTGGGTCATAGGGTAGCTCTATTTTCAACTTTTTGAGGAACCTCCATGCTGTTTTCCAGAGTGGTTGCACCAGCTTGCATTCCCACCAGCAGTGTAGGAGGGTTCCCCTTTCTCCGCATCCTCACCAGCATCTGTCATTTCCTGACTTGTTAATTTTAGCCATTCTGACTGCTGTGAGGTGGTATCTCATTGTGGTTTTGATTTGTATTTCTCTGATGCTGAGTGATGTGGAGCACTTTTTCATGTGTCTGTTGGCCATCTGGATGTCTTCTTTGCAGAAATGTCTGTTCATGTCCTCTGCCCATTTCTTGATTGGATTATTTGTTCTTTGGGTGTTGAGTTTGCTAAGCTCTTTATAGATTTTGGATACTAGCCCTTTATCTGATATGTCGTTTGCAAATACCTTCTCCCACTCTGTCAGCTGTCTTTTGGTTTTGTTAACTGTTTCCTTTGCTGTGCAAAAGCTTTTGATCTTGATGAGATCCCAATAGTTCATTTTTGCCCTTGCTTCCCTTGCCTTTGGCGATGTTCCCAGGAAGAAGTTGCTGCGGCTGAGGTCAAAGAGGTTGCTGCCTGTGTTCTCCTCAGGATTTTGATGGATTCCTTTCTCACATTGAGGTCCTTCATCCATTTTTAGTCTATTTTCGTGTGTGGTGTAAGGAAATGGTCCAATTTCATTTTTCTGCATGTGGCTGTCCAATTTTCCCAACATCATTTTTTGAACAGACTATCTTTTTTCCATTGGACATTCTTTCCTGCTTTGTCGAAGATTAGTCGACCATAGAGTTGAGAGTCTATTTCTGGGCTCTCTATTATGTTCCATTGATCTATGTGTCTGTTTTTGTGCCAGTACCACACTGTCTTGATCATGACAGCTTTGTAATAGAGCTTGAAGTCCGGAATTGTGATGCCACCAACTTTGGCTTTCTTTTTCAATATTCCTTTGGCTATTCGAGGTCTTTTCTGGTAAAGCACAACCTTTTGACTTCAAACCATGAAGTCTTAGTTGCCTGTTGTCTGTGAACAGGACCAAGGTCATTTCTAAAGGAAATTTTTGGGTCTGCCATTGAAAATTCCTGCGTGTGTGTGTGTGTGAGAGAGAGAGAGAGAGAGAGACTGAGTGCCAGAGACAGATGCTTCCCAGTATCCACTGAAGCCTGAGGCTAGCCCCAACTGGTGCTCCACACTGGTTCAGTGATACAGGACCACGGCAATGTCTTTAGTAAATGGGGACACCATTACATTAAATAATATCCTGTACTTGTATAGTAAAACAGATATTTCACAGTACATTCACAGCTGTCTTCTACATCGCCACAGAGACATAATGAATTGGGTAACAAAAGTTTTACCACCTATTGATGCTAAAGATGAAGAAATGGGGTACCAAGAGAGTAAGTTATTTTCCTGAGGTTATCATCTGGCTCATTGGTGACATTTTACATGTCCTGGTTTCCATATGAGGCATAGTTTCTCCCACTGTACTAAAATGATTTCCTTTAGGCTCAGGATTCTCATTTAGAGAGAGAGCGTGCCAGGGACAGACCCCTCCTGGGTATCTACCAAAGCCTGTTGGTTGCCTCTCACTCAGTCGACTTCTCTCTGTGGTCTCCAACTCACTGCTTCTAGAAACGTGCTAAAAACACCCCAACAGTGGGGACGGCCATTTGCTTTGAGCTAAGGTGAGCCTGCTTTCCCTAAAACCACACCTGACCATGAAGCTGTCCACCTCTGCCCAGTGGCAGAAAATTGTTGCTGTATTTATGGAAAGTTGGCTGGGGACTTGGTTGACACGTCTGCTGGAAAGATTCCTCTGAAAGAATTTGCAGCACATTCCCAGATGTCTGACCCTACTTTCCTGGGGCATTTATCAAGAGCCCAGTATCGCTGGCTAAATTTTGTGCACCAGATTCATCTCTTAAATTCATGTTCCCTTCCTGATCCTCATTTCTCCTTTGCCTCTGTCTTTTCATCTTTTTTTTTTTTTAGATTTTTTTTTTTTTAAATTTGAGAGAGACAGAGAGAGAGAGAGCGAGCATGAGTTGGGGGAAGAGCAGAAGGAGAGAGAGAAGCAGAGTTCCCGCTGAGCAGGGGGCTCAATGTGGGGCTCTATCCTAGGACTCCTGGATCATGACCTGAGCCAAAGGCAGATGCTTAACTGACTGAGCCAATCAGGTGCCCCACCCTCTGTTTTTTCATCTTCTTTTATCATGTCTGTCTCTCATTTCTTTCTGGAACAGGGTAGGAAAATAGGCACTGAATAAAAAAATTTTTTTAAAGGTAGAGATATTTGTTATTTCTGAGGGTTGTTCAGAGGATTTGGGAAATGGGATGTGTTCACGCATCTACAGGAGGGACTGGAATGTGGGAAGTGCTTGATAAAAGAATAGTATTTGTCCTTCTTGGTGAAGCCCTCTTACCAGCCACTACCCCAGCCCCAGCGTCCCAAGCCTTTTATCCTACTTGACTTTTCCTTCCCTTTTTTCTCATGGCACTTACAACTTGTTAATATATGACATTAGGATTCTCACCCTCTGCATTACTGATATTGGGTGGATCACTCCTCGCTGTGAGGGGCTGTCCTGTGTGTTAGGGGATGTGTCACAGCATCCCTGGTCTCCACACCCTAGATGTCAGTAGTATCTACCCTCCCAGAACGTGATACCCACAAATGTCTCCAGACACTGACCAATGTCTCCTGGAGGGCATAATCACCCCCGGTTGAGAACAACTATGGCATATAACTTACTTTTGCATTATGTTCATTTTTATTTGTCTGTCTCTCTCTACCCCCACCTAGAATGTGTGCTCCAAGAAGGAAGGAATTTGCTTCTTTTGGGGCATTGATGTACACACAGTTCTTAGATTGATGCCTGGCACACAGTAGCTGTTCAATATTTATAATATTTACCGATAGAATTAATGAACAGTTAGTGGGTTTTATGCCTGGGGATGGTGCCTGGGCTTGGCATGCATAACCTCATGTCTTTATCTCAGCATCCTTTGAGGGGGAGGACCTGTCACTGTTTCCCCTTTTTCTCCTCAGAGGAGAAAAACTGAGGCTTCTTGAAGTTACATAATACACCCCCACTCACCCACCCAATAATACAATCCAGAAGCTTAGCTGGCCACCACCCAACAAACATCTGTGTTCTCCCTTCTGGCCAAGAAGAGTTGAATTAAGGTCAGGGTCAGCTTCAGCCTCCAGAAACCTGCAGGGATGTTGAGAGGGGAAGCTGAGCTGGCCTGGAGGGGCCAGGGCTGAGGGGGCTTTCTCAGGAACCCCCGGAAGGGGGCCAAACTTGGCTGGGTTCAGTCTGTTCCTCTCTGGAGGAAACCAGGCCCCAGACCTACAAGAAATGGGGGTGAGCTCCAAAATGAAGCCCCCAGCACCAGTCTGGAGATGTTGCTGCAGCTGTCTGGCTAGAGACACCAGAACTGCGCGCACACACACACACACACACACACACACTCCCCACCCCACTTCACTCCTTCTACCCCACTCAACCCTCTTCTACCCCTCACCTCTGATTCCACTTCCCCCATCCCCCCTTCCTACTTACCCTTAAACAGGCCCAGACCAGAAAGGGCCCAGCCCTGTGATTGGTCTCTGGGTCCCAGTACCAGGAACTGAGAGGAAGGAGATGGGAAGGAAGGAAAAGAGTAGGCGGGACTGGGAGGGGGCTACATTTATATCTATGCCCAGGGCTGGGCATCTGCTTACCATGGACACTGTCGGGTACAGCAAGTGGGACAGCAGGCTCGAGGAAGTCCCTGGAGGTATGATGATTGGGACTGCTTCACCGGCTTGGGTCTTTCTGGTCAGTGGTTTGGGGTTTGATGGGGGAAGGGAGGTGAACAGCCAAAAGGCGGTCCAAGTAGTGGGTGCAGAAGAGACACCACAGGCGCCAGAATGAGCTGGACCCGGATTCTAATTCTAACTCTGCCACTTAGAGCTTGCGTGACCATGAGCAAATTACTTAACCTCTCTGAACCTCAGTTCCTTGGGAGGAGCCCAGGCGCCCAGGGCTCCATCCTCGGGGCCCAGAGACCCAGGGCGGTCCTGGAGCAGGAGGGACCCAGGAGTTCATCTGTGTTATCCCAGGGTACTGGGGAAGCTGGGGACGGAGACTCCTCTTCCTGGGCCTGCTTCTGGTGGTAGCCACAGTCCTGTGGGCCCTCATTCTGAGCGTCCTAGTTTCTAAAGGTGAGTGACCACATAATGAGGGGAGGTTGTGTCAAGCCACCCTGGGGACATAGACCTTCCCTCTGTCTCCGGACGCAACAGCTGGGTCCCAGACCCCCGCCTGGGTCTGAAGTGTGAACGCGTGTGAACAGTCTGTGTACATCTTTGGGCTGTGCGCACCCACATGTGTATGTCAGTGCGTGCATGTATGTGTGTGCATGTCCCCGTGTGTTTGTCTCCCCTGGGTGTGTGCCCATCACGTGAGCGTATGCCTACCCGCCCCTTCTATGCGTCCCAAGACGGGGGCCCCTGCACCCCATGGGCCAGGGGGGAGAGTTCCGGAGTCCCCGGTCGCACCTGCAGGAGCCTCTTCTCCACAGCCTCCACCGAGCGAGGGACGCTGCTTGGCCACCAGGACCTGCTGAGGACAAACGGTGCGTGCAGAACGGGACGCGTAGCCGCCCCACCCACCCCCGCCCCCGTGGTGTGCGGGGCCGGAGTGTTTAGGGTTCTGGAGACAGGGCAGTGGGTGGTCCTCGGTCCCGGGGCCTGGTCCCGGAGCGGGGAGGGGTGTCCTGTGAGTCCCCGCAGGTGACCGGGAGTGTTTGTGGGGCGGGAATCCTTCCAGCCTCGGAGCAGACCGCGGCGCTGGGCGCTTTGAACCAGGAGATCCGGGCCTGCAACAGCTGCTGTGAGACTCGCGTGCTGGGGGCGGGGCTTGGGCCGGGATTGGAGGAGGCGAGCGGGGGCGGGGTTTGGGGGCAGGTCGGGGGCCGACGGGTGGGTTACTGACGTCTCGCGCGGGTCCTTCTCTCCCTTCCCCCCTCCCTCCCAGGCTTGGGGACACAGGCGCTGCTGCAGAGGGCACGCACCGAGCTTGGGGAGGCGCAGGCGAAGCTGATCCAGCAAGAGAGTGCCCTGAAAGAACTGAGCGATCGCGGTGAGAGGGGGACATCTCCTGGACCCCTGATCCGTCATCCCGGCTGTCATTCACATACTGACACCTATCCTGGTTAGGGTTAAGGCCACCCTACCCTGTGATCCTGATCTCTGACAGCTGGACTCTGATCTTGACTGCAACTCCTAACCCCAACCGCAACTTGGCCCGGACCAGCTAGAACAGTCCTTGACCGCGATGTCATTCTTGACCATGAGCCTAATCATGGACTTGGATGATGACCTTTAATCATGACCCTACTCCTGACCCTGGCCTGATTTATAATCTGAACTCCCTTGACTTTGCAGTGACCCAGAGCTTGGCTGAAGCGGGCAGGGACCGCGAGGACATCCGCAGTGAGCTATTCAGGGCTCTGGAGGCCGCCCGTCTGGGGAACAGTGAGCAAGATAGAGGGGAGAGAGGGAGGGGACAAGTGGATCTACCTGTGGGCCTCGGGGTTCCTTGATCCGCACTATCCTGCCCCTTGACCTTGGCCTGTTCTCTCTGCCTCCGCCTCTAGACCTCAGGGGTCCACTTCCCCCCCTCCACCCCCCCCTGGTTTCTTCCGTCTGCTCTACCAGGAGCAGTTCACGTCTTTGACCCTCGCCACCCCACAGGCTCCTGTGAAGAGTGCCCCGCGTCGTGGCTGCCCTTCCAGGGCTCCTGCTACCTTTTCTCGGTCCAGCGGGCCACATGGGAGGAGTCGCAGCGCAACTGCGCCGGCGCGGGCGCGCACTTGGTGATTGTCGGGGACCTGGAGGAGCAGGTGCGCAGCCCCCAGCGGTCGCCGGCGGGAGGCGGAATTCACCTGAGGGGGGTGGCGGGGGAGAGTGGCGAGGCCACTCAGCCGGCTGGGTCTCCCTTCCCGAGCAGGGCTTCCTGAGTCGGAACACGCGAGGCCGCGGTTACTGGCTGGGCCTGAGGGCGGTGCGCCGCGGGCGCACGATCCAGGGCTACCAGTGGGTGGACGGAGTCCCGCTCAGCTTCAGGTGAGGGCAGGAACTTGGGGAGAGGGACGGGTCAGCTCCTACGGGAAGTGCGTTGGCCAGATCTCAGGGACTCGGTCGGGATGGGCGGGCCGGACCCCAGGACCTGGCTGAGGGTTCAGTTCCGGGAGTTAGAAAGTGATGTCGCAGGTGCGTGCTCACATTAAACCCTCAGGGTGTCTAGGCTAAGACCCAAGCAATAAACAGGGTAGATCCTCAGGGCTGCACGCCAGGCCCAACCTGAGCGCCAGAAACACCCCCGACAAACCGCTGCAGCCACTGGAACATGGGGGAGCCCAATGACTCGATGGGGCGTGAGGACTGCGCTATGATGCTACGCACGGGGATGTGGAACGACGCACCGTGCGAAAACGAGAGGGACAACTGGATCTGTGAGAAGAGACGCAGCTGCTGACCAGTGTCTGCAAGCCGTACCCACCCCCCACCCCACCCCAGGGAGATCGCCCTAGCAGGTCACCGTCCTGGCGCCGGCCACTGCCATTGATTCCTCCCCCCACGCCCTGCCCCCCCCCCACGTCCACCCTCGACTACTGAGAACCGCCCACCCAACCCAGGCAGGTAAAGGCACTGGGACCTCCACTCCAACCTCACTGCAAGCCCTCACACAGACATAACCTAGCCTCCAACCCCACCCAAATCTCAGCTCCTGAGCTGGTCCGTGGACCCCACGCCCCACACCCCATCAAAGTAGGGCAGCTCAGGGATGGAGCTGTTTGGTTTTCTTGCATTACCACCCCACCCCACCGGGAGGCATCACAGATAGGGGTTTTGTGAGCTGTCTTTTCAGTCCTAGGAAGCATCAATAAATGCTTGAGAAATGAATCTGGGTTCGTGGCTTTGGTGAGCTGTTCCAAGTTTTATCCCAGAGACCCCAGTATCAGCCCTGTGAGTGACCCCGACCTCTCTAAGTGACCTCCTGGCCCTGTGATGCCCCAAAGCTCAGTGAGTAACCTGTACTTGCCCAGGACAGCTGTCAGGCTCTAGGGACACAGGAATGACTCTGACCCAGTGCTCCTCCTTCTGATCTAGCTGGGCACAGGAACACGGTGACCAGTGACTCAAAGGAAGAATACAAGAACACCACGTGATGCATTTGGAGGAGTCACACCTCTAGGGAAGGAACCTTGCTGAAATTCTGCAGGGGTGGCCCCTCCTTGAGGACACTATCACCCCACGGTGGAGATCTGACAGTCTGAGACAAGGCCCTGAGGCAGGTGGGAGAGGGGCTGTCTGGATCCAAAGAGCAGGTCCCTCTGTCTTAGGCACCTAGGTTCTGTGACCACTGGGTGGACTGATCCCATACATCCCAGAGAAGACAGACTTTTCGAGAAACAATGGGATTTGCAAGCGGAGGGTGTTGGGGTGTGTGAAGTGTAGCTAAACCCATTTGGAGGGTGCAGTGTGCCCTGAGCCTGGCTTTATCAGCTGGGGACTTTTGATCTGAATTCACCCTGCACTCCCAAAGTTTCCTGCTCCCATCGTGGAGATCTGGGGCTCTCCCAGAATTTCCAGTGGAGACAGGTCCAACTGAGGGGAAGGACAGGCTAGGAACCTTTAGTTCTGGGCAGCCCTTGAGAGTCCCCAGGCTGCCCAGCCATGAGAGAGTGACTGAGCAGGCAGAAGAGGGAACAGTACCCAGACTCCCTGGCCAAGGGAGACCTTCCAGTGAACCCCAGTCCTCTGGATGCTCTATGACTGCCACCCAGAGCTAGACACTAACCAGGGCCAGGGGCCACCTGGGTCCTGGACAGATAACACACCTACTGGACTGTTGGCCAGACTGACGGATTTCCAGACAGTCAGCTTGGAAGGCGTGTATGAGTTTCTGGGAGCTGCTGTAACAAATGACCGCCAGCTTGGTGGCTTAAAGACAACACACATTCACTGACAGTTCTGCAAATCAGAAGTCCAAAATTAGATTTACTGGGCCAAAATCAGGGTGTCACCAGGGCCAGGCTCCCTCTGGAAACTCCAGGGTGGAAACTGTTTCCTTGCCTTTTCTAGCTTCTAGAACTTCATTCCTCACATTCCCTGGCTCATGGCCCCTTCTTCCATCTTCAAAACCAGTAGGGCAGTATGTTGCTTCCCTGGTCATATTGCCTTCTTCTGCCTCCCTTCCTATAAGGATGCTTGTGACTGCAGTTAAGACTGACCCAGGTCTTAATCCAGGATGGTCCTTGTAATACCAAGGCCACTGTGGCACTTTTAACACCCTGAGTTAGTGCAGACCCACCCACAGATTAAAGGCACAGTTCCCAACAAGAGTGTCTGTCCTCACTGCAGACACGAGCTGCGAATTTGAGGGCGCTATGGGTCACCTACACTTTGGACCAACTGATTCTGACCAACTAATGCAAATTCAGAGGCTCTCACAATCCCTCTGGTTCCGTAATTCACTAGAATGACTCACAGAACTCAGGAAAGCTCTAGAAAGGACACAAATCCACAGTAGCCAGATGAAGACATCCATATAGTGAACAGGGTCATGTTTATACCAACCAAAAAGCTCCTCTGAGCGTTGGTGTCCGGGGTTTTCGTTGAGATTTCATTTTGAGGGAGTTGTTGACTGAATCAGAGGCCACACGATTGCCTCCATCTCTAGCTCCCCTCCCCTTCCATGGAGGTCAGGTGGGTGAAGGTCCCACCCCTCCTGGTTGGTCTTTCTGGCATGACCAGCCCCCACCCTGAGCCATCTCCTCGGCATAACTCAGGTGTGGTCCAAGGAGCCCCCACGATTGACGAAGACACTCCGATCACTCAGAAAATCCCAATGGTGTAGATGATGCCTGCCAAGAGCAGGGAATAAAGACCCACCAAACTCTTTAATGTCTACGTCTTCCCACCTTTAAATTCCTAGTCACCTCTGCAAAATCTCTGTTGCCATATAAGACAGGGGGGCAAGTTCCAGGGATTAGGACATGCGTTTCTTTAAAGGCCATTATGTAGCCTCACACAAGACATGACTGACTGACAGGCAGGTGGCCCACAGTGGGGGAGGCAGCCAGAACACCAGTCCGGCGCCTGGGTACTCGGTGAGTTGGGTTAATGATGGTCTGGAAGACTTACCGATTCTAGTCTAACTTACCGGCCATCGGGAGACCCATGGCCGGCTGAAGAGCGACAGAGACAGACTGACAGTCCGCAATCAGACTTTAAGTCTGGTTGACACCCCCAATGGTGGTCAGAGTAGTGATGGGTGTCCAGCAGCACAGGTGAGCAGAGAGGCCCAGGTGTCTCGCCTGGGGATGGAGTTGAGCGAGTACCGGCTGTGGTTGGGGCAGGAGGAGGAGACCTCAAAGTTAAGCAGGAGCTTCCCTGGGATATTTCAAAGACCTGGCTTGGACACTGGGGTCTGGGGCCTGAGAGAGCCCTGGGCAGGAGCCTTGAGACTCCGTCCTGCCCCCCACCACCTGTCATGACCCCTCCTGGTCAGCTCACAGGCCCTGCATCCCGGCAGGCGGCCAGGCTCAAACCTGTCAACATTGAGTCGGTACATGAAGACCCTGCATGAGAAGGTCAGGGTCAAGTTCTTCATCTTTGGCTTCTTGGTCCCAGGCCCTCCCTCCTTCCTTCCCTCCTCCAAGATTCAACCTCCCTGGGAAGAAAGGCATCCTGGGAGCGTAACACTCATCCCAGAGACCTTGACCTTCGGTTGACTTGCTTTCCTGGAGAATCGGTCTTGCCAGAAAGAGTGTATTCTAAAGCTGGTACAGGCGGGGGCCTGAATATGGAGGAGTCCTGTGATGTTTCCCCCGAGAGTGTGGCTGGGCCAGGTCAGCAGTCTTAAAGACAGACCTTCTTTCCTGGAGACCCCAGAAGCTCTGAGAGCACCCCATAATAGATCTGAAGTATACCGTCATGTTCCTGGGACACAACAGCAGTTGCCAAGAGCACCACAACGGGCCTATAGTAGGCAGAATGATGGTCTCCCATAGACATCCGTGTCCTAATCCCCTGAGCCTATGAATATGTCACCTTACATGGCAACAGGGATTTTGCAAATGTGATTAAAGTGAGCACCTTGAGGTGAGGAGGTTATCCAGGATTATCCAGGTGGGCTCAGCATGATCGCAAGGGTCTCAAATCAAAAAATAGAATCTTAAAAAACAAACAAAACAACCCTAAAGTAAACTATGGACTCTGGCAGGTAACGATGCGGGAAGGTAGGTTCATGGGTTCTAACAAAGGGGCCCCTCTGGGGGGGATGTTGATGGAGGGGCGGGCTGTGCCTGTGTGCCGGCAGGGG
Organism: Martes martes; assembly: GCF_963455335.1. NCBI lineage: Eukaryota > Metazoa > Chordata > Mammalia > Carnivora > Mustelidae > Martes > Martes martes. The sequence continues at coordinate 211,739,601 of NC_137888.1, read as the reverse complement.
GCAAATTGGGGAATCTCTGTATCTTCTCAGTTTTGCTGTGAAGCTAAAACTGCTCTTTAAAAAAATCATGTCCTAACCTCCCCATCCTCCCTCCTCAAAAGGACAAACAAGCAGTTCTCCCCTAGAGCTCCCAGAACAATGCGGCTCTGCTGACTCCTTGACTTGAGGCCCGAGAGCCCGGTGTCTGACGTCTGACTTCCAGAACTGTGAGATAACGAAATTGTGCTGTTTTAAGCCACCGAGTTGGAGGTCACTTACTGCCACAGCCACCAGGGACTAACAACGAAGCTTCCCTAGAGCTGAGCCCCAACTCGACGTCAACCACCTGCGACCCGACGGCCGCCTGTGATGATCCTGTCCCGTGCCTTCCCACGTCTGTAGGCGCCTGGACGCCCCCATAGGAGCCTCTCAATTCAACAAAAGCCACTGGAAACCACAGAATAAACTTTTCACACCCATAACGTGGCAGTCCCTGCTTGAGATCGAACCTTAACCTCCCATCAGCTGACAATGCACACGTGTCGCTTACCTTAAACTAGGGTCGCCGAACGTCTCCGTGGGTCTCCGTCTGCCCTGGTTTGCGTGGGCTCCAGGTATAACTCTTTGTTTAGAAGATCATTTTGGGGGCGTCTGGGTGGCTCCATCGGCTGAGTGTCTGCCTCCGGCTCAGGTCATGATCCCGGGGTCCTGGGATATAGCCCCACGCCGGACTCCCTGCTCAGCGGGAAGCCTGTCTCCCTCTGTTCCTCCCTCCCACCCCCGGGCTCATGTTCTCTCTCTCTCTTGCTCACTCTCTTTCAAATAAATAAATAAATCTTGAAAAAAAAAGATCATTTTAAAAGTCAACTTTATTCCCGTATAATGGATACACAATACACGAGATACATTATACACCATTTAATGAGGCATCATTTCCATGCAATATACAATATGTATTATATATACAATATATACAATAAAATGTGCCAATTTATCACACTCATGAGGATGATGTGCATCAAAAACAGCCACAACAATGTAACAGGTGTTGCCAAGCAGTAGAGAAACTGGAACCCTCGTGTGTTGCTGGCGGGAGCAAACAATGGTGCAGCCGCTGTGGAAACCAGTCCGGCGGGTTCTGAAAAAATTCGGAACAGAATTCCCATGTAAGCCAGTGTCCCACCCCAAGTGTCCGATGGCAGATGAACAGACAAATTGGGGTCCGCCCATATAATGGACTATGACTCAGCCTTGAAAAGGAAGGACATTCTGCGGATGGACCCCGAGGACGTTACGCTCAGTGACATAAACCAGTCACAAAAGGACAAATACTGCATCATTTTGCTTACGTGAGGTATCTGGGGTGATCCAGCTCATAGGAGTGAGAAGTAGGGGTGACGGCCAGAACCTCGTGGGACGGAGAAATGGGTAGTTGTTGTTTAATGCGGATAGAGTTTCAGTTTTACAGGACGGAAATACCCTGGAGATTGGTTGCACGACCACGTGAGTGTACCTAACACTGCCGAACCGGACACCTAAAAACAGCCAAGATGTACATTATTATGTTATGGATGTTTTATACCATGGTTAACATTTAAAAAATGGAATGCAGCCATTCCAGGCTTACGATTCCTTGAGTTTTCAGAAATGTATGCGGCTGTGTGATCACCCCTATATTGCGGATCGAGAACATTTCCACCGTCCCCTAAAATTCCTTCCCCACCCCTGCCCCAGCCACAACTGCTCTGCTTTCCATCACTATTCGCTAGACTTGCTCTTCTGGACGTCATCTGAATTGAATCACATGGTGTGTTGTCTTTTTTTTATTTTTTTTTTAGATTTTTGATTTGTTCATTTGAGAGAGAAGTGAGCAAGAGAGAGAGAGCACGAGTGGGAGGGGGAGGGGAGGGAGAAGCAGACTCCCCGCTGAGCAGGGAGTCCCACATGGGGCTCCATCCCAGGACTCTGGGATCATGACCTGAGCTGAAGGCAGGTGCTTAACCAACTGAGCCACCCAGGCGCCCTCACACAGTATGCAGTCTTTTTGTGCCTGGCTTCTTTCTCTAGGCATTTGCCCATGCCACTGTACGCATCCAGTCTGTTCCTTTTCACTTCTGTCTCGTCTTCCGTTGTGTTGCGAGACCACAATTGTATCCATACACATTGTGTATCCATTCATCTGGTGACAGGCGTCTATGCTCTTTCCAGTGTTAATTATGAATCAAGCTGCCACAAATACTCTTCTACAGGTCTTTTTTTTACAAATTTAAGTTGTCACTTCTTGTGGGGAAATATCTAGTTGTGGTTCAGGTAGTAGGTGAATGTTTAATTTTAAAAGAAACTGCCAGTTTCCCAAATTTTGTGTTTCAATACTCAGCAATATCTCGGGGCTCCAGCTGCTTGGAGAGGATATTTTCGAGGCAGGAAAGACTTCAGTTCTAGAGCTAGGTGGAGGCTTTTATCTAGAGAAGAGCAGGAGGGGAGGAAATGGTGCTGGAAGTTGAAACAGATAAAGGAGGAAAGCAGGAAGCTGGTGCGAACACGTGCTTGATAACACGTGTTCTCATAGGAAGATAAGACTGGGCACTGGGGAAAAGGAGGTGGGGGGTTCTCTGCTCTTTGGAATTACAGCCCCTGAACCAAGACAAGCAGGAGCTTGGTAAGAGAAGATGGAGAGAAGGAGTCAGATCAAGTCTCTTGTGAGCAAGGAACAATTTCTTTCTTTCTCTTTCTTTCTTTCTTTCTTTCTTTCATCATTCATTCATTCATTCATATTTCCCCATCCACAAACACTTCTCAGCATTGATTATACTCCAGGCATTAGAATGCCAATGGAGAACAAGACACCAGGGTCTCCAGACACAGAGAAAGCTGGAAAAATTTAGGCAGAGCGGAAGCAGGCATTCACAAAATATTATAGACTTTAGAAGCCCATTTTTATGAGATTCTAGAACAGGCAAAACTACTTGAGGGTGGAAAAAATGTGGGAATGACGATTGCCTGGGAAGAGCCATGATAGAACTTTCTGGAAGGACAGATATGTTCTGGTGTCTTGATAGAGATTTGGGTTACACGGGTGAATGCATTCATCAAAGCTCGAAGAGAATACACTTGGGATTTGCACATTTTATTCTATTTTACTCAAAAGGAAAAAAAGTAAGGAGAGTGGCAAACAAATATTGGACCCTAGTTCGTATTTTCCGGGCTGGAGTATTAGAGGGAAATGAGCTAATGTCAGCAACTTACTTTGACCCGGGGATCATGACCTGAGCCAAAGGCAGATGCTTAACGACTGAGTCACCCAGGCGTCCCTGCAACTTACTTTGAAATGGATGAAAATGTAGGGTGGATTGAGGGGTGGATGGATGAATTGGAATGGGTTTTTCATTCTTAAACTCAATTTTTCTATATGCTTAAAAATTGTCATAAAGAAATTTTGGGTTTCGGGTTGTGGTTGGTGCCTTTCTGGGGCTCACAGTCTGGTGGGGAGAAAAGCGGGTGATGAGGAGGGATAGAAGATGGTATGGTCACAGGATGAAGTTGGAGGTAGAACATTCTGGAAAAGCATCCCCCCATTCCCTGCTCTCCTAGTCTGGGGAAAGATGAGGGAGGGAAATGAGGGTCTGAGTTGGAGAGGCCAAGGGGGTTTGTGCTAGGAAGCGGGGGGTGGGGGTGGAGGGACTCCCTCTAGCACCCTCTGACCCTTTTCCCAATGGGTGTCCCCATCAACAGCCCCCTGAGTGACCACACGACCACACTTTCTGGGGCTGAGTCAGCAAGTCGGTGGTGACCTTGAAGCCCAGCCAGGTTTCCTGGACAGACCAGCCCCACTCATCATCCCGCTTTCCAAGGAAATGGCCTTATGACAGAATGGCTTGTTCTTTCCAAACTCCCACCTCCCTCCCCCAGATCCCAGGAAACCCCCTGAGATCCCAAGGCGTCTTACCAGGTTGGCTGAGGTGTCTGGGGAGGGCCCCCAAGGTAGGGCGGGACACATTCCCCTCAAGCTCTCACTAGCCCCTTGCGCATCTGCCTCAATCCCCCCACCCTCACCCTCTTGTCCTTAGATGCAGACATAGACGGCTCAAGGGGGCTAATTTGGCAGATGCTAACAGAAAGCCCAGAGTCTAAACCCAAAACCTGTGCTTGCCCCTTCCTCACTGGGTGAGCCCGGGTACGTCATTTTGCTTCTTCACACCTTGATTTTGTATCCATCCAGTGGGACGGTAATACCACCAGCATTTTATGGGTTTCTGGCCAACTGAATAGTGGTTCACGAAAGGTGTCCCCGTCCCAGTCCCTGGAACCTGTGAATATATGGCCTGACGTGGTAAAAGGGACTTTGCAGATGGGATTCATTAAATCAAGAAGCTGGAGATGGAGGTGCCTCTAGATTTTCCAGATGGGGCCAAGGTCATCATCACAAGGGACCTTAGAAGAGGGAGGCCGGACGAGCAGAGTCTAGAAGGAGATGAGCCTGTTGAGCAGAGCCTGAGGGAGACTAGAAGAAAGCTGGAGAAGGGGCGACAAGCCAAGGAATGTGGACGCCTGCAGAAGCCGGAAAATCAAGGAAACATAGTCTCCGTCTTGGGTTTCCAAGAGCACAGCCTGGTGGACACCTCCATTTTAGCCCAGGGAGACCCTGTGGGACTTCTGACCTCCAGATCCTTAGGACACTGAGGTTGTGGAAAGCCACCGAGTGTGTGGTCATTCCACACAGTGGTCATAGGGTGCTCATATGCCCTGAAACCTGGGCAATCACTAGGCGCCCAACCCTCCTGGCGTGACCAGGGACCGGGACTCCAGGACACACCACTGCCCCCCCTTCTCAGCCCCGGAGCTCATGGTCCAGCAAACCAGACGCATCCACGCACAGAAGGCAGGTCATAGAGACGAGTAAAAGGGTGACTGAGGGGCTAGGGGCCCCCTTAGCCAGGGTCACTTCCATCAAACGCAGAGAAGCCCATGGGTGTGGCTGGAGCCCAGCAAAGGGGGAACAGAGCGGAAGGGGAAGGCGCCAGCCACACAGGACCTTGCTGGCTGCTGGGAGTTGAGGTTTTCTTGGAAGAACCTTTGTGGGGCCAGATGCGGGGGTGCCCTCCCAGGGCTCCCATGCATTGTCGGCTTTTCTCCATTTGGCATCAGGCGGGAGGCTTTATGTGCGCAAGAACCTATGCGGGAGAATTTACAGGTGGGGAAACTGAGGCCTGAGAGGATATAGTCACCCGGCAGGGAAAGGGGCTGGAACTGGAACTCGGCCGGCCTTCTCCTTCTCCCACCCAGAGGTGGGGAGTCCCCCAGTGGGGGGGCGGGGGCAGTGACCAGGTGTGTCCAGCAGGGGGCAGCACGCCTCCGGAGCTGGGAGACCTGAAGCAGGAGTGTGCAGAAAGGCCCAGTGGAGTTAAAAAAAAAAAAAAAAAAAAATCACGAGATCTAGACCAGCGTCTTTTCCGGGGCTGGGGTCTTGGGTCTCTGAGGGAGGGGCCTGGGAACCTGGATTCATGGGTCTCTAAAGGGCTGGGCAGGGTCTCTGAGGGGCTGGGGACCTGGGGCCTGGAATTCTACGTCTTGGGGAAGGTGAAAGCATGGGTTCTGGGGTGCGGAGACTGGGTCCAGGATCTCTGGATCTCTGAGGGGCTGGGAGCCCTCCTCCCGCCCGGTCCCCCACACATTACCCAATCCCCTCAGAGAACCGTGGGCATTATCAGAGAGAAATCCCCGAATCTCCCAGGGCAGGCCCGGAATGTTCTCAGGATTCCTGGGATGGGCTGGCTCAGCCCCCTGGTCCCTGGGGATGTGCGGGGATCTGGGTGGGGGTGTGGGCTGTGGCCCCGGGAGGCCCTTCTGAAGTAAGGATGTGGACAAGCCAGCTACGGTACCCTCATAGCGAGCCCCCTCCGACCTCTCCCTCCATCCCCACAACACGCAGAAGCAAAGCCAGCTGGCTCGCAGACCCCAAGGCTCCTCGCAGAACCAGCCTCTTCCCATTTCCAACTGGCCTTCCCTCCTGTCAGCAAACTTGCTGAGTGGGTGGGGGTCGGGAAGGGCAGCCAGGAGGGGTGTGAGTGGGGAGTGTATGTGACTGGGAGCTTAGGAAGGACTCCCCCCACCACCACCCCCTCCCCACCTCCTGTCCTCGGGGAGCTCCCAGTCCCTGGGGAAGGCCCGATAATGTCGGAGCTCAGGGCTGTGGAAAGGGAGATGCGGAGGACCGTGGGGTGAGCGAATGAAAAGACCCGTGAGCCAAGGAAGCCCAGGTGATGGGGTTGGGCTCAAAATAGAGATGTGGGAAGTCAGCAGGGGTTGCGGGCCCATGGAGAGGCAGAGAGAACTCTCCGAGGGGAAACTGAGGCATGCCTGGGCGGGGCAGAAGGGTAGAGGCAAACAGGAGGGCTGTTCTGACACCTACTTTTTTCCATCAGCCTTTCCTTTGGGAACAGCCTGCAAAGGACCTTTGTGCGTGTCTGGGTGACTGTGTGTGTCTCTGTGTGTCTGTGTGTTTCGTTTCCTGTGTGTAGGTTCTGTGCGTTTATGTGTGTGTGTGTCCATGTGATTGTGTTCTGTGTGACTCTGCGCACATTGGGTGTGTCCACCTTGTATCTGTGTGGCGTCCATACCTGTGTGTCTACACTCCGTGTGTGGCGTCTGTGTCCCTGAGTGGGTTTCTCCGTGTACTTTGCGTCTGTTTCTCTATGGATGTGTGTGTGTCCTGTGGGTCTGTAGTCTTATTGTGTTGCATCTGTGTGCGTGTGAACGTTGATTTGTGGTTTGGCTGTGTCGTGTGGTCTGTATCTTGGTGGATGTGGTGTGTGGGTGGTCTGGTGTGGCTTCTGTCTCTGTGGTTGGAGGGTGTTGTGTTTGCGTATGGGAGTCTTGGTGTGTGTCTGTGGTTAAGTCGCGTAGCCACAGCTGGTCCCCACATATTCAGGTGTCTCTGTAGGTAATGATGTCACATCACCTCACCTCCCACTACTGAGTCACAGACGCTGTCACTTGGGCCCCCAACCCCCCACTTTCCTGGAGCACCGGGGTCCTACAAGAAGCTACAGGGCTTCTGTGCCTGTCAGGGAGGAGCGGGTCAGGACCACGGGGCTTCCAAGCTCTAAAGTCCGGTGCCTTCCTACGAGGGGGAAACTGAGACCCCATAAGAGCAGACTGGGGAAGCCACGTGGCCAAGGTTGGGAGAGGCAGGTCCTCTCTGGGACCTGGGGCCTCCAGGGGAGGACCGTGTGGATTTCCCCTGGCCAGGAAGGGGGTGGGGCACCAGCTCAAGGCTTGGAGGTTGTAAAGCCCCAGGGGAGCATCCCTGGCGGCTGAAACATTGAGGAGGAAAATCCAGCTGCCTGGAGGGGTCTGCTCAGACAGCACCTCACGTTCCCCCTCAGGTTCAGAACCCTCCAGTCTAAACTAGCTCTTCCCCAGGTACCCTAACCCGGCTTTCCACGTCCTGAAACTACCCCATGGATTTGTGAATTTCAAACTTGGTTTTGACGCTGCATCTTAGATGAACCTGAGGACCCCATGCTAAGTGAAATAAGCCAGACCCAGAAGGACACATCCCGCAGGACCCCGCTCCCACGAGGTCCCCAAAGGAGCCCCGTCCACACAGACAGAGAGGAGAGGGTGGGAGCCGTGGGTGGGGAGTCCGCACTTCGTGAGGACAGAGTCTCAGTTTGGGGGGCTGGAAAGTTCTAGAGACGGACGGCAGGGACGGTGGCACAATGTGAGGGTCCTTATCGCCCCCGGAAATGATTAAAATGGTAAGCGTTATGTGATATATTTTAGCACAATGAAAAACAAAACCTCCCTCGCAAGAACTGGGGCTTCATCTTGTTCTCAGAACTCGGCACCCAGCAGGTGCTCAAGTCATGGTTGTTGAGTGGATGACAGAGGAAGAGAGGTTGTCCGTCCACCGCAGATGGACAGATAGAAGGAGACAGAGAGAAAGCGGGTGGAAGCCTGAAGCCAGCAGCACCTTCTCCTTTGTCTATGAATCATGCTTCAAGGCAGTGGTGCTCAACTGGGCGTGATTCTGCCCCCCACCAGGAGGCATCCGGTGATGTCTGGAGACATTGTTGGCTGTCATGACCAGGTGGAAAGGGGTCGGCTAGTGGAAGCTAGTGCGTAGAGGCCAGCGAGGCTGCCAAAGACCCTGCAATGTACAGGACAGCCCCACCCCCCACAACAAGGAACCATCCAGCCCCAATGCCAACAGAGCTGAGAATGAGAAACCCGATTTCCGAGACACCTCCTCCTGCAAGCCCTCCCTGCGGTTCCTCCTTGCACTTCCCTCCCGCCCCCCACACCCCCTTCCCTTCTCCCTTTTGCCTCACCAGGAGACACTGATCAGGTGGGGTAAGCTCAGGGCTGTGCCACCTGGATGGGGTTGGGGTCCGGGTCGGGGTTGGGGTCTGGGAGGAAATGTTCCTTCAACACGTTTGCAATGGACACGGGGCCCTGTCCCAGGTGCTGAGGCTCTAAGCTTAGCGGGGTGGTTGCAGCTCCTCCGCACAGAGCACAGGGGAGGAGGGCGGGGGATCAGAACCCCCTTGGGGGTGAATTGGGGTCGAGTAGGGTCAGGGATGGGGCTGGGGTGCGAACCTGCCTGGGAATAATTCACGAACCCCTGGTTCGTTCCTACGGATCCAGATCTGTGATGAGTGAGGGGACTGCCCCAGGCTGAAGGATCCCAAACCTGAAAGAAGAACTGACACCCTCAGATCAGGGCCCACATCCGCACAGTTTCCTGTTTTTCCCTTAAAGTGAACAGAGCAGTGGGCTGATACCACAGAAGGGAAGAGGGAGGGGTCATCGCGTGACAGGGTTGCTGCAGCTCCCCCTGCCCCGAGGAGGGGAGCGAAGATTTCACCCCTAAAGCATCCTCTCGTCCAAGTTGAGTCTTGGCGGGGACCCAGCATCGCCGGATGGAAGGACACGTGGGGATGGTGGGCAGCAGTGTGGATGGGGGACTGAGCACGGGGCCCGCAGAACTCCCAGACGCTCAAAAACACCAAACGGTACCCCTGTCCCATCCCTCATTCATCACTCCTGTGTCTTCACTGTGACCCAAGCTTTCTGCTGCTCCTTCCTGTGTCGTCATCACTAGGACAGCTCCACTGTCCCTCAGGGTCTCCAACTGAGACCGAGTCAATTTTTACAGCAGCTTCTGAGTACCTCCCCCTGCCCACCGTCCCCATAGCCAAGGCCCGTCTCTTCCCAAACCAACCCGCTTCTCCTCGTTCCTGCAGCCGCCGCCCCAGACACCTCCCCCAGCACCTGGGCAAGGTGACAGTGCCCCAGTGTCCCCACCCCCACCTGGCCCCCATGAAGACACCGGGTGTCCCCTCCCCACCACAAGCCTCCTGCTGCCTTGTCTAGCCCCAGGGACCGACCTCTCTGGTACCCACCTGACAATACTCTTCTCTACTTAAAATGACCATCCTGGGGAGCCCGGGTGGCTCAGTCGCTTAAGCCTCTGCCTTGGGCTCGGGTCATGATCCCAGGGTCCTGGAATGGAGACTCGCATCAGGCTCTCTGCTCAGTGAGAAGCCTGCTTCTCCCTCCCCCTCTGCCTGCCACTCTTCCTGTTTGTGCTTTTTTTCTCTCTCTCTCTGTCAAACAAATAAATAAAATCTTAAAAAAATAAAAAATAAAATGAAAGGACCCTCCTCTGTCAGTCGGTCAATCATGCAATGGGTCTGAGTCCCCACGATTAGCCCAGATCAAGGTTGAGGGGGACATTCAGGGGCCCCCGAATGAACAGCCTCCACCAACAGTCATTCAGTCGATAGACACATATGAGGGCTGCCCTTTGGTGCTGAAAACACGGTGTGACAGATGAGGGAGGCATTTCAGCCTGGCTCCTCCCCAGCCCGGCCCTAGCTGGGAAGTGGGACACAGGGGCATGGGCAGGAGTCTTCCCATCCAAAGATGGGGGCTTGGCACGGGATGTTCCCCAAACCAGACCGGGAAGACGTTTAAAGATCAGAGGATACATTTTCTGGAGGACGAGCAAGGTGTGAGGTGTCAGGACGTCCTCATAAATACAAGGCCAGGCGAATGGTGGTTAGAGATGCAGACTTGGGACCCACACTACCTGGGTTCAAATCCCTGCTTTGCCGTTTATGAGCTGTGTGACTTTGGGCAAGTTACCTAACCTCTCTGGGCCCCACATCCTTCACCCCTAAGGCAGCGTGAAGAATGAAAGCATCCGCCTCGCAGAGTGTTTGTGGACATTAAATTGCTCTCCAAGGACACTGGGCAACGTGCACCGGGCACGACTAAACTCAACCCGATAACAAAACCATCGATATTTGACCAAGATGTTCTGTGATCTCATGGATCTTTCTAGTCACTTTGGTTCTATCCCGACTCTCCCACTTACCTCCCGCCGCGCTCTGGGGATGCGGGCTAGCGTCCCCGAACCTGAGTTTGCTCACCTGAGTGATGGAGGGCGCTATTCATAGTCCGGATTTCACCGGGCTGCAGGGAGCCCCCGGGAGGCCATGCGTGTGCTGTGGTTACCCAGGTGGCGAGCCCATAATTAGGTCGGTGAAAATAGAAGCTGTGGGTGGGTCTGATTTCAGAAGAAACTCTCTCTCCAGGTCAAGCTCCTCACCACGGCCCTCGGCCCCGCCAGCCTCTCCAGCCAGCCCCGACGGGCCAGGACAGCGACACGCTCAGAGCTCATGTGAGTGCGCGAGACACGTTGAGTGTGAGAGTGTGTGAATGTGTGTGCACATAGGTGACCCTCTGTGTGTCGGGGCTGGCCCTGGGGAGTGGACAAGGAAGGCTCCTCGGAAGAAGCGAGCTCCGGGCTGAGTCTTGAGGGGTGCTCAGAAGGAGCTCTGCTTGAGGGGAGGGCAGCGGGCAGCGTGGGCCAGGTGGCCGGAGGTGCGGGGTCCTGGGCTGGGGACCGGGAAGCCAGCGCCTGGCATGACAGCGAGGAACAGATGAGCTTGGAGGGCGCGCTGGGGGCCGATCGCAGGGAGCCGTGGAAGGCCAGAAGCAGGGCTGGGAGCTCCGGAGTTAAGAGAGGGCCTGGCCTCAAGCCTGGTTACCAGCAGACCAGGAGGCCGTGTGCCCCACGCCACCCGCCCCCAGTGGTTGAGTAAATAGGCTCCAGTGTCCTGGATTCAAGTCCTGGTCCCACCACTGCGTGACATGGACGAGTGACTTTCTTGGTGCCTTAGTTTCCCCAGCAGCCCACTGGTAGGTTAACTGAGCAGCGACTGTGCACCAGGACCTCGCGCACCGCCTCGGTCTTCACCCGGTGGGGTTGACCCTGTCACCCTTGGTTGACAGACGAGCCAACTAAGTTGCGCATTCAGAGAGAAGCCGGAACTCAGCCCCATGTCTGTCCAGTGTGGGTTCAGGCAGGCTGGGCGGTGGGATGCTGACACCTCCCACCTCTTCCACGACGGCGAATGGTCCAATTGGAGCCGCCGTTAACCGGGTCCCGGCCACCACGCGCCCCCACTTCCCCAAGTCTCAGAGAGGGGAAGCAACTTCCCCAGAGTCATACAGCAAGCGAGGCAGCCAGTAACCTCAGACAAGAGGCTTGTCTGACCCCCAAACCCACAGTCACTGGCACGGTCTCTAAAGTCAAGAGACTTTTAAAGATTTATCTATTTATTTGAGAGCGAGAGCGCTCACAAGCTGGGGGAGGGGCCGAGGAAGAGATTCCCAAGTGGACTCCCACTGAGCCCGGAGCCCACCTCAGGGTGGGCTCTCACGCCCCTGAGATCATGACCTGAGTCGAAACCAAGAGTTGACACCCCCCCGGCCGCCCCAAAGTCGAGAGACTCTAAAGATGCCTTGAGCACGTTGGCAGAGGAGGAAGCTGAGGTCTAGTGGCGGAGTTTCTGCACCTCCCAGCACATGCCTGATAAACGTTTAGGACCTGAAGGCTCACTGTGTGCGTGCGGCACCTCGCTGAAAGCCTCACGCCCGTTATCACCTCGTTTGATCCTTCCACGACCTCCTGAGTTGGATGCGATCATCATTCCCATTTTATAGAGGGGAAACTGAGGCTCAGAAAAGCGGGGTCCCAGGCCAAGGGTGTGCAGGCAGCAATAGGAACAAGTTGATTCTATTTTCGGGGCTATGGTCAGTTCTTATTCAGAGCAATTTACATATTCATGAGGAGTGTATCACAGCTCTAGGGCATAGGTATCCTTAACATTGGCTTTTTATGGATGAGGAAGTCGGTTTTGAGGTTCAGTCGTTTGCCACATTTTTCGAGCACCTGCTGTGTACCCAACCTGTGCCAGACTCTGGGGCACCTACCTCTGGTGTCAGGCCTGTGACCCGCCATACCAGCTGCTTCTCCCAGTTAAATGCAACATTGACTCCTGGTGATGGGCTGAGCACAATCAACCAATGGTCACTGAGCTGCTCGGGTCCCAGATGCTGTCCGGAGCCTGACATCTAACCTTCCTGCTCATTAGAACCCAGCTCCCGGCCAGAGCTATTACCTGTTAAGTTGACCGCTTTGTCCGGTGGTGAGCAGCCCGTCACTGGGAGAATCCAAGCAAGACTGCCATGGAGGAGCATTCATACTCAGGTGAGAGGACTCTCTGGAGCTGACACTGGCAAAACCAAGCACCTGACCCCCTACCTTTCACCCAAGAGAGGAGAGGGGCTCCAGGGTCTCTCTCTGGGAAGAAGGCCCAGCCAGGGGCCAGGGGGAGGTGAGCCCTGACTGGCCCTCTGGGCCCAGAGCCAGGCAGGAGAGGGAAGCCACAGGCCCCTCCCTTCCCTGACTCAACGGCCTCCAACAAAAAAACCGCTCCGGCTGGGGCGCTGGGAGCCCAGTAGAATTGGAAGCCAAGTCGAACAGGGCCTCAGAACACGGGGAATTCGGCGTGATGAATCCTCCCAGCCAGGGTGAGGGGAGGGGGCCCGGACCCACGGTCGGGCCACAAGGTAGGGTCTTGGGCGACCCAGCGATTGGGATGAGTCCCCCGGGGGGTCCGACATCCAGGGAAAAGGCTGGGAACGAGCTTGGGTATTGAGGAAGAACTGAAACCCGGTGCCCTGCGTTTGGGCCAGGACCAGGGTGCCGGCTGGCTGTCCAAGGGGAAGGAGGGCCCAGATTTCTGGGCATGAGGCTGGAGATCTAGCATGGGTGTGTGAGGGGGTAACTGAACCCACAAAAGGGAAGGGGATCACAGGTGAGCTCTGGGTGGGGGTCGGCCATCGGAGGAGGGGTCCGTGGAGGAAGGGTCTCGGCTCCTGGGCCTAGGCCTGTCTTCCTGGGAAGTGACCTGGCCCCCAGTCAGGCTTGCTGGCCACTGGGGCGTGGGCAGAAGGAGTGGCAGACATGGGGCTGGACGGCTGGAGGGACAGAGTCAGAGATGCACGGATGCAGAGAGGGACAAAGTCGGGGGGTGGGGTGCTCGCTGGTGGGCACAACAGCAGGCAAGGCACGAAGAGGACCTGGGGTGTCCTCTGAGATCCACTGCCTTCGTGTGGGCTCTGGACAGGCTCCCAGGACTTAGGGGCTCTGGGTGGTGGGGAGACAGGCACGGCCAAGCCCAGGCTCAACCTTCTCCCGCTGGCGCTCTCCCCAGACCCAGCAGAATTCCCAAAGTTTTCCAGAAGGCGGCGATGCTGTGGGCAGAGAGCGCAGCTGACACTGTTGGGGCTGGCGACCGTCCTGCTGTGGGCTGGGCTGCTGACCCTGCTTCTCTTCTGGCGTGAGGACACCCCCAGCCCCATTCGATCTCCCTCTTGTGTTCCCTCCCAGAAGCCCACTTTCTGACCCCAGGGAGCCTGGCACAGCCCTTAGAGTCCAATTTTCCCATCGTGTCTCCCGCCTTGTCCCCACCAGCCTCCTCCCAAGCCCCTTCTGTCCACCCTGGAGAGCTCCCCACCCTGTCCGGCACCCCTATCTCCTGCCCTTTCCACATCTGCCACACGGTATGCCCAAGGCCTCCATCCCAGCTGACAGGTGGGGTCTGCGTGGCTGTGGGCATCTAGAAACCCGTCTCCTCCCCTCCTCTTCTCTCCTCCCCAGATCGGGACACCGTGCAGAATCTAAGACAGCTAGAAGTAACCGCTGCCCGGAACGGTATGGAGGGGTCAAGGCGGGGAGAGGGTCTCTTGTCCTGCTTCTGCCACTGACCAATGTGGGCAGTGGGAGAAGGGTTGGGCTCCAGCGACCCCCGACCGCGGGAACTGCGGGTCAGCCTGCATTTCCCCCTCCCCTGGGGGTGAAAACCCGGAGACTTCTGGAGGGGAGCGGGCTCTGAGAAGTGCCTGACGGAGAAGTGCTCCGGAATTGCTCCAGGCCTCGGTTCCCTCACCTGTAAAATGAGCATCACTTCAGGGCTCTCAGGGCAGAAACAAGCTAAGACCTTCGAAGCACTAAGACCACGTCCAGTGAACTTTCGAGAAATACCTGCTGCTTTTATGTTTCATTCTGGGCGGGGGTGGGGGGGGTACATGTGTTCATTCTATTCTTGGCTGCATTTTCCTGAGCACTTTTGCCCCAAAAATGAAAAACGAAAATCTTCAGGTCTAATCTTCAGGTCTTGTGACCATGTGAGGGGGCCCCCGCACTTGGGGCCGGGGGCGGGGAGCGATTCGGGAATCGGCTTCCTGGCTCCTGAGGGCGCATCTTCTCTCCTGCTGCCCCAGTCTCTCGGGTTTCCAAGGACTTGGAAAGACACAACGGTGACCAGATGGCCCAGAAATCCCAGGGTGAGAGCTGGCAGCTTGGGTCTAGGAGGAGGGGAGGGCTGGGGGGAGGGGAAACCTGGATTAACTTGCGGGCACCGTGTAGACCACCTGTGAACTCCAAAGTGAGCAGGTGACCCTGAAGACACGGGGGCTGGGGCGCAGGGGGGCTGCGAGACTGGGGAGGGCCCCCGAGGACTTGCTTACCACTGAGCTCCCCCCCCCCCGCCACCAGCTGCCCAGGTCTCACAGAACATGGAGGAAATCCGAGCTGAACAGAAGAGAATGAAAGCTCAGGGTGAGAAATTGGGGGGCGGGGGGGGCGGGGAGTGCTAGAGCCGGGAGGCACCATGAGGCTGGGGGCTCTGGGACTCCCAACCCTGACACCAGCCCACCCCCATCAGACTCCGAGCTCTCCCGGAACCTGGATGGACTTCGTTTGGACCTGAGCAACCTCAAGGCCCTGAGTGAGCTTCGGGAGGGGTTGGGGGTTGGGGGGGCGGGGGGGGGCGCTGCCAGTTCGTCTCTGACCACTGTTCCCCACCCAATCTCCCAAGGCTTGAACGAGAGACACACAGCCCTACGTTCGCTGGAAAGACTCCAGCAGGAGGTGCTGAAGCTGTGGATAGAGCTACACGCGTCCAACGGTGAGTTGGTGTGTCGGTGCGTGCATGGGACCGCACGGCTGCGGTGACGTGTGATAGACGTGTGCACGTGACAGCGTGGCCGGGTGTGCGCTCGTGAGTGTGGCAGGGTCCTCGGGGGACACACGAGAGTGAGTTTCTTTCAGAGTCCAGCTGCTTCCCTGCACGGACCTGGAGCAGGTGTGGGGGCGGGGGGCGCTCGAACGCTTTTCTCCTCCAGGTAAAAGCATTGTTTGACCATCTCCGGGTTCTCTTGGCCTCTCCCTCCTCTGCCTGTTGTGGCTCAGCAGAGAGTCAGCAGCACGAGGCCCTCAGCCACAGCCCTCCCTGAAGACTGTCTGACCCAGCCGGGGCGGGGGGTGGGGGGCGAAGGCGGGGCTCACCTTTGCAGCGATGGGGGTGATGCTCGTGGTCATGAGTGGGGGGGGGCCCGCCCCAACAGGCTGCAGGAAGAGCAGACATTCAATCAGTGCGCCTTGAACCTGGGTGTTCCTGCCCTGATGTCCTCCCCACCCTAACCCCCTCCCTTGATTTTTGGTTTTCCACCTCTGGGAAGCCCCAGCTGTCCCAACTGACAAAGAAAAGAGGAAGGCTCTGTGCTTGGTATGAAGGAGTTCAGTCCCCTGGGACACTGTGTGGCTGTGGGAATCCCAGCAAGAAAGCCGGCTGTGGTCCCTCTGCGGAGGGCTCTGGACCACGTTCACGCTGATGGGAGATCTTCCAATTCCTCCCCGGTCCCTGGGGAGGCCTGGGGTCTGAGCCCAGCTCCAGGGCTGTCTCTGGATGACTATGCAACACGCAGCCAGGGCACGTTCCTCGAAGTTTTCTGCCCGCCGCCCCCAAATTCTATTTCTTTCTTTACTTGAGAGAGAGAGCATGGGCAGGGGAGAGGAGCAGAGTGAGAGGGACAAGCAGACACCTCGCTGAGCACAGAGCCTGATGCGGGGCTGAATCTCACGACCCCGAGATCATGACACCCAGCAGAAATCAAGAGTCAGACGCCCAACTGACTGAACCACCCAGGCACCCCCCCCATCAAAATTTTCTTCAAGTGCCCAGAGATACTCTCTTCCTGTTTTAAGGTGCCCCACCCCCCGCACCAAGGGCCACATACGGGTCACTGGTTCCTGGTCGGAAACACATTCAGCTTTGTTCCTTGTTGAGGTTGTGGACCCCCAGCCGCTTAAAAACTTCCACCAAAGCTATGGGCCCTCTCTGCCCATCATTCCAAGAAAATCTATTTTATTTTATTTTTTTAAGATTATGTATTTATTTATTTATTGGATAGAGAGACAATGAGAGAGAGCATGAGAAGGGGGAGGGTCAGAGGGAGAGCAGACTCCCTGTGGAGCTGGGAGCCCGATACGGGACTCGATCCCGGGACTCCAAGATCATGACCTGAGCCGAAGGTAGTCGCTTAACCAACTGAACCACCCAGGTGCCCGAGAAAATCTATTTTAAATCATAGATTTAAAAGCGAGTCAACCCAGTAACAGTGGGTTTAACCTTGCACCTGGGAGGGCTGGGTGGTAGTGACAGTGTCTAAGAGTTTCCTTGGGGTGGGGACAAGAGGAGACAGAGACCAAGGTTGCCCAAGGTCGAGGCCAGGCAGACCCAGCCCTTCAGGACCCCCCTCCATAAGCTCTCCGATCAATCCCTCCAACTAGACAGAAATCATCTCCATTTCCCCAAACATGGCAAGAATCTGGTTTTGGGGGTGCTGGTAGCAAGGGTGACCAGGACTGTTATTGGAGCCATTAGTGGGGACAAGTCACAGGGCAAGTGATGCCGGCAATCTTGGCCTCGCCACATCGGCATTGGTGTTGGCCGTGGTGGTAGCAGCGGAGAGAGGTTGCTGGCCATCCTGGGCCCCTCTGGTAATGATGGTGGTGACGCAGGTGTCGCGGGCAGGGGTGGGTGATCATTGCCATGGTGTTGGCAGTTGAGGCGCTTCTGACTGTGAAGGGGTTTGTGGTGATGCTTGGTGGCTGAGGGGCCACTGGCCACAGAGCTGGTTACATGGTGATGCTGATGGTGACGGATACGCGGCTGGCTGTGGGTCACTTTGTGGGGGTGGCGCTGGCAGAGGCTGAGTTGTTGCTGGCCAGGACCCCCTTGATGTTGGTGTCTGTGACGGGCATGCTGCTCTGGTGGGGGGGCCTGGGGGGGGTCTTTGTGGCAATGGTGCAGGCTGTTGAGGTGTTCCTGCCGGGGAGCTGGGCTTGCCCATCGGCGGCAGAGCCCCGGAGAAGGCAGGCTGCAAGGCTTTGTTAGGCTCTGGGGTGGGTCTGCTTTCAGCCCGGACCCCAGGGGTGACTCCAGGAGAGACGCTGCCACCCATTCTGCCTATCATACCCACCGTGCCGGTCATGGCGCCAGCCACAACACTCACCACAGTGCCAGCCACGGCGTCCACCACGGTGCCAGCCACGGCGTCCACCACGGTGCCAGCCACGGCGCCCACCACGGTGCCAGCCACGGCGACCACCACGGTGCCAGCCACGGCGCCCACCACGGTGCCAGCCACGGCGACCACCACGGTGCCAGCCACGGCGCCCACCACGGTGCCAGCCACGGCGCCCACCACGGTGCCCATCATGGCTCCCGCCACAGCATCCGCCACGGTGCCCACCACATCTGCCCCCCTGAGCCTCTCCTCCACCCCAGGCTCCACCTGTAACACGTGCCCCGAGAAGTGGGTCAGCTTCCAGAGGAAGTGCTACTACTTCGGTGAGGACCCCAAGAGGTGGATCCAGGCCCGGTTCGCGTGCAGCAAACTGCAAGGGCAGCTGGTCAGCATCCACAGCCAAGAGGAGCAGGTGAGCCCGAGCTCGTGGGCGGGGGCTGTGGACCCCCCCCCGACCTCTTGCACGGCGGGAGGGACCCGGGCACAACTCCCCGGCACTTCCAGGCCTGTCCCGCTCCCCAGGACTTCCTGGCCAGACACGCCAACAGGAAGGGCACCTGGATTGGCCTTCGGGACCTGGACAGAGAGGGGGAGTTTATATGGATGGACAAGGAGCCCCTGAACTATAGGTGAGGAGGGAGAATGTAAGGGGGAGCCAAGGCCCCCCACTCAGAGAGGGGGTGCCTCTCTGCAATGGCCGGCTTGGGGGGCAGGGAGACCCAGGTGGAGGGGAGGGCCTGCGGGGGGAGGGTATTCCTGGGCTCCAGGGGCTGGGGGGGGGGCGGGCCCAGACTCTGAGGGGTGAGTCTAGACTGAAGGCACTAGGGCTCCTTCCCCACCTCCACCCTCTGACCCTAAGTCTTCTGCTGCAGCAACTGGCGGCCGGGGGAACCCAACAACGGGGGCCAGGGCGAGGACTGTGTGATGATGCAGGGCGCCGGGCAGTGGAACGATGCCTTCTGCGGCAGCCGGCTGGACGGCTGGGTGTGTGACCGGCTGGCCACGTGCTGACCGCCCACCCACCCCCTCGGCCCCTCTGGGGTTCACCGGGACGTGCTCCGAGACCCACACCCTGACAGTCCCCGGCCCACCTGCCCGGTGCACCCCCTGCGTCGCTCCCCCACCTCAGACACAGGAACAGCCAGGCCCACGAGAGGCTCTGAGGACCCTCAACTATTTGTGGCTAAGGTCCCAGACACATTTTCTCCCGCCCAAACGGAAGAAGGCCTGTTGACCCATCCCCGGCTCCTGCCAACTCCCCAGAGGGCCTGTCCCTTGCTCCTCAGCTGGCCGTCACCACGTCCCTGTCTTCAAGCGCTCAGAGTACTTGCCTCAGAACCTCCCGGGGAGCAGAGGCGGATGCCTCGGGCCCCTGTGTGCTTCCCCTGTCGGGCCCCCCCACCGTCCGCTGGAGTCAGGAGTAGACCACGTCCCCAGCCCACCCCTGGCCACCCCAGATGTAGCCCCCCGTGTCCTAGTCCCCCAGGGAGAAGACCCCTGGCTCAGGCAGCCAGGCTCCCCACCCAGCCCACGTCAGTAAAACGGGGTGAGGACGGCCCCTTCCCAGGGGCCTCGCTGGCTCTGGTCTCCCAATGTGGGAGCTGGGAGTTCCAGAACCCGCGGCCTGAGGCCACCTCGGGGTGTCCAGAGCAATTGAAATGGCATTTGCACCTCCCCACTTCCCCTGCCCCCCCGCACCCCCACTCCCACTTCGTTACAGGAAGCATTTACTAGACAGGGCTGGAGACGAAGACTCCGGGTCCAAAGCGGCAGAGAACACCCCTAGAATATTGTAGGGCCAGGCAGGGGACGGCCTGAGCTTAACCGCCAGCCCGGCCTGCAGGCGGGAGGGCAGGAGCGCACACATGAGAAGTGCCCCGGACGGGCCTGGTACGCAGAAGGCACTCGGGAGATGCGGACAGGCCCACGGGTGGCCTGGTCACCCGGTCCAAAGGTGCTGGCCCCATCCTGACGCGGGTTTTGGGAGGCGTACACGGCACCAGCCCCAAGTCTGGCCAGGTCAGTCCCTGCACCCGAGGCTGAGGAGGGAGGCAGGCCAGGCCCCCGGGACACCCTGCGTTATGCTCCTCGCCCGCTCGCCCCACCCCCAATTCCGGGTCTAGAACAGGAAGAACCAGACTGCTCCTGGGATTCTCGGGCCCCCTAGAGGGGAATCCATGAGGAGGGGCCCGCGCTGGACCACCTGGGACCTGGGAGTCAAGGGCCAGGCCGAAGGGGCTGGGGAGGGCGCTAGAGTGGCCCCCGGGAGTCCTGGGGCCAGGAAGGGGCAGGGGTAGAACTAGGCCTAGGTTACCTGTTGTCTACCCACTGCTCACCCGATTTCTGCCTCCTCCAGACGCCCCCTTGGAACTCCAGGCCAGTGTATCACTGCCTGCCTGAGCTCTGCAAAGGGGACTCCCGGCCCCTCTGCCACTCAGGCCAACGATGGGGTCACACTCGGCACCTGCCACCCTCACTGCTCCCTCCGAATCCTCAGGGAAAGCCATGTGCAGAATCTGCCCACTTCCCACCACCTCCAGCAACCGCTTTGGTGTGGCCCCCATCCTAGCTTGCCTCAATCTCCTTCTTCACTGCCTCACACCTTCCAGAAGTTTCCTTCTGGATCCGAGGGGAAAAAAAGAAAGAAAAAAAAAAATCAAAGGCTTACAGGGTGCTTTGCAATTGCAGAATCCCTGCAACTTGCCTGGTCTCCCCAGCTTCTCCTCCGCTCTCGCCTTCCCCAACCCGAGCACCTGCACCAGCCTCCCCACTGGCACTTACACATGGAGGCTCGCTCCTGCCTTAGGACCTTTGCACATGTCCCCTGCCCCACTTACTCCTCAGTGGGGGCTATCTTGCACTCCCCCCTCCCTCCCATTTAAAATGACACCCCTGACTCCAGATCGCTTGTATCTCACCCTACTTTGTCACAACACTCTTCCCCTTCCAAGAAAACGTGTCATTCACTGATAGGTGTGTTCTTACTGGCCCCCAACCCCGCCGGCCTCCCACCCCAGGCTTGACTGGGACCTTCAGGAGAGCAGGAGCTTTTGTTTCGTTCTCAGCTGTGACCCCAGCACCTGACCCATAGTAGGGGTTCAATAAATATCTGTCACAAAGATGAATGTGGGTCCATGGGCAAATGATCTCTTCTCTCAGTACCTACTTCGTGATCTGTTAAATGAGGGGAGGTACCACGCCTGCCTGGTTCACCGAGGGCTGCCGCTGGGTTCCTCTTCCTCGCCCCTCCCTACCCACCCTGTCTCGGCTTCGGTAGACACTGTATTTGCAGCCTCGAGCATCCTGTCGGAGCTGCTGTAATGGGAAACTTGCCAGAGCTGTTCTTATGGGTGCCCCACCCCCACTCCTACAGATCACCCCACACCTCCCTTGCCCACAAGTCCCTACTCACCCTCAGCAGGGAGAAGGACCCTGGGCCCCCTCCCAGCCTCCCAGCTCTCCAGCTTCCCTCCCTAGGGAACAGCCCCTCTCTTCCCCTCCCACCCTCTCTCTCTGGCACCCTTCACTGTTGGGTCTCTGGGTGGAGCCGGCTGGCCTGTTCCTGCCTCCTGTCCTTTGTTTCTGCGATCTGCCCCTCACGCAGCAGGCCCTAGAAGCCACTCTCCAGGGGCTCTGGGGGACACCTCAGGCTACTAAACCCAAGGACTCTGCAGTTCCCCCGGCTTCCCAGCATGCCCTAGCTCACTCCTCCAATCCTACCGCTTCCCTGCGACTTCCCTCCCCGACTTCCCTCCCCGCACGGAGGCTTAGACCGCCCCCCTGGACTCCCCATCTCAGATCCTGGTTGGCCTCCTAGAACCTGCCCCCTCCCAAAATTCAGACTGCCACCCTGATCACCCCCTCCCCCAGCTCCCTCGGGGGCCTCTTCCCTCCCCCAGCCAACAGCTATTTCCTGCCCATGATCCTCCCCCTGGGGCTACACACGGTAGGTGCTCATAGGTGCTCGATAGTTCCATCTAGGCTGTGGATGCCCCTGTCCTTTGCTGGGGGCTGAGGCCTACCCCACCCCTCGCTGGAGTAACTGGACCGTCCCCTGGTCAGACTGGGCACCCGGGCTCTCCCCACCTCATGCCGACCTCCACAGTGCACCCCCAAAAGCAACTGAGAACTGCATCCACACCCTTGGTCAACTGAGGGGACCCAGCCGACGGCCCCCCGAAGTTCTCTTTCACGACAGACTTGTTCAAGTCTGGGAGGAGGGTTTGAAGACACCCCCCCACACACACACAAAAAAAGATCTGGCAGGATTTACCTTGGGGAGGAGAAGTGATCAGGAACTCAGGGAGGGTGGTGGGCCAAAGGGAAAGGAGCGGCTGCCTTAAGTGTCAGATTTTACTTTTTAAACAAGAACACACAAGAGGGGTTCTGGGATCGAGCCCCGCATCATGCTCCCTGCTCGGTTGGGAGTCTGCTTCTCCCTCTGCCTCTGCCTGCCACTCTGCCTGCTTGTGCTCTCTCCCTTTCTGTGACAAATAAATAAAATCTTTTTCTTTTAAGATTTTATTTATTTATTTGATAGACAGAGACGACAAGTAGGCAGAGAGAGAGGAGGAAGCAGGTTCCCCGCTGAGCAGAGAGCCCCATATGGGGCTCCATCCCAGGACCCTGAGATCATGACCTGAGCTGAAGGCAGAGGCTTTAACCCACTGAGCCACCCAGGCGCCCCAAATAAAATCTTTTTTAAAAAAACTTGAAAAAGAAACACATGAGAACACCTGGCTGTCTGGGTCGGTAGAGCATGCCGACTCTTGACCTTGACCAGAGTTGTTCAGTTTGAGCCTCCTATTGGGTGATTACTTAAAAATAAAATCTTTAAAAATAAAATAAAGGGACACCTGGGTGGCTCAGTCACGTAAGCCTCTGTTTTCGGTTCAGGTCATTATCCCAGGACCCCGGTATCGAGTCCCACATCAGGCTCCCTGCTCAGTGAGAAGCCTGCCTCTCCCTCTCCCTGTCTGCCACCCCCCCCCCCCTGCTTACGCACTCTCCCACTCTGTCAAATAAAATCTTTAAAATAAAAATAAAATAAGGGCACCTGGGTGACTCGGTTGGTTAAGCGACTGCCTTCAGCTCAGGTCATGATCTCTGGGTCCTGAGACGGAGCCCTACACTGGGCTCCTTACTCAGTGGGGAGTCTGCTCCTCCCTCTCTCAAATAAGTAAAATCTTTTTTAAAAAAAATGAACAAGGAACATGAATGTGTTCGTAGATCATCAATATTAACTTCAAACTATTGTAGGCACCCAGATGATTCCGAAGTGAGCCCACCCACTTCCCCAGGTCTCTAGAGTCCTCCAAGTGTGGCCCCTGGAGCATCAGCAGTTCTTGGGGACTTGTTAGAAATGCAAATCCTGGGACGCCTGGGTGGCTGAGTCGGTTAAGCCGCTGCCTTCCGCTCAGGCCATGATCCCAGAGTCCTGGGATCGAGTCCCGCATCGGGCTCCTTGCTCCGCAGGGAGCCCGCTTCTCTCTTGGCCTCTACCTGCTTGTGTGCGCTTGCACGCGCCCTCTCTCTCTCTCTCTCTGACAAACAAATAAATAAATAAAATCTTAAAAAAAAAAAAGAAAAAGAAATGCAAATCCTTCATCGACCCAGCTCTGCAGAATCTTGAAACTCCAGGGGTGGGGTCCGGGCACCCCCATTGCACCACACTCTGTGCGCTAGGGCACTGCTTCTCAAAATAAGGTACACAGGAATTCCCCAGGGAACTTGCTAAGATACAGACCCGCAGTGGCAGGCTGAGGGTCTGCACACTGACCAGCCCCCAGGAGATCCCGCTGCTGCCCACCGTGGACCGCACTTTGAGCAAGGGTCTGAAGACGGCGTCAGCCACCTCTCTGCCTACTCCCTCTGTGTGTTTTCTCGGCACACAGCCGTACCCAGTCCTTGACCTACTGCTGTCTACACCACAGGGTAGCTGGACAGAGAGTAGCAGCGTTCTCCCATCTCCGGCCACAGGGGAACTCCTGCAGACTCACGTCTACTCCAACCCCTGGCCTCCCTCAAGCCCGGCTGGGTGGGACCTGGCCCACCTCCACCCCCCCCCAATGTATTATAAACATGCGGGACCGGCATCAAGGTGTCACGCAGATGTGTGAGGCCCCCACACAAGACACAAGACACAAGACACATTTGGGAAGGAGGCTCTGCATTCTTTATCTCCCATGGGGTCAGCGGCCCTCCAGGGCCCGGTCTCGGGCTATGACTGCCTCCTCAAACTTGATCATGAGCGTCGTGCCCTTGTGCCAGTGTGCCGTGACCTTGGCGGGAAAGCCGCTGTGCGTGAGCACCGCCTCCACGATGCCCGCCGTGAAGCTGGCACAGTTGAGCGTGCTGTTCTCCTTGGGCACCGAGATGTAGGTGTTGATGAGCGGCTCCCGCTCAATGATGTAGAAGGTGCGGGCGTCGTCATTGGCCTGCTCCAGCTTGTCTGCCTCCTTGCCGAAGAGCGCCTTCCACACCGCACCCTTGACGAACAGCAGAGCGCCCAGCACCTTGGTCTCGCGCCGGGCACCCTTCTCGCGAGCCACCAGCGCATCCAGAACGCGGGCGCCCACCTGGCGGCCCAGGGCCGCCAGGCGCGCCTGCAGCTCGGCCACGGAGAAGACCCGGCTCTGGCAGTGCTGCACCAGCTCGGAGAAGAGCAGCGCGAAGGCGCTCAGGCTCACCTCGGTGCGAGGCCGTACCAGGGCGCGCTCTAGCAGCGCGGACTTCCCCCTCGTGAAGCGTGCCTCCATGCTGCCGCCGCCGCCCTGCTGGGACACAAGGAAACACGGGTTGGGGGAGGGAGGCAGCACCCTTTTTGTGTGCTCCAGTGCCGACGTCCCGTGTAGGAAAAGAAGAGGGGAAGGAAAGAAAGGGGGGCATCCACCTGCACATAAAGCACACCTCCCCCAGAGACGGAAAATGGGGAAAGAAGCAGGTTTACACCTTTGGCGAAGAAAGGGTTTGGTGGGGGGAGGACACAAGAGGGAGACCACAGGGGGGACCGGAAACTATCCCCACCTTCGAGTTCTAGGTGATTGTTCCTACGTGAAAAGCATCTCTGTGCCCCCCTGTGCCACCTGTGGGAGCAACTAGAGACCTAGTGCACGGGGGAGGGGGCGTCAGACCTAGGGCAAGGAGAGGACAAGGATGGGGGAGCCATCAGAAGTCTTGGGCACTGTCCCCCACAAGCCTCCAGCAGCCACAGGGCTGAGTTCCTGCAGATGAAGAGAACTTGCCGCCTCTCCCCTGCGGAAGGCCAAAGAAACCAGAGAGGGGGTAGGGTGTGTCAAGACCAACAGCCGGGAGGGTTTGGGGTTTCGGGGAAGGACAGGGGAGTACACGGGACAAGCCAGGAGGAAAGCGCTCTGACAGCGGTCGTCTGGCATGCACGAAGCACGCCTCCTTGAAGATGCGGGTGGGCCTCCGTTTGTAAGGAAGACTGGAGGCGGCCGCAGAGAAGGCATTGGGAACCCCTCCACCTCCGTGCCCTCCAGAACGGCAGCGGGACAGTGGGAGACAAGGTGGAGGGAGACCCGGGGTTCGGGGGAGCCAAGAGGGGGCGCTGTGGTCCTCCCATCCTAGTGCACCAAGCCAGGGGTCGGTGGAAGAGACCCGGAAGGGGCTGCTGGAGAAAACCCGGAGGGGGCACCGAGACCTCCACGACGCTGACCTGCGGTGAGGGTGTAGGAGTAGGAGCGGATGGGAGGATTCCAAGGGCGCTGAGACACCCTCTCCCGCCCCCCGCCCCTCGCCCACTCTTGTGTGAAGCCGCTGGGCAGGGTGGGGTCGGGAGGAGCTGAGAGCCCGGTTCCCACTGCGCAGGAAGGGGTCGGAGGCCGGAGGGGTCTGGGGATGCCGGGATTGTCCTCAACGAGGTCCGCGCGGGGAATGGGAAGACCAGAGCGGGGGGAGTCCAGGGGCTCCAAGACGCCCCCAGGTGCGCATCCCTCTACACCGGAAGGGCCCAGCGCGCGGGATGGGAGGGGAGTGTTGGCACCCGCCCCCCTCACCGGGCTGCGATGGGAGCCGGTAGCTAAACCGCTGAAAGGCGGAGCCCCGAGATCCCCGCGCCAGCGTGGGCCGGGCAGAGGGGCCGGGGAGGGACCCACAGGGACCCACCCTCCTCACGGACCCTTTGCGTGGGCCGAAGCGGACGGACCGGGGATCGCGGACGCCGGGAACGTCGCCCAGGATCCCCAAGCACGGGAGGCTGGGGGTCCCGGAGCGGGCGAGACCCCGCGCAGGTAGGGGTCGCGGGCGGGCGGGCGGGGTCTCACCAGCGAACTGCGGCCGTCCGTTTGGCCGAGTTGCTTTACGGCGCCGTAAAAGGCCTTGAGTGCGCAGGCGCTGCGACCGGGACGGGCTCGTGGGCGGGGCGCGCGCGGCTGGCGGAGATTCCAGACAGCCGCCGCCAGGGGGCGCGCGTGTCCGGGGCGTCCGCTCTCGGACTCCTGGGCGTCCGCCGAGAGGTGTCGGCCCG